>NC_090305.1:64511024-65781029 GCF_039906515.1 Pseudorca crassidens
GAGATCATCTACTGCTCCACCCATGCTGCTGCAAATAGTATGAGTTCATTTTGTTCTGTGGATGAGTGGTAGTCGAGGGAGTGTAGGTGGTAGAACTCCTTTCTCCGTTCACCCCGCGCTCGACATTTCGTTCCTTTGTGTGTCTTGGCTGTGGTAAAGGGTAACACAACGACCACTGGGGTGCAAGTGCTTCCTTCCAGTGATGCTAGTCGCTGGTTATACGACCTGCAGCGGGTTTGCCGAATCTCGGGGTCCCTCCAGTGTTCAGTTTGGTAAGGAACTTGCCTATTGACCTTCATATCGGCTGTTACCAATTTACGATCCCGGCAACGGCAATGGTAGGCTTCCCTTTTGGGCATGCCCTCTTGAGCTCTGAACGCTTTTAGCGTTTGTGAGGACTGCAGCCAGGGAAACCCTCGTTGAACTTCCTTCGCACTCTCTAATCATGACAGATCCTGAGCATCTTTTCATTTGAATGTGCTGTTTTCTAAAACGCGGGTGAGTACCACTGAGGTCTCGAAAGGTTTCTGTCTGAGAGTCGGGCCTGATTTGAATTCACTTCAGAGTACCTAGCCCAGGATATTTCTTGAGGGCAGGGCTGTGTTTGCGAAGCCGCAGGCCGCAGGCCTTGTGAATGATAGGTGCCCTTCGGCAGGGTTTCTAAGGTTGTTACGGCAGTGTGCCACAAGGCGGCAGCACTGCTCCGTGTCCTCTCGGGTAACTTGGGGAAAGAAAGCCTTAGCGGGGGTCCCGGTGTTGGACGGGACATGGGGAGTCGAACGTGGCTGAACACACACCCCAGGGCTTGTGTATCCTCGCCTCCTGCCGCTTAACCTGCACTGCCCCACCCCAGGCCTATCGCAAGACTTGCAAGTGGGCTACTCGGAGGGTGCCGTGCTTCGCAGCTGGGGCGACTCTAATGAAGTGGGCTGGAGGCGGGAACCTGCCTAGCAGGAGCCCTGGAGAGCCGGTTTCCTCACAGCTCTTCCCTCTCAGCTGCTCCACCGTCCCTTGGGTACACCGGGCTTTGCTCACCCGTAGGAGGGCCACGTTGGACCGGGAGACCGTGGTACCACGCGGGGCAGAATGGGCACTAGAGGTCCCAGGGGCCGCTGGTCAGGTGGCACGTCCTCCTCCCTTGCTCCCTCAGCAGCAGCATACTCCAGCCGTGGGACCCAGGCCCGCCTAGGCTCCAGGGGTGTGTCTCCAGCCGACGACGTCAAAGAGGCCTGAGGTAACAGAGGAAAGGCATGTCTTACCCCCTTCCTTGCCTTGTCATTGAATAGTCCTCATCCCTTTCGGCATAGTTTATATACAACGTTGCGTCTGTTTGAGCTCTACGACCCTTTGATGCAGTTATACACGTAGCTGCACCCGTAGCGTTTCGGGTTCTTTGCCCTGTCGGTTTATTGAGGAATGTTTTGGAGCACTCCCTGTGCTTTCGGTTGGGTCGCCCTTGATGAGAACTTTTTGATACGTTGACTGTCTGTCTGGGAATCCCAGCCTCCTACTTCCCCCTTCCCCGGTCTCCAATTTCCCCCTATGGGAACTCCACGCTTGTCTCTTCCCTTTGTGAACCTGTGTTTCCTTTGTATGCTGCTTCCTTTGTATCCCTATTTAGACCGCACATGTAAGAGATAGCCTGCGATATGGGTCTTGCTGCCTCTAATTTACCAGAATTAGTGAGATCATCTACTGCTCCACCCATGCTGCTGCAAATAGTATGAGTTCATTTTGTTCTGTGGATGAGTGGTAGTCGAGGGAGTGTAGGTGGTAGAACTCCTTTCTCCGTTCACCCCGCGCTCGACATTTCGTTCCTTTGTGTGTCTTGGCTGTGGTAAAGGGTAACACAACGACCACTGGGGTGCAAGTGCTTCCTTCCAGTGATGCTAGTCGCTGGTTATACGACCTGCAGCGGGTTTGCCGAATCTCGGGGTCCCTCCAGTGTTCAGTTTGGTAAGGAACTTGCCTATTGACCTTCATATCGGCTGTTACCAATTTACGATCCCGGCAACGGCAATGGTAGGCTTCCCTTTTGGGCATGCCCTCTTGAGCTCTGAACGCTTTTAGCGTTTGTGAGGACTGCAGCCAGGGAAACCCTCGTTGAACTTCCTTCGCACTCTCTAATCATGACAGATCCTGAGCATCTTTTCATTTGAATGTGCTGTTTTCTAAAACGCGGGTGAGTACCACTGAGGTCTCGAAAGGTTTCTGTCTGAGAGTCGGGCCTGATTTGAATTCACTTCAGAGTACCTAGCCCAGGATATTTCTTGAGGGCAGGGCTGTGTTTGCGAAGCCGCAGGCCGCAGGCCTTGTGAATGATAGGTGCCCTTCGGCAGGGTTTCTAAGGTTGTTACGGCAGTGTGCCACAAGGCGGCAGCACTGCTCCGTGTCCTCTCGGGTAACTTGGGGAAAGAAAGCCTTAGCGGGGGTCCCGGTGTTGGACGGGACATGGGGAGTCGAACGTGGCTGAACACACACCCCAGGGCTTGTGTATCCTCGCCTCCTGCCGCTTAACCTGCACTGCCCCACCCCAGGCCTATCGCAAGACTTGCAAGTGGGCTACTCGGAGGGTGCCGTGCTTCGCAGCTGGGGCGACTCTAATGAAGTGGGCTGGAGGCGGGAACCTGCCTAGCAGGAGCCCTGGAGAGCCGGTTTCCTCACAGCTCTTCCCTCTCAGCTGCTCCACCGTCCCTTGGGTACACCGGGCTTTGCTCACCCGTAGGAGGGCCACGTTGGACCGGGAGACCGTGGTACCACGCGGGGCAGAATGGGCACTAGAGGTCCCAGGGGCCGCTGGTCAGGTGGCACGTCCTCCTCCCTTGCTCCCTCAGCAGCAGCATACTCCAGCCGTGGGACCCAGGCCCGCCTAGGCTCCAGGGGTGTGTCTCCAGCCGACGACGTCAAAGAGGCCTGAGGTAACAGAGGAAAGGCATGTCTTACCCCCTTCCTTGCCTTGTCATTGAATAGTCCTCATCCCTTTCGGCATAGTTTATATACAACGTTGCGTCTGTTTGAGCTCTACGACCCTTTGATGCAGTTATACACGTAGCTGCACCCGTAGCGTTTCGGGTTCTTTGCCCTGTCGGTTTATTGAGGAATGTTTTGGAGCACTCCCTGTGCTTTCGGTTGGGTCGCCCTTGATGAGAACTTTTTGATACGTTGACTGTCTGTCTGGGAATCCCAGCCTCCTACTTCCCCCTTCCCCGGTCTCCAATTTCCCCCTATGGGAACTCCACGCTTGTCTCTTCCCTTTGTGAACCTGTGTTTCCTTTGTATGCTGCTTCCTTTGTATCCCTATTTAGACCGCACATGTAAGAGATAGCCTGCGATATGGGTCTTGCTGCCTCTAATTTACCAGAATTAGTGAGATCATCTACTGCTCCACCCATGCTGCTGCAAATAGTATGAGTTCATTTTGTTCTGTGGATGAGTGGTAGTCGAGGGAGTGTAGGTGGTAGAACTCCTTTCTCCGTTCACCCCGCGCTCGACATTTCGTTCCTTTGTGTGTCTTGGCTGTGGTAAAGGGTAACACAACGACCACTGGGGTGCAAGTGCTTCCTTCCAGTGATGCTAGTCGCTGGTTATACGACCTGCAGCGGGTTTGCCGAATCTCGGGGTCCCTCCAGTGTTCAGTTTGGTAAGGAACTTGCCTATTGACCTTCATATCGGCTGTTACCAATTTACGATCCCGGCAACGGCAATGGTAGGCTTCCCTTTTGGGCATGCCCTCTTGAGCTCTGAACGCTTTTAGCGTTTGTGAGGACTGCAGCCAGGGAAACCCTCGTTGAACTTCCTTCGCACTCTCTAATCATGACAGATCCTGAGCATCTTTTCATTTGAATGTGCTGTTTTCTAAAACGCGGGTGAGTACCACTGAGGTCTCGAAAGGTTTCTGTCTGAGAGTCGGGCCTGATTTGAATTCACTTCAGAGTACCTAGCCCAGGATATTTCTTGAGGGCAGGGCTGTGTTTGCGAAGCCGCAGGCCGCAGGCCTTGTGAATGATAGGTGCCCTTCGGCAGGGTTTCTAAGGTTGTTACGGCAGTGTGCCACAAGGCGGCAGCACTGCTCCGTGTCCTCTCGGGTAACTTGGGGAAAGAAAGCCTTAGCGGGGGTCCCGGTGTTGGACGGGACATGGGGAGTCGAACGTGGCTGAACACACACCCCAGGGCTTGTGTATCCTCGCCTCCTGCCGCTTAACCTGCACTGCCCCACCCCAGGCCTATCGCAAGACTTGCAAGTGGGCTACTCGGAGGGTGCCGTGCTTCGCAGCTGGGGCGACTCTAATGAAGTGGGCTGGAGGCGGGAACCTGCCTAGCAGGAGCCCTGGAGAGCCGGTTTCCTCACAGCTCTTCCCTCTCAGCTGCTCCACCGTCCCTTGGGTACACCGGGCTTTGCTCACCCGTAGGAGGGCCACGTTGGACCGGGAGACCGTGGTACCACGCGGGGCAGAATGGGCACTAGAGGTCCCAGGGGCCGCTGGTCAGGTGGCACGTCCTCCTCCCTTGCTCCCTCAGCAGCAGCATACTCCAGCCGTGGGACCCAGGCCCGCCTAGGCTCCAGGGGTGTGTCTCCAGCCGACGACGTCAAAGAGGCCTGAGGTAACAGAGGAAAGGCATGTCTTACCCCCTTCCTTGCCTTGTCATTGAATAGTCCTCATCCCTTTCGGCATAGTTTATATACAACGTTGCGTCTGTTTGAGCTCTACGACCCTTTGTTGCAATTATACACGTAGCTGCACCCGTAGCGTTTCGGGTTCTTTGCCCTGTCGGTTTATTGAGGAATGTTTTGGAGCACTCCCTGTGCTTTCGGTTGGGTCGCCCTTGATGAGAACTTTTTGATACGTTGACTGTCTGTCTGGGAATCCCAGCCTCCTACTTCCCCCTTCCCCGGTCTCCAATTTCCCCCTATGGGAACTCCACGCTTGTCTCTTCCCTTTGTGAACCTGTGTTTCCTTTGTATGCTGCTTCCTTTGTATCCCTATTTAGACCGCACATGTAAGAGATAGCCTGCGATATGGGTCTTGCTGCCTCTAATTTACCAGAATTAGTGAGATCATCTACTGCTCCACCCATGCTGCTGCAAATAGTATGAGTTCATTTTGTTCTGTGGATGAGTGGTAGTCGAGGGAGTGTAGGTGGTAGAACTCCTTTCTCCGTTCACCCCGCGCTCGACATTTCGTTCCTTTGTGTGTCTTGGCTGTGGTAAAGGGTAACACAACGACCACTGGGGTGCAAGTGCTTCCTTCCAGTGATGCTAGTCGCTGGTTATACGACCTGCAGCGGGTTTGCCGAATCTCGGGGTCCCTCCAGTGTTCAGTTTGGTAAGGAACTTGCCTATTGACCTTCATATCGGCTGTTACCAATTTACGATCCCGGCAACGGCAATGGTAGGCTTCCCTTTTGGGCATGCCCTCTTGAGCTCTGAACGCTTTTAGCGTTTGTGAGGACTGCAGCCAGGGAAACCCTCGTTGAACTTCCTTCGCACTCTCTAATCATGACAGATCCTGAGCATCTTTTCATTTGAATGTGCTGTTTTCTAAAACGCGGGTGAGTACCACTGAGGTCTCGAAAGGTTTCTGTCTGAGAGTCGGGCCTGATTTGAATTCACTTCAGAGTACCTAGCCCAGGATATTTCTTGAGGGCAGGGCTGTGTTTGCGAAGCCGCAGGCCGCAGGCCTTGTGAATGATAGGTGCCCTTCGGCAGGGTTTCTAAGGTTGTTACGGCAGTGTGCCACAAGGCGGCAGCACTGCTCCGTGTCCTCTCGGGTAACTTGGGGAAAGAAAGCCTTAGCGGGGGTCCCGGTGTTGGACGGGACATGGGGAGTCGAACGTGGCTGAACACACACCCCAGGGCTTGTGTATCCTCGCCTCCTGCCGCTTAACCTGCACTGCCCCACCCCAGGCCTATCGCAAGACTTGCAAGTGGGCTACTCGGAGGGTGCCGTGCTTCGCAGCTGGGGCGACTCTAATGAAGTGGGCTGGAGGCGGGAACCTGCCTAGCAGGAGCCCTGGAGAGCCGGTTTCCTCACAGCTCTTCCCTCTCAGCTGCTCCACCGTCCCTTGGGTACACCGGGCTTTGCTCACCCGTAGGAGGGCCACGTTGGACCGGGAGACCGTGGTACCACGCGGGGCAGAATGGGCACTAGAGGTCCCAGGGGCCGCTGGTCAGGTGGCACGTCCTCCTCCCTTGCTCCCTCAGCAGCAGCATACTCCAGCCGTGGGACCCAGGCCCGCCTAGGCTCCAGGGGTGTGTCTCCAGCCGACGACGTCAAAGAGGCCTGAGGTAACAGAGGAAAGGCATGTCTTACCCCCTTCCTTGCCTTGTCATTGAATAGTCCTCATCCCTTTCGGCATAGTTTATATACAACGTTGCGTCTGTTTGAGCTCTACGACCCTTTGATGCAGTTATACACGTAGCTGCACCCGTAGCGTTTCGGGTTCTTTGCCCTGTCGGTTTATTGAGGAATGTTTTGGAGCACTCCCTGTGCTTTCGGTTGGGTCGCCCTTGATGAGAACTTTTTGATACGTTGACTGTCTGTCTGGGAATCCCAGCCTCCTACTTCCCCCTTCCCCGGTCTCCAATTTCCCCCTATGGGAACTCCACGCTTGTCTCTTCCCTTTGTGAACCTGTGTTTCCTTTGTATGCTGCTTCCTTTGTATCCCTATTTAGACCGCACATGTAAGAGATAGCCTGCGATATGGGTCTTGCTGCCTCTAATTTACCAGAATTAGTGAGATCATCTACTGCTCCACCCATGCTGCTGCAAATAGTATGAGTTCATTTTGTTCTGTGGATGAGTGGTAGTCGAGGGAGTGTAGGTGGTAGAACTCCTTTCTCCGTTCACCCCGCGCTCGACATTTCGTTCCTTTGTGTGTCTTGGCTGTGGTAAAGGGTAACACAACGACCACTGGGGTGCAAGTGCTTCCTTCCAGTGATGCTAGTCGCTGGTTATACGACCTGCAGCGGGTTTGCCGAATCTCGGGGTCCCTCCAGTGTTCAGTTTGGTAAGGAACTTGCCTATTGACCTTCATATCGGCTGTTACCAATTTACGATCCCGGCAACGGCAATGGTAGGCTTCCCTTTTGGGCATGCCCTCTTGAGCTCTGAACGCTTTTAGCGTTTGTGAGGACTGCAGCCAGGGAAACCCTCGTTGAACTTCCTTCGCACTCTCTAATCATGACAGATCCTGAGCATCTTTTCATTTGAATGTGCTGTTTTCTAAAACGCGGGTGAGTACCACTGAGGTCTCGAAAGGTTTCTGTCTGAGAGTCGGGCCTGATTTGAATTCACTTCAGAGTACCTAGCCCAGGATATTTCTTGAGGGCAGGGCTGTGTTTGCGAAGCCGCAGGCCGCAGGCCTTGTGAATGATAGGTGCCCTTCGGCAGGGTTTCTAAGGTTGTTACGGCAGTGTGCCACAAGGCGGCAGCACTGCTCCGTGTCCTCTCGGGTAACTTGGGGAAAGAAAGCCTTAGCGGGGGTCCCGGTGTTGGACGGGACATGGGGAGTCGAACGTGGCTGAACACACACCCCAGGGCTTGTGTATCCTCGCCTCCTGCCGCTTAACCTGCACTGCCCCACCCCAGGCCTATCGCAAGACTTGCAAGTGGGCTACTCGGAGGGTGCCGTGCTTCGCAGCTGGGGCGACTCTAATGAAGTGGGCTGGAGGCGGGAACCTGCCTAGCAGGAGCCCTGGAGAGCCGGTTTCCTCACAGCTCTTCCCTCTCAGCTGCTCCACCGTCCCTTGGGTACACCGGGCTTTGCTCACCCGTAGGAGGGCCACGTTGGACCGGGAGACCGTGGTACCACGCGGGGCAGAATGGGCACTAGAGGTCCCAGGGGCCGCTGGTCAGGTGGCACGTCCTCCTCCCTTGCTCCCTCAGCAGCAGCATACTCCAGCCGTGGGACCCAGGCCCGCCTAGGCTCCAGGGGTGTGTCTCCAGCCGACGACGTCAAAGAGGCCTGAGGTAACAGAGGAAAGGCATTTCTTACCCCCTTCCTTGCCTTGTCATTGAATAGTCCTCATCCCTTTCGGCATAGTTTATATACAACGTTGCGTCTGTTTGAGCTCTACGACCCTTTGATGCACTTATACACGTAGCTGCACCCGTAGCGTTTCGGGTTCTTTGCCCTGTCGGTTTATTGAGGAATGTTTTGGAGCACTCCCTGTGCTTTCGGTTGGGTCGCCCTTGATGAGAACTTTTTGATACGTTGACTGTCTGTCTGGGAATCCCAGCCTCCTACTTCCCCCTTCCCCGGTCTCCAATTTCCCCCTATGGGAACTCCACGCTTGTCTCTTCCCTTTGTGAACCTGTGTTTCCTTTGTATGCTGCTTCCTTTGTATCCCTATTTAGACCGCACATGTAAGAGATAGCCTGCGATATGGGTCTTGCTGCCTCTAATTTACCAGAATTAGTGAGATCATCTACTGCTCCACCCATGCTGCTGCAAATAGTATGAGTTCATTTTGTTCTGTGGATGAGTGGTAGTCGAGGGAGTGTAGGTGGTAGAACTCCTTTCTCCGTTCACCCCGCGCTCGACATTTCGTTCCTTTGTGTGTCTTGGCTGTGGTAAAGGGTAACACAACGACCACTGGGGTGCAAGTGCTTCCTTCCAGTGATGCTAGTCGCTGGTTATACGACCTGCAGCGGGTTTGCCGAATCTCGGGGTCCCTCCAGTGTTCAGTTTGGTAAGGAACTTGCCTATTGACCTTCATATCGGCTGTTACCAATTTACGATCCCGGCAACGGCAATGGTAGGCTTCCCTTTTGGGCATGCCCTCTTGAGCTCTGAACGCTTTTAGCGTTTGTGAGGACTGCAGCCAGGGAAACCCTCGTTGAACTTCCTTCGCACTCTCTAATCATGACAGATCCTGAGCATCTTTTCATTTGAATGTGCTGTTTTCTAAAACGCGGGTGAGTACCACTGAGGTCTCGAAAGGTTTCTGTCTGAGAGTCGGGCCTGATTTGAATTCACTTCAGAGTACCTAGCCCAGGATATTTCTTGAGGGCAGGGCTGTGTTTGCGAAGCCGCAGGCCGCAGGCCTTGTGAATGATAGGTGCCCTTCGGCAGGGTTTCTAAGGTTGTTACGGCAGTGTGCCACAAGGCGGCAGCACTGCTCCGTGTCCTCTCGGGTAACTTGGGGAAAGAAAGCCTTAGCGGGGGTCCCGGTGTTGGACGGGACATGGGGAGTCGAACGTGGCTGAACACACACCCCAGGGCTTGTGTATCCTCGCCTCCTGCCGCTTAACCTGCACTGCCCCACCCCAGGCCTATCGCAAGACTTGCAAGTGGGCTACTCGGAGGGTGCCGTGCTTCGCAGCTGGGGCGACTCTAATGAAGTGGGCTGGAGGCGGGAACCTGCCTAGCAGGAGCCCTGGAGAGCCGGTTTCCTCACAGCTCTTCCCTCTCAGCTGCTCCACCGTCCCTTGGGTACACCGGGCTTTGCTCACCCGTAGGAGGGCCACGTTGGACCGGGAGACCGTGGTACCACGCGGGGCAGAATGGGCACTAGAGGTCCCAGGGGCCGCTGGTCAGGTGGCACGTCCTCCTCCCTTGCTCCCTCAGCAGCAGCATACTCCAGCCGTGGGACCCAGGCCCGCCTAGGCTCCAGGGGTGTGTCTCCAGCCGACGACGTCAAAGAGGCCTGAGGTAACAGAGGAAAGGCATGTCTTACCCCCTTCCTTGCCTTGTCATTGAATAGTCCTCATCCCTTTCGGCATAGTTTATATACAACGTTGCGTCTGTTTGAGCTCTACGACCCTTTGTTGCAGTTATACACGTAGCTGCACCCGTAGCGTTTCGGGTTCTTTGCCCTGTCGGTTTATTGAGGAATGTTTTGGAGCACTCCCTGTGCTTTCGGTTGGGTCGCCCTTGATGAGAACTTTTTGATACGTTGACTGTCTGTCTGGGAATCCCAGCCTCCTACTTCCCCCTTCCCCGGTCTCCAATTTCCCCCTATGGGAACTCCACGCTTGTCTCTTCCCTTTGTGAACCTGTGTTTCCTTTGTATGCTGCTTCCTTTGTATCCCTATTTAGACCGCACATGTAAGAGATAGCCTGCGATATGGGTCTTGCTGCCTCTAATTTACCAGAATTAGTGAGATCATCTACTGCTCCACCCATGCTGCTGCAAATAGTATGAGTTCATTTTGTTCTGTGGATGAGTGGTAGTCGAGGGAGTGTAGGTGGTAGAACTCCTTTCTCCGTTCACCCCGCGCTCGACATTTCGTTCCTTTGTGTGTCTTGGCTGTGGTAAAGGGTAACACAACGACCACTGGGGTGCAAGTGCTTCCTTCCAGTGATGCTAGTCGCTGGTTATACGACCTGCAGCGGGTTTGCCGAATCTCGGGGTCCCTCCAGTGTTCAGTTTGGTAAGGAACTTGCCTATTGACCTTCATATCGGCTGTTACCAATTTACGATCCCGGCAACGGCAATGGTAGGCTTCCCTTTTGGGCATGCCCTCTTGAGCTCTGAACGCTTTCAGCGTTTGTGAGGACTGCAGCCAGGGAAACCCTCGTTGAACTTCCTTCGCACTCTCTAATCATGACAGATCCTGAGCATCTTTTCATTTGAATGTGCTGTTTTCTAAAACGCGGGTGAGTACCACTGAGGTCTCGAAAGGTTTCTGTCTGAGAGTCGGGCCTGATTTGAATTCACTTCAGAGTACCTAGCCCAGGATATTTCTTGAGGGCAGGGCTGTGTTTGCGAAGCCGCAGGCCGCAGGCCTTGTGAATGATAGGTGCCCTTCGGCAGGGTTTCTAAGGTTGTTACGGCAGTGTGCCACAAGGCGGCAGCACTGCTCCGTGTCCTCTCGGGTAACTTGGGGAAAGAAAGCCTTAGCGGGGGTCCCGGTGTTGGACGGGACATGGGGAGTCGAACGTGGCTGAACACACACCCCAGGGCTTGTGTATCCTCGCCTCCTGCCGCTTAACCTGCACTGCCCCACCCCAGGCCTATCGCAAGACTTGCAAGTGGGCTACTCGGAGGGTGCCGTGCTTCGCAGCTGGGGCGACTCTAATGAAGTGGGCTGGAGGCGGGAACCTGCCTAGCAGGAGCCCTGGAGAGCCGGTTTCCTCACAGCTCTTCCCTCTCAGCTGCTCCACCGTCCCTTGGGTACACCGGGCTTTGCTCACCCGTAGGAGGGCCACGTTGGACCGGGAGACCGTGGTACCACGCGGGGCAGAATGGGCACTAGAGGTCCCAGGGGCCGCTGGTCAGGTGGCACGTCCTCCTCCCTTGCTCCCTCAGCAGCAGCATACTCCAGCCGTGGGACCCAGGCCCGCCTAGGCTCCAGGGGTGTGTCTCCAGCCGACGACGTCAAAGAGGCCTGAGGTAACAGAGGAAAGGCATGTCTTACCCCCTTCCTTGCCTTGTCATTGAATAGTCCTCATCCCTTTCGGCATAGTTTATATACAACGTTGCGTCTGTTTGAGCTCTACGACCCTTTGATGCACTTATACACGTAGCTGCACCCGTAGCGTTTCGGGTTCTTTGCCCTGTCGGTTTATTGAGGAATGTTTTGTAGCACTCCCTGTGCTTTCGGTTGGGTCGCCCTTGATGAGAACTTTTTGATACGTTGACTGTCTGTCTGGGAATCCCAGCCTCCTACTTCCCCCTTCCCCGGTCTCCAATTTCCCCCTATGGGAACTCCACGCTTGTCTCTTCCCTTTGTGAACCTGTGTTTCCTTTGTATGCTGCTTCCTTTGTATCCCTATTTAGACCGCACATGTAAGAGATAGCCTGCGATATGGGTCTTGCTGCCTCTAATTTACCAGAATTAGTGAGATCATCTACTGCTCCACCCATGCTGCTGCAAATAGTATGAGTTCATTTTGTTCTGTGGATGAGTGGTAGTCGAGGGAGTGTAGGTGGTAGAACTCCTTTCTCCGTTCACCCCGCGCTCGACATTTCGTTCCTTTGTGTGTCTTGGCTGTGGTAAAGGGTAACACAACGACCACTGGGGTGCAAGTGCTTCCTTCCAGTGATGCTAGTCGCTGGTTATACGACCTGCAGCGGGTTTGCCGAATCTCGGGGTCCCTCCAGTGTTCAGTTTGGTAAGGAACTTGCCTATTGACCTTCATATCGGCTGTTACCAATTTACGATCCCGGCAACGGCAATGGTAGGCTTCCCTTTTGGGCATGCCCTCTTGAGCTCTGAACGCTTTCAGCGTTTGTGAGGACTGCAGCCAGGGAAACCCTCGTTGAACTTCCTTCGCACTCTCTAATCATGACAGATCCTGAGCATCTTTTCATTTGAATGTGCTGTTTTCTAAAACGCGGGTGAGTACCACTGAGGTCTCGAAAGGTTTCTGTCTGAGAGTCGGGCCTGATTTGAATTCACTTCAGAGTACCTAGCCCAGGATATTTCTTGAGGGCAGGGCTGTGTTTGCGAAGCCGCAGGCCGCAGGCCTTGTGAATGATAGGTGCCCTTCGGCAGGGTTTCTAAGGTTGTTACGGCAGTGTGCCACAAGGCGGCAGCACTGCTCCGTGTCCTCTCGGGTAACTTGGGGAAAGAAAGCCTTAGCGGGGGTCCCGGTGTTGGACGGGACATGGGGAGTCGAACGTGGCTGAACACACACCCCAGGGCTTGTGTATCCTCGCCTCCTGCCGCTTAACCTGCACTGCCCCACCCCAGGCCTATCGCAAGACTTGCAAGTGGGCTACTCGGAGGGTGCCGTGCTTCGCAGCTGGGGCGACTCTAATGAAGTGGGCTGGAGGCGGGAACCTGCCTAGCAGGAGCCCTGGAGAGCCGGTTTCCTCACAGCTCTTCCCTCTCAGCTGCTCCACCGTCCCTTGGGTACACCGGGCTTTGCTCACCCGTAGGAGGGCCACGTTGGACCGGGAGACCGTGGTACCACGCGGGGCAGAATGGGCACTAGAGGTCCCAGGGGCCGCTGGTCAGGTGGCACGTCCTCCTCCCTTGCTCCCTCAGCAGCAGCATACTCCAGCCGTGGGACCCAGGCCCGCCTAGGCTCCAGGGGTGTGTCTCCAGCCGACGACGTCAAAGAGGCCTGAGGTAACAGAGGAAAGGCATGTCTTACCCCCTTCCTTGCCTTGTCATTGAATAGTCCTCATCCCTTTCGGCATAGTTTATATACAACGTTGCGTCTGTTTGAGCTCTACGACCCTTTGATGCACTTATACACGTAGCTGCACCCGTAGCGTTTCGGGTTCTTTGCCCTGTCGGTTTATTGAGGAATGTTTTGTAGCACTCCCTGTGCTTTCGGTTGGGTCGCCCTTGATGAGAACTTTTTGATACGTTGACTGTCTGTCTGGGAATCCCAGCCTCCTACTTCCCCCTTCCCCGGTCTCCAATTTCCCCCTATGGGAACTCCACGCTTGTCTCTTCCCTTTGTGAACCTGTGTTTCCTTTGTATGCTGCTTCCTTTGTATCCCTATTTAGACCGCACATGTAAGAGATAGCCTGCGATATGGGTCTTGCTGCCTCTAATTTACCAGAATTAGTGAGATCATCTACTGCTCCACCCATGCTGCTGCAAATAGTATGAGTTCATTTTGTTCTGTGGATGAGTGGTAGTCGAGGGAGTGTAGGTGGTAGAACTCCTTTCTCCGTTCACCCCGCGCTCGACATTTCGTTCCTTTGTGTGTCTTGGCTGTGGTAAAGGGTAACACAACGACCACTGGGGTGCAAGTGCTTCCTTCCAGTGATGCTAGTCGCTGGTTATACGACCTGCAGCGGGTTTGCCGAATCTCGGGGTCCCTCCAGTGTTCAGTTTGGTAAGGAACTTGCCTATTGACCTTCATATCGGCTGTTACCAATTTACGATCCCGGCAACGGCAATGGTAGGCTTCCCTTTTGGGCATGCCCTCTTGAGCTCTGAACGCTTTCAGCGTTTGTGAGGACTGCAGCCAGGGAAACCCTCGTTGAACTTCCTTCGCACTCTCTAATCATGACAGATCCTGAGCATCTTTTCATTTGAATGTGCTGTTTTCTAAAACGCGGGTGAGTACCACTGAGGTCTCGAAAGGTTTCTGTCTGAGAGTCGGGCCTGATTTGAATTCACTTCAGAGTACCTAGCCCAGGATATTTCTTGAGGGCAGGGCTGTGTTTGCGAAGCCGCAGGCCGCAGGCCTTGTGAATGATAGGTGCCCTTCGGCAGGGTTTCTAAGGTTGTTACGGCAGTGTGCCACAAGGCGGCAGCACTGCTCCGTGTCCTCTCGGGTAACTTGGGGAAAGAAAGCCTTAGCGGGGGTCCCGGTGTTGGACGGGACATGGGGAGTCGAACGTGGCTGAACACACACCCCAGGGCTTGTGTATCCTCGCCTCCTGCCGCTTAACCTGCACTGCCCCACCCCAGGCCTATCGCAAGACTTGCAAGTGGGCTACTCGGAGGGTGCCGTGCTTCGCAGCTGGGGCGACTCTAATGAAGTGGGCTGGAGGCGGGAACCTGCCTAGCAGGAGCCCTGGAGAGCCGGTTTCCTCACAGCTCTTCCCTCTCAGCTGCTCCACCGTCCCTTGGGTACACCGGGCTTTGCTCACCCGTAGGAGGGCCACGTTGGACCGGGAGACCGTGGTACCACGCGGGGCAGAATGGGCACTAGAGGTCCCAGGGGCCGCTGGTCAGGTGGCACGTCCTCCTCCCTTGCTCCCTCAGCAGCAGCATACTCCAGCCGTGGGACCCAGGCCCGCCTAGGCTCCAGGGGTGTGTCTCCAGCCGACGACGTCAAAGAGGCCTGAGGTAACAGAGGAAAGGCATGTCTTACCCCCTTCCTTGCCTTGTCATTGAATAGTCCTCATCCCTTTCGGCATAGTTTATATACAACGTTGCGTCTGTTTGAGCTCTACGACCCTTTGATGCACTTATACACGTAGCTGCACCCGTAGCGTTTCGGGTTCTTTGCCCTGTCGGTTTATTGAGGAATGTTTTGTAGCACTCCCTGTGCTTTCGGTTGGGTCGCCCTTGATGAGAACTTTTTGATACGTTGACTGTCTGTCTGGGAATCCCAGCCTCCTACTTCCCCCTTCCCCGGTCTCCAATTTCCCCCTATGGGAACTCCACGCTTGTCTCTTCCCTTTGTGAACCTGTGTTTCCTTTGTATGCTGCTTCCTTTGTATCCCTATTTAGACCGCACATGTAAGAGATAGCCTGCGATATGGGTCTTGCTGCCTCTAATTTACCAGAATTAGTGAGATCATCTACTGCTCCACCCATGCTGCTGCAAATAGTATGAGTTCATTTTGTTCTGTGGATGAGTGGTAGTCGAGGGAGTGTAGGTGGTAGAACTCCTTTCTCCGTTCACCCCGCGCTCGACATTTCGTTCCTTTGTGTGTCTTGGCTGTGGTAAAGGGTAACACAACGACCACTGGGGTGCAAGTGCTTCCTTCCAGTGATGCTAGTCGCTGGTTATACGACCTGCAGCGGGTTTGCCGAATCTCGGGGTCCCTCCAGTGTTCAGTTTGGTAAGGAACTTGCCTATTGACCTTCATATCGGCTGTTACCAATTTACGATCCCGGCAACGGCAATGGTAGGCTTCCCTTTTGGGCATGCCCTCTTGAGCTCTGAACGCTTTCAGCGTTTGTGAGGACTGCAGCCAGGGAAACCCTCGTTGAACTTCCTTCGCACTCTCTAATCATGACAGATCCTGAGCATCTTTTCATTTGAATGTGCTGTTTTCTAAAACGCGGGTGAGTACCACTGAGGTCTCGAAAGGTTTCTGTCTGAGAGTCGGGCCTGATTTGAATTCACTTCAGAGTACCTAGCCCAGGATATTTCTTGAGGGCAGGGCTGTGTTTGCGAAGCCGCAGGCCGCAGGCCTTGTGAATGATAGGTGCCCTTCGGCAGGGTTTCTAAGGTTGTTACGGCAGTGTGCCACAAGGCGGCAGCACTGCTCCGTGTCCTCTCGGGTAACTTGGGGAAAGAAAGCCTTAGCGGGGGTCCCGGTGTTGGACGGGACATGGGGAGTCGAACGTGGCTGAACACACACCCCAGGGCTTGTGTATCCTCGCCTCCTGCCGCTTAACCTGCACTGCCCCACCCCAGGCCTATCGCAAGACTTGCAAGTGGGCTACTCGGAGGGTGCCGTGCTTCGCAGCTGGGGCGACTCTAATGAAGTGGGCTGGAGGCGGGAACCTGCCTAGCAGGAGCCCTGGAGAGCCGGTTTCCTCACAGCTCTTCCCTCTCAGCTGCTCCACCGTCCCTTGGGTACACCGGGCTTTGCTCACCCGTAGGAGGGCCACGTTGGACCGGGAGACCGTGGTACCACGCGGGGCAGAATGGGCACTAGAGGTCCCAGGGGCCGCTGGTCAGGTGGCACGTCCTCCTCCCTTGCTCCCTCAGCAGCAGCATACTCCAGCCGTGGGACCCAGGCCCGCCTAGGCTCCAGGGGTGTGTCTCCAGCCGACGACGTCAAAGAGGCCTGAGGTAACAGAGGAAAGGCATGTCTTACCCCCTTCCTTGCCTTGTCATTGAATAGTCCTCATCCCTTTCGGCATAGTTTATATACAACGTTGCGTCTGTTTGAGCTCTACGACCCTTTGATGCAGTTATACACGTAGCTGCACCCGTAGCGTTTCGGGTTCTTTGCCCTGTCGGTTTATTGAGGAATGTTTTGGAGCACTCCCTGTGCTTTCGGTTGGGTCGCCCTTGATGAGAACTTTTTGATACGTTGACTGTCTGTCTGGGAATCCCAGCCTCCTACTTCCCCCTTCCCCGGTCTCCAATTTCCCCCTATGGGAACTCCACGCTTGTCTCTTCCCTTTGTGAACCTGTGTTTCCTTTGTATGCTGCTTCCTTTGTATCCCTATTTAGACCGCACATGTAAGAGATAGCCTGCGATATGGGTCTTGCTGCCTCTAATTTACCAGAATTAGTGAGATCATCTACTGCTCCACCCATGCTGCTGCAAATAGTATGAGTTCATTTTGTTCTGTGGATGAGTGGTAGTCGAGGGAGTGTAGGTGGTAGAACTCCTTTCTCCGTTCACCCCGCGCTCGACATTTCGTTCCTTTGTGTGTCTTGGCTGTGGTAAAGGGTAACACAACGACCACTGGGGTGCAAGTGCTTCCTTCCAGTGATGCTAGTCGCTGGTTATACGACCTGCAGCGGGTTTGCCGAATCTCGGGGTCCCTCCAGTGTTCAGTTTGGTAAGGAACTTGCCTATTGACCTTCATATCGGCTGTTACCAATTTACGATCCCGGCAACGGCAATGGTAGGCTTCCCTTTTGGGCATGCCCTCTTGAGCTCTGAACGCTTTCAGCGTTTGTGAGGACTGCAGCCAGGGAAACCCTCGTTGAACTTCCTTCGCACTCTCTAATCATGACAGATCCTGAGCATCTTTTCATTTGAATGTGCTGTTTTCTAAAACGCGGGTGAGTACCACTGAGGTCTCGAAAGGTTTCTGTCTGAGAGTCGGGCCTGATTTGAATTCACTTCAGAGTACCTAGCCCAGGATATTTCTTGAGGGCAGGGCTGTGTTTGCGAAGCCGCAGGCCGCAGGCCTTGTGAATGATAGGTGCCCTTCGGCAGGGTTTCTAAGGTTGTTACGGCAGTGTGCCACAAGGCGGCAGCACTGCTCCGTGTCCTCTCGGGTAACTTGGGGAAAGAAAGCCTTAGCGGGGGTCCCGGTGTTGGACGGGACATGGGGAGTCGAACGTGGCTGAACACACACCCCAGGGCTTGTGTATCCTCGCCTCCTGCCGCTTAACCTGCACTGCCCCACCCCAGGCCTATCGCAAGACTTGCAAGTGGGCTACTCGGAGGGTGCCGTGCTTCGCAGCTGGGGCGACTCTAATGAAGTGGGCTGGAGGCGGGAACCTGCCTAGCAGGAGCCCTGGAGAGCCGGTTTCCTCACAGCTCTTCCCTCTCAGCTGCTCCACCGTCCCTTGGGTACACCGGGCTTTGCTCACCCGTAGGAGGGCCACGTTGGACCGGGAGACCGTGGTACCACGCGGGGCAGAATGGGCACTAGAGGTCCCAGGGGCCGCTGGTCAGGTGGCACGTCCTCCTCCCTTGCTCCCTCAGCAGCAGCATACTCCAGCCGTGGGACCCAGGCCCGCCTAGGCTCCAGGGGTGTGTCTCCAGCCGACGACGTCAAAGAGGCCTGAGGTAACAGAGGAAAGGCATGTCTTACCCCCTTCCTTGCCTTGTCATTGAATAGTCCTCATCCCTTTCGGCATAGTTTATATACAACGTTGCGTCTGTTTGAGCTCTACGACCCTTTGATGCACTTATACACGTAGCTGCACCCGTAGCGTTTCGGGTTCTTTGCCCTGTCGGTTTATTGAGGAATGTTTTGGAGCACTCCCTGTGCTTTCGGTTGGGTCGCCCTTGATGAGAACTTTTTGATACGTTGACTGTCTGTCTGGGAATCCCAGCCTCCTACTTCCCCCTTCCCCGGTCTCCAATTTCCCCCTATGGGAACTCCACGCTTGTCTCTTCCCTTTGTGAACCTGTGTTTCCTTTGTATGCTGCTTCCTTTGTATCCCTATTTAGACCGCACATGTAAGAGATAGCCTGCGATATGGGTCTTGCTGCCTCTAATTTACCAGAATTAGTGAGATCATCTACTGCTCCACCCATGCTGCTGCAAATAGTATGAGTTCATTTTGTTCTGTGGATGAGTGGTAGTCGAGGGAGTGTAGGTGGTAGAACTCCTTTCTCCGTTCACCCCGCGCTCGACATTTCGTTCCTTTGTGTGTCTTGGCTGTGGTAAAGGGTAACACAACGACCACTGGGGTGCAAGTGCTTCCTTCCAGTGATGCTAGTCGCTGGTTATACGACCTGCAGCGGGTTTGCCGAATCTCGGGGTCCCTCCAGTGTTCAGTTTGGTAAGGAACTTGCCTATTGACCTTCATATCGGCTGTTACCAATTTACGATCCCGGCAACGGCAATGGTAGGCTTCCCTTTTGGGCATGCCCTCTTGAGCTCTGAACGCTTTCAGCGTTTGTGAGGACTGCAGCCAGGGAAACCCTCGTTGAACTTCCTTCGCACTCTCTAATCATGACAGATCCTGAGCATCTTTTCATTTGAATGTGCTGTTTTCTAAAACGCGGGTGAGTACCACTGAGGTCTCGAAAGGTTTCTGTCTGAGAGTCGGGCCTGATTTGAATTCACTTCAGAGTACCTAGCCCAGGATATTTCTTGAGGGCAGGGCTGTGTTTGCGAAGCCGCAGGCCGCAGGCCTTGTGAATGATAGGTGCCCTTCGGCAGGGTTTCTAAGGTTGTTACGGCAGTGTGCCACAAGGCGGCAGCACTGCTCCGTGTCCTCTCGGGTAACTTGGGGAAAGAAAGCCTTAGCGGGGGTCCCGGTGTTGGACGGGACATGGGGAGTCGAACGTGGCTGAACACACACCCCAGGGCTTGTGTATCCTCGCCTCCTGCCGCTTAACCTGCACTGCCCCACCCCAGGCCTATCGCAAGACTTGCAAGTGGGCTACTCGGAGGGTGCCGTGCTTCGCAGCTGGGGCGACTCTAATGAAGTGGGCTGGAGGCGGGAACCTGCCTAGCAGGAGCCCTGGAGAGCCGGTTTCCTCACAGCTCTTCCCTCTCAGCTGCTCCACCGTCCCTTGGGTACACCGGGCTTTGCTCACCCGTAGGAGGGCCACGTTGGACCGGGAGACCGTGGTACCACGCGGGGCAGAATGGGCACTAGAGGTCCCAGGGGCCGCTGGTCAGGTGGCACGTCCTCCTCCCTTGCTCCCTCAGCAGCAGCATACTCCAGCCGTGGGACCCAGGCCCGCCTAGGCTCCAGGGGTGTGTCTCCAGCCGACGACGTCAAAGAGGCCTGAGGTAACAGAGGAAAGGCATGTCTTACCCCCTTCCTTGCCTTGTCATTGAATAGTCCTCATCCCTTTCGGCATAGTTTATATACAACGTTGCGTCTGTTTGAGCTCTACGACCCTTTGATGCAGTTATACACGTAGCTGCACCCGTAGCGTTTCGGGTTCTTTGCCCTGTCGGTTTATTGAGGAATGTTTTGGAGCACTCCCTGTGCTTTCGGTTGGGTCGCCCTTGATGAGAACTTTTTGATACGTTGACTGTCTGTCTGGGAATCCCAGCCTCCTACTTCCCCCTTCCCCGGTCTCCAATTTCCCCCTATGGGAACTCCACGCTTGTCTCTTCCCTTTGTGAACCTGTGTTTCCTTTGTATGCTGCTTCCTTTGTATCCCTATTTAGACCGCACATGTAAGAGATAGCCTGCGATATGGGTCTTGCTGCCTCTAATTTACCAGAATTAGTGAGATCATCTACTGCTCCACCCATGCTGCTGCAAATAGTATGAGTTCATTTTGTTCTGTGGATGAGTGGTAGTCGAGGGAGTGTAGGTGGTAGAACTCCTTTCTCCGTTCACCCCGCGCTCGACATTTCGTTCCTTTGTGTGTCTTGGCTGTGGTAAAGGGTAACACAACGACCACTGGGGTGCAAGTGCTTCCTTCCAGTGATGCTAGTCGCTGGTTATACGACCTGCAGCGGGTTTGCCGAATCTCGGGGTCCCTCCAGTGTTCAGTTTGGTAAGGAACTTGCCTATTGACCTTCATATCGGCTGTTACCAATTTACGATCCCGGCAACGGCAATGGTAGGCTTCCCTTTTGGGCATGCCCTCTTGAGCTCTGAACGCTTTCAGCGTTTGTGAGGACTGCAGCCAGGGAAACCCTCGTTGAACTTCCTTCGCACTCTCTAATCATGACAGATCCTGAGCATCTTTTCATTTGAATGTGCTGTTTTCTAAAACGCGGGTGAGTACCACTGAGGTCTCGAAAGGTTTCTGTCTGAGAGTCGGGCCTGATTTGAATTCACTTCAGAGTACCTAGCCCAGGATATTTCTTGAGGGCAGGGCTGTGTTTGCGAAGCCGCAGGCCGCAGGCCTTGTGAATGATAGGTGCCCTTCGGCAGGGTTTCTAAGGTTGTTACGGCAGTGTGCCACAAGGCGGCAGCACTGCTCCGTGTCCTCTCGGGTAACTTGGGGAAAGAAAGCCTTAGCGGGGGTCCCGGTGTTGGACGGGACATGGGGAGTCGAACGTGGCTGAACACACACCCCAGGGCTTGTGTATCCTCGCCTCCTGCCGCTTAACCTGCACTGCCCCACCCCAGGCCTATCGCAAGACTTGCAAGTGGGCTACTCGGAGGGTGCCGTGCTTCGCAGCTGGGGCGACTCTAATGAAGTGGGCTGGAGGCGGGAACCTGCCTAGCAGGAGCCCTGGAGAGCCGGTTTCCTCACAGCTCTTCCCTCTCAGCTGCTCCACCGTCCCTTGGGTACACCGGGCTTTGCTCACCCGTAGGAGGGCCACGTTGGACCGGGAGACCGTGGTACCACGCGGGGCAGAATGGGCACTAGAGGTCCCAGGGGCCGCTGGTCAGGTGGCACGTCCTCCTCCCTTGCTCCCTCAGCAGCAGCATACTCCAGCCGTGGGACCCAGGCCCGCCTAGGCTCCAGGGGTGTGTCTCCAGCCGACGACGTCAAAGAGGCCTGAGGTAACAGAGGAAAGGCATGTCTTACCCCCTTCCTTGCCTTGTCATTGAATAGTCCTCATCCCTTTCGGCATAGTTTATATACAACGTTGCGTCTGTTTGAGCTCTACGACCCTTTGATGCAGTTATACACGTAGCTGCACCCGTAGCGTTTCGGGTTCTTTGCCCTGTCGGTTTATTGAGGAATGTTTTGGAGCACTCCCTGTGCTTTCGGTTGGGTCGCCCTTGATGAGAACTTTTTGATACGTTGACTGTCTGTCTGGGAATCCCAGCCTCCTACTTCCCCCTTCCCCGGTCTCCAATTTCCCCCTATGGGAACTCCACGCTTGTCTCTTCCCTTTGTGAACCTGTGTTTCCTTTGTATGCTGCTTCCTTTGTATCCCTATTTAGACCGCACATGTAAGAGATAGCCTGCGATATGGGTCTTGCTGCCTCTAATTTACCAGAATTAGTGAGATCATCTACTGCTCCACCCATGCTGCTGCAAATAGTATGAGTTCATTTTGTTCTGTGGATGAGTGGTAGTCGAGGGAGTGTAGGTGGTAGAACTCCTTTCTCCGTTCACCCCGCGCTCGACATTTCGTTCCTTTGTGTGTCTTGGCTGTGGTAAAGGGTAACACAACGACCACTGGGGTGCAAGTGCTTCCTTCCAGTGATGCTAGTCGCTGGTTATACGACCTGCAGCGGGTTTGCCGAATCTCGGGGTCCCTCCAGTGTTCAGTTTGGTAAGGAACTTGCCTATTGACCTTCATATCGGCTGTTACCAATTTACGATCCCGGCAACGGCAATGGTAGGCTTCCCTTTTGGGCATGCCCTCTTGAGCTCTGAACGCTTTCAGCGTTTGTGAGGACTGCAGCCAGGGAAACCCTCGTTGAACTTCCTTCGCACTCTCTAATCATGACAGATCCTGAGCATCTTTTCATTTGAATGTGCTGTTTTCTAAAACGCGGGTGAGTACCACTGAGGTCTCGAAAGGTTTCTGTCTGAGAGTCGGGCCTGATTTGAATTCACTTCAGAGTACCTAGCCCAGGATATTTCTTGAGGGCAGGGCTGTGTTTGCGAAGCCGCAGGCCGCAGGCCTTGTGAATGATAGGTGCCCTTCGGCAGGGTTTCTAAGGTTGTTACGGCAGTGTGCCACAAGGCGGCAGCACTGCTCCGTGTCCTCTCGGGTAACTTGGGGAAAGAAAGCCTTAGCGGGGGTCCCGGTGTTGGACGGGACATGGGGAGTCGAACGTGGCTGAACACACACCCCAGGGCTTGTGTATCCTCGCCTCCTGCCGCTTAACCTGCACTGCCCCACCCCAGGCCTATCGCAAGACTTGCAAGTGGGCTACTCGGAGGGTGCCGTGCTTCGCAGCTGGGGCGACTCTAATGAAGTGGGCTGGAGGCGGGAACCTGCCTAGCAGGAGCCCTGGAGAGCCGGTTTCCTCACAGCTCTTCCCTCTCAGCTGCTCCACCGTCCCTTGGGTACACCGGGCTTTGCTCACCCGTAGGAGGGCCACGTTGGACCGGGAGACCGTGGTACCACGCGGGGCAGAATGGGCACTAGAGGTCCCAGGGGCCGCTGGTCAGGTGGCACGTCCTCCTCCCTTGCTCCCTCAGCAGCAGCATACTCCAGCCGTGGGACCCAGGCCCGCCTAGGCTCCAGGGGTGTGTCTCCAGCCGACGACGTCAAAGAGGCCTGAGGTAACAGAGGAAAGGCATGTCTTACCCCCTTCCTTGCCTTGTCATTGAATAGTCCTCATCCCTTTCGGCATAGTTTATATACAACGTTGCGTCTGTTTGAGCTCTACGACCCTTTGATGCAGTTATACACGTAGCTGCACCCGTAGCGTTTCGGGTTCTTTGCCCTGTCGGTTTATTGAGGAATGTTTTGGAGCACTCCCTGTGCTTTCGGTTGGGTCGCCCTTGATGAGAACTTTTTGATACGTTGACTGTCTGTCTGGGAATCCCAGCCTCCTACTTCCCCCTTCCCCGGTCTCCAATTTCCCCCTATGGGAACTCCACGCTTGTCTCTTCCCTTTGTGAACCTGTGTTTCCTTTGTATGCTGCTTCCTTTGTATCCCTATTTAGACCGCACATGTAAGAGATAGCCTGCGATATGGGTCTTGCTGCCTCTAATTTACCAGAATTAGTGAGATCATCTACTGCTCCACCCATGCTGCTGCAAATAGTATGAGTTCATTTTGTTCTGTGGATGAGTGGTAGTCGAGGGAGTGTAGGTGGTAGAACTCCTTTCTCCGTTCACCCCGCGCTCGACATTTCGTTCCTTTGTGTGTCTTGGCTGTGGTAAAGGGTAACACAACGACCACTGGGGTGCAAGTGCTTCCTTCCAGTGATGCTAGTCGCTGGTTATACGACCTGCAGCGGGTTTGCCGAATCTCGGGGTCCCTCCAGTGTTCAGTTTGGTAAGGAACTTGCCTATTGACCTTCATATCGGCTGTTACCAATTTACGATCCCGGCAACGGCAATGGTAGGCTTCCCTTTTGGGCATGCCCTCTTGAGCTCTGAACGCTTTCAGCGTTTGTGAGGACTGCAGCCAGGGAAACCCTCGTTGAACTTCCTTCGCACTCTCTAATCATGACAGATCCTGAGCATCTTTTCATTTGAATGTGCTGTTTTCTAAAACGCGGGTGAGTACCACTGAGGTCTCGAAAGGTTTCTGTCTGAGAGTCGGGCCTGATTTGAATTCACTTCAGAGTACCTAGCCCAGGATATTTCTTGAGGGCAGGGCTGTGTTTGCGAAGCCGCAGGCCGCAGGCCTTGTGAATGATAGGTGCCCTTCGGCAGGGTTTCTAAGGTTGTTACGGCAGTGTGCCACAAGGCGGCAGCACTGCTCCGTGTCCTCTCGGGTAACTTGGGGAAAGAAAGCCTTAGCGGGGGTCCCGGTGTTGGACGGGACATGGGGAGTCGAACGTGGCTGAACACACACCCCAGGGCTTGTGTATCCTCGCCTCCTGCCGCTTAACCTGCACTGCCCCACCCCAGGCCTATCGCAAGACTTGCAAGTGGGCTACTCGGAGGGTGCCGTGCTTCGCAGCTGGGGCGACTCTAATGAAGTGGGCTGGAGGCGGGAACCTGCCTAGCAGGAGCCCTGGAGAGCCGGTTTCCTCACAGCTCTTCCCTCTCAGCTGCTCCACCGTCCCTTGGGTACACCGGGCTTTGCTCACCCGTAGGAGGGCCACGTTGGACCGGGAGACCGTGGTACCACGCGGGGCAGAATGGGCACTAGAGGTCCCAGGGGCCGCTGGTCAGGTGGCACGTCCTCCTCCCTTGCTCCCTCAGCAGCAGCATACTCCAGCCGTGGGACCCAGGCCCGCCTAGGCTCCAGGGGTGTGTCTCCAGCCGACGACGTCAAAGAGGCCTGAGGTAACAGAGGAAAGGCATGTCTTACCCCCTTCCTTGCCTTGTCATTGAATAGTCCTCATCCCTTTCGGCATAGTTTATATACAACGTTGCGTCTGTTTGAGCTCTACGACCCTTTGATGCAGTTATACACGTAGCTGCACCCGTAGCGTTTCGGGTTCTTTGCCCTGTCGGTTTATTGAGGAATGTTTTGGAGCACTCCCTGTGCTTTCGGTTGGGTCGCCCTTGATGAGAACTTTTTGATACGTTGACTGTCTGTCTGGGAATCCCAGCCTCCTACTTCCCCCTTCCCCGGTCTCCAATTTCCCCCTATGGGAACTCCACGCTTGTCTCTTCCCTTTGTGAACCTGTGTTTCCTTTGTATGCTGCTTCCTTTGTATCCCTATTTAGACCGCACATGTAAGAGATAGCCTGCGATATGGGTCTTGCTGCCTCTAATTTACCAGAATTAGTGAGATCATCTACTGCTCCACCCATGCTGCTGCAAATAGTATGAGTTCATTTTGTTCTGTGGATGAGTGGTAGTCGAGGGAGTGTAGGTGGTAGAACTCCTTTCTCCGTTCACCCCGCGCTCGACATTTCGTTCCTTTGTGTGTCTTGGCTGTGGTAAAGGGTAACACAACGACCACTGGGGTGCAAGTGCTTCCTTCCAGTGATGCTAGTCGCTGGTTATACGACCTGCAGCGGGTTTGCCGAATCTCGGGGTCCCTCCAGTGTTCAGTTTGGTAAGGAACTTGCCTATTGACCTTCATATCGGCTGTTACCAATTTACGATCCCGGCAACGGCAATGGTAGGCTTCCCTTTTGGGCATGCCCTCTTGAGCTCTGAACGCTTTTAGCGTTTGTGAGGACTGCAGCCAGGGAAACCCTCGTTGAACTTCCTTCGCACTCTCTAATCATGACAGATCCTGAGCATCTTTTCATTTGAATGTGCTGTTTTCTAAAACGCGGGTGAGTACCACTGAGGTCTCGAAAGGTTTCTGTCTGAGAGTCGGGCCTGATTTGAATTCACTTCAGAGTACCTAGCCCAGGATATTTCTTGAGGGCAGGGCTGTGTTTGCGAAGCCGCAGGCCGCAGGCCTTGTGAATGATAGGTGCCCTTCGGCAGGGTTTCTAAGGTTGTTACGGCAGTGTGCCACAAGGCGGCAGCACTGCTCCGTGTCCTCTCGGGTAACTTGGGGAAAGAAAGCCTTAGCGGGGGTCCCGGTGTTGGACGGGACATGGGGAGTCGAACGTGGCTGAACACACACCCCAGGGCTTGTGTATCCTCGCCTCCTGCCGCTTAACCTGCACTGCCCCACCCCAGGCCTATCGCAAGACTTGCAAGTGGGCTACTCGGAGGGTGCCGTGCTTCGCAGCTGGGGCGACTCTAATGAAGTGGGCTGGAGGCGGGAACCTGCCTAGCAGGAGCCCTGGAGAGCCGGTTTCCTCACAGCTCTTCCCTCTCAGCTGCTCCACCGTCCCTTGGGTACACCGGGCTTTGCTCACCCGTAGGAGGGCCACGTTGGACCGGGAGACCGTGGTACCACGCGGGGCAGAATGGGCACTAGAGGTCCCAGGGGCCGCTGGTCAGGTGGCACGTCCTCCTCCCTTGCTCCCTCAGCAGCAGCATACTCCAGCCGTGGGACCCAGGCCCGCCTAGGCTCCAGGGGTGTGTCTCCAGCCGACGACGTCAAAGAGGCCTGAGGTAACAGAGGAAAGGCATGTCTTACCCCCTTCCTTGCCTTGTCATTGAATAGTCCTCATCCCTTTCGGCATAGTTTATATACAACGTTGCGTCTGTTTGAGCTCTACGACCCTTTGTTGCAATTATACACGTAGCTGCACCCGTAGCGTTTCGGGTTCTTTGCCCTGTCGGTTTATTGAGGAATGTTTTGGAGCACTCCCTGTGCTTTCGGTTGGGTCGCCCTTGATGAGAACTTTTTGATACGTTGACTGTCTGTCTGGGAATCCCAGCCTCCTACTTCCCCCTTCCCCGGTCTCCAATTTCCCCCTATGGGAACTCCACGCTTGTCTCTTCCCTTTGTGAACCTGTGTTTCCTTTGTATGCTGCTTCCTTTGTATCCCTATTTAGACCGCACATGTAAGAGATAGCCTGCGATATGGGTCTTGCTGCCTCTAATTTACCAGAATTAGTGAGATCATCTACTGCTCCACCCATGCTGCTGCAAATAGTATGAGTTCATTTTGTTCTGTGGATGAGTGGTAGTCGAGGGAGTGTAGGTGGTAGAACTCCTTTCTCCGTTCACCCCGCGCTCGACATTTCGTTCCTTTGTGTGTCTTGGCTGTGGTAAAGGGTAACACAACGACCACTGGGGTGCAAGTGCTTCCTTCCAGTGATGCTAGTCGCTGGTTATACGACCTGCAGCGGGTTTGCCGAATCTCGGGGTCCCTCCAGTGTTCAGTTTGGTAAGGAACTTGCCTATTGACCTTCATATCGGCTGTTACCAATTTACGATCCCGGCAACGGCAATGGTAGGCTTCCCTTTTGGGCATGCCCTCTTGAGCTCTGAACGCTTTTAGCGTTTGTGAGGACTGCAGCCAGGGAAACCCTCGTTGAACTTCCTTCGCACTCTCTAATCATGACAGATCCTGAGCATCTTTTCATTTGAATGTGCTGTTTTCTAAAACGCGGGTGAGTACCACTGAGGTCTCGAAAGGTTTCTGTCTGAGAGTCGGGCCTGATTTGAATTCACTTCAGAGTACCTAGCCCAGGATATTTCTTGAGGGCAGGGCTGTGTTTGCGAAGCCGCAGGCCGCAGGCCTTGTGAATGATAGGTGCCCTTCGGCAGGGTTTCTAAGGTTGTTACGGCAGTGTGCCACAAGGCGGCAGCACTGCTCCGTGTCCTCTCGGGTAACTTGGGGAAAGAAAGCCTTAGCGGGGGTCCCGGTGTTGGACGGGACATGGGGAGTCGAACGTGGCTGAACACACACCCCAGGGCTTGTGTATCCTCGCCTCCTGCCGCTTAACCTGCACTGCCCCACCCCAGGCCTATCGCAAGACTTGCAAGTGGGCTACTCGGAGGGTGCCGTGCTTCGCAGCTGGGGCGACTCTAATGAAGTGGGCTGGAGGCGGGAACCTGCCTAGCAGGAGCCCTGGAGAGCCGGTTTCCTCACAGCTCTTCCCTCTCAGCTGCTCCACCGTCCCTTGGGTACACCGGGCTTTGCTCACCCGTAGGAGGGCCACGTTGGACCGGGAGACCGTGGTACCACGCGGGGCAGAATGGGCACTAGAGGTCCCAGGGGCCGCTGGTCAGGTGGCACGTCCTCCTCCCTTGCTCCCTCAGCAGCAGCATACTCCAGCCGTGGGACCCAGGCCCGCCTAGGCTCCAGGGGTGTGTCTCCAGCCGACGACGTCAAAGAGGCCTGAGGTAACAGAGGAAAGGCATGTCTTACCCCCTTCCTTGCCTTGTCATTGAATAGTCCTCATCCCTTTCGGCATAGTTTATATACAACGTTGCGTCTGTTTGAGCTCTACGACCCTTTGATGCAGTTATACACGTAGCTGCACCCGTAGCGTTTCGGGTTCTTTGCCCTGTCGGTTTATTGAGGAATGTTTTGGAGCACTCCCTGTGCTTTCGGTTGGGTCGCCCTTGATGAGAACTTTTTGATACGTTGACTGTCTGTCTGGGAATCCCAGCCTCCTACTTCCCCCTTCCCCGGTCTCCAATTTCCCCCTATGGGAACTCCACGCTTGTCTCTTCCCTTTGTGAACCTGTGTTTCCTTTGTATGCTGCTTCCTTTGTATCCCTATTTAGACCGCACATGTAAGAGATAGCCTGCGATATGGGTCTTGCTGCCTCTAATTTACCAGAATTAGTGAGATCATCTACTGCTCCACCCATGCTGCTGCAAATAGTATGAGTTCATTTTGTTCTGTGGATGAGTGGTAGTCGAGGGAGTGTAGGTGGTAGAACTCCTTTCTCCGTTCACCCCGCGCTCGACATTTCGTTCCTTTGTGTGTCTTGGCTGTGGTAAAGGGTAACACAACGACCACTGGGGTGCAAGTGCTTCCTTCCAGTGATGCTAGTCGCTGGTTATACGACCTGCAGCGGGTTTGCCGAATCTCGGGGTCCCTCCAGTGTTCAGTTTGGTAAGGAACTTGCCTATTGACCTTCATATCGGCTGTTACCAATTTACGATCCCGGCAACGGCAATGGTAGGCTTCCCTTTTGGGCATGCCCTCTTGAGCTCTGAACGCTTTTAGCGTTTGTGAGGACTGCAGCCAGGGAAACCCTCGTTGAACTTCCTTCGCACTCTCTAATCATGACAGATCCTGAGCATCTTTTCATTTGAATGTGCTGTTTTCTAAAACGCGGGTGAGTACCACTGAGGTCTCGAAAGGTTTCTGTCTGAGAGTCGGGCCTGATTTGAATTCACTTCAGAGTACCTAGCCCAGGATATTTCTTGAGGGCAGGGCTGTGTTTGCGAAGCCGCAGGCCGCAGGCCTTGTGAATGATAGGTGCCCTTCGGCAGGGTTTCTAAGGTTGTTACGGCAGTGTGCCACAAGGCGGCAGCACTGCTCCGTGTCCTCTCGGGTAACTTGGGGAAAGAAAGCCTTAGCGGGGGTCCCGGTGTTGGACGGGACATGGGGAGTCGAACGTGGCTGAACACACACCCCAGGGCTTGTGTATCCTCGCCTCCTGCCGCTTAACCTGCACTGCCCCACCCCAGGCCTATCGCAAGACTTGCAAGTGGGCTACTCGGAGGGTGCCGTGCTTCGCAGCTGGGGCGACTCTAATGAAGTGGGCTGGAGGCGGGAACCTGCCTAGCAGGAGCCCTGGAGAGCCGGTTTCCTCACAGCTCTTCCCTCTCAGCTGCTCCACCGTCCCTTGGGTACACCGGGCTTTGCTCACCCGTAGGAGGGCCACGTTGGACCGGGAGACCGTGGTACCACGCGGGGCAGAATGGGCACTAGAGGTCCCAGGGGCCGCTGGTCAGGTGGCACGTCCTCCTCCCTTGCTCCCTCAGCAGCAGCATACTCCAGCCGTGGGACCCAGGCCCGCCTAGGCTCCAGGGGTGTGTCTCCAGCCGACGACGTCAAAGAGGCCTGAGGTAACAGAGGAAAGGCATTTCTTACCCCCTTCCTTGCCTTGTCATTGAATAGTCCTCATCCCTTTCGGCATAGTTTATATACAACGTTGCGTCTGTTTGAGCTCTACGACCCTTTGATGCACTTATACACGTAGCTGCACCCGTAGCGTTTCGGGTTCTTTGCCCTGTCGGTTTATTGAGGAATGTTTTGGAGCACTCCCTGTGCTTTCGGTTGGGTCGCCCTTGATGAGAACTTTTTGATACGTTGACTGTCTGTCTGGGAATCCCAGCCTCCTACTTCCCCCTTCCCCGGTCTCCAATTTCCCCCTATGGGAACTCCACGCTTGTCTCTTCCCTTTGTGAACCTGTGTTTCCTTTGTATGCTGCTTCCTTTGTATCCCTATTTAGACCGCACATGTAAGAGATAGCCTGCGATATGGGTCTTGCTGCCTCTAATTTACCAGAATTAGTGAGATCATCTACTGCTCCACCCATGCTGCTGCAAATAGTATGAGTTCATTTTGTTCTGTGGATGAGTGGTAGTCGAGGGAGTGTAGGTGGTAGAACTCCTTTCTCCGTTCACCCCGCGCTCGACATTTCGTTCCTTTGTGTGTCTTGGCTGTGGTAAAGGGTAACACAACGACCACTGGGGTGCAAGTGCTTCCTTCCAGTGATGCTAGTCGCTGGTTATACGACCTGCAGCGGGTTTGCCGAATCTCGGGGTCCCTCCAGTGTTCAGTTTGGTAAGGAACTTGCCTATTGACCTTCATATCGGCTGTTACCAATTTACGATCCCGGCAACGGCAATGGTAGGCTTCCCTTTTGGGCATGCCCTCTTGAGCTCTGAACGCTTTTAGCGTTTGTGAGGACTGCAGCCAGGGAAACCCTCGTTGAACTTCCTTCGCACTCTCTAATCATGACAGATCCTGAGCATCTTTTCATTTGAATGTGCTGTTTTCTAAAACGCGGGTGAGTACCACTGAGGTCTCGAAAGGTTTCTGTCTGAGAGTCGGGCCTGATTTGAATTCACTTCAGAGTACCTAGCCCAGGATATTTCTTGAGGGCAGGGCTGTGTTTGCGAAGCCGCAGGCCGCAGGCCTTGTGAATGATAGGTGCCCTTCGGCAGGGTTTCTAAGGTTGTTACGGCAGTGTGCCACAAGGCGGCAGCACTGCTCCGTGTCCTCTCGGGTAACTTGGGGAAAGAAAGCCTTAGCGGGGGTCCCGGTGTTGGACGGGACATGGGGAGTCGAACGTGGCTGAACACACACCCCAGGGCTTGTGTATCCTCGCCTCCTGCCGCTTAACCTGCACTGCCCCACCCCAGGCCTATCGCAAGACTTGCAAGTGGGCTACTCGGAGGGTGCCGTGCTTCGCAGCTGGGGCGACTCTAATGAAGTGGGCTGGAGGCGGGAACCTGCCTAGCAGGAGCCCTGGAGAGCCGGTTTCCTCACAGCTCTTCCCTCTCAGCTGCTCCACCGTCCCTTGGGTACACCGGGCTTTGCTCACCCGTAGGAGGGCCACGTTGGACCGGGAGACCGTGGTACCACGCGGGGCAGAATGGGCACTAGAGGTCCCAGGGGCCGCTGGTCAGGTGGCACGTCCTCCTCCCTTGCTCCCTCAGCAGCAGCATACTCCAGCCGTGGGACCCAGGCCCGCCTAGGCTCCAGGGGTGTGTCTCCAGCCGACGACGTCAAAGAGGCCTGAGGTAACAGAGGAAAGGCATGTCTTACCCCCTTCCTTGCCTTGTCATTGAATAGTCCTCATCCCTTTCGGCATAGTTTATATACAACGTTGCGTCTGTTTGAGCTCTACGACCCTTTGATGCAGTTATACACGTAGCTGCACCCGTAGCGTTTCGGGTTCTTTGCCCTGTCGGTTTATTGAGGAATGTTTTGGAGCACTCCCTGTGCTTTCGGTTGGGTCGCCCTTGATGAGAACTTTTTGATACGTTGACTGTCTGTCTGGGAATCCCAGCCTCCTACTTCCCCCTTCCCCGGTCTCCAATTTCCCCCTATGGGAACTCCACGCTTGTCTCTTCCCTTTGTGAACCTGTGTTTCCTTTGTATGCTGCTTCCTTTGTATCCCTATTTAGACCGCACATGTAAGAGATAGCCTGCGATATGGGTCTTGCTGCCTCTAATTTACCAGAATTAGTGAGATCATCTACTGCTCCACCCATGCTGCTGCAAATAGTATGAGTTCATTTTGTTCTGTGGATGAGTGGTAGTCGAGGGAGTGTAGGTGGTAGAACTCCTTTCTCCGTTCACCCCGCGCTCGACATTTCGTTCCTTTGTGTGTCTTGGCTGTGGTAAAGGGTAACACAACGACCACTGGGGTGCAAGTGCTTCCTTCCAGTGATGCTAGTCGCTGGTTATACGACCTGCAGCGGGTTTGCCGAATCTCGGGGTCCCTCCAGTGTTCAGTTTGGTAAGGAACTTGCCTATTGACCTTCATATCGGCTGTTACCAATTTACGATCCCGGCAACGGCAATGGTAGGCTTCCCTTTTGGGCATGCCCTCTTGAGCTCTGAACGCTTTCAGCGTTTGTGAGGACTGCAGCCAGGGAAACCCTCGTTGAACTTCCTTCGCACTCTCTAATCATGACAGATCCTGAGCATCTTTTCATTTGAATGTGCTGTTTTCTAAAACGCGGGTGAGTACCACTGAGGTCTCGAAAGGTTTCTGTCTGAGAGTCGGGCCTGATTTGAATTCACTTCAGAGTACCTAGCCCAGGATATTTCTTGAGGGCAGGGCTGTGTTTGCGAAGCCGCAGGCCGCAGGCCTTGTGAATGATAGGTGCCCTTCGGCAGGGTTTCTAAGGTTGTTACGGCAGTGTGCCACAAGGCGGCAGCACTGCTCCGTGTCCTCTCGGGTAACTTGGGGAAAGAAAGCCTTAGCGGGGGTCCCGGTGTTGGACGGGACATGGGGAGTCGAACGTGGCTGAACACACACCCCAGGGCTTGTGTATCCTCGCCTCCTGCCGCTTAACCTGCACTGCCCCACCCCAGGCCTATCGCAAGACTTGCAAGTGGGCTACTCGGAGGGTGCCGTGCTTCGCAGCTGGGGCGACTCTAATGAAGTGGGCTGGAGGCGGGAACCTGCCTAGCAGGAGCCCTGGAGAGCCGGTTTCCTCACAGCTCTTCCCTCTCAGCTGCTCCACCGTCCCTTGGGTACACCGGGCTTTGCTCACCCGTAGGAGGGCCACGTTGGACCGGGAGACCGTGGTACCACGCGGGGGAGAATGGGCACTAGAGGTCCCAGGGGCCGCTGGTCAGGTGGCACGTCCTCCTCCCTTGCTCCCTCAGCAGCAGCATACTCCAGCCGTGGGACCCAGGCCCGCCTAGGCTCCAGGGGTGTGTCTCCAGCCGACGACGTCAAAGAGGCCTGAGGTAACAGAGGAAAGGCATGTCTTACCCCCTTCCTTGCCTTGTCATTGAATAGTCCTTATCCCTTTCGGCATAGTTTATATACAACGTTGCGTCTGTTTGAGCTCTACGACCCTTTGATGCAGTTATACACGTAGCTGCACCCGTAGCGTTTCGGGTTCTTTGCCCTGTCGGTTTATTGAGGAATGTTTTGGAGCACTCCCTGTGCTTTCGGTTGGGTCGCCCTTGATGAGAACTTTTTGATACGTTGACTGTCTGTCTGGGAATCCCAGCCTCCTACTTCCCCCTTCCCCGGTCTCCAATTTCCCCCTATGGGAACTCCACGCTTGTCTCTTCCCTTTGTGAACCTGTGTTTCCTTTGTATGCTGCTTCCTTTGTATCCCTATTTAGACCGCACATGTAAGAGATAGCCTGCGATATGGGTCTTGCTGCCTCTAATTTACCAGAATTAGTGAGATCATCTACTGCTCCACCCATGCTGCTGCAAATAGTATGAGTTCATTTTGTTCTGTGGATGAGTGGTAGTCGAGGGAGTGTAGGTGGTAGAACTCCTTTCTCCGTTCACCCCGCGCTCGACATTTCGTTCCTTTGTGTGTCTTGGCTGTGGTAAAGGGTAACACAACGACCACTGGGGTGCAAGTGCTTCCTTCCAGTGATGCTAGTCGCTGGTTATACGACCTGCAGCGGGTTTGCCGAATCTCGGGGTCCCTCCAGTGTTCAGTTTGGTAAGGAACTTGCCTATTGACCTTCATATCGGCTGTTACCAATTTACGATCCCGGCAACGGCAATGGTAGGCTTCCCTTTTGGGCATGCCCTCTTGAGCTCTGAACGCTTTTAGCGTTTGTGAGGACTGCAGCCAGGGAAACCCTCGTTGAACTTCCTTCGCACTCTCTAATCATGACAGATCCTGAGCATCTTTTCATTTGAATGTGCTGTTTTCTAAAACGCGGGTGAGTACCACTGAGGTCTCGAAAGGTTTCTGTCTGAGAGTCGGGCCTGATTTGAATTCACTTCAGAGTACCTAGCCCAGGATATTTCTTGAGGGCAGGGCTGTGTTTGCGAAGCCGCAGGCCGCAGGCCTTGTGAATGATAGGTGCCCTTCGGCAGGGTTTCTAAGGTTGTTACGGCAGTGTGCCACAAGGCGGCAGCACTGCTCCGTGTCCTCTCGGGTAACTTGGGGAAAGAAAGCCTTAGCGGGGGTCCCGGTGTTGGACGGGACATGGGGAGTCGAACGTGGCTGAACACACACCCCAGGGCTTGTGTATCCTCGCCTCCTGCCGCTTAACCTGCACTGCCCCACCCCAGGCCTATCGCAAGACTTGCAAGTGGGCTACTCGGAGGGTGCCGTGCTTCGCAGCTGGGGCGACTCTAATGAAGTGGGCTGGAGGCGGGAACCTGCCTAGCAGGAGCCCTGGAGAGCCGGTTTCCTCACAGCTCTTCCCTCTCAGCTGCTCCACCGTCCCTTGGGTACACCGGGCTTTGCTCACCCGTAGGAGGGCCACGTTGGACCGGGAGACCGTGGTACCACGCGGGGCAGAATGGGCACTAGAGGTCCCAGGGGCCGCTGGTCAGGTGGCACGTCCTCCTCCCTTGCTCCCTCAGCAGCAGCATACTCCAGCCGTGGGACCCAGGCCCGCCTAGGCTCCAGGGGTGTGTCTCCAGCCGACGACGTCAAAGAGGCCTGAGGTAACAGAGGAAAGGCATGTCTTACCCCCTTCCTTGCCTTGTCATTGAATAGTCCTCATCCCTTTCGGCATAGTTTATATACAACGTTGCGTCTGTTTGAGCTCTACGACCCTTTGATGCACTTATACACGTAGCTGCACCCGTAGCGTTTCGGGTTCTTTGCCCTGTCGGTTTATTGAGGAATGTTTTGTAGCACTCCCTGTGCTTTCGGTTGGGTCGCCCTTGATGAGAACTTTTTGATACGTTGACTGTCTGTCTGGGAATCCCAGCCTCCTACTTCCCCCTTCCCCGGTCTCCAATTTCCCCCTATGGGAACTCCACGCTTGTCTCTTCCCTTTGTGAACCTGTGTTTCCTTTGTATGCTGCTTCCTTTGTATCCCTATTTAGACCGCACATGTAAGAGATAGCCTGCGATATGGGTCTTGCTGCCTCTAATTTACCAGAATTAGTGAGATCATCTACTGCTCCACCCATGCTGCTGCAAATAGTATGAGTTCATTTTGTTCTGTGGATGAGTGGTAGTCGAGGGAGTGTAGGTGGTAGAACTCCTTTCTCCGTTCACCCCGCGCTCGACATTTCGTTCCTTTGTGTGTCTTGGCTGTGGTAAAGGGTAACACAACGACCACTGGGGTGCAAGTGCTTCCTTCCAGTGATGCTAGTCGCTGGTTATACGACCTGCAGCGGGTTTGCCGAATCTCGGGGTCCCTCCAGTGTTCAGTTTGGTAAGGAACTTGCCTATTGACCTTCATATCGGCTGTTACCAATTTACGATCCCGGCAACGGCAATGGTAGGCTTCCCTTTTGGGCATGCCCTCTTGAGCTCTGAACGCTTTCAGCGTTTGTGAGGACTGCAGCCAGGGAAACCCTCGTTGAACTTCCTTCGCACTCTCTAATCATGACAGATCCTGAGCATCTTTTCATTTGAATGTGCTGTTTTCTAAAACGCGGGTGAGTACCACTGAGGTCTCGAAAGGTTTCTGTCTGAGAGTCGGGCCTGATTTGAATTCACTTCAGAGTACCTAGCCCAGGATATTTCTTGAGGGCAGGGCTGTGTTTGCGAAGCCGCAGGCCGCAGGCCTTGTGAATGATAGGTGCCCTTCGGCAGGGTTTCTAAGGTTGTTACGGCAGTGTGCCACAAGGCGGCAGCACTGCTCCGTGTCCTCTCGGGTAACTTGGGGAAAGAAAGCCTTAGCGGGGGTCCCGGTGTTGGACGGGACATGGGGAGTCGAACGTGGCTGAACACACACCCCAGGGCTTGTGTATCCTCGCCTCCTGCCGCTTAACCTGCACTGCCCCACCCCAGGCCTATCGCAAGACTTGCAAGTGGGCTACTCGGAGGGTGCCGTGCTTCGCAGCTGGGGCGACTCTAATGAAGTGGGCTGGAGGCGGGAACCTGCCTAGCAGGAGCCCTGGAGAGCCGGTTTCCTCACAGCTCTTCCCTCTCAGCTGCTCCACCGTCCCTTGGGTACACCGGGCTTTGCTCACCCGTAGGAGGGCCACGTTGGACCGGGAGACCGTGGTACCACGCGGGGCAGAATGGGCACTAGAGGTCCCAGGGGCCGCTGGTCAGGTGGCACGTCCTCCTCCCTTGCTCCCTCAGCAGCAGCATACTCCAGCCGTGGGACCCAGGCCCGCCTAGGCTCCAGGGGTGTGTCTCCAGCCGACGACGTCAAAGAGGCCTGAGGTAACAGAGGAAAGGCATGTCTTACCCCCTTCCTTGCCTTGTCATTGAATAGTCCTCATCCCTTTCGGCATAGTTTATATACAACGTTGCGTCTGTTTGAGCTCTACGACCCTTTGATGCAGTTATACACGTAGCTGCACCCGTAGCGTTTCGGGTTCTTTGCCCTGTCGGTTTATTGAGGAATGTTTTGGAGCACTCCCTGTGCTTTCGGTTGGGTCGCCCTTGATGAGAACTTTTTGATACGTTGACTGTCTGTCTGGGAATCCCAGCCTCCTACTTCCCCCTTCCCCGGTCTCCAATTTCCCCCTATGGGAACTCCACGCTTGTCTCTTCCCTTTGTGAACCTGTGTTTCCTTTGTATGCTGCTTCCTTTGTATCCCTATTTAGACCGCACATGTAAGAGATAGCCTGCGATATGGGTCTTGCTGCCTCTAATTTACCAGAATTAGTGAGATCATCTACTGCTCCACCCATGCTGCTGCAAATAGTATGAGTTCATTTTGTTCTGTGGATGAGTGGTAGTCGAGGGAGTGTAGGTGGTAGAACTCCTTTCTCCGTTCACCCCGCGCTCGACATTTCGTTCCTTTGTGTGTCTTGGCTGTGGTAAAGGGTAACACAACGACCACTGGGGTGCAAGTGCTTCCTTCCAGTGATGCTAGTCGCTGGTTATACGACCTGCAGCGGGTTTGCCGAATCTCGGGGTCCCTCCAGTGTTCAGTTTGGTAAGGAACTTGCCTATTGACCTTCATATCGGCTGTTACCAATTTACGATCCCGGCAACGGCAATGGTAGGCTTCCCTTTTGGGCATGCCCTCTTGAGCTCTGAACGCTTTCAGCGTTTGTGAGGACTGCAGCCAGGGAAACCCTCGTTGAACTTCCTTCGCACTCTCTAATCATGACAGATCCTGAGCATCTTTTCATTTGAATGTGCTGTTTTCTAAAACGCGGGTGAGTACCACTGAGGTCTCGAAAGGTTTCTGTCTGAGAGTCGGGCCTGATTTGAATTCACTTCAGAGTACCTAGCCCAGGATATTTCTTGAGGGCAGGGCTGTGTTTGCGAAGCCGCAGGCCGCAGGCCTTGTGAATGATAGGTGCCCTTCGGCAGGGTTTCTAAGGTTGTTACGGCAGTGTGCCACAAGGCGGCAGCACTGCTCCGTGTCCTCTCGGGTAACTTGGGGAAAGAAAGCCTTAGCGGGGGTCCCGGTGTTGGACGGGACATGGGGAGTCGAACGTGGCTGAACACACACCCCAGGGCTTGTGTATCCTCGCCTCCTGCCGCTTAACCTGCACTGCCCCACCCCAGGCCTATCGCAAGACTTGCAAGTGGGCTACTCGGAGGGTGCCGTGCTTCGCAGCTGGGGCGACTCTAATGAAGTGGGCTGGAGGCGGGAACCTGCCTAGCAGGAGCCCTGGAGAGCCGGTTTCCTCACAGCTCTTCCCTCTCAGCTGCTCCACCGTCCCTTGGGTACACCGGGCTTTGCTCACCCGTAGGAGGGCCACGTTGGACCGGGAGACCGTGGTACCACGCGGGGCAGAATGGGCACTAGAGGTCCCAGGGGCCGCTGGTCAGGTGGCACGTCCTCCTCCCTTGCTCCCTCAGCAGCAGCATACTCCAGCCGTGGGACCCAGGCCCGCCTAGGCTCCAGGGGTGTGTCTCCAGCCGACGACGTCAAAGAGGCCTGAGGTAACAGAGGAAAGGCATGTCTTACCCCCTTCCTTGCCTTGTCATTGAATAGTCCTCATCCCTTTCGGCATAGTTTATATACAACGTTGCGTCTGTTTGAGCTCTACGACCCTTTGATGCACTTATACACGTAGCTGCACCCGTAGCGTTTCGGGTTCTTTGCCCTGTCGGTTTATTGAGGAATGTTTTGGAGCACTCCCTGTGCTTTCGGTTGGGTCGCCCTTGATGAGAACTTTTTGATACGTTGACTGTCTGTCTGGGAATCCCAGCCTCCTACTTCCCCCTTCCCCGGTCTCCAATTTCCCCCTATGGGAACTCCACGCTTGTCTCTTCCCTTTGTGAACCTGTGTTTCCTTTGTATGCTGCTTCCTTTGTATCCCTATTTAGACCGCACATGTAAGAGATAGCCTGCGATATGGGTCTTGCTGCCTCTAATTTACCAGAATTAGTGAGATCATCTACTGCTCCACCCATGCTGCTGCAAATAGTATGAGTTCATTTTGTTCTGTGGATGAGTGGTAGTCGAGGGAGTGTAGGTGGTAGAACTCCTTTCTCCGTTCACCCCGCGCTCGACATTTCGTTCCTTTGTGTGTCTTGGCTGTGGTAAAGGGTAACACAACGACCACTGGGGTGCAAGTGCTTCCTTCCAGTGATGCTAGTCGCTGGTTATACGACCTGCAGCGGGTTTGCCGAATCTCGGGGTCCCTCCAGTGTTCAGTTTGGTAAGGAACTTGCCTATTGACCTTCATATCGGCTGTTACCAATTTACGATCCCGGCAACGGCAATGGTAGGCTTCCCTTTTGGGCATGCCCTCTTGAGCTCTGAACGCTTTTAGCGTTTGTGAGGACTGCAGCCAGGGAAACCCTCGTTGAACTTCCTTCGCACTCTCTAATCATGACAGATCCTGAGCATCTTTTCATTTGAATGTGCTGTTTTCTAAAACGCGGGTGAGTACCACTGAGGTCTCGAAAGGTTTCTGTCTGAGAGTCGGGCCTGATTTGAATTCACTTCAGAGTACCTAGCCCAGGATATTTCTTGAGGGCAGGGCTGTGTTTGCGAAGCCGCAGGCCGCAGGCCTTGTGAATGATAGGTGCCCTTCGGCAGGGTTTCTAAGGTTGTTACGGCAGTGTGCCACAAGGCGGCAGCACTGCTCCGTGTCCTCTCGGGTAACTTGGGGAAAGAAAGCCTTAGCGGGGGTCCCGGTGTTGGACGGGACATGGGGAGTCGAACGTGGCTGAACACACACCCCAGGGCTTGTGTATCCTCGCCTCCTGCCGCTTAACCTGCACTGCCCCACCCCAGGCCTATCGCAAGACTTGCAAGTGGGCTACTCGGAGGGTGCCGTGCTTCGCAGCTGGGGCGACTCTAATGAAGTGGGCTGGAGGCGGGAACCTGCCTAGCAGGAGCCCTGGAGAGCCGGTTTCCTCACAGCTCTTCCCTCTCAGCTGCTCCACCGTCCCTTGGGTACACCGGGCTTTGCTCACCCGTAGGAGGGCCACGTTGGACCGGGAGACCGTGGTACCACGCGGGGCAGAATGGGCACTAGAGGTCCCAGGGGCCGCTGGTCAGGTGGCACGTCCTCCTCCCTTGCTCCCTCAGCAGCAGCATACTCCAGCCGTGGGACCCAGGCCCGCCTAGGCTCCAGGGGTGTGTCTCCAGCCGACGACGTCAAAGAGGCCTGAGGTAACAGAGGAAAGGCATGTCTTACCCCCTTCCTTGCCTTGTCATTGAATAGTCCTCATCCCTTTCGGCATAGTTTATATACAACGTTGCGTCTGTTTGAGCTCTACGACCCTTTGATGCAGTTATACACGTAGCTGCACCCGTAGCGTTTCGGGTTCTTTGCCCTGTCGGTTTATTGAGGAATGTTTTGGAGCACTCCCTGTGCTTTCGGTTGGGTCGCCCTTGATGAGAACTTTTTGATACGTTGACTGTCTGTCTGGGAATCCCAGCCTCCTACTTCCCCCTTCCCCGGTCTCCAATTTCCCCCTATGGGAACTCCACGCTTGTCTCTTCCCTTTGTGAACCTGTGTTTCCTTTGTATGCTGCTTCCTTTGTATCCCTATTTAGACCGCACATGTAAGAGATAGCCTGCGATATGGGTCTTGCTGCCTCTAATTTACCAGAATTAGTGAGATCATCTACTGCTCCACCCATGCTGCTGCAAATAGTATGAGTTCATTTTGTTCTGTGGATGAGTGGTAGTCGAGGGAGTGTAGGTGGTAGAACTCCTTTCTCCGTTCACCCCGCGCTCGACATTTCGTTCCTTTGTGTGTCTTGGCTGTGGTAAAGGGTAACACAACGACCACTGGGGTGCAAGTGCTTCCTTCCAGTGATGCTAGTCGCTGGTTATACGACCTGCAGCGGGTTTGCCGAATCTCGGGGTCCCTCCAGTGTTCAGTTTGGTAAGGAACTTGCCTATTGACCTTCATATCGGCTGTTACCAATTTACGATCCCGGCAACGGCAATGGTAGGCTTCCCTTTTGGGCATGCCCTCTTGAGCTCTGAACGCTTTTAGCGTTTGTGAGGACTGCAGCCAGGGAAACCCTCGTTGAACTTCCTTCGCACTCTCTAATCATGACAGATCCTGAGCATCTTTTCATTTGAATGTGCTGTTTTCTAAAACGCGGGTGAGTACCACTGAGGTCTCGAAAGGTTTCTGTCTGAGAGTCGGGCCTGATTTGAATTCACTTCAGAGTACCTAGCCCAGGATATTTCTTGAGGGCAGGGCTGTGTTTGCGAAGCCGCAGGCCGCAGGCCTTGTGAATGATAGGTGCCCTTCGGCAGGGTTTCTAAGGTTGTTACGGCAGTGTGCCACAAGGCGGCAGCACTGCTCCGTGTCCTCTCGGGTAACTTGGGGAAAGAAAGCCTTAGCGGGGGTCCCGGTGTTGGACGGGACATGGGGAGTCGAACGTGGCTGAACACACACCCCAGGGCTTGTGTATCCTCGCCTCCTGCCGCTTAACCTGCACTGCCCCACCCCAGGCCTATCGCAAGACTTGCAAGTGGGCTACTCGGAGGGTGCCGTGCTTCGCAGCTGGGGCGACTCTAATGAAGTGGGCTGGAGGCGGGAACCTGCCTAGCAGGAGCCCTGGAGAGCCGGTTTCCTCACAGCTCTTCCCTCTCAGCTGCTCCACCGTCCCTTGGGTACACCGGGCTTTGCTCACCCGTAGGAGGGCCACGTTGGACCGGGAGACCGTGGTACCACGCGGGGCAGAATGGGCACTAGAGGTCCCAGGGGCCGCTGGTCAGGTGGCACGTCCTCCTCCCTTGCTCCCTCAGCAGCAGCATACTCCAGCCGTGGGACCCAGGCCCGCCTAGGCTCCAGGGGTGTGTCTCCAGCCGACGACGTCAAAGAGGCCTGAGGTAACAGAGGAAAGGCATGTCTTACCCCCTTCCTTGCCTTGTCATTGAATAGTCCTCATCCCTTTCGGCATAGTTTATATACAACGTTGCGTCTGTTTGAGCTCTACGACCCTTTGTTGCAATTATACACGTAGCTGCACCCGTAGCGTTTCGGGTTCTTTGCCCTGTCGGTTTATTGAGGAATGTTTTGGAGCACTCCCTGTGCTTTCGGTTGGGTCGCCCTTGATGAGAACTTTTTGATACGTTGACTGTCTGTCTGGGAATCCCAGCCTCCTACTTCCCCCTTCCCCGGTCTCCAATTTCCCCCTATGGGAACTCCACGCTTGTCTCTTCCCTTTGTGAACCTGTGTTTCCTTTGTATGCTGCTTCCTTTGTATCCCTATTTAGACCGCACATGTAAGAGATAGCCTGCGATATGGGTCTTGCTGCCTCTAATTTACCAGAATTAGTGAGATCATCTACTGCTCCACCCATGCTGCTGCAAATAGTATGAGTTCATTTTGTTCTGTGGATGAGTGGTAGTCGAGGGAGTGTAGGTGGTAGAACTCCTTTCTCCGTTCACCCCGCGCTCGACATTTCGTTCCTTTGTGTGTCTTGGCTGTGGTAAAGGGTAACACAACGACCACTGGGGTGCAAGTGCTTCCTTCCAGTGATGCTAGTCGCTGGTTATACGACCTGCAGCGGGTTTGCCGAATCTCGGGGTCCCTCCAGTGTTCAGTTTGGTAAGGAACTTGCCTATTGACCTTCATATCGGCTGTTACCAATTTACGATCCCGGCAACGGCAATGGTAGGCTTCCCTTTTGGGCATGCCCTCTTGAGCTCTGAACGCTTTTAGCGTTTGTGAGGACTGCAGCCAGGGAAACCCTCGTTGAACTTCCTTCGCACTCTCTAATCATGACAGATCCTGAGCATCTTTTCATTTGAATGTGCTGTTTTCTAAAACGCGGGTGAGTACCACTGAGGTCTCGAAAGGTTTCTGTCTGAGAGTCGGGCCTGATTTGAATTCACTTCAGAGTACCTAGCCCAGGATATTTCTTGAGGGCAGGGCTGTGTTTGCGAAGCCGCAGGCCGCAGGCCTTGTGAATGATAGGTGCCCTTCGGCAGGGTTTCTAAGGTTGTTACGGCAGTGTGCCACAAGGCGGCAGCACTGCTCCGTGTCCTCTCGGGTAACTTGGGGAAAGAAAGCCTTAGCGGGGGTCCCGGTGTTGGACGGGACATGGGGAGTCGAACGTGGCTGAACACACACCCCAGGGCTTGTGTATCCTCGCCTCCTGCCGCTTAACCTGCACTGCCCCACCCCAGGCCTATCGCAAGACTTGCAAGTGGGCTACTCGGAGGGTGCCGTGCTTCGCAGCTGGGGCGACTCTAATGAAGTGGGCTGGAGGCGGGAACCTGCCTAGCAGGAGCCCTGGAGAGCCGGTTTCCTCACAGCTCTTCCCTCTCAGCTGCTCCACCGTCCCTTGGGTACACCGGGCTTTGCTCACCCGTAGGAGGGCCACGTTGGACCGGGAGACCGTGGTACCACGCGGGGCAGAATGGGCACTAGAGGTCCCAGGGGCCGCTGGTCAGGTGGCACGTCCTCCTCCCTTGCTCCCTCAGCAGCAGCATACTCCAGCCGTGGGACCCAGGCCCGCCTAGGCTCCAGGGGTGTGTCTCCAGCCGACGACGTCAAAGAGGCCTGAGGTAACAGAGGAAAGGCATGTCTTACCCCCTTCCTTGCCTTGTCATTGAATAGTCCTCATCCCTTTCGGCATAGTTTATATACAACGTTGCGTCTGTTTGAGCTCTACGACCCTTTGATGCAGTTATACACGTAGCTGCACCCGTAGCGTTTCGGGTTCTTTGCCCTGTCGGTTTATTGAGGAATGTTTTGGAGCACTCCCTGTGCTTTCGGTTGGGTCGCCCTTGATGAGAACTTTTTGATACGTTGACTGTCTGTCTGGGAATCCCAGCCTCCTACTTCCCCCTTCCCCGGTCTCCAATTTCCCCCTATGGGAACTCCACGCTTGTCTCTTCCCTTTGTGAACCTGTGTTTCCTTTGTATGCTGCTTCCTTTGTATCCCTATTTAGACCGCACATGTAAGAGATAGCCTGCGATATGGGTCTTGCTGCCTCTAATTTACCAGAATTAGTGAGATCATCTACTGCTCCACCCATGCTGCTGCAAATAGTATGAGTTCATTTTGTTCTGTGGATGAGTGGTAGTCGAGGGAGTGTAGGTGGTAGAACTCCTTTCTCCGTTCACCCCGCGCTCGACATTTCGTTCCTTTGTGTGTCTTGGCTGTGGTAAAGGGTAACACAACGACCACTGGGGTGCAAGTGCTTCCTTCCAGTGATGCTAGTCGCTGGTTATACGACCTGCAGCGGGTTTGCCGAATCTCGGGGTCCCTCCAGTGTTCAGTTTGGTAAGGAACTTGCCTATTGACCTTCATATCGGCTGTTACCAATTTACGATCCCGGCAACGGCAATGGTAGGCTTCCCTTTTGGGCATGCCCTCTTGAGCTCTGAACGCTTTTAGCGTTTGTGAGGACTGCAGCCAGGGAAACCCTCGTTGAACTTCCTTCGCACTCTCTAATCATGACAGATCCTGAGCATCTTTTCATTTGAATGTGCTGTTTTCTAAAACGCGGGTGAGTACCACTGAGGTCTCGAAAGGTTTCTGTCTGAGAGTCGGGCCTGATTTGAATTCACTTCAGAGTACCTAGCCCAGGATATTTCTTGAGGGCAGGGCTGTGTTTGCGAAGCCGCAGGCCGCAGGCCTTGTGAATGATAGGTGCCCTTCGGCAGGGTTTCTAAGGTTGTTACGGCAGTGTGCCACAAGGCGGCAGCACTGCTCCGTGTCCTCTCGGGTAACTTGGGGAAAGAAAGCCTTAGCGGGGGTCCCGGTGTTGGACGGGACATGGGGAGTCGAACGTGGCTGAACACACACCCCAGGGCTTGTGTATCCTCGCCTCCTGCCGCTTAACCTGCACTGCCCCACCCCAGGCCTATCGCAAGACTTGCAAGTGGGCTACTCGGAGGGTGCCGTGCTTCGCAGCTGGGGCGACTCTAATGAAGTGGGCTGGAGGCGGGAACCTGCCTAGCAGGAGCCCTGGAGAGCCGGTTTCCTCACAGCTCTTCCCTCTCAGCTGCTCCACCGTCCCTTGGGTACACCGGGCTTTGCTCACCCGTAGGAGGGCCACGTTGGACCGGGAGACCGTGGTACCACGCGGGGCAGAATGGGCACTAGAGGTCCCAGGGGCCGCTGGTCAGGTGGCACGTCCTCCTCCCTTGCTCCCTCAGCAGCAGCATACTCCAGCCGTGGGACCCAGGCCCGCCTAGGCTCCAGGGGTGTGTCTCCAGCCGACGACGTCAAAGAGGCCTGAGGTAACAGAGGAAAGGCATGTCTTACCCCCTTCCTTGCCTTGTCATTGAATAGTCCTCATCCCTTTCGGCATAGTTTATATACAACGTTGCGTCTGTTTGAGCTCTACGACCCTTTGATGCAGTTATACACGTAGCTGCACCCGTAGCGTTTCGGGTTCTTTGCCCTGTCGGTTTATTGAGGAATGTTTTGGAGCACTCCCTGTGCTTTCGGTTGGGTCGCCCTTGATGAGAACTTTTTGATACGTTGACTGTCTGTCTGGGAATCCCAGCCTCCTACTTCCCCCTTCCCCGGTCTCCAATTTCCCCCTATGGGAACTCCACGCTTGTCTCTTCCCTTTGTGAACCTGTGTTTCCTTTGTATGCTGCTTCCTTTGTATCCCTATTTAGACCGCACATGTAAGAGATAGCCTGCGATATGGGTCTTGCTGCCTCTAATTTACCAGAATTAGTGAGATCATCTACTGCTCCACCCATGCTGCTGCAAATAGTATGAGTTCATTTTGTTCTGTGGATGAGTGGTAGTCGAGGGAGTGTAGGTGGTAGAACTCCTTTCTCCGTTCACCCCGCGCTCGACATTTCGTTCCTTTGTGTGTCTTGGCTGTGGTAAAGGGTAACACAACGACCACTGGGGTGCAAGTGCTTCCTTCCAGTGATGCTAGTCGCTGGTTATACGACCTGCAGCGGGTTTGCCGAATCTCGGGGTCCCTCCAGTGTTCAGTTTGGTAAGGAACTTGCCTATTGACCTTCATATCGGCTGTTACCAATTTACGATCCCGGCAACGGCAATGGTAGGCTTCCCTTTTGGGCATGCCCTCTTGAGCTCTGAACGCTTTTAGCGTTTGTGAGGACTGCAGCCAGGGAAACCCTCGTTGAACTTCCTTCGCACTCTCTAATCATGACAGATCCTGAGCATCTTTTCATTTGAATGTGCTGTTTTCTAAAACGCGGGTGAGTACCACTGAGGTCTCGAAAGGTTTCTGTCTGAGAGTCGGGCCTGATTTGAATTCACTTCAGAGTACCTAGCCCAGGATATTTCTTGAGGGCAGGGCTGTGTTTGCGAAGCCGCAGGCCGCAGGCCTTGTGAATGATAGGTGCCCTTCGGCAGGGTTTCTAAGGTTGTTACGGCAGTGTGCCACAAGGCGGCAGCACTGCTCCGTGTCCTCTCGGGTAACTTGGGGAAAGAAAGCCTTAGCGGGGGTCCCGGTGTTGGACGGGACATGGGGAGTCGAACGTGGCTGAACACACACCCCAGGGCTTGTGTATCCTCGCCTCCTGCCGCTTAACCTGCACTGCCCCACCCCAGGCCTATCGCAAGACTTGCAAGTGGGCTACTCGGAGGGTGCCGTGCTTCGCAGCTGGGGCGACTCTAATGAAGTGGGCTGGAGGCGGGAACCTGCCTAGCAGGAGCCCTGGAGAGCCGGTTTCCTCACAGCTCTTCCCTCTCAGCTGCTCCACCGTCCCTTGGGTACACCGGGCTTTGCTCACCCGTAGGAGGGCCACGTTGGACCGGGAGACCGTGGTACCACGCGGGGCAGAATGGGCACTAGAGGTCCCAGGGGCCGCTGGTCAGGTGGCACGTCCTCCTCCCTTGCTCCCTCAGCAGCAGCATACTCCAGCCGTGGGACCCAGGCCCGCCTAGGCTCCAGGGGTGTGTCTCCAGCCGACGACGTCAAAGAGGCCTGAGGTAACAGAGGAAAGGCATGTCTTACCCCCTTCCTTGCCTTGTCATTGAATAGTCCTCATCCCTTTCGGCATAGTTTATATACAACGTTGCGTCTGTTTGAGCTCTACGACCCTTTGTTGCAATTATACACGTAGCTGCACCCGTAGCGTTTCGGGTTCTTTGCCCTGTCGGTTTATTGAGGAATGTTTTGGAGCACTCCCTGTGCTTTCGGTTGGGTCGCCCTTGATGAGAACTTTTTGATACGTTGACTGTCTGTCTGGGAATCCCAGCCTCCTACTTCCCCCTTCCCCGGTCTCCAATTTCCCCCTATGGGAACTCCACGCTTGTCTCTTCCCTTTGTGAACCTGTGTTTCCTTTGTATGCTGCTTCCTTTGTATCCCTATTTAGACCGCACATGTAAGAGATAGCCTGCGATATGGGTCTTGCTGCCTCTAATTTACCAGAATTAGTGAGATCATCTACTGCTCCACCCATGCTGCTGCAAATAGTATGAGTTCATTTTGTTCTGTGGATGAGTGGTAGTCGAGGGAGTGTAGGTGGTAGAACTCCTTTCTCCGTTCACCCCGCGCTCGACATTTCGTTCCTTTGTGTGTCTTGGCTGTGGTAAAGGGTAACACAACGACCACTGGGGTGCAAGTGCTTCCTTCCAGTGATGCTAGTCGCTGGTTATACGACCTGCAGCGGGTTTGCCGAATCTCGGGGTCCCTCCAGTGTTCAGTTTGGTAAGGAACTTGCCTATTGACCTTCATATCGGCTGTTACCAATTTACGATCCCGGCAACGGCAATGGTAGGCTTCCCTTTTGGGCATGCCCTCTTGAGCTCTGAACGCTTTTAGCGTTTGTGAGGACTGCAGCCAGGGAAACCCTCGTTGAACTTCCTTCGCACTCTCTAATCATGACAGATCCTGAGCATCTTTTCATTTGAATGTGCTGTTTTCTAAAACGCGGGTGAGTACCACTGAGGTCTCGAAAGGTTTCTGTCTGAGAGTCGGGCCTGATTTGAATTCACTTCAGAGTACCTAGCCCAGGATATTTCTTGAGGGCAGGGCTGTGTTTGCGAAGCCGCAGGCCGCAGGCCTTGTGAATGATAGGTGCCCTTCGGCAGGGTTTCTAAGGTTGTTACGGCAGTGTGCCACAAGGCGGCAGCACTGCTCCGTGTCCTCTCGGGTAACTTGGGGAAAGAAAGCCTTAGCGGGGGTCCCGGTGTTGGACGGGACATGGGGAGTCGAACGTGGCTGAACACACACCCCAGGGCTTGTGTATCCTCGCCTCCTGCCGCTTAACCTGCACTGCCCCACCCCAGGCCTATCGCAAGACTTGCAAGTGGGCTACTCGGAGGGTGCCGTGCTTCGCAGCTGGGGCGACTCTAATGAAGTGGGCTGGAGGCGGGAACCTGCCTAGCAGGAGCCCTGGAGAGCCGGTTTCCTCACAGCTCTTCCCTCTCAGCTGCTCCACCGTCCCTTGGGTACACCGGGCTTTGCTCACCCGTAGGAGGGCCACGTTGGACCGGGAGACCGTGGTACCACGCGGGGCAGAATGGGCACTAGAGGTCCCAGGGGCCGCTGGTCAGGTGGCACGTCCTCCTCCCTTGCTCCCTCAGCAGCAGCATACTCCAGCCGTGGGACCCAGGCCCGCCTAGGCTCCAGGGGTGTGTCTCCAGCCGACGACGTCAAAGAGGCCTGAGGTAACAGAGGAAAGGCATGTCTTACCCCCTTCCTTGCCTTGTCATTGAATAGTCCTCATCCCTTTCGGCATAGTTTATATACAACGTTGCGTCTGTTTGAGCTCTACGACCCTTTGATGCAGTTATACACGTAGCTGCACCCGTAGCGTTTCGGGTTCTTTGCCCTGTCGGTTTATTGAGGAATGTTTTGGAGCACTCCCTGTGCTTTCGGTTGGGTCGCCCTTGATGAGAACTTTTTGATACGTTGACTGTCTGTCTGGGAATCCCAGCCTCCTACTTCCCCCTTCCCCGGTCTCCAATTTCCCCCTATGGGAACTCCACGCTTGTCTCTTCCCTTTGTGAACCTGTGTTTCCTTTGTATGCTGCTTCCTTTGTATCCCTATTTAGACCGCACATGTAAGAGATAGCCTGCGATATGGGTCTTGCTGCCTCTAATTTACCAGAATTAGTGAGATCATCTACTGCTCCACCCATGCTGCTGCAAATAGTATGAGTTCATTTTGTTCTGTGGATGAGTGGTAGTCGAGGGAGTGTAGGTGGTAGAACTCCTTTCTCCGTTCACCCCGCGCTCGACATTTCGTTCCTTTGTGTGTCTTGGCTGTGGTAAAGGGTAACACAACGACCACTGGGGTGCAAGTGCTTCCTTCCAGTGATGCTAGTCGCTGGTTATACGACCTGCAGCGGGTTTGCCGAATCTCGGGGTCCCTCCAGTGTTCAGTTTGGTAAGGAACTTGCCTATTGACCTTCATATCGGCTGTTACCAATTTACGATCCCGGCAACGGCAATGGTAGGCTTCCCTTTTGGGCATGCCCTCTTGAGCTCTGAACGCTTTTAGCGTTTGTGAGGACTGCAGCCAGGGAAACCCTCGTTGAACTTCCTTCGCACTCTCTAATCATGACAGATCCTGAGCATCTTTTCATTTGAATGTGCTGTTTTCTAAAACGCGGGTGAGTACCACTGAGGTCTCGAAAGGTTTCTGTCTGAGAGTCGGGCCTGATTTGAATTCACTTCAGAGTACCTAGCCCAGGATATTTCTTGAGGGCAGGGCTGTGTTTGCGAAGCCGCAGGCCGCAGGCCTTGTGAATGATAGGTGCCCTTCGGCAGGGTTTCTAAGGTTGTTACGGCAGTGTGCCACAAGGCGGCAGCACTGCTCCGTGTCCTCTCGGGTAACTTGGGGAAAGAAAGCCTTAGCGGGGGTCCCGGTGTTGGACGGGACATGGGGAGTCGAACGTGGCTGAACACACACCCCAGGGCTTGTGTATCCTCGCCTCCTGCCGCTTAACCTGCACTGCCCCACCCCAGGCCTATCGCAAGACTTGCAAGTGGGCTACTCGGAGGGTGCCGTGCTTCGCAGCTGGGGCGACTCTAATGAAGTGGGCTGGAGGCGGGAACCTGCCTAGCAGGAGCCCTGGAGAGCCGGTTTCCTCACAGCTCTTCCCTCTCAGCTGCTCCACCGTCCCTTGGGTACACCGGGCTTTGCTCACCCGTAGGAGGGCCACGTTGGACCGGGAGACCGTGGTACCACGCGGGGCAGAATGGGCACTAGAGGTCCCAGGGGCCGCTGGTCAGGTGGCACGTCCTCCTCCCTTGCTCCCTCAGCAGCAGCATACTCCAGCCGTGGGACCCAGGCCCGCCTAGGCTCCAGGGGTGTGTCTCCAGCCGACGACGTCAAAGAGGCCTGAGGTAACAGAGGAAAGGCATTTCTTACCCCCTTCCTTGCCTTGTCATTGAATAGTCCTCATCCCTTTCGGCATAGTTTATATACAACGTTGCGTCTGTTTGAGCTCTACGACCCTTTGATGCACTTATACACGTAGCTGCACCCGTAGCGTTTCGGGTTCTTTGCCCTGTCGGTTTATTGAGGAATGTTTTGGAGCACTCCCTGTGCTTTCGGTTGGGTCGCCCTTGATGAGAACTTTTTGATACGTTGACTGTCTGTCTGGGAATCCCAGCCTCCTACTTCCCCCTTCCCCGGTCTCCAATTTCCCCCTATGGGAACTCCACGCTTGTCTCTTCCCTTTGTGAACCTGTGTTTCCTTTGTATGCTGCTTCCTTTGTATCCCTATTTAGACCGCACATGTAAGAGATAGCCTGCGATATGGGTCTTGCTGCCTCTAATTTACCAGAATTAGTGAGATCATCTACTGCTCCACCCATGCTGCTGCAAATAGTATGAGTTCATTTTGTTCTGTGGATGAGTGGTAGTCGAGGGAGTGTAGGTGGTAGAACTCCTTTCTCCGTTCACCCCGCGCTCGACATTTCGTTCCTTTGTGTGTCTTGGCTGTGGTAAAGGGTAACACAACGACCACTGGGGTGCAAGTGCTTCCTTCCAGTGATGCTAGTCGCTGGTTATACGACCTGCAGCGGGTTTGCCGAATCTCGGGGTCCCTCCAGTGTTCAGTTTGGTAAGGAACTTGCCTATTGACCTTCATATCGGCTGTTACCAATTTACGATCCCGGCAACGGCAATGGTAGGCTTCCCTTTTGGGCATGCCCTCTTGAGCTCTGAACGCTTTTAGCGTTTGTGAGGACTGCAGCCAGGGAAACCCTCGTTGAACTTCCTTCGCACTCTCTAATCATGACAGATCCTGAGCATCTTTTCATTTGAATGTGCTGTTTTCTAAAACGCGGGTGAGTACCACTGAGGTCTCGAAAGGTTTCTGTCTGAGAGTCGGGCCTGATTTGAATTCACTTCAGAGTACCTAGCCCAGGATATTTCTTGAGGGCAGGGCTGTGTTTGCGAAGCCGCAGGCCGCAGGCCTTGTGAATGATAGGTGCCCTTCGGCAGGGTTTCTAAGGTTGTTACGGCAGTGTGCCACAAGGCGGCAGCACTGCTCCGTGTCCTCTCGGGTAACTTGGGGAAAGAAAGCCTTAGCGGGGGTCCCGGTGTTGGACGGGACATGGGGAGTCGAACGTGGCTGAACACACACCCCAGGGCTTGTGTATCCTCGCCTCCTGCCGCTTAACCTGCACTGCCCCACCCCAGGCCTATCGCAAGACTTGCAAGTGGGCTACTCGGAGGGTGCCGTGCTTCGCAGCTGGGGCGACTCTAATGAAGTGGGCTGGAGGCGGGAACCTGCCTAGCAGGAGCCCTGGAGAGCCGGTTTCCTCACAGCTCTTCCCTCTCAGCTGCTCCACCGTCCCTTGGGTACACCGGGCTTTGCTCACCCGTAGGAGGGCCACGTTGGACCGGGAGACCGTGGTACCACGCGGGGCAGAATGGGCACTAGAGGTCCCAGGGGCCGCTGGTCAGGTGGCACGTCCTCCTCCCTTGCTCCCTCAGCAGCAGCATACTCCAGCCGTGGGACCCAGGCCCGCCTAGGCTCCAGGGGTGTGTCTCCAGCCGACGACGTCAAAGAGGCCTGAGGTAACAGAGGAAAGGCATGTCTTACCCCCTTCCTTGCCTTGTCATTGAATAGTCCTCATCCCTTTCGGCATAGTTTATATACAACGTTGCGTCTGTTTGAGCTCTACGACCCTTTGTTGCAGTTATACACGTAGCTGCACCCGTAGCGTTTCGGGTTCTTTGCCCTGTCGGTTTATTGAGGAATGTTTTGGAGCACTCCCTGTGCTTTCGGTTGGGTCGCCCTTGATGAGAACTTTTTGATACGTTGACTGTCTGTCTGGGAATCCCAGCCTCCTACTTCCCCCTTCCCCGGTCTCCAATTTCCCCCTATGGGAACTCCACGCTTGTCTCTTCCCTTTGTGAACCTGTGTTTCCTTTGTATGCTGCTTCCTTTGTATCCCTATTTAGACCGCACATGTAAGAGATAGCCTGCGATATGGGTCTTGCTGCCTCTAATTTACCAGAATTAGTGAGATCATCTACTGCTCCACCCATGCTGCTGCAAATAGTATGAGTTCATTTTGTTCTGTGGATGAGTGGTAGTCGAGGGAGTGTAGGTGGTAGAACTCCTTTCTCCGTTCACCCCGCGCTCGACATTTCGTTCCTTTGTGTGTCTTGGCTGTGGTAAAGGGTAACACAACGACCACTGGGGTGCAAGTGCTTCCTTCCAGTGATGCTAGTCGCTGGTTATACGACCTGCAGCGGGTTTGCCGAATCTCGGGGTCCCTCCAGTGTTCAGTTTGGTAAGGAACTTGCCTATTGACCTTCATATCGGCTGTTACCAATTTACGATCCCGGCAACGGCAATGGTAGGCTTCCCTTTTGGGCATGCCCTCTTGAGCTCTGAACGCTTTCAGCGTTTGTGAGGACTGCAGCCAGGGAAACCCTCGTTGAACTTCCTTCGCACTCTCTAATCATGACAGATCCTGAGCATCTTTTCATTTGAATGTGCTGTTTTCTAAAACGCGGGTGAGTACCACTGAGGTCTCGAAAGGTTTCTGTCTGAGAGTCGGGCCTGATTTGAATTCACTTCAGAGTACCTAGCCCAGGATATTTCTTGAGGGCAGGGCTGTGTTTGCGAAGCCGCAGGCCGCAGGCCTTGTGAATGATAGGTGCCCTTCGGCAGGGTTTCTAAGGTTGTTACGGCAGTGTGCCACAAGGCGGCAGCACTGCTCCGTGTCCTCTCGGGTAACTTGGGGAAAGAAAGCCTTAGCGGGGGTCCCGGTGTTGGACGGGACATGGGGAGTCGAACGTGGCTGAACACACACCCCAGGGCTTGTGTATCCTCGCCTCCTGCCGCTTAACCTGCACTGCCCCACCCCAGGCCTATCGCAAGACTTGCAAGTGGGCTACTCGGAGGGTGCCGTGCTTCGCAGCTGGGGCGACTCTAATGAAGTGGGCTGGAGGCGGGAACCTGCCTAGCAGGAGCCCTGGAGAGCCGGTTTCCTCACAGCTCTTCCCTCTCAGCTGCTCCACCGTCCCTTGGGTACACCGGGCTTTGCTCACCCGTAGGAGGGCCACGTTGGACCGGGAGACCGTGGTACCACGCGGGGCAGAATGGGCACTAGAGGTCCCAGGGGCCGCTGGTCAGGTGGCACGTCCTCCTCCCTTGCTCCCTCAGCAGCAGCATACTCCAGCCGTGGGACCCAGGCCCGCCTAGGCTCCAGGGGTGTGTCTCCAGCCGACGACGTCAAAGAGGCCTGAGGTAACAGAGGAAAGGCATGTCTTACCCCCTTCCTTGCCTTGTCATTGAATAGTCCTCATCCCTTTCGGCATAGTTTATATACAACGTTGCGTCTGTTTGAGCTCTACGACCCTTTGATGCACTTATACACGTAGCTGCACCCGTAGCGTTTCGGGTTCTTTGCCCTGTCGGTTTATTGAGGAATGTTTTGTAGCACTCCCTGTGCTTTCGGTTGGGTCGCCCTTGATGAGAACTTTTTGATACGTTGACTGTCTGTCTGGGAATCCCAGCCTCCTACTTCCCCCTTCCCCGGTCTCCAATTTCCCCCTATGGGAACTCCACGCTTGTCTCTTCCCTTTGTGAACCTGTGTTTCCTTTGTATGCTGCTTCCTTTGTATCCCTATTTAGACCGCACATGTAAGAGATAGCCTGCGATATGGGTCTTGCTGCCTCTAATTTACCAGAATTAGTGAGATCATCTACTGCTCCACCCATGCTGCTGCAAATAGTATGAGTTCATTTTGTTCTGTGGATGAGTGGTAGTCGAGGGAGTGTAGGTGGTAGAACTCCTTTCTCCGTTCACCCCGCGCTCGACATTTCGTTCCTTTGTGTGTCTTGGCTGTGGTAAAGGGTAACACAACGACCACTGGGGTGCAAGTGCTTCCTTCCAGTGATGCTAGTCGCTGGTTATACGACCTGCAGCGGGTTTGCCGAATCTCGGGGTCCCTCCAGTGTTCAGTTTGGTAAGGAACTTGCCTATTGACCTTCATATCGGCTGTTACCAATTTACGATCCCGGCAACGGCAATGGTAGGCTTCCCTTTTGGGCATGCCCTCTTGAGCTCTGAACGCTTTCAGCGTTTGTGAGGACTGCAGCCAGGGAAACCCTCGTTGAACTTCCTTCGCACTCTCTAATCATGACAGATCCTGAGCATCTTTTCATTTGAATGTGCTGTTTTCTAAAACGCGGGTGAGTACCACTGAGGTCTCGAAAGGTTTCTGTCTGAGAGTCGGGCCTGATTTGAATTCACTTCAGAGTACCTAGCCCAGGATATTTCTTGAGGGCAGGGCTGTGTTTGCGAAGCCGCAGGCCGCAGGCCTTGTGAATGATAGGTGCCCTTCGGCAGGGTTTCTAAGGTTGTTACGGCAGTGTGCCACAAGGCGGCAGCACTGCTCCGTGTCCTCTCGGGTAACTTGGGGAAAGAAAGCCTTAGCGGGGGTCCCGGTGTTGGACGGGACATGGGGAGTCGAACGTGGCTGAACACACACCCCAGGGCTTGTGTATCCTCGCCTCCTGCCGCTTAACCTGCACTGCCCCACCCCAGGCCTATCGCAAGACTTGCAAGTGGGCTACTCGGAGGGTGCCGTGCTTCGCAGCTGGGGCGACTCTAATGAAGTGGGCTGGAGGCGGGAACCTGCCTAGCAGGAGCCCTGGAGAGCCGGTTTCCTCACAGCTCTTCCCTCTCAGCTGCTCCACCGTCCCTTGGGTACACCGGGCTTTGCTCACCCGTAGGAGGGCCACGTTGGACCGGGAGACCGTGGTACCACGCGGGGCAGAATGGGCACTAGAGGTCCCAGGGGCCGCTGGTCAGGTGGCACGTCCTCCTCCCTTGCTCCCTCAGCAGCAGCATACTCCAGCCGTGGGACCCAGGCCCGCCTAGGCTCCAGGGGTGTGTCTCCAGCCGACGACGTCAAAGAGGCCTGAGGTAACAGAGGAAAGGCATGTCTTACCCCCTTCCTTGCCTTGTCATTGAATAGTCCTCATCCCTTTCGGCATAGTTTATATACAACGTTGCGTCTGTTTGAGCTCTACGACCCTTTGATGCACTTATACACGTAGCTGCACCCGTAGCGTTTCGGGTTCTTTGCCCTGTCGGTTTATTGAGGAATGTTTTGTAGCACTCCCTGTGCTTTCGGTTGGGTCGCCCTTGATGAGAACTTTTTGATACGTTGACTGTCTGTCTGGGAATCCCAGCCTCCTACTTCCCCCTTCCCCGGTCTCCAATTTCCCCCTATGGGAACTCCACGCTTGTCTCTTCCCTTTGTGAACCTGTGTTTCCTTTGTATGCTGCTTCCTTTGTATCCCTATTTAGACCGCACATGTAAGAGATAGCCTGCGATATGGGTCTTGCTGCCTCTAATTTACCAGAATTAGTGAGATCATCTACTGCTCCACCCATGCTGCTGCAAATAGTATGAGTTCATTTTGTTCTGTGGATGAGTGGTAGTCGAGGGAGTGTAGGTGGTAGAACTCCTTTCTCCGTTCACCCCGCGCTCGACATTTCGTTCCTTTGTGTGTCTTGGCTGTGGTAAAGGGTAACACAACGACCACTGGGGTGCAAGTGCTTCCTTCCAGTGATGCTAGTCGCTGGTTATACGACCTGCAGCGGGTTTGCCGAATCTCGGGGTCCCTCCAGTGTTCAGTTTGGTAAGGAACTTGCCTATTGACCTTCATATCGGCTGTTACCAATTTACGATCCCGGCAACGGCAATGGTAGGCTTCCCTTTTGGGCATGCCCTCTTGAGCTCTGAACGCTTTCAGCGTTTGTGAGGACTGCAGCCAGGGAAACCCTCGTTGAACTTCCTTCGCACTCTCTAATCATGACAGATCCTGAGCATCTTTTCATTTGAATGTGCTGTTTTCTAAAACGCGGGTGAGTACCACTGAGGTCTCGAAAGGTTTCTGTCTGAGAGTCGGGCCTGATTTGAATTCACTTCAGAGTACCTAGCCCAGGATATTTCTTGAGGGCAGGGCTGTGTTTGCGAAGCCGCAGGCCGCAGGCCTTGTGAATGATAGGTGCCCTTCGGCAGGGTTTCTAAGGTTGTTACGGCAGTGTGCCACAAGGCGGCAGCACTGCTCCGTGTCCTCTCGGGTAACTTGGGGAAAGAAAGCCTTAGCGGGGGTCCCGGTGTTGGACGGGACATGGGGAGTCGAACGTGGCTGAACACACACCCCAGGGCTTGTGTATCCTCGCCTCCTGCCGCTTAACCTGCACTGCCCCACCCCAGGCCTATCGCAAGACTTGCAAGTGGGCTACTCGGAGGGTGCCGTGCTTCGCAGCTGGGGCGACTCTAATGAAGTGGGCTGGAGGCGGGAACCTGCCTAGCAGGAGCCCTGGAGAGCCGGTTTCCTCACAGCTCTTCCCTCTCAGCTGCTCCACCGTCCCTTGGGTACACCGGGCTTTGCTCACCCGTAGGAGGGCCACGTTGGACCGGGAGACCGTGGTACCACGCGGGGCAGAATGGGCACTAGAGGTCCCAGGGGCCGCTGGTCAGGTGGCACGTCCTCCTCCCTTGCTCCCTCAGCAGCAGCATACTCCAGCCGTGGGACCCAGGCCCGCCTAGGCTCCAGGGGTGTGTCTCCAGCCGACGACGTCAAAGAGGCCTGAGGTAACAGAGGAAAGGCATGTCTTACCCCCTTCCTTGCCTTGTCATTGAATAGTCCTCATCCCTTTCGGCATAGTTTATATACAACGTTGCGTCTGTTTGAGCTCTACGACCCTTTGATGCACTTATACACGTAGCTGCACCCGTAGCGTTTCGGGTTCTTTGCCCTGTCGGTTTATTGAGGAATGTTTTGTAGCACTCCCTGTGCTTTCGGTTGGGTCGCCCTTGATGAGAACTTTTTGATACGTTGACTGTCTGTCTGGGAATCCCAGCCTCCTACTTCCCCCTTCCCCGGTCTCCAATTTCCCCCTATGGGAACTCCACGCTTGTCTCTTCCCTTTGTGAACCTGTGTTTCCTTTGTATGCTGCTTCCTTTGTATCCCTATTTAGACCGCACATGTAAGAGATAGCCTGCGATATGGGTCTTGCTGCCTCTAATTTACCAGAATTAGTGAGATCATCTACTGCTCCACCCATGCTGCTGCAAATAGTATGAGTTCATTTTGTTCTGTGGATGAGTGGTAGTCGAGGGAGTGTAGGTGGTAGAACTCCTTTCTCCGTTCACCCCGCGCTCGACATTTCGTTCCTTTGTGTGTCTTGGCTGTGGTAAAGGGTAACACAACGACCACTGGGGTGCAAGTGCTTCCTTCCAGTGATGCTAGTCGCTGGTTATACGACCTGCAGCGGGTTTGCCGAATCTCGGGGTCCCTCCAGTGTTCAGTTTGGTAAGGAACTTGCCTATTGACCTTCATATCGGCTGTTACCAATTTACGATCCCGGCAACGGCAATGGTAGGCTTCCCTTTTGGGCATGCCCTCTTGAGCTCTGAACGCTTTCAGCGTTTGTGAGGACTGCAGCCAGGGAAACCCTCGTTGAACTTCCTTCGCACTCTCTAATCATGACAGATCCTGAGCATCTTTTCATTTGAATGTGCTGTTTTCTAAAACGCGGGTGAGTACCACTGAGGTCTCGAAAGGTTTCTGTCTGAGAGTCGGGCCTGATTTGAATTCACTTCAGAGTACCTAGCCCAGGATATTTCTTGAGGGCAGGGCTGTGTTTGCGAAGCCGCAGGCCGCAGGCCTTGTGAATGATAGGTGCCCTTCGGCAGGGTTTCTAAGGTTGTTACGGCAGTGTGCCACAAGGCGGCAGCACTGCTCCGTGTCCTCTCGGGTAACTTGGGGAAAGAAAGCCTTAGCGGGGGTCCCGGTGTTGGACGGGACATGGGGAGTCGAACGTGGCTGAACACACACCCCAGGGCTTGTGTATCCTCGCCTCCTGCCGCTTAACCTGCACTGCCCCACCCCAGGCCTATCGCAAGACTTGCAAGTGGGCTACTCGGAGGGTGCCGTGCTTCGCAGCTGGGGCGACTCTAATGAAGTGGGCTGGAGGCGGGAACCTGCCTAGCAGGAGCCCTGGAGAGCCGGTTTCCTCACAGCTCTTCCCTCTCAGCTGCTCCACCGTCCCTTGGGTACACCGGGCTTTGCTCACCCGTAGGAGGGCCACGTTGGACCGGGAGACCGTGGTACCACGCGGGGCAGAATGGGCACTAGAGGTCCCAGGGGCCGCTGGTCAGGTGGCACGTCCTCCTCCCTTGCTCCCTCAGCAGCAGCATACTCCAGCCGTGGGACCCAGGCCCGCCTAGGCTCCAGGGGTGTGTCTCCAGCCGACGACGTCAAAGAGGCCTGAGGTAACAGAGGAAAGGCATGTCTTACCCCCTTCCTTGCCTTGTCATTGAATAGTCCTCATCCCTTTCGGCATAGTTTATATACAACGTTGCGTCTGTTTGAGCTCTACGACCCTTTGATGCAGTTATACACGTAGCTGCACCCGTAGCGTTTCGGGTTCTTTGCCCTGTCGGTTTATTGAGGAATGTTTTGGAGCACTCCCTGTGCTTTCGGTTGGGTCGCCCTTGATGAGAACTTTTTGATACGTTGACTGTCTGTCTGGGAATCCCAGCCTCCTACTTCCCCCTTCCCCGGTCTCCAATTTCCCCCTATGGGAACTCCACGCTTGTCTCTTCCCTTTGTGAACCTGTGTTTCCTTTGTATGCTGCTTCCTTTGTATCCCTATTTAGACCGCACATGTAAGAGATAGCCTGCGATATGGGTCTTGCTGCCTCTAATTTACCAGAATTAGTGAGATCATCTACTGCTCCACCCATGCTGCTGCAAATAGTATGAGTTCATTTTGTTCTGTGGATGAGTGGTAGTCGAGGGAGTGTAGGTGGTAGAACTCCTTTCTCCGTTCACCCCGCGCTCGACATTTCGTTCCTTTGTGTGTCTTGGCTGTGGTAAAGGGTAACACAACGACCACTGGGGTGCAAGTGCTTCCTTCCAGTGATGCTAGTCGCTGGTTATACGACCTGCAGCGGGTTTGCCGAATCTCGGGGTCCCTCCAGTGTTCAGTTTGGTAAGGAACTTGCCTATTGACCTTCATATCGGCTGTTACCAATTTACGATCCCGGCAACGGCAATGGTAGGCTTCCCTTTTGGGCATGCCCTCTTGAGCTCTGAACGCTTTCAGCGTTTGTGAGGACTGCAGCCAGGGAAACCCTCGTTGAACTTCCTTCGCACTCTCTAATCATGACAGATCCTGAGCATCTTTTCATTTGAATGTGCTGTTTTCTAAAACGCGGGTGAGTACCACTGAGGTCTCGAAAGGTTTCTGTCTGAGAGTCGGGCCTGATTTGAATTCACTTCAGAGTACCTAGCCCAGGATATTTCTTGAGGGCAGGGCTGTGTTTGCGAAGCCGCAGGCCGCAGGCCTTGTGAATGATAGGTGCCCTTCGGCAGGGTTTCTAAGGTTGTTACGGCAGTGTGCCACAAGGCGGCAGCACTGCTCCGTGTCCTCTCGGGTAACTTGGGGAAAGAAAGCCTTAGCGGGGGTCCCGGTGTTGGACGGGACATGGGGAGTCGAACGTGGCTGAACACACACCCCAGGGCTTGTGTATCCTCGCCTCCTGCCGCTTAACCTGCACTGCCCCACCCCAGGCCTATCGCAAGACTTGCAAGTGGGCTACTCGGAGGGTGCCGTGCTTCGCAGCTGGGGCGACTCTAATGAAGTGGGCTGGAGGCGGGAACCTGCCTAGCAGGAGCCCTGGAGAGCCGGTTTCCTCACAGCTCTTCCCTCTCAGCTGCTCCACCGTCCCTTGGGTACACCGGGCTTTGCTCACCCGTAGGAGGGCCACGTTGGACCGGGAGACCGTGGTACCACGCGGGGCAGAATGGGCACTAGAGGTCCCAGGGGCCGCTGGTCAGGTGGCACGTCCTCCTCCCTTGCTCCCTCAGCAGCAGCATACTCCAGCCGTGGGACCCAGGCCCGCCTAGGCTCCAGGGGTGTGTCTCCAGCCGACGACGTCAAAGAGGCCTGAGGTAACAGAGGAAAGGCATGTCTTACCCCCTTCCTTGCCTTGTCATTGAATAGTCCTCATCCCTTTCGGCATAGTTTATATACAACGTTGCGTCTGTTTGAGCTCTACGACCCTTTGATGCACTTATACACGTAGCTGCACCCGTAGCGTTTCGGGTTCTTTGCCCTGTCGGTTTATTGAGGAATGTTTTGGAGCACTCCCTGTGCTTTCGGTTGGGTCGCCCTTGATGAGAACTTTTTGATACGTTGACTGTCTGTCTGGGAATCCCAGCCTCCTACTTCCCCCTTCCCCGGTCTCCAATTTCCCCCTATGGGAACTCCACGCTTGTCTCTTCCCTTTGTGAACCTGTGTTTCCTTTGTATGCTGCTTCCTTTGTATCCCTATTTAGACCGCACATGTAAGAGATAGCCTGCGATATGGGTCTTGCTGCCTCTAATTTACCAGAATTAGTGAGATCATCTACTGCTCCACCCATGCTGCTGCAAATAGTATGAGTTCATTTTGTTCTGTGGATGAGTGGTAGTCGAGGGAGTGTAGGTGGTAGAACTCCTTTCTCCGTTCACCCCGCGCTCGACATTTCGTTCCTTTGTGTGTCTTGGCTGTGGTAAAGGGTAACACAACGACCACTGGGGTGCAAGTGCTTCCTTCCAGTGATGCTAGTCGCTGGTTATACGACCTGCAGCGGGTTTGCCGAATCTCGGGGTCCCTCCAGTGTTCAGTTTGGTAAGGAACTTGCCTATTGACCTTCATATCGGCTGTTACCAATTTACGATCCCGGCAACGGCAATGGTAGGCTTCCCTTTTGGGCATGCCCTCTTGAGCTCTGAACGCTTTCAGCGTTTGTGAGGACTGCAGCCAGGGAAACCCTCGTTGAACTTCCTTCGCACTCTCTAATCATGACAGATCCTGAGCATCTTTTCATTTGAATGTGCTGTTTTCTAAAACGCGGGTGAGTACCACTGAGGTCTCGAAAGGTTTCTGTCTGAGAGTCGGGCCTGATTTGAATTCACTTCAGAGTACCTAGCCCAGGATATTTCTTGAGGGCAGGGCTGTGTTTGCGAAGCCGCAGGCCGCAGGCCTTGTGAATGATAGGTGCCCTTCGGCAGGGTTTCTAAGGTTGTTACGGCAGTGTGCCACAAGGCGGCAGCACTGCTCCGTGTCCTCTCGGGTAACTTGGGGAAAGAAAGCCTTAGCGGGGGTCCCGGTGTTGGACGGGACATGGGGAGTCGAACGTGGCTGAACACACACCCCAGGGCTTGTGTATCCTCGCCTCCTGCCGCTTAACCTGCACTGCCCCACCCCAGGCCTATCGCAAGACTTGCAAGTGGGCTACTCGGAGGGTGCCGTGCTTCGCAGCTGGGGCGACTCTAATGAAGTGGGCTGGAGGCGGGAACCTGCCTAGCAGGAGCCCTGGAGAGCCGGTTTCCTCACAGCTCTTCCCTCTCAGCTGCTCCACCGTCCCTTGGGTACACCGGGCTTTGCTCACCCGTAGGAGGGCCACGTTGGACCGGGAGACCGTGGTACCACGCGGGGCAGAATGGGCACTAGAGGTCCCAGGGGCCGCTGGTCAGGTGGCACGTCCTCCTCCCTTGCTCCCTCAGCAGCAGCATACTCCAGCCGTGGGACCCAGGCCCGCCTAGGCTCCAGGGGTGTGTCTCCAGCCGACGACGTCAAAGAGGCCTGAGGTAACAGAGGAAAGGCATGTCTTACCCCCTTCCTTGCCTTGTCATTGAATAGTCCTCATCCCTTTCGGCATAGTTTATATACAACGTTGCGTCTGTTTGAGCTCTACGACCCTTTGATGCAGTTATACACGTAGCTGCACCCGTAGCGTTTCGGGTTCTTTGCCCTGTCGGTTTATTGAGGAATGTTTTGGAGCACTCCCTGTGCTTTCGGTTGGGTCGCCCTTGATGAGAACTTTTTGATACGTTGACTGTCTGTCTGGGAATCCCAGCCTCCTACTTCCCCCTTCCCCGGTCTCCAATTTCCCCCTATGGGAACTCCACGCTTGTCTCTTCCCTTTGTGAACCTGTGTTTCCTTTGTATGCTGCTTCCTTTGTATCCCTATTTAGACCGCACATGTAAGAGATAGCCTGCGATATGGGTCTTGCTGCCTCTAATTTACCAGAATTAGTGAGATCATCTACTGCTCCACCCATGCTGCTGCAAATAGTATGAGTTCATTTTGTTCTGTGGATGAGTGGTAGTCGAGGGAGTGTAGGTGGTAGAACTCCTTTCTCCGTTCACCCCGCGCTCGACATTTCGTTCCTTTGTGTGTCTTGGCTGTGGTAAAGGGTAACACAACGACCACTGGGGTGCAAGTGCTTCCTTCCAGTGATGCTAGTCGCTGGTTATACGACCTGCAGCGGGTTTGCCGAATCTCGGGGTCCCTCCAGTGTTCAGTTTGGTAAGGAACTTGCCTATTGACCTTCATATCGGCTGTTACCAATTTACGATCCCGGCAACGGCAATGGTAGGCTTCCCTTTTGGGCATGCCCTCTTGAGCTCTGAACGCTTTCAGCGTTTGTGAGGACTGCAGCCAGGGAAACCCTCGTTGAACTTCCTTCGCACTCTCTAATCATGACAGATCCTGAGCATCTTTTCATTTGAATGTGCTGTTTTCTAAAACGCGGGTGAGTACCACTGAGGTCTCGAAAGGTTTCTGTCTGAGAGTCGGGCCTGATTTGAATTCACTTCAGAGTACCTAGCCCAGGATATTTCTTGAGGGCAGGGCTGTGTTTGCGAAGCCGCAGGCCGCAGGCCTTGTGAATGATAGGTGCCCTTCGGCAGGGTTTCTAAGGTTGTTACGGCAGTGTGCCACAAGGCGGCAGCACTGCTCCGTGTCCTCTCGGGTAACTTGGGGAAAGAAAGCCTTAGCGGGGGTCCCGGTGTTGGACGGGACATGGGGAGTCGAACGTGGCTGAACACACACCCCAGGGCTTGTGTATCCTCGCCTCCTGCCGCTTAACCTGCACTGCCCCACCCCAGGCCTATCGCAAGACTTGCAAGTGGGCTACTCGGAGGGTGCCGTGCTTCGCAGCTGGGGCGACTCTAATGAAGTGGGCTGGAGGCGGGAACCTGCCTAGCAGGAGCCCTGGAGAGCCGGTTTCCTCACAGCTCTTCCCTCTCAGCTGCTCCACCGTCCCTTGGGTACACCGGGCTTTGCTCACCCGTAGGAGGGCCACGTTGGACCGGGAGACCGTGGTACCACGCGGGGCAGAATGGGCACTAGAGGTCCCAGGGGCCGCTGGTCAGGTGGCACGTCCTCCTCCCTTGCTCCCTCAGCAGCAGCATACTCCAGCCGTGGGACCCAGGCCCGCCTAGGCTCCAGGGGTGTGTCTCCAGCCGACGACGTCAAAGAGGCCTGAGGTAACAGAGGAAAGGCATGTCTTACCCCCTTCCTTGCCTTGTCATTGAATAGTCCTCATCCCTTTCGGCATAGTTTATATACAACGTTGCGTCTGTTTGAGCTCTACGACCCTTTGATGCACTTATACACGTAGCTGCACCCGTAGCGTTTCGGGTTCTTTGCCCTGTCGGTTTATTGAGGAATGTTTTGGAGCACTCCCTGTGCTTTCGGTTGGGTCGCCCTTGATGAGAACTTTTTGATACGTTGACTGTCTGTCTGGGAATCCCAGCCTCCTACTTCCCCCTTCCCCGGTCTCCAATTTCCCCCTATGGGAACTCCACGCTTGTCTCTTCCCTTTGTGAACCTGTGTTTCCTTTGTATGCTGCTTCCTTTGTATCCCTATTTAGACCGCACATGTAAGAGATAGCCTGCGATATGGGTCTTGCTGCCTCTAATTTACCAGAATTAGTGAGATCATCTACTGCTCCACCCATGCTGCTGCAAATAGTATGAGTTCATTTTGTTCTGTGGATGAGTGGTAGTCGAGGGAGTGTAGGTGGTAGAACTCCTTTCTCCGTTCACCCCGCGCTCGACATTTCGTTCCTTTGTGTGTCTTGGCTGTGGTAAAGGGTAACACAACGACCACTGGGGTGCAAGTGCTTCCTTCCAGTGATGCTAGTCGCTGGTTATACGACCTGCAGCGGGTTTGCCGAATCTCGGGGTCCCTCCAGTGTTCAGTTTGGTAAGGAACTTGCCTATTGACCTTCATATCGGCTGTTACCAATTTACGATCCCGGCAACGGCAATGGTAGGCTTCCCTTTTGGGCATGCCCTCTTGAGCTCTGAACGCTTTCAGCGTTTGTGAGGACTGCAGCCAGGGAAACCCTCGTTGAACTTCCTTCGCACTCTCTAATCATGACAGATCCTGAGCATCTTTTCATTTGAATGTGCTGTTTTCTAAAACGCGGGTGAGTACCACTGAGGTCTCGAAAGGTTTCTGTCTGAGAGTCGGGCCTGATTTGAATTCACTTCAGAGTACCTAGCCCAGGATATTTCTTGAGGGCAGGGCTGTGTTTGCGAAGCCGCAGGCCGCAGGCCTTGTGAATGATAGGTGCCCTTCGGCAGGGTTTCTAAGGTTGTTACGGCAGTGTGCCACAAGGCGGCAGCACTGCTCCGTGTCCTCTCGGGTAACTTGGGGAAAGAAAGCCTTAGCGGGGGTCCCGGTGTTGGACGGGACATGGGGAGTCGAACGTGGCTGAACACACACCCCAGGGCTTGTGTATCCTCGCCTCCTGCCGCTTAACCTGCACTGCCCCACCCCAGGCCTATCGCAAGACTTGCAAGTGGGCTACTCGGAGGGTGCCGTGCTTCGCAGCTGGGGCGACTCTAATGAAGTGGGCTGGAGGCGGGAACCTGCCTAGCAGGAGCCCTGGAGAGCCGGTTTCCTCACAGCTCTTCCCTCTCAGCTGCTCCACCGTCCCTTGGGTACACCGGGCTTTGCTCACCCGTAGGAGGGCCACGTTGGACCGGGAGACCGTGGTACCACGCGGGGCAGAATGGGCACTAGAGGTCCCAGGGGCCGCTGGTCAGGTGGCACGTCCTCCTCCCTTGCTCCCTCAGCAGCAGCATACTCCAGCCGTGGGACCCAGGCCCGCCTAGGCTCCAGGGGTGTGTCTCCAGCCGACGACGTCAAAGAGGCCTGAGGTAACAGAGGAAAGGCATGTCTTACCCCCTTCCTTGCCTTGTCATTGAATAGTCCTCATCCCTTTCGGCATAGTTTATATACAACGTTGCGTCTGTTTGAGCTCTACGACCCTTTGATGCAGTTATACACGTAGCTGCACCCGTAGCGTTTCGGGTTCTTTGCCCTGTCGGTTTATTGAGGAATGTTTTGGAGCACTCCCTGTGCTTTCGGTTGGGTCGCCCTTGATGAGAACTTTTTGATACGTTGACTGTCTGTCTGGGAATCCCAGCCTCCTACTTCCCCCTTCCCCGGTCTCCAATTTCCCCCTATGGGAACTCCACGCTTGTCTCTTCCCTTTGTGAACCTGTGTTTCCTTTGTATGCTGCTTCCTTTGTATCCCTATTTAGACCGCACATGTAAGAGATAGCCTGCGATATGGGTCTTGCTGCCTCTAATTTACCAGAATTAGTGAGATCATCTACTGCTCCACCCATGCTGCTGCAAATAGTATGAGTTCATTTTGTTCTGTGGATGAGTGGTAGTCGAGGGAGTGTAGGTGGTAGAACTCCTTTCTCCGTTCACCCCGCGCTCGACATTTCGTTCCTTTGTGTGTCTTGGCTGTGGTAAAGGGTAACACAACGACCACTGGGGTGCAAGTGCTTCCTTCCAGTGATGCTAGTCGCTGGTTATACGACCTGCAGCGGGTTTGCCGAATCTCGGGGTCCCTCCAGTGTTCAGTTTGGTAAGGAACTTGCCTATTGACCTTCATATCGGCTGTTACCAATTTACGATCCCGGCAACGGCAATGGTAGGCTTCCCTTTTGGGCATGCCCTCTTGAGCTCTGAACGCTTTCAGCGTTTGTGAGGACTGCAGCCAGGGAAACCCTCGTTGAACTTCCTTCGCACTCTCTAATCATGACAGATCCTGAGCATCTTTTCATTTGAATGTGCTGTTTTCTAAAACGCGGGTGAGTACCACTGAGGTCTCGAAAGGTTTCTGTCTGAGAGTCGGGCCTGATTTGAATTCACTTCAGAGTACCTAGCCCAGGATATTTCTTGAGGGCAGGGCTGTGTTTGCGAAGCCGCAGGCCGCAGGCCTTGTGAATGATAGGTGCCCTTCGGCAGGGTTTCTAAGGTTGTTACGGCAGTGTGCCACAAGGCGGCAGCACTGCTCCGTGTCCTCTCGGGTAACTTGGGGAAAGAAAGCCTTAGCGGGGGTCCCGGTGTTGGACGGGACATGGGGAGTCGAACGTGGCTGAACACACACCCCAGGGCTTGTGTATCCTCGCCTCCTGCCGCTTAACCTGCACTGCCCCACCCCAGGCCTATCGCAAGACTTGCAAGTGGGCTACTCGGAGGGTGCCGTGCTTCGCAGCTGGGGCGACTCTAATGAAGTGGGCTGGAGGCGGGAACCTGCCTAGCAGGAGCCCTGGAGAGCCGGTTTCCTCACAGCTCTTCCCTCTCAGCTGCTCCACCGTCCCTTGGGTACACCGGGCTTTGCTCACCCGTAGGAGGGCCACGTTGGACCGGGAGACCGTGGTACCACGCGGGGCAGAATGGGCACTAGAGGTCCCAGGGGCCGCTGGTCAGGTGGCACGTCCTCCTCCCTTGCTCCCTCAGCAGCAGCATACTCCAGCCGTGGGACCCAGGCCCGCCTAGGCTCCAGGGGTGTGTCTCCAGCCGACGACGTCAAAGAGGCCTGAGGTAACAGAGGAAAGGCATGTCTTACCCCCTTCCTTGCCTTGTCATTGAATAGTCCTCATCCCTTTCGGCATAGTTTATATACAACGTTGCGTCTGTTTGAGCTCTACGACCCTTTGATGCACTTATACACGTAGCTGCACCCGTAGCGTTTCGGGTTCTTTGCCCTGTCGGTTTATTGAGGAATGTTTTGGAGCACTCCCTGTGCTTTCGGTTGGGTCGCCCTTGATGAGAACTTTTTGATACGTTGACTGTCTGTCTGGGAATCCCAGCCTCCTACTTCCCCCTTCCCCGGTCTCCAATTTCCCCCTATGGGAACTCCACGCTTGTCTCTTCCCTTTGTGAACCTGTGTTTCCTTTGTATGCTGCTTCCTTTGTATCCCTATTTAGACCGCACATGTAAGAGATAGCCTGCGATATGGGTCTTGCTGCCTCTAATTTACCAGAATTAGTGAGATCATCTACTGCTCCACCCATGCTGCTGCAAATAGTATGAGTTCATTTTGTTCTGTGGATGAGTGGTAGTCGAGGGAGTGTAGGTGGTAGAACTCCTTTCTCCGTTCACCCCGCGCTCGACATTTCGTTCCTTTGTGTGTCTTGGCTGTGGTAAAGGGTAACACAACGACCACTGGGGTGCAAGTGCTTCCTTCCAGTGATGCTAGTCGCTGGTTATACGACCTGCAGCGGGTTTGCCGAATCTCGGGGTCCCTCCAGTGTTCAGTTTGGTAAGGAACTTGCCTATTGACCTTCATATCGGCTGTTACCAATTTACGATCCCGGCAACGGCAATGGTAGGCTTCCCTTTTGGGCATGCCCTCTTGAGCTCTGAACGCTTTTAGCGTTTGTGAGGACTGCAGCCAGGGAAACCCTCGTTGAACTTCCTTCGCACTCTCTAATCATGACAGATCCTGAGCATCTTTTCATTTGAATGTGCTGTTTTCTAAAACGCGGGTGAGTACCACTGAGGTCTCGAAAGGTTTCTGTCTGAGAGTCGGGCCTGATTTGAATTCACTTCAGAGTACCTAGCCCAGGATATTTCTTGAGGGCAGGGCTGTGTTTGCGAAGCCGCAGGCCGCAGGCCTTGTGAATGATAGGTGCCCTTCGGCAGGGTTTCTAAGGTTGTTACGGCAGTGTGCCACAAGGCGGCAGCACTGCTCCGTGTCCTCTCGGGTAACTTGGGGAAAGAAAGCCTTAGCGGGGGTCCCGGTGTTGGACGGGACATGGGGAGTCGAACGTGGCTGAACACACACCCCAGGGCTTGTGTATCCTCGCCTCCTGCCGCTTAACCTGCACTGCCCCACCCCAGGCCTATCGCAAGACTTGCAAGTGGGCTACTCGGAGGGTGCCGTGCTTCGCAGCTGGGGCGACTCTAATGAAGTGGGCTGGAGGCGGGAACCTGCCTAGCAGGAGCCCTGGAGAGCCGGTTTCCTCACAGCTCTTCCCTCTCAGCTGCTCCACCGTCCCTTGGGTACACCGGGCTTTGCTCACCCGTAGGAGGGCCACGTTGGACCGGGAGACCGTGGTACCACGCGGGGCAGAATGGGCACTAGAGGTCCCAGGGGCCGCTGGTCAGGTGGCACGTCCTCCTCCCTTGCTCCCTCAGCAGCAGCATACTCCAGCCGTGGGACCCAGGCCCGCCTAGGCTCCAGGGGTGTGTCTCCAGCCGACGACGTCAAAGAGGCCTGAGGTAACAGAGGAAAGGCATGTCTTACCCCCTTCCTTGCCTTGTCATTGAATAGTCCTCATCCCTTTCGGCATAGTTTATATACAACGTTGCGTCTGTTTGAGCTCTACGACCCTTTGTTGCAGTTATACACGTAGCTGCACCCGTAGCGTTTCGGGTTCTTTGCCCTGTCGGTTTATTGAGGAATGTTTTGGAGCACTCCCTGTGCTTTCGGTTGGGTCGCCCTTGATGAGAACTTTTTGATACGTTGACTGTCTGTCTGGGAATCCCAGCCTCCTACTTCCCCCTTCCCCGGTCTCCAATTTCCCCCTATGGGAACTCCACGCTTGTCTCTTCCCTTTGTGAACCTGTGTTTCCTTTGTATGCTGCTTCCTTTGTATCCCTATTTAGACCGCACATGTAAGAGATAGCCTGCGATATGGGTCTTGCTGCCTCTAATTTACCAGAATTAGTGAGATCATCTACTGCTCCACCCATGCTGCTGCAAATAGTATGAGTTCATTTTGTTCTGTGGATGAGTGGTAGTCGAGGGAGTGTAGGTGGTAGAACTCCTTTCTCCGTTCACCCCGCGCTCGACATTTCGTTCCTTTGTGTGTCTTGGCTGTGGTAAAGGGTAACACAACGACCACTGGGGTGCAAGTGCTTCCTTCCAGTGATGCTAGTCGCTGGTTATACGACCTGCAGCGGGTTTGCCGAATCTCGGGGTCCCTCCAGTGTTCAGTTTGGTAAGGAACTTGCCTATTGACCTTCATATCGGCTGTTACCAATTTACGATCCCGGCAACGGCAATGGTAGGCTTCCCTTTTGGGCATGCCCTCTTGAGCTCTGAACGCTTTCAGCGTTTGTGAGGACTGCAGCCAGGGAAACCCTCGTTGAACTTCCTTCGCACTCTCTAATCATGACAGATCCTGAGCATCTTTTCATTTGAATGTGCTGTTTTCTAAAACGCGGGTGAGTACCACTGAGGTCTCGAAAGGTTTCTGTCTGAGAGTCGGGCCTGATTTGAATTCACTTCAGAGTACCTAGCCCAGGATATTTCTTGAGGGCAGGGCTGTGTTTGCGAAGCCGCAGGCCGCAGGCCTTGTGAATGATAGGTGCCCTTCGGCAGGGTTTCTAAGGTTGTTACGGCAGTGTGCCACAAGGCGGCAGCACTGCTCCGTGTCCTCTCGGGTAACTTGGGGAAAGAAAGCCTTAGCGGGGGTCCCGGTGTTGGACGGGACATGGGGAGTCGAACGTGGCTGAACACACACCCCAGGGCTTGTGTATCCTCGCCTCCTGCCGCTTAACCTGCACTGCCCCACCCCAGGCCTATCGCAAGACTTGCAAGTGGGCTACTCGGAGGGTGCCGTGCTTCGCAGCTGGGGCGACTCTAATGAAGTGGGCTGGAGGCGGGAACCTGCCTAGCAGGAGCCCTGGAGAGCCGGTTTCCTCACAGCTCTTCCCTCTCAGCTGCTCCACCGTCCCTTGGGTACACCGGGCTTTGCTCACCCGTAGGAGGGCCACGTTGGACCGGGAGACCGTGGTACCACGCGGGGCAGAATGGGCACTAGAGGTCCCAGGGGCCGCTGGTCAGGTGGCACGTCTTCCTCCCTTGCTCCCTCAGCAGCAGCATACTCCAGCCGTGGGACCCAGGCCCGCCTAGGCTCCAGGGGTGTGTCTCCAGCCGACGACGTCAAAGAGGCCTGAGGTAACAGAGGAAAGGCATGTCTTACCCCCTTCCTTGCCTTGTCATTGAATAGTCCTCATCCCTTTCGGCATAGTTTATATACAACGTTGCGTCTGTTTGAGCTCTACGACCCTTTGTTGCACTTATACACGTAGCTGCACCCGTAGCGTTTCGGGTTCTTTGCCCTGTCGGTTTATTGAGGAATGTTTTGGAGCACTCCCTGTGCTTTCGGTTGGGTCGCCCTTGATGAGAACTTTTTGATACGTTGACTGTCTGTCTGGGAATCCCAGCCTCCTACTTCCCCCTTCCCCGGTCTCCAATTTCCCCCTATGGGAACTCCACGCTTGTCTCTTCCCTTTGTGAACCTGTGTTTCCTTTGTATGCTGCTTCCTTTGTATCCCTATTTAGACCGCACATGTAAGAGATAGCCTGCGATATGGGTCTTGCTGCCTCTAATTTACCAGAATTAGTGAGATCATCTACTGCTCCACCCATGCTGCTGCAAATAGTATGAGTTCATTTTGTTCTGTGGATGAGTGGTAGTCGAGGGAGTGTAGGTGGTAGAACTCCTTTCTCCGTTCACCCCGCGCTCGACATTTCGTTCCTTTGTGTGTCTTGGCTGTGGTAAAGGGTAACACAACGACCACTGGGGTGCAAGTGCTTCCTTCCAGTGATGCTAGTCGCTGGTTATACGACCTGCAGCGGGTTTGCCGAATCTCGGGGTCCCTCCAGTGTTCAGTTTGGTAAGGAACTTGCCTATTGACCTTCATATCGGCTGTTACCAATTTACGATCCCGGCAACGGCAATGGTAGGCTTCCCTTTTGGGCATGCCCTCTTGAGCTCTGAACGCTTTCAGCGTTTGTGAGGACTGCAGCCAGGGAAACCCTCGTTGAACTTCCTTCGCACTCTCTAATCATGACAGATCCTGAGCATCTTTTCATTTGAATGTGCTGTTTTCTAAAACGCGGGTGAGTACCACTGAGGTCTCGAAAGGTTTCTGTCTGAGAGTCGGGCCTGATTTGAATTCACTTCAGAGTACCTAGCCCAGGATATTTCTTGAGGGCAGGGCTGTGTTTGCGAAGCCGCAGGCCGCAGGCCTTGTGAATGATAGGTGCCCTTCGGCAGGGTTTCTAAGGTTGTTACGGCAGTGTGCCACAAGGCGGCAGCACTGCTCCGTGTCCTCTCGGGTAACTTGGGGAAAGAAAGCCTTAGCGGGGGTCCCGGTGTTGGACGGGACATGGGGAGTCGAACGTGGCTGAACACACACCCCAGGGCTTGTGTATCCTCGCCTCCTGCCGCTTAACCTGCACTGCCCCACCCCAGGCCTATCGCAAGACTTGCAAGTGGGCTACTCGGAGGGTGCCGTGCTTCGCAGCTGGGGCGACTCTAATGAAGTGGGCTGGAGGCGGGAACCTGCCTAGCAGGAGCCCTGGAGAGCCGGTTTCCTCACAGCTCTTCCCTCTCAGCTGCTCCACCGTCCCTTGGGTACACCGGGCTTTGCTCACCCGTAGGAGGGCCACGTTGGACCGGGAGACCGTGGTACCACGCGGGGCAGAATGGGCACTAGAGGTCCCAGGGGCCGCTGGTCAGGTGGCACGTCCTCCTCCCTTGCTCCCTCAGCAGCAGCATACTCCAGCCGTGGGACCCAGGCCCGCCTAGGCTCCAGGGGTGTGTCTCCAGCCGACGACGTCAAAGAGGCCTGAGGTAACAGAGGAAAGGCATGTCTTACCCCCTTCCTTGCCTTGTCATTGAATAGTCCTCATCCCTTTCGGCATAGTTTATATACAACGTTGCGTCTGTTTGAGCTCTACGACCCTTTGTTGCAGTTATACACGTAGCTGCACCCGTAGCGTTTCGGGTTCTTTGCCCTGTCGGTTTATTGAGGAATGTTTTGGAGCACTCCCTGTGCTTTCGGTTGGGTCGCCCTTGATGAGAACTTTTTGATACGTTGACTGTCTGTCTGGGAATCCCAGCCTCCTACTTCCCCCTTCCCCGGTCTCCAATTTCCCCCTATGGGAACTCCACGCTTGTCTCTTCCCTTTGTGAACCTGTGTTTCCTTTGTATGCTGCTTCCTTTGTATCCCTATTTAGACCGCACATGTAAGAGATAGCCTGCGATATGGGTCTTGCTGCCTCTAATTTACCAGAATTAGTGAGATCATCTACTGCTCCACCCATGCTGCTGCAAATAGTATGAGTTCATTTTGTTCTGTGGATGAGTGGTAGTCGAGGGAGTGTAGGTGGTAGAACTCCTTTCTCCGTTCACCCCGCGCTCGACATTTCGTTCCTTTGTGTGTCTTGGCTGTGGTAAAGGGTAACACAACGACCACTGGGGTGCAAGTGCTTCCTTCCAGTGATGCTAGTCGCTGGTTATACGACCTGCAGCGGGTTTGCCGAATCTCGGGGTCCCTCCAGTGTTCAGTTTGGTAAGGAACTTGCCTATTGACCTTCATATCGGCTGTTACCAATTTACGATCCCGGCAACGGCAATGGTAGGCTTCCCTTTTGGGCATGCCCTCTTGAGCTCTGAACGCTTTCAGCGTTTGTGAGGACTGCAGCCAGGGAAACCCTCGTTGAACTTCCTTCGCACTCTCTAATCATGACAGATCCTGAGCATCTTTTCATTTGAATGTGCTGTTTTCTAAAACGCGGGTGAGTACCACTGAGGTCTCGAAAGGTTTCTGTCTGAGAGTCGGGCCTGATTTGAATTCACTTCAGAGTACCTAGCCCAGGATATTTCTTGAGGGCAGGGCTGTGTTTGCGAAGCCGCAGGCCGCAGGCCTTGTGAATGATAGGTGCCCTTCGGCAGGGTTTCTAAGGTTGTTACGGCAGTGTGCCACAAGGCGGCAGCACTGCTCCGTGTCCTCTCGGGTAACTTGGGGAAAGAAAGCCTTAGCGGGGGTCCCGGTGTTGGACGGGACATGGGGAGTCGAACGTGGCTGAACACACACCCCAGGGCTTGTGTATCCTCGCCTCCTGCCGCTTAACCTGCACTGCCCCACCCCAGGCCTATCGCAAGACTTGCAAGTGGGCTACTCGGAGGGTGCCGTGCTTCGCAGCTGGGGCGACTCTAATGAAGTGGGCTGGAGGCGGGAACCTGCCTAGCAGGAGCCCTGGAGAGCCGGTTTCCTCACAGCTCTTCCCTCTCAGCTGCTCCACCGTCCCTTGGGTACACCGGGCTTTGCTCACCCGTAGGAGGGCCACGTTGGACCGGGAGACCGTGGTACCACGCGGGGCAGAATGGGCACTAGAGGTCCCAGGGGCCGCTGGTCAGGTGGCACGTCCTCCTCCCTTGCTCCCTCAGCAGCAGCATACTCCAGCCGTGGGACCCAGGCCCGCCTAGGCTCCAGGGGTGTGTCTCCAGCCGACGACGTCAAAGAGGCCTGAGGTAACAGAGGAAAGGCATGTCTTACCCCCTTCCTTGCCTTGTCATTGAATAGTCCTCATCCCTTTCGGCATAGTTTATATACAACGTTGCGTCTGTTTGAGCTCTACGACCCTTTGTTGCAGTTATACACGTAGCTGCACCCGTAGCGTTTCGGGTTCTTTGCCCTGTCGGTTTATTGAGGAATGTTTTGGAGCACTCCCTGTGCTTTCGGTTGGGTCGCCCTTGATGAGAACTTTTTGATACGTTGACTGTCTGTCTGGGAATCCCAGCCTCCTACTTCCCCCTTCCCCGGTCTCCAATTTCCCCCTATGGGAACTCCACGCTTGTCTCTTCCCTTTGTGAACCTGTGTTTCCTTTGTATGCTGCTTCCTTTGTATCCCTATTTAGACCGCACATGTAAGAGATAGCCTGCGATATGGGTCTTGCTGCCTCTAATTTACCAGAATTAGTGAGATCATCTACTGCTCCACCCATGCTGCTGCAAATAGTATGAGTTCATTTTGTTCTGTGGATGAGTGGTAGTCGAGGGAGTGTAGGTGGTAGAACTCCTTTCTCCGTTCACCCCGCGCTCGACATTTCGTTCCTTTGTGTGTCTTGGCTGTGGTAAAGGGTAACACAACGACCACTGGGGTGCAAGTGCTTCCTTCCAGTGATGCTAGTCGCTGGTTATACGACCTGCAGCGGGTTTGCCGAATCTCGGGGTCCCTCCAGTGTTCAGTTTGGTAAGGAACTTGCCTATTGACCTTCATATCGGCTGTTACCAATTTACGATCCCGGCAACGGCAATGGTAGGCTTCCCTTTTGGGCATGCCCTCTTGAGCTCTGAACGCTTTCAGCGTTTGTGAGGACTGCAGCCAGGGAAACCCTCGTTGAACTTCCTTCGCACTCTCTAATCATGACAGATCCTGAGCATCTTTTCATTTGAATGTGCTGTTTTCTAAAACGCGGGTGAGTACCACTGAGGTCTCGAAAGGTTTCTGTCTGAGAGTCGGGCCTGATTTGAATTCACTTCAGAGTACCTAGCCCAGGATATTTCTTGAGGGCAGGGCTGTGTTTGCGAAGCCGCAGGCCGCAGGCCTTGTGAATGATAGGTGCCCTTCGGCAGGGTTTCTAAGGTTGTTACGGCAGTGTGCCACAAGGCGGCAGCACTGCTCCGTGTCCTCTCGGGTAACTTGGGGAAAGAAAGCCTTAGCGGGGGTCCCGGTGTTGGACGGGACATGGGGAGTCGAACGTGGCTGAACACACACCCCAGGGCTTGTGTATCCTCGCCTCCTGCCGCTTAACCTGCACTGCCCCACCCCAGGCCTATCGCAAGACTTGCAAGTGGGCTACTCGGAGGGTGCCGTGCTTCGCAGCTGGGGCGACTCTAATGAAGTGGGCTGGAGGCGGGAACCTGCCTAGCAGGAGCCCTGGAGAGCCGGTTTCCTCACAGCTCTTCCCTCTCAGCTGCTCCACCGTCCCTTGGGTACACCGGGCTTTGCTCACCCGTAGGAGGGCCACGTTGGACCGGGAGACCGTGGTACCACGCGGGGGAGAATGGGCACTAGAGGTCCCAGGGGCCGCTGGTCAGGTGGCACGTCCTCCTCCCTTGCTCCCTCAGCATCAGCATACTCCAGCCGTGGGACCCAGGCCCGCCTAGGCTCCAGGGGTGTGTCTCCAGCCGACGACGTCAAAGAGGCCTGAGGTAACAGAGGAAAGGCATGTCTTACCCCCTTCCTTGCCTTGTCATTGAATAGTCCTTATCCCTTTCGGCATAGTTTATATACAACGTTGCGTCTGTTTGAGCTCTACGACCCTTTGATGCAGTTATACACGTAGCTGCACCCGTAGCGTTTCGGGTTCTTTGCCCTGTCGGTTTATTGAGGAATGTTTTGGAGCACTCCCTGTGCTTTCGGTTGGGTCGCCCTTGATGAGAACTTTTTGATACGTTGACTGTCTGTCTGGGAATCCCAGCCTCCTACTTCCCCCTTCCCCGGTCTCCAATTTCCCCCTATGGGAACTCCACGCTTGTCTCTTCCCTTTGTGAACCTGTGTTTCCTTTGTATGCTGCTTCCTTTGTATCCCTATTTAGACCGCACATGTAAGAGATAGCCTGCGATATGGGTCTTGCTGCCTCTAATTTACCAGAATTAGTGAGATCATCTACTGCTCCACCCATGCTGCTGCAAATAGTATGAGTTCATTTTGTTCTGTGGATGAGTGGTAGTCGAGGGAGTGTAGGTGGTAGAACTCCTTTCTCCGTTCACCCCGCGCTCGACATTTCGTTCCTTTGTGTGTCTTGGCTGTGGTAAAGGGTAACACAACGACCACTGGGGTGCAAGTGCTTCCTTCCAGTGATGCTAGTCGCTGGTTATACGACCTGCAGCGGGTTTGCCGAATCTCGGGGTCCCTCCAGTGTTCAGTTTGGTAAGGAACTTGCCTATTGACCTTCATATCGGCTGTTACCAATTTACGATCCCGGCAACGGCAATGGTAGGCTTCCCTTTTGGGCATGCCCTCTTGAGCTCTGAACGCTTTTAGCGTTTGTGAGGACTGCAGCCAGGGAAACCCTCGTTGAACTTCCTTCGCACTCTCTAATCATGACAGATCCTGAGCATCTTTTCATTTGAATGTGCTGTTTTCTAAAACGCGGGTGAGTACCACTGAGGTCTCGAAAGGTTTCTGTCTGAGAGTCGGGCCTGATTTGAATTCACTTCAGAGTACCTAGCCCAGGATATTTCTTGAGGGCAGGGCTGTGTTTGCGAAGCCGCAGGCCGCAGGCCTTGTGAATGATAGGTGCCCTTCGGCAGGGTTTCTAAGGTTGTTACGGCAGTGTGCCACAAGGCGGCAGCACTGCTCCGTGTCCTCTCGGGTAACTTGGGGAAAGAAAGCCTTAGCGGGGGTCCCGGTGTTGGACGGGACATGGGGAGTCGAACGTGGCTGAACACACACCCCAGGGCTTGTGTATCCTCGCCTCCTGCCGCTTAACCTGCACTGCCCCACCCCAGGCCTATCGCAAGACTTGCAAGTGGGCTACTCGGAGGGTGCCGTGCTTCGCAGCTGGGGCGACTCTAATGAAGTGGGCTGGAGGCGGGAACCTGCCTAGCAGGAGCCCTGGAGAGCCGGTTTCCTCACAGCTCTTCCCTCTCAGCTGCTCCACCGTCCCTTGGGTACACCGGGCTTTGCTCACCCGTAGGAGGGCCACGTTGGACCGGGAGACCGTGGTACCACGCGGGGCAGAATGGGCACTAGAGGTCCCAGGGGCCGCTGGTCAGGTGGCACGTCCTCCTCCCTTGCTCCCTCAGCAGCAGCATACTCCAGCCGTGGGACCCAGGCCCGCCTAGGCTCCAGGGGTGTGTCTCCAGCCGACGACGTCAAAGAGGCCTGAGGTAACAGAGGAAAGGCATGTCTTACCCCCTTCCTTGCCTTGTCATTGAATAGTCCTCATCCCTTTCGGCATAGTTTATATACAACGTTGCGTCTGTTTGAGCTCTACGACCCTTTGTTGCAGTTATACACGTAGCTGCACCCGTAGCGTTTCGGGTTCTTTGCCCTGTCGGTTTATTGAGGAATGTTTTGGAGCACTCCCTGTGCTTTCGGTTGGGTCGCCCTTGATGAGAACTTTTTGATACGTTGACTGTCTGTCTGGGAATCCCAGCCTCCTACTTCCCCCTTCCCCGGTCTCCAATTTCCCCCTATGGGAACTCCACGCTTGTCTCTTCCCTTTGTGAACCTGTGTTTCCTTTGTATGCTGCTTCCTTTGTATCCCTATTTAGACCGCACATGTAAGAGATAGCCTGCGATATGGGTCTTGCTGCCTCTAATTTACCAGAATTAGTGAGATCATCTACTGCTCCACCCATGCTGCTGCAAATAGTATGAGTTCATTTTGTTCTGTGGATGAGTGGTAGTCGAGGGAGTGTAGGTGGTAGAACTCCTTTCTCCGTTCACCCCGCGCTCGACATTTCGTTCCTTTGTGTGTCTTGGCTGTGGTAAAGGGTAACACAACGACCACTGGGGTGCAAGTGCTTCCTTCCAGTGATGCTAGTCGCTGGTTATACGACCTGCAGCGGGTTTGCCGAATCTCGGGGTCCCTCCAGTGTTCAGTTTGGTAAGGAACTTGCCTATTGACCTTCATATCGGCTGTTACCAATTTACGATCCCGGCAACGGCAATGGTAGGCTTCCCTTTTGGGCATGCCCTCTTGAGCTCTGAACGCTTTCAGCGTTTGTGAGGACTGCAGCCAGGGAAACCCTCGTTGAACTTCCTTCGCACTCTCTAATCATGACAGATCCTGAGCATCTTTTCATTTGAATGTGCTGTTTTCTAAAACGCGGGTGAGTACCACTGAGGTCTCGAAAGGTTTCTGTCTGAGAGTCGGGCCTGATTTGAATTCACTTCAGAGTACCTAGCCCAGGATATTTCTTGAGGGCAGGGCTGTGTTTGCGAAGCCGCAGGCCGCAGGCCTTGTGAATGATAGGTGCCCTTCGGCAGGGTTTCTAAGGTTGTTACGGCAGTGTGCCACAAGGCGGCAGCACTGCTCCGTGTCCTCTCGGGTAACTTGGGGAAAGAAAGCCTTAGCGGGGGTCCCGGTGTTGGACGGGACATGGGGAGTCGAACGTGGCTGAACACACACCCCAGGGCTTGTGTATCCTCGCCTCCTGCCGCTTAACCTGCACTGCCCCACCCCAGGCCTATCGCAAGACTTGCAAGTGGGCTACTCGGAGGGTGCCGTGCTTCGCAGCTGGGGCGACTCTAATGAAGTGGGCTGGAGGCGGGAACCTGCCTAGCAGGAGCCCTGGAGAGCCGGTTTCCTCACAGCTCTTCCCTCTCAGCTGCTCCACCGTCCCTTGGGTACACCGGGCTTTGCTCACCCGTAGGAGGGCCACGTTGGACCGGGAGACCGTGGTACCACGCGGGGGAGAATGGGCACTAGAGGTCCCAGGGGCCGCTGGTCAGGTGGCACGTCCTCCTCCCTTGCTCCCTCAGCAGCAGCATACTCCAGCCGTGGGACCCAGGCCCGCCTAGGCTCCAGGGGTGTGTCTCCAGCCGACGACGTCAAAGAGGCCTGAGGTAACAGAGGAAAGGCATGTCTTACCCCCTTCCTTGCCTTGTCATTGAATAGTCCTCATCCCTTTCGGCATAGTTTATATACAACGTTGCGTCTGTTTGAGCTCTACGACCCTTTGTTGCAGTTATACACGTAGCTGCACCCGTAGCGTTTCGGGTTCTTTGCCCTGTCGGTTTATTGAGGAATGTTTTGGAGCACTCCCTGTGCTTTCGGTTGGGTCGCCCTTGATGAGAACTTTTTGATACGTTGACTGTCTGTCTGGGAATCCCAGCCTCCTACTTCCCCCTTCCCCGGTCTCCAGTTTCCCCCTATGGGAACTCCACGCTTGTCTCTTCCCTTTGTGAACCTGTGTTTCCTTTGTATGCTGCTTCCTTTGTATCCCTATTTAGACCGCACATGTAAGAGATAGCCTGCGATATGGGTCTTGCTGCCTCTAATTTACCAGAATTAGTGAGATCATCTACTGCTCCACCCATGCTGCTGCAAATAGTATGAGTTCATTTTGTTCTGTGGATGAGTGGTAGTCGAGGGAGTGTAGGTGGTAGAACTCCTTTCTCCGTTCACCCCGCGCTCGACATTTCGTTCCTTTGTGTGTCTTGGCTGTGGTAAAGGGTAACACAACGACCACTGGGGTGCAAGTGCTTCCTTCCAGTGATGCTAGTCGCTGGTTATACGACCTGCAGCGGGTTTGCCGAATCTCGGGGTCCCTCCAGTGTTCAGTTTGGTAAGGAACTTGCCTATTGACCTTCATATCGGCTGTTACCAATTTACGATCCCGGCAACGGCAATGGTAGGCTTCCCTTTTGGGCATGCCCTCTTGAGCTCTGAACGCTTTCAGCGTTTGTGAGGACTGCAGCCAGGGAAACCCTCGTTGAACTTCCTTCGCACTCTCTAATCATGACAGATCCTGAGCATCTTTTCATTTGAATGTGCTGTTTTCTAAAACGCGGGTGAGTACCACTGAGGTCTCGAAAGGTTTCTGTCTGAGAGTCGGGCCTGATTTGAATTCACTTCAGAGTACCTAGCCCAGGATATTTCTTGAGGGCAGGGCTGTGTTTGCGAAGCCGCAGGCCGCAGGCCTTGTGAATGATAGGTGCCCTTCGGCAGGGTTTCTAAGGTTGTTACGGCAGTGTGCCACAAGGCGGCAGCACTGCTCCGTGTCCTCTCGGGTAACTTGGGGAAAGAAAGCCTTAGCGGGGGTCCCGGTGTTGGACGGGACATGGGGAGTCGAACGTGGCTGAACACACACCCCAGGGCTTGTGTATCCTCGCCTCCTGCCGCTTAACCTGCACTGCCCCACCCCAGGCCTATCGCAAGACTTGCAAGTGGGCTACTCGGAGGGTGCCGTGCTTCGCAGCTGGGGCGACTCTAATGAAGTGGGCTGGAGGCGGGAACCTGCCTAGCAGGAGCCCTGGAGAGCCGGTTTCCTCACAGCTCTTCCCTCTCAGCTGCTCCACCGTCCCTTGGGTACACCGGGCTTTGCTCACCCGTAGGAGGGCCACGTTGGACCGGGAGACCATGGTACCACGCGGGGGAGAATGGGCACTAGAGGTCCCAGGGGCCGCTGGTCAGGTGGCACGTCCTCCTCCCTTGCTCCCTCAGCATCAGCATACTCCAGCCGTGGGACCCAGGCCCGCCTAGGCTCCAGGGGTGTGTCTCCAGCCGACGACGTCAAAGAGGCCTGAGGTAACAGAGGAAAGGCATGTCTTACCCCCTTCCTTGCCTTGTCATTGAATAGTCCTTATCCCTTTCGGCATAGTTTATATACAACGTTGCGTCTGTTTGAGCTCTACGACCCTTTGATGCAGTTATACACGTAGCTGCACCCGTAGCGTTTCGGGTTCTTTGCCCTGTCGGTTTATTGAGGAATGTTTTGGAGCACTCCCTGTGCTTTCGGTTGGGTCGCCCTTGATGAGAACTTTTTGATACGTTGACTGTCTGTCTGGGAATCCCAGCCTCCTACTTCCCCCTTCCCCGGTCTCCAATTTCCCCCTATGGGAACTCCACGCTTGTCTCTTCCCTTTGTGAACCTGTGTTTCCTTTGTATGCTGCTTCCTTTGTATCCCTATTTAGACCGCACATGTAAGAGATAGCCTGCGATATGGGTCTTGCTGCCTCTAATTTACCAGAATTAGTGAGATCATCTACTGCTCCACCCATGCTGCTGCAAATAGTATGAGTTCATTTTGTTCTGTGGATGAGTGGTAGTCGAGGGAGTGTAGGTGGTAGAACTCCTTTCTCCGTTCACCCCGCGCTCGACATTTCGTTCCTTTGTGTGTCTTGGCTGTGGTAAAGGGTAACACAACGACCACTGGGGTGCAAGTGCTTCCTTCCAGTGATGCTAGTCGCTGGTTATACGACCTGCAGCGGGTTTGCCGAATCTCGGGGTCCCTCCAGTGTTCAGTTTGGTAAGGAACTTGCCTATTGACCTTCATATCGGCTGTTACCAATTTACGATCCCGGCAACGGCAATGGTAGGCTTCCCTTTTGGGCATGCCCTCTTGAGCTCTGAACGCTTTTAGCGTTTGTGAGGACTGCAGCCAGGGAAACCCTCGTTGAACTTCCTTCGCACTCTCTAATCATGACAGATCCTGAGCATCTTTTCATTTGAATGTGCTGTTTTCTAAAACGCGGGTGAGTACCACTGAGGTCTCGAAAGGTTTCTGTCTGAGAGTCGGGCCTGATTTGAATTCACTTCAGAGTACCTAGCCCAGGATATTTCTTGAGGGCAGGGCTGTGTTTGCGAAGCCGCAGGCCGCAGGCCTTGTGAATGATAGGTGCCCTTCGGCAGGGTTTCTAAGGTTGTTACGGCAGTGTGCCACAAGGCGGCAGCACTGCTCCGTGTCCTCTCGGGTAACTTGGGGAAAGAAAGCCTTAGCGGGGGTCCCGGTGTTGGACGGGACATGGGGAGTCGAACGTGGCTGAACACACACCCCAGGGCTTGTGTATCCTCGCCTCCTGCCGCTTAACCTGCACTGCCCCACCCCAGGCCTATCGCAAGACTTGCAAGTGGGCTACTCGGAGGGTGCCGTGCTTCGCAGCTGGGGCGACTCTAATGAAGTGGGCTGGAGGCGGGAACCTGCCTAGCAGGAGCCCTGGAGAGCCGGTTTCCTCACAGCTCTTCCCTCTCAGCTGCTCCACCGTCCCTTGGGTACACCGGGCTTTGCTCACCCGTAGGAGGGCCACGTTGGACCGGGAGACCGTGGTACCACGCGGGGCAGAATGGGCACTAGAGGTCCCAGGGGCCGCTGGTCAGGTGGCACGTCCTCCTCCCTTGCTCCCTCAGCAGCAGCATACTCCAGCCGTGGGACCCAGGCCCGCCTAGGCTCCAGGGGTGTGTCTCCAGCCGACGACGTCAAAGAGGCCTGAGGTAACAGAGGAAAGGCATGTCTTACCCCCTTCCTTGCCTTGTCATTGAATAGTCCTCATCCCTTTCGGCATAGTTTATATACAACGTTGCGTCTGTTTGAGCTCTACGACCCTTTGTTGCAGTTATACACGTAGCTGCACCCGTAGCGTTTCGGGTTCTTTGCCCTGTCGGTTTATTGAGGAATGTTTTGGAGCACTCCCTGTGCTTTCGGTTGGGTCGCCCTTGATGAGAACTTTTTGATACGTTGACTGTCTGTCTGGGAATCCCAGCCTCCTACTTCCCCCTTCCCCGGTCTCCAATTTCCCCCTATGGGAACTCCACGCTTGTCTCTTCCCTTTGTGAACCTGTGTTTCCTTTGTATGCTGCTTCCTTTGTATCCCTATTTAGACCGCACATGTAAGAGATAGCCTGCGATATGGGTCTTGCTGCCTCTAATTTACCAGAATTAGTGAGATCATCTACTGCTCCACCCATGCTGCTGCAAATAGTATGAGTTCATTTTGTTCTGTGGATGAGTGGTAGTCGAGGGAGTGTAGGTGGTAGAACTCCTTTCTCCGTTCACCCCGCGCTCGACATTTCGTTCCTTTGTGTGTCTTGGCTGTGGTAAAGGGTAACACAACGACCACTGGGGTGCAAGTGCTTCCTTCCAGTGATGCTAGTCGCTGGTTATACGACCTGCAGCGGGTTTGCCGAATCTCGGGGTCCCTCCAGTGTTCAGTTTGGTAAGGAACTTGCCTATTGACCTTCATATCGGCTGTTACCAATTTACGATCCCGGCAACGGCAATGGTAGGCTTCCCTTTTGGGCATGCCCTCTTGAGCTCTGAACGCTTTCAGCGTTTGTGAGGACTGCAGCCAGGGAAACCCTCGTTGAACTTCCTTCGCACTCTCTAATCATGACAGATCCTGAGCATCTTTTCATTTGAATGTGCTGTTTTCTAAAACGCGGGTGAGTACCACTGAGGTCTCGAAAGGTTTCTGTCTGAGAGTCGGGCCTGATTTGAATTCACTTCAGAGTACCTAGCCCAGGATATTTCTTGAGGGCAGGGCTGTGTTTGCGAAGCCGCAGGCCGCAGGCCTTGTGAATGATAGGTGCCCTTCGGCAGGGTTTCTAAGGTTGTTACGGCAGTGTGCCACAAGGCGGCAGCACTGCTCCGTGTCCTCTCGGGTAACTTGGGGAAAGAAAGCCTTAGCGGGGGTCCCGGTGTTGGACGGGACATGGGGAGTCGAACGTGGCTGAACACACACCCCAGGGCTTGTGTATCCTCGCCTCCTGCCGCTTAACCTGCACTGCCCCACCCCAGGCCTATCGCAAGACTTGCAAGTGGGCTACTCGGAGGGTGCCGTGCTTCGCAGCTGGGGCGACTCTAATGAAGTGGGCTGGAGGCGGGAACCTGCCTAGCAGGAGCCCTGGAGAGCCGGTTTCCTCACAGCTCTTCCCTCTCAGCTGCTCCACCGTCCCTTGGGTACACCGGGCTTTGCTCACCCGTAGGAGGGCCACGTTGGACCGGGAGACCGTGGTACCACGCGGGGCAGAATGGGCACTAGAGGTCCCAGGGGCCGCTGGTCAGGTGGCACGTCCTCCTCCCTTGCTCCCTCAGCAGCAGCATACTCCAGCCGTGGGACCCAGGCCCGCCTAGGCTCCAGGGGTGTGTCTCCAGCCGACGACGTCAAAGAGGCCTGAGGTAACAGAGGAAAGGCATGTCTTACCCCCTTCCTTGCCTTGTCATTGAATAGTCCTCATCCCTTTCGGCATAGTTTATATACAACGTTGCGTCTGTTTGAGCTCTACGACCCTTTGATGCACTTATACACGTAGCTGCACCCGTAGCGTTTCGGGTTCTTTGCCCTGTCGGTTTATTGAGGAATGTTTTGGAGCACTCCCTGTGCTTTCGGTTGGGTCGCCCTTGATGAGAACTTTTTGATACGTTGACTGTCTGTCTGGGAATCCCAGCCTCCTACTTCCCCCTTCCCCGGTCTCCAATTTCCCCCTATGGGAACTCCACGCTTGTCTCTTCCCTTTGTGAACCTGTGTTTCCTTTGTATGCTGCTTCCTTTGTATCCCTATTTAGACCGCACATGTAAGAGATAGCCTGCGATATGGGTCTTGCTGCCTCTAATTTACCAGAATTAGTGAGATCATCTACTGCTCCACCCATGCTGCTGCAAATAGTATGAGTTCATTTTGTTCTGTGGATGAGTGGTAGTCGAGGGAGTGTAGGTGGTAGAACTCCTTTCTCCGTTCACCCCGCGCTCGACATTTCGTTCCTTTGTGTGTCTTGGCTGTGGTAAAGGGTAACACAACGACCACTGGGGTGCAAGTGCTTCCTTCCAGTGATGCTAGTCGCTGGTTATACGACCTGCAGCGGGTTTGCCGAATCTCGGGGTCCCTCCAGTGTTCAGTTTGGTAAGGAACTTGCCTATTGACCTTCATATCGGCTGTTACCAATTTACGATCCCGGCAACGGCAATGGTAGGCTTCCCTTTTGGGCATGCCCTCTTGAGCTCTGAACGCTTTTAGCGTTTGTGAGGACTGCAGCCAGGGAAACCCTCGTTGAACTTCCTTCGCACTCTCTAATCATGACAGATCCTGAGCATCTTTTCATTTGAATGTGCTGTTTTCTAAAACGCGGGTGAGTACCACTGAGGTCTCGAAAGGTTTCTGTCTGAGAGTCGGGCCTGATTTGAATTCACTTCAGAGTACCTAGCCCAGGATATTTCTTGAGGGCAGGGCTGTGTTTGCGAAGCCGCAGGCCGCAGGCCTTGTGAATGATAGGTGCCCTTCGGCAGGGTTTCTAAGGTTGTTACGGCAGTGTGCCACAAGGCGGCAGCACTGCTCCGTGTCCTCTCGGGTAACTTGGGGAAAGAAAGCCTTAGCGGGGGTCCCGGTGTTGGACGGGACATGGGGAGTCGAACGTGGCTGAACACACACCCCAGGGCTTGTGTATCCTCGCCTCCTGCCGCTTAACCTGCACTGCCCCACCCCAGGCCTATCGCAAGACTTGCAAGTGGGCTACTCGGAGGGTGCCGTGCTTCGCAGCTGGGGCGACTCTAATGAAGTGGGCTGGAGGCGGGAACCTGCCTAGCAGGAGCCCTGGAGAGCCGGTTTCCTCACAGCTCTTCCCTCTCAGCTGCTCCACCGTCCCTTGGGTACACCGGGCTTTGCTCACCCGTAGGAGGGCCACGTTGGACCGGGAGACCGTGGTACCACGCGGGGCAGAATGGGCACTAGAGGTCCCAGGGGCCGCTGGTCAGGTGGCACGTCCTCCTCCCTTGCTCCCTCAGCAGCAGCATACTCCAGCCGTGGGACCCAGGCCCGCCTAGGCTCCAGGGGTGTGTCTCCAGCCGACGACGTCAAAGAGGCCTGAGGTAACAGAGGAAAGGCATGTCTTACCCCCTTCCTTGCCTTGTCATTGAATAGTCCTCATCCCTTTCGGCATAGTTTATATACAACGTTGCGTCTGTTTGAGCTCTACGACCCTTTGTTGCAGTTATACACGTAGCTGCACCCGTAGCGTTTCGGGTTCTTTGCCCTGTCGGTTTATTGAGGAATGTTTTGGAGCACTCCCTGTGCTTTCGGTTGGGTCGCCCTTGATGAGAACTTTTTGATACGTTGACTGTCTGTCTGGGAATCCCAGCCTCCTACTTCCCCCTTCCCCGGTCTCCAATTTCCCCCTATGGGAACTCCACGCTTGTCTCTTCCCTTTGTGAACCTGTGTTTCCTTTGTATGCTGCTTCCTTTGTATCCCTATTTAGACCGCACATGTAAGAGATAGCCTGCGATATGGGTCTTGCTGCCTCTAATTTACCAGAATTAGTGAGATCATCTACTGCTCCACCCATGCTGCTGCAAATAGTATGAGTTCATTTTGTTCTGTGGATGAGTGGTAGTCGAGGGAGTGTAGGTGGTAGAACTCCTTTCTCCGTTCACCCCGCGCTCGACATTTCGTTCCTTTGTGTGTCTTGGCTGTGGTAAAGGGTAACACAACGACCACTGGGGTGCAAGTGCTTCCTTCCAGTGATGCTAGTCGCTGGTTATACGACCTGCAGCGGGTTTGCCGAATCTCGGGGTCCCTCCAGTGTTCAGTTTGGTAAGGAACTTGCCTATTGACCTTCATATCGGCTGTTACCAATTTACGATCCCGGCAACGGCAATGGTAGGCTTCCCTTTTGGGCATGCCCTCTTGAGCTCTGAACGCTTTCAGCGTTTGTGAGGACTGCAGCCAGGGAAACCCTCGTTGAACTTCCTTCGCACTCTCTAATCATGACAGATCCTGAGCATCTTTTCATTTGAATGTGCTGTTTTCTAAAACGCGGGTGAGTACCACTGAGGTCTCGAAAGGTTTCTGTCTGAGAGTCGGGCCTGATTTGAATTCACTTCAGAGTACCTAGCCCAGGATATTTCTTGAGGGCAGGGCTGTGTTTGCGAAGCCGCAGGCCGCAGGCCTTGTGAATGATAGGTGCCCTTCGGCAGGGTTTCTAAGGTTGTTACGGCAGTGTGCCACAAGGCGGCAGCACTGCTCCGTGTCCTCTCGGGTAACTTGGGGAAAGAAAGCCTTAGCGGGGGTCCCGGTGTTGGACGGGACATGGGGAGTCGAACGTGGCTGAACACACACCCCAGGGCTTGTGTATCCTCGCCTCCTGCCGCTTAACCTGCACTGCCCCACCCCAGGCCTATCGCAAGACTTGCAAGTGGGCTACTCGGAGGGTGCCGTGCTTCGCAGCTGGGGCGACTCTAATGAAGTGGGCTGGAGGCGGGAACCTGCCTAGCAGGAGCCCTGGAGAGCCGGTTTCCTCACAGCTCTTCCCTCTCAGCTGCTCCACCGTCCCTTGGGTACACCGGGCTTTGCTCACCCGTAGGAGGGCCACGTTGGACCGGGAGACCGTGGTACCACGCGGGGCAGAATGGGCACTAGAGGTCCCAGGGGCCGCTGGTCAGGTGGCACGTCCTCCTCCCTTGCTCCCTCAGCAGCAGCATACTCCAGCCGTGGGACCCAGGCCCGCCTAGGCTCCAGGGGTGTGTCTCCAGCCGACGACGTCAAAGAGGCCTGAGGTAACAGAGGAAAGGCATGTCTTACCCCCTTCCTTGCCTTGTCATTGAATAGTCCTCATCCCTTTCGGCATAGTTTATATACAACGTTGCGTCTGTTTGAGCTCTACGACCCTTTGATGCACTTATACACGTAGCTGCACCCGTAGCGTTTCGGGTTCTTTGCCCTGTCGGTTTATTGAGGAATGTTTTGGAGCACTCCCTGTGCTTTCGGTTGGGTCGCCCTTGATGAGAACTTTTTGATACGTTGACTGTCTGTCTGGGAATCCCAGCCTCCTACTTCCCCCTTCCCCGGTCTCCAATTTCCCCCTATGGGAACTCCACGCTTGTCTCTTCCCTTTGTGAACCTGTGTTTCCTTTGTATGCTGCTTCCTTTGTATCCCTATTTAGACCGCACATGTAAGAGATAGCCTGCGATATGGGTCTTGCTGCCTCTAATTTACCAGAATTAGTGAGATCATCTACTGCTCCACCCATGCTGCTGCAAATAGTATGAGTTCATTTTGTTCTGTGGATGAGTGGTAGTCGAGGGAGTGTAGGTGGTAGAACTCCTTTCTCCGTTCACCCCGCGCTCGACATTTCGTTCCTTTGTGTGTCTTGGCTGTGGTAAAGGGTAACACAACGACCACTGGGGTGCAAGTGCTTCCTTCCAGTGATGCTAGTCGCTGGTTATACGACCTGCAGCGGGTTTGCCGAATCTCGGGGTCCCTCCAGTGTTCAGTTTGGTAAGGAACTTGCCTATTGACCTTCATATCGGCTGTTACCAATTTACGATCCCGGCAACGGCAATGGTAGGCTTCCCTTTTGGGCATGCCCTCTTGAGCTCTGAACGCTTTTAGCGTTTGTGAGGACTGCAGCCAGGGAAACCCTCGTTGAACTTCCTTCGCACTCTCTAATCATGACAGATCCTGAGCATCTTTTCATTTGAATGTGCTGTTTTCTAAAACGCGGGTGAGTACCACTGAGGTCTCGAAAGGTTTCTGTCTGAGAGTCGGGCCTGATTTGAATTCACTTCAGAGTACCTAGCCCAGGATATTTCTTGAGGGCAGGGCTGTGTTTGCGAAGCCGCAGGCCGCAGGCCTTGTGAATGATAGGTGCCCTTCGGCAGGGTTTCTAAGGTTGTTACGGCAGTGTGCCACAAGGCGGCAGCACTGCTCCGTGTCCTCTCGGGTAACTTGGGGAAAGAAAGCCTTAGCGGGGGTCCCGGTGTTGGACGGGACATGGGGAGTCGAACGTGGCTGAACACACACCCCAGGGCTTGTGTATCCTCGCCTCCTGCCGCTTAACCTGCACTGCCCCACCCCAGGCCTATCGCAAGACTTGCAAGTGGGCTACTCGGAGGGTGCCGTGCTTCGCAGCTGGGGCGACTCTAATGAAGTGGGCTGGAGGCGGGAACCTGCCTAGCAGGAGCCCTGGAGAGCCGGTTTCCTCACAGCTCTTCCCTCTCAGCTGCTCCACCGTCCCTTGGGTACACCGGGCTTTGCTCACCCGTAGGAGGGCCACGTTGGACCGGGAGACCGTGGTACCACGCGGGGCAGAATGGGCACTAGAGGTCCCAGGGGCCGCTGGTCAGGTGGCACGTCCTCCTCCCTTGCTCCCTCAGCAGCAGCATACTCCAGCCGTGGGACCCAGGCCCGCCTAGGCTCCAGGGGTGTGTCTCCAGCCGACGACGTCAAAGAGGCCTGAGGTAACAGAGGAAAGGCATGTCTTACCCCCTTCCTTGCCTTGTCATTGAATAGTCCTCATCCCTTTCGGCATAGTTTATATACAACGTTGCGTCTGTTTGAGCTCTACGACCCTTTGTTGCAGTTATACACGTAGCTGCACCCGTAGCGTTTCGGGTTCTTTGCCCTGTCGGTTTATTGAGGAATGTTTTGGAGCACTCCCTGTGCTTTCGGTTGGGTCGCCCTTGATGAGAACTTTTTGATACGTTGACTGTCTGTCTGGGAATCCCAGCCTCCTACTTCCCCCTTCCCCGGTCTCCAATTTCCCCCTATGGGAACTCCACGCTTGTCTCTTCCCTTTGTGAACCTGTGTTTCCTTTGTATGCTGCTTCCTTTGTATCCCTATTTAGACCGCACATGTAAGAGATAGCCTGCGATATGGGTCTTGCTGCCTCTAATTTACCAGAATTAGTGAGATCATCTACTGCTCCACCCATGCTGCTGCAAATAGTATGAGTTCATTTTGTTCTGTGGATGAGTGGTAGTCGAGGGAGTGTAGGTGGTAGAACTCCTTTCTCCGTTCACCCCGCGCTCGACATTTCGTTCCTTTGTGTGTCTTGGCTGTGGTAAAGGGTAACACAACGACCACTGGGGTGCAAGTGCTTCCTTCCAGTGATGCTAGTCGCTGGTTATACGACCTGCAGCGGGTTTGCCGAATCTCGGGGTCCCTCCAGTGTTCAGTTTGGTAAGGAACTTGCCTATTGACCTTCATATCGGCTGTTACCAATTTACGATCCCGGCAACGGCAATGGTAGGCTTCCCTTTTGGGCATGCCCTCTTGAGCTCTGAACGCTTTCAGCGTTTGTGAGGACTGCAGCCAGGGAAACCCTCGTTGAACTTCCTTCGCACTCTCTAATCATGACAGATCCTGAGCATCTTTTCATTTGAATGTGCTGTTTTCTAAAACGCGGGTGAGTACCACTGAGGTCTCGAAAGGTTTCTGTCTGAGAGTCGGGCCTGATTTGAATTCACTTCAGAGTACCTAGCCCAGGATATTTCTTGAGGGCAGGGCTGTGTTTGCGAAGCCGCAGGCCGCAGGCCTTGTGAATGATAGGTGCCCTTCGGCAGGGTTTCTAAGGTTGTTACGGCAGTGTGCCACAAGGCGGCAGCACTGCTCCGTGTCCTCTCGGGTAACTTGGGGAAAGAAAGCCTTAGCGGGGGTCCCGGTGTTGGACGGGACATGGGGAGTCGAACGTGGCTGAACACACACCCCAGGGCTTGTGTATCCTCGCCTCCTGCCGCTTAACCTGCACTGCCCCACCCCAGGCCTATCGCAAGACTTGCAAGTGGGCTACTCGGAGGGTGCCGTGCTTCGCAGCTGGGGCGACTCTAATGAAGTGGGCTGGAGGCGGGAACCTGCCTAGCAGGAGCCCTGGAGAGCCGGTTTCCTCACAGCTCTTCCCTCTCAGCTGCTCCACCGTCCCTTGGGTACACCGGGCTTTGCTCACCCGTAGGAGGGCCACGTTGGACCGGGAGACCGTGGTACCACGCGGGGCAGAATGGGCACTAGAGGTCCCAGGGGCCGCTGGTCAGGTGGCACGTCCTCCTCCCTTGCTCCCTCAGCAGCAGCATACTCCAGCCGTGGGACCCAGGCCCGCCTAGGCTCCAGGGGTGTGTCTCCAGCCGACGACGTCAAAGAGGCCTGAGGTAACAGAGGAAAGGCATGTCTTACCCCCTTCCTTGCCTTGTCATTGAATAGTCCTCATCCCTTTCGGCATAGTTTATATACAACGTTGCGTCTGTTTGAGCTCTACGACCCTTTGATGCACTTATACACGTAGCTGCACCCGTAGCGTTTCGGGTTCTTTGCCCTGTCGGTTTATTGAGGAATGTTTTGGAGCACTCCCTGTGCTTTCGGTTGGGTCGCCCTTGATGAGAACTTTTTGATACGTTGACTGTCTGTCTGGGAATCCCAGCCTCCTACTTCCCCCTTCCCCGGTCTCCAATTTCCCCCTATGGGAACTCCACGCTTGTCTCTTCCCTTTGTGAACCTGTGTTTCCTTTGTATGCTGCTTCCTTTGTATCCCTATTTAGACCGCACATGTAAGAGATAGCCTGCGATATGGGTCTTGCTGCCTCTAATTTACCAGAATTAGTGAGATCATCTACTGCTCCACCCATGCTGCTGCAAATAGTATGAGTTCATTTTGTTCTGTGGATGAGTGGTAGTCGAGGGAGTGTAGGTGGTAGAACTCCTTTCTCCGTTCACCCCGCGCTCGACATTTCGTTCCTTTGTGTGTCTTGGCTGTGGTAAAGGGTAACACAACGACCACTGGGGTGCAAGTGCTTCCTTCCAGTGATGCTAGTCGCTGGTTATACGACCTGCAGCGGGTTTGCCGAATCTCGGGGTCCCTCCAGTGTTCAGTTTGGTAAGGAACTTGCCTATTGACCTTCATATCGGCTGTTACCAATTTACGATCCCGGCAACGGCAATGGTAGGCTTCCCTTTTGGGCATGCCCTCTTGAGCTCTGAACGCTTTTAGCGTTTGTGAGGACTGCAGCCAGGGAAACCCTCGTTGAACTTCCTTCGCACTCTCTAATCATGACAGATCCTGAGCATCTTTTCATTTGAATGTGCTGTTTTCTAAAACGCGGGTGAGTACCACTGAGGTCTCGAAAGGTTTCTGTCTGAGAGTCGGGCCTGATTTGAATTCACTTCAGAGTACCTAGCCCAGGATATTTCTTGAGGGCAGGGCTGTGTTTGCGAAGCCGCAGGCCGCAGGCCTTGTGAATGATAGGTGCCCTTCGGCAGGGTTTCTAAGGTTGTTACGGCAGTGTGCCACAAGGCGGCAGCACTGCTCCGTGTCCTCTCGGGTAACTTGGGGAAAGAAAGCCTTAGCGGGGGTCCCGGTGTTGGACGGGACATGGGGAGTCGAACGTGGCTGAACACACACCCCAGGGCTTGTGTATCCTCGCCTCCTGCCGCTTAACCTGCACTGCCCCACCCCAGGCCTATCGCAAGACTTGCAAGTGGGCTACTCGGAGGGTGCCGTGCTTCGCAGCTGGGGCGACTCTAATGAAGTGGGCTGGAGGCGGGAACCTGCCTAGCAGGAGCCCTGGAGAGCCGGTTTCCTCACAGCTCTTCCCTCTCAGCTGCTCCACCGTCCCTTGGGTACACCGGGCTTTGCTCACCCGTAGGAGGGCCACGTTGGACCGGGAGACCGTGGTACCACGCGGGGGAGAATGGGCACTAGAGGTCCCAGGGGCCGCTGGTCAGGTGGCACGTCCTCCTCCCTTGCTCCCTCAGCAGCAGCATACTCCAGCCGTGGGACCCAGGCCCGCCTAGGCTCCAGGGGTGTGTCTCCAGCCGACGACGTCAAAGAGGCCTGAGGTAACAGAGGAAAGGCATGTCTTACCCCCTTCCTTGCCTTGTCATTGAATAGTCCTCATCCCTTTCGGCATAGTTTATATACAACGTTGCGTCTGTTTGAGCTCTACGACCCTTTGTTGCAGTTATACACGTAGCTGCACCCGTAGCGTTTCGGGTTCTTTGCCCTGTCGGTTTATTGAGGAATGTTTTGGAGCACTCCCTGTGCTTTCGGTTGGGTCGCCCTTGATGAGAACTTTTTGATACGTTGACTGTCTGTCTGGGAATCCCAGCCTCCTACTTCCCCCTTCCCCGGTCTCCAATTTCCCCCTATGGGAACTCCACGCTTGTCTCTTCCCTTTGTGAACCTGTGTTTCCTTTGTATGCTGCTTCCTTTGTATCCCTATTTAGACCGCACATGTAAGAGATAGCCTGCGATATGGGTCTTGCTGCCTCTAATTTACCAGAATTAGTGAGATCATCTACTGCTCCACCCATGCTGCTGCAAATAGTATGAGTTCATTTTGTTCTGTGGATGAGTGGTAGTCGAGGGAGTGTAGGTGGTAGAACTCCTTTCTCCGTTCACCCCGCGCTCGACATTTCGTTCCTTTGTGTGTCTTGGCTGTGGTAAAGGGTAACACAACGACCACTGGGGTGCAAGTGCTTCCTTCCAGTGATGCTAGTCGCTGGTTATACGACCTGCAGCGGGTTTGCCGAATCTCGGGGTCCCTCCAGTGTTCAGTTTGGTAAGGAACTTGCCTATTGACCTTCATATCGGCTGTTACCAATTTACGATCCCGGCAACGGCAATGGTAGGCTTCCCTTTTGGGCATGCCCTCTTGAGCTCTGAACGCTTTCAGCGTTTGTGAGGACTGCAGCCAGGGAAACCCTCGTTGAACTTCCTTCGCACTCTCTAATCATGACAGATCCTGAGCATCTTTTCATTTGAATGTGCTGTTTTCTAAAACGCGGGTGAGTACCACTGAGGTCTCGAAAGGTTTCTGTCTGAGAGTCGGGCCTGATTTGAATTCACTTCAGAGTACCTAGCCCAGGATATTTCTTGAGGGCAGGGCTGTGTTTGCGAAGCCGCAGGCCGCAGGCCTTGTGAATGATAGGTGCCCTTCGGCAGGGTTTCTAAGGTTGTTACGGCAGTGTGCCACAAGGCGGCAGCACTGCTCCGTGTCCTCTCGGGTAACTTGGGGAAAGAAAGCCTTAGCGGGGGTCCCGGTGTTGGACGGGACATGGGGAGTCGAACGTGGCTGAACACACACCCCAGGGCTTGTGTATCCTCGCCTCCTGCCGCTTAACCTGCACTGCCCCACCCCAGGCCTATCGCAAGACTTGCAAGTGGGCTACTCGGAGGGTGCCGTGCTTCGCAGCTGGGGCGACTCTAATGAAGTGGGCTGGAGGCGGGAACCTGCCTAGCAGGAGCCCTGGAGAGCCGGTTTCCTCACAGCTCTTCCCTCTCAGCTGCTCCACCGTCCCTTGGGTACACCGGGCTTTGCTCACCCGTAGGAGGGCCACGTTGGACCGGGAGACCGTGGTACCACGCGGGGGAGAATGGGCACTAGAGGTCCCAGGGGCCGCTGGTCAGGTGGCACGTCCTCCTCCCTTGCTCCCTCAGCATCAGCATACTCCAGCCGTGGGACCCAGGCCCGCCTAGGCTCCAGGGGTGTGTCTCCAGCCGACGACGTCAAAGAGGCCTGAGGTAACAGAGGAAAGGCATGTCTTACCCCCTTCCTTGCCTTGTCATTGAATAGTCCTTATCCCTTTCGGCATAGTTTATATACAACGTTGCGTCTGTTTGAGCTCTACGACCCTTTGATGCAGTTATACACGTAGCTGCACCCGTAGCGTTTCGGGTTCTTTGCCCTGTCGGTTTATTGAGGAATGTTTTGGAGCACTCCCTGTGCTTTCGGTTGGGTCGCCCTTGATGAGAACTTTTTGATACGTTGACTGTCTGTCTGGGAATCCCAGCCTCCTACTTCCCCCTTCCCCGGTCTCCAATTTCCCCCTATGGGAACTCCACGCTTGTCTCTTCCCTTTGTGAACCTGTGTTTCCTTTGTATGCTGCTTCCTTTGTATCCCTATTTAGACCGCACATGTAAGAGATAGCCTGCGATATGGGTCTTGCTGCCTCTAATTTACCAGAATTAGTGAGATCATCTACTGCTCCACCCATGCTGCTGCAAATAGTATGAGTTCATTTTGTTCTGTGGATGAGTGGTAGTCGAGGGAGTGTAGGTGGTAGAACTCCTTTCTCCGTTCACCCCGCGCTCGACATTTCGTTCCTTTGTGTGTCTTGGCTGTGGTAAAGGGTAACACAACGACCACTGGGGTGCAAGTGCTTCCTTCCAGTGATGCTAGTCGCTGGTTATACGACCTGCAGCGGGTTTGCCGAATCTCGGGGTCCCTCCAGTGTTCAGTTTGGTAAGGAACTTGCCTATTGACCTTCATATCGGCTGTTACCAATTTACGATCCCGGCAACGGCAATGGTAGGCTTCCCTTTTGGGCATGCCCTCTTGAGCTCTGAACGCTTTTAGCGTTTGTGAGGACTGCAGCCAGGGAAACCCTCGTTGAACTTCCTTCGCACTCTCTAATCATGACAGATCCTGAGCATCTTTTCATTTGAATGTGCTGTTTTCTAAAACGCGGGTGAGTACCACTGAGGTCTCGAAAGGTTTCTGTCTGAGAGTCGGGCCTGATTTGAATTCACTTCAGAGTACCTAGCCCAGGATATTTCTTGAGGGCAGGGCTGTGTTTGCGAAGCCGCAGGCCGCAGGCCTTGTGAATGATAGGTGCCCTTCGGCAGGGTTTCTAAGGTTGTTACGGCAGTGTGCCACAAGGCGGCAGCACTGCTCCGTGTCCTCTCGGGTAACTTGGGGAAAGAAAGCCTTAGCGGGGGTCCCGGTGTTGGACGGGACATGGGGAGTCGAACGTGGCTGAACACACACCCCAGGGCTTGTGTATCCTCGCCTCCTGCCGCTTAACCTGCACTGCCCCACCCCAGGCCTATCGCAAGACTTGCAAGTGGGCTACTCGGAGGGTGCCGTGCTTCGCAGCTGGGGCGACTCTAATGAAGTGGGCTGGAGGCGGGAACCTGCCTAGCAGGAGCCCTGGAGAGCCGGTTTCCTCACAGCTCTTCCCTCTCAGCTGCTCCACCGTCCCTTGGGTACACCGGGCTTTGCTCACCCGTAGGAGGGCCACGTTGGACCGGGAGACCGTGGTACCACGCGGGGCAGAATGGGCACTAGAGGTCCCAGGGGCCGCTGGTCAGGTGGCACGTCCTCCTCCCTTGCTCCCTCAGCAGCAGCATACTCCAGCCGTGGGACCCAGGCCCGCCTAGGCTCCAGGGGTGTGTCTCCAGCCGACGACGTCAAAGAGGCCTGAGGTAACAGAGGAAAGGCATGTCTTACCCCCTTCCTTGCCTTGTCATTGAATAGTCCTCATCCCTTTCGGCATAGTTTATATACAACGTTGCGTCTGTTTGAGCTCTACGACCCTTTGATGCAGTTATACACGTAGCTGCACCCGTAGCGTTTCGGGTTCTTTGCCCTGTCGGTTTATTGAGGAATGTTTTGGAGCACTCCCTGTGCTTTCGGTTGGGTCGCCCTTGATGAGAACTTTTTGATACGTTGACTGTCTGTCTGGGAATCCCAGCCTCCTACTTCCCCCTTCCCCGGTCTCCAATTTCCCCCTATGGGAACTCCACGCTTGTCTCTTCCCTTTGTGAACCTGTGTTTCCTTTGTATGCTGCTTCCTTTGTATCCCTATTTAGACCGCACATGTAAGAGATAGCCTGCGATATGGGTCTTGCTGCCTCTAATTTACCAGAATTAGTGAGATCATCTACTGCTCCACCCATGCTGCTGCAAATAGTATGAGTTCATTTTGTTCTGTGGATGAGTGGTAGTCGAGGGAGTGTAGGTGGTAGAACTCCTTTCTCCGTTCACCCCGCGCTCGACATTTCGTTCCTTTGTGTGTCTTGGCTGTGGTAAAGGGTAACACAACGACCACTGGGGTGCAAGTGCTTCCTTCCAGTGATGCTAGTCGCTGGTTATACGACCTGCAGCGGGTTTGCCGAATCTCGGGGTCCCTCCAGTGTTCAGTTTGGTAAGGAACTTGCCTATTGACCTTCATATCGGCTGTTACCAATTTACGATCCCGGCAACGGCAATGGTAGGCTTCCCTTTTGGGCATGCCCTCTTGAGCTCTGAACGCTTTCAGCGTTTGTGAGGACTGCAGCCAGGGAAACCCTCGTTGAACTTCCTTCGCACTCTCTAATCATGACAGATCCTGAGCATCTTTTCATTTGAATGTGCTGTTTTCTAAAACGCGGGTGAGTACCACTGAGGTCTCGAAAGGTTTCTGTCTGAGAGTCGGGCCTGATTTGAATTCACTTCAGAGTACCTAGCCCAGGATATTTCTTGAGGGCAGGGCTGTGTTTGCGAAGCCGCAGGCCGCAGGCCTTGTGAATGATAGGTGCCCTTCGGCAGGGTTTCTAAGGTTGTTACGGCAGTGTGCCACAAGGCGGCAGCACTGCTCCGTGTCCTCTCGGGTAACTTGGGGAAAGAAAGCCTTAGCGGGGGTCCCGGTGTTGGACGGGACATGGGGAGTCGAACGTGGCTGAACACACACCCCAGGGCTTGTGTATCCTCGCCTCCTGCCGCTTAACCTGCACTGCCCCACCCCAGGCCTATCGCAAGACTTGCAAGTGGGCTACTCGGAGGGTGCCGTGCTTCGCAGCTGGGGCGACTCTAATGAAGTGGGCTGGAGGCGGGAACCTGCCTAGCAGGAGCCCTGGAGAGCCGGTTTCCTCACAGCTCTTCCCTCTCAGCTGCTCCACCGTCCCTTGGGTACACCGGGCTTTGCTCACCCGTAGGAGGGCCACGTTGGACCGGGAGACCGTGGTACCACGCGGGGCAGAATGGGCACTAGAGGTCCCAGGGGCCGCTGGTCAGGTGGCACGTCCTCCTCCCTTGCTCCCTCAGCAGCAGCATACTCCAGCCGTGGGACCCAGGCCCGCCTAGGCTCCAGGGGTGTGTCTCCAGCCGACGACGTCAAAGAGGCCTGAGGTAACAGAGGAAAGGCATTTCTTACCCCCTTCCTTGCCTTGTCATTGAATAGTCCTCATCCCTTTCGGCATAGTTTATATACAACGTTGCGTCTGTTTGAGCTCTACGACCCTTTGATGCACTTATACACGTAGCTGCACCCGTAGCGTTTCGGGTTCTTTGCCCTGTCGGTTTATTGAGGAATGTTTTGTAGCACTCCCTGTGCTTTCGGTTGGGTCGCCCTTGATGAGAACTTTTTGATACGTTGACTGTCTGTCTGGGAATCCCAGCCTCCTACTTCCCCCTTCCCCGGTCTCCAATTTCCCCCTATGGGAACTCCACGCTTGTCTCTTCCCTTTGTGAACCTGTGTTTCCTTTGTATGCTGCTTCCTTTGTATCCCTATTTAGACCGCACATGTAAGAGATAGCCTGCGATATGGGTCTTGCTGCCTCTAATTTACCAGAATTAGTGAGATCATCTACTGCTCCACCCATGCTGCTGCAAATAGTATGAGTTCATTTTGTTCTGTGGATGAGTGGTAGTCGAGGGAGTGTAGGTGGTAGAACTCCTTTCTCCGTTCACCCCGCGCTCGACATTTCGTTCCTTTGTGTGTCTTGGCTGTGGTAAAGGGTAACACAACGACCACTGGGGTGCAAGTGCTTCCTTCCAGTGATGCTAGTCGCTGGTTATACGACCTGCAGCGGGTTTGCCGAATCTCGGGGTCCCTCCAGTGTTCAGTTTGGTAAGGAACTTGCCTATTGACCTTCATATCGGCTGTTACCAATTTACGATCCCGGCAACGGCAATGGTAGGCTTCCCTTTTGGGCATGCCCTCTTGAGCTCTGAACGCTTTTAGCGTTTGTGAGGACTGCAGCCAGGGAAACCCTCGTTGAACTTCCTTCGCACTCTCTAATCATGACAGATCCTGAGCATCTTTTCATTTGAATGTGCTGTTTTCTAAAACGCGGGTGAGTACCACTGAGGTCTCGAAAGGTTTCTGTCTGAGAGTCGGGCCTGATTTGAATTCACTTCAGAGTACCTAGCCCAGGATATTTCTTGAGGGCAGGGCTGTGTTTGCGAAGCCGCAGGCCGCAGGCCTTGTGAATGATAGGTGCCCTTCGGCAGGGTTTCTAAGGTTGTTACGGCAGTGTGCCACAAGGCGGCAGCACTGCTCCGTGTCCTCTCGGGTAACTTGGGGAAAGAAAGCCTTAGCGGGGGTCCCGGTGTTGGACGGGACATGGGGAGTCGAACGTGGCTGAACACACACCCCAGGGCTTGTGTATCCTCGCCTCCTGCCGCTTAACCTGCACTGCCCCACCCCAGGCCTATCGCAAGACTTGCAAGTGGGCTACTCGGAGGGTGCCGTGCTTCGCAGCTGGGGCGACTCTAATGAAGTGGGCTGGAGGCGGGAACCTGCCTAGCAGGAGCCCTGGAGAGCCGGTTTCCTCACAGCTCTTCCCTCTCAGCTGCTCCACCGTCCCTTGGGTACACCGGGCTTTGCTCACCCGTAGGAGGGCCACGTTGGACCGGGAGACCGTGGTACCACGCGGGGCAGAATGGGCACTAGAGGTCCCAGGGGCCGCTGGTCAGGTGGCACGTCCTCCTCCCTTGCTCCCTCAGCAGCAGCATACTCCAGCCGTGGGACCCAGGCCCGCCTAGGCTCCAGGGGTGTGTCTCCAGCCGACGACGTCAAAGAGGCCTGAGGTAACAGAGGAAAGGCATTTCTTACCCCCTTCCTTGCCTTGTCATTGAATAGTCCTCATCCCTTTCGGCATAGTTTATATACAACGTTGCGTCTGTTTGAGCTCTACGACCCTTTGATGCACTTATACACGTAGCTGCACCCGTAGCGTTTCGGGTTCTTTGCCCTGTCGGTTTATTGAGGAATGTTTTGGAGCACTCCCTGTGCTTTCGGTTGGGTCGCCCTTGATGAGAACTTTTTGATACGTTGACTGTCTGTCTGGGAATCCCAGCCTCCTACTTCCCCCTTCCCCGGTCTCCAATTTCCCCCTATGGGAACTCCACGCTTGTCTCTTCCCTTTGTGAACCTGTGTTTCCTTTGTATGCTGCTTCCTTTGTATCCCTATTTAGACCGCACATGTAAGAGATAGCCTGCGATATGGGTCTTGCTGCCTCTAATTTACCAGAATTAGTGAGATCATCTACTGCTCCACCCATGCTGCTGCAAATAGTATGAGTTCATTTTGTTCTGTGGATGAGTGGTAGTCGAGGGAGTGTAGGTGGTAGAACTCCTTTCTCCGTTCACCCCGCGCTCGACATTTCGTTCCTTTGTGTGTCTTGGCTGTGGTAAAGGGTAACACAACGACCACTGGGGTGCAAGTGCTTCCTTCCAGTGATGCTAGTCGCTGGTTATACGACCTGCAGCGGGTTTGCCGAATCTCGGGGTCCCTCCAGTGTTCAGTTTGGTAAGGAACTTGCCTATTGACCTTCATATCGGCTGTTACCAATTTACGATCCCGGCAACGGCAATGGTAGGCTTCCCTTTTGGGCATGCCCTCTTGAGCTCTGAACGCTTTTAGCGTTTGTGAGGACTGCAGCCAGGGAAACCCTCGTTGAACTTCCTTCGCACTCTCTAATCATGACAGATCCTGAGCATCTTTTCATTTGAATGTGCTGTTTTCTAAAACGCGGGTGAGTACCACTGAGGTCTCGAAAGGTTTCTGTCTGAGAGTCGGGCCTGATTTGAATTCACTTCAGAGTACCTAGCCCAGGATATTTCTTGAGGGCAGGGCTGTGTTTGCGAAGCCGCAGGCCGCAGGCCTTGTGAATGATAGGTGCCCTTCGGCAGGGTTTCTAAGGTTGTTACGGCAGTGTGCCACAAGGCGGCAGCACTGCTCCGTGTCCTCTCGGGTAACTTGGGGAAAGAAAGCCTTAGCGGGGGTCCCGGTGTTGGACGGGACATGGGGAGTCGAACGTGGCTGAACACACACCCCAGGGCTTGTGTATCCTCGCCTCCTGCCGCTTAACCTGCACTGCCCCACCCCAGGCCTATCGCAAGACTTGCAAGTGGGCTACTCGGAGGGTGCCGTGCTTCGCAGCTGGGGCGACTCTAATGAAGTGGGCTGGAGGCGGGAACCTGCCTAGCAGGAGCCCTGGAGAGCCGGTTTCCTCACAGCTCTTCCCTCTCAGCTGCTCCACCGTCCCTTGGGTACACCGGGCTTTGCTCACCCGTAGGAGGGCCACGTTGGACCGGGAGACCGTGGTACCACGCGGGGGAGAATGGGCACTAGAGGTCCCAGGGGCCGCTGGTCAGGTGGCACGTCCTCCTCCCTTGCTCCCTCAGCAGCAGCATACTCCAGCCGTGGGACCCAGGCCCGCCTAGGCTCCAGGGGTGTGTCTCCAGCCGACGACGTCAAAGAGGCCTGAGGTAACAGAGGAAAGGCATGTCTTACCCCCTTCCTTGCCTTGTCATTGAATAGTCCTCATCCCTTTCGGCATAGTTTATATACAACGTTGCGTCTGTTTGAGCTCTACGACCCTTTGTTGCAATTATACACGTAGCTGCACCCGTAGCGTTTCGGGTTCTTTGCCCTGTCGGTTTATTGAGGAATGTTTTGGAGCACTCCCTGTGCTTTCGGTTGGGTCGCCCTTGATGAGAACTTTTTGATACGTTGACTGTCTGTCTGGGAATCCCAGCCTCCTACTTCCCCCTTCCCCGGTCTCCAATTTCCCCCTATGGGAACTCCACGCTTGTCTCTTCCCTTTGTGAACCTGTGTTTCCTTTGTATGCTGCTTCCTTTGTATCCCTATTTAGACTGCACATGTAAGAGATAGCCTGCGATATGGGTCTTGCTGCCTCTAATTTACCAGAATTAGTGAGATCATCTACTGCTCCACCCATGCTGCTGCAAATAGTATGAGTTCATTTTGTTCTGTGGATGAGTGGTAGTCGAGGGAGTGTAGGTGGTAGAACTCCTTTCTCCGTTCACCCCGCGCTCGACATTTCGTTCCTTTGTGTGTCTTGGCTGTGGTAAAGGGTAACACAACGACCACTGGGGTGCAAGTGCTTCCTTCCAGTGATGCTAGTCGCTGGTTATACGACCTGCAGCGGGTTTGCCGAATCTCGGGGTCCCTCCAGTGTTCAGTTTGGTAAGGAACTTGCCTATTGACCTTCATATCGGCTGTTACCAATTTACGATCCCGGCAACGGCAATGGTAGGCTTCCCTTTTGGGCATGCCCTCTTGAGCTCTGAACGCTTTTAGCGTTTGTGAGGACTGCAGCCAGGGAAACCCTCGTTGAACTTCCTTCGCACTCTCTAATCATGACAGATCCTGAGCATCTTTTCATTTGAATGTGCTGTTTTCTAAAACGCGGGTGAGTACCACTGAGGTCTCGAAAGGTTTCTGTCTGAGAGTCGGGCCTGATTTGAATTCACTTCAGAGTACCTAGCCCAGGATATTTCTTGAGGGCAGGGCTGTGTTTGCGAAGCCGCAGGCCGCAGGCCTTGTGAATGATAGGTGCCCTTCGGCAGGGTTTCTAAGGTTGTTACGGCAGTGTGCCACAAGGCGGCAGCACTGCTCCGTGTCCTCTCGGGTAACTTGGGGAAAGAAAGCCTTAGCGGGGGTCCCGGTGTTGGACGGGACATGGGGAGTCGAACGTGGCTGAACACACACCCCAGGGCTTGTGTATCCTCGCCTCCTGCCGCTTAACCTGCACTGCCCCACCCCAGGCCTATCGCAAGACTTGCAAGTGGGCTACTCGGAGGGTGCCGTGCTTCGCAGCTGGGGCGACTCTAATGAAGTGGGCTGGAGGCGGGAACCTGCCTAGCAGGAGCCCTGGAGAGCCGGTTTCCTCACAGCTCTTCCCTCTCAGCTGCTCCACCGTCCCTTGGGTACACCGGGCTTTGCTCACCCGTAGGAGGGCCACGTTGGACCGGGAGACCGTGGTACCACGCGGGGCAGAATGGGCACTAGAGGTCCCAGGGGCCGCTGGTCAGGTGGCACGTCCTCCTCCCTTGCTCCCTCAGCAGCAGCATACTCCAGCCGTGGGACCCAGGCCCGCCTAGGCTCCAGGGGTGTGTCTCCAGCCGACGACGTCAAAGAGGCCTGAGGTAACAGAGGAAAGGCATGTCTTACCCCCTTCCTTGCCTTGTCATTGAATAGTCCTCATCCCTTTCGGCATAGTTTATATACAACGTTGCGTCTGTTTGAGCTCTACGACCCTTTGATGCAGTTATACACGTAGCTGCACCCGTAGCGTTTCGGGTTCTTTGCCCTGTCGGTTTATTGAGGAATGTTTTGGAGCACTCCCTGTGCTTTCGGTTGGGTCGCCCTTGATGAGAACTTTTTGATACGTTGACTGTCTGTCTGGGAATCCCAGCCTCCTACTTCCCCCTTCCCCGGTCTCCAATTTCCCCCTATGGGAACTCCACGCTTGTCTCTTCCCTTTGTGAACCTGTGTTTCCTTTGTATGCTGCTTCCTTTGTATCCCTATTTAGACCGCACATGTAAGAGATAGCCTGCGATATGGGTCTTGCTGCCTCTAATTTACCAGAATTAGTGAGATCATCTACTGCTCCACCCATGCTGCTGCAAATAGTATGAGTTCATTTTGTTCTGTGGATGAGTGGTAGTCGAGGGAGTGTAGGTGGTAGAACTCCTTTCTCCGTTCACCCCGCGCTCGACATTTCGTTCCTTTGTGTGTCTTGGCTGTGGTAAAGGGTAACACAACGACCACTGGGGTGCAAGTGCTTCCTTCCAGTGATGCTAGTCGCTGGTTATACGACCTGCAGCGGGTTTGCCGAATCTCGGGGTCCCTCCAGTGTTCAGTTTGGTAAGGAACTTGCCTATTGACCTTCATATCGGCTGTTACCAATTTACGATCCCGGCAACGGCAATGGTAGGCTTCCCTTTTGGGCATGCCCTCTTGAGCTCTGAACGCTTTTAGCGTTTGTGAGGACTGCAGCCAGGGAAACCCTCGTTGAACTTCCTTCGCACTCTCTAATCATGACAGATCCTGAGCATCTTTTCATTTGAATGTGCTGTTTTCTAAAACGCGGGTGAGTACCACTGAGGTCTCGAAAGGTTTCTGTCTGAGAGTCGGGCCTGATTTGAATTCACTTCAGAGTACCTAGCCCAGGATATTTCTTGAGGGCAGGGCTGTGTTTGCGAAGCCGCAGGCCGCAGGCCTTGTGAATGATAGGTGCCCTTCGGCAGGGTTTCTAAGGTTGTTACGGCAGTGTGCCACAAGGCGGCAGCACTGCTCCGTGTCCTCTCGGGTAACTTGGGGAAAGAAAGCCTTAGCGGGGGTCCCGGTGTTGGACGGGACATGGGGAGTCGAACGTGGCTGAACACACACCCCAGGGCTTGTGTATCCTCGCCTCCTGCCGCTTAACCTGCACTGCCCCACCCCAGGCCTATCGCAAGACTTGCAAGTGGGCTACTCGGAGGGTGCCGTGCTTCGCAGCTGGGGCGACTCTAATGAAGTGGGCTGGAGGCGGGAACCTGCCTAGCAGGAGCCCTGGAGAGCCGGTTTCCTCACAGCTCTTCCCTCTCAGCTGCTCCACCGTCCCTTGGGTACACCGGGCTTTGCTCACCCGTAGGAGGGCCACGTTGGACCGGGAGACCGTGGTACCACGCGGGGGAGAATGGGCACTAGAGGTCCCAGGGGCCGCTGGTCAGGTGGCACGTCCTCCTCCCTTGCTCCCTCAGCATCAGCATACTCCAGCCGTGGGACCCAGGCCCGCCTAGGCTCCAGGGGTGTGTCTCCAGCCGACGACGTCAAAGAGGCCTGAGGTAACAGAGGAAAGGCATGTCTTACCCCCTTCCTTGCCTTGTCATTGAATAGTCCTTATCCCTTTCGGCATAGTTTATATACAACGTTGCGTCTGTTTGAGCTCTACGACCCTTTGATGCAGTTATACACGTAGCTGCACCCGTAGCGTTTCGGGTTCTTTGCCCTGTCGGTTTATTGAGGAATGTTTTGGAGCACTCCCTGTGCTTTCGGTTGGGTCGCCCTTGATGAGAACTTTTTGATACGTTGACTGTCTGTCTGGGAATCCCAGCCTCCTACTTCCCCCTTCCCCGGTCTCCAATTTCCCCCTATGGGAACTCCACGCTTGTCTCTTCCCTTTGTGAACCTGTGTTTCCTTTGTATGCTGCTTCCTTTGTATCCCTATTTAGACCGCACATGTAAGAGATAGCCTGCGATATGGGTCTTGCTGCCTCTAATTTACCAGAATTAGTGAGATCATCTACTGCTCCACCCATGCTGCTGCAAATAGTATGAGTTCATTTTGTTCTGTGGATGAGTGGTAGTCGAGGGAGTGTAGGTGGTAGAACTCCTTTCTCCGTTCACCCCGCGCTCGACATTTCGTTCCTTTGTGTGTCTTGGCTGTGGTAAAGGGTAACACAACGACCACTGGGGTGCAAGTGCTTCCTTCCAGTGATGCTAGTCGCTGGTTATACGACCTGCAGCGGGTTTGCCGAATCTCGGGGTCCCTCCAGTGTTCAGTTTGGTAAGGAACTTGCCTATTGACCTTCATATCGGCTGTTACCAATTTACGATCCCGGCAACGGCAATGGTAGGCTTCCCTTTTGGGCATGCCCTCTTGAGCTCTGAACGCTTTTAGCGTTTGTGAGGACTGCAGCCAGGGAAACCCTCGTTGAACTTCCTTCGCACTCTCTAATCATGACAGATCCTGAGCATCTTTTCATTTGAATGTGCTGTTTTCTAAAACGCGGGTGAGTACCACTGAGGTCTCGAAAGGTTTCTGTCTGAGAGTCGGGCCTGATTTGAATTCACTTCAGAGTACCTAGCCCAGGATATTTCTTGAGGGCAGGGCTGTGTTTGCGAAGCCGCAGGCCGCAGGCCTTGTGAATGATAGGTGCCCTTCGGCAGGGTTTCTAAGGTTGTTACGGCAGTGTGCCACAAGGCGGCAGCACTGCTCCGTGTCCTCTCGGGTAACTTGGGGAAAGAAAGCCTTAGCGGGGGTCCCGGTGTTGGACGGGACATGGGGAGTCGAACGTGGCTGAACACACACCCCAGGGCTTGTGTATCCTCGCCTCCTGCCGCTTAACCTGCACTGCCCCACCCCAGGCCTATCGCAAGACTTGCAAGTGGGCTACTCGGAGGGTGCCGTGCTTCGCAGCTGGGGCGACTCTAATGAAGTGGGCTGGAGGCGGGAACCTGCCTAGCAGGAGCCCTGGAGAGCCGGTTTCCTCACAGCTCTTCCCTCTCAGCTGCTCCACCGTCCCTTGGGTACACCGGGCTTTGCTCACCCGTAGGAGGGCCACGTTGGACCGGGAGACCGTGGTACCACGCGGGGCAGAATGGGCACTAGAGGTCCCAGGGGCCGCTGGTCAGGTGGCACGTCCTCCTCCCTTGCTCCCTCAGCAGCAGCATACTCCAGCCGTGGGACCCAGGCCCGCCTAGGCTCCAGGGGTGTGTCTCCAGCCGACGACGTCAAAGAGGCCTGAGGTAACAGAGGAAAGGCATGTCTTACCCCCTTCCTTGCCTTGTCATTGAATAGTCCTTATCCCTTTCGGCATAGTTTATATACAACGTTGCGTCTGTTTGAGCTCTACGACCCTTTGATGCAGTTATACACGTAGCTGCACCCGTAGCGTTTCGGGTTCTTTGCCCTGTCGGTTTATTGAGGAATGTTTTGGAGCACTCCCTGTGCTTTCGGTTGGGTCGCCCTTGATGAGAACTTTTTGATACGTTGACTGTCTGTCTGGGAATCCCAGCCTCCTACTTCCCCCTTCCCCGGTCTCCAATTTCCCCCTATGGGAACTCCACGCTTGTCTCTTCCCTTTGTGAACCTGTGTTTCCTTTGTATGCTGCTTCCTTTGTATCCCTATTTAGACCGCACATGTAAGAGATAGCCTGCGATATGGGTCTTGCTGCCTCTAATTTACCAGAATTAGTGAGATCATCTACTGCTCCACCCATGCTGCTGCAAATAGTATGAGTTCATTTTGTTCTGTGGATGAGTGGTAGTCGAGGGAGTGTAGGTGGTAGAACTCCTTTCTCCGTTCACCCCGCGCTCGACATTTCGTTCCTTTGTGTGTCTTGGCTGTGGTAAAGGGTAACACAACGACCACTGGGGTGCAAGTGCTTCCTTCCAGTGATGCTAGTCGCTGGTTATACGACCTGCAGCGGGTTTGCCGAATCTCGGGGTCCCTCCAGTGTTCAGTTTGGTAAGGAACTTGCCTATTGACCTTCATATCGGCTGTTACCAATTTACGATCCCGGCAACGGCAATGGTAGGCTTCCCTTTTGGGCATGCCCTCTTGAGCTCTGAACGCTTTTAGCGTTTGTGAGGACTGCAGCCAGGGAAACCCTCGTTGAACTTCCTTCGCACTCTCTAATCATGACAGATCCTGAGCATCTTTTCATTTGAATGTGCTGTTTTCTAAAACGCGGGTGAGTACCACTGAGGTCTCGAAAGGTTTCTGTCTGAGAGTCGGGCCTGATTTGAATTCACTTCAGAGTACCTAGCCCAGGATATTTCTTGAGGGCAGGGCTGTGTTTGCGAAGCCGCAGGCCGCAGGCCTTGTGAATGATAGGTGCCCTTCGGCAGGGTTTCTAAGGTTGTTACGGCAGTGTGCCACAAGGCGGCAGCACTGCTCCGTGTCCTCTCGGGTAACTTGGGGAAAGAAAGCCTTAGCGGGGGTCCCGGTGTTGGACGGGACATGGGGAGTCGAACGTGGCTGAACACACACCCCAGGGCTTGTGTATCCTCGCCTCCTGCCGCTTAACCTGCACTGCCCCACCCCAGGCCTATCGCAAGACTTGCAAGTGGGCTACTCGGAGGGTGCCGTGCTTCGCAGCTGGGGCGACTCTAATGAAGTGGGCTGGAGGCGGGAACCTGCCTAGCAGGAGCCCTGGAGAGCCGGTTTCCTCACAGCTCTTCCCTCTCAGCTGCTCCACCGTCCCTTGGGTACACCGGGCTTTGCTCACCCGTAGGAGGGCCACGTTGGACCGGGAGACCGTGGTACCACGCGGGGCAGAATGGGCACTAGAGGTCCCAGGGGCCGCTGGTCAGGTGGCACGTCCTCCTCCCTTGCTCCCTCAGCAGCAGCATACTCCAGCCGTGGGACCCAGGCCCGCCTAGGCTCCAGGGGTGTGTCTCCAGCCGACGACGTCAAAGAGGCCTGAGGTAACAGAGGAAAGGCATGTCTTACCCCCTTCCTTGCCTTGTCATTGAATAGTCCTTATCCCTTTCGGCATAGTTTATATACAACGTTGCGTCTGTTTGAGCTCTACGACCCTTTGATGCAGTTATACACGTAGCTGCACCCGTAGCGTTTCGGGTTCTTTGCCCTGTCGGTTTATTGAGGAATGTTTTGGAGCACTCCCTGTGCTTTCGGTTGGGTCGCCCTTGATGAGAACTTTTTGATACGTTGACTGTCTGTCTGGGAATCCCAGCCTCCTACTTCCCCCTTCCCCGGTCTCCAATTTCCCCCTATGGGAACTCCACGCTTGTCTCTTCCCTTTGTGAACCTGTGTTTCCTTTGTATGCTGCTTCCTTTGTATCCCTATTTAGACCGCACATGTAAGAGATAGCCTGCGATATGGGTCTTGCTGCCTCTAATTTACCAGAATTAGTGAGATCATCTACTGCTCCACCCATGCTGCTGCAAATAGTATGAGTTCATTTTGTTCTGTGGATGAGTGGTAGTCGAGGGAGTGTTGGTGGTAGAACTCCTTTCTCCGTTCACCCCGCGCTCGACATTTCGTTCCTTTGTGTGTCTTGGCTGTGGTAAAGGGTAACACAACGACCACTGGGGTGCAAGTGCTTCCTTCCAGTGATGCTAGTCGCTGGTTATACGACCTGCAGCGGGTTTGCCGAATCTCGGGGTCCCTCCAGTGTTCAGTTTGGTAAGGAACTTGCCTATTGACCTTCATATCGGCTGTTACCAATTTACGATCCCGGCAACGGCAATGGTAGGCTTCCCTTTTGGGCATGCCCTCTTGAGCTCTGAACGCTTTTAGCGTTTGTGAGGACTGCAGCCAGGGAAACCCTCGTTGAACTTCCTTCGCACTCTCTAATCATGACAGATCCTGAGCATCTTTTCATTTGAATGTGCTGTTTTCTAAAACGCGGGTGAGTACCACTGAGGTCTCGAAAGGTTTCTGTCTGAGAGTCGGGCCTGATTTGAATTCACTTCAGAGTACCTAGCCCAGGATATTTCTTGAGGGCAGGGCTGTGTTTGCGAAGCCGCAGGCCGCAGGCCTTGTGAATGATAGGTGCCCTTCGGCAGGGTTTCTAAGGTTGTTACGGCAGTGTGCCACAAGGCGGCAGCACTGCTCCGTGTCCTCTCGGGTAACTTGGGGAAAGAAAGCCTTAGCGGGGGTCCCGGTGTTGGACGGGACATGGGGAGTCGAACGTGGCTGAACACACACCCCAGGGCTTGTGTATCCTCGCCTCCTGCCGCTTAACCTGCACTGCCCCACCCCAGGCCTATCGCAAGACTTGCAAGTGGGCTACTCGGAGGGTGCCGTGCTTCGCAGCTGGGGCGACTCTAATGAAGTGGGCTGGAGGCGGGAACCTGCCTAGCAGGAGCCCTGGAGAGCCGGTTTCCTCACAGCTCTTCCCTCTCAGCTGCTCCACCGTCCCTTGGGTACACCGGGCTTTGCTCACCCGTAGGAGGGCCACGTTGGACCGGGAGACCGTGGTACCACGCGGGGCAGAATGGGCACTAGAGGTCCCAGGGGCCGCTGGTCAGGTGGCACGTCCTCCTCCCTTGCTCCCTCAGCAGCAGCATACTCCAGCCGTGGGACCCAGGCCCGCCTAGGCTCCAGGGGTGTGTCTCCAGCCGACGACGTCAAAGAGGCCTGAGGTAACAGAGGAAAGGCATGTCTTACCCCCTTCCTTGCCTTGTCATTGAATAGTCCTCATCCCTTTCGGCATAGTTTATATACAACGTTGCGTCTGTTTGAGCTCTACGACCCTTTGATGCAGTTATACACGTAGCTGCACCCGTAGCGTTTCGGGTTCTTTGCCCTGTCGGTTTATTGAGGAATGTTTTGGAGCACTCCCTGTGCTTTCGGTTGGGTCGCCCTTGATGAGAACTTTTTGATACGTTGACTGTCTGTCTGGGAATCCCAGCCTCCTACTTCCCCCTTCCCCGGTCTCCAATTTCCCCCTATGGGAACTCCACGCTTGTCTCTTCCCTTTGTGAACCTGTGTTTCCTTTGTATGCTGCTTCCTTTGTATCCCTATTTAGACCGCACATGTAAGAGATAGCCTGCGATATGGGTCTTGCTGCCTCTAATTTACCAGAATTAGTGAGATCATCTACTGCTCCACCCATGCTGCTGCAAATAGTATGAGTTCATTTTGTTCTGTGGATGAGTGGTAGTCGAGGGAGTGTAGGTGGTAGAACTCCTTTCTCCGTTCACCCCGCGCTCGACATTTCGTTCCTTTGTGTGTCTTGGCTGTGGTAAAGGGTAACACAACGACCACTGGGGTGCAAGTGCTTCCTTCCAGTGATGCTAGTCGCTGGTTATACGACCTGCAGCGGGTTTGCCGAATCTCGGGGTCCCTCCAGTGTTCAGTTTGGTAAGGAACTTGCCTATTGACCTTCATATCGGCTGTTACCAATTTACGATCCCGGCAACGGCAATGGTAGGCTTCCCTTTTGGGCATGCCCTCTTGAGCTCTGAACGCTTTTAGCGTTTGTGAGGACTGCAGCCAGGGAAACCCTCGTTGAACTTCCTTCGCACTCTCTAATCATGACAGATCCTGAGCATCTTTTCATTTGAATGTGCTGTTTTCTAAAACGCGGGTGAGTACCACTGAGGTCTCGAAAGGTTTCTGTCTGAGAGTCGGGCCTGATTTGAATTCACTTCAGAGTACCTAGCCCAGGATATTTCTTGAGGGCAGGGCTGTGTTTGCGAAGCCGCAGGCCGCAGGCCTTGTGAATGATAGGTGCCCTTCGGCAGGGTTTCTAAGGTTGTTACGGCAGTGTGCCACAAGGCGGCAGCACTGCTCCGTGTCCTCTCGGGTAACTTGGGGAAAGAAAGCCTTAGCGGGGGTCCCGGTGTTGGACGGGACATGGGGAGTCGAACGTGGCTGAACACACACCCCAGGGCTTGTGTATCCTCGCCTCCTGCCGCTTAACCTGCACTGCCCCACCCCAGGCCTATCGCAAGACTTGCAAGTGGGCTACTCGGAGGGTGCCGTGCTTCGCAGCTGGGGCGACTCTAATGAAGTGGGCTGGAGGCGGGAACCTGCCTAGCAGGAGCCCTGGAGAGCCGGTTTCCTCACAGCTCTTCCCTCTCAGCTGCTCCACCGTCCCTTGGGTACACCGGGCTTTGCTCACCCGTAGGAGGGCCACGTTGGACCGGGAGACCGTGGTACCACGCGGGGCAGAATGGGCACTAGAGGTCCCAGGGGCCGCTGGTCAGGTGGCACGTCCTCCTCCCTTGCTCCCTCAGCAGCAGCATACTCCAGCCGTGGGACCCAGGCCCGCCTAGGCTCCAGGGGTGTGTCTCCAGCCGACGACGTCAAAGAGGCCTGAGGTAACAGAGGAAAGGCATGTCTTACCCCCTTCCTTGCCTTGTCATTGAATAGTCCTCATCCCTTTCGGCATAGTTTATATACAACGTTGCGTCTGTTTGAGCTCTACGACCCTTTGATGCAGTTATACACGTAGCTGCACCCGTAGCGTTTCGGGTTCTTTGCCCTGTCGGTTTATTGAGGAATGTTTTGGAGCACTCCCTGTGCTTTCGGTTGGGTCGCCCTTGATGAGAACTTTTTGATACGTTGACTGTCTGTCTGGGAATCCCAGCCTCCTACTTCCCCCTTCCCCGGTCTCCAATTTCCCCCTATGGGAACTCCACGCTTGTCTCTTCCCTTTGTGAACCTGTGTTTCCTTTGTATGCTGCTTCCTTTGTATCCCTATTTAGACCGCACATGTAAGAGATAGCCTGCGATATGGGTCTTGCTGCCTCTAATTTACCAGAATTAGTGAGATCATCTACTGCTCCACCCATGCTGCTGCAAATAGTATGAGTTCATTTTGTTCTGTGGATGAGTGGTAGTCGAGGGAGTGTAGGTGGTAGAACTCCTTTCTCCGTTCACCCCGCGCTCGACATTTCGTTCCTTTGTGTGTCTTGGCTGTGGTAAAGGGTAACACAACGACCACTGGGGTGCAAGTGCTTCCTTCCAGTGATGCTAGTCGCTGGTTATACGACCTGCAGCGGGTTTGCCGAATCTCGGGGTCCCTCCAGTGTTCAGTTTGGTAAGGAACTTGCCTATTGACCTTCATATCGGCTGTTACCAATTTACGATCCCGGCAACGGCAATGGTAGGCTTCCCTTTTGGGCATGCCCTCTTGAGCTCTGAACGCTTTTAGCGTTTGTGAGGACTGCAGCCAGGGAAACCCTCGTTGAACTTCCTTCGCACTCTCTAATCATGACAGATCCTGAGCATCTTTTCATTTGAATGTGCTGTTTTCTAAAACGCGGGTGAGTACCACTGAGGTCTCGAAAGGTTTCTGTCTGAGAGTCGGGCCTGATTTGAATTCACTTCAGAGTACCTAGCCCAGGATATTTCTTGAGGGCAGGGCTGTGTTTGCGAAGCCGCAGGCCGCAGGCCTTGTGAATGATAGGTGCCCTTCGGCAGGGTTTCTAAGGTTGTTACGGCAGTGTGCCACAAGGCGGCAGCACTGCTCCGTGTCCTCTCGGGTAACTTGGGGAAAGAAAGCCTTAGCGGGGGTCCCGGTGTTGGACGGGACATGGGGAGTCGAACGTGGCTGAACACACACCCCAGGGCTTGTGTATCCTCGCCTCCTGCCGCTTAACCTGCACTGCCCCACCCCAGGCCTATCGCAAGACTTGCAAGTGGGCTACTCGGAGGGTGCCGTGCTTCGCAGCTGGGGCGACTCTAATGAAGTGGGCTGGAGGCGGGAACCTGCCTAGCAGGAGCCCTGGAGAGCCGGTTTCCTCACAGCTCTTCCCTCTCAGCTGCTCCACCGTCCCTTGGGTACACCGGGCTTTGCTCACCCGTAGGAGGGCCACGTTGGACCGGGAGACCGTGGTACCACGCGGGGCAGAATGGGCACTAGAGGTCCCAGGGGCCGCTGGTCAGGTGGCACGTCCTCCTCCCTTGCTCCCTCAGCAGCAGCATACTCCAGCCGTGGGACCCAGGCCCGCCTAGGCTCCAGGGGTGTGTCTCCAGCCGACGACGTCAAAGAGGCCTGAGGTAACAGAGGAAAGGCATGTCTTACCCCCTTCCTTGCCTTGTCATTGAATAGTCCTTATCCCTTTCGGCATAGTTTATATACAACGTTGCGTCTGTTTGAGCTCTACGACCCTTTGATGCAGTTATACACGTAGCTGCACCCGTAGCGTTTCGGGTTCTTTGCCCTGTCGGTTTATTGAGGAATGTTTTGGAGCACTCCCTGTGCTTTCGGTTGGGTCGCCCTTGATGAGAACTTTTTGATACGTTGACTGTCTGTCTGGGAATCCCAGCCTCCTACTTCCCCCTTCCCCGGTCTCCAATTTCCCCCTATGGGAACTCCACGCTTGTCTCTTCCCTTTGTGAACCTGTGTTTCCTTTGTATGCTGCTTCCTTTGTATCCCTATTTAGACCGCACATGTAAGAGATAGCCTGCGATATGGGTCTTGCTGCCTCTAATTTACCAGAATTAGTGAGATCATCTACTGCTCCACCCATGCTGCTGCAAATAGTATGAGTTCATTTTGTTCTGTGGATGAGTGGTAGTCGAGGGAGTGTAGGTGGTAGAACTCCTTTCTCCGTTCACCCCGCGCTCGACATTTCGTTCCTTTGTGTGTCTTGGCTGTGGTAAAGGGTAACACAACGACCACTGGGGTGCAAGTGCTTCCTTCCAGTGATGCTAGTCGCTGGTTATACGACCTGCAGCGGGTTTGCCGAATCTCGGGGTCCCTCCAGTGTTCAGTTTGGTAAGGAACTTGCCTATTGACCTTCATATCGGCTGTTACCAATTTACGATCCCGGCAACGGCAATGGTAGGCTTCCCTTTTGGGCATGCCCTCTTGAGCTCTGAACGCTTTTAGCGTTTGTGAGGACTGCAGCCAGGGAAACCCTCGTTGAACTTCCTTCGCACTCTCTAATCATGACAGATCCTGAGCATCTTTTCATTTGAATGTGCTGTTTTCTAAAACGCGGGTGAGTACCACTGAGGTCTCGAAAGGTTTCTGTCTGAGAGTCGGGCCTGATTTGAATTCACTTCAGAGTACCTAGCCCAGGATATTTCTTGAGGGCAGGGCTGTGTTTGCGAAGCCGCAGGCCGCAGGCCTTGTGAATGATAGGTGCCCTTCGGCAGGGTTTCTAAGGTTGTTACGGCAGTGTGCCACAAGGCGGCAGCACTGCTCCGTGTCCTCTCGGGTAACTTGGGGAAAGAAAGCCTTAGCGGGGGTCCCGGTGTTGGACGGGACATGGGGAGTCGAACGTGGCTGAACACACACCCCAGGGCTTGTGTATCCTCGCCTCCTGCCGCTTAACCTGCACTGCCCCACCCCAGGCCTATCGCAAGACTTGCAAGTGGGCTACTCGGAGGGTGCCGTGCTTCGCAGCTGGGGCGACTCTAATGAAGTGGGCTGGAGGCGGGAACCTGCCTAGCAGGAGCCCTGGAGAGCCGGTTTCCTCACAGCTCTTCCCTCTCAGCTGCTCCACCGTCCCTTGGGTACACCGGGCTTTGCTCACCCGTAGGAGGGCCACGTTGGACCGGGAGACCGTGGTACCACGCGGGGCAGAATGGGCACTAGAGGTCCCAGGGGCCGCTGGTCAGGTGGCACGTCCTCCTCCCTTGCTCCCTCAGCAGCAGCATACTCCAGCCGTGGGACCCAGGCCCGCCTAGGCTCCAGGGGTGTGTCTCCAGCCGACGACGTCAAAGAGGCCTGAGGTAACAGAGGAAAGGCATGTCTTACCCCCTTCCTTGCCTTGTCATTGAATAGTCCTTATCCCTTTCGGCATAGTTTATATACAACGTTGCGTCTGTTTGAGCTCTACGACCCTTTGATGCAGTTATACACGTAGCTGCACCCGTAGCGTTTCGGGTTCTTTGCCCTGTCGGTTTATTGAGGAATGTTTTGGAGCACTCCCTGTGCTTTCGGTTGGGTCGCCCTTGATGAGAACTTTTTGATACGTTGACTGTCTGTCTGGGAATCCCAGCCTCCTACTTCCCCCTTCCCCGGTCTCCAATTTCCCCCTATGGGAACTCCACGCTTGTCTCTTCCCTTTGTGAACCTGTGTTTCCTTTGTATGCTGCTTCCTTTGTATCCCTATTTAGACCGCACATGTAAGAGATAGCCTGCGATATGGGTCTTGCTGCCTCTAATTTACCAGAATTAGTGAGATCATCTACTGCTCCACCCATGCTGCTGCAAATAGTATGAGTTCATTTTGTTCTGTGGATGAGTGGTAGTCGAGGGAGTGTAGGTGGTAGAACTCCTTTCTCCGTTCACCCCGCGCTCGACATTTCGTTCCTTTGTGTGTCTTGGCTGTGGTAAAGGGTAACACAACGACCACTGGGGTGCAAGTGCTTCCTTCCAGTGATGCTAGTCGCTGGTTATACGACCTGCAGCGGGTTTGCCGAATCTCGGGGTCCCTCCAGTGTTCAGTTTGGTAAGGAACTTGCCTATTGACCTTCATATCGGCTGTTACCAATTTACGATCCCGGCAACGGCAATGGTAGGCTTCCCTTTTGGGCATGCCCTCTTGAGCTCTGAACGCTTTTAGCGTTTGTGAGGACTGCAGCCAGGGAAACCCTCGTTGAACTTCCTTCGCACTCTCTAATCATGACAGATCCTGAGCATCTTTTCATTTGAATGTGCTGTTTTCTAAAACGCGGGTGAGTACCACTGAGGTCTCGAAAGGTTTCTGTCTGAGAGTCGGGCCTGATTTGAATTCACTTCAGAGTACCTAGCCCAGGATATTTCTTGAGGGCAGGGCTGTGTTTGCGAAGCCGCAGGCCGCAGGCCTTGTGAATGATAGGTGCCCTTCGGCAGGGTTTCTAAGGTTGTTACGGCAGTGTGCCACAAGGCGGCAGCACTGCTCCGTGTCCTCTCGGGTAACTTGGGGAAAGAAAGCCTTAGCGGGGGTCCCGGTGTTGGACGGGACATGGGGAGTCGAACGTGGCTGAACACACACCCCAGGGCTTGTGTATCCTCGCCTCCTGCCGCTTAACCTGCACTGCCCCACCCCAGGCCTATCGCAAGACTTGCAAGTGGGCTACTCGGAGGGTGCCGTGCTTCGCAGCTGGGGCGACTCTAATGAAGTGGGCTGGAGGCGGGAACCTGCCTAGCAGGAGCCCTGGAGAGCCGGTTTCCTCACAGCTCTTCCCTCTCAGCTGCTCCACCGTCCCTTGGGTACACCGGGCTTTGCTCACCCGTAGGAGGGCCACGTTGGACCGGGAGACCGTGGTACCACGCGGGGCAGAATGGGCACTAGAGGTCCCAGGGGCCGCTGGTCAGGTGGCACGTCCTCCTCCCTTGCTCCCTCAGCAGCAGCATACTCCAGCCGTGGGACCCAGGCCCGCCTAGGCTCCAGGGGTGTGTCTCCAGCCGACGACGTCAAAGAGGCCTGAGGTAACAGAGGAAAGGCATGTCTTACCCCCTTCCTTGCCTTGTCATTGAATAGTCCTTATCCCTTTCGGCATAGTTTATATACAACGTTGCGTCTGTTTGAGCTCTACGACCCTTTGATGCAGTTATACACGTAGCTGCACCCGTAGCGTTTCGGGTTCTTTGCCCTGTCGGTTTATTGAGGAATGTTTTGGAGCACTCCCTGTGCTTTCGGTTGGGTCGCCCTTGATGAGAACTTTTTGATACGTTGACTGTCTGTCTGGGAATCCCAGCCTCCTACTTCCCCCTTCCCCGGTCTCCAATTTCCCCCTATGGGAACTCCACGCTTGTCTCTTCCCTTTGTGAACCTGTGTTTCCTTTGTATGCTGCTTCCTTTGTATCCCTATTTAGACCGCACATGTAAGAGATAGCCTGCGATATGGGTCTTGCTGCCTCTAATTTACCAGAATTAGTGAGATCATCTACTGCTCCACCCATGCTGCTGCAAATAGTATGAGTTCATTTTGTTCTGTGGATGAGTGGTAGTCGAGGGAGTGTAGGTGGTAGAACTCCTTTCTCCGTTCACCCCGCGCTCGACATTTCGTTCCTTTGTGTGTCTTGGCTGTGGTAAAGGGTAACACAACGACCACTGGGGTGCAAGTGCTTCCTTCCAGTGATGCTAGTCGCTGGTTATACGACCTGCAGCGGGTTTGCCGAATCTCGGGGTCCCTCCAGTGTTCAGTTTGGTAAGGAACTTGCCTATTGACCTTCATATCGGCTGTTACCAATTTACGATCCCGGCAACGGCAATGGTAGGCTTCCCTTTTGGGCATGCCCTCTTGAGCTCTGAACGCTTTTAGCGTTTGTGAGGACTGCAGCCAGGGAAACCCTCGTTGAACTTCCTTCGCACTCTCTAATCATGACAGATCCTGAGCATCTTTTCATTTGAATGTGCTGTTTTCTAAAACGCGGGTGAGTACCACTGAGGTCTCGAAAGGTTTCTGTCTGAGAGTCGGGCCTGATTTGAATTCACTTCAGAGTACCTAGCCCAGGATATTTCTTGAGGGCAGGGCTGTGTTTGCGAAGCCGCAGGCCGCAGGCCTTGTGAATGATAGGTGCCCTTCGGCAGGGTTTCTAAGGTTGTTACGGCAGTGTGCCACAAGGCGGCAGCACTGCTCCGTGTCCTCTCGGGTAACTTGGGGAAAGAAAGCCTTAGCGGGGGTCCCGGTGTTGGACGGGACATGGGGAGTCGAACGTGGCTGAACACACACCCCAGGGCTTGTGTATCCTCGCCTCCTGCCGCTTAACCTGCACTGCCCCACCCCAGGCCTATCGCAAGACTTGCAAGTGGGCTACTCGGAGGGTGCCGTGCTTCGCAGCTGGGGCGACTCTAATGAAGTGGGCTGGAGGCGGGAACCTGCCTAGCAGGAGCCCTGGAGAGCCGGTTTCCTCACAGCTCTTCCCTCTCAGCTGCTCCACCGTCCCTTGGGTACACCGGGCTTTGCTCACCCGTAGGAGGGCCACGTTGGACCGGGAGACCGTGGTACCACGCGGGGCAGAATGGGCACTAGAGGTCCCAGGGGCCGCTGGTCAGGTGGCACGTCCTCCTCCCTTGCTCCCTCAGCAGCAGCATACTCCAGCCGTGGGACCCAGGCCCGCCTAGGCTCCAGGGGTGTGTCTCCAGCCGACGACGTCAAAGAGGCCTGAGGTAACAGAGGAAAGGCATGTCTTACCCCCTTCCTTGCCTTGTCATTGAATAGTCCTTATCCCTTTCGGCATAGTTTATATACAACGTTGCGTCTGTTTGAGCTCTACGACCCTTTGATGCAGTTATACACGTAGCTGCACCCGTAGCGTTTCGGGTTCTTTGCCCTGTCGGTTTATTGAGGAATGTTTTGGAGCACTCCCTGTGCTTTCGGTTGGGTCGCCCTTGATGAGAACTTTTTGATACGTTGACTGTCTGTCTGGGAATCCCAGCCTCCTACTTCCCCCTTCCCCGGTCTCCAATTTCCCCCTATGGGAACTCCACGCTTGTCTCTTCCCTTTGTGAACCTGTGTTTCCTTTGTATGCTGCTTCCTTTGTATCCCTATTTAGACCGCACATGTAAGAGATAGCCTGCGATATGGGTCTTGCTGCCTCTAATTTACCAGAATTAGTGAGATCATCTACTGCTCCACCCATGCTGCTGCAAATAGTATGAGTTCATTTTGTTCTGTGGATGAGTGGTAGTCGAGGGAGTGTAGGTGGTAGAACTCCTTTCTCCGTTCACCCCGCGCTCGACATTTCGTTCCTTTGTGTGTCTTGGCTGTGGTAAAGGGTAACACAACGACCACTGGGGTGCAAGTGCTTCCTTCCAGTGATGCTAGTCGCTGGTTATACGACCTGCAGCGGGTTTGCCGAATCTCGGGGTCCCTCCAGTGTTCAGTTTGGTAAGGAACTTGCCTATTGACCTTCATATCGGCTGTTACCAATTTACGATCCCGGCAACGGCAATGGTAGGCTTCCCTTTTGGGCATGCCCTCTTGAGCTCTGAACGCTTTTAGCGTTTGTGAGGACTGCAGCCAGGGAAACCCTCGTTGAACTTCCTTCGCACTCTCTAATCATGACAGATCCTGAGCATCTTTTCATTTGAATGTGCTGTTTTCTAAAACGCGGGTGAGTACCACTGAGGTCTCGAAAGGTTTCTGTCTGAGAGTCGGGCCTGATTTGAATTCACTTCAGAGTACCTAGCCCAGGATATTTCTTGAGGGCAGGGCTGTGTTTGCGAAGCCGCAGGCCGCAGGCCTTGTGAATGATAGGTGCCCTTCGGCAGGGTTTCTAAGGTTGTTACGGCAGTGTGCCACAAGGCGGCAGCACTGCTCCGTGTCCTCTCGGGTAACTTGGGGAAAGAAAGCCTTAGCGGGGGTCCCGGTGTTGGACGGGACATGGGGAGTCGAACGTGGCTGAACACACACCCCAGGGCTTGTGTATCCTCGCCTCCTGCCGCTTAACCTGCACTGCCCCACCCCAGGCCTATCGCAAGACTTGCAAGTGGGCTACTCGGAGGGTGCCGTGCTTCGCAGCTGGGGCGACTCTAATGAAGTGGGCTGGAGGCGGGAACCTGCCTAGCAGGAGCCCTGGAGAGCCGGTTTCCTCACAGCTCTTCCCTCTCAGCTGCTCCACCGTCCCTTGGGTACACCGGGCTTTGCTCACCCGTAGGAGGGCCACGTTGGACCGGGAGACCGTGGTACCACGCGGGGCAGAATGGGCACTAGAGGTCCCAGGGGCCGCTGGTCAGGTGGCACGTCCTCCTCCCTTGCTCCCTCAGCAGCAGCATACTCCAGCCGTGGGACCCAGGCCCGCCTAGGCTCCAGGGGTGTGTCTCCAGCCGACGACGTCAAAGAGGCCTGAGGTAACAGAGGAAAGGCATGTCTTACCCCCTTCCTTGCCTTGTCATTGAATAGTCCTCATCCCTTTCGGCATAGTTTATATACAACGTTGCGTCTGTTTGAGCTCTACGACCCTTTGTTGCAATTATACACGTAGCTGCACCCGTAGCGTTTCGGGTTCTTTGCCCTGTCGGTTTATTGAGGAATGTTTTGGAGCACTCCCTGTGCTTTCGGTTGGGTCGCCCTTGATGAGAACTTTTTGATACGTTGACTGTCTGTCTGGGAATCCCAGCCTCCTACTTCCCCCTTCCCCGGTCTCCAATTTCCCCCTATGGGAACTCCACGCTTGTCTCTTCCCTTTGTGAACCTGTGTTTCCTTTGTATGCTGCTTCCTTTGTATCCCTATTTAGACCGCACATGTAAGAGATAGCCTGCGATATGGGTCTTGCTGCCTCTAATTTACCAGAATTAGTGAGATCATCTACTGCTCCACCCATGCTGCTGCAAATAGTATGAGTTCATTTTGTTCTGTGGATGAGTGGTAGTCGAGGGAGTGTTGGTGGTAGAACTCCTTTCTCCGTTCACCCCGCGCTCGACATTTCGTTCCTTTGTGTGTCTTGGCTGTGGTAAAGGGTAACACAACGACCACTGGGGTGCAAGTGCTTCCTTCCAGTGATGCTAGTCGCTGGTTATACGACCTGCAGCGGGTTTGCCGAATCTCGGGGTCCCTCCAGTGTTCAGTTTGGTAAGGAACTTGCCTATTGACCTTCATATCGGCTGTTACCAATTTACGATCCCGGCAACGGCAATGGTAGGCTTCCCTTTTGGGCATGCCCTCTTGAGCTCTGAACGCTTTTAGCGTTTGTGAGGACTGCAGCCAGGGAAACCCTCGTTGAACTTCCTTCGCACTCTCTAATCATGACAGATCCTGAGCATCTTTTCATTTGAATGTGCTGTTTTCTAAAACGCGGGTGAGTACCACTGAGGTCTCGAAAGGTTTCTGTCTGAGAGTCGGGCCTGATTTGAATTCACTTCAGAGTACCTAGCCCAGGATATTTCTTGAGGGCAGGGCTGTGTTTGCGAAGCCGCAGGCCGCAGGCCTTGTGAATGATAGGTGCCCTTCGGCAGGGTTTCTAAGGTTGTTACGGCAGTGTGCCACAAGGCGGCAGCACTGCTCCGTGTCCTCTCGGGTAACTTGGGGAAAGAAAGCCTTAGCGGGGGTCCCGGTGTTGGACGGGACATGGGGAGTCGAACGTGGCTGAACACACACCCCAGGGCTTGTGTATCCTCGCCTCCTGCCGCTTAACCTGCACTGCCCCACCCCAGGCCTATCGCAAGACTTGCAAGTGGGCTACTCGGAGGGTGCCGTGCTTCGCAGCTGGGGCGACTCTAATGAAGTGGGCTGGAGGCGGGAACCTGCCTAGCAGGAGCCCTGGAGAGCCGGTTTCCTCACAGCTCTTCCCTCTCAGCTGCTCCACCGTCCCTTGGGTACACCGGGCTTTGCTCACCCGTAGGAGGGCCACGTTGGACCGGGAGACCGTGGTACCACGCGGGGCAGAATGGGCACTAGAGGTCCCAGGGGCCGCTGGTCAGGTGGCACGTCCTCCTCCCTTGCTCCCTCAGCAGCAGCATACTCCAGCCGTGGGACCCAGGCCCGCCTAGGCTCCAGGGGTGTGTCTCCAGCCGACGACGTCAAAGAGGCCTGAGGTAACAGAGGAAAGGCATGTCTTACCCCCTTCCTTGCCTTGTCATTGAATAGTCCTCATCCCTTTCGGCATAGTTTATATACAACGTTGCGTCTGTTTGAGCTCTACGACCCTTTGATGCAGTTATACACGTAGCTGCACCCGTAGCGTTTCGGGTTCTTTGCCCTGTCGGTTTATTGAGGAATGTTTTGGAGCACTCCCTGTGCTTTCGGTTGGGTCGCCCTTGATGAGAACTTTTTGATACGTTGACTGTCTGTCTGGGAATCCCAGCCTCCTACTTCCCCCTTCCCCGGTCTCCAATTTCCCCCTATGGGAACTCCACGCTTGTCTCTTCCCTTTGTGAACCTGTGTTTCCTTTGTATGCTGCTTCCTTTGTATCCCTATTTAGACCGCACATGTAAGAGATAGCCTGCGATATGGGTCTTGCTGCCTCTAATTTACCAGAATTAGTGAGATCATCTACTGCTCCACCCATGCTGCTGCAAATAGTATGAGTTCATTTTGTTCTGTGGATGAGTGGTAGTCGAGGGAGTGTAGGTGGTAGAACTCCTTTCTCCGTTCACCCCGCGCTCGACATTTCGTTCCTTTGTGTGTCTTGGCTGTGGTAAAGGGTAACACAACGACCACTGGGGTGCAAGTGCTTCCTTCCAGTGATGCTAGTCGCTGGTTATACGACCTGCAGCGGGTTTGCCGAATCTCGGGGTCCCTCCAGTGTTCAGTTTGGTAAGGAACTTGCCTATTGACCTTCATATCGGCTGTTACCAATTTACGATCCCGGCAACGGCAATGGTAGGCTTCCCTTTTGGGCATGCCCTCTTGAGCTCTGAACGCTTTTAGCGTTTGTGAGGACTGCAGCCAGGGAAACCCTCGTTGAACTTCCTTCGCACTCTCTAATCATGACAGATCCTGAGCATCTTTTCATTTGAATGTGCTGTTTTCTAAAACGCGGGTGAGTACCACTGAGGTCTCGAAAGGTTTCTGTCTGAGAGTCGGGCCTGATTTGAATTCACTTCAGAGTACCTAGCCCAGGATATTTCTTGAGGGCAGGGCTGTGTTTGCGAAGCCGCAGGCCGCAGGCCTTGTGAATGATAGGTGCCCTTCGGCAGGGTTTCTAAGGTTGTTACGGCAGTGTGCCACAAGGCGGCAGCACTGCTCCGTGTCCTCTCGGGTAACTTGGGGAAAGAAAGCCTTAGCGGGGGTCCCGGTGTTGGACGGGACATGGGGAGTCGAACGTGGCTGAACACACACCCCAGGGCTTGTGTATCCTCGCCTCCTGCCGCTTAACCTGCACTGCCCCACCCCAGGCCTATCGCAAGACTTGCAAGTGGGCTACTCGGAGGGTGCCGTGCTTCGCAGCTGGGGCGACTCTAATGAAGTGGGCTGGAGGCGGGAACCTGCCTAGCAGGAGCCCTGGAGAGCCGGTTTCCTCACAGCTCTTCCCTCTCAGCTGCTCCACCGTCCCTTGGGTACACCGGGCTTTGCTCACCCGTAGGAGGGCCACGTTGGACCGGGAGACCGTGGTACCACGCGGGGCAGAATGGGCACTAGAGGTCCCAGGGGCCGCTGGTCAGGTGGCACGTCCTCCTCCCTTGCTCCCTCAGCAGCAGCATACTCCAGCCGTGGGACCCAGGCCCGCCTAGGCTCCAGGGGTGTGTCTCCAGCCGACGACGTCAAAGAGGCCTGAGGTAACAGAGGAAAGGCATGTCTTACCCCCTTCCTTGCCTTGTCATTGAATAGTCCTCATCCCTTTCGGCATAGTTTATATACAACGTTGCGTCTGTTTGAGCTCTACGACCCTTTGTTGCAATTATACACGTAGCTGCACCCGTAGCGTTTCGGGTTCTTTGCCCTGTCGGTTTATTGAGGAATGTTTTGGAGCACTCCCTGTGCTTTCGGTTGGGTCGCCCTTGATGAGAACTTTTTGATACGTTGACTGTCTGTCTGGGAATCCCAGCCTCCTACTTCCCCCTTCCCCGGTCTCCAATTTCCCCCTATGGGAACTCCACGCTTGTCTCTTCCCTTTGTGAACCTGTGTTTCCTTTGTATGCTGCTTCCTTTGTATCCCTATTTAGACCGCACATGTAAGAGATAGCCTGCGATATGGGTCTTGCTGCCTCTAATTTACCAGAATTAGTGAGATCATCTACTGCTCCACCCATGCTGCTGCAAATAGTATGAGTTCATTTTGTTCTGTGGATGAGTGGTAGTCGAGGGAGTGTAGGTGGTAGAACTCCTTTCTCCGTTCACCCCGCGCTCGACATTTCGTTCCTTTGTGTGTCTTGGCTGTGGTAAAGGGTAACACAACGACCACTGGGGTGCAAGTGCTTCCTTCCAGTGATGCTAGTCGCTGGTTATACGACCTGCAGCGGGTTTGCCGAATCTCGGGGTCCCTCCAGTGTTCAGTTTGGTAAGGAACTTGCCTATTGACCTTCATATCGGCTGTTACCAATTTACGATCCCGGCAACGGCAATGGTAGGCTTCCCTTTTGGGCATGCCCTCTTGAGCTCTGAACGCTTTTAGCGTTTGTGAGGACTGCAGCCAGGGAAACCCTCGTTGAACTTCCTTCGCACTCTCTAATCATGACAGATCCTGAGCATCTTTTCATTTGAATGTGCTGTTTTCTAAAACGCGGGTGAGTACCACTGAGGTCTCGAAAGGTTTCTGTCTGAGAGTCGGGCCTGATTTGAATTCACTTCAGAGTACCTAGCCCAGGATATTTCTTGAGGGCAGGGCTGTGTTTGCGAAGCCGCAGGCCGCAGGCCTTGTGAATGATAGGTGCCCTTCGGCAGGGTTTCTAAGGTTGTTACGGCAGTGTGCCACAAGGCGGCAGCACTGCTCCGTGTCCTCTCGGGTAACTTGGGGAAAGAAAGCCTTAGCGGGGGTCCCGGTGTTGGACGGGACATGGGGAGTCGAACGTGGCTGAACACACACCCCAGGGCTTGTGTATCCTCGCCTCCTGCCGCTTAACCTGCACTGCCCCACCCCAGGCCTATCGCAAGACTTGCAAGTGGGCTACTCGGAGGGTGCCGTGCTTCGCAGCTGGGGCGACTCTAATGAAGTGGGCTGGAGGCGGGAACCTGCCTAGCAGGAGCCCTGGAGAGCCGGTTTCCTCACAGCTCTTCCCTCTCAGCTGCTCCACCGTCCCTTGGGTACACCGGGCTTTGCTCACCCGTAGGAGGGCCACGTTGGACCGGGAGACCGTGGTACCACGCGGGGCAGAATGGGCACTAGAGGTCCCAGGGGCCGCTGGTCAGGTGGCACGTCCTCCTCCCTTGCTCCCTCAGCAGCAGCATACTCCAGCCGTGGGACCCAGGCCCGCCTAGGCTCCAGGGGTGTGTCTCCAGCCGACGACGTCAAAGAGGCCTGAGGTAACAGAGGAAAGGCATGTCTTACCCCCTTCCTTGCCTTGTCATTGAATAGTCCTCATCCCTTTCGGCATAGTTTATATACAACGTTGCGTCTGTTTGAGCTCTACGACCCTTTGTTGCAATTATACACGTAGCTGCACCCGTAGCGTTTCGGGTTCTTTGCCCTGTCGGTTTATTGAGGAATGTTTTGGAGCACTCCCTGTGCTTTCGGTTGGGTCGCCCTTGATGAGAACTTTTTGATACGTTGACTGTCTGTCTGGGAATCCCAGCCTCCTACTTCCCCCTTCCCCGGTCTCCAATTTCCCCCTATGGGAACTCCACGCTTGTCTCTTCCCTTTGTGAACCTGTGTTTCCTTTGTATGCTGCTTCCTTTGTATCCCTATTTAGACTGCACATGTAAGAGATAGCCTGCGATATGGGTCTTGCTGCCTCTAATTTACCAGAATTAGTGAGATCATCTACTGCTCCACCCATGCTGCTGCAAATAGTATGAGTTCATTTTGTTCTGTGGATGAGTGGTAGTCGAGGGAGTGTTGGTGGTAGAACTCCTTTCTCCGTTCACCCCGCGCTCGACATTTCGTTCCTTTGTGTGTCTTGGCTGTGGTAAAGGGTAACACAACGACCACTGGGGTGCAAGTGCTTCCTTCCAGTGATGCTAGTCGCTGGTTATACGACCTGCAGCGGGTTTGCCGAATCTCGGGGTCCCTCCAGTGTTCAGTTTGGTAAGGAACTTGCCTATTGACCTTCATATCGGCTGTTACCAATTTACGATCCCGGCAACGGCAATGGTAGGCTTCCCTTTTGGGCATGCCCTCTTGAGCTCTGAACGCTTTTAGCGTTTGTGAGGACTGCAGCCAGGGAAACCCTCGTTGAACTTCCTTCGCACTCTCTAATCATGACAGATCCTGAGCATCTTTTCATTTGAATGTGCTGTTTTCTAAAACGCGGGTGAGTACCACTGAGGTCTCGAAAGGTTTCTGTCTGAGAGTCGGGCCTGATTTGAATTCACTTCAGAGTACCTAGCCCAGGATATTTCTTGAGGGCAGGGCTGTGTTTGCGAAGCCGCAGGCCGCAGGCCTTGTGAATGATAGGTGCCCTTCGGCAGGGTTTCTAAGGTTGTTACGGCAGTGTGCCACAAGGCGGCAGCACTGCTCCGTGTCCTCTCGGGTAACTTGGGGAAAGAAAGCCTTAGCGGGGGTCCCGGTGTTGGACGGGACATGGGGAGTCGAACGTGGCTGAACACACACCCCAGGGCTTGTGTATCCTCGCCTCCTGCCGCTTAACCTGCACTGCCCCACCCCAGGCCTATCGCAAGACTTGCAAGTGGGCTACTCGGAGGGTGCCGTGCTTCGCAGCTGGGGCGACTCTAATGAAGTGGGCTGGAGGCGGGAACCTGCCTAGCAGGAGCCCTGGAGAGCCGGTTTCCTCACAGCTCTTCCCTCTCAGCTGCTCCACCGTCCCTTGGGTACACCGGGCTTTGCTCACCCGTAGGAGGGCCACGTTGGACCGGGAGACCGTGGTACCACGCGGGGCAGAATGGGCACTAGAGGTCCCAGGGGCCGCTGGTCAGGTGGCACGTCCTCCTCCCTTGCTCCCTCAGCAGCAGCATACTCCAGCCGTGGGACCCAGGCCCGCCTAGGCTCCAGGGGTGTGTCTCCAGCCGACGACGTCAAAGAGGCCTGAGGTAACAGAGGAAAGGCATGTCTTACCCCCTTCCTTGCCTTGTCATTGAATAGTCCTCATCCCTTTCGGCATAGTTTATATACAACGTTGCGTCTGTTTGAGCTCTACGACCCTTTGATGCAGTTATACACGTAGCTGCACCCGTAGCGTTTCGGGTTCTTTGCCCTGTCGGTTTATTGAGGAATGTTTTGGAGCACTCCCTGTGCTTTCGGTTGGGTCGCCCTTGATGAGAACTTTTTGATACGTTGACTGTCTGTCTGGGAATCCCAGCCTCCTACTTCCCCCTTCCCCGGTCTCCAATTTCCCCCTATGGGAACTCCACGCTTGTCTCTTCCCTTTGTGAACCTGTGTTTCCTTTGTATGCTGCTTCCTTTGTATCCCTATTTAGACCGCACATGTAAGAGATAGCCTGCGATATGGGTCTTGCTGCCTCTAATTTACCAGAATTAGTGAGATCATCTACTGCTCCACCCATGCTGCTGCAAATAGTATGAGTTCATTTTGTTCTGTGGATGAGTGGTAGTCGAGGGAGTGTAGGTGGTAGAACTCCTTTCTCCGTTCACCCCGCGCTCGACATTTCGTTCCTTTGTGTGTCTTGGCTGTGGTAAAGGGTAACACAACGACCACTGGGGTGCAAGTGCTTCCTTCCAGTGATGCTAGTCGCTGGTTATACGACCTGCAGCGGGTTTGCCGAATCTCGGGGTCCCTCCAGTGTTCAGTTTGGTAAGGAACTTGCCTATTGACCTTCATATCGGCTGTTACCAATTTACGATCCCGGCAACGGCAATGGTAGGCTTCCCTTTTGGGCATGCCCTCTTGAGCTCTGAACGCTTTTAGCGTTTGTGAGGACTGCAGCCAGGGAAACCCTCGTTGAACTTCCTTCGCACTCTCTAATCATGACAGATCCTGAGCATCTTTTCATTTGAATGTGCTGTTTTCTAAAACGCGGGTGAGTACCACTGAGGTCTCGAAAGGTTTCTGTCTGAGAGTCGGGCCTGATTTGAATTCACTTCAGAGTACCTAGCCCAGGATATTTCTTGAGGGCAGGGCTGTGTTTGCGAAGCCGCAGGCCGCAGGCCTTGTGAATGATAGGTGCCCTTCGGCAGGGTTTCTAAGGTTGTTACGGCAGTGTGCCACAAGGCGGCAGCACTGCTCCGTGTCCTCTCGGGTAACTTGGGGAAAGAAAGCCTTAGCGGGGGTCCCGGTGTTGGACGGGACATGGGGAGTCGAACGTGGCTGAACACACACCCCAGGGCTTGTGTATCCTCGCCTCCTGCCGCTTAACCTGCACTGCCCCACCCCAGGCCTATCGCAAGACTTGCAAGTGGGCTACTCGGAGGGTGCCGTGCTTCGCAGCTGGGGCGACTCTAATGAAGTGGGCTGGAGGCGGGAACCTGCCTAGCAGGAGCCCTGGAGAGCCGGTTTCCTCACAGCTCTTCCCTCTCAGCTGCTCCACCGTCCCTTGGGTACACCGGGCTTTGCTCACCCGTAGGAGGGCCACGTTGGACCGGGAGACCGTGGTACCACGCGGGGCAGAATGGGCACTAGAGGTCCCAGGGGCCGCTGGTCAGGTGGCACGTCCTCCTCCCTTGCTCCCTCAGCAGCAGCATACTCCAGCCGTGGGACCCAGGCCCGCCTAGGCTCCAGGGGTGTGTCTCCAGCCGACGACGTCAAAGAGGCCTGAGGTAACAGAGGAAAGGCATGTCTTACCCCCTTCCTTGCCTTGTCATTGAATAGTCCTTATCCCTTTCGGCATAGTTTATATACAACGTTGCGTCTGTTTGAGCTCTACGACCCTTTGATGCAGTTATACACGTAGCTGCACCCGTAGCGTTTCGGGTTCTTTGCCCTGTCGGTTTATTGAGGAATGTTTTGGAGCACTCCCTGTGCTTTCGGTTGGGTCGCCCTTGATGAGAACTTTTTGATACGTTGACTGTCTGTCTGGGAATCCCAGCCTCCTACTTCCCCCTTCCCCGGTCTCCAATTTCCCCCTATGGGAACTCCACGCTTGTCTCTTCCCTTTGTGAACCTGTGTTTCCTTTGTATGCTGCTTCCTTTGTATCCCTATTTAGACCGCACATGTAAGAGATAGCCTGCGATATGGGTCTTGCTGCCTCTAATTTACCAGAATTAGTGAGATCATCTACTGCTCCACCCATGCTGCTGCAAATAGTATGAGTTCATTTTGTTCTGTGGATGAGTGGTAGTCGAGGGAGTGTAGGTGGTAGAACTCCTTTCTCCGTTCACCCCGCGCTCGACATTTCGTTCCTTTGTGTGTCTTGGCTGTGGTAAAGGGTAACACAACGACCACTGGGGTGCAAGTGCTTCCTTCCAGTGATGCTAGTCGCTGGTTATACGACCTGCAGCGGGTTTGCCGAATCTCGGGGTCCCTCCAGTGTTCAGTTTGGTAAGGAACTTGCCTATTGACCTTCATATCGGCTGTTACCAATTTACGATCCCGGCAACGGCAATGGTAGGCTTCCCTTTTGGGCATGCCCTCTTGAGCTCTGAACGCTTTTAGCGTTTGTGAGGACTGCAGCCAGGGAAACCCTCGTTGAACTTCCTTCGCACTCTCTAATCATGACAGATCCTGAGCATCTTTTCATTTGAATGTGCTGTTTTCTAAAACGCGGGTGAGTACCACTGAGGTCTCGAAAGGTTTCTGTCTGAGAGTCGGGCCTGATTTGAATTCACTTCAGAGTACCTAGCCCAGGATATTTCTTGAGGGCAGGGCTGTGTTTGCGAAGCCGCAGGCCGCAGGCCTTGTGAATGATAGGTGCCCTTCGGCAGGGTTTCTAAGGTTGTTACGGCAGTGTGCCACAAGGCGGCAGCACTGCTCCGTGTCCTCTCGGGTAACTTGGGGAAAGAAAGCCTTAGCGGGGGTCCCGGTGTTGGACGGGACATGGGGAGTCGAACGTGGCTGAACACACACCCCAGGGCTTGTGTATCCTCGCCTCCTGCCGCTTAACCTGCACTGCCCCACCCCAGGCCTATCGCAAGACTTGCAAGTGGGCTACTCGGAGGGTGCCGTGCTTCGCAGCTGGGGCGACTCTAATGAAGTGGGCTGGAGGCGGGAACCTGCCTAGCAGGAGCCCTGGAGAGCCGGTTTCCTCACAGCTCTTCCCTCTCAGCTGCTCCACCGTCCCTTGGGTACACCGGGCTTTGCTCACCCGTAGGAGGGCCACGTTGGACCGGGAGACCGTGGTACCACGCGGGGCAGAATGGGCACTAGAGGTCCCAGGGGCCGCTGGTCAGGTGGCACGTCCTCCTCCCTTGCTCCCTCAGCAGCAGCATACTCCAGCCGTGGGACCCAGGCCCGCCTAGGCTCCAGGGGTGTGTCTCCAGCCGACGACGTCAAAGAGGCCTGAGGTAACAGAGGAAAGGCATGTCTTACCCCCTTCCTTGCCTTGTCATTGAATAGTCCTCATCCCTTTCGGCATAGTTTATATACAACGTTGCGTCTGTTTGAGCTCTACGACCCTTTGATGCAGTTATACACGTAGCTGCACCCGTAGCGTTTCGGGTTCTTTGCCCTGTCGGTTTATTGAGGAATGTTTTGGAGCACTCCCTGTGCTTTCGGTTGGGTCGCCCTTGATGAGAACTTTTTGATACGTTGACTGTCTGTCTGGGAATCCCAGCCTCCTACTTCCCCCTTCCCCGGTCTCCAATTTCCCCCTATGGGAACTCCACGCTTGTCTCTTCCCTTTGTGAACCTGTGTTTCCTTTGTATGCTGCTTCCTTTGTATCCCTATTTAGACCGCACATGTAAGAGATAGCCTGCGATATGGGTCTTGCTGCCTCTAATTTACCAGAATTAGTGAGATCATCTACTGCTCCACCCATGCTGCTGCAAATAGTATGAGTTCATTTTGTTCTGTGGATGAGTGGTAGTCGAGGGAGTGTAGGTGGTAGAACTCCTTTCTCCGTTCACCCCGCGCTCGACATTTCGTTCCTTTGTGTGTCTTGGCTGTGGTAAAGGGTAACACAACGACCACTGGGGTGCAAGTGCTTCCTTCCAGTGATGCTAGTCGCTGGTTATACGACCTGCAGCGGGTTTGCCGAATCTCGGGGTCCCTCCAGTGTTCAGTTTGGTAAGGAACTTGCCTATTGACCTTCATATCGGCTGTTACCAATTTACGATCCCGGCAACGGCAATGGTAGGCTTCCCTTTTGGGCATGCCCTCTTGAGCTCTGAACGCTTTTAGCGTTTGTGAGGACTGCAGCCAGGGAAACCCTCGTTGAACTTCCTTCGCACTCTCTAATCATGACAGATCCTGAGCATCTTTTCATTTGAATGTGCTGTTTTCTAAAACGCGGGTGAGTACCACTGAGGTCTCGAAAGGTTTCTGTCTGAGAGTCGGGCCTGATTTGAATTCACTTCAGAGTACCTAGCCCAGGATATTTCTTGAGGGCAGGGCTGTGTTTGCGAAGCCGCAGGCCGCAGGCCTTGTGAATGATAGGTGCCCTTCGGCAGGGTTTCTAAGGTTGTTACGGCAGTGTGCCACAAGGCGGCAGCACTGCTCCGTGTCCTCTCGGGTAACTTGGGGAAAGAAAGCCTTAGCGGGGGTCCCGGTGTTGGACGGGACATGGGGAGTCGAACGTGGCTGAACACACACCCCAGGGCTTGTGTATCCTCGCCTCCTGCCGCTTAACCTGCACTGCCCCACCCCAGGCCTATCGCAAGACTTGCAAGTGGGCTACTCGGAGGGTGCCGTGCTTCGCAGCTGGGGCGACTCTAATGAAGTGGGCTGGAGGCGGGAACCTGCCTAGCAGGAGCCCTGGAGAGCCGGTTTCCTCACAGCTCTTCCCTCTCAGCTGCTCCACCGTCCCTTGGGTACACCGGGCTTTGCTCACCCGTAGGAGGGCCACGTTGGACCGGGAGACCGTGGTACCACGCGGGGGAGAATGGGCACTAGAGGTCCCAGGGGCCGCTGGTCAGGTGGCACGTCCTCCTCCCTTGCTCCCTCAGCATCAGCATACTCCAGCCGTGGGACCCAGGCCCGCCTAGGCTCCAGGGGTGTGTCTCCAGCCGACGACGTCAAAGAGGCCTGAGGTAACAGAGGAAAGGCATGTCTTACCCCCTTCCTTGCCTTGTCATTGAATAGTCCTTATCCCTTTCGGCATAGTTTATATACAACGTTGCGTCTGTTTGAGCTCTACGACCCTTTGATGCAGTTATACACGTAGCTGCACCCGTAGCGTTTCGGGTTCTTTGCCCTGTCGGTTTATTGAGGAATGTTTTGGAGCACTCCCTGTGCTTTCGGTTGGGTCGCCCTTGATGAGAACTTTTTGATACGTTGACTGTCTGTCTGGGAATCCCAGCCTCCTACTTCCCCCTTCCCCGGTCTCCAATTTCCCCCTATGGGAACTCCACGCTTGTCTCTTCCCTTTGTGAACCTGTGTTTCCTTTGTATGCTGCTTCCTTTGTATCCCTATTTAGACCGCACATGTAAGAGATAGCCTGCGATATGGGTCTTGCTGCCTCTAATTTACCAGAATTAGTGAGATCATCTACTGCTCCACCCATGCTGCTGCAAATAGTATGAGTTCATTTTGTTCTGTGGATGAGTGGTAGTCGAGGGAGTGTAGGTGGTAGAACTCCTTTCTCCGTTCACCCCGCGCTCGACATTTCGTTCCTTTGTGTGTCTTGGCTGTGGTAAAGGGTAACACAACGACCACTGGGGTGCAAGTGCTTCCTTCCAGTGATGCTAGTCGCTGGTTATACGACCTGCAGCGGGTTTGCCGAATCTCGGGGTCCCTCCAGTGTTCAGTTTGGTAAGGAACTTGCCTATTGACCTTCATATCGGCTGTTACCAATTTACGATCCCGGCAACGGCAATGGTAGGCTTCCCTTTTGGGCATGCCCTCTTGAGCTCTGAACGCTTTTAGCGTTTGTGAGGACTGCAGCCAGGGAAACCCTCGTTGAACTTCCTTCGCACTCTCTAATCATGACAGATCCTGAGCATCTTTTCATTTGAATGTGCTGTTTTCTAAAACGCGGGTGAGTACCACTGAGGTCTCGAAAGGTTTCTGTCTGAGAGTCGGGCCTGATTTGAATTCACTTCAGAGTACCTAGCCCAGGATATTTCTTGAGGGCAGGGCTGTGTTTGCGAAGCCGCAGGCCGCAGGCCGCAGGCCTTGTGAATGATAGGTGCCCTTCGGCAGGGTTTCTAAGGTTGTTACGGCAGTGTGCCACAAGGCGGCAGCACTGCTCCGTGTCCTCTCGGGTAACTTGGGGAAAGAAAGCCTTAGCGGGGGTCCCGGTGTTGGACGGGACATGGGGAGTCGAACGTGGCTGAACACACACCCCAGGGCTTGTGTATCCTCGCCTCCTGCCGCTTAACCTGCACTGCCCCACCCCAGGCCTATCGCAAGACTTGCAAGTGGGCTACTCGGAGGGTGCCGTGCTTCGCAGCTGGGGCGACTCTAATGAAGTGGGCTGGAGGCGGGAACCTGCCTAGCAGGAGCCCTGGAGAGCCGGTTTCCTCACAGCTCTTCCCTCTCAGCTGCTCCACCGTCCCTTGGGTACACCGGGCTTTGCTCACCCGTAGGAGGGCCACGTTGGACCGGGAGACCGTGGTACCACGCGGGGGAGAATGGGCACTAGAGGTCCCAGGGGCCGCTGGTCAGGTGGCACGTCCTCCTCCCTTGCTCCCTCAGCATCAGCATACTCCAGCCGTGGGACCCAGGCCCGCCTAGGCTCCAGGGGTGTGTCTCCAGCCGACGACGTCAAAGAGGCCTGAGGTAACAGAGGAAAGGCATGTCTTACCCCCTTCCTTGCCTTGTCATTGAATAGTCCTTATCCCTTTCGGCATAGTTTATATACAACGTTGCGTCTGTTTGAGCTCTACGACCCTTTGATGCAGTTATACACGTAGCTGCACCCGTAGCGTTTCGGGTTCTTTGCCCTGTCGGTTTATTGAGGAATGTTTTGGAGCACTCCCTGTGCTTTCGGTTGGGTCGCCCTTGATGAGAACTTTTTGATACGTTGACTGTCTGTCTGGGAATCCCAGCCTCCTACTTCCCCCTTCCCCGGTCTCCAATTTCCCCCTATGGGAACTCCACGCTTGTCTCTTCCCTTTGTGAACCTGTGTTTCCTTTGTATGCTGCTTCCTTTGTATCCCTATTTAGACCGCACATGTAAGAGATAGCCTGCGATATGGGTCTTGCTGCCTCTAATTTACCAGAATTAGTGAGATCATCTACTGCTCCACCCATGCTGCTGCAAATAGTATGAGTTCATTTTGTTCTGTGGATGAGTGGTAGTCGAGGGAGTGTAGGTGGTAGAACTCCTTTCTCCGTTCACCCCGCGCTCGACATTTCGTTCCTTTGTGTGTCTTGGCTGTGGTAAAGGGTAACACAACGACCACTGGGGTGCAAGTGCTTCCTTCCAGTGATGCTAGTCGCTGGTTATACGACCTGCAGCGGGTTTGCCGAATCTCGGGGTCCCTCCAGTGTTCAGTTTGGTAAGGAACTTGCCTATTGACCTTCATATCGGCTGTTACCAATTTACGATCCCGGCAACGGCAATGGTAGGCTTCCCTTTTGGGCATGCCCTCTTGAGCTCTGAACGCTTTTAGCGTTTGTGAGGACTGCAGCCAGGGAAACCCTCGTTGAACTTCCTTCGCACTCTCTAATCATGACAGATCCTGAGCATCTTTTCATTTGAATGTGCTGTTTTCTAAAACGCGGGTGAGTACCACTGAGGTCTCGAAAGGTTTCTGTCTGAGAGTCGGGCCTGATTTGAATTCACTTCAGAGTACCTAGCCCAGGATATTTCTTGAGGGCAGGGCTGTGTTTGCGAAGCCGCAGGCCGCAGGCCTTGTGAATGATAGGTGCCCTTCGGCAGGGTTTCTAAGGTTGTTACGGCAGTGTGCCACAAGGCGGCAGCACTGCTCCGTGTCCTCTCGGGTAACTTGGGGAAAGAAAGCCTTAGCGGGGGTCCCGGTGTTGGACGGGACATGGGGAGTCGAACGTGGCTGAACACACACCCCAGGGCTTGTGTATCCTCGCCTCCTGCCGCTTAACCTGCACTGCCCCACCCCAGGCCTATCGCAAGACTTGCAAGTGGGCTACTCGGAGGGTGCCGTGCTTCGCAGCTGGGGCGACTCTAATGAAGTGGGCTGGAGGCGGGAACCTGCCTAGCAGGAGCCCTGGAGAGCCGGTTTCCTCACAGCTCTTCCCTCTCAGCTGCTCCACCGTCCCTTGGGTACACCGGGCTTTGCTCACCCGTAGGAGGGCCACGTTGGACCGGGAGACCGTGGTACCACGCGGGGCAGAATGGGCACTAGAGGTCCCAGGGGCCGCTGGTCAGGTGGCACGTCCTCCTCCCTTGCTCCCTCAGCAGCAGCATACTCCAGCCGTGGGACCCAGGCCCGCCTAGGCTCCAGGGGTGTGTCTCCAGCCGACGACGTCAAAGAGGCCTGAGGTAACAGAGGAAAGGCATGTCTTACCCCCTTCCTTGCCTTGTCATTGAATAGTCCTCATCCCTTTCGGCATAGTTTATATACAACGTTGCGTCTGTTTGAGCTCTACGACCCTTTGTTGCAATTATACACGTAGCTGCACCCGTAGCGTTTCGGGTTCTTTGCCCTGTCGGTTTATTGAGGAATGTTTTGGAGCACTCCCTGTGCTTTCGGTTGGGTCGCCCTTGATGAGAACTTTTTGATACGTTGACTGTCTGTCTGGGAATCCCAGCCTCCTACTTCCCCCTTCCCCGGTCTCCAATTTCCCCCTATGGGAACTCCACGCTTGTCTCTTCCCTTTGTGAACCTGTGTTTCCTTTGTATGCTGCTTCCTTTGTATCCCTATTTAGACTGCACATGTAAGAGATAGCCTGCGATATGGGTCTTGCTGCCTCTAATTTACCAGAATTAGTGAGATCATCTACTGCTCCACCCATGCTGCTGCAAATAGTATGAGTTCATTTTGTTCTGTGGATGAGTGGTAGTCGAGGGAGTGTTGGTGGTAGAACTCCTTTCTCCGTTCACCCCGCGCTCGACATTTCGTTCCTTTGTGTGTCTTGGCTGTGGTAAAGGGTAACACAACGACCACTGGGGTGCAAGTGCTTCCTTCCAGTGATGCTAGTCGCTGGTTATACGACCTGCAGCGGGTTTGCCGAATCTCGGGGTCCCTCCAGTGTTCAGTTTGGTAAGGAACTTGCCTATTGACCTTCATATCGGCTGTTACCAATTTACGATCCCGGCAACGGCAATGGTAGGCTTCCCTTTTGGGCATGCCCTCTTGAGCTCTGAACGCTTTTAGCGTTTGTGAGGACTGCAGCCAGGGAAACCCTCGTTGAACTTCCTTCGCACTCTCTAATCATGACAGATCCTGAGCATCTTTTCATTTGAATGTGCTGTTTTCTAAAACGCGGGTGAGTACCACTGAGGTCTCGAAAGGTTTCTGTCTGAGAGTCGGGCCTGATTTGAATTCACTTCAGAGTACCTAGCCCAGGATATTTCTTGAGGGCAGGGCTGTGTTTGCGAAGCCGCAGGCCGCAGGCCTTGTGAATGATAGGTGCCCTTCGGCAGGGTTTCTAAGGTTGTTACGGCAGTGTGCCACAAGGCGGCAGCACTGCTCCGTGTCCTCTCGGGTAACTTGGGGAAAGAAAGCCTTAGCGGGGGTCCCGGTGTTGGACGGGACATGGGGAGTCGAACGTGGCTGAACACACACCCCAGGGCTTGTGTATCCTCGCCTCCTGCCGCTTAACCTGCACTGCCCCACCCCAGGCCTATCGCAAGACTTGCAAGTGGGCTACTCGGAGGGTGCCGTGCTTCGCAGCTGGGGCGACTCTAATGAAGTGGGCTGGAGGCGGGAACCTGCCTAGCAGGAGCCCTGGAGAGCCGGTTTCCTCACAGCTCTTCCCTCTCAGCTGCTCCACCGTCCCTTGGGTACACCGGGCTTTGCTCACCCGTAGGAGGGCCACGTTGGACCGGGAGACCGTGGTACCACGCGGGGCAGAATGGGCACTAGAGGTCCCAGGGGCCGCTGGTCAGGTGGCACGTCCTCCTCCCTTGCTCCCTCAGCAGCAGCATACTCCAGCCGTGGGACCCAGGCCCGCCTAGGCTCCAGGGGTGTGTCTCCAGCCGACGACGTCAAAGAGGCCTGAGGTAACAGAGGAAAGGCATGTCTTACCCCCTTCCTTGCCTTGTCATTGAATAGTCCTCATCCCTTTCGGCATAGTTTATATACAACGTTGCGTCTGTTTGAGCTCTACGACCCTTTGATGCAGTTATACACGTAGCTGCACCCGTAGCGTTTCGGGTTCTTTGCCCTGTCGGTTTATTGAGGAATGTTTTGGAGCACTCCCTGTGCTTTCGGTTGGGTCGCCCTTGATGAGAACTTTTTGATACGTTGACTGTCTGTCTGGGAATCCCAGCCTCCTACTTCCCCCTTCCCCGGTCTCCAATTTCCCCCTATGGGAACTCCACGCTTGTCTCTTCCCTTTGTGAACCTGTGTTTCCTTTGTATGCTGCTTCCTTTGTATCCCTATTTAGACCGCACATGTAAGAGATAGCCTGCGATATGGGTCTTGCTGCCTCTAATTTACCAGAATTAGTGAGATCATCTACTGCTCCACCCATGCTGCTGCAAATAGTATGAGTTCATTTTGTTCTGTGGATGAGTGGTAGTCGAGGGAGTGTAGGTGGTAGAACTCCTTTCTCCGTTCACCCCGCGCTCGACATTTCGTTCCTTTGTGTGTCTTGGCTGTGGTAAAGGGTAACACAACGACCACTGGGGTGCAAGTGCTTCCTTCCAGTGATGCTAGTCGCTGGTTATACGACCTGCAGCGGGTTTGCCGAATCTCGGGGTCCCTCCAGTGTTCAGTTTGGTAAGGAACTTGCCTATTGACCTTCATATCGGCTGTTACCAATTTACGATCCCGGCAACGGCAATGGTAGGCTTCCCTTTTGGGCATGCCCTCTTGAGCTCTGAACGCTTTTAGCGTTTGTGAGGACTGCAGCCAGGGAAACCCTCGTTGAACTTCCTTCGCACTCTCTAATCATGACAGATCCTGAGCATCTTTTCATTTGAATGTGCTGTTTTCTAAAACGCGGGTGAGTACCACTGAGGTCTCGAAAGGTTTCTGTCTGAGAGTCGGGCCTGATTTGAATTCACTTCAGAGTACCTAGCCCAGGATATTTCTTGAGGGCAGGGCTGTGTTTGCGAAGCCGCAGGCCGCAGGCCTTGTGAATGATAGGTGCCCTTCGGCAGGGTTTCTAAGGTTGTTACGGCAGTGTGCCACAAGGCGGCAGCACTGCTCCGTGTCCTCTCGGGTAACTTGGGGAAAGAAAGCCTTAGCGGGGGTCCCGGTGTTGGACGGGACATGGGGAGTCGAACGTGGCTGAACACACACCCCAGGGCTTGTGTATCCTCGCCTCCTGCCGCTTAACCTGCACTGCCCCACCCCAGGCCTATCGCAAGACTTGCAAGTGGGCTACTCGGAGGGTGCCGTGCTTCGCAGCTGGGGCGACTCTAATGAAGTGGGCTGGAGGCGGGAACCTGCCTAGCAGGAGCCCTGGAGAGCCGGTTTCCTCACAGCTCTTCCCTCTCAGCTGCTCCACCGTCCCTTGGGTACACCGGGCTTTGCTCACCCGTAGGAGGGCCACGTTGGACCGGGAGACCGTGGTACCACGCGGGGGAGAATGGGCACTAGAGGTCCCAGGGGCCGCTGGTCAGGTGGCACGTCCTCCTCCCTTGCTCCCTCAGCAGCAGCATACTCCAGCCGTGGGACCCAGGCCCGCCTAGGCTCCAGGGGTGTGTCTCCAGCCGACGACGTCAAAGAGGCCTGAGGTAACAGAGGAAAGGCATTTCTTACCCCCTTCCTTGCCTTGTCATTGAATAGTCCTTATCCCTTTCGGCATAGTTTATATACAACGTTGCGTCTGTTTGAGCTCTACGACCCTTTGATGCACTTATACACGTAGCTGCACCCGTAGCGTTTCGGGTTCTTTGCCCTGTCGGTTTATTGAGGAATGTTTTGTAGCACTCCCTGTGCTTTCGGTTGGGTCGCCCTTGATGAGAACTTTTTGATACGTTGACTGTCTGTCTGGGAATCCCAGCCTCCTACTTCCCCCTTCCCCGGTCTCCAATTTCCCCCTATGGGAACTCCACGCTTGTCTCTTCCCTTTGTGAACCTGTGTTTCCTTTGTATGCTGCTTCCTTTGTATCCCTATTTAGACTGCACATGTAAGAGATAGCCTGCGATATGGGTCTTGCTGCCTCTAATTTACCAGAATTAGTGAGATCATCTACTGCTCCACCCATGCTGCTGCAAATAGTATGAGTTCATTTTGTTCTGTGGATGAGTGGTAGTCGAGGGAGTGTTGGTGGTAGAACTCCTTTCTCCGTTCACCCCGCGCTCGACATTTCGTTCCTTTGTGTGTCTTGGCTGTGGTAAAGGGTAACACAACGACCACTGGGGTGCAAGTGCTTCCTTCCAGTGATGCTAGTCGCTGGTTATACGACCTGCAGCGGGTTTGCCGAATCTCGGGGTCCCTCCAGTGTTCAGTTTGGTAAGGAACTTGCCTATTGACCTTCATATCGGCTGTTACCAATTTACGATCCCGGCAACGGCAATGGTAGGCTTCCCTTTTGGGCATGCCCTCTTGAGCTCTGAACGCTTTTAGCGTTTGTGAGGACTGCAGCCAGGGAAACCCTCGTTGAACTTCCTTCGCACTCTCTAATCATGACAGATCCTGAGCATCTTTTCATTTGAACGTGCTGTTTTCTAAAACGCGGGTGAGTACCACTGAGGTCTCGAAAGGTTTCTGTCTGAGCGTCGGGCCTGATTTGAATTCACTTCAGAGTACCTCGCCCAGGATATTTCTTGAGGGCAGGGCTGTGTTTGCGAAGCCGCAGGCCGCAGGCCTTGTGAATGATAGGTGCCCTTCGGCAGGGTTTCTAAGGTTGTTACGGCAGTGTGCCACAAGGCGGCAGCACTGCTCCGTGTCCTCTCGGGTAACTTGGGGAAAGAAAGCCTTAGCGGGGGTCCCGGTGTTGGACGGGACATGGGGAGTCGAACGTGGCTGAACACACACCCCAGGGCTTGTGTATCCTCGCCTCCTGCCGCTTAACCTGCACTGCCCCACCCCAGGCCTATCGCAAGACTTGCAAGTGGGCTACTCGGAGGGTGCCGTGCTTCGCAGCTGGGGCGACTCTAATGAAGTGGGCTGGAGGCGGGAACCTGCCTAGCAGGAGCCCTGGAGAGCCGGTTTCCTCACAGCTCTTCCCTCTCAGCTGCTCCACCGTCCCTTGGGTACACCGGGCTTTGCTCACCCGTAGGAGGGCCACGTTGGACCGGGAGACCGTGGTACCACGCGGGGCAGAATGGGCACTAGAGGTCCCAGGGGCCGCTGGTCAGGTGGCACGTCCTCCTCCCTTGCTCCCTCAGCAGCAGCATACTCCAGCCGTGGGACCCAGGCCCGCCTAGGCTCCAGGGGTGTGTCTCCAGCCGACGACGTCAAAGAGGCCTGAGGTAACAGAGGAAAGGCATTTCTTACCCCCTTTCTTGCCTTGTCATTGAATAGTCCTTATCCCTTTCGGCATAGTTTATATACAACGTTGCGTCTGTTTGAGCTCTACGACCCTTTGATGCACTTATACACGTAGCTGCACCCGTAGCGTTTCGGGTTCTTTGCCCTGTCGGTTTATTGAGGAATGTTTTGGAGCACTCCCTGTGCTTTCGGTTGGGTCGCCCTTGATGAGAACTTTTTGATACGTTGACTGTCTGTCTGGGAATCCCAGCCTCCTACTTCCCCCTTCCCCGGTCTCCAATTTCCCCCTATGGGAACTCCACGCTTGTCTCTTCCCTTTGTGAACCTGTGTTTCCTTTGTATGCTGCTTCCTTTGTATCCCTATTTAGACTGCACATGTAAGAGATAGCCTGCGATATGGGTCTTGCTGCCTCTAATTTACCAGAATTAGTGAGATCATCTACTGCTCCACCCATGCTGCTGCAAATAGTATGAGTTCATTTTGTTCTGTGGATGAGTGGTAGTCGAGGGAGTGTTGGTGGTAGAACTCCTTTCTCCGTTCACCCCGCGCTCGACATTTCGTTCCTTTGTGTGTCTTGGCTGTGGTAAAGGGTAACACAACGACCACTGGGGTGCAAGTGCTTCCTTCCAGTGATGCTAGTCGCTGGTTATACGACCTGCAGCGGGTTTGCCTTGTGAATGATAGGTGCCCTTCGGCAGGGTTTCTAAGGTTGTTACGGCAGTGTGCCACAAGGCGGCAGCACTGCTCCGTGTCCTCTCGGGTAACTTGGGGAAAGAAAGCCTTAGCGGGGGTCCCGGTGTTGGACGGGACATGGGGAGTCGAACGTGGCTGAACACACACCCCAGGGCTTGTGTATCCTCGCCTCCTGCCGCTTAACCTGCACTGCCCCACCCCAGGCCTATCGCAAGACTTGCAAGTGGGCTACTCGGAGGGTGCCGTGCTTCGCAGCTGGGGCGACTCTAATGAAGTGGGCTGGAGGCGGGAACCTGCCTAGCAGGAGCCCTGGAGAGCCGGTTTCCTCACAGCTCTTCCCTCTCAGCTGCTCCACCGTCCCTTGGGTACACCGGGCTTTGCTCACCCGTAGGAGGGCCACGTTGGACCGGGAGACCGTGGTACCACGCGGGGGAGAATGGGCACTAGAGGTCCCAGGGGCCGCTGGTCAGGTGGCACGTCCTCCTCCCTTGCTCCCTCAGCAGCAGCATACTCCAGCCGTGGGACCCAGGCCCGCCTAGGCTCCAGGGGTGTGTCTCCAGCCGACGACGTCAAAGAGGCCTGAGGTAACAGAGGAAAGGCATTTCTTACCCCCTTCCTTGCCTTGTCATTGAATAGTCCTTACCCCTTTCGGCATAGTTTATATACAACGTTGCGTCTGTTTGAGCTCTACGACCCTTTGATGCAATTATACACGTAGCTGCACCCGTAGCGTTTCGGGTTCTTTGCCCTGTCGGTTTATTGAGGAATGTTTTGTAGCACTCCCTGTGCTTTCGGTTGGGTCGCCCTTGATGAGAACTTTTTGATACGTTGACTGTCTGTCTGGGAATCCCAGCCTCCTACTTCCCCCTTCCCCGGTCTCCAATTTCCCCCTATGGGAACTCCACGCTTGTCTCTTCCCTTTGTGAACCTGTGTTTCCTTTGTATGCTGCTTCCTTTGTATCCCTATTTAGACTGCACATGTAAGAGATAGCCTGCGATATGGGTCTTGCTGCCTCTAATTTACCAGAATTAGTGAGATCATCTACTGCTCCACCCATGCTGCTGCAAATAGTATGAGTTCATTTTGTTCTGTGGATGAGTGGTAGTCGAGGGAGTGTTGGTGGTAGAACTCCTTTCTCCGTTCACCCCGCGCTCGACATTTCGTTCCTTTGTGTGTCTTGACTGTGGTAAAGGGTAACACAACGACCACTGGGGTGCAAGTGCTTCCTTCCAGTGATGCTAGTCGCTGGTTATACGACCTGCAGCGGGTTTGCCTTGTGAATGATAGGTGCCCTTCGGCAGGGTTTCTAAGGTTGTTACGGCAGTGTGCCACAAGGCGGCAGCACTGCTCCGTGTCCTCTCGGGTAACTTGGGGAAAGAAAGCCTTAGCGGGGGTCCCGGTGTTGGACGGGACATGGGGAGTCGAACGTGGCTAAACACACACCCCAGGGCTTGTGTATCCTCGCCTCCTGCCGCTTAACCTGCACTGCCCCACCCCAGGCCTATCGCAAGACTTGCAAGTGGGCTACTCGGAGGGTGCCGTGCTTCGCAGCTGGGGCGACTCTAATGAAGTGGGCTGGAGGCGGGAACCTGCCTAGCAGGAGCCCTGGAGAGCCGGTTTCCTCACAGCTCTTCCCTCTCAGCTGCTCCACCGTCCCTTGGGTACACCGGGCTTTGCTCACCCGTAGGAGGGCCACGTTGGACCGGGAGACCGTGGTACCACGCGGGGGAGAATGGGCACTAGAGGTCCCAGGGGCCGCTGGTCAGGTGGCACGTCCTCCTCCCTTGCTCCCTCAGCAGCAGCATACTCCAGCCGTGGGACCCAGGCCCGCCTAGGCTCCAGGGGTGTGTCTCCAGCCGACGACGTCAAAGAGGCCTGAGGTAACAGAGGAAAGGCATTTCTTACCCCCTTCCTTGCCTTGTCATTGAATAGTCCTTATCCCTTTCGGCATAGTTTATATACAACGTTGCGTCTGTTTGAGCTCTACGACCCTTTGATGCACTTATACACGTAGCTGCACCCGTAGCGTTTCGGGTTCTTTGCCCTGTCGGTTTATTGAGGAATGTTTTGGAGCACTCCCTGTGCTTTCGGTTGGGTCGCCCTTGATGAGAACTTTTTGATACGTTGACTGTCTGTCTGGGAATCCCAGCCTCCTACTTCCCCCTTCCCCGGTCTCCAATTTCCCCCTATGGGAACTCCACGCTTGTCTCTTCCCTTTGTGAACCTGTGTTTCCTTTGTATGCTGCTTCCTTTGTATCCCTATTTAGACTGCACATGTAAGAGATAGCCTGCGATATGGGTCTTGCTGCCTCTAATTTACCAGAATTAGTGAGATCATCTACTGCTCCACCCATGCTGCTGCAAATAGTATGAGTTCATTTTGTTCTGTGGATGAGTGGTAGTCGAGGGAGTGTTGGTGGTAGAACTCCTTTCTCCGTTCACCCCGCGCTCGACATTTCGTTCCTTTGTGTGTCTTGGCTGTGGTAAAGGGTAACACAACGACCACTGGGGTGCAAGTGCTTCCTTCCAGTGATGCTAGTCGCTGGTTATACGACCTGCAGCGGGTTTGCCGAATCTCGGGGTCCCTCCAGTGTTCAGTTTGGTAAGGAACTTGCCTATTGACCTTCATATCGGCTGTTACCAATTTACGATCCCGGCAACGGCAATGGTAGGCTTCCCTTTTGGGCATGCCCTCTTGAGCTCTGAACGCTTTTAGCGTTTGTGAGGACTGCAGCCAGGGAAACCCTCGTTGAACTTCCTTCGCACTCTCTAATCATGACAGATCCTGAGCATCTTTTCATTTGAACGTGCTGTTTTCTAAAACGCGGGTGAGTACCACTGAGGTCTCGAAAGGTTTCTGTCTGAGCGTCGGGCCTGATTTGAATTCACTTCAGAGTACCTCGCCCAGGATATTTCTTGAGGGCAGGGCTGTGTTTGCGAAGCCGCAGGCCGCAGGCCTTGTGAATGATAGGTGCCCTTCGGCAGGGTTTCTAAGGTTGTTACGGCAGTGTGCCACAAGGCGGCAGCACTGCTCCGTGTCCTCTCGGGTAACTTGGGGAAAGAAAGCCTTAGCGGGGGTCCCGGTGTTGGACGGGACATGGGGAGTCGAACGTGGCTGAACACACACCCCAGGGCTTGTGTATCCTCGCCTCCTGCCGCTTAACCTGCACTGCCCCACCCCAGGCCTATCGCAAGACTTGCAAGTGGGCTACTCGGAGGGTGCCGTGCTTCGCAGCTGGGGCGACTCTAATGAAGTGGGCTGGAGGCGGGAACCTGCCTAGCAGGAGCCCTGGAGAGCCGGTTTCCTCACAGCTCTTCCCTCTCAGCTGCTCCACCGTCCCTTGGGTACACCGGGCTTTGCTCACCCGTAGGAGGGCCACGTTGGACCGGGAGACCGTGGTACCACGCGGGGCAGAATGGGCACTAGAGGTCCCAGGGGCCGCTGGTCAGGTGGCACGTCCTCCTCCCTTGCTCCCTCAGCAGCAGCATACTCCAGCCGTGGGACCCAGGCCCGCCTAGGCTCCAGGGGTGTGTCTCCAGCCGACGACGTCAAAGAGGCCTGAGGTAACAGAGGAAAGGCATTTCTTACCCCCTTCCTTGCCTTGTCATTGAATAGTCCTTATCCCTTTCGGCATAGTTTATATACAACGTTGCGTCTGTTTGAGCTCTACGACCCTTTGATGCACTTATACACGTAGCTGCACCCGTAGCGTTTCGGGTTCTTTGCCCTGTCGGTTTATTGAGGAATGTTTTGGAGCACTCCCTGTGCTTTCGGTTGGGTCGCCCTTGATGAGAACTTTTTGATACGTTGACTGTCTGTCTGGGAATCCCAGCCTCCTACTTCCCCCTTCCCCGGTCTCCAATTTCCCCCTATGGGAACTCCACGCTTGTCTCTTCCCTTTGTGAACCTGTGTTTCCTTTGTATGCTGCTTCCTTTGTATCCCTATTTAGACTGCACATGTAAGAGATAGCCTGCGATATGGGTCTTGCTGCCTCTAATTTACCAGAATTAGTGAGATCATCTACTGCTCCACCCATGCTGCTGCAAATAGTATGAGTTCATTTTGTTCTGTGGATGAGTGGTAGTCGAGGGAGTGTTGGTGGTAGAACTCCTTTCTCCGTTCACCCCGCGCTCGACATTTCGTTCCTTTGTGTGTCTTGGCTGTGGTAAAGGGTAACACAACGACCACTGGGGTGCAAGTGCTTCCTTCCAGTGATGCTAGTCGCTGGTTATACGACCTGCAGCGGGTTTGCCTTGTGAATGATAGGTGCCCTTCGGCAGGGTTTCTAAGGTTGTTACGGCAGTGTGCCACAAGGCGGCAGCACTGCTCCGTGTCCTCTCGGGTAACTTGGGGAAAGAAAGCCTTAGCGGGGGTCCCGGTGTTGGACGGGACATGGGGAGTCGAACGTGGCTGAACACACACCCCAGGGCTTGTGTATCCTCGCCTCCTGCCGCTTAACCTGCACTGCCCCACCCCAGGCCTATCGCAAGACTTGCAAGTGGGCTACTCGGAGGGTGCCGTGCTTCGCAGCTGGGGCGACTCTAATGAAGTGGGCTGGAGGCGGGAACCTGCCTAGCAGGAGCCCTGGAGAGCCGGTTTCCTCACAGCTCTTCCCTCTCAGCTGCTCCACCGTCCCTTGGGTACACCGGGCTTTGCTCACCCGTAGGAGGGCCACGTTGGACCGGGAGACCGTGGTACCACGCGGGGGAGAATGGGCACTAGAGGTCCCAGGGGCCGCTGGTCAGGTGGCACGTCCTCCTCCCTTGCTCCCTCAGCAGCAGCATACTCCAGCCGTGGGACCCAGGCCCGCCTAGGCTCCAGGGGTGTGTCTCCAGCCGACGACGTCAAAGAGGCCTGAGGTAACAGAGGAAAGGCATTTCTTACCCCCTTCCTTGCCTTGTCATTGAATAGTCCTTACCCCTTTCGGCATAGTTTATATACAACGTTGCGTCTGTTTGAGCTCTACGACCCTTTGATGCAATTATACACGTAGCTGCACCCGTAGCGTTTCGGGTTCTTTGCCCTGTCGGTTTATTGAGGAATGTTTTGTAGCACTCCCTGTGCTTTCGGTTGGGTCGCCCTTGATGAGAACTTTTTGATACGTTGACTGTCTGTCTGGGAATCCCAGCCTCCTACTTCCCCCTTCCCCGGTCTCCAATTTCCCCCTATGGGAACTCCACGCTTGTCTCTTCCCTTTGTGAACCTGTGTTTCCTTTGTATGCTGCTTCCTTTGTATCCCTATTTAGACTGCACATGTAAGAGATAGCCTGCGATATGGGTCTTGCTGCCTCTAATTTACCAGAATTAGTGAGATCATCTACTGCTCCACCCATGCTGCTGCAAATAGTATGAGTTCATTTTGTTCTGTGGATGAGTGGTAGTCGAGGGAGTGTTGGTGGTAGAACTCCTTTCTCCGTTCACCCCGCGCTCGACATTTCGTTCCTTTGTGTGTCTTGACTGTGGTAAAGGGTAACACAACGACCACTGGGGTGCAAGTGCTTCCTTCCAGTGATGCTAGTCGCTGGTTATACGACCTGCAGCGGGTTTGCCTTGTGAATGATAGGTGCCCTTCGGCAGGGTTTCTAAGGTTGTTACGGCAGTGTGCCACAAGGCGGCAGCACTGCTCCGTGTCCTCTCGGGTAACTTGGGGAAAGAAAGCCTTAGCGGGGGTCCCGGTGTTGGACGGGACATGGGGAGTCGAACGTGGCTAAACACACACCCCAGGGCTTGTGTATCCTCGCCTCCTGCCGCTTAACCTGCACTGCCCCACCCCAGGCCTATCGCAAGACTTGCAAGTGGGCTACTCGGAGGGTGCCGTGCTTCGCAGCTGGGGCGACTCTAATGAAGTGGGCTGGAGGCGGGAACCTGCCTAGCAGGAGCCCTGGAGAGCCGGTTTCCTCACAGCTCTTCCCTCTCAGCTGCTCCACCGTCCCTTGGGTACACCGGGCTTTGCTCACCCGTAGGAGGGCCACGTTGGACCGGGAGACCGTGGTACCACGCGGGGGAGAATGGGCACTAGAGGTCCCAGGGGCCGCTGGTCAGGTGGCACGTCCTCCTCCCTTGCTCCCTCAGCAGCAGCATACTCCAGCCGTGGGACCCAGGCCCGCCTAGGCTCCAGGGGTGTGTCTCCAGCCGACGACGTCAAAGAGGCCTGAGGTAACAGAGGAAAGGCATTTCTTACCCCCTTCCTTGCCTTGTCATTGAATAGTCCTTATCCCTTTCGGCATAGTTTATATACAACGTTGCGTCTGTTTGAGCTCTACGACCCTTTGATGCACTTATACACGTAGCTGCACCCGTAGCGTTTCGGGTTCTTTGCCCTGTCGGTTTATTGAGGAATGTTTTGGAGCACTCCCTGTGCTTTCGGTTGGGTCGCCCTTGATGAGAACTTTTTGATACGTTGACTGTCTGTCTGGGAATCCCAGCCTCCTACTTCCCCCTTCCCCGGTCTCCAATTTCCCCCTATGGGAACTCCACGCTTGTCTCTTCCCTTTGTGAACCTGTGTTTCCTTTGTATGCTGCTTCCTTTGTATCCCTATTTAGACTGCACATGTAAGAGATAGCCTGCGATATGGGTCTTGCTGCCTCTAATTTACCAGAATTAGTGAGATCATCTACTGCTCCACCCATGCTGCTGCAAATAGTATGAGTTCATTTTGTTCTGTGGATGAGTGGTAGTCGAGGGAGTGTTGGTGGTAGAACTCCTTTCTCCGTTCACCCCGCGCTCGACATTTCGTTCCTTTGTGTGTCTTGGCTGTGGTAAAGGGTAACACAACGACCACTGGGGTGCAAGTGCTTCCTTCCAGTGATGCTAGTCGCTGGTTATACGACCTGCAGCGGGTTTGCCGAATCTCGGGGTCCCTCCAGTGTTCAGTTTGGTAAGGAACTTGCCTATTGACCTTCATATCGGCTGTTACCAATTTACGATCCCGGCAACGGCAATGGTAGGCTTCCCTTTTGGGCATGTCCTCTTGAGCTCTGAACGCTTTTAGCGTTTGTGAGGACTGCAGCCAGGGAAACCCTCGTTGAACTTCCTTCGCACTCTCTAATCATGACAGATCCTGAGCATCTTTTCATTTGAATGTGCTGTTTTCTAAAACGCGGGTGAGTACCACTGAGGTCTCGAAAGGTTTCTGTCTGAGAGTCGGGCCTGATTTGAATTCACTTCAGAGTACCTAGCCCAGGATATTTCTTGAGGGCAGGGCTGTGTTTGCGAAGCCGCAGGCCGCAGGCCTTGTGAATGATAGGTGCCCTTCGGCAGGGTTTCTAAGGTTGTTACGGCAGTGTGCCACAAGGCGGCAGCACTGCTCCGTGTCCTCTCGGGTAACTTGGGGAAAGAAAGCCTTAGCGGGGGTCCCGGTGTTGGACGGGACATGGGGAGTCGAACGTGGCTAAACACACACCCCAGGGCTTGTGTATCCTCGCCTCCTGCCGCTTAACCTGCACTGCCCCACCCTAGGCCTATCGCAAGACTTGCAAGTGGGCTACTCGGAGGGTGCCGTGCTTCGCAGCTGGGGCGACTCTAATGAAGTGGGCTGGAGGCGGGAACCTGCCTAGCAGGAGCCCTGGAGAGCCGGTTTCCTCACAGCTCTTCCCTCTCAGCTGCTCCACCGTCCCTTGGGTACACCGGGCTTTGCTCACCCGTAGGAGGGCCACGTTGGACCGGGAGACCGTGGTACCACGCGGGGGAGAATGGGCACTAGAGGTCCCAGGGGCCGCTGGTCAGGTGGCACGTCCTCCTCCCTTGCTCCCTCAGCAGCAGCATACTCCAGCCGTGGGACCCAGGCCCGCCTAGGCTCCAGGGGTGTGTCTCCAGCCGACGACGTCAAAGAGGCCTGAGGTAACAGAGGAAAGGCATTTCTTACCCCCTTCCTTGCCTTGTCATTGAATAGTCCTTATCCCTTTCGGCATAGTTTATATACAACGTTGCGTCTGTTTGAGCTCTACGACCCTTTGATGCAATTATACACGTAGCTGCACCCGTAGCGTTTCGGGTTCTTTGCCCTGTCGGTTTATTGAGGAATGTTTTGGAGCACTCCCTGTGCTTTCGGTTGGGTCGCCCTTGATGAGAACTTTTTGATACGTTGACTGTCTGTCTGGGAATCCCAGCCTCCTACTTCCCCCTTCCCCGGTCTCCAATTTCCCCCTATGGGAACTCCGCGCTTGTCTCTTCCCTTTGTGAACCTGTGTTTCCTTTGTATGCTGCTTCCTTTGTATCCCTATTTAGACTGCACATGTAAGAGATAGCCTGCGATATGGGTCTTGCTGCCTCTAATTTACCAGAATTAGTGGGATCATCTACTGCTCCACCCATGCTGCTGCAAATAGTATGAGTTCATTTTGTTCTGTGGATGAGTGGTAGTCGAGGGAGTGTTGGTGGTAGAACTCCTTTCTCCGTTCACCCCGCGCTCGACATTTCGTTCCTTTGTGTGTCTTGGCTGTGGTAAAGGGTAACACAACGACCACTGGGGTGCAAGTGCTTCCTTCCAGTGATGCTAGTCGCTGGTTATACGACCTGCAGCGGGTTTGCCGAATCTCGGGGTCCCTCCAGTGTTCAGTTTGGTAAGGAACTTGCCTATTGACCTTCATATCGGCTGTTACCAATTTACGATCCCGGCAACGGCAATGGTAGGCTTCCCTTTTGGGCATGCCCTCTTGAGCTCTGAACGCTTTTAGCGTTTGTGAGGACTGCAGCCAGGGAAACCCTCGTTGAACTTCCTTCGCACTCTCTAATCATGACAGATCCTGAACATCTTTTCATTTGAATGTGCTGTTTTCTAAAACGCGGGTGAGTACCACTGAGGTCTCGAAAGGTTTCTGTCTGAGAGTCGGGCCTGATTTGAATTCACTTCAGAGTACCTAGCCCAGGATATTTCTTGAGGGCAGGGCTGTGTTTGCGAAGCCGCAGGCCGCAGGCCTTGTGAATGATAGGTGCCCTTCGGCAGGGTTTCTAAGGTTGTTACGGCAGTGTGCCACAAGGCGGCAGCACTGCTCCATGTCCTCTCGGGTAACTTGGGGAAAGAAAGCCTTAGCGGGGGTCCCGGTGTTGGACGGGACATGGGGAGTCGAACGTGGCTGAACACACACCCCAGGGCTTGTGTATCCTCGCCTCCTGCCGCTTAACCTGCACTGCCCCACCCCAGGCCTATCGCAAGACTTGCAAGTGGGCTACTCGGAGGGTGCCGTGCTTCGCAGCTGGGGCGACTCTAATGAAGTGGGCTGGAGGCGGGAACCTGCCTAGCAGGAGCCCTGGAGAGCCGGTTTCCTCACAGCTCTTCCCTCTCAGCTGCTCCACCGTCCCTTGGGTACACCGGGCTTTGCTCACCCGTAGGAGGGCCACGTTGGACCGGGAGACCGTGGTACCACGCGGGGGAGAATGGGCACTAGAGGGCCCAGGGGCCGCTGGTCAGGTGGCACGTCCTCCTCCCTTGCTCCCTCAGCAGCAGCATACTCCAGCCGTGGGACCCAGGCCCGCCTAGGCTCCAGGGGTGTGTCTCCAGCCGACGACGTCAAAGAGGCCTGAGGTAACAGAGGAAAGGCATTTCTTACCCCCTTCCTTGCCTTGTCATTGAATAGTCCTCATCCCTTTCGGCATAGTTTATATACAACGTTGCGTCTGTTTGAGCTCTACGACCCTTTGATGCAGTTATACACGTAGCTGCACCCGTAGCGTTTCGGGTTCTTTGCCCTGTCGGTTTATTGAGGAATGTTTTGGAGCACTCCCTGTGCTTTCGGTTGGGTCGCCCTTGATGAGAACTTTTTGATACGTTGACTGTCTGTCTGGGAATCCCAGCCTCCTACTTCCCCCTTCCCCGGTCTCCAATTTCCCCCTATGGGAACTCCACGCTTGTCTCTTCCCTTTGTGAACCTGTGTTTCCTTTGTATGCTGCTTCCTTTGTATCCCTATTTAGACTGCACATGTAAGAGATAGCCTGCGATATGGGTCTTGCTGCCTCTAATTTACCAGAATTAGTGAGATCATCTACTGCTCCACCCATGCTGCTGCAAATAGTATGAGTTCATTTTGTTCTGTGGATGAGTGGTAGTCGAGGGAGTGTTGGTGGTAGAACTCCTTTCTCCGTTCACCCCGCGCTCGACATTTCGTTCCTTTGTGTGTCTTGGCTGTGGTAAAGGGTAACACAACGACCACTGGGGTGCAAGTGCTTCCTTCCAGTGATGCTAGTCGCTGGTTATACGACCTGCAGCGGGTTTGCCGAATCTCGGGGTCCCTCCAGTGTTCAGTTTGGTAAGGAACTTGCCTATTGACCTTCATATCGGCTGTTACCAATTTACGATCCCGGCAACGGCAATGGTAGGCTTCCCTTTTGGGCATGCCCTCTTGAGCTCTGAACGCTTTTAGCGTTTGTGAGGACTGCAGCCAGGGAAACCCTCGTTGAACTTCCTTCGCACTCTCTAATCATGACAGATCCTGAGCATCTTTTCATTTGAACGTGCTGTTTTCTAAAACGCGGGTGAGTACCACTGAGGTCTCGAAAGGTTTCTGTCTGAGCGTCGGGCCTGATTTGAATTCACTTCAGAGTACCTAGCCCAGGATATTTCTTGAGGGCAGGGCTGTGTTTGCGAAGCCGCAGGCCGCAGGCCTTGTGAATGATAGGTGCCCTTCGGCAGGGTTTCTAAGGTTGTTACGGCAGTGTGCCACAAGGCGGCAGCACTGCTCCGTGTCCTCTCGGGTAACTTGGGGAAAGAAAGCCTTAGCGGGGGTCCCGGTGTTGGACGGGACATGGGGAGTCGAACGTGGCTGAACACACACCCCAGGGCTTGTGTATCCTCGCCTCCTGCCGCTTAACCTGCACTGCCCCACCCCAGGCCTATCGCAAGACTTGCAAGTGGGCTACTCGGAGGGTGCCGTGCTTCGCAGCTGGGGCGACTCTAATGAAGTGGGCTGGAGGCGGGAACCTGCCTAGCAGGAGCCCTGGAGAGCCGGTTTCCTCACAGCTCTTCCCTCTCAGCTGCTCCACCGTCCCTTGGGTACACCGGGCTTTGCTCACCCGTAGGAGGGCCACGTTGGACCGGGAGACCGTGGTACCACGCGGGGGAGAATGGGCACTAGAGGTCCCAGGGGCCGCTGGTCAGGTGGCACGTCCTCCTCCCTTGCTCCCTCAGCAGCAGCATACTCCAGCCGTGGGACCCAGGCCCGCCTAGGCTCCAGGGGTGTGTCTCCAGCCGACGACGTCAAAGAGGCCTGAGGTAACAGAGGAAAGGCATTTCTTACCCCCTTCCTTGCCTTGTCATTGAATAGTCCTTATCCCTTTCGGCATAGTTTATATACAACGTTGCGTCTGTTTGAGCTCTACGACCCTTTGATGCAATTATACACGTAGCTGCACCCGTAGCGTTTCGGGTTCTTTGCCCTGTCGGTTTATTGAGGAATGTTTTGTAGCACTCCCTGTGCTTTCGGTTGGGTCGCCCTTGATGAGAACTTTTTGATACGTTGACTGTCTGTCTGGGAATCCCAGCCTCCTACTTCCCCCTTCCCCGGTCTCCAATTTCCCCCTATGGGAACTCCACGCTTGTCTCTTCCCTTTGTGAACCTGTGTTTCCTTTGTATGCTGCTTCCTTTGTATCCCTATTTAGACTGCACATGTAAGAGATAGCCTGCGATATGGGTCTTGCTGCCTCTAATTTACCAGAATTAGTGAGATCATCTACTGCTCCACCCATGCTGCTGCAAATAGTATGAGTTCATTTTGTTCTGTGGATGAGTGGTAGTCGAGGGAGTGTTGGTGGTAGAACTCCTTTCTCCGTTCACCCCGCGCTCGACATTTCGTTCCTTTGTGTGTCTTGGCTGTGGTAAAGGGTAACACAACGACCACTGGGGTGCAAGTGCTTCCTTCCAGTGATGCTAGTCGCTGGTTATACGACCTGCAGCGGGTTTGCCTTGTGAATGATAGGTGCCCTTCGGCAGGGTTTCTAAGGTTGTTACGGCAGTGTGCCACAAGGCGGCAGCACTGCTCCGTGTCCTCTCGGGTAACTTGGGGAAAGAAAGCCTTAGCGGGGGTCCCGGTGTTGGACGGGACATGGGGAGTCGAACGTGGCTGAACACACACCCCAGGGCTTGTGTATCCTCGCCTCCTGCCGCTTAACCTGCACTGCCCCACCCCAGGCCTATCGCAAGACTTGCAAGTGGGCTACTCGGAGGGTGCCGTGCTTCGCAGCTGGGGCGACTCTAATGAAGTGGGCTGGAGGCGGGAACCTGCCTAGCAGGAGCCCTGGAGAGCCGGTTTCCTCACAGCTCTTCCCTCTCAGCTGCTCCACCGTCCCTTGGGTACACCGGGCTTTGCTCACCCGTAGGAGGGCCACGTTGGACCGGGAGACCGTGGTACCACGCGGGGGAGAATGGGCACTAGAGGTCCCAGGGGCCGCTGGTCAGGTGGCACGTCCTCCTCCCTTGCTCCCTCAGCAGCAGCATACTCCAGCCGTGGGACCCAGGCCCGCCTAGGCTCCAGGGGTGTGTCTCCAGCCGACGACGTCAAAGAGGCCTGAGGTAACAGAGGAAAGGCATTTCTTACCCCCTTCCTTGCCTTGTCATTGAATAGTCCTTATCCCTTTCGGCATAGTTTATATACAACGTTGCGTCTGTTTGAGCTCTACGACCCTTTGATGCACTTATACACGTAGCTGCACCCGTAGCGTTTCGGGTTCTTTGCCCTGTCGGTTTATTGAGGAATGTTTTGTAGCACTCCCTGTGCTTTCGGTTGGGTCGCCCTTGATGAGAACTTTTTGATACGTTGACTGTCTGTCTGGGAATCCCAGCCTCCTACTTCCCCCTTCCCCGGTCTCCAATTTCCCCCTATGGGAACTCCACGCTTGTCTCTTCCCTTTGTGAACCTGTGTTTCCTTTGTATGCTGCTTCCTTTGTATCCCTATTTAGACTGCACATGTAAGAGATAGCCTGCGATATGGGTCTTGCTGCCTCTAATTTACCAGAATTAGTGAGATCATCTACTGCTCCACCCATGCTGCTGCAAATAGTATGAGTTCATTTTGTTCTGTGGATGAGTGGTAGTCGAGGGAGTGTTGGTGGTAGAACTCCTTTCTCCGTTCACCCCGCGCTCGACATTTCGTTCCTTTGTGTGTCTTGGCTGTGGTAAAGGGTAACACAACGACCACTGGGGTGCAAGTGCTTCCTTCCAGTGATGCTAGTCGCTGGTTATACGACCTGCAGCGGGTTTGCCGAATCTCGGGGTCCCTCCAGTGTTCAGTTTGGTAAGGAACTTGCCTATTGACCTTCATATCGGCTGTTACCAATTTACGATCCCGGCAACGGCAATGGTAGGCTTCCCTTTTGGGCATGCCCTCTTGAGCTCTGAACGCTTTTAGCGTTTGTGAGGACTGCAGCCAGGGAAACCCTCGTTGAACTTCCTTCGCACTCTCTAATCATGACAGATCCTGAGCATCTTTTCATTTGAACGTGCTGTTTTCTAAAACGCGGGTGAGTACCACTGAGGTCTCGAAAGGTTTCTGTCTGAGCGTCGGGCCTGATTTGAATTCACTTCAGAGTACCTCGCCCAGGATATTTCTTGAGGGCAGGGCTGTGTTTGCGAAGCCGCAGGCCGCAGGCCTTGTGAATGATAGGTGCCCTTCGGCAGGGTTTCTAAGGTTGTTACGGCAGTGTGCCACAAGGCGGCAGCACTGCTCCGTGTCCTCTCGGGTAACTTGGGGAAAGAAAGCCTTAGCGGGGGTCCCGGTGTTGGACGGGACATGGGGAGTCGAACGTGGCTGAACACACACCCCAGGGCTTGTGTATCCTCGCCTCCTGCCGCTTAACCTGCACTGCCCCACCCCAGGCCTATCGCAAGACTTGCAAGTGGGCTACTCGGAGGGTGCCGTGCTTCGCAGCTGGGGCGACTCTAATGAAGTGGGCTGGAGGCGGGAACCTGCCTAGCAGGAGCCCTGGAGAGCCGGTTTCCTCACAGCTCTTCCCTCTCAGCTGCTCCACCGTCCCTTGGGTACACCGGGCTTTGCTCACCCGTAGGAGGGCCACGTTGGACCGGGAGACCGTGGTACCACGCGGGGCAGAATGGGCACTAGAGGTCCCAGGGGCCGCTGGTCAGGTGGCACGTCCTCCTCCCTTGCTCCCTCAGCAGCAGCATACTCCAGCCGTGGGACCCAGGCCCGCCTAGGCTCCAGGGGTGTGTCTCCAGCCGACGACGTCAAAGAGGCCTGAGGTAACAGAGGAAAGGCATTTCTTACCCCCTTCCTTGCCTTGTCATTGAATAGTCCTTATCCCTTTCGGCATAGTTTATATACAACGTTGCGTCTGTTTGAGCTCTACGACCCTTTGATGCACTTATACACGTAGCTGCACCCGTAGCGTTTCGGGTTCTTTGCCCTGTCGGTTTATTGAGGAATGTTTTGGAGCACTCCCTGTGCTTTCGGTTGGGTCGCCCTTGATGAGAACTTTTTGATACGTTGACTGTCTGTCTGGGAATCCCAGCCTCCTACTTCCCCCTTCCCCGGTCTCCAATTTCCCCCTATGGGAACTCCACGCTTGTCTCTTCCCTTTGTGAACCTGTGTTTCCTTTGTATGCTGCTTCCTTTGTATCCCTATTTAGACTGCACATGTAAGAGATAGCCTGCGATATGGGTCTTGCTGCCTCTAATTTACCAGAATTAGTGAGATCATCTACTGCTCCACCCATGCTGCTGCAAATAGTATGAGTTCATTTTGTTCTGTGGATGAGTGGTAGTCGAGGGAGTGTTGGTGGTAGAACTCCTTTCTCCGTTCACCCCGCGCTCGACATTTCGTTCCTTTGTGTGTCTTGGCTGTGGTAAAGGGTAACACAACGACCACTGGGGTGCAAGTGCTTCCTTCCAGTGATGCTAGTCGCTGGTTATACGACCTGCAGCGGGTTTGCCTTGTGAATGATAGGTGCCCTTCGGCAGGGTTTCTAAGGTTGTTACGGCAGTGTGCCACAAGGCGGCAGCACTGCTCCGTGTCCTCTCGGGTAACTTGGGGAAAGAAAGCCTTAGCGGGGGTCCCGGTGTTGGACGGGACATGGGGAGTCGAACGTGGCTGAACACACACCCCAGGGCTTGTGTATCCTCGCCTCCTGCCGCTTAACCTGCACTGCCCCACCCCAGGCCTATCGCAAGACTTGCAAGTGGGCTACTCGGAGGGTGCCGTGCTTCGCAGCTGGGGCGACTCTAATGAAGTGGGCTGGAGGCGGGAACCTGCCTAGCAGGAGCCCTGGAGAGCCGGTTTCCTCACAGCTCTTCCCTCTCAGCTGCTCCACCGTCCCTTGGGTACACCGGGCTTTGCTCACCCGTAGGAGGGCCACGTTGGACCGGGAGACCGTGGTACCACGCGGGGCAGAATGGGCACTAGAGGTCCCAGGGGCCGCTGGTCAGGTGGCACGTCCTCCTCCCTTGCTCCCTCAGCAGCAGCATACTCCAGCCGTGGGACCCAGGCCCGCCTAGGCTCCAGGGGTGTGTCTCCAGCCGACGACGTCAAAGAGGCCTGAGGTAACAGAGGAAAGGCATTTCTTACCCCCTTCCTTGCCTTGTCATTGAATAGTCCTTATCCCTTTCGGCATAGTTTATATACAACGTTGCGTCTGTTTGAGCTCTACGACCCTTTGATGCACTTATACACGTAGCTGCACCCGTAGCGTTTCGGGTTCTTTGCCCTGTCGGTTTATTGAGGAATGTTTTGGAGCACTCCCTGTGCTTTCGGTTGGGTCGCCCTTGATGAGAACTTTTTGATACGTTGACTGTCTGTCTGGGAATCCCAGCCTCCTACTTCCCCCTTCCCCGGTCTCCAATTTCCCCCTATGGGAACTCCACGCTTGTCTCTTCCCTTTGTGAACCTGTGTTTCCTTTGTATGCTGCTTCCTTTGTATCCCTATTTAGACTGCACATGTAAGAGATAGCCTGCGATATGGGTCTTGCTGCCTCTAATTTACCAGAATTAGTGAGATCATCTACTGCTCCACCCATGCTGCTGCAAATAGTATGAGTTCATTTTGTTCTGTGGATGAGTGGTAGTCGAGGGAGTGTTGGTGGTAGAACTCCTTTCTCCGTTCACCCCGCGCTCGACATTTCGTTCCTTTGTGTGTCTTGGCTGTGGTAAAGGGTAACACAACGACCACTGGGGTGCAAGTGCTTCCTTCCAGTGATGCTAGTCGCTGGTTATACGACCTGCAGCGGGTTTGCCTTGTGAATGATAGGTGCCCTTCGGCAGGGTTTCTAAGGTTGTTACGGCAGTGTGCCACAAGGCGGCAGCACTGCTCCGTGTCCTCTCGGGTAACTTGGGGAAAGAAAGCCTTAGCGGGGGTCCCGGTGTTGGACGGGACATGGGGAGTCGAACGTGGCTGAACACACACCCCAGGGCTTGTGTATCCTCGCCTCCTGCCGCTTAACCTGCACTGCCCCACCCCAGGCCTATCGCAAGACTTGCAAGTGGGCTACTCGGAGGGTGCCGTGCTTCGCAGCTGGGGCGACTCTAATGAAGTGGGCTGGAGGCGGGAACCTGCCTAGCAGGAGCCCTGGAGAGCCGGTTTCCTCACAGCTCTTCCCTCTCAGCTGCTCCACCGTCCCTTGGGTACACCGGGCTTTGCTCACCCGTAGGAGGGCCACGTTGGACCGGGAGACCGTGGTACCACGCGGGGGAGAATGGGCACTAGAGGTCCCAGGGGCCGCTGGTCAGGTGGCACGTCCTCCTCCCTTGCTCCCTCAGCAGCAGCATACTCCAGCCGTGGGACCCAGGCCCGCCTAGGCTCCAGGGGTGTGTCTCCAGCCGACGACGTCAAAGAGGCCTGAGGTAACAGAGGAAAGGCATTTCTTACCCCCTTCCTTGCCTTGTCATTGAATAGTCCTTACCCCTTTCGGCATAGTTTATATACAACGTTGCGTCTGTTTGAGCTCTACGACCCTTTGATGCAATTATACACGTAGCTGCACCCGTAGCGTTTCGGGTTCTTTGCCCTGTCGGTTTATTGAGGAATGTTTTGTAGCACTCCCTGTGCTTTCGGTTGGGTCGCCCTTGATGAGAACTTTTTGATACGTTGACTGTCTGTCTGGGAATCCCAGCCTCCTACTTCCCCCTTCCCCGGTCTCCAATTTCCCCCTATGGGAACTCCACGCTTGTCTCTTCCCTTTGTGAACCTGTGTTTCCTTTGTATGCTGCTTCCTTTGTATCCCTATTTAGACTGCACATGTAAGAGATAGCCTGCGATATGGGTCTTGCTGCCTCTAATTTACCAGAATTAGTGAGATCATCTACTGCTCCACCCATGCTGCTGCAAATAGTATGAGTTCATTTTGTTCTGTGGATGAGTGGTAGTCGAGGGAGTGTTGGTGGTAGAACTCCTTTCTCCGTTCACCCCGCGCTCGACATTTCGTTCCTTTGTGTGTCTTGACTGTGGTAAAGGGTAACACAACGACCACTGGGGTGCAAGTGCTTCCTTCCAGTGATGCTAGTCGCTGGTTATACGACCTGCAGCGGGTTTGCCTTGTGAATGATAGGTGCCCTTCGGCAGGGTTTCTAAGGTTGTTACGGCAGTGTGCCACAAGGCGGCAGCACTGCTCCGTGTCCTCTCGGGTAACTTGGGGAAAGAAAGCCTTAGCGGGGGTCCCGGTGTTGGACGGGACATGGGGAGTCGAACGTGGCTAAACACACACCCCAGGGCTTGTGTATCCTCGCCTCCTGCCGCTTAACCTGCACTGCCCCACCCCAGGCCTATCGCAAGACTTGCAAGTGGGCTACTCGGAGGGTGCCGTGCTTCGCAGCTGGGGCGACTCTAATGAAGTGGGCTGGAGGCGGGAACCTGCCTAGCAGGAGCCCTGGAGAGCCGGTTTCCTCACAGCTCTTCCCTCTCAGCTGCTCCACCGTCCCTTGGGTACACCGGGCTTTGCTCACCCGTAGGAGGGCCACGTTGGACCGGGAGACCGTGGTACCACGCGGGGGAGAATGGGCACTAGAGGTCCCAGGGGCCGCTGGTCAGGTGGCACGTCCTCCTCCCTTGCTCCCTCAGCAGCAGCATACTCCAGCCGTGGGACCCAGGCCCGCCTAGGCTCCAGGGGTGTGTCTCCAGCCGACGACGTCAAAGAGGCCTGAGGTAACAGAGGAAAGGCATTTCTTACCCCCTTCCTTGCCTTGTCATTGAATAGTCCTTATCCCTTTCGGCATAGTTTATATACAACGTTGCGTCTGTTTGAGCTCTACGACCCTTTGATGCACTTATACACGTAGCTGCACCCGTAGCGTTTCGGGTTCTTTGCCCTGTCGGTTTATTGAGGAATGTTTTGGAGCACTCCCTGTGCTTTCGGTTGGGTCGCCCTTGATGAGAACTTTTTGATACGTTGACTGTCTGTCTGGGAATCCCAGCCTCCTACTTCCCCCTTCCCCGGTCTCCAATTTCCCCCTATGGGAACTCCACGCTTGTCTCTTCCCTTTGTGAACCTGTGTTTCCTTTGTATGCTGCTTCCTTTGTATCCCTATTTAGACTGCACATGTAAGAGATAGCCTGCGATATGGGTCTTGCTGCCTCTAATTTACCAGAATTAGTGAGATCATCTACTGCTCCACCCATGCTGCTGCAAATAGTATGAGTTCATTTTGTTCTGTGGATGAGTGGTAGTCGAGGGAGTGTTGGTGGTAGAACTCCTTTCTCCGTTCACCCCGCGCTCGACATTTCGTTCCTTTGTGTGTCTTGGCTGTGGTAAAGGGTAACACAACGACCACTGGGGTGCAAGTGCTTCCTTCCAGTGATGCTAGTCGCTGGTTATACGACCTGCAGCGGGTTTGCCGAATCTCGGGGTCCCTCCAGTGTTCAGTTTGGTAAGGAACTTGCCTATTGACCTTCATATCGGCTGTTACCAATTTACGATCCCGGCAACGGCAATGGTAGGCTTCCCTTTTGGGCATGTCCTCTTGAGCTCTGAACGCTTTTAGCGTTTGTGAGGACTGCAGCCAGGGAAACCCTCGTTGAACTTCCTTCGCACTCTCTAATCATGACAGATCCTGAGCATCTTTTCATTTGAATGTGCTGTTTTCTAAAACGCGGGTGAGTACCACTGAGGTCTCGAAAGGTTTCTGTCTGAGAGTCGGGCCTGATTTGAATTCACTTCAGAGTACCTAGCCCAGGATATTTCTTGAGGGCAGGGCTGTGTTTGCGAAGCCGCAGGCCGCAGGCCTTGTGAATGATAGGTGCCCTTCGGCAGGGTTTCTAAGGTTGTTACGGCAGTGTGCCACAAGGCGGCAGCACTGCTCCGTGTCCTCTCGGGTAACTTGGGGAAAGAAAGCCTTAGCGGGGGTCCCGGTGTTGGACGGGACATGGGGAGTCGAACGTGGCTAAACACACACCCCAGGGCTTGTGTATCCTCGCCTCCTGCCGCTTAACCTGCACTGCCCCACCCTAGGCCTATCGCAAGACTTGCAAGTGGGCTACTCGGAGGGTGCCGTGCTTCGCAGCTGGGGCGACTCTAATGAAGTGGGCTGGAGGCGGGAACCTGCCTAGCAGGAGCCCTGGAGAGCCGGTTTCCTCACAGCTCTTCCCTCTCAGCTGCTCCACCGTCCCTTGGGTACACCGGGCTTTGCTCACCCGTAGGAGGGCCACGTTGGACCGGGAGACCGTGGTACCACGCGGGGGAGAATGGGCACTAGAGGTCCCAGGGGCCGCTGGTCAGGTGGCACGTCCTCCTCCCTTGCTCCCTCAGCAGCAGCATACTCCAGCCGTGGGACCCAGGCCCGCCTAGGCTCCAGGGGTGTGTCTCCAGCCGACGACGTCAAAGAGGCCTGAGGTAACAGAGGAAAGGCATTTCTTACCCCCTTCCTTGCCTTGTCATTGAATAGTCCTTATCCCTTTCGGCATAGTTTATATACAACGTTGCGTCTGTTTGAGCTCTACGACCCTTTGATGCAATTATACACGTAGCTGCACCCGTAGCGTTTCGGGTTCTTTGCCCTGTCGGTTTATTGAGGAATGTTTTGGAGCACTCCCTGTGCTTTCGGTTGGGTCGCCCTTGATGAGAACTTTTTGATACGTTGACTGTCTGTCTGGGAATCCCAGCCTCCTACTTCCCCCTTCCCCGGTCTCCAATTTCCCCCTATGGGAACTCCGCGCTTGTCTCTTCCCTTTGTGAACCTGTGTTTCCTTTGTATGCTGCTTCCTTTGTATCCCTATTTAGACTGCACATGTAAGAGATAGCCTGCGATATGGGTCTTGCTGCCTCTAATTTACCAGAATTAGTGGGATCATCTACTGCTCCACCCATGCTGCTGCAAATAGTATGAGTTCATTTTGTTCTGTGGATGAGTGGTAGTCGAGGGAGTGTTGGTGGTAGAACTCCTTTCTCCGTTCACCCCGCGCTCGACATTTCGTTCCTTTGTGTGTCTTGGCTGTGGTAAAGGGTAACACAACGACCACTGGGGTGCAAGTGCTTCCTTCCAGTGATGCTAGTCGCTGGTTATACGACCTGCAGCGGGTTTGCCGAATCTCGGGGTCCCTCCAGTGTTCAGTTTGGTAAGGAACTTGCCTATTGACCTTCATATCGGCTGTTACCAATTTACGATCCCGGCAACGGCAATGGTAGGCTTCCCTTTTGGGCATGCCCTCTTGAGCTCTGAACGCTTTTAGCGTTTGTGAGGACTGCAGCCAGGGAAACCCTCGTTGAACTTCCTTCGCACTCTCTAATCATGACAGATCCTGAACATCTTTTCATTTGAATGTGCTGTTTTCTAAAACGCGGGTGAGTACCACTGAGGTCTCGAAAGGTTTCTGTCTGAGAGTCGGGCCTGATTTGAATTCACTTCAGAGTACCTAGCCCAGGATATTTCTTGAGGGCAGGGCTGTGTTTGCGAAGCCGCAGGCCGCAGGCCTTGTGAATGATAGGTGCCCTTCGGCAGGGTTTCTAAGGTTGTTACGGCAGTGTGCCACAAGGCGGCAGCACTGCTCCATGTCCTCTCGGGTAACTTGGGGAAAGAAAGCCTTAGCGGGGGTCCCGGTGTTGGACGGGACATGGGGAGTCGAACGTGGCTGAACACACACCCCAGGGCTTGTGTATCCTCGCCTCCTGCCGCTTAACCTGCACTGCCCCACCCCAGGCCTATCGCAAGACTTGCAAGTGGGCTACTCGGAGGGTGCCGTGCTTCGCAGCTGGGGCGACTCTAATGAAGTGGGCTGGAGGCGGGAACCTGCCTAGCAGGAGCCCTGGAGAGCCGGTTTCCTCACAGCTCTTCCCTCTCAGCTGCTCCACCGTCCCTTGGGTACACCGGGCTTTGCTCACCCGTAGGAGGGCCACGTTGGACCGGGAGACCGTGGTACCACGCGGGGGAGAATGGGCACTAGAGGGCCCAGGGGCCGCTGGTCAGGTGGCACGTCCTCCTCCCTTGCTCCCTCAGCAGCAGCATACTCCAGCCGTGGGACCCAGGCCCGCCTAGGCTCCAGGGGTGTGTCTCCAGCCGACGACGTCAAAGAGGCCTGAGGTAACAGAGGAAAGGCATTTCTTACCCCCTTCCTTGCCTTGTCATTGAATAGTCCTCATCCCTTTCGGCATAGTTTATATACAACGTTGCGTCTGTTTGAGCTCTACGACCCTTTGATGCAGTTATACACGTAGCTGCACCCGTAGCGTTTCGGGTTCTTTGCCCTGTCGGTTTATTGAGGAATGTTTTGGAGCACTCCCTGTGCTTTCGGTTGGGTCGCCCTTGATGAGAACTTTTTGATACGTTGACTGTCTGTCTGGGAATCCCAGCCTCCTACTTCCCCCTTCCCCGGTCTCCAATTTCCCCCTATGGGAACTCCACGCTTGTCTCTTCCCTTTGTGAACCTGTGTTTCCTTTGTATGCTGCTTCCTTTGTATCCCTATTTAGACTGCACATGTAAGAGATAGCCTGCGATATGGGTCTTGCTGCCTCTAATTTACCAGAATTAGTGAGATCATCTACTGCTCCACCCATGCTGCTGCAAATAGTATGAGTTCATTTTGTTCTGTGGATGAGTGGTAGTCGAGGGAGTGTTGGTGGTAGAACTCCTTTCTCCGTTCACCCCGCGCTCGACATTTCGTTCCTTTGTGTGTCTTGGCTGTGGTAAAGGGTAACACAACGACCACTGGGGTGCAAGTGCTTCCTTCCAGTGATGCTAGTCGCTGGTTATACGACCTGCAGCGGGTTTGCCGAATCTCGGGGTCCCTCCAGTGTTCAGTTTGGTAAGGAACTTGCCTATTGACCTTCATATCGGCTGTTACCAATTTACGATCCCGGCAACGGCAATGGTAGGCTTCCCTTTTGGGCATGCCCTCTTGAGCTCTGAACGCTTTTAGCGTTTGTGAGGACTGCAGCCAGGGAAACCCTCGTTGAACTTCCTTCGCACTCTCTAATCATGACAGATCCTGAGCATCTTTTCATTTGAACGTGCTGTTTTCTAAAACGCGGGTGAGTACCACTGAGGTCTCGAAAGGTTTCTGTCTGAGCGTCGGGCCTGATTTGAATTCACTTCAGAGTACCTAGCCCAGGATATTTCTTGAGGGCAGGGCTGTGTTTGCGAAGCCGCAGGCCGCAGGCCTTGTGAATGATAGGTGCCCTTCGGCAGGGTTTCTAAGGTTGTTACGGCAGTGTGCCACAAGGCGGCAGCACTGCTCCGTGTCCTCTCGGGTAACTTGGGGAAAGAAAGCCTTAGCGGGGGTCCCGGTGTTGGACGGGACATGGGGAGTCGAACGTGGCTGAACACACACCCCAGGGCTTGTGTATCCTCGCCTCCTGCCGCTTAACCTGCACTGCCCCACCCCAGGCCTATCGCAAGACTTGCAAGTGGGCTACTCGGAGGGTGCCGTGCTTCGCAGCTGGGGCGACTCTAATGAAGTGGGCTGGAGGCGGGAACCTGCCTAGCAGGAGCCCTGGAGAGCCGGTTTCCTCACAGCTCTTCCCTCTCAGCTGCTCCACCGTCCCTTGGGTACACCGGGCTTTGCTCACCCGTAGGAGGGCCACGTTGGACCGGGAGACCGTGGTACCACGCGGGGGAGAATGGGCACTAGAGGTCCCAGGGGCCGCTGGTCAGGTGGCACGTCCTCCTCCCTTGCTCCCTCAGCAGCAGCATACTCCAGCCGTGGGACCCAGGCCCGCCTAGGCTCCAGGGGTGTGTCTCCAGCCGACGACGTCAAAGAGGCCTGAGGTAACAGAGGAAAGGCATTTCTTACCCCCTTCCTTGCCTTGTCATTGAATAGTCCTTATCCCTTTCGGCATAGTTTATATACAACGTTGCGTCTGTTTGAGCTCTACGACCCTTTGATGCAATTATACACGTAGCTGCACCCGTAGCGTTTCGGGTTCTTTGCCCTGTCGGTTTATTGAGGAATGTTTTGGAGCACTCCCTGTGCTTTCGGTTGGGTCGCCCTTGATGAGAACTTTTTGATACGTTGACTGTCTGTCTGGGAATCCCAGCCTCCTACTTCCCCCTTCCCCGGTCTCCAATTTCCCCCTATGGGAACTCCACGCTTGTCTCTTCCCTTTGTGAACCTGTGTTTCCTTTGTATGCTGCTTCCTTTGTATCCCTATTTAGACTGCACATGTAAGAGATAGCCTGCGATATGGGTCTTGCTGCCTCTAATTTACCAGAATTAGTGAGATCATCTACTGCTCCACCCATGCTGCTGCAAATAGTATGAGTTCATTTTGTTCTGTGGATGAGTGGTAGTCGAGGGAGTGTTGGTGGTAGAACTCCTTTCTCCGTTCACCCCGCGCTCGACATTTCGTTCCTTTGTGTGTCTTGGCTGTGGTAAAGGGTAACACAACGACCACTGGGGTGCAAGTGCTTCCTTCCAGTGATGCTAGTCGCTGGTTATACGACCTGCAGCGGGTTTGCCTTGTGAATGATAGGTGCCCTTCGGCAGGGTTTCTAAGGTTGTTACGGCAGTGTGCCACAAGGCGGCAGCACTGCTCCGTGTCCTCTCGGGTAACTTGGGGAAAGAAAGCCTTAGCGGGGGTCCCGGTGTTGGACGGGACATGGGGAGTCGAACGTGGCTGAACACACACCCCAGGGCTTGTGTATCCTCGCCTCCTGCCGCTTAACCTGCACTGCCCCACCCCAGGCCTATCGCAAGACTTGCAAGTGGGCTACTCGGAGGGTGCCGTGCTTCGCAGCTGGGGCGACTCTAATGAAGTGGGCTGGAGGCGGGAACCTGCCTAGCAGGAGCCCTGGAGAGCCGGTTTCCTCACAGCTCTTCCCTCTCAGCTGCTCCACCGTCCCTTGGGTACACCGGGCTTTGCTCACCCGTAGGAGGGCCACGTTGGACCGGGAGACCGTGGTACCACGCGGGGGAGAATGGGCACTAGAGGTCCCAGGGGCCGCTGGTCAGGTGGCACGTCCTCCTCCCTTGCTCCCTCAGCAGCAGCATACTCCAGCCGTGGGACCCAGGCCCGCCTAGGCTCCAGGGGTGTGTCTCCAGCCGACGACGTCAAAGAGGCCTGAGGTAACAGAGGAAAGGCATTTCTTACCCCCTTCCTTGCCTTGTCATTGAATAGTCCTTATCCCTTTCGGCATAGTTTATATACAACGTTGCGTCTGTTTGAGCTCTACGACCCTTTGATGCACTTATACACGTAGCTGCACCCGTAGCGTTTCGGGTTCTTTGCCCTGTCGGTTTATTGAGGAATGTTTTGTAGCACTCCCTGTGCTTTCGGTTGGGTCGCCCTTGATGAGAACTTTTTGATACGTTGACTGTCTGTCTGGGAATCCCAGCCTCCTACTTCCCCCTTCCCCGGTCTCCAATTTCCCCCTATGGGAACTCCACGCTTGTCTCTTCCCTTTGTGAACCTGTGTTTCCTTTGTATGCTGCTTCCTTTGTATCCCTATTTAGACTGCACATGTAAGAGATAGCCTGCGATATGGGTCTTGCTGCCTCTAATTTACCAGAATTAGTGAGATCATCTACTGCTCCACCCATGCTGCTGCAAATAGTATGAGTTCATTTTGTTCTGTGGATGAGTGGTAGTCGAGGGAGTGTTGGTGGTAGAACTCCTTTCTCCGTTCACCCCGCGCTCGACATTTCGTTCCTTTGTGTGTCTTGGCTGTGGTAAAGGGTAACACAACGACCACTGGGGTGCAAGTGCTTCCTTCCAGTGATGCTAGTCGCTGGTTATACGACCTGCAGCGGGTTTGCCTTGTGAATGATAGGTGCCCTTCGGCAGGGTTTCTAAGGTTGTTACGGCAGTGTGCCACAAGGCGGCAGCACTGCTCCGTGTCCTCTCGGGTAACTTGGGGAAAGAAAGCCTTAGCGGGGGTCCCGGTGTTGGACGGGACATGGGGAGTCGAACGTGGCTGAACACACACCCCAGGGCTTGTGTATCCTCGCCTCCTGCCGCTTAACCTGCACTGCCCCACCCCAGGCCTATCGCAAGACTTGCAAGTGGGCTACTCGGAGGGTGCCGTGCTTCGCAGCTGGGGCGACTCTAATGAAGTGGGCTGGAGGCGGGAACCTGCCTAGCAGGAGCCCTGGAGAGCCGGTTTCCTCACAGCTCTTCCCTCTCAGCTGCTCCACCGTCCCTTGGGTACACCGGGCTTTGCTCACCCGTAGGAGGGCCACGTTGGACCGGGAGACCGTGGTACCACGCGGGGGAGAATGGGCACTAGAGGTCCCAGGGGCCGCTGGTCAGGTGGCACGTCCTCCTCCCTTGCTCCCTCAGCAGCAGCATACTCCAGCCGTGGGACCCAGGCCCGCCTAGGCTCCAGGGGTGTGTCTCCAGCCGACGACGTCAAAGAGGCCTGAGGTAACAGAGGAAAGGCATTTCTTACCCCCTTCCTTGCCTTGTCATTGAATAGTCCTTACCCCTTTCGGCATAGTTTATATACAACGTTGCGTCTGTTTGAGCTCTACGACCCTTTGATGCAATTATACACGTAGCTGCACCCGTAGCGTTTCGGGTTCTTTGCCCTGTCGGTTTATTGAGGAATGTTTTGGAGCACTCCCTGTGCTTTCGGTTGGGTCGCCCTTGATGAGAACTTTTTGATACGTTGACTGTCTGTCTGGGAATCCCAGCCTCCTACTTCCCCCTTCCCCGGTCTCCAATTTCCCCCTATGGGAACTCCACGCTTGTCTCTTCCCTTTGTGAACCTGTGTTTCCTTTGTATGCTGCTTCCTTTGTATCCCTATTTAGACTGCACATGTAAGAGATAGCCTGCGATATGGGTCTTGCTGCCTCTAATTTACCAGAATTAGTGAGATCATCTACTGCTCCACCCATGCTGCTGCAAATAGTATGAGTTCATTTTGTTCTGTGGATGAGTGGTAGTCGAGGGAGTGTTGGTGGTAGAACTCCTTTCTCCGTTCACCCCGCGCTCGACATTTCGTTCCTTTGTGTGTCTTGGCTGTGGTAAAGGGTAACACAACGACCACTGGGGTGCAAGTGCTTCCTTCCAGTGATGCTAGTCGCTGGTTATACGACCTGCAGCGGGTGTGCCTTGTGAATGATAGGTGCCCTTCGGCAGGGTTTCTAAGGTTGTTACGGCAGTGTGCCACAAGGCGGCAGCACTGCTCCGTGTCCTCTCGGGTAACTTGGGGAAAGAAAGCCTTAGCGGGGGTCCCGGTGTTGGACGGGACATGGGGAGTCGAACGTGGCTAAACACACACCCCAGGGCTTGTGTATCCTCGCCTCCTGCCGCTTAACCTGCACTGCCCCACCCTAGGCCTATCGCAAGACTTGCAAGTGGGCTACTCGGAGGGTGCCGTGCTTCGCAGCTGGGGCGACTCTAATGAAGTGGGCTGGAGGCGGGAACCTGCCTAGCAGGAGCCCTGGAGAGCCGGTTTCCTCACAGCTCTTCCCTCTCAGCTGCTCCACCGTCCCTTGGGTACACCGGGCTTTGCTCACCCGTAGGAGGGCCACGTTGGACCGGGAGACCGTGGTACCACGCGGGGGAGAATGGGCACTAGAGGTCCCAGGGGCCGCTGGTCAGGTGGCACGTCCTCCTCCCTTGCTCCCTCAGCAGCAGCATACTCCAGCCGTGGGACCCAGGCCCGCCTAGGCTCCAGGGGTGTGTCTCCAGCCGACGACGACAAAGAGGCCTGAGGTAACAGAGGAAAGGCATTTCTTACCCCCTTCCTTGCCTTGTCATTGAATAGTCCTTATCCCTTTCGGCATAGTTTATATACAACGTTGCGTCTGTTTGAGCTCTACGACCCTTTGATGCACTTATACACGTAGCTGCACCCGTAGCGTTTCGGGTTCTTTGCCCTGTCGGTTTATTGAGGAATGTTTTGGAGCACTCCCTGTGCTTTCGGTTGGGTCGCCCTTGATGAGAACTTTTTGATACGTTGACTGTCTGTCTGGGAATCCCAGCCTCCTACTTCCCCCTTCCCCGGTCTCCAATTTCCCCCTATGGGAACTCCACGCTTGTCTCTTCCCTTTGTGAACCTGTGTTTCCTTTGTATGCTGCTTCCTTTGTATCCCTATTTAGACTGCACATGTAAGAGATAGCCTGCGATATGGGTCTTGCTGCCTCTAATTTACCAGAATTAGTGAGATCATCTACTGCTCCACCCATGCTGCTGCAAATAGTATGAGTTCATTTTGTTCTGTGGATGAGTGGTAGTCGAGGGAGTGTTGGTGGTAGAACTCCTTTCTCCGTTCACCCCGCGCTCGACATTTCGTTCCTTTGTGTGTCTTGGCTGTGGTAAAGGGTAACACAACGACCACTGGGGTGCAAGTGCTTCCTTCCAGTGATGCTAGTCGCTGGTTATACGACCTGCAGCGGGTTTGCCGAATCTCGGGGTCCCTCCAGTGTTCAGTTTGGTAAGGAACTTGCCTATTGACCTTCATATCGGCTGTTACCAATTTACGATCCCGGCAACGGCAATGGTAGGCTTCCCTTTTGGGCATGTCCTCTTGAGCTCTGAACGCTTTTAGCGTTTGTGAGGACTGCAGCCAGGGAAACCCTCGTTGAACTTCCTTCGCACTCTCTAATCATGACAGATCCTGAGCATCTTTTCATTTGAATGTGCTGTTTTCTAAAACGCGGGTGAGTACCACTGAGGTCTCGAAAGGTTTCTGTCTGAGAGTCGGGCCTGATTTGAATTCACTTCAGAGTACCTAGCCCAGGATATTTCTTGAGGGCAGGGCTGTGTTTGCGAAGCCGCAGGCCGCAGGCCTTGTGAATGATAGGTGCCCTTCGGCAGGGTTTCTAAGGTTGTTACGGCAGTGTGCCACAAGGCGGCAGCACTGCTCCGTGTCCTCTCGGGTAACTTGGGGAAAGAAAGCCTTAGCGGGGGTCCCGGTGTTGGACGGGACATGGGGAGTCGAACGTGGCTAAACACACACCCCAGGGCTTGTGTATCCTCGCCTCCTGCCGCTTAACCTGCACTGCCCCACCCTAGGCCTATCGCAAGACTTGCAAGTGGGCTACTCGGAGGGTGCCGTGCTTCGCAGCTGGGGCGACTCTAATGAAGTGGGCTGGAGGCGGGAACCTGCCTAGCAGGAGCCCTGGAGAGCCGGTTTCCTCACAGCTCTTCCCTCTCAGCTGCTCCACCGTCCCTTGGGTACACCGGGCTTTGCTCACCCGTAGGAGGGCCACGTTGGACCGGGAGACCGTGGTACCACGCGGGGGAGAATGGGCACTAGAGGTCCCAGGGGCCGCTGGTCAGGTGGCACGTCCTCCTCCCTTGCTCCCTCAGCAGCAGCATACTCCAGCCGTGGGACCCAGGCCCGCCTAGGCTCCAGGGGTGTGTCTCCAGCCGACGACGTCAAAGAGGCCTGAGGTAACAGAGGAAAGGCATTTCTTACCCCCTTCCTTGCCTTGTCATTGAATAGTCCTTATCCCTTTCGGCATAGTTTATATACAACGTTGCGTCTGTTTGAGCTCTACGACCCTTTGATGCAATTATACACGTAGCTGCACCCGTAGCGTTTCGGGTTCTTTGCCCTGTCGGTTTATTGAGGAATGTTTTGGAGCACTCCCTGTGCTTTCGGTTGGGTCGCCCTTGATGAGAACTTTTTGATACGTTGACTGTCTGTCTGGGAATCCCAGCCTCCTACTTCCCCCTTCCCCGGTCTCCAATTTCCCCCTATGGGAACTCCGCGCTTGTCTCTTCCCTTTGTGAACCTGTGTTTCCTTTGTATGCTGCTTCCTTTGTATCCCTATTTAGACTGCACATGTAAGAGATAGCCTGCGATATGGGTCTTGCTGCCTCTAATTTACCAGAATTAGTGGGATCATCTACTGCTCCACCCATGCTGCTGCAAATAGTATGAGTTCATTTTGTTCTGTGGATGAGTGGTAGTCGAGGGAGTGTTGGTGGTAGAACTCCTTTCTCCGTTCACCCCGCGCTCGACATTTCGTTCCTTTGTGTGTCTTGGCTGTGGTAAAGGGTAACACAACGACCACTGGGGTGCAAGTGCTTCCTTCCAGTGATGCTAGTCGCTGGTTATACGACCTGCAGCGGGTTTGCCGAATCTCGGGGTCCCTCCAGTGTTCAGTTTGGTAAGGAACTTGCCTATTGACCTTCATATCGGCTGTTACCAATTTACGATCCCGGCAACGGCAATGGTAGGCTTCCCTTTTGGGCATGCCCTCTTGAGCTCTGAACGCTTTTAGCGTTTGTGAGGACTGCAGCCAGGGAAACCCTCGTTGAACTTCCTTCGCACTCTCTAATCATGACAGATCCTGAACATCTTTTCATTTGAATGTGCTGTTTTCTAAAACGCGGGTGAGTACCACTGAGGTCTCGAAAGGTTTCTGTCTGAGAGTCGGGCCTGATTTGAATTCACTTCAGAGTACCTAGCCCAGGATATTTCTTGAGGGCAGGGCTGTGTTTGCGAAGCCGCAGGCCGCAGGCCTTGTGAATGATAGGTGCCCTTCGGCAGGGTTTCTAAGGTTGTTACGGCAGTGTGCCACAAGGCGGCAGCACTGCTCCATGTCCTCTCGGGTAACTTGGGGAAAGAAAGCCTTAGCGGGGGTCCCGGTGTTGGACGGGACATGGGGAGTCGAACGTGGCTGAACACACACCCCAGGGCTTGTGTATCCTCGCCTCCTGCCGCTTAACCTGCACTGCCCCACCCCAGGCCTATCGCAAGACTTGCAAGTGGGCTACTCGGAGGGTGCCGTGCTTCGCAGCTGGGGCGACTCTAATGAAGTGGGCTGGAGGCGGGAACCTGCCTAGCAGGAGCCCTGGAGAGCCGGTTTCCTCACAGCTCTTCCCTCTCAGCTGCTCCACCGTCCCTTGGGTACACCGGGCTTTGCTCACCCGTAGGAGGGCCACGTTGGACCGGGAGACCGTGGTACCACGCGGGGGAGAATGGGCACTAGAGGGCCCAGGGGCCGCTGGTCAGGTGGCACGTCCTCCTCCCTTGCTCCCTCAGCAGCAGCATACTCCAGCCGTGGGACCCAGGCCCGCCTAGGCTCCAGGGGTGTGTCTCCAGCCGACGACGTCAAAGAGGCCTGAGGTAACAGAGGAAAGGCATTTCTTACCCCCTTCCTTGCCTTGTCATTGAATAGTCCTCATCCCTTTCGGCATAGTTTATATACAACGTTGCGTCTGTTTGAGCTCTACGACCCTTTGATGCACTTATACACGTAGCTGCACCCGTAGCGTTTCGGGTTCTTTGCCCTGTCGGTTTATTGAGGAATGTTTTGGAGCACTCCCTGTGCTTTCGGTTGGGTCGCCCTTGATGAGAACTTTTTGATACGTTGACTGTCTGTCTGGGAATCCCAGCCTCCTACTTCCCCCTTCCCCGGTCTCCAATTTCCCCCTATGGGAACTCCACGCTTGTCTCTTCCCTTTGTGAACCTGTGTTTCCTTTGTATGCTGCTTCCTTTGTATCCCTATTTAGACTGCACATGTAAGAGATAGCCTGCGATATGGGTCTTGCTGCCTCTAATTTACCAGAATTAGTGAGATCATCTACTGCTCCACCCATGCTGCTGCAAATAGTATGAGTTCATTTTGTTCTGTGGATGAGTGGTAGTCGAGGGAGTGTTGGTGGTAGAACTCCTTTCTCCGTTCACCCCGCGCTCGACATTTCGTTCCTTTGTGTGTCTTGGCTGTGGTAAAGGGTAACACAACGACCACTGGGGTGCAAGTGCTTCCTTCCAGTGATGCTAGTCGCTGGTTATACGACCTGCAGCGGGTTTGCCGAATCTCGGGGTCCCTCCAGTGTTCAGTTTGGTAAGGAACTTGCCTATTGACCTTCATATCGGCTGTTACCAATTTACGATCCCGGCAACGGCAATGGTAGGCTTCCCTTTTGGGCATGCCCTCTTGAGCTCTGAACGCTTTTAGCGTTTGTGAGGACTGCAGCCAGGGAAACCCTCGTTGAACTTCCTTCGCACTCTCTAATCATGACAGATCCTGAGCATCTTTTCATTTGAACGTGCTGTTTTCTAAAACGCGGGTGAGTACCACTGAGGTCTCGAAAGGTTTCTGTCTGAGCGTCGGGCCTGATTTGAATTCACTTCAGAGTACCTAGCCCAGGATATTTCTTGAGGGCAGGGCTGTGTTTGCGAAGCCGCAGGCCGCAGGCCTTGTGAATGATAGGTGCCCTTCGGCAGGGTTTCTAAGGTTGTTACGGCAGTGTGCCACAAGGCGGCAGCACTGCTCCGTGTCCTCTCGGGTAACTTGGGGAAAGAAAGCCTTAGCGGGGGTCCCGGTGTTGGACGGGACATGGGGAGTCGAACGTGGCTGAACACACACCCCAGGGCTTGTGTATCCTCGCCTCCTGCCGCTTAACCTGCACTGCCCCACCCCAGGCCTATCGCAAGACTTGCAAGTGGGCTACTCGGAGGGTGCCGTGCTTCGCAGCTGGGGCGACTCTAATGAAGTGGGCTGGAGGCGGGAACCTGCCTAGCAGGAGCCCTGGAGAGCCGGTTTCCTCACAGCTCTTCCCTCTCAGCTGCTCCACCGTCCCTTGGGTACACCGGGCTTTGCTCACCCGTAGGAGGGCCACGTTGGACCGGGAGACCGTGGTACCACGCGGGGGAGAATGGGCACTAGAGGTCCCAGGGGCCGCTGGTCAGGTGGCACGTCCTCCTCCCTTGCTCCCTCAGCAGCAGCATACTCCAGCCGTGGGACCCAGGCCCGCCTAGGCTCCAGGGGTGTGTCTCCAGCCGACGACGTCAAAGAGGCCTGAGGTAACAGAGGAAAGGCATTTCTTACCCCCTTCCTTGCCTTGTCATTGAATAGTCCTTATCCCTTTCGGCATAGTTTATATACAACGTTGCGTCTGTTTGAGCTCTACGACCCTTTGATGCAATTATACACGTAGCTGCACCCGTAGCGTTTCGGGTTCTTTGCCCTGTCGGTTTATTGAGGAATGTTTTGTAGCACTCCCTGTGCTTTCGGTTGGGTCGCCCTTGATGAGAACTTTTTGATACGTTGACTGTCTGTCTGGGAATCCCAGCCTCCTACTTCCCCCTTCCCCGGTCTCCAATTTCCCCCTATGGGAACTCCACGCTTGTCTCTTCCCTTTGTGAACCTGTGTTTCCTTTGTATGCTGCTTCCTTTGTATCCCTATTTAGACTGCACATGTAAGAGATAGCCTGCGATATGGGTCTTGCTGCCTCTAATTTACCAGAATTAGTGAGATCATCTACTGCTCCACCCATGCTGCTGCAAATAGTATGAGTTCATTTTGTTCTGTGGATGAGTGGTAGTCGAGGGAGTGTTGGTGGTAGAACTCCTTTCTCCGTTCACCCCGCGCTCGACATTTCGTTCCTTTGTGTGTCTTGGCTGTGGTAAAGGGTAACACAACGACCACTGGGGTGCAAGTGCTTCCTTCCAGTGATGCTAGTCGCTGGTTATACGACCTGCAGCGGGTTTGCCTTGTGAATGATAGGTGCCCTTCGGCAGGGTTTCTAAGGTTGTTACGGCAGTGTGCCACAAGGCGGCAGCACTGCTCCGTGTCCTCTCGGGTAACTTGGGGAAAGAAAGCCTTAGCGGGGGTCCCGGTGTTGGACGGGACATGGGGAGTCGAACGTGGCTGAACACACACCCCAGGGCTTGTGTATCCTCGCCTCCTGCCGCTTAACCTGCACTGCCCCACCCCAGGCCTATCGCAAGACTTGCAAGTGGGCTACTCGGAGGGTGCCGTGCTTCGCAGCTGGGGCGACTCTAATGAAGTGGGCTGGAGGCGGGAACCTGCCTAGCAGGAGCCCTGGAGAGCCGGTTTCCTCACAGCTCTTCCCTCTCAGCTGCTCCACCGTCCCTTGGGTACACCGGGCTTTGCTCACCCGTAGGAGGGCCACGTTGGACCGGGAGACCGTGGTACCACGCGGGGGAGAATGGGCACTAGAGGTCCCAGGGGCCGCTGGTCAGGTGGCACGTCCTCCTCCCTTGCTCCCTCAGCAGCAGCATACTCCAGCCGTGGGACCCAGGCCCGCCTAGGCTCCAGGGGTGTGTCTCCAGCCGACGACGTCAAAGAGGCCTGAGGTAACAGAGGAAAGGCATTTCTTACCCCCTTCCTTGCCTTGTCATTGAATAGTCCTTATCCCTTTCGGCATAGTTTATATACAACGTTGCGTCTGTTTGAGCTCTACGACCCTTTGATGCACTTATACACGTAGCTGCACCCGTAGCGTTTCGGGTTCTTTGCCCTGTCGGTTTATTGAGGAATGTTTTGTAGCACTCCCTGTGCTTTCGGTTGGGTCGCCCTTGATGAGAACTTTTTGATACGTTGACTGTCTGTCTGGGAATCCCAGCCTCCTACTTCCCCCTTCCCCGGTCTCCAATTTCCCCCTATGGGAACTCCACGCTTGTCTCTTCCCTTTGTGAACCTGTGTTTCCTTTGTATGCTGCTTCCTTTGTATCCCTATTTAGACTGCACATGTAAGAGATAGCCTGCGATATGGGTCTTGCTGCCTCTAATTTACCAGAATTAGTGAGATCATCTACTGCTCCACCCATGCTGCTGCAAATAGTATGAGTTCATTTTGTTCTGTGGATGAGTGGTAGTCGAGGGAGTGTTGGTGGTAGAACTCCTTTCTCCGTTCACCCCGCGCTCGACATTTCGTTCCTTTGTGTGTCTTGGCTGTGGTAAAGGGTAACACAACGACCACTGGGGTGCAAGTGCTTCCTTCCAGTGATGCTAGTCGCTGGTTATACGACCTGCAGCGGGTTTGCCGAATCTCGGGGTCCCTCCAGTGTTCAGTTTGGTAAGGAACTTGCCTATTGACCTTCATATCGGCTGTTACCAATTTACGATCCCGGCAACGGCAATGGTAGGCTTCCCTTTTGGGCATGCCCTCTTGAGCTCTGAACGCTTTTAGCGTTTGTGAGGACTGCAGCCAGGGAAACCCTCGTTGAACTTCCTTCGCACTCTCTAATCATGACAGATCCTGAGCATCTTTTCATTTGAACGTGCTGTTTTCTAAAACGCGGGTGAGTACCACTGAGGTCTCGAAAGGTTTCTGTCTGAGAGTCGGGCCTGATTTGAATTCACTTCAGAGTACCTAGCCCAGGATATTTCTTGAGGGCAGGGCTGTGTTTGCGAAGCCGCAGGCCGCAGGCCTTGTGAATGATAGGTGCCCTTCGGCAGGGTTTCTAAGGTTGTTACGGCAGTGTGCCACAAGGCGGCAGCACTGCTCCGTGTCCTCTCGGGTAACTTGGGGAAAGAAAGCCTTAGCGGGGGTCCCGGTGTTGGACGGGACATGGGGAGTCGAACGTGGCTGAACACACACCCCAGGGCTTGTGTATCCTCGCCTCCTGCCGCTTAACCTGCACTGCCCCACCCCAGGCCTATCGCAAGACTTGCAAGTGGGCTACTCGGAGGGTGCCGTGCTTCGCAGCTGGGGCGACTCTAATGAAGTGGGCTGGAGGCGGGAACCTGCCTAGCAGGAGCCCTGGAGAGCCGGTTTCCTCACAGCTCTTCCCTCTCAGCTGCTCCACCGTCCCTTGGGTACACCGGGCTTTGCTCACCCGTAGGAGGGCCACGTTGGACCGGGAGACCGTGGTACCACGCGGGGGAGAATGGGCACTAGAGGTCCCAGGGGCCGCTGGTCAGGTGGCACGTCCTCCTCCCTTGCTCCCTCAGCAGCAGCATACTCCAGCCGTGGGACCCAGGCCCGCCTAGGCTCCAGGGGTGTGTCTCCAGCCGACGACGTCAAAGAGGCCTGAGGTAACAGAGGAAAGGCATTTCTTACCCCCTTCCTTGCCTTGTCATTGAATAGTCCTTATCCCTTTCGGCATAGTTTATATACAACGTTGCGTCTGTTTGAGCTCTACGACCCTTTGATGCACTTATACACGTAGCTGCACCCGTAGCGTTTCGGGTTCTTTGCCCTGTCGGTTTATTGAGGAATGTTTTGGAGCACTCCCTGTGCTTTCGGTTGGGTCGCCCTTGATGAGAACTTTTTGATACGTTGACTGTCTGTCTGGGAATCCCAGCCTCCTACTTCCCCCTTCCCCGGTCTCCAATTTCCCCCTATGGGAACTCCACGCTTGTCTCTTCCCTTTGTGAACCTGTGTTTCCTTTGTATGCTGCTTCCTTTGTATCCCTATTTAGACTGCACATGTAAGAGATAGCCTGCGATATGGGTCTTGCTGCCTCTAATTTACCAGAATTAGTGAGATCATCTACTGCTCCACCCATGCTGCTGCAAATAGTATGAGTTCATTTTGTTCTGTGGATGAGTGGTAGTCGAGGGAGTGTTGGTGGTAGAACTCCTTTCTCCGTTCACCCCGCGCTCGACATTTCGTTCCTTTGTGTGTCTTGGCTGTGGTAAAGGGTAACACAACGACCACTGGGGTGCAAGTGCTTCCTTCCAGTGATGCTAGTCGCTGGTTATACGACCTGCAGCGGGTTTGCCGAATCTCGGGGTCCCTCCAGTGTTCAGTTTGGTAAGGAACTTGCCTATTGACCTTCATATCGGCTGTTACCAATTTACGATCCCGGCAACGGCAATGGTAGGCTTCCCTTTTGGGCATGCCCTCTTGAGCTCTGAACGCTTTTAGCGTTTGTGAGGACTGCAGCCAGGGAAACCCTCGTTGAACTTCCTTCGCACTCTCTAATCATGACAGATCCTGAGCATCTTTTCATTTGAACGTGCTGTTTTCTAAAACGCGGGTGAGTACCACTGAGGTCTCGAAAGGTTTCTGTCTGAGAGTCGGGCCTGATTTGAATTCACTTCAGAGTACCTAGCCCAGGATATTTCTTGAGGGCAGGGCTGTGTTTGCGAAGCCGCAGGCCGCAGGCCTTGTGAATGATAGGTGCCCTTCGGCAGGGTTTCTAAGGTTGTTACGGCAGTGTGCCACAAGGCGGCAGCACTGCTCCGTGTCCTCTCGGGTAACTTGGGGAAAGAAAGCCTTAGCGGGGGTCCCGGTGTTGGACGGGACATGGGGAGTCGAACGTGGCTGAACACACACCCCAGGGCTTGTGTATCCTCGCCTCCTGCCGCTTAACCTGCACTGCCCCACCCCAGGCCTATCGCAAGACTTGCAAGTGGGCTACTCGGAGGGTGCCGTGCTTCGCAGCTGGGGCGACTCTAATGAAGTGGGCTGGAGGCGGGAACCTGCCTAGCAGGAGCCCTGGAGAGCCGGTTTCCTCACAGCTCTTCCCTCTCAGCTGCTCCACCGTCCCTTGGGTACACCGGGCTTTGCTCACCCGTAGGAGGGCCACGTTGGACCGGGAGACCGTGGTACCACGCGGGGGAGAATGGGCACTAGAGGTCCCAGGGGCCGCTGGTCAGGTGGCACGTCCTCCTCCCTTGCTCCCTCAGCAGCAGCATACTCCAGCCGTGGGACCCAGGCCCGCCTAGGCTCCAGGGGTGTGTCTCCAGCCGACGACGTCAAAGAGGCCTGAGGTAACAGAGGAAAGGCATTTCTTACCCCCTTCCTTGCCTTGTCATTGAATAGTCCTTATCCCTTTCGGCATAGTTTATATACAACGTTGCGTCTGTTTGAGCTCTACGACCCTTTGATGCACTTATACACGTAGCTGCACCCGTAGCGTTTCGGGTTCTTTGCCCTGTCGGTTTATTGAGGAATGTTTTGGAGCACTCCCTGTGCTTTCGGTTGGGTCGCCCTTGATGAGAACTTTTTGATACGTTGACTGTCTGTCTGGGAATCCCAGCCTCCTACTTCCCCCTTCCCCGGTCTCCAATTTCCCCCTATGGGAACTCCACGCTTGTCTCTTCCCTTTGTGAACCTGTGTTTCCTTTGTATGCTGCTTCCTTTGTATCCCTATTTAGACTGCACATGTAAGAGATAGCCTGCGATATGGGTCTTGCTGCCTCTAATTTACCAGAATTAGTGAGATCATCTACTGCTCCACCCATGCTGCTGCAAATAGTATGAGTTCATTTTGTTCTGTGGATGAGTGGTAGTCGAGGGAGTGTTGGTGGTAGAACTCCTTTCTCCGTTCACCCCGCGCTCGACATTTCGTTCCTTTGTGTGTCTTGGCTGTGGTAAAGGGTAACACAACGACCACTGGGGTGCAAGTGCTTCCTTCCAGTGATGCTAGTCGCTGGTTATACGACCTGCAGCGGGTTTGCCGAATCTCGGGGTCCCTCCAGTGTTCAGTTTGGTAAGGAACTTGCCTATTGACCTTCATATCGGCTGTTACCAATTTACGATCCCGGCAACGGCAATGGTAGGCTTCCCTTTTGGGCATGCCCTCTTGAGCTCTGAACGCTTTTAGCGTTTGTGAGGACTGCAGCCAGGGAAACCCTCGTTGAACTTCCTTCGCACTCTCTAATCATGACAGATCCTGAGCATCTTTTCATTTGAACGTGCTGTTTTCTAAAACGCGGGTGAGTACCACTGAGGTCTCGAAAGGTTTCTGTCTGAGAGTCGGGCCTGATTTGAATTCACTTCAGAGTACCTAGCCCAGGATATTTCTTGAGGGCAGGGCTGTGTTTGCGAAGCCGCAGGCCGCAGGCCTTGTGAATGATAGGTGCCCTTCGGCAGGGTTTCTAAGGTTGTTACGGCAGTGTGCCACAAGGCGGCAGCACTGCTCCGTGTCCTCTCGGGTAACTTGGGGAAAGAAAGCCTTAGCGGGGGTCCCGGTGTTGGACGGGACATGGGGAGTCGAACGTGGCTGAACACACACCCCAGGGCTTGTGTATCCTCGCCTCCTGCCGCTTAACCTGCACTGCCCCACCCCAGGCCTATCGCAAGACTTGCAAGTGGGCTACTCGGAGGGTGCCGTGCTTCGCAGCTGGGGCGACTCTAATGAAGTGGGCTGGAGGCGGGAACCTGCCTAGCAGGAGCCCTGGAGAGCCGGTTTCCTCACAGCTCTTCCCTCTCAGCTGCTCCACCGTCCCTTGGGTACACCGGGCTTTGCTCACCCGTAGGAGGGCCACGTTGGACCGGGAGACCGTGGTACCACGCGGGGCAGAATGGGCACTAGAGGTCCCAGGGGCCGCTGGTCAGGTGGCACGTCCTCCTCCCTTGCTCCCTCAGCAGCAGCATACTCCAGCCGTGGGACCCAGGCCCGCCTAGGCTCCAGGGGTGTGTCTCCAGCCGACGACGTCAAAGAGGCCTGAGGTAACAGAGGAAAGGCATTTCTTACCCCCTTCCTTGCCTTGTCATTGAATAGTCCTTATCCCTTTCGGCATAGTTTATATACAACGTTGCGTCTGTTTGAGCTCTACGACCCTTTGATGCACTTATACACGTAGCTGCACCCGTAGCGTTTCGGGTTCTTTGCCCTGTCGGTTTATTGAGGAATGTTTTGGAGCACTCCCTGTGCTTTCGGTTGGGTCGCCCTTGATGAGAACTTTTTGATACGTTGACTGTCTGTCTGGGAATCCCAGCCTCCTACTTCCCCCTTCCCCGGTCTCCAATTTCCCCCTATGGGAACTCCACGCTTGTCTCTTCCCTTTGTGAACCTGTGTTTCCTTTGTATGCTGCTTCCTTTGTATCCCTATTTAGACTGCACATGTAAGAGATAGCCTGCGATATGGGTCTTGCTGCCTCTAATTTACCAGAATTAGTGAGATCATCTACTGCTCCACCCATGCTGCTGCAAATAGTATGAGTTCATTTTGTTCTGTGGATGAGTGGTAGTCGAGGGAGTGTTGGTGGTAGAACTCCTTTCTCCGTTCACCCCGCGCTCGACATTTCGTTCCTTTGTGTGTCTTGGCTGTGGTAAAGGGTAACACAACGACCACTGGGGTGCAAGTGCTTCCTTCCAGTGATGCTAGTCGCTGGTTATACGACCTGCAGCGGGTTTGCCGAATCTCGGGGTCCCTCCAGTGTTCAGTTTGGTAAGGAACTTGCCTATTGACCTTCATATCGGCTGTTACCAATTTACGATCCCGGCAACGGCAATGGTAGGCTTCCCTTTTGGGCATGCCCTCTTGAGCTCTGAACGCTTTTAGCGTTTGTGAGGACTGCAGCCAGGGAAACCCTCGTTGAACTTCCTTCGCACTCTCTAATCATGACAGATCCTGAGCATCTTTTCATTTGAACGTGCTGTTTTCTAAAACGCGGGTGAGTACCACTGAGGTCTCGAAAGGTTTCTGTCTGAGAGTCGGGCCTGATTTGAATTCACTTCAGAGTACCTAGCCCAGGATATTTCTTGAGGGCAGGGCTGTGTTTGCGAAGCCGCAGGCCGCAGGCCTTGTGAATGATAGGTGCCCTTCGGCAGGGTTTCTAAGGTTGTTACGGCAGTGTGCCACAAGGCGGCAGCACTGCTCCGTGTCCTCTCGGGTAACTTGGGGAAAGAAAGCCTTAGCGGGGGTCCCGGTGTTGGACGGGACATGGGGAGTTGAACGTGGCTAAACACACACCCCAGGGCTTGTGTATCCTCGCCTCCTGCCGCTTAACCTGCACTGCCCCACCCCAGGCCTATCGCAAGACTTGCAAGTGGGCTACTCGGAGGGTGCCGTGCTTCGCAGCTGGGGCGACTCTAATGAAGTGGGCTGGAGGCGGGAACCTGCCTAGCAGGAGCCCTGGAGAGCCGGTTTCCTCACAGCTCTTCCCTCTCAGCTGCTCCACCGTCCCTTGGGTACACCGGGCTTTGCTCACCCGTAGGAGGGCCACGTTGGACCGGGAGACCGTGGTACCACGCGGGGGAGAATGGGCACTAGAGGTCCCAGGGGCCGCTGGTCAGGTGGCACGTCCTCCTCCCTTGCTCCCTCAGCAGCAGCATACTCCAGCCGTGGGACCCAGGCCCGCCTAGGCTCCAGGGGTGTGTCTCCAGCCGACGACGTCAAAGAGGCCTGAGGTAACAGAGGAAAGGCATTTCTTACCCCCTTCCTTGCCTTGTCATTGAATAGTCCTTATCCCTTTCGGCATAGTTTATATACAACGTTGCGTCTGTTTGAGCTCTACGACCCTTTGATGCACTTATACACGTAGCTGCACCCGTAGCGTTTCGGGTTCTTTGCCCTGTCGGTTTATTGAGGAATGTTTTGGAGCACTCCCTGTGCTTTCGGTTGGGTCGCCCTTGATGAGAACTTTTTGATACGTTGACTGTCTGTCTGGGAATCCCAGCCTCCTACTTCCCCCTTCCCCGGTCTCCAATTTCCCCCTATGGGAACTCCACGCTTGTCTCTTCCCTTTGTGAACCTGTGTTTCCTTTGTATGCTGCTTCCTTTGTATCCCTATTTAGACTGCACATGTAAGAGATAGCCTGCGATATGGGTCTTGCTGCCTCTAATTTACCAGAATTAGTGAGATCATCTACTGCTCCACCCATGCTGCTGCAAATAGTATGAGTTCATTTTGTTCTGTGGATGAGTGGTAGTCGAGGGAGTGTTGGTGGTAGAACTCCTTTCTCCGTTCACCCCGCGCTCGACATTTCGTTCCTTTGTGTGTCTTGGCTGTGGTAAAGGGTAACACAACGACCACTGGGGTGCAAGTGCTTCCTTCCAGTGATGCTAGTCGCTGGTTATACGACCTGCAGCGGGTGTGCCTTGTGAATGATAGGTGCCCTTCGGCAGGGTTTCTAAGGTTGTTACGGCAGTGTGCCACAAGGCGGCAGCACTGCTCCGTGTCCTCTCGGGTAACTTGGGGAAAGAAAGCCTTAGCGGGGGTCCCGGTGTTGGACGGGACATGGGGAGTCGAACGTGGCTAAACACACACCCCAGGGCTTGTGTATCCTCGCCTCCTGCCGCTTAACCTGCACTGCCCCACCCTAGGCCTATCGCAAGACTTGCAAGTGGGCTACTCGGAGGGTGCCGTGCTTCGCAGCTGGGGCGACTCTAATGAAGTGGGCTGGAGGCGGGAACCTGCCTAGCAGGAGCCCTGGAGAGCCGGTTTCCTCACAGCTCTTCCCTCTCAGCTGCTCCACCGTCCCTTGGGTACACCGGGCTTTGCTCACCCGTAGGAGGGCCACGTTGGACCGGGAGACCGTGGTACCACGCGGGGGAGAATGGGCACTAGAGGTCCCAGGGGCCGCTGGTCAGGTGGCACGTCCTCCTCCCTTGCTCCCTCAGCAGCAGCATACTCCAGCCGTGGGACCCAGGCCCGCCTAGGCTCCAGGGGTGTGTCTCCAGCCGACGACGTCAAAGAGGCCTGAGGTAACAGAGGAAAGGCATTTCTTACCCCCTTCCTTGCCTTGTCATTGAATAGTCCTTATCCCTTTCGGCATAGTTTATATACAACGTTGCGTCTGTTTGAGCTCTACGACCCTTTGATGCACTTATACACGTAGCTGCACCCGTAGCGTTTCGGGTTCTTTGCCCTGTCGGTTTATTGAGGAATGTTTTGTAGCACTCCCTGTGCTTTCGGTTGGGTCGCCCTTGATGAGAACTTTTTGATACGTTGACTGTCTGTCTGGGAATCCCAGCCTCCTACTTCCCCCTTCCCCGGTCTCCAATTTCCCCCTATAGGAACTCCACGCTTGTCTCTTCCCTTTGTGAACCTGTGTTTCCTTTGTATGCTGCTTCCTTTGTATCCCTATTTAGACTGCACATGTAAGAGATAGCCTGCGATATGGGTCTTGCTGCCTCTAATTTACCAGAATTAGTGAGATCATCTACTGCTCCACCCATGCTGCTGCAAATAGTATGAGTTCATTTTGTTCTGTGGATGAGTGGTAGTCGAGGGAGTGTTGGTGGTAGAACTCCTTTCTCCGTTCACCCCGCGCTCGACATTTCGTTCCTTTGTGTGTCTTGGCTGTGGTAAAGGGTAACACAACGACCACTGGGGTGCAAGTGCTTCCTTCCAGTGATGCTAGTCGCTGGTTATACGACCTGCAGCGGGTTTGCCGAATCTCGGGGTCCCTCCAGTGTTCAGTTTGGTAAGGAACTTGCCTATTGACCTTCATATCGGCTGTTACCAATTTACGATCCCGGCAACGGCAATGGTAGGCTTCCCTTTTGGGCATGCCCTCTTGAGCTCTGAACGCTTTTAGCGTTTGTGAGGACTGCAGCCAGGGAAACCCTCGTTGAACTTCCTTCGCACTCTCTAATCATGACAGATCCTGAGCATCTTTTCATTTGAACGTGCTGTTTTCTAAAACGCGGGTGAGTACCACTGAGGTCTCGAAAGGTTTCTGTCTGAGAGTCGGGCCTGATTTGAATTCACTTCAGAGTACCTAGCCCAGGATATTTCTTGAGGGCAGGGCTGTGTTTGCGAAGCCGCAGGCCGCAGGCCTTGTGAATGATAGGTGCCCTTCGGCAGGGTTTCTAAGGTTGTTACGGCAGTGTGCCACAAGGCGGCAGCACTGCTCCGTGTCCTCTCGGGTAACTTGGGGAAAGAAAGCCTTAGCGGGGGTCCCGGTGTTGGACGGGACATGGGGAGTCGAACGTGGCTGAACACACACCCCAGGGCTTGTGTATCCTCGCCTCCTGCCGCTTAACCTGCACTGCCCCACCCCAGGCCTATCGCAAGACTTGCAAGTGGGCTACTCGGAGGGTGCCGTGCTTCGCAGCTGGGGCGACTCTAATGAAGTGGGCTGGAGGCGGGAACCTGCCTAGCAGGAGCCCTGGAGAGCCGGTTTCCTCACAGCTCTTCCCTCTCAGCTGCTCCACCGTCCCTTGGGTACACCGGGCTTTGCTCACCCGTAGGAGGGCCACGTTGGACCGGGAGACCGTGGTACCACGCGGGGGAGAATGGGCACTAGAGGTCCCAGGGGCCGCTGGTCAGGTGGCACGTCCTCCTCCCTTGCTCCCTCAGCAGCAGCATACTCCAGCCGTGGGACCCAGGCCCGCCTAGGCTCCAGGGGTGTGTCTCCAGCCGACGACGTCAAAGAGGCCTGAGGTAACAGAGGAAAGGCATTTCTTACCCCCTTCCTTGCCTTGTCATTGAATAGTCCTTATCCCTTTCGGCATAGTTTATATACAACGTTGCGTCTGTTTGAGCTCTACGACCCTTTGATGCACTTATACACGTAGCTGCACCCGTAGCGTTTCGGGTTCTTTGCCCTGTCGGTTTATTGAGGAATGTTTTGGAGCACTCCCTGTGCTTTCGGTTGGGTCGCCCTTGATGAGAACTTTTTGATACGTTGACTGTCTGTCTGGGAATCCCAGCCTCCTACTTCCCCCTTCCCCGGTCTCCAATTTCCCCCTATGGGAACTCCACGCTTGTCTCTTCCCTTTGTGAACCTGTGTTTCCTTTGTATGCTGCTTCCTTTGTATCCCTATTTAGACTGCACATGTAAGAGATAGCCTGCGATATGGGTCTTGCTGCCTCTAATTTACCAGAATTAGTGAGATCATCTACTGCTCCACCCATGCTGCTGCAAATAGTATGAGTTCATTTTGTTCTGTGGATGAGTGGTAGTCGAGGGAGTGTTGGTGGTAGAACTCCTTTCTCCGTTCACCCCGCGCTCGACATTTCGTTCCTTTGTGTGTCTTGGCTGTGGTAAAGGGTAACACAACGACCACTGGGGTGCAAGTGCTTCCTTCCAGTGATGCTAGTCGCTGGTTATACGACCTGCAGCGGGTTTGCCGAATCTCGGGGTCCCTCCAGTGTTCAGTTTGGTAAGGAACTTGCCTATTGACCTTCATATCGGCTGTTACCAATTTACGATCCCGGCAACGGCAATGGTAGGCTTCCCTTTTGGGCATGCCCTCTTGAGCTCTGAACGCTTTTAGCGTTTGTGAGGACTGCAGCCAGGGAAACCCTCGTTGAACTTCCTTCGCACTCTCTAATCATGACAGATCCTGAGCATCTTTTCATTTGAACGTGCTGTTTTCTAAAACGCGGGTGAGTACCACTGAGGTCTCGAAAGGTTTCTGTCTGAGAGTCGGGCCTGATTTGAATTCACTTCAGAGTACCTAGCCCAGGATATTTCTTGAGGGCAGGGCTGTGTTTGCGAAGCCGCAGGCCGCAGGCCTTGTGAATGATAGGTGCCCTTCGGCAGGGTTTCTAAGGTTGTTACGGCAGTGTGCCACAAGGCGGCAGCACTGCTCCGTGTCCTCTCGGGTAACTTGGGGAAAGAAAGCCTTAGCGGGGGTCCCGGTGTTGGACGGGACATGGGGAGTCGAACGTGGCTGAACACACACCCCAGGGCTTGTGTATCCTCGCCTCCTGCCGCTTAACCTGCACTGCCCCACCCCAGGCCTATCGCAAGACTTGCAAGTGGGCTACTCGGAGGGTGCCGTGCTTCGCAGCTGGGGCGACTCTAATGAAGTGGGCTGGAGGCGGGAACCTGCCTAGCAGGAGCCCTGGAGAGCCGGTTTCCTCACAGCTCTTCCCTCTCAGCTGCTCCACCGTCCCTTGGGTACACCGGGCTTTGCTCACCCGTAGGAGGGCCACGTTGGACCGGGAGACCGTGGTACCACGCGGGGGAGAATGGGCACTAGAGGTCCCAGGGGCCGCTGGTCAGGTGGCACGTCCTCCTCCCTTGCTCCCTCAGCAGCAGCATACTCCAGCCGTGGGACCCAGGCCCGCCTAGGCTCCAGGGGTGTGTCTCCAGCCGACGACGTCAAAGAGGCCTGAGGTAACAGAGGAAAGGCATTTCTTACCCCCTTCCTTGCCTTGTCATTGAATAGTCCTTATCCCTTTCGGCATAGTTTATATACAACGTTGCGTCTGTTTGAGCTCTACGACCCTTTGATGCACTTATACACGTAGCTGCACCCGTAGCGTTTCGGGTTCTTTGCCCTGTCGGTTTATTGAGGAATGTTTTGGAGCACTCCCTGTGCTTTCGGTTGGGTCGCCCTTGATGAGAACTTTTTGATACGTTGACTGTCTGTCTGGGAATCCCAGCCTCCTACTTCCCCCTTCCCCGGTCTCCAATTTCCCCCTATGGGAACTCCACGCTTGTCTCTTCCCTTTGTGAACCTGTGTTTCCTTTGTATGCTGCTTCCTTTGTATCCCTATTTAGACTGCACATGTAAGAGATAGCCTGCGATATGGGTCTTGCTGCCTCTAATTTACCAGAATTAGTGAGATCATCTACTGCTCCACCCATGCTGCTGCAAATAGTATGAGTTCATTTTGTTCTGTGGATGAGTGGTAGTCGAGGGAGTGTTGGTGGTAGAACTCCTTTCTCCGTTCACCCCGCGCTCGACATTTCGTTCCTTTGTGTGTCTTGGCTGTGGTAAAGGGTAACACAACGACCACTGGGGTGCAAGTGCTTCCTTCCAGTGATGCTAGTCGCTGGTTATACGACCTGCAGCGGGTTTGCCGAATCTCGGGGTCCCTCCAGTGTTCAGTTTGGTAAGGAACTTGCCTATTGACCTTCATATCGGCTGTTACCAATTTACGATCCCGGCAACGGCAATGGTAGGCTTCCCTTTTGGGCATGCCCTCTTGAGCTCTGAACGCTTTTAGCGTTTGTGAGGACTGCAGCCAGGGAAACCCTCGTTGAACTTCCTTCGCACTCTCTAATCATGACAGATCCTGAGCATCTTTTCATTTGAATGTGCTGTTTTCTAAAACGCGGGTGAGTACCACTGAGGTCTCGAAAGGTTTCTGTCTGAGAGTCGGGCCTGATTTGAATTCACTTCAGAGTACCTAGCCCAGGATATTTCTTGAGGGCAGGGCTGTGTTTGCGAAGCCGCAGGCCGCAGGCCTTGTGAATGATAGGTGCCCTTCGGCAGGGTTTCTAAGGTTGTTACGGCAGTGTGCCACAAGGCGGCAGCACTGCTCCGTGTCCTCTCGGGTAACTTGGGGAAAGAAAGCCTTAGCGGGGGTCCCGGTGTTGGACGGGACATGGGGAGTCGAACGTGGCTGAACACACACCCCAGGGCTTGTGTATCCTCGCCTCCTGCCGCTTAACCTGCACTGCCCCACCCCAGGCCTATCGCAAGACTTGCAAGTGGGCTACTCGGAGGGTGCCGTGCTTCGCAGCTGGGGCGACTCTAATGAAGTGGGCTGGAGGCGGGAACCTGCCTAGCAGGAGCCCTGGAGAGCCGGTTTCCTCACAGCTCTTCCCTCTCAGCTGCTCCACCGTCCCTTGGGTACACCGGGCTTTGCTCACCCGTAGGAGGGCCACGTTGGACCGGGAGACCGTGGTACCACGCGGGGCAGAATGGGCACTAGAGGTCCCAGGGGCCGCTGGTCAGGTGGCACGTCCTCCTCCCTTGCTCCCTCAGCAGCAGCATACTCCAGCCGTGGGACCCAGGCCCGCCTAGGCTCCAGGGGTGTGTCTCCAGCCGACGACGTCAAAGAGGCCTGAGGTAACAGAGGAAAGGCATTTCTTACCCCCTTCCTTGCCTTGTCATTGAATAGTCCTTATCCCTTTCGGCATAGTTTATATACAACGTTGCGTCTGTTTGAGCTCTACGACCCTTTGATGCACTTATACACGTAGCTGCACCCGTAGCGTTTCGGGTTCTTTGCCCTGTCGGTTTATTGAGGAATGTTTTGGAGCACTCCCTGTGCTTTCGGTTGGGTCGCCCTTGATGAGAACTTTTTGATACGTTGACTGTCTGTCTGGGAATCCCAGCCTCCTACTTCCCCCTTCCCCGGTCTCCAATTTCCCCCTATGGGAACTCCACGCTTGTCTCTTCCCTTTGTGAACCTGTGTTTCCTTTGTATGCTGCTTCCTTTGTATCCCTATTTAGACTGCACATGTAAGAGATAGCCTGCGATATGGGTCTTGCTGCCTCTAATTTACCAGAATTAGTGAGATCATCTACTGCTCCACCCATGCTGCTGCAAATAGTATGAGTTCATTTTGTTCTGTGGATGAGTGGTAGTCGAGGGAGTGTTGGTGGTAGAACTCCTTTCTCCGTTCACCCCGCGCTCGACATTTCGTTCCTTTGTGTGTCTTGGCTGTGGTAAAGGGTAACACAACGACCACTGGGGTGCAAGTGCTTCCTTCCAGTGATGCTAGTCGCTGGTTATACGACCTGCAGCGGGTTTGCCGAATCTCGGGGTCCCTCCAGTGTTCAGTTTGGTAAGGAACTTGCCTATTGACCTTCATATCGGCTGTTACCAATTTACGATCCCGGCAACGGCAATGGTAGGCTTCCCTTTTGGGCATGCCCTCTTGAGCTCTGAACGCTTTTAGCGTTTGTGAGGACTGCAGCCAGGGAAACCCTCGTTGAACTTCCTTCGCACTCTCTAATCATGACAGATCCTGAGCATCTTTTCATTTGAACGTGCTGTTTTCTAAAACGCGGGTGAGTACCACTGAGGTCTCGAAAGGTTTCTGTCTGAGAGTCGGGCCTGATTTGAATTCACTTCAGAGTACCTAGCCCAGGATATTTCTTGAGGGCAGGGCTGTGTTTGCGAAGCCGCAGGCCGCAGGCCTTGTGAATGATAGGTGCCCTTCGGCAGGGTTTCTAAGGTTGTTACGGCAGTGTGCCACAAGGCGGCAGCACTGCTCCGTGTCCTCTCGGGTAACTTGGGGAAAGAAAGCCTTAGCGGGGGTCCCGGTGTTGGACGGGACATGGGGAGTCGAACGTGGCTAAACACACACCCCAGGGCTTGTGTATCCTCGCCTCCTGCCGCTTAACCTGCACTGCCCCACCCCAGGCCTATCGCAAGACTTGCAAGTGGGCTACTCGGAGGGTGCCGTGCTTCGCAGCTGGGGCGACTCTAATGAAGTGGGCTGGAGGCGGGAACCTGCCTAGCAGGAGCCCTGGAGAGCCGGTTTCCTCACAGCTCTTGCCTCTCAGCTGCTCCACCGTCCCTTGGGTACACCGGGCTTTGCTCACCCGTAGGAGGGCCACGTTGGACCGGGAGACCGTGGTACCACGCGGGGGAGAATGGGCACTAGAGGTCCCAGGGGCCGCTGGTCAGGTGGCACGTCCTCCTCCCTTGCTCCCTCAGCAGCAGCATACTCCAGCCGTGGGACCCAGGCCCGCCTAGGCTCCAGGGGTGTGTCTCCAGCCGACGACGTCAAAGAGGCCTGAGGTAACAGAGGAAAGGCATTTCTTACCCCCTTCCTTGCCTTGTCATTGAATAGTCCTTATCCCTTTCGGCATAGTTTATATACAACGTTGCGTCTGTTTGAGCTCTACGACCCTTTGATGCACTTATACACGTAGCTGCACCCGTAGCGTTTCGGGTTCTTTGCCCTGTCGGTTTATTGAGGAATGTTTTGGAGCACTCCCTGTGCTTTCGGTTGGGTCGCCCTTGATGAGAACTTTTTGATACGTTGACTGTCTGTCTGGGAATCCCAGCCTCCTACTTCCCCCTTCCCCGGTCTCCAATTTCCCCCTATGGGAACTCCACGCTTGTCTCTTCCCTTTGTGAACCTGTGTTTCCTTTGTATGCTGCTTCCTTTGTATCCCTATTTAGACTGCACATGTAAGAGATAGCCTGCGATATGGGTCTTGCTGCCTCTAATTTACCAGAATTAGTGAGATCATCTACTGCTCCACCCATGCTGCTGCAAATAGTATGAGTTCATTTTGTTCTGTGGATGAGTGGTAGTCGAGGGAGTGTTGGTGGTAGAACTCCTTTCTCCGTTCACCCCGCGCTCGACATTTCGTTCCTTTGTGTGTCTTGGCTGTGGTAAAGGGTAACACAACGAGCACTGGGGTGCAAGTGCTTCCTTCCAGTGATGCTAGTCGCTGGTTATACGACCTGCAGCGGGTGTGCCTTGTGAATGATAGGTGCCCTTCGGCAGGGTTTCTAAGGTTGTTACGGCAGTGTGCCACAAGGCGGCAGCACTGCTCCGTGTCCTCTCGGGTAACTTGGGGAAAGAAAGCCTTAGCGGGGGTCCCGGTGTTGGACGGGACATGGGGAGTTGAACGTGGCTAAACACACACCCCAGGGCTTGTGTATCCTCGCCTCCTGCCGCTTAACCTGCACTGCCCCACCCCAGGCCTATCGCAAGACTTGCAAGTGGGCTACTCGGAGGGTGCCGTGCTTCGCAGCTGGGGCGACTCTAATGAAGTGGGCTGGAGGCGGGAACCTGCCTAGCAGGAGCCCTGGAGAGCCGGTTTCCTCACAGCTCTTCCCTCTCAGCTGCTCCACCGTCCCTTGGGTACACCGGGCTTTGCTCACCCGTAGGAGGGCCACGTTGGACCGGGAGACCGTGGTACCACGCGGGGGAGAATGGGCACTAGAGGTCCCAGGGGCCGCTGGTCAGGTGGCACGTCCTCCTCCCTTGCTCCCTCAGCAGCAGCATACTCCAGCCGTGGGACCCAGGCCCGCCTAGGCTCCAGGGGTGTGTCTCCAGCCGACGACGTCAAAGAGGCCTGAGGTAACAGAGGAAAGGCATTTCTTACCCCCTTCCTTGCCTTGTCATTGAATAGTCCTTATCCCTTTCGGCATAGTTTATATACAACGTTGCGTCTGTTTGAGCTCTACGACCCTTTGATGCACTTATACACGTAGCTGCACCCGTAGCGTTTCGGGTTCTTTGCCCTGTCGGTTTATTGAGGAATGTTTTGTAGCACTCCCTGTGCTTTCGGTTGGGTCGCCCTTGATGAGAACTTTTTGATACGTTGACTGTCTGTCTGGGAATCCCAGCCTCCTACTTCCCCCTTCCCCGGTCTCCAATTTCCCCCTATGGGAACTCCACGCTTGTCTCTTCCCTTTGTGAACCTGTGTTTCCTTTGTATGCTGCTTCCTTTGTATCCCTATTTAGACTGCACATGTAAGAGATAGCCTGCGATATGGGTCTTGCTGCCTCTAATTTACCAGAATTAGTGAGATCATCTACTGCTCCACCCATGCTGCTGCAAATAGTATGAGTTCATTTTGTTCTGTGGATGAGTGGTAGTCGAGGGAGTGTTGGTGGTAGAACTCCTTTCTCCGTTCACCCCGCGCTCGACATTTCGTTCCTTTGTGTGTCTTGGCTGTGGTAAAGGGTAACACAACGACCACTGGGGTGCAAGTGCTTCCTTCCAGTGATGCTAGTCGCTGGTTATACGACCTGCAGCGGGTGTGCCTTGTGAATGATAGGTGCCCTTCGGCAGGGTTTCTAAGGTTGTTACGGCAGTGTGCCACAAGGCGGCAGCACTGCTCCGTGTCCTCTCGGGTAACTTGGGGAAAGAAAGCCTTAGCGGGGGTCCCGGTGTTGGACGGGACATGGGGAGTCGAACGTGGCTAAACACACACCCCAGGGCTTGTGTATCCTCGCCTCCTGCCGCTTAACCTGCACTGCCCCACCCTAGGCCTATCGCAAGACTTGCAAGTGGGCTACTCGGAGGGTGCCGTGCTTCGCAGCTGGGGCGACTCTAATGAAGTGGGCTGGAGGCGGGAACCTGCCTAGCAGGAGCCCTGGAGAGCCGGTTTCCTCACAGCTCTTCCCTCTCAGCTGCTCCACCGTCCCTTGGGTACACCGGGCTTTGCTCACCCGTAGGAGGGCCACGTTGGACCGGGAGACCGTGGTACCACGCGGGGGAGAATGGGCACTAGAGGTCCCAGGGGCCGCTGGTCAGGTGGCACGTCCTCCTCCCTTGCTCCCTCAGCAGCAGCATACTCCAGCCGTGGGACCCAGGCCCGCCTAGGCTCCAGGGGTGTGTCTCCAGCCGACGACGTCAAAGAGGCCTGAGGTAACAGAGGAAAGGCATTTCTTACCCCCTTCCTTGCCTTGTCATTGAATAGTCCTTATCCCTTTCGGCATAGTTTATATACAACGTTGCGTCTGTTTGAGCTCTACGACCCTTTGATGCACTTATACACGTAGCTGCACCCGTAGCGTTTCGGGTTCTTTGCCCTGTCGGTTTATTGAGGAATGTTTTGTAGCACTCCCTGTGCTTTCGGTTGGGTCGCCCTTGATGAGAACTTTTTGATACGTTGACTGTCTGTCTGGGAATCCCAGCCTCCTACTTCCCCCTTCCCCGGTCTCCAATTTCCCCCTATAGGAACTCCACGCTTGTCTCTTCCCTTTGTGAACCTGTGTTTCCTTTGTATGCTGCTTCCTTTGTATCCCTATTTAGACTGCACATGTAAGAGATAGCCTGCGATATGGGTCTTGCTGCCTCTAATTTACCAGAATTAGTGAGATCATCTACTGCTCCACCCATGCTGCTGCAAATAGTATGAGTTCATTTTGTTCTGTGGATGAGTGGTAGTCGAGGGAGTGTTGGTGGTAGAACTCCTTTCTCCGTTCACCCCGCGCTCGACATTTCGTTCCTTTGTGTGTCTTGGCTGTGGTAAAGGGTAACACAACGACCACTGGGGTGCAAGTGCTTCCTTCCAGTGATGCTAGTCGCTGGTTATACGACCTGCAGCGGGTGTGCCTTGTGAATGATAGGTGCCCTTCGGCAGGGTTTCTAAGGTTGTTACGGCAGTGTGCCACAAGGCGGCAGCACTGCTCCGTGTCCTCTCGGGTAACTTGGGGAAAGAAAGCCTTAGCGGGGGTCCCGGTGTTGGACGGGACATGGGGAGTCGAACGTGGCTAAACACACACCCCAGGGCTTGTGTATCCTCGCCTCCTGCCGCTTAACCTGCACTGCCCCACCCCAGGCCTATCGCAAGACTTGCAAGTGGGCTACTCGGAGGGTGCCGTGCTTCGCAGCTGGGGCGACTCTAATGAAGTGGGCTGGAGGCGGGAACCTGCCTAGCAGGAGCCCTGGAGAGCCGGTTTCCTCACAGCTCTTCCCTCTCAGCTGCTCCACCGTCCCTTGGGTACACCGGGCTTTGCTCACCCGTAGGAGGGCCACGTTGGACCGGGAGACCGTGGTACCACGCGGGGGAGAATGGGCACTAGAGGTCCCAGGGGCCGCTGGTCAGGTGGCACGTCCTCCTCCCTTGCTCCCTCAGCAGCAGCATACTCCAGCCGTGGGACCCAGGCCCGCCTAGGCTCCAGGGGTGTGTCTCCAGCCGACGACGTCAAAGAGGCCTGAGGTAACAGAGGAAAGGCATTTCTTACCCCCTTCCTTGCCTTGTCATTGAATAGTCCTTATCCCTTTCGGCATAGTTTATATACAACGTTGCGTCTGTTTGAGCTCTACGACCCTTTGATGCACTTATACACGTAGCTGCACCCGTAGCGTTTCGGGTTCTTTGCCCTGTCGGTTTATTGAGGAATGTTTTGTAGCACTCCCTGTGCTTTCGGTTGGGTCGCCCTTGATGAGAACTTTTTGATACGTTGACTGTCTGTCTGGGAATCCCAGCCTCCTACTTCCCCCTTCCCCGGTCTCCAATTTCCCCCTATGGGAACTCCACGCTTGTCTCTTCCCTTTGTGAACCTGTGTTTCCTTTGTATGCTGCTTCCTTTGTATCCCTATTTAGACTGCACATGTAAGAGATAGCCTGCGATATGGGTCTTGCTGCCTCTAATTTACCAGAATTAGTGAGATCATCTACTGCTCCACCCATGCTGCTGCAAATAGTATGAGTTCATTTTGTTCTGTGGATGAGTGGTAGTCGAGGGAGTGTTGGTGGTAGAACTCCTTTCTCCGTTCACCCCGCGCTCGACATTTCGTTCCTTTGTGTGTCTTGGCTGTGGTAAAGGGTAACACAACGACCACTGGGGTGCAAGTGCTTCCTTCCAGTGATGCTAGTCGCTGGTTATACGACCTGCAGCGGGTGTGCCTTGTGAATGATAGGTGCCCTTCGGCAGGGTTTCTAAGGTTGTTACGGCAGTGTGCCACAAGGCGGCAGCACTGCTCCGTGTCCTCTCGGGTAACTTGGGGAAAGAAAGCCTTAGCGGGGGTCCCGGTGTTGGACGGGACATGGGGAGTCGAACGTGGCTAAACACACACCCCAGGGCTTGTGTATCCTCGCCTCCTGCCGCTTAACCTGCACTGCCCCACCCTAGGCCTATCGCAAGACTTGCAAGTGGGCTACTCGGAGGGTGCCGTGCTTCGCAGCTGGGGCGACTCTAATGAAGTGGGCTGGAGGCGGGAACCTGCCTAGCAGGAGCCCTGGAGAGCCGGTTTCCTCACAGCTCTTCCCTCTCAGCTGCTCCACCGTCCCTTGGGTACACCGGGCTTTGCTCACCCGTAGGAGGGCCACGTTGGACCGGGAGACCGTGGTACCACGCGGGGGAGAATGGGCACTAGAGGTCCCAGGGGCCGCTGGTCAGGTGGCACGTCCTCCTCCCTTGCTCCCTCAGCAGCAGCATACTCCAGCCGTGGGACCCAGGCCCGCCTAGGCTCCAGGGGTGTGTCTCCAGCCGACGACGTCAAAGAGGCCTGAGGTAACAGAGGAAAGGCATTTCTTACCCCCTTCCTTGCCTTGTCATTGAATAGTCCTTATCCCTTTCGGCATAGTTTATATACAACGTTGCGTCTGTTTGAGCTCTACGACCCTTTGATGCACTTATACACGTAGCTGCACCCGTAGCGTTTCGGGTTCTTTGCCCTGTCGGTTTATTGAGGAATGTTTTGTAGCACTCCCTGTGCTTTCGGTTGGGTCGCCCTTGATGAGAACTTTTTGATACGTTGACTGTCTGTCTGGGAATCCCAGCCTCCTACTTCCCCCTTCCCCGGTCTCCAATTTCCCCCTATAGGAACTCCACGCTTGTCTCTTCCCTTTGTGAACCTGTGTTTCCTTTGTATGCTGCTTCCTTTGTATCCCTATTTAGACTGCACATGTAAGAGATAGCCTGCGATATGGGTCTTGCTGCCTCTAATTTACCAGAATTAGTGAGATCATCTACTGCTCCACCCATGCTGCTGCAAATAGTATGAGTTCATTTTGTTCTGTGGATGAGTGGTAGTCGAGGGAGTGTTGGTGGTAGAACTCCTTTCTCCGTTCACCCCGCGCTCGACATTTCGTTCCTTTGTGTGTCTTGGCTGTGGTAAAGGGTAACACAACGACCACTGGGGTGCAAGTGCTTCCTTCCAGTGATGCTAGTCGCTGGTTATACGACCTGCAGCGGGTGTGCCTTGTGAATGATAGGTGCCCTTCGGCAGGGTTTCTAAGGTTGTTACGGCAGTGTGCCACAAGGCGGCAGCACTGCTCCGTGTCCTCTCGGGTAACTTGGGGAAAGAAAGCCTTAGCGGGGGTCCCGGTGTTGGACGGGACATGGGGAGTCGAACGTGGCTAAACACACACCCCAGGGCTTGTGTATCCTCGCCTCCTGCCGCTTAACCTGCACTGCCCCACCCCAGGCCTATCGCAAGACTTGCAAGTGGGCTACTCGGAGGGTGCCGTGCTTCGCAGCTGGGGCGACTCTAATGAAGTGGGCTGGAGGCGGGAACCTGCCTAGCAGGAGCCCTGGAGAGCCGGTTTCCTCACAGCTCTTCCCTCTCAGCTGCTCCACCGTCCCTTGGGTACACCGGGCTTTGCTCACCCGTAGGAGGGCCACGTTGGACCGGGAGACCGTGGTACCACGCGGGGGAGAATGGGCACTAGAGGTCCCAGGGGCCGCTGGTCAGGTGGCACGTCCTCCTCCCTTGCTCCCTCAGCAGCAGCATACTCCAGCCGTGGGACCCAGGCCCGCCTAGGCTCCAGGGGTGTGTCTCCAGCCGACGACGTCAAAGAGGCCTGAGGTAACAGAGGAAAGGCATTTCTTACCCCCTTCCTTGCCTTGTCATTGAATAGTCCTTATCCCTTTCGGCATAGTTTATATACAACGTTGCGTCTGTTTGAGCTCTACGACCCTTTGATGCACTTATACACGTAGCTGCACCCGTAGCGTTTCGGGTTCTTTGCCCTGTCGGTTTATTGAGGAATGTTTTGTAGCACTCCCTGTGCTTTCGGTTGGGTCGCCCTTGATGAGAACTTTTTGATACGTTGACTGTCTGTCTGGGAATCCCAGCCTCCTACTTCCCCCTTCCCCGGTCTCCAATTTCCCCCTATGGGAACTCCACGCTTGTCTCTTCCCTTTGTGAACCTGTGTTTCCTTTGTATGCTGCTTCCTTTGTATCCCTATTTAGACTGCACATGTAAGAGATAGCCTGCGATATGGGTCTTGCTGCCTCTAATTTACCAGAATTAGTGAGATCATCTACTGCTCCACCCATGCTGCTGCAAATAGTATGAGTTCATTTTGTTCTGTGGATGAGTGGTAGTCGAGGGAGTGTTGGTGGTAGAACTCCTTTCTCCGTTCACCCCGCGCTCGACATTTCGTTCCTTTGTGTGTCTTGGCTGTGGTAAAGGGTAACACAACGACCACTGGGGTGCAAGTGCTTCCTTCCAGTGATGCTAGTCGCTGGTTATACGACCTGCAGCGGGTGTGCCTTGTGAATGATAGGTGCCCTTCGGCAGGGTTTCTAAGGTTGTTACGGCAGTGTGCCACAAGGCGGCAGCACTGCTCCGTGTCCTCTCGGGTAACTTGGGGAAAGAAAGCCTTAGCGGGGGTCCCGGTGTTGGACGGGACATGGGGAGTCGAACGTGGCTAAACACACACCCCAGGGCTTGTGTATCCTCGCCTCCTGCCGCTTAACCTGCACTGCCCCACCCTAGGCCTATCGCAAGACTTGCAAGTGGGCTACTCGGAGGGTGCCGTGCTTCGCAGCTGGGGCGACTCTAATGAAGTGGGCTGGAGGCGGGAACCTGCCTAGCAGGAGCCCTGGAGAGCCGGTTTCCTCACAGCTCTTCCCTCTCAGCTGCTCCACCGTCCCTTGGGTACACCGGGCTTTGCTCACCCGTAGGAGGGCCACGTTGGACCGGGAGACCGTGGTACCACGCGGGGGAGAATGGGCACTAGAGGTCCCAGGGGCCGCTGGTCAGGTGGCACGTCCTCCTCCCTTGCTCCCTCAGCAGCAGCATACTCCAGCCGTGGGACCCAGGCCCGCCTAGGCTCCAGGGGTGTGTCTCCAGCCGACGACGTCAAAGAGGCCTGAGGTAACAGAGGAAAGGCATTTCTTACCCCCTTCCTTGCCTTGTCATTGAATAGTCCTTATCCCTTTCGGCATAGTTTATATACAACGTTGCGTCTGTTTGAGCTCTACGACCCTTTGATGCAATTATACACGTAGCTGCACCCGTAGCGTTTCGGGTTCTTTGCCCTGTCGGTTTATTGAGGAATGTTTTGGAGCACTCCCTGTGCTTTCGGTTGGGTCGCCCTTGATGAGAACTTTTTGATACGTTGACTGTCTGTCTGGGAATCCCAGCCTCCTACTTCCCCCTTCCCCGGTCTCCAATTTCCCCCTATGGGAACTCCACGCTTGTCTCTTCCCTTTGTGAACCTGTGTTTCCTTTGTATGCTGCTTCCTTTGTATCCCTATTTAGACTGCACATGTAAGAGATAGCCTGCGATATGGGTCTTGCTGCCTCTAATTTACCAGAATTAGTGAGATCATCTACTGCTCCACCCATGCTGCTGCAAATAGTATGAGTTCATTTTGTTCTGTGGATGAGTGGTAGTCGAGGGAGTGTTGGTGGTAGAACTCCTTTCTCCGTTCACCCCGCGCTCGACATTTCGTTCCTTTGTGTGTCTTGGCTGTGGTAAAGGGTAACACAACGACCACTGGGGTGCAAGTGCTTCCTTCCAGTGATGCTAGTCGCTGGTTATACGACCTGCAGCGGGTTTGCCGAATCTCGGGGTCCCTCCAGTGTTCAGTTTGGTAAGGAACTTGCCTATTGACCTTCATATCGGCTGTTACCAATTTACGATCCCGGCAACGGCAATGGTAGGCTTCCCTTTTGGGCATGTCCTCTTGAGCTCTGAACGCTTTTAGCGTTTGTGAGGACTGCAGCCAGGGAAACCCTCGTTGAACTTCCTTCGCACTCTCTAATCATGACAGATCCTGAGCATCTTTTCATTTGAATGTGCTGTTTTCTAAAACGCGGGTGAGTACCACTGAGGTCTCGAAAGGTTTCTGTCTGAGAGTCGGGCCTGATTTGAATTCACTTCAGAGTACCTAGCCCAGGATATTTCTTGAGGGCAGGGCTGTGTTTGCGAAGCCGCAGGCCGCAGGCCTTGTGAATGATAGGTGCCCTTCGGCAGGGTTTCTAAGGTTGTTACGGCAGTGTGCCACAAGGCGGCAGCACTGCTCCGTGTCCTCTCGGGTAACTTGGGGAAAGAAAGCCTTAGCGGGGGTCCCGGTGTTGGACGGGACATGGGGAGTCGAACGTGGCTAAACACACACCCCAGGGCTTGTGTATCCTCGCCTCCTGCCGCTTAACCTGCACTGCCCCACCCTAGGCCTATCGCAAGACTTGCAAGTGGGCTACTCGGAGGGTGCCGTGCTTCGCAGCTGGGGCGACTCTAATGAAGTGGGCTGGAGGCGGGAACCTGCCTAGCAGGAGCCCTGGAGAGCCGGTTTCCTCACAGCTCTTCCCTCTCAGCTGCTCCACCGTCCCTTGGGTACACCGGGCTTTGCTCACCCGTAGGAGGGCCACGTTGGACCGGGAGACCGTGGTACCACGCGGGGGAGAATGGGCACTAGAGGTCCCAGGGGCCGCTGGTCAGGTGGCACGTCCTCCTCCCTTGCTCCCTCAGCATCAGCATACTCCAGCCGTGGGACCCAGGCCCGCCTAGGCTCCAGGGGTGTGTCTCCAGCCGACGACGTCAAAGAGGCCTGAGGTAACAGAGGAAAGGCATGTCTTACCCCCTTCCTTGCCTTGTCATTGAATAGTCCTTATCCCTTTCGGCATAGTTTATATACAACGTTGCGTCTGTTTGAGCTCTACGACCCTTTGATGCAGTTATACACGTAGCTGCACCCGTAGCGTTTCGGGTTCTTTGCCCTGTCGGTTTATTGAGGAATGTTTTGGAGCACTCCCTGTGCTTTCGGTTGGGTCGCCCTTGATGAGAACTTTTTGATACGTTGACTGTCTGTCTGGGAATCCCAGCCTCCTACTTCCCCCTTCCCCGGTCTCCAATTTCCCCCTATGGGAACTCCACGCTTGTCTCTTCCCTTTGTGAACCTGTGTTTCCTTTGTATGCTGCTTCCTTTGTATCCCTATTTAGACCGCACATGTAAGAGATAGCCTGCGATATGGGTCTTGCTGCCTCTAATTTACCAGAATTAGTGAGATCATCTACTGCTCCACCCATGCTGCTGCAAATAGTATGAGTTCATTTTGTTCTGTGGATGAGTGGTAGTCGAGGGAGTGTAGGTGGTAGAACTCCTTTCTCCGTTCACCCCGCGCTCGACATTTCGTTCCTTTGTGTGTCTTGGCTGTGGTAAAGGGTAACACAACGACCACTGGGGTGCAAGTGCTTCCTTCCAGTGATGCTAGTCGCTGGTTATACGACCTGCAGCGGGTTTGCCGAATCTCGGGGTCCCTCCAGTGTTCAGTTTGGTAAGGAACTTGCCTATTGACCTTCATATCGGCTGTTACCAATTTACGATCCCGGCAACGGCAATGGTAGGCTTCCCTTTTGGGCATGCCCTCTTGAGCTCTGAACGCTTTTAGCGTTTGTGAGGACTGCAGCCAGGGAAACCCTCGTTGAACTTCCTTCGCACTCTCTAATCATGACAGATCCTGAGCATCTTTTCATTTGAATGTGCTGTTTTCTAAAACGCGGGTGAGTACCACTGAGGTCTCGAAAGGTTTCTGTCTGAGAGTCGGGCCTGATTTGAATTCACTTCAGAGTACCTAGCCCAGGATATTTCTTGAGGGCAGGGCTGTGTTTGCGAAGCCGCAGGCCGCAGGCCGCAGGCCTTGTGAATGATAGGTGCCCTTCGGCAGGGTTTCTAAGGTTGTTACGGCAGTGTGCCACAAGGCGGCAGCACTGCTCCGTGTCCTCTCGGGTAACTTGGGGAAAGAAAGCCTTAGCGGGGGTCCCGGTGTTGGACGGGACATGGGGAGTCGAACGTGGCTGAACACACACCCCAGGGCTTGTGTATCCTCGCCTCCTGCCGCTTAACCTGCACTGCCCCACCCCAGGCCTATCGCAAGACTTGCAAGTGGGCTACTCGGAGGGTGCCGTGCTTCGCAGCTGGGGCGACTCTAATGAAGTGGGCTGGAGGCGGGAACCTGCCTAGCAGGAGCCCTGGAGAGCCGGTTTCCTCACAGCTCTTCCCTCTCAGCTGCTCCACCGTCCCTTGGGTACACCGGGCTTTGCTCACCCGTAGGAGGGCCACGTTGGACCGGGAGACCGTGGTACCACGCGGGGGAGAATGGGCACTAGAGGTCCCAGGGGCCGCTGGTCAGGTGGCACGTCCTCCTCCCTTGCTCCCTCAGCATCAGCATACTCCAGCCGTGGGACCCAGGCCCGCCTAGGCTCCAGGGGTGTGTCTCCAGCCGACGACGTCAAAGAGGCCTGAGGTAACAGAGGAAAGGCATGTCTTACCCCCTTCCTTGCCTTGTCATTGAATAGTCCTTATCCCTTTCGGCATAGTTTATATACAACGTTGCGTCTGTTTGAGCTCTACGACCCTTTGATGCAGTTATACACGTAGCTGCACCCGTAGCGTTTCGGGTTCTTTGCCCTGTCGGTTTATTGAGGAATGTTTTGGAGCACTCCCTGTGCTTTCGGTTGGGTCGCCCTTGATGAGAACTTTTTGATACGTTGACTGTCTGTCTGGGAATCCCAGCCTCCTACTTCCCCCTTCCCCGGTCTCCAATTTCCCCCTATGGGAACTCCACGCTTGTCTCTTCCCTTTGTGAACCTGTGTTTCCTTTGTATGCTGCTTCCTTTGTATCCCTATTTAGACCGCACATGTAAGAGATAGCCTGCGATATGGGTCTTGCTGCCTCTAATTTACCAGAATTAGTGAGATCATCTACTGCTCCACCCATGCTGCTGCAAATAGTATGAGTTCATTTTGTTCTGTGGATGAGTGGTAGTCGAGGGAGTGTAGGTGGTAGAACTCCTTTCTCCGTTCACCCCGCGCTCGACATTTCGTTCCTTTGTGTGTCTTGGCTGTGGTAAAGGGTAACACAACGACCACTGGGGTGCAAGTGCTTCCTTCCAGTGATGCTAGTCGCTGGTTATACGACCTGCAGCGGGTTTGCCGAATCTCGGGGTCCCTCCAGTGTTCAGTTTGGTAAGGAACTTGCCTATTGACCTTCATATCGGCTGTTACCAATTTACGATCCCGGCAACGGCAATGGTAGGCTTCCCTTTTGGGCATGCCCTCTTGAGCTCTGAACGCTTTTAGCGTTTGTGAGGACTGCAGCCAGGGAAACCCTCGTTGAACTTCCTTCGCACTCTCTAATCATGACAGATCCTGAGCATCTTTTCATTTGAATGTGCTGTTTTCTAAAACGCGGGTGAGTACCACTGAGGTCTCGAAAGGTTTCTGTCTGAGAGTCGGGCCTGATTTGAATTCACTTCAGAGTACCTAGCCCAGGATATTTCTTGAGGGCAGGGCTGTGTTTGCGAAGCCGCAGGCCGCAGGCCTTGTGAATGATAGGTGCCCTTCGGCAGGGTTTCTAAGGTTGTTACGGCAGTGTGCCACAAGGCGGCAGCACTGCTCCGTGTCCTCTCGGGTAACTTGGGGAAAGAAAGCCTTAGCGGGGGTCCCGGTGTTGGACGGGACATGGGGAGTCGAACGTGGCTGAACACACACCCCAGGGCTTGTGTATCCTCGCCTCCTGCCGCTTAACCTGCACTGCCCCACCCCAGGCCTATCGCAAGACTTGCAAGTGGGCTACTCGGAGGGTGCCGTGCTTCGCAGCTGGGGCGACTCTAATGAAGTGGGCTGGAGGCGGGAACCTGCCTAGCAGGAGCCCTGGAGAGCCGGTTTCCTCACAGCTCTTCCCTCTCAGCTGCTCCACCGTCCCTTGGGTACACCGGGCTTTGCTCACCCGTAGGAGGGCCACGTTGGACCGGGAGACCGTGGTACCACGCGGGGCAGAATGGGCACTAGAGGTCCCAGGGGCCGCTGGTCAGGTGGCACGTCCTCCTCCCTTGCTCCCTCAGCAGCAGCATACTCCAGCCGTGGGACCCAGGCCCGCCTAGGCTCCAGGGGTGTGTCTCCAGCCGACGACGTCAAAGAGGCCTGAGGTAACAGAGGAAAGGCATGTCTTACCCCCTTCCTTGCCTTGTCATTGAATAGTCCTCATCCCTTTCGGCATAGTTTATATACAACGTTGCGTCTGTTTGAGCTCTACGACCCTTTGTTGCAATTATACACGTAGCTGCACCCGTAGCGTTTCGGGTTCTTTGCCCTGTCGGTTTATTGAGGAATGTTTTGGAGCACTCCCTGTGCTTTCGGTTGGGTCGCCCTTGATGAGAACTTTTTGATACGTTGACTGTCTGTCTGGGAATCCCAGCCTCCTACTTCCCCCTTCCCCGGTCTCCAATTTCCCCCTATGGGAACTCCACGCTTGTCTCTTCCCTTTGTGAACCTGTGTTTCCTTTGTATGCTGCTTCCTTTGTATCCCTATTTAGACTGCACATGTAAGAGATAGCCTGCGATATGGGTCTTGCTGCCTCTAATTTACCAGAATTAGTGAGATCATCTACTGCTCCACCCATGCTGCTGCAAATAGTATGAGTTCATTTTGTTCTGTGGATGAGTGGTAGTCGAGGGAGTGTTGGTGGTAGAACTCCTTTCTCCGTTCACCCCGCGCTCGACATTTCGTTCCTTTGTGTGTCTTGGCTGTGGTAAAGGGTAACACAACGACCACTGGGGTGCAAGTGCTTCCTTCCAGTGATGCTAGTCGCTGGTTATACGACCTGCAGCGGGTTTGCCGAATCTCGGGGTCCCTCCAGTGTTCAGTTTGGTAAGGAACTTGCCTATTGACCTTCATATCGGCTGTTACCAATTTACGATCCCGGCAACGGCAATGGTAGGCTTCCCTTTTGGGCATGCCCTCTTGAGCTCTGAACGCTTTTAGCGTTTGTGAGGACTGCAGCCAGGGAAACCCTCGTTGAACTTCCTTCGCACTCTCTAATCATGACAGATCCTGAGCATCTTTTCATTTGAATGTGCTGTTTTCTAAAACGCGGGTGAGTACCACTGAGGTCTCGAAAGGTTTCTGTCTGAGAGTCGGGCCTGATTTGAATTCACTTCAGAGTACCTAGCCCAGGATATTTCTTGAGGGCAGGGCTGTGTTTGCGAAGCCGCAGGCCGCAGGCCTTGTGAATGATAGGTGCCCTTCGGCAGGGTTTCTAAGGTTGTTACGGCAGTGTGCCACAAGGCGGCAGCACTGCTCCGTGTCCTCTCGGGTAACTTGGGGAAAGAAAGCCTTAGCGGGGGTCCCGGTGTTGGACGGGACATGGGGAGTCGAACGTGGCTGAACACACACCCCAGGGCTTGTGTATCCTCGCCTCCTGCCGCTTAACCTGCACTGCCCCACCCCAGGCCTATCGCAAGACTTGCAAGTGGGCTACTCGGAGGGTGCCGTGCTTCGCAGCTGGGGCGACTCTAATGAAGTGGGCTGGAGGCGGGAACCTGCCTAGCAGGAGCCCTGGAGAGCCGGTTTCCTCACAGCTCTTCCCTCTCAGCTGCTCCACCGTCCCTTGGGTACACCGGGCTTTGCTCACCCGTAGGAGGGCCACGTTGGACCGGGAGACCGTGGTACCACGCGGGGCAGAATGGGCACTAGAGGTCCCAGGGGCCGCTGGTCAGGTGGCACGTCCTCCTCCCTTGCTCCCTCAGCAGCAGCATACTCCAGCCGTGGGACCCAGGCCCGCCTAGGCTCCAGGGGTGTGTCTCCAGCCGACGACGTCAAAGAGGCCTGAGGTAACAGAGGAAAGGCATGTCTTACCCCCTTCCTTGCCTTGTCATTGAATAGTCCTCATCCCTTTCGGCATAGTTTATATACAACGTTGCGTCTGTTTGAGCTCTACGACCCTTTGATGCAGTTATACACGTAGCTGCACCCGTAGCGTTTCGGGTTCTTTGCCCTGTCGGTTTATTGAGGAATGTTTTGGAGCACTCCCTGTGCTTTCGGTTGGGTCGCCCTTGATGAGAACTTTTTGATACGTTGACTGTCTGTCTGGGAATCCCAGCCTCCTACTTCCCCCTTCCCCGGTCTCCAATTTCCCCCTATGGGAACTCCACGCTTGTCTCTTCCCTTTGTGAACCTGTGTTTCCTTTGTATGCTGCTTCCTTTGTATCCCTATTTAGACCGCACATGTAAGAGATAGCCTGCGATATGGGTCTTGCTGCCTCTAATTTACCAGAATTAGTGAGATCATCTACTGCTCCACCCATGCTGCTGCAAATAGTATGAGTTCATTTTGTTCTGTGGATGAGTGGTAGTCGAGGGAGTGTAGGTGGTAGAACTCCTTTCTCCGTTCACCCCGCGCTCGACATTTCGTTCCTTTGTGTGTCTTGGCTGTGGTAAAGGGTAACACAACGACCACTGGGGTGCAAGTGCTTCCTTCCAGTGATGCTAGTCGCTGGTTATACGACCTGCAGCGGGTTTGCCGAATCTCGGGGTCCCTCCAGTGTTCAGTTTGGTAAGGAACTTGCCTATTGACCTTCATATCGGCTGTTACCAATTTACGATCCCGGCAACGGCAATGGTAGGCTTCCCTTTTGGGCATGCCCTCTTGAGCTCTGAACGCTTTTAGCGTTTGTGAGGACTGCAGCCAGGGAAACCCTCGTTGAACTTCCTTCGCACTCTCTAATCATGACAGATCCTGAGCATCTTTTCATTTGAATGTGCTGTTTTCTAAAACGCGGGTGAGTACCACTGAGGTCTCGAAAGGTTTCTGTCTGAGAGTCGGGCCTGATTTGAATTCACTTCAGAGTACCTAGCCCAGGATATTTCTTGAGGGCAGGGCTGTGTTTGCGAAGCCGCAGGCCGCAGGCCTTGTGAATGATAGGTGCCCTTCGGCAGGGTTTCTAAGGTTGTTACGGCAGTGTGCCACAAGGCGGCAGCACTGCTCCGTGTCCTCTCGGGTAACTTGGGGAAAGAAAGCCTTAGCGGGGGTCCCGGTGTTGGACGGGACATGGGGAGTCGAACGTGGCTGAACACACACCCCAGGGCTTGTGTATCCTCGCCTCCTGCCGCTTAACCTGCACTGCCCCACCCCAGGCCTATCGCAAGACTTGCAAGTGGGCTACTCGGAGGGTGCCGTGCTTCGCAGCTGGGGCGACTCTAATGAAGTGGGCTGGAGGCGGGAACCTGCCTAGCAGGAGCCCTGGAGAGCCGGTTTCCTCACAGCTCTTCCCTCTCAGCTGCTCCACCGTCCCTTGGGTACACCGGGCTTTGCTCACCCGTAGGAGGGCCACGTTGGACCGGGAGACCGTGGTACCACGCGGGGGAGAATGGGCACTAGAGGTCCCAGGGGCCGCTGGTCAGGTGGCACGTCCTCCTCCCTTGCTCCCTCAGCAGCAGCATACTCCAGCCGTGGGACCCAGGCCCGCCTAGGCTCCAGGGGTGTGTCTCCAGCCGACGACGTCAAAGAGGCCTGAGGTAACAGAGGAAAGGCATTTCTTACCCCCTTCCTTGCCTTGTCATTGAATAGTCCTTATCCCTTTCGGCATAGTTTATATACAACGTTGCGTCTGTTTGAGCTCTACGACCCTTTGATGCACTTATACACGTAGCTGCACCCGTAGCGTTTCGGGTTCTTTGCCCTGTCGGTTTATTGAGGAATGTTTTGTAGCACTCCCTGTGCTTTCGGTTGGGTCGCCCTTGATGAGAACTTTTTGATACGTTGACTGTCTGTCTGGGAATCCCAGCCTCCTACTTCCCCCTTCCCCGGTCTCCAATTTCCCCCTATGGGAACTCCACGCTTGTCTCTTCCCTTTGTGAACCTGTGTTTCCTTTGTATGCTGCTTCCTTTGTATCCCTATTTAGACTGCACATGTAAGAGATAGCCTGCGATATGGGTCTTGCTGCCTCTAATTTACCAGAATTAGTGAGATCATCTACTGCTCCACCCATGCTGCTGCAAATAGTATGAGTTCATTTTGTTCTGTGGATGAGTGGTAGTCGAGGGAGTGTTGGTGGTAGAACTCCTTTCTCCGTTCACCCCGCGCTCGACATTTCGTTCCTTTGTGTGTCTTGGCTGTGGTAAAGGGTAACACAACGACCACTGGGGTGCAAGTGCTTCCTTCCAGTGATGCTAGTCGCTGGTTATACGACCTGCAGCGGGTTTGCCGAATCTCGGGGTCCCTCCAGTGTTCAGTTTGGTAAGGAACTTGCCTATTGACCTTCATATCGGCTGTTACCAATTTACGATCCCGGCAACGGCAATGGTAGGCTTCCCTTTTGGGCATGCCCTCTTGAGCTCTGAACGCTTTTAGCGTTTGTGAGGACTGCAGCCAGGGAAACCCTCGTTGAACTTCCTTCGCACTCTCTAATCATGACAGATCCTGAGCATCTTTTCATTTGAACGTGCTGTTTTCTAAAACGCGGGTGAGTACCACTGAGGTCTCGAAAGGTTTCTGTCTGAGCGTCGGGCCTGATTTGAATTCACTTCAGAGTACCTCGCCCAGGATATTTCTTGAGGGCAGGGCTGTGTTTGCGAAGCCGCAGGCCGCAGGCCTTGTGAATGATAGGTGCCCTTCGGCAGGGTTTCTAAGGTTGTTACGGCAGTGTGCCACAAGGCGGCAGCACTGCTCCGTGTCCTCTCGGGTAACTTGGGGAAAGAAAGCCTTAGCGGGGGTCCCGGTGTTGGACGGGACATGGGGAGTCGAACGTGGCTGAACACACACCCCAGGGCTTGTGTATCCTCGCCTCCTGCCGCTTAACCTGCACTGCCCCACCCCAGGCCTATCGCAAGACTTGCAAGTGGGCTACTCGGAGGGTGCCGTGCTTCGCAGCTGGGGCGACTCTAATGAAGTGGGCTGGAGGCGGGAACCTGCCTAGCAGGAGCCCTGGAGAGCCGGTTTCCTCACAGCTCTTCCCTCTCAGCTGCTCCACCGTCCCTTGGGTACACCGGGCTTTGCTCACCCGTAGGAGGGCCACGTTGGACCGGGAGACCGTGGTACCACGCGGGGCAGAATGGGCACTAGAGGTCCCAGGGGCCGCTGGTCAGGTGGCACGTCCTCCTCCCTTGCTCCCTCAGCAGCAGCATACTCCAGCCGTGGGACCCAGGCCCGCCTAGGCTCCAGGGGTGTGTCTCCAGCCGACGACGTCAAAGAGGCCTGAGGTAACAGAGGAAAGGCATTTCTTACCCCCTTTCTTGCCTTGTCATTGAATAGTCCTTATCCCTTTCGGCATAGTTTATATACAACGTTGCGTCTGTTTGAGCTCTACGACCCTTTGATGCACTTATACACGTAGCTGCACCCGTAGCGTTTCGGGTTCTTTGCCCTGTCGGTTTATTGAGGAATGTTTTGGAGCACTCCCTGTGCTTTCGGTTGGGTCGCCCTTGATGAGAACTTTTTGATACGTTGACTGTCTGTCTGGGAATCCCAGCCTCCTACTTCCCCCTTCCCCGGTCTCCAATTTCCCCCTATGGGAACTCCACGCTTGTCTCTTCCCTTTGTGAACCTGTGTTTCCTTTGTATGCTGCTTCCTTTGTATCCCTATTTAGACTGCACATGTAAGAGATAGCCTGCGATATGGGTCTTGCTGCCTCTAATTTACCAGAATTAGTGAGATCATCTACTGCTCCACCCATGCTGCTGCAAATAGTATGAGTTCATTTTGTTCTGTGGATGAGTGGTAGTCGAGGGAGTGTTGGTGGTAGAACTCCTTTCTCCGTTCACCCCGCGCTCGACATTTCGTTCCTTTGTGTGTCTTGGCTGTGGTAAAGGGTAACACAACGACCACTGGGGTGCAAGTGCTTCCTTCCAGTGATGCTAGTCGCTGGTTATACGACCTGCAGCGGGTTTGCCGAATCTCGGGGTCCCTCCAGTGTTCAGTTTGGTAAGGAACTTGCCTATTGACCTTCATATCGGCTGTTACCAATTTACGATCCCGGCAACGGCAATGGTAGGCTTCCCTTTTGGGCATGTCCTCTTGAGCTCTGAACGCTTTTAGCGTTTGTGAGGACTGCAGCCAGGGAAACCCTCGTTGAACTTCCTTCGCACTCTCTAATCATGACAGATCCTGAGCATCTTTTCATTTGAATGTGCTGTTTTCTAAAACGCGGGTGAGTACCACTGAGGTCTCGAAAGGTTTCTGTCTGAGAGTCGGGCCTGATTTGAATTCACTTCAGAGTACCTAGCCCAGGATATTTCTTGAGGGCAGGGCTGTGTTTGCGAAGCCGCAGGCCGCAGGCCTTGTGAATGATAGGTGCCCTTCGGCAGGGTTTCTAAGGTTGTTACGGCAGTGTGCCACAAGGCGGCAGCACTGCTCCGTGTCCTCTCGGGTAACTTGGGGAAAGAAAGCCTTAGCGGGGGTCCCGGTGTTGGACGGGACATGGGGAGTCGAACGTGGCTAAACACACACCCCAGGGCTTGTGTATCCTCGCCTCCTGCCGCTTAACCTGCACTGCCCCACCCTAGGCCTATCGCAAGACTTGCAAGTGGGCTACTCGGAGGGTGCCGTGCTTCGCAGCTGGGGCGACTCTAATGAAGTGGGCTGGAGGCGGGAACCTGCCTAGCAGGAGCCCTGGAGAGCCGGTTTCCTCACAGCTCTTCCCTCTCAGCTGCTCCACCGTCCCTTGGGTACACCGGGCTTTGCTCACCCGTAGGAGGGCCACGTTGGACCGGGAGACCGTGGTACCACGCGGGGGAGAATGGGCACTAGAGGTCCCAGGGGCCGCTGGTCAGGTGGCACGTCCTCCTCCCTTGCTCCCTCAGCATCAGCATACTCCAGCCGTGGGACCCAGGCCCGCCTAGGCTCCAGGGGTGTGTCTCCAGCCGACGACGTCAAAGAGGCCTGAGGTAACAGAGGAAAGGCATGTCTTACCCCCTTCCTTGCCTTGTCATTGAATAGTCCTTATCCCTTTCGGCATAGTTTATATACAACGTTGCGTCTGTTTGAGCTCTACGACCCTTTGATGCAGTTATACACGTAGCTGCACCCGTAGCGTTTCGGGTTCTTTGCCCTGTCGGTTTATTGAGGAATGTTTTGGAGCACTCCCTGTGCTTTCGGTTGGGTCGCCCTTGATGAGAACTTTTTGATACGTTGACTGTCTGTCTGGGAATCCCAGCCTCCTACTTCCCCCTTCCCCGGTCTCCAATTTCCCCCTATGGGAACTCCACGCTTGTCTCTTCCCTTTGTGAACCTGTGTTTCCTTTGTATGCTGCTTCCTTTGTATCCCTATTTAGACCGCACATGTAAGAGATAGCCTGCGATATGGGTCTTGCTGCCTCTAATTTACCAGAATTAGTGAGATCATCTACTGCTCCACCCATGCTGCTGCAAATAGTATGAGTTCATTTTGTTCTGTGGATGAGTGGTAGTCGAGGGAGTGTAGGTGGTAGAACTCCTTTCTCCGTTCACCCCGCGCTCGACATTTCGTTCCTTTGTGTGTCTTGGCTGTGGTAAAGGGTAACACAACGACCACTGGGGTGCAAGTGCTTCCTTCCAGTGATGCTAGTCGCTGGTTATACGACCTGCAGCGGGTTTGCCGAATCTCGGGGTCCCTCCAGTGTTCAGTTTGGTAAGGAACTTGCCTATTGACCTTCATATCGGCTGTTACCAATTTACGATCCCGGCAACGGCAATGGTAGGCTTCCCTTTTGGGCATGCCCTCTTGAGCTCTGAACGCTTTTAGCGTTTGTGAGGACTGCAGCCAGGGAAACCCTCGTTGAACTTCCTTCGCACTCTCTAATCATGACAGATCCTGAGCATCTTTTCATTTGAATGTGCTGTTTTCTAAAACGCGGGTGAGTACCACTGAGGTCTCGAAAGGTTTCTGTCTGAGAGTCGGGCCTGATTTGAATTCACTTCAGAGTACCTAGCCCAGGATATTTCTTGAGGGCAGGGCTGTGTTTGCGAAGCCGCAGGCCGCAGGCCGCAGGCCTTGTGAATGATAGGTGCCCTTCGGCAGGGTTTCTAAGGTTGTTACGGCAGTGTGCCACAAGGCGGCAGCACTGCTCCGTGTCCTCTCGGGTAACTTGGGGAAAGAAAGCCTTAGCGGGGGTCCCGGTGTTGGACGGGACATGGGGAGTCGAACGTGGCTGAACACACACCCCAGGGCTTGTGTATCCTCGCCTCCTGCCGCTTAACCTGCACTGCCCCACCCCAGGCCTATCGCAAGACTTGCAAGTGGGCTACTCGGAGGGTGCCGTGCTTCGCAGCTGGGGCGACTCTAATGAAGTGGGCTGGAGGCGGGAACCTGCCTAGCAGGAGCCCTGGAGAGCCGGTTTCCTCACAGCTCTTCCCTCTCAGCTGCTCCACCGTCCCTTGGGTACACCGGGCTTTGCTCACCCGTAGGAGGGCCACGTTGGACCGGGAGACCGTGGTACCACGCGGGGGAGAATGGGCACTAGAGGTCCCAGGGGCCGCTGGTCAGGTGGCACGTCCTCCTCCCTTGCTCCCTCAGCATCAGCATACTCCAGCCGTGGGACCCAGGCCCGCCTAGGCTCCAGGGGTGTGTCTCCAGCCGACGACGTCAAAGAGGCCTGAGGTAACAGAGGAAAGGCATGTCTTACCCCCTTCCTTGCCTTGTCATTGAATAGTCCTTATCCCTTTCGGCATAGTTTATATACAACGTTGCGTCTGTTTGAGCTCTACGACCCTTTGATGCAGTTATACACGTAGCTGCACCCGTAGCGTTTCGGGTTCTTTGCCCTGTCGGTTTATTGAGGAATGTTTTGGAGCACTCCCTGTGCTTTCGGTTGGGTCGCCCTTGATGAGAACTTTTTGATACGTTGACTGTCTGTCTGGGAATCCCAGCCTCCTACTTCCCCCTTCCCCGGTCTCCAATTTCCCCCTATGGGAACTCCACGCTTGTCTCTTCCCTTTGTGAACCTGTGTTTCCTTTGTATGCTGCTTCCTTTGTATCCCTATTTAGACCGCACATGTAAGAGATAGCCTGCGATATGGGTCTTGCTGCCTCTAATTTACCAGAATTAGTGAGATCATCTACTGCTCCACCCATGCTGCTGCAAATAGTATGAGTTCATTTTGTTCTGTGGATGAGTGGTAGTCGAGGGAGTGTAGGTGGTAGAACTCCTTTCTCCGTTCACCCCGCGCTCGACATTTCGTTCCTTTGTGTGTCTTGGCTGTGGTAAAGGGTAACACAACGACCACTGGGGTGCAAGTGCTTCCTTCCAGTGATGCTAGTCGCTGGTTATACGACCTGCAGCGGGTTTGCCGAATCTCGGGGTCCCTCCAGTGTTCAGTTTGGTAAGGAACTTGCCTATTGACCTTCATATCGGCTGTTACCAATTTACGATCCCGGCAACGGCAATGGTAGGCTTCCCTTTTGGGCATGCCCTCTTGAGCTCTGAACGCTTTTAGCGTTTGTGAGGACTGCAGCCAGGGAAACCCTCGTTGAACTTCCTTCGCACTCTCTAATCATGACAGATCCTGAGCATCTTTTCATTTGAATGTGCTGTTTTCTAAAACGCGGGTGAGTACCACTGAGGTCTCGAAAGGTTTCTGTCTGAGAGTCGGGCCTGATTTGAATTCACTTCAGAGTACCTAGCCCAGGATATTTCTTGAGGGCAGGGCTGTGTTTGCGAAGCCGCAGGCCGCAGGCCTTGTGAATGATAGGTGCCCTTCGGCAGGGTTTCTAAGGTTGTTACGGCAGTGTGCCACAAGGCGGCAGCACTGCTCCGTGTCCTCTCGGGTAACTTGGGGAAAGAAAGCCTTAGCGGGGGTCCCGGTGTTGGACGGGACATGGGGAGTCGAACGTGGCTGAACACACACCCCAGGGCTTGTGTATCCTCGCCTCCTGCCGCTTAACCTGCACTGCCCCACCCCAGGCCTATCGCAAGACTTGCAAGTGGGCTACTCGGAGGGTGCCGTGCTTCGCAGCTGGGGCGACTCTAATGAAGTGGGCTGGAGGCGGGAACCTGCCTAGCAGGAGCCCTGGAGAGCCGGTTTCCTCACAGCTCTTCCCTCTCAGCTGCTCCACCGTCCCTTGGGTACACCGGGCTTTGCTCACCCGTAGGAGGGCCACGTTGGACCGGGAGACCGTGGTACCACGCGGGGCAGAATGGGCACTAGAGGTCCCAGGGGCCGCTGGTCAGGTGGCACGTCCTCCTCCCTTGCTCCCTCAGCAGCAGCATACTCCAGCCGTGGGACCCAGGCCCGCCTAGGCTCCAGGGGTGTGTCTCCAGCCGACGACGTCAAAGAGGCCTGAGGTAACAGAGGAAAGGCATGTCTTACCCCCTTCCTTGCCTTGTCATTGAATAGTCCTCATCCCTTTCGGCATAGTTTATATACAACGTTGCGTCTGTTTGAGCTCTACGACCCTTTGTTGCAATTATACACGTAGCTGCACCCGTAGCGTTTCGGGTTCTTTGCCCTGTCGGTTTATTGAGGAATGTTTTGGAGCACTCCCTGTGCTTTCGGTTGGGTCGCCCTTGATGAGAACTTTTTGATACGTTGACTGTCTGTCTGGGAATCCCAGCCTCCTACTTCCCCCTTCCCCGGTCTCCAATTTCCCCCTATGGGAACTCCACGCTTGTCTCTTCCCTTTGTGAACCTGTGTTTCCTTTGTATGCTGCTTCCTTTGTATCCCTATTTAGACTGCACATGTAAGAGATAGCCTGCGATATGGGTCTTGCTGCCTCTAATTTACCAGAATTAGTGAGATCATCTACTGCTCCACCCATGCTGCTGCAAATAGTATGAGTTCATTTTGTTCTGTGGATGAGTGGTAGTCGAGGGAGTGTTGGTGGTAGAACTCCTTTCTCCGTTCACCCCGCGCTCGACATTTCGTTCCTTTGTGTGTCTTGGCTGTGGTAAAGGGTAACACAACGACCACTGGGGTGCAAGTGCTTCCTTCCAGTGATGCTAGTCGCTGGTTATACGACCTGCAGCGGGTTTGCCGAATCTCGGGGTCCCTCCAGTGTTCAGTTTGGTAAGGAACTTGCCTATTGACCTTCATATCGGCTGTTACCAATTTACGATCCCGGCAACGGCAATGGTAGGCTTCCCTTTTGGGCATGCCCTCTTGAGCTCTGAACGCTTTTAGCGTTTGTGAGGACTGCAGCCAGGGAAACCCTCGTTGAACTTCCTTCGCACTCTCTAATCATGACAGATCCTGAGCATCTTTTCATTTGAATGTGCTGTTTTCTAAAACGCGGGTGAGTACCACTGAGGTCTCGAAAGGTTTCTGTCTGAGAGTCGGGCCTGATTTGAATTCACTTCAGAGTACCTAGCCCAGGATATTTCTTGAGGGCAGGGCTGTGTTTGCGAAGCCGCAGGCCGCAGGCCTTGTGAATGATAGGTGCCCTTCGGCAGGGTTTCTAAGGTTGTTACGGCAGTGTGCCACAAGGCGGCAGCACTGCTCCGTGTCCTCTCGGGTAACTTGGGGAAAGAAAGCCTTAGCGGGGGTCCCGGTGTTGGACGGGACATGGGGAGTCGAACGTGGCTGAACACACACCCCAGGGCTTGTGTATCCTCGCCTCCTGCCGCTTAACCTGCACTGCCCCACCCCAGGCCTATCGCAAGACTTGCAAGTGGGCTACTCGGAGGGTGCCGTGCTTCGCAGCTGGGGCGACTCTAATGAAGTGGGCTGGAGGCGGGAACCTGCCTAGCAGGAGCCCTGGAGAGCCGGTTTCCTCACAGCTCTTCCCTCTCAGCTGCTCCACCGTCCCTTGGGTACACCGGGCTTTGCTCACCCGTAGGAGGGCCACGTTGGACCGGGAGACCGTGGTACCACGCGGGGCAGAATGGGCACTAGAGGTCCCAGGGGCCGCTGGTCAGGTGGCACGTCCTCCTCCCTTGCTCCCTCAGCAGCAGCATACTCCAGCCGTGGGACCCAGGCCCGCCTAGGCTCCAGGGGTGTGTCTCCAGCCGACGACGTCAAAGAGGCCTGAGGTAACAGAGGAAAGGCATGTCTTACCCCCTTCCTTGCCTTGTCATTGAATAGTCCTCATCCCTTTCGGCATAGTTTATATACAACGTTGCGTCTGTTTGAGCTCTACGACCCTTTGATGCAGTTATACACGTAGCTGCACCCGTAGCGTTTCGGGTTCTTTGCCCTGTCGGTTTATTGAGGAATGTTTTGGAGCACTCCCTGTGCTTTCGGTTGGGTCGCCCTTGATGAGAACTTTTTGATACGTTGACTGTCTGTCTGGGAATCCCAGCCTCCTACTTCCCCCTTCCCCGGTCTCCAATTTCCCCCTATGGGAACTCCACGCTTGTCTCTTCCCTTTGTGAACCTGTGTTTCCTTTGTATGCTGCTTCCTTTGTATCCCTATTTAGACCGCACATGTAAGAGATAGCCTGCGATATGGGTCTTGCTGCCTCTAATTTACCAGAATTAGTGAGATCATCTACTGCTCCACCCATGCTGCTGCAAATAGTATGAGTTCATTTTGTTCTGTGGATGAGTGGTAGTCGAGGGAGTGTAGGTGGTAGAACTCCTTTCTCCGTTCACCCCGCGCTCGACATTTCGTTCCTTTGTGTGTCTTGGCTGTGGTAAAGGGTAACACAACGACCACTGGGGTGCAAGTGCTTCCTTCCAGTGATGCTAGTCGCTGGTTATACGACCTGCAGCGGGTTTGCCGAATCTCGGGGTCCCTCCAGTGTTCAGTTTGGTAAGGAACTTGCCTATTGACCTTCATATCGGCTGTTACCAATTTACGATCCCGGCAACGGCAATGGTAGGCTTCCCTTTTGGGCATGCCCTCTTGAGCTCTGAACGCTTTTAGCGTTTGTGAGGACTGCAGCCAGGGAAACCCTCGTTGAACTTCCTTCGCACTCTCTAATCATGACAGATCCTGAGCATCTTTTCATTTGAATGTGCTGTTTTCTAAAACGCGGGTGAGTACCACTGAGGTCTCGAAAGGTTTCTGTCTGAGAGTCGGGCCTGATTTGAATTCACTTCAGAGTACCTAGCCCAGGATATTTCTTGAGGGCAGGGCTGTGTTTGCGAAGCCGCAGGCCGCAGGCCTTGTGAATGATAGGTGCCCTTCGGCAGGGTTTCTAAGGTTGTTACGGCAGTGTGCCACAAGGCGGCAGCACTGCTCCGTGTCCTCTCGGGTAACTTGGGGAAAGAAAGCCTTAGCGGGGGTCCCGGTGTTGGACGGGACATGGGGAGTCGAACGTGGCTGAACACACACCCCAGGGCTTGTGTATCCTCGCCTCCTGCCGCTTAACCTGCACTGCCCCACCCCAGGCCTATCGCAAGACTTGCAAGTGGGCTACTCGGAGGGTGCCGTGCTTCGCAGCTGGGGCGACTCTAATGAAGTGGGCTGGAGGCGGGAACCTGCCTAGCAGGAGCCCTGGAGAGCCGGTTTCCTCACAGCTCTTCCCTCTCAGCTGCTCCACCGTCCCTTGGGTACACCGGGCTTTGCTCACCCGTAGGAGGGCCACGTTGGACCGGGAGACCGTGGTACCACGCGGGGGAGAATGGGCACTAGAGGTCCCAGGGGCCGCTGGTCAGGTGGCACGTCCTCCTCCCTTGCTCCCTCAGCAGCAGCATACTCCAGCCGTGGGACCCAGGCCCGCCTAGGCTCCAGGGGTGTGTCTCCAGCCGACGACGTCAAAGAGGCCTGAGGTAACAGAGGAAAGGCATTTCTTACCCCCTTCCTTGCCTTGTCATTGAATAGTCCTTATCCCTTTCGGCATAGTTTATATACAACGTTGCGTCTGTTTGAGCTCTACGACCCTTTGATGCACTTATACACGTAGCTGCACCCGTAGCGTTTCGGGTTCTTTGCCCTGTCGGTTTATTGAGGAATGTTTTGTAGCACTCCCTGTGCTTTCGGTTGGGTCGCCCTTGATGAGAACTTTTTGATACGTTGACTGTCTGTCTGGGAATCCCAGCCTCCTACTTCCCCCTTCCCCGGTCTCCAATTTCCCCCTATGGGAACTCCACGCTTGTCTCTTCCCTTTGTGAACCTGTGTTTCCTTTGTATGCTGCTTCCTTTGTATCCCTATTTAGACTGCACATGTAAGAGATAGCCTGCGATATGGGTCTTGCTGCCTCTAATTTACCAGAATTAGTGAGATCATCTACTGCTCCACCCATGCTGCTGCAAATAGTATGAGTTCATTTTGTTCTGTGGATGAGTGGTAGTCGAGGGAGTGTTGGTGGTAGAACTCCTTTCTCCGTTCACCCCGCGCTCGACATTTCGTTCCTTTGTGTGTCTTGGCTGTGGTAAAGGGTAACACAACGACCACTGGGGTGCAAGTGCTTCCTTCCAGTGATGCTAGTCGCTGGTTATACGACCTGCAGCGGGTTTGCCGAATCTCGGGGTCCCTCCAGTGTTCAGTTTGGTAAGGAACTTGCCTATTGACCTTCATATCGGCTGTTACCAATTTACGATCCCGGCAACGGCAATGGTAGGCTTCCCTTTTGGGCATGCCCTCTTGAGCTCTGAACGCTTTTAGCGTTTGTGAGGACTGCAGCCAGGGAAACCCTCGTTGAACTTCCTTCGCACTCTCTAATCATGACAGATCCTGAGCATCTTTTCATTTGAACGTGCTGTTTTCTAAAACGCGGGTGAGTACCACTGAGGTCTCGAAAGGTTTCTGTCTGAGCGTCGGGCCTGATTTGAATTCACTTCAGAGTACCTCGCCCAGGATATTTCTTGAGGGCAGGGCTGTGTTTGCGAAGCCGCAGGCCGCAGGCCTTGTGAATGATAGGTGCCCTTCGGCAGGGTTTCTAAGGTTGTTACGGCAGTGTGCCACAAGGCGGCAGCACTGCTCCGTGTCCTCTCGGGTAACTTGGGGAAAGAAAGCCTTAGCGGGGGTCCCGGTGTTGGACGGGACATGGGGAGTCGAACGTGGCTGAACACACACCCCAGGGCTTGTGTATCCTCGCCTCCTGCCGCTTAACCTGCACTGCCCCACCCCAGGCCTATCGCAAGACTTGCAAGTGGGCTACTCGGAGGGTGCCGTGCTTCGCAGCTGGGGCGACTCTAATGAAGTGGGCTGGAGGCGGGAACCTGCCTAGCAGGAGCCCTGGAGAGCCGGTTTCCTCACAGCTCTTCCCTCTCAGCTGCTCCACCGTCCCTTGGGTACACCGGGCTTTGCTCACCCGTAGGAGGGCCACGTTGGACCGGGAGACCGTGGTACCACGCGGGGCAGAATGGGCACTAGAGGTCCCAGGGGCCGCTGGTCAGGTGGCACGTCCTCCTCCCTTGCTCCCTCAGCAGCAGCATACTCCAGCCGTGGGACCCAGGCCCGCCTAGGCTCCAGGGGTGTGTCTCCAGCCGACGACGTCAAAGAGGCCTGAGGTAACAGAGGAAAGGCATTTCTTACCCCCTTTCTTGCCTTGTCATTGAATAGTCCTTATCCCTTTCGGCATAGTTTATATACAACGTTGCGTCTGTTTGAGCTCTACGACCCTTTGATGCACTTATACACGTAGCTGCACCCGTAGCGTTTCGGGTTCTTTGCCCTGTCGGTTTATTGAGGAATGTTTTGGAGCACTCCCTGTGCTTTCGGTTGGGTCGCCCTTGATGAGAACTTTTTGATACGTTGACTGTCTGTCTGGGAATCCCAGCCTCCTACTTCCCCCTTCCCCGGTCTCCAATTTCCCCCTATGGGAACTCCACGCTTGTCTCTTCCCTTTGTGAACCTGTGTTTCCTTTGTATGCTGCTTCCTTTGTATCCCTATTTAGACTGCACATGTAAGAGATAGCCTGCGATATGGGTCTTGCTGCCTCTAATTTACCAGAATTAGTGAGATCATCTACTGCTCCACCCATGCTGCTGCAAATAGTATGAGTTCATTTTGTTCTGTGGATGAGTGGTAGTCGAGGGAGTGTTGGTGGTAGAACTCCTTTCTCCGTTCACCCCGCGCTCGACATTTCGTTCCTTTGTGTGTCTTGGCTGTGGTAAAGGGTAACACAACGACCACTGGGGTGCAAGTGCTTCCTTCCAGTGATGCTAGTCGCTGGTTATACGACCTGCAGCGGGTTTGCCTTGTGAATGATAGGTGCCCTTCGGCAGGGTTTCTAAGGTTGTTACGGCAGTGTGCCACAAGGCGGCAGCACTGCTCCGTGTCCTCTCGGGTAACTTGGGGAAAGAAAGCCTTAGCGGGGGTCCCGGTGTTGGACGGGACATGGGGAGTCGAACGTGGCTGAACACACACCCCAGGGCTTGTGTATCCTCGCCTCCTGCCGCTTAACCTGCACTGCCCCACCCCAGGCCTATCGCAAGACTTGCAAGTGGGCTACTCGGAGGGTGCCGTGCTTCGCAGCTGGGGCGACTCTAATGAAGTGGGCTGGAGGCGGGAACCTGCCTAGCAGGAGCCCTGGAGAGCCGGTTTCCTCACAGCTCTTCCCTCTCAGCTGCTCCACCGTCCCTTGGGTACACCGGGCTTTGCTCACCCGTAGGAGGGCCACGTTGGACCGGGAGACCGTGGTACCACGCGGGGGAGAATGGGCACTAGAGGTCCCAGGGGCCGCTGGTCAGGTGGCACGTCCTCCTCCCTTGCTCCCTCAGCAGCAGCATACTCCAGCCGTGGGACCCAGGCCCGCCTAGGCTCCAGGGGTGTGTCTCCAGCCGACGACGTCAAAGAGGCCTGAGGTAACAGAGGAAAGGCATTTCTTACCCCCTTCCTTGCCTTGTCATTGAATAGTCCTTACCCCTTTCGGCATAGTTTATATACAACGTTGCGTCTGTTTGAGCTCTACGACCCTTTGATGCAATTATACACGTAGCTGCACCCGTAGCGTTTCGGGTTCTTTGCCCTGTCGGTTTATTGAGGAATGTTTTGTAGCACTCCCTGTGCTTTCGGTTGGGTCGCCCTTGATGAGAACTTTTTGATACGTTGACTGTCTGTCTGGGAATCCCAGCCTCCTACTTCCCCCTTCCCCGGTCTCCAATTTCCCCCTATGGGAACTCCACGCTTGTCTCTTCCCTTTGTGAACCTGTGTTTCCTTTGTATGCTGCTTCCTTTGTATCCCTATTTAGACTGCACATGTAAGAGATAGCCTGCGATATGGGTCTTGCTGCCTCTAATTTACCAGAATTAGTGAGATCATCTACTGCTCCACCCATGCTGCTGCAAATAGTATGAGTTCATTTTGTTCTGTGGATGAGTGGTAGTCGAGGGAGTGTTGGTGGTAGAACTCCTTTCTCCGTTCACCCCGCGCTCGACATTTCGTTCCTTTGTGTGTCTTGACTGTGGTAAAGGGTAACACAACGACCACTGGGGTGCAAGTGCTTCCTTCCAGTGATGCTAGTCGCTGGTTATACGACCTGCAGCGGGTTTGCCTTGTGAATGATAGGTGCCCTTCGGCAGGGTTTCTAAGGTTGTTACGGCAGTGTGCCACAAGGCGGCAGCACTGCTCCGTGTCCTCTCGGGTAACTTGGGGAAAGAAAGCCTTAGCGGGGGTCCCGGTGTTGGACGGGACATGGGGAGTCGAACGTGGCTAAACACACACCCCAGGGCTTGTGTATCCTCGCCTCCTGCCGCTTAACCTGCACTGCCCCACCCCAGGCCTATCGCAAGACTTGCAAGTGGGCTACTCGGAGGGTGCCGTGCTTCGCAGCTGGGGCGACTCTAATGAAGTGGGCTGGAGGCGGGAACCTGCCTAGCAGGAGCCCTGGAGAGCCGGTTTCCTCACAGCTCTTCCCTCTCAGCTGCTCCACCGTCCCTTGGGTACACCGGGCTTTGCTCACCCGTAGGAGGGCCACGTTGGACCGGGAGACCGTGGTACCACGCGGGGGAGAATGGGCACTAGAGGTCCCAGGGGCCGCTGGTCAGGTGGCACGTCCTCCTCCCTTGCTCCCTCAGCAGCAGCATACTCCAGCCGTGGGACCCAGGCCCGCCTAGGCTCCAGGGGTGTGTCTCCAGCCGACGACGTCAAAGAGGCCTGAGGTAACAGAGGAAAGGCATTTCTTACCCCCTTCCTTGCCTTGTCATTGAATAGTCCTTATCCCTTTCGGCATAGTTTATATACAACGTTGCGTCTGTTTGAGCTCTACGACCCTTTGATGCACTTATACACGTAGCTGCACCCGTAGCGTTTCGGGTTCTTTGCCCTGTCGGTTTATTGAGGAATGTTTTGGAGCACTCCCTGTGCTTTCGGTTGGGTCGCCCTTGATGAGAACTTTTTGATACGTTGACTGTCTGTCTGGGAATCCCAGCCTCCTACTTCCCCCTTCCCCGGTCTCCAATTTCCCCCTATGGGAACTCCACGCTTGTCTCTTCCCTTTGTGAACCTGTGTTTCCTTTGTATGCTGCTTCCTTTGTATCCCTATTTAGACTGCACATGTAAGAGATAGCCTGCGATATGGGTCTTGCTGCCTCTAATTTACCAGAATTAGTGAGATCATCTACTGCTCCACCCATGCTGCTGCAAATAGTATGAGTTCATTTTGTTCTGTGGATGAGTGGTAGTCGAGGGAGTGTTGGTGGTAGAACTCCTTTCTCCGTTCACCCCGCGCTCGACATTTCGTTCCTTTGTGTGTCTTGGCTGTGGTAAAGGGTAACACAACGACCACTGGGGTGCAAGTGCTTCCTTCCAGTGATGCTAGTCGCTGGTTATACGACCTGCAGCGGGTTTGCCGAATCTCGGGGTCCCTCCAGTGTTCAGTTTGGTAAGGAACTTGCCTATTGACCTTCATATCGGCTGTTACCAATTTACGATCCCGGCAACGGCAATGGTAGGCTTCCCTTTTGGGCATGCCCTCTTGAGCTCTGAACGCTTTTAGCGTTTGTGAGGACTGCAGCCAGGGAAACCCTCGTTGAACTTCCTTCGCACTCTCTAATCATGACAGATCCTGAGCATCTTTTCATTTGAACGTGCTGTTTTCTAAAACGCGGGTGAGTACCACTGAGGTCTCGAAAGGTTTCTGTCTGAGCGTCGGGCCTGATTTGAATTCACTTCAGAGTACCTCGCCCAGGATATTTCTTGAGGGCAGGGCTGTGTTTGCGAAGCCGCAGGCCGCAGGCCTTGTGAATGATAGGTGCCCTTCGGCAGGGTTTCTAAGGTTGTTACGGCAGTGTGCCACAAGGCGGCAGCACTGCTCCGTGTCCTCTCGGGTAACTTGGGGAAAGAAAGCCTTAGCGGGGGTCCCGGTGTTGGACGGGACATGGGGAGTCGAACGTGGCTGAACACACACCCCAGGGCTTGTGTATCCTCGCCTCCTGCCGCTTAACCTGCACTGCCCCACCCCAGGCCTATCGCAAGACTTGCAAGTGGGCTACTCGGAGGGTGCCGTGCTTCGCAGCTGGGGCGACTCTAATGAAGTGGGCTGGAGGCGGGAACCTGCCTAGCAGGAGCCCTGGAGAGCCGGTTTCCTCACAGCTCTTCCCTCTCAGCTGCTCCACCGTCCCTTGGGTACACCGGGCTTTGCTCACCCGTAGGAGGGCCACGTTGGACCGGGAGACCGTGGTACCACGCGGGGCAGAATGGGCACTAGAGGTCCCAGGGGCCGCTGGTCAGGTGGCACGTCCTCCTCCCTTGCTCCCTCAGCAGCAGCATACTCCAGCCGTGGGACCCAGGCCCGCCTAGGCTCCAGGGGTGTGTCTCCAGCCGACGACGTCAAAGAGGCCTGAGGTAACAGAGGAAAGGCATTTCTTACCCCCTTCCTTGCCTTGTCATTGAATAGTCCTTATCCCTTTCGGCATAGTTTATATACAACGTTGCGTCTGTTTGAGCTCTACGACCCTTTGATGCACTTATACACGTAGCTGCACCCGTAGCGTTTCGGGTTCTTTGCCCTGTCGGTTTATTGAGGAATGTTTTGGAGCACTCCCTGTGCTTTCGGTTGGGTCGCCCTTGATGAGAACTTTTTGATACGTTGACTGTCTGTCTGGGAATCCCAGCCTCCTACTTCCCCCTTCCCCGGTCTCCAATTTCCCCCTATGGGAACTCCACGCTTGTCTCTTCCCTTTGTGAACCTGTGTTTCCTTTGTATGCTGCTTCCTTTGTATCCCTATTTAGACTGCACATGTAAGAGATAGCCTGCGATATGGGTCTTGCTGCCTCTAATTTACCAGAATTAGTGAGATCATCTACTGCTCCACCCATGCTGCTGCAAATAGTATGAGTTCATTTTGTTCTGTGGATGAGTGGTAGTCGAGGGAGTGTTGGTGGTAGAACTCCTTTCTCCGTTCACCCCGCGCTCGACATTTCGTTCCTTTGTGTGTCTTGGCTGTGGTAAAGGGTAACACAACGACCACTGGGGTGCAAGTGCTTCCTTCCAGTGATGCTAGTCGCTGGTTATACGACCTGCAGCGGGTTTGCCTTGTGAATGATAGGTGCCCTTCGGCAGGGTTTCTAAGGTTGTTACGGCAGTGTGCCACAAGGCGGCAGCACTGCTCCGTGTCCTCTCGGGTAACTTGGGGAAAGAAAGCCTTAGCGGGGGTCCCGGTGTTGGACGGGACATGGGGAGTCGAACGTGGCTGAACACACACCCCAGGGCTTGTGTATCCTCGCCTCCTGCCGCTTAACCTGCACTGCCCCACCCCAGGCCTATCGCAAGACTTGCAAGTGGGCTACTCGGAGGGTGCCGTGCTTCGCAGCTGGGGCGACTCTAATGAAGTGGGCTGGAGGCGGGAACCTGCCTAGCAGGAGCCCTGGAGAGCCGGTTTCCTCACAGCTCTTCCCTCTCAGCTGCTCCACCGTCCCTTGGGTACACCGGGCTTTGCTCACCCGTAGGAGGGCCACGTTGGACCGGGAGACCGTGGTACCACGCGGGGGAGAATGGGCACTAGAGGTCCCAGGGGCCGCTGGTCAGGTGGCACGTCCTCCTCCCTTGCTCCCTCAGCAGCAGCATACTCCAGCCGTGGGACCCAGGCCCGCCTAGGCTCCAGGGGTGTGTCTCCAGCCGACGACGTCAAAGAGGCCTGAGGTAACAGAGGAAAGGCATTTCTTACCCCCTTCCTTGCCTTGTCATTGAATAGTCCTTACCCCTTTCGGCATAGTTTATATACAACGTTGCGTCTGTTTGAGCTCTACGACCCTTTGATGCAATTATACACGTAGCTGCACCCGTAGCGTTTCGGGTTCTTTGCCCTGTCGGTTTATTGAGGAATGTTTTGTAGCACTCCCTGTGCTTTCGGTTGGGTCGCCCTTGATGAGAACTTTTTGATACGTTGACTGTCTGTCTGGGAATCCCAGCCTCCTACTTCCCCCTTCCCCGGTCTCCAATTTCCCCCTATGGGAACTCCACGCTTGTCTCTTCCCTTTGTGAACCTGTGTTTCCTTTGTATGCTGCTTCCTTTGTATCCCTATTTAGACTGCACATGTAAGAGATAGCCTGCGATATGGGTCTTGCTGCCTCTAATTTACCAGAATTAGTGAGATCATCTACTGCTCCACCCATGCTGCTGCAAATAGTATGAGTTCATTTTGTTCTGTGGATGAGTGGTAGTCGAGGGAGTGTTGGTGGTAGAACTCCTTTCTCCGTTCACCCCGCGCTCGACATTTCGTTCCTTTGTGTGTCTTGACTGTGGTAAAGGGTAACACAACGACCACTGGGGTGCAAGTGCTTCCTTCCAGTGATGCTAGTCGCTGGTTATACGACCTGCAGCGGGTTTGCCTTGTGAATGATAGGTGCCCTTCGGCAGGGTTTCTAAGGTTGTTACGGCAGTGTGCCACAAGGCGGCAGCACTGCTCCGTGTCCTCTCGGGTAACTTGGGGAAAGAAAGCCTTAGCGGGGGTCCCGGTGTTGGACGGGACATGGGGAGTCGAACGTGGCTAAACACACACCCCAGGGCTTGTGTATCCTCGCCTCCTGCCGCTTAACCTGCACTGCCCCACCCCAGGCCTATCGCAAGACTTGCAAGTGGGCTACTCGGAGGGTGCCGTGCTTCGCAGCTGGGGCGACTCTAATGAAGTGGGCTGGAGGCGGGAACCTGCCTAGCAGGAGCCCTGGAGAGCCGGTTTCCTCACAGCTCTTCCCTCTCAGCTGCTCCACCGTCCCTTGGGTACACCGGGCTTTGCTCACCCGTAGGAGGGCCACGTTGGACCGGGAGACCGTGGTACCACGCGGGGGAGAATGGGCACTAGAGGTCCCAGGGGCCGCTGGTCAGGTGGCACGTCCTCCTCCCTTGCTCCCTCAGCAGCAGCATACTCCAGCCGTGGGACCCAGGCCCGCCTAGGCTCCAGGGGTGTGTCTCCAGCCGACGACGTCAAAGAGGCCTGAGGTAACAGAGGAAAGGCATTTCTTACCCCCTTCCTTGCCTTGTCATTGAATAGTCCTTATCCCTTTCGGCATAGTTTATATACAACGTTGCGTCTGTTTGAGCTCTACGACCCTTTGATGCACTTATACACGTAGCTGCACCCGTAGCGTTTCGGGTTCTTTGCCCTGTCGGTTTATTGAGGAATGTTTTGGAGCACTCCCTGTGCTTTCGGTTGGGTCGCCCTTGATGAGAACTTTTTGATACGTTGACTGTCTGTCTGGGAATCCCAGCCTCCTACTTCCCCCTTCCCCGGTCTCCAATTTCCCCCTATGGGAACTCCACGCTTGTCTCTTCCCTTTGTGAACCTGTGTTTCCTTTGTATGCTGCTTCCTTTGTATCCCTATTTAGACTGCACATGTAAGAGATAGCCTGCGATATGGGTCTTGCTGCCTCTAATTTACCAGAATTAGTGAGATCATCTACTGCTCCACCCATGCTGCTGCAAATAGTATGAGTTCATTTTGTTCTGTGGATGAGTGGTAGTCGAGGGAGTGTTGGTGGTAGAACTCCTTTCTCCGTTCACCCCGCGCTCGACATTTCGTTCCTTTGTGTGTCTTGGCTGTGGTAAAGGGTAACACAACGACCACTGGGGTGCAAGTGCTTCCTTCCAGTGATGCTAGTCGCTGGTTATACGACCTGCAGCGGGTTTGCCGAATCTCGGGGTCCCTCCAGTGTTCAGTTTGGTAAGGAACTTGCCTATTGACCTTCATATCGGCTGTTACCAATTTACGATCCCGGCAACGGCAATGGTAGGCTTCCCTTTTGGGCATGTCCTCTTGAGCTCTGAACGCTTTTAGCGTTTGTGAGGACTGCAGCCAGGGAAACCCTCGTTGAACTTCCTTCGCACTCTCTAATCATGACAGATCCTGAGCATCTTTTCATTTGAATGTGCTGTTTTCTAAAACGCGGGTGAGTACCACTGAGGTCTCGAAAGGTTTCTGTCTGAGAGTCGGGCCTGATTTGAATTCACTTCAGAGTACCTAGCCCAGGATATTTCTTGAGGGCAGGGCTGTGTTTGCGAAGCCGCAGGCCGCAGGCCTTGTGAATGATAGGTGCCCTTCGGCAGGGTTTCTAAGGTTGTTACGGCAGTGTGCCACAAGGCGGCAGCACTGCTCCGTGTCCTCTCGGGTAACTTGGGGAAAGAAAGCCTTAGCGGGGGTCCCGGTGTTGGACGGGACATGGGGAGTCGAACGTGGCTAAACACACACCCCAGGGCTTGTGTATCCTCGCCTCCTGCCGCTTAACCTGCACTGCCCCACCCTAGGCCTATCGCAAGACTTGCAAGTGGGCTACTCGGAGGGTGCCGTGCTTCGCAGCTGGGGCGACTCTAATGAAGTGGGCTGGAGGCGGGAACCTGCCTAGCAGGAGCCCTGGAGAGCCGGTTTCCTCACAGCTCTTCCCTCTCAGCTGCTCCACCGTCCCTTGGGTACACCGGGCTTTGCTCACCCGTAGGAGGGCCACGTTGGACCGGGAGACCGTGGTACCACGCGGGGGAGAATGGGCACTAGAGGTCCCAGGGGCCGCTGGTCAGGTGGCACGTCCTCCTCCCTTGCTCCCTCAGCAGCAGCATACTCCAGCCGTGGGACCCAGGCCCGCCTAGGCTCCAGGGGTGTGTCTCCAGCCGACGACGTCAAAGAGGCCTGAGGTAACAGAGGAAAGGCATTTCTTACCCCCTTCCTTGCCTTGTCATTGAATAGTCCTTATCCCTTTCGGCATAGTTTATATACAACGTTGCGTCTGTTTGAGCTCTACGACCCTTTGATGCAATTATACACGTAGCTGCACCCGTAGCGTTTCGGGTTCTTTGCCCTGTCGGTTTATTGAGGAATGTTTTGGAGCACTCCCTGTGCTTTCGGTTGGGTCGCCCTTGATGAGAACTTTTTGATACGTTGACTGTCTGTCTGGGAATCCCAGCCTCCTACTTCCCCCTTCCCCGGTCTCCAATTTCCCCCTATGGGAACTCCGCGCTTGTCTCTTCCCTTTGTGAACCTGTGTTTCCTTTGTATGCTGCTTCCTTTGTATCCCTATTTAGACTGCACATGTAAGAGATAGCCTGCGATATGGGTCTTGCTGCCTCTAATTTACCAGAATTAGTGGGATCATCTACTGCTCCACCCATGCTGCTGCAAATAGTATGAGTTCATTTTGTTCTGTGGATGAGTGGTAGTCGAGGGAGTGTTGGTGGTAGAACTCCTTTCTCCGTTCACCCCGCGCTCGACATTTCGTTCCTTTGTGTGTCTTGGCTGTGGTAAAGGGTAACACAACGACCACTGGGGTGCAAGTGCTTCCTTCCAGTGATGCTAGTCGCTGGTTATACGACCTGCAGCGGGTTTGCCGAATCTCGGGGTCCCTCCAGTGTTCAGTTTGGTAAGGAACTTGCCTATTGACCTTCATATCGGCTGTTACCAATTTACGATCCCGGCAACGGCAATGGTAGGCTTCCCTTTTGGGCATGCCCTCTTGAGCTCTGAACGCTTTTAGCGTTTGTGAGGACTGCAGCCAGGGAAACCCTCGTTGAACTTCCTTCGCACTCTCTAATCATGACAGATCCTGAACATCTTTTCATTTGAATGTGCTGTTTTCTAAAACGCGGGTGAGTACCACTGAGGTCTCGAAAGGTTTCTGTCTGAGAGTCGGGCCTGATTTGAATTCACTTCAGAGTACCTAGCCCAGGATATTTCTTGAGGGCAGGGCTGTGTTTGCGAAGCCGCAGGCCGCAGGCCTTGTGAATGATAGGTGCCCTTCGGCAGGGTTTCTAAGGTTGTTACGGCAGTGTGCCACAAGGCGGCAGCACTGCTCCATGTCCTCTCGGGTAACTTGGGGAAAGAAAGCCTTAGCGGGGGTCCCGGTGTTGGACGGGACATGGGGAGTCGAACGTGGCTGAACACACACCCCAGGGCTTGTGTATCCTCGCCTCCTGCCGCTTAACCTGCACTGCCCCACCCCAGGCCTATCGCAAGACTTGCAAGTGGGCTACTCGGAGGGTGCCGTGCTTCGCAGCTGGGGCGACTCTAATGAAGTGGGCTGGAGGCGGGAACCTGCCTAGCAGGAGCCCTGGAGAGCCGGTTTCCTCACAGCTCTTCCCTCTCAGCTGCTCCACCGTCCCTTGGGTACACCGGGCTTTGCTCACCCGTAGGAGGGCCACGTTGGACCGGGAGACCGTGGTACCACGCGGGGGAGAATGGGCACTAGAGGGCCCAGGGGCCGCTGGTCAGGTGGCACGTCCTCCTCCCTTGCTCCCTCAGCAGCAGCATACTCCAGCCGTGGGACCCAGGCCCGCCTAGGCTCCAGGGGTGTGTCTCCAGCCGACGACGTCAAAGAGGCCTGAGGTAACAGAGGAAAGGCATTTCTTACCCCCTTCCTTGCCTTGTCATTGAATAGTCCTCATCCCTTTCGGCATAGTTTATATACAACGTTGCGTCTGTTTGAGCTCTACGACCCTTTGATGCAGTTATACACGTAGCTGCACCCGTAGCGTTTCGGGTTCTTTGCCCTGTCGGTTTATTGAGGAATGTTTTGGAGCACTCCCTGTGCTTTCGGTTGGGTCGCCCTTGATGAGAACTTTTTGATACGTTGACTGTCTGTCTGGGAATCCCAGCCTCCTACTTCCCCCTTCCCCGGTCTCCAATTTCCCCCTATGGGAACTCCACGCTTGTCTCTTCCCTTTGTGAACCTGTGTTTCCTTTGTATGCTGCTTCCTTTGTATCCCTATTTAGACTGCACATGTAAGAGATAGCCTGCGATATGGGTCTTGCTGCCTCTAATTTACCAGAATTAGTGAGATCATCTACTGCTCCACCCATGCTGCTGCAAATAGTATGAGTTCATTTTGTTCTGTGGATGAGTGGTAGTCGAGGGAGTGTTGGTGGTAGAACTCCTTTCTCCGTTCACCCCGCGCTCGACATTTCGTTCCTTTGTGTGTCTTGGCTGTGGTAAAGGGTAACACAACGACCACTGGGGTGCAAGTGCTTCCTTCCAGTGATGCTAGTCGCTGGTTATACGACCTGCAGCGGGTTTGCCGAATCTCGGGGTCCCTCCAGTGTTCAGTTTGGTAAGGAACTTGCCTATTGACCTTCATATCGGCTGTTACCAATTTACGATCCCGGCAACGGCAATGGTAGGCTTCCCTTTTGGGCATGTCCTCTTGAGCTCTGAACGCTTTTAGCGTTTGTGAGGACTGCAGCCAGGGAAACCCTCGTTGAACTTCCTTCGCACTCTCTAATCATGACAGATCCTGAGCATCTTTTCATTTGAATGTGCTGTTTTCTAAAACGCGGGTGAGTACCACTGAGGTCTCGAAAGGTTTCTGTCTGAGAGTCGGGCCTGATTTGAATTCACTTCAGAGTACCTAGCCCAGGATATTTCTTGAGGGCAGGGCTGTGTTTGCGAAGCCGCAGGCCGCAGGCCTTGTGAATGATAGGTGCCCTTCGGCAGGGTTTCTAAGGTTGTTACGGCAGTGTGCCACAAGGCGGCAGCACTGCTCCGTGTCCTCTCGGGTAACTTGGGGAAAGAAAGCCTTAGCGGGGGTCCCGGTGTTGGACGGGACATGGGGAGTCGAACGTGGCTAAACACACACCCCAGGGCTTGTGTATCCTCGCCTCCTGCCGCTTAACCTGCACTGCCCCACCCTAGGCCTATCGCAAGACTTGCAAGTGGGCTACTCGGAGGGTGCCGTGCTTCGCAGCTGGGGCGACTCTAATGAAGTGGGCTGGAGGCGGGAACCTGCCTAGCAGGAGCCCTGGAGAGCCGGTTTCCTCACAGCTCTTCCCTCTCAGCTGCTCCACCGTCCCTTGGGTACACCGGGCTTTGCTCACCCGTAGGAGGGCCACGTTGGACCGGGAGACCGTGGTACCACGCGGGGGAGAATGGGCACTAGAGGTCCCAGGGGCCGCTGGTCAGGTGGCACGTCCTCCTCCCTTGCTCCCTCAGCAGCAGCATACTCCAGCCGTGGGACCCAGGCCCGCCTAGGCTCCAGGGGTGTGTCTCCAGCCGACGACGTCAAAGAGGCCTGAGGTAACAGAGGAAAGGCATTTCTTACCCCCTTCCTTGCCTTGTCATTGAATAGTCCTTATCCCTTTCGGCATAGTTTATATACAACGTTGCGTCTGTTTGAGCTCTACGACCCTTTGATGCAATTATACACGTAGCTGCACCCGTAGCGTTTCGGGTTCTTTGCCCTGTCGGTTTATTGAGGAATGTTTTGGAGCACTCCCTGTGCTTTCGGTTGGGTCGCCCTTGATGAGAACTTTTTGATACGTTGACTGTCTGTCTGGGAATCCCAGCCTCCTACTTCCCCCTTCCCCGGTCTCCAATTTCCCCCTATGGGAACTCCGCGCTTGTCTCTTCCCTTTGTGAACCTGTGTTTCCTTTGTATGCTGCTTCCTTTGTATCCCTATTTAGACTGCACATGTAAGAGATAGCCTGCGATATGGGTCTTGCTGCCTCTAATTTACCAGAATTAGTGGGATCATCTACTGCTCCACCCATGCTGCTGCAAATAGTATGAGTTCATTTTGTTCTGTGGATGAGTGGTAGTCGAGGGAGTGTTGGTGGTAGAACTCCTTTCTCCGTTCACCCCGCGCTCGACATTTCGTTCCTTTGTGTGTCTTGGCTGTGGTAAAGGGTAACACAACGACCACTGGGGTGCAAGTGCTTCCTTCCAGTGATGCTAGTCGCTGGTTATACGACCTGCAGCGGGTTTGCCGAATCTCGGGGTCCCTCCAGTGTTCAGTTTGGTAAGGAACTTGCCTATTGACCTTCATATCGGCTGTTACCAATTTACGATCCCGGCAACGGCAATGGTAGGCTTCCCTTTTGGGCATGCCCTCTTGAGCTCTGAACGCTTTTAGCGTTTGTGAGGACTGCAGCCAGGGAAACCCTCGTTGAACTTCCTTCGCACTCTCTAATCATGACAGATCCTGAACATCTTTTCATTTGAATGTGCTGTTTTCTAAAACGCGGGTGAGTACCACTGAGGTCTCGAAAGGTTTCTGTCTGAGAGTCGGGCCTGATTTGAATTCACTTCAGAGTACCTAGCCCAGGATATTTCTTGAGGGCAGGGCTGTGTTTGCGAAGCCGCAGGCCGCAGGCCTTGTGAATGATAGGTGCCCTTCGGCAGGGTTTCTAAGGTTGTTACGGCAGTGTGCCACAAGGCGGCAGCACTGCTCCATGTCCTCTCGGGTAACTTGGGGAAAGAAAGCCTTAGCGGGGGTCCCGGTGTTGGACGGGACATGGGGAGTCGAACGTGGCTGAACACACACCCCAGGGCTTGTGTATCCTCGCCTCCTGCCGCTTAACCTGCACTGCCCCACCCCAGGCCTATCGCAAGACTTGCAAGTGGGCTACTCGGAGGGTGCCGTGCTTCGCAGCTGGGGCGACTCTAATGAAGTGGGCTGGAGGCGGGAACCTGCCTAGCAGGAGCCCTGGAGAGCCGGTTTCCTCACAGCTCTTCCCTCTCAGCTGCTCCACCGTCCCTTGGGTACACCGGGCTTTGCTCACCCGTAGGAGGGCCACGTTGGACCGGGAGACCGTGGTACCACGCGGGGGAGAATGGGCACTAGAGGGCCCAGGGGCCGCTGGTCAGGTGGCACGTCCTCCTCCCTTGCTCCCTCAGCAGCAGCATACTCCAGCCGTGGGACCCAGGCCCGCCTAGGCTCCAGGGGTGTGTCTCCAGCCGACGACGTCAAAGAGGCCTGAGGTAACAGAGGAAAGGCATTTCTTACCCCCTTCCTTGCCTTGTCATTGAATAGTCCTCATCCCTTTCGGCATAGTTTATATACAACGTTGCGTCTGTTTGAGCTCTACGACCCTTTGATGCAGTTATACACGTAGCTGCACCCGTAGCGTTTCGGGTTCTTTGCCCTGTCGGTTTATTGAGGAATGTTTTGGAGCACTCCCTGTGCTTTCGGTTGGGTCGCCCTTGATGAGAACTTTTTGATACGTTGACTGTCTGTCTGGGAATCCCAGCCTCCTACTTCCCCCTTCCCCGGTCTCCAATTTCCCCCTATGGGAACTCCACGCTTGTCTCTTCCCTTTGTGAACCTGTGTTTCCTTTGTATGCTGCTTCCTTTGTATCCCTATTTAGACTGCACATGTAAGAGATAGCCTGCGATATGGGTCTTGCTGCCTCTAATTTACCAGAATTAGTGAGATCATCTACTGCTCCACCCATGCTGCTGCAAATAGTATGAGTTCATTTTGTTCTGTGGATGAGTGGTAGTCGAGGGAGTGTTGGTGGTAGAACTCCTTTCTCCGTTCACCCCGCGCTCGACATTTCGTTCCTTTGTGTGTCTTGGCTGTGGTAAAGGGTAACACAACGACCACTGGGGTGCAAGTGCTTCCTTCCAGTGATGCTAGTCGCTGGTTATACGACCTGCAGCGGGTTTGCCGAATCTCGGGGTCCCTCCAGTGTTCAGTTTGGTAAGGAACTTGCCTATTGACCTTCATATCGGCTGTTACCAATTTACGATCCCGGCAACGGCAATGGTAGGCTTCCCTTTTGGGCATGCCCTCTTGAGCTCTGAACGCTTTTAGCGTTTGTGAGGACTGCAGCCAGGGAAACCCTCGTTGAACTTCCTTCGCACTCTCTAATCATGACAGATCCTGAGCATCTTTTCATTTGAACGTGCTGTTTTCTAAAACGCGGGTGAGTACCACTGAGGTCTCGAAAGGTTTCTGTCTGAGAGTCGGGCCTGATTTGAATTCACTTCAGAGTACCTAGCCCAGGATATTTCTTGAGGGCAGGGCTGTGTTTGCGAAGCCGCAGGCCGCAGGCCTTGTGAATGATAGGTGCCCTTCGGCAGGGTTTCTAAGGTTGTTACGGCAGTGTGCCACAAGGCGGCAGCACTGCTCCGTGTCCTCTCGGGTAACTTGGGGAAAGAAAGCCTTAGCGGGGGTCCCGGTGTTGGACGGGACATGGGGAGTCGAACGTGGCTGAACACACACCCCAGGGCTTGTGTATCCTCGCCTCCTGCCGCTTAACCTGCACTGCCCCACCCCAGGCCTATCGCAAGACTTGCAAGTGGGCTACTCGGAGGGTGCCGTGCTTCGCAGCTGGGGCGACTCTAATGAAGTGGGCTGGAGGCGGGAACCTGCCTAGCAGGAGCCCTGGAGAGCCGGTTTCCTCACAGCTCTTCCCTCTCAGCTGCTCCACCGTCCCTTGGGTACACCGGGCTTTGCTCACCCGTAGGAGGGCCACGTTGGACCGGGAGACCGTGGTACCACGCGGGGGAGAATGGGCACTAGAGGTCCCAGGGGCCGCTGGTCAGGTGGCACGTCCTCCTCCCTTGCTCCCTCAGCAGCAGCATACTCCAGCCGTGGGACCCAGGCCCGCCTAGGCTCCAGGGGTGTGTCTCCAGCCGACGACGTCAAAGAGGCCTGAGGTAACAGAGGAAAGGCATTTCTTACCCCCTTCCTTGCCTTGTCATTGAATAGTCCTTATCCCTTTCGGCATAGTTTATATACAACGTTGCGTCTGTTTGAGCTCTACGACCCTTTGATGCAATTATACACGTAGCTGCACCCGTAGCGTTTCGGGTTCTTTGCCCTGTCGGTTTATTGAGGAATGTTTTGGAGCACTCCCTGTGCTTTCGGTTGGGTCGCCCTTGATGAGAACTTTTTGATACGTTGACTGTCTGTCTGGGAATCCCAGCCTCCTACTTCCCCCTTCCCCGGTCTCCAATTTCCCCCTATGGGAACTCCACGCTTGTCTCTTCCCTTTGTGAACCTGTGTTTCCTTTGTATGCTGCTTCCTTTGTATCCCTATTTAGACTGCACATGTAAGAGATAGCCTGCGATATGGGTCTTGCTGCCTCTAATTTACCAGAATTAGTGAGATCATCTACTGCTCCACCCATGCTGCTGCAAATAGTATGAGTTCATTTTGTTCTGTGGATGAGTGGTAGTCGAGGGAGTGTTGGTGGTAGAACTCCTTTCTCCGTTCACCCCGCGCTCGACATTTCGTTCCTTTGTGTGTCTTGGCTGTGGTAAAGGGTAACACAACGACCACTGGGGTGCAAGTGCTTCCTTCCAGTGATGCTAGTCGCTGGTTATACGACCTGCAGCGGGTTTGCCTTGTGAATGATAGGTGCCCTTCGGCAGGGTTTCTAAGGTTGTTACGGCAGTGTGCCACAAGGCGGCAGCACTGCTCCGTGTCCTCTCGGGTAACTTGGGGAAAGAAAGCCTTAGCGGGGGTCCCGGTGTTGGACGGGACATGGGGAGTCGAACGTGGCTGAACACACACCCCAGGGCTTGTGTATCCTCGCCTCCTGCCGCTTAACCTGCACTGCCCCACCCCAGGCCTATCGCAAGACTTGCAAGTGGGCTACTCGGAGGGTGCCGTGCTTCGCAGCTGGGGCGACTCTAATGAAGTGGGCTGGAGGCGGGAACCTGCCTAGCAGGAGCCCTGGAGAGCCGGTTTCCTCACAGCTCTTCCCTCTCAGCTGCTCCACCGTCCCTTGGGTACACCGGGCTTTGCTCACCCGTAGGAGGGCCACGTTGGACCGGGAGACCGTGGTACCACGCGGGGGAGAATGGGCACTAGAGGTCCCAGGGGCCGCTGGTCAGGTGGCACGTCCTCCTCCCTTGCTCCCTCAGCAGCAGCATACTCCAGCCGTGGGACCCAGGCCCGCCTAGGCTCCAGGGGTGTGTCTCCAGCCGACGACGTCAAAGAGGCCTGAGGTAACAGAGGAAAGGCATTTCTTACCCCCTTCCTTGCCTTGTCATTGAATAGTCCTTATCCCTTTCGGCATAGTTTATATACAACGTTGCGTCTGTTTGAGCTCTACGACCCTTTGATGCACTTATACACGTAGCTGCACCCGTAGCGTTTCGGGTTCTTTGCCCTGTCGGTTTATTGAGGAATGTTTTGTAGCACTCCCTGTGCTTTCGGTTGGGTCGCCCTTGATGAGAACTTTTTGATACGTTGACTGTCTGTCTGGGAATCCCAGCCTCCTACTTCCCCCTTCCCCGGTCTCCAATTTCCCCCTATGGGAACTCCACGCTTGTCTCTTCCCTTTGTGAACCTGTGTTTCCTTTGTATGCTGCTTCCTTTGTATCCCTATTTAGACTGCACATGTAAGAGATAGCCTGCGATATGGGTCTTGCTGCCTCTAATTTACCAGAATTAGTGAGATCATCTACTGCTCCACCCATGCTGCTGCAAATAGTATGAGTTCATTTTGTTCTGTGGATGAGTGGTAGTCGAGGGAGTGTTGGTGGTAGAACTCCTTTCTCCGTTCACCCCGCGCTCGACATTTCGTTCCTTTGTGTGTCTTGGCTGTGGTAAAGGGTAACACAACGACCACTGGGGTGCAAGTGCTTCCTTCCAGTGATGCTAGTCGCTGGTTATACGACCTGCAGCGGGTTTGCCGAATCTCGGGGTCCCTCCAGTGTTCAGTTTGGTAAGGAACTTGCCTATTGACCTTCATATCGGCTGTTACCAATTTACGATCCCGGCAACGGCAATGGTAGGCTTCCCTTTTGGGCATGCCCTCTTGAGCTCTGAACGCTTTTAGCGTTTGTGAGGACTGCAGCCAGGGAAACCCTCGTTGAACTTCCTTCGCACTCTCTAATCATGACAGATCCTGAGCATCTTTTCATTTGAACGTGCTGTTTTCTAAAACGCGGGTGAGTACCACTGAGGTCTCGAAAGGTTTCTGTCTGAGCGTCGGGCCTGATTTGAATTCACTTCAGAGTACCTCGCCCAGGATATTTCTTGAGGGCAGGGCTGTGTTTGCGAAGCCGCAGGCCGCAGGCCTTGTGAATGATAGGTGCCCTTCGGCAGGGTTTCTAAGGTTGTTACGGCAGTGTGCCACAAGGCGGCAGCACTGCTCCGTGTCCTCTCGGGTAACTTGGGGAAAGAAAGCCTTAGCGGGGGTCCCGGTGTTGGACGGGACATGGGGAGTCGAACGTGGCTGAACACACACCCCAGGGCTTGTGTATCCTCGCCTCCTGCCGCTTAACCTGCACTGCCCCACCCCAGGCCTATCGCAAGACTTGCAAGTGGGCTACTCGGAGGGTGCCGTGCTTCGCAGCTGGGGCGACTCTAATGAAGTGGGCTGGAGGCGGGAACCTGCCTAGCAGGAGCCCTGGAGAGCCGGTTTCCTCACAGCTCTTCCCTCTCAGCTGCTCCACCGTCCCTTGGGTACACCGGGCTTTGCTCACCCGTAGGAGGGCCACGTTGGACCGGGAGACCGTGGTACCACGCGGGGCAGAATGGGCACTAGAGGTCCCAGGGGCCGCTGGTCAGGTGGCACGTCCTCCTCCCTTGCTCCCTCAGCAGCAGCATACTCCAGCCGTGGGACCCAGGCCCGCCTAGGCTCCAGGGGTGTGTCTCCAGCCGACGACGTCAAAGAGGCCTGAGGTAACAGAGGAAAGGCATTTCTTACCCCCTTCCTTGCCTTGTCATTGAATAGTCCTTATCCCTTTCGGCATAGTTTATATACAACGTTGCGTCTGTTTGAGCTCTACGACCCTTTGATGCACTTATACACGTAGCTGCACCCGTAGCGTTTCGGGTTCTTTGCCCTGTCGGTTTATTGAGGAATGTTTTGGAGCACTCCCTGTGCTTTCGGTTGGGTCGCCCTTGATGAGAACTTTTTGATACGTTGACTGTCTGTCTGGGAATCCCAGCCTCCTACTTCCCCCTTCCCCGGTCTCCAATTTCCCCCTATGGGAACTCCACGCTTGTCTCTTCCCTTTGTGAACCTGTGTTTCCTTTGTATGCTGCTTCCTTTGTATCCCTATTTAGACTGCACATGTAAGAGATAGCCTGCGATATGGGTCTTGCTGCCTCTAATTTACCAGAATTAGTGAGATCATCTACTGCTCCACCCATGCTGCTGCAAATAGTATGAGTTCATTTTGTTCTGTGGATGAGTGGTAGTCGAGGGAGTGTTGGTGGTAGAACTCCTTTCTCCGTTCACCCCGCGCTCGACATTTCGTTCCTTTGTGTGTCTTGGCTGTGGTAAAGGGTAACACAACGACCACTGGGGTGCAAGTGCTTCCTTCCAGTGATGCTAGTCGCTGGTTATACGACCTGCAGCGGGTTTGCCTTGTGAATGATAGGTGCCCTTCGGCAGGGTTTCTAAGGTTGTTACGGCAGTGTGCCACAAGGCGGCAGCACTGCTCCGTGTCCTCTCGGGTAACTTGGGGAAAGAAAGCCTTAGCGGGGGTCCCGGTGTTGGACGGGACATGGGGAGTCGAACGTGGCTGAACACACACCCCAGGGCTTGTGTATCCTCGCCTCCTGCCGCTTAACCTGCACTGCCCCACCCCAGGCCTATCGCAAGACTTGCAAGTGGGCTACTCGGAGGGTGCCGTGCTTCGCAGCTGGGGCGACTCTAATGAAGTGGGCTGGAGGCGGGAACCTGCCTAGCAGGAGCCCTGGAGAGCCGGTTTCCTCACAGCTCTTCCCTCTCAGCTGCTCCACCGTCCCTTGGGTACACCGGGCTTTGCTCACCCGTAGGAGGGCCACGTTGGACCGGGAGACCGTGGTACCACGCGGGGGAGAATGGGCACTAGAGGTCCCAGGGGCCGCTGGTCAGGTGGCACGTCCTCCTCCCTTGCTCCCTCAGCAGCAGCATACTCCAGCCGTGGGACCCAGGCCCGCCTAGGCTCCAGGGGTGTGTCTCCAGCCGACGACGTCAAAGAGGCCTGAGGTAACAGAGGAAAGGCATTTCTTACCCCCTTCCTTGCCTTGTCATTGAATAGTCCTTACCCCTTTCGGCATAGTTTATATACAACGTTGCGTCTGTTTGAGCTCTACGACCCTTTGATGCAATTATACACGTAGCTGCACCCGTAGCGTTTCGGGTTCTTTGCCCTGTCGGTTTATTGAGGAATGTTTTGTAGCACTCCCTGTGCTTTCGGTTGGGTCGCCCTTGATGAGAACTTTTTGATACGTTGACTGTCTGTCTGGGAATCCCAGCCTCCTACTTCCCCCTTCCCCGGTCTCCAATTTCCCCCTATGGGAACTCCACGCTTGTCTCTTCCCTTTGTGAACCTGTGTTTCCTTTGTATGCTGCTTCCTTTGTATCCCTATTTAGACTGCACATGTAAGAGATAGCCTGCGATATGGGTCTTGCTGCCTCTAATTTACCAGAATTAGTGAGATCATCTACTGCTCCACCCATGCTGCTGCAAATAGTATGAGTTCATTTTGTTCTGTGGATGAGTGGTAGTCGAGGGAGTGTTGGTGGTAGAACTCCTTTCTCCGTTCACCCCGCGCTCGACATTTCGTTCCTTTGTGTGTCTTGACTGTGGTAAAGGGTAACACAACGACCACTGGGGTGCAAGTGCTTCCTTCCAGTGATGCTAGTCGCTGGTTATACGACCTGCAGCGGGTTTGCCTTGTGAATGATAGGTGCCCTTCGGCAGGGTTTCTAAGGTTGTTACGGCAGTGTGCCACAAGGCGGCAGCACTGCTCCGTGTCCTCTCGGGTAACTTGGGGAAAGAAAGCCTTAGCGGGGGTCCCGGTGTTGGACGGGACATGGGGAGTCGAACGTGGCTAAACACACACCCCAGGGCTTGTGTATCCTCGCCTCCTGCCGCTTAACCTGCACTGCCCCACCCCAGGCCTATCGCAAGACTTGCAAGTGGGCTACTCGGAGGGTGCCGTGCTTCGCAGCTGGGGCGACTCTAATGAAGTGGGCTGGAGGCGGGAACCTGCCTAGCAGGAGCCCTGGAGAGCCGGTTTCCTCACAGCTCTTCCCTCTCAGCTGCTCCACCGTCCCTTGGGTACACCGGGCTTTGCTCACCCGTAGGAGGGCCACGTTGGACCGGGAGACCGTGGTACCACGCGGGGGAGAATGGGCACTAGAGGTCCCAGGGGCCGCTGGTCAGGTGGCACGTCCTCCTCCCTTGCTCCCTCAGCAGCAGCATACTCCAGCCGTGGGACCCAGGCCCGCCTAGGCTCCAGGGGTGTGTCTCCAGCCGACGACGTCAAAGAGGCCTGAGGTAACAGAGGAAAGGCATTTCTTACCCCCTTCCTTGCCTTGTCATTGAATAGTCCTTATCCCTTTCGGCATAGTTTATATACAACGTTGCGTCTGTTTGAGCTCTACGACCCTTTGATGCACTTATACACGTAGCTGCACCCGTAGCGTTTCGGGTTCTTTGCCCTGTCGGTTTATTGAGGAATGTTTTGGAGCACTCCCTGTGCTTTCGGTTGGGTCGCCCTTGATGAGAACTTTTTGATACGTTGACTGTCTGTCTGGGAATCCCAGCCTCCTACTTCCCCCTTCCCCGGTCTCCAATTTCCCCCTATGGGAACTCCACGCTTGTCTCTTCCCTTTGTGAACCTGTGTTTCCTTTGTATGCTGCTTCCTTTGTATCCCTATTTAGACTGCACATGTAAGAGATAGCCTGCGATATGGGTCTTGCTGCCTCTAATTTACCAGAATTAGTGAGATCATCTACTGCTCCACCCATGCTGCTGCAAATAGTATGAGTTCATTTTGTTCTGTGGATGAGTGGTAGTCGAGGGAGTGTTGGTGGTAGAACTCCTTTCTCCGTTCACCCCGCGCTCGACATTTCGTTCCTTTGTGTGTCTTGGCTGTGGTAAAGGGTAACACAACGACCACTGGGGTGCAAGTGCTTCCTTCCAGTGATGCTAGTCGCTGGTTATACGACCTGCAGCGGGTTTGCCGAATCTCGGGGTCCCTCCAGTGTTCAGTTTGGTAAGGAACTTGCCTATTGACCTTCATATCGGCTGTTACCAATTTACGATCCCGGCAACGGCAATGGTAGGCTTCCCTTTTGGGCATGTCCTCTTGAGCTCTGAACGCTTTTAGCGTTTGTGAGGACTGCAGCCAGGGAAACCCTCGTTGAACTTCCTTCGCACTCTCTAATCATGACAGATCCTGAGCATCTTTTCATTTGAATGTGCTGTTTTCTAAAACGCGGGTGAGTACCACTGAGGTCTCGAAAGGTTTCTGTCTGAGAGTCGGGCCTGATTTGAATTCACTTCAGAGTACCTAGCCCAGGATATTTCTTGAGGGCAGGGCTGTGTTTGCGAAGCCGCAGGCCGCAGGCCTTGTGAATGATAGGTGCCCTTCGGCAGGGTTTCTAAGGTTGTTACGGCAGTGTGCCACAAGGCGGCAGCACTGCTCCGTGTCCTCTCGGGTAACTTGGGGAAAGAAAGCCTTAGCGGGGGTCCCGGTGTTGGACGGGACATGGGGAGTCGAACGTGGCTAAACACACACCCCAGGGCTTGTGTATCCTCGCCTCCTGCCGCTTAACCTGCACTGCCCCACCCTAGGCCTATCGCAAGACTTGCAAGTGGGCTACTCGGAGGGTGCCGTGCTTCGCAGCTGGGGCGACTCTAATGAAGTGGGCTGGAGGCGGGAACCTGCCTAGCAGGAGCCCTGGAGAGCCGGTTTCCTCACAGCTCTTCCCTCTCAGCTGCTCCACCGTCCCTTGGGTACACCGGGCTTTGCTCACCCGTAGGAGGGCCACGTTGGACCGGGAGACCGTGGTACCACGCGGGGGAGAATGGGCACTAGAGGTCCCAGGGGCCGCTGGTCAGGTGGCACGTCCTCCTCCCTTGCTCCCTCAGCAGCAGCATACTCCAGCCGTGGGACCCAGGCCCGCCTAGGCTCCAGGGGTGTGTCTCCAGCCGACGACGTCAAAGAGGCCTGAGGTAACAGAGGAAAGGCATTTCTTACCCCCTTCCTTGCCTTGTCATTGAATAGTCCTTATCCCTTTCGGCATAGTTTATATACAACGTTGCGTCTGTTTGAGCTCTACGACCCTTTGATGCAATTATACACGTAGCTGCACCCGTAGCGTTTCGGGTTCTTTGCCCTGTCGGTTTATTGAGGAATGTTTTGGAGCACTCCCTGTGCTTTCGGTTGGGTCGCCCTTGATGAGAACTTTTTGATACGTTGACTGTCTGTCTGGGAATCCCAGCCTCCTACTTCCCCCTTCCCCGGTCTCCAATTTCCCCCTATGGGAACTCCGCGCTTGTCTCTTCCCTTTGTGAACCTGTGTTTCCTTTGTATGCTGCTTCCTTTGTATCCCTATTTAGACTGCACATGTAAGAGATAGCCTGCGATATGGGTCTTGCTGCCTCTAATTTACCAGAATTAGTGGGATCATCTACTGCTCCACCCATGCTGCTGCAAATAGTATGAGTTCATTTTGTTCTGTGGATGAGTGGTAGTCGAGGGAGTGTTGGTGGTAGAACTCCTTTCTCCGTTCACCCCGCGCTCGACATTTCGTTCCTTTGTGTGTCTTGGCTGTGGTAAAGGGTAACACAACGACCACTGGGGTGCAAGTGCTTCCTTCCAGTGATGCTAGTCGCTGGTTATACGACCTGCAGCGGGTTTGCCGAATCTCGGGGTCCCTCCAGTGTTCAGTTTGGTAAGGAACTTGCCTATTGACCTTCATATCGGCTGTTACCAATTTACGATCCCGGCAACGGCAATGGTAGGCTTCCCTTTTGGGCATGCCCTCTTGAGCTCTGAACGCTTTTAGCGTTTGTGAGGACTGCAGCCAGGGAAACCCTCGTTGAACTTCCTTCGCACTCTCTAATCATGACAGATCCTGAACATCTTTTCATTTGAATGTGCTGTTTTCTAAAACGCGGGTGAGTACCACTGAGGTCTCGAAAGGTTTCTGTCTGAGAGTCGGGCCTGATTTGAATTCACTTCAGAGTACCTAGCCCAGGATATTTCTTGAGGGCAGGGCTGTGTTTGCGAAGCCGCAGGCCGCAGGCCTTGTGAATGATAGGTGCCCTTCGGCAGGGTTTCTAAGGTTGTTACGGCAGTGTGCCACAAGGCGGCAGCACTGCTCCATGTCCTCTCGGGTAACTTGGGGAAAGAAAGCCTTAGCGGGGGTCCCGGTGTTGGACGGGACATGGGGAGTCGAACGTGGCTGAACACACACCCCAGGGCTTGTGTATCCTCGCCTCCTGCCGCTTAACCTGCACTGCCCCACCCCAGGCCTATCGCAAGACTTGCAAGTGGGCTACTCGGAGGGTGCCGTGCTTCGCAGCTGGGGCGACTCTAATGAAGTGGGCTGGAGGCGGGAACCTGCCTAGCAGGAGCCCTGGAGAGCCGGTTTCCTCACAGCTCTTCCCTCTCAGCTGCTCCACCGTCCCTTGGGTACACCGGGCTTTGCTCACCCGTAGGAGGGCCACGTTGGACCGGGAGACCGTGGTACCACGCGGGGGAGAATGGGCACTAGAGGGCCCAGGGGCCGCTGGTCAGGTGGCACGTCCTCCTCCCTTGCTCCCTCAGCAGCAGCATACTCCAGCCGTGGGACCCAGGCCCGCCTAGGCTCCAGGGGTGTGTCTCCAGCCGACGACGTCAAAGAGGCCTGAGGTAACAGAGGAAAGGCATTTCTTACCCCCTTCCTTGCCTTGTCATTGAATAGTCCTCATCCCTTTCGGCATAGTTTATATACAACGTTGCGTCTGTTTGAGCTCTACGACCCTTTGATGCAGTTATACACGTAGCTGCACCCGTAGCGTTTCGGGTTCTTTGCCCTGTCGGTTTATTGAGGAATGTTTTGGAGCACTCCCTGTGCTTTCGGTTGGGTCGCCCTTGATGAGAACTTTTTGATACGTTGACTGTCTGTCTGGGAATCCCAGCCTCCTACTTCCCCCTTCCCCGGTCTCCAATTTCCCCCTATGGGAACTCCACGCTTGTCTCTTCCCTTTGTGAACCTGTGTTTCCTTTGTATGCTGCTTCCTTTGTATCCCTATTTAGACTGCACATGTAAGAGATAGCCTGCGATATGGGTCTTGCTGCCTCTAATTTACCAGAATTAGTGAGATCATCTACTGCTCCACCCATGCTGCTGCAAATAGTATGAGTTCATTTTGTTCTGTGGATGAGTGGTAGTCGAGGGAGTGTTGGTGGTAGAACTCCTTTCTCCGTTCACCCCGCGCTCGACATTTCGTTCCTTTGTGTGTCTTGGCTGTGGTAAAGGGTAACACAACGACCACTGGGGTGCAAGTGCTTCCTTCCAGTGATGCTAGTCGCTGGTTATACGACCTGCAGCGGGTTTGCCGAATCTCGGGGTCCCTCCAGTGTTCAGTTTGGTAAGGAACTTGCCTATTGACCTTCATATCGGCTGTTACCAATTTACGATCCCGGCAACGGCAATGGTAGGCTTCCCTTTTGGGCATGCCCTCTTGAGCTCTGAACGCTTTTAGCGTTTGTGAGGACTGCAGCCAGGGAAACCCTCGTTGAACTTCCTTCGCACTCTCTAATCATGACAGATCCTGAGCATCTTTTCATTTGAACGTGCTGTTTTCTAAAACGCGGGTGAGTACCACTGAGGTCTCGAAAGGTTTCTGTCTGAGCGTCGGGCCTGATTTGAATTCACTTCAGAGTACCTAGCCCAGGATATTTCTTGAGGGCAGGGCTGTGTTTGCGAAGCCGCAGGCCGCAGGCCTTGTGAATGATAGGTGCCCTTCGGCAGGGTTTCTAAGGTTGTTACGGCAGTGTGCCACAAGGCGGCAGCACTGCTCCGTGTCCTCTCGGGTAACTTGGGGAAAGAAAGCCTTAGCGGGGGTCCCGGTGTTGGACGGGACATGGGGAGTCGAACGTGGCTGAACACACACCCCAGGGCTTGTGTATCCTCGCCTCCTGCCGCTTAACCTGCACTGCCCCACCCCAGGCCTATCGCAAGACTTGCAAGTGGGCTACTCGGAGGGTGCCGTGCTTCGCAGCTGGGGCGACTCTAATGAAGTGGGCTGGAGGCGGGAACCTGCCTAGCAGGAGCCCTGGAGAGCCGGTTTCCTCACAGCTCTTCCCTCTCAGCTGCTCCACCGTCCCTTGGGTACACCGGGCTTTGCTCACCCGTAGGAGGGCCACGTTGGACCGGGAGACCGTGGTACCACGCGGGGGAGAATGGGCACTAGAGGTCCCAGGGGCCGCTGGTCAGGTGGCACGTCCTCCTCCCTTGCTCCCTCAGCAGCAGCATACTCCAGCCGTGGGACCCAGGCCCGCCTAGGCTCCAGGGGTGTGTCTCCAGCCGACGACGTCAAAGAGGCCTGAGGTAACAGAGGAAAGGCATTTCTTACCCCCTTCCTTGCCTTGTCATTGAATAGTCCTTATCCCTTTCGGCATAGTTTATATACAACGTTGCGTCTGTTTGAGCTCTACGACCCTTTGATGCAATTATACACGTAGCTGCACCCGTAGCGTTTCGGGTTCTTTGCCCTGTCGGTTTATTGAGGAATGTTTTGGAGCACTCCCTGTGCTTTCGGTTGGGTCGCCCTTGATGAGAACTTTTTGATACGTTGACTGTCTGTCTGGGAATCCCAGCCTCCTACTTCCCCCTTCCCCGGTCTCCAATTTCCCCCTATGGGAACTCCACGCTTGTCTCTTCCCTTTGTGAACCTGTGTTTCCTTTGTATGCTGCTTCCTTTGTATCCCTATTTAGACTGCACATGTAAGAGATAGCCTGCGATATGGGTCTTGCTGCCTCTAATTTACCAGAATTAGTGAGATCATCTACTGCTCCACCCATGCTGCTGCAAATAGTATGAGTTCATTTTGTTCTGTGGATGAGTGGTAGTCGAGGGAGTGTTGGTGGTAGAACTCCTTTCTCCGTTCACCCCGCGCTCGACATTTCGTTCCTTTGTGTGTCTTGGCTGTGGTAAAGGGTAACACAACGACCACTGGGGTGCAAGTGCTTCCTTCCAGTGATGCTAGTCGCTGGTTATACGACCTGCAGCGGGTTTGCCTTGTGAATGATAGGTGCCCTTCGGCAGGGTTTCTAAGGTTGTTACGGCAGTGTGCCACAAGGCGGCAGCACTGCTCCGTGTCCTCTCGGGTAACTTGGGGAAAGAAAGCCTTAGCGGGGGTCCCGGTGTTGGACGGGACATGGGGAGTCGAACGTGGCTGAACACACACCCCAGGGCTTGTGTATCCTCGCCTCCTGCCGCTTAACCTGCACTGCCCCACCCCAGGCCTATCGCAAGACTTGCAAGTGGGCTACTCGGAGGGTGCCGTGCTTCGCAGCTGGGGCGACTCTAATGAAGTGGGCTGGAGGCGGGAACCTGCCTAGCAGGAGCCCTGGAGAGCCGGTTTCCTCACAGCTCTTCCCTCTCAGCTGCTCCACCGTCCCTTGGGTACACCGGGCTTTGCTCACCCGTAGGAGGGCCACGTTGGACCGGGAGACCGTGGTACCACGCGGGGGAGAATGGGCACTAGAGGTCCCAGGGGCCGCTGGTCAGGTGGCACGTCCTCCTCCCTTGCTCCCTCAGCAGCAGCATACTCCAGCCGTGGGACCCAGGCCCGCCTAGGCTCCAGGGGTGTGTCTCCAGCCGACGACGTCAAAGAGGCCTGAGGTAACAGAGGAAAGGCATTTCTTACCCCCTTCCTTGCCTTGTCATTGAATAGTCCTTATCCCTTTCGGCATAGTTTATATACAACGTTGCGTCTGTTTGAGCTCTACGACCCTTTGATGCACTTATACACGTAGCTGCACCCGTAGCGTTTCGGGTTCTTTGCCCTGTCGGTTTATTGAGGAATGTTTTGTAGCACTCCCTGTGCTTTCGGTTGGGTCGCCCTTGATGAGAACTTTTTGATACGTTGACTGTCTGTCTGGGAATCCCAGCCTCCTACTTCCCCCTTCCCCGGTCTCCAATTTCCCCCTATGGGAACTCCACGCTTGTCTCTTCCCTTTGTGAACCTGTGTTTCCTTTGTATGCTGCTTCCTTTGTATCCCTATTTAGACTGCACATGTAAGAGATAGCCTGCGATATGGGTCTTGCTGCCTCTAATTTACCAGAATTAGTGAGATCATCTACTGCTCCACCCATGCTGCTGCAAATAGTATGAGTTCATTTTGTTCTGTGGATGAGTGGTAGTCGAGGGAGTGTTGGTGGTAGAACTCCTTTCTCCGTTCACCCCGCGCTCGACATTTCGTTCCTTTGTGTGTCTTGGCTGTGGTAAAGGGTAACACAACGACCACTGGGGTGCAAGTGCTTCCTTCCAGTGATGCTAGTCGCTGGTTATACGACCTGCAGCGGGTTTGCCTTGTGAATGATAGGTGCCCTTCGGCAGGGTTTCTAAGGTTGTTACGGCAGTGTGCCACAAGGCGGCAGCACTGCTCCGTGTCCTCTCGGGTAACTTGGGGAAAGAAAGCCTTAGCGGGGGTCCCGGTGTTGGACGGGACATGGGGAGTCGAACGTGGCTGAACACACACCCCAGGGCTTGTGTATCCTCGCCTCCTGCCGCTTAACCTGCACTGCCCCACCCCAGGCCTATCGCAAGACTTGCAAGTGGGCTACTCGGAGGGTGCCGTGCTTCGCAGCTGGGGCGACTCTAATGAAGTGGGCTGGAGGCGGGAACCTGCCTAGCAGGAGCCCTGGAGAGCCGGTTTCCTCACAGCTCTTCCCTCTCAGCTGCTCCACCGTCCCTTGGGTACACCGGGCTTTGCTCACCCGTAGGAGGGCCACGTTGGACCGGGAGACCGTGGTACCACGCGGGGGAGAATGGGCACTAGAGGTCCCAGGGGCCGCTGGTCAGGTGGCACGTCCTCCTCCCTTGCTCCCTCAGCAGCAGCATACTCCAGCCGTGGGACCCAGGCCCGCCTAGGCTCCAGGGGTGTGTCTCCAGCCGACGACGTCAAAGAGGCCTGAGGTAACAGAGGAAAGGCATTTCTTACCCCCTTCCTTGCCTTGTCATTGAATAGTCCTTACCCCTTTCGGCATAGTTTATATACAACGTTGCGTCTGTTTGAGCTCTACGACCCTTTGATGCAATTATACACGTAGCTGCACCCGTAGCGTTTCGGGTTCTTTGCCCTGTCGGTTTATTGAGGAATGTTTTGGAGCACTCCCTGTGCTTTCGGTTGGGTCGCCCTTGATGAGAACTTTTTGATACGTTGACTGTCTGTCTGGGAATCCCAGCCTCCTACTTCCCCCTTCCCCGGTCTCCAATTTCCCCCTATGGGAACTCCACGCTTGTCTCTTCCCTTTGTGAACCTGTGTTTCCTTTGTATGCTGCTTCCTTTGTATCCCTATTTAGACTGCACATGTAAGAGATAGCCTGCGATATGGGTCTTGCTGCCTCTAATTTACCAGAATTAGTGAGATCATCTACTGCTCCACCCATGCTGCTGCAAATAGTATGAGTTCATTTTGTTCTGTGGATGAGTGGTAGTCGAGGGAGTGTTGGTGGTAGAACTCCTTTCTCCGTTCACCCCGCGCTCGACATTTCGTTCCTTTGTGTGTCTTGGCTGTGGTAAAGGGTAACACAACGACCACTGGGGTGCAAGTGCTTCCTTCCAGTGATGCTAGTCGCTGGTTATACGACCTGCAGCGGGTGTGCCTTGTGAATGATAGGTGCCCTTCGGCAGGGTTTCTAAGGTTGTTACGGCAGTGTGCCACAAGGCGGCAGCACTGCTCCGTGTCCTCTCGGGTAACTTGGGGAAAGAAAGCCTTAGCGGGGGTCCCGGTGTTGGACGGGACATGGGGAGTCGAACGTGGCTAAACACACACCCCAGGGCTTGTGTATCCTCGCCTCCTGCCGCTTAACCTGCACTGCCCCACCCTAGGCCTATCGCAAGACTTGCAAGTGGGCTACTCGGAGGGTGCCGTGCTTCGCAGCTGGGGCGACTCTAATGAAGTGGGCTGGAGGCGGGAACCTGCCTAGCAGGAGCCCTGGAGAGCCGGTTTCCTCACAGCTCTTCCCTCTCAGCTGCTCCACCGTCCCTTGGGTACACCGGGCTTTGCTCACCCGTAGGAGGGCCACGTTGGACCGGGAGACCGTGGTACCACGCGGGGGAGAATGGGCACTAGAGGTCCCAGGGGCCGCTGGTCAGGTGGCACGTCCTCCTCCCTTGCTCCCTCAGCAGCAGCATACTCCAGCCGTGGGACCCAGGCCCGCCTAGGCTCCAGGGGTGTGTCTCCAGCCGACGACGACAAAGAGGCCTGAGGTAACAGAGGAAAGGCATTTCTTACCCCCTTCCTTGCCTTGTCATTGAATAGTCCTTATCCCTTTCGGCATAGTTTATATACAACGTTGCGTCTGTTTGAGCTCTACGACCCTTTGATGCACTTATACACGTAGCTGCACCCGTAGCGTTTCGGGTTCTTTGCCCTGTCGGTTTATTGAGGAATGTTTTGGAGCACTCCCTGTGCTTTCGGTTGGGTCGCCCTTGATGAGAACTTTTTGATACGTTGACTGTCTGTCTGGGAATCCCAGCCTCCTACTTCCCCCTTCCCCGGTCTCCAATTTCCCCCTATGGGAACTCCACGCTTGTCTCTTCCCTTTGTGAACCTGTGTTTCCTTTGTATGCTGCTTCCTTTGTATCCCTATTTAGACTGCACATGTAAGAGATAGCCTGCGATATGGGTCTTGCTGCCTCTAATTTACCAGAATTAGTGAGATCATCTACTGCTCCACCCATGCTGCTGCAAATAGTATGAGTTCATTTTGTTCTGTGGATGAGTGGTAGTCGAGGGAGTGTTGGTGGTAGAACTCCTTTCTCCGTTCACCCCGCGCTCGACATTTCGTTCCTTTGTGTGTCTTGGCTGTGGTAAAGGGTAACACAACGACCACTGGGGTGCAAGTGCTTCCTTCCAGTGATGCTAGTCGCTGGTTATACGACCTGCAGCGGGTTTGCCGAATCTCGGGGTCCCTCCAGTGTTCAGTTTGGTAAGGAACTTGCCTATTGACCTTCATATCGGCTGTTACCAATTTACGATCCCGGCAACGGCAATGGTAGGCTTCCCTTTTGGGCATGTCCTCTTGAGCTCTGAACGCTTTTAGCGTTTGTGAGGACTGCAGCCAGGGAAACCCTCGTTGAACTTCCTTCGCACTCTCTAATCATGACAGATCCTGAGCATCTTTTCATTTGAATGTGCTGTTTTCTAAAACGCGGGTGAGTACCACTGAGGTCTCGAAAGGTTTCTGTCTGAGAGTCGGGCCTGATTTGAATTCACTTCAGAGTACCTAGCCCAGGATATTTCTTGAGGGCAGGGCTGTGTTTGCGAAGCCGCAGGCCGCAGGCCTTGTGAATGATAGGTGCCCTTCGGCAGGGTTTCTAAGGTTGTTACGGCAGTGTGCCACAAGGCGGCAGCACTGCTCCGTGTCCTCTCGGGTAACTTGGGGAAAGAAAGCCTTAGCGGGGGTCCCGGTGTTGGACGGGACATGGGGAGTCGAACGTGGCTAAACACACACCCCAGGGCTTGTGTATCCTCGCCTCCTGCCGCTTAACCTGCACTGCCCCACCCTAGGCCTATCGCAAGACTTGCAAGTGGGCTACTCGGAGGGTGCCGTGCTTCGCAGCTGGGGCGACTCTAATGAAGTGGGCTGGAGGCGGGAACCTGCCTAGCAGGAGCCCTGGAGAGCCGGTTTCCTCACAGCTCTTCCCTCTCAGCTGCTCCACCGTCCCTTGGGTACACCGGGCTTTGCTCACCCGTAGGAGGGCCACGTTGGACCGGGAGACCGTGGTACCACGCGGGGGAGAATGGGCACTAGAGGTCCCAGGGGCCGCTGGTCAGGTGGCACGTCCTCCTCCCTTGCTCCCTCAGCAGCAGCATACTCCAGCCGTGGGACCCAGGCCCGCCTAGGCTCCAGGGGTGTGTCTCCAGCCGACGACGTCAAAGAGGCCTGAGGTAACAGAGGAAAGGCATTTCTTACCCCCTTCCTTGCCTTGTCATTGAATAGTCCTTATCCCTTTCGGCATAGTTTATATACAACGTTGCGTCTGTTTGAGCTCTACGACCCTTTGATGCAATTATACACGTAGCTGCACCCGTAGCGTTTCGGGTTCTTTGCCCTGTCGGTTTATTGAGGAATGTTTTGGAGCACTCCCTGTGCTTTCGGTTGGGTCGCCCTTGATGAGAACTTTTTGATACGTTGACTGTCTGTCTGGGAATCCCAGCCTCCTACTTCCCCCTTCCCCGGTCTCCAATTTCCCCCTATGGGAACTCCGCGCTTGTCTCTTCCCTTTGTGAACCTGTGTTTCCTTTGTATGCTGCTTCCTTTGTATCCCTATTTAGACTGCACATGTAAGAGATAGCCTGCGATATGGGTCTTGCTGCCTCTAATTTACCAGAATTAGTGGGATCATCTACTGCTCCACCCATGCTGCTGCAAATAGTATGAGTTCATTTTGTTCTGTGGATGAGTGGTAGTCGAGGGAGTGTTGGTGGTAGAACTCCTTTCTCCGTTCACCCCGCGCTCGACATTTCGTTCCTTTGTGTGTCTTGGCTGTGGTAAAGGGTAACACAACGACCACTGGGGTGCAAGTGCTTCCTTCCAGTGATGCTAGTCGCTGGTTATACGACCTGCAGCGGGTTTGCCGAATCTCGGGGTCCCTCCAGTGTTCAGTTTGGTAAGGAACTTGCCTATTGACCTTCATATCGGCTGTTACCAATTTACGATCCCGGCAACGGCAATGGTAGGCTTCCCTTTTGGGCATGCCCTCTTGAGCTCTGAACGCTTTTAGCGTTTGTGAGGACTGCAGCCAGGGAAACCCTCGTTGAACTTCCTTCGCACTCTCTAATCATGACAGATCCTGAACATCTTTTCATTTGAATGTGCTGTTTTCTAAAACGCGGGTGAGTACCACTGAGGTCTCGAAAGGTTTCTGTCTGAGAGTCGGGCCTGATTTGAATTCACTTCAGAGTACCTAGCCCAGGATATTTCTTGAGGGCAGGGCTGTGTTTGCGAAGCCGCAGGCCGCAGGCCTTGTGAATGATAGGTGCCCTTCGGCAGGGTTTCTAAGGTTGTTACGGCAGTGTGCCACAAGGCGGCAGCACTGCTCCATGTCCTCTCGGGTAACTTGGGGAAAGAAAGCCTTAGCGGGGGTCCCGGTGTTGGACGGGACATGGGGAGTCGAACGTGGCTGAACACACACCCCAGGGCTTGTGTATCCTCGCCTCCTGCCGCTTAACCTGCACTGCCCCACCCCAGGCCTATCGCAAGACTTGCAAGTGGGCTACTCGGAGGGTGCCGTGCTTCGCAGCTGGGGCGACTCTAATGAAGTGGGCTGGAGGCGGGAACCTGCCTAGCAGGAGCCCTGGAGAGCCGGTTTCCTCACAGCTCTTCCCTCTCAGCTGCTCCACCGTCCCTTGGGTACACCGGGCTTTGCTCACCCGTAGGAGGGCCACGTTGGACCGGGAGACCGTGGTACCACGCGGGGGAGAATGGGCACTAGAGGGCCCAGGGGCCGCTGGTCAGGTGGCACGTCCTCCTCCCTTGCTCCCTCAGCAGCAGCATACTCCAGCCGTGGGACCCAGGCCCGCCTAGGCTCCAGGGGTGTGTCTCCAGCCGACGACGTCAAAGAGGCCTGAGGTAACAGAGGAAAGGCATTTCTTACCCCCTTCCTTGCCTTGTCATTGAATAGTCCTCATCCCTTTCGGCATAGTTTATATACAACGTTGCGTCTGTTTGAGCTCTACGACCCTTTGATGCACTTATACACGTAGCTGCACCCGTAGCGTTTCGGGTTCTTTGCCCTGTCGGTTTATTGAGGAATGTTTTGGAGCACTCCCTGTGCTTTCGGTTGGGTCGCCCTTGATGAGAACTTTTTGATACGTTGACTGTCTGTCTGGGAATCCCAGCCTCCTACTTCCCCCTTCCCCGGTCTCCAATTTCCCCCTATGGGAACTCCACGCTTGTCTCTTCCCTTTGTGAACCTGTGTTTCCTTTGTATGCTGCTTCCTTTGTATCCCTATTTAGACTGCACATGTAAGAGATAGCCTGCGATATGGGTCTTGCTGCCTCTAATTTACCAGAATTAGTGAGATCATCTACTGCTCCACCCATGCTGCTGCAAATAGTATGAGTTCATTTTGTTCTGTGGATGAGTGGTAGTCGAGGGAGTGTTGGTGGTAGAACTCCTTTCTCCGTTCACCCCGCGCTCGACATTTCGTTCCTTTGTGTGTCTTGGCTGTGGTAAAGGGTAACACAACGACCACTGGGGTGCAAGTGCTTCCTTCCAGTGATGCTAGTCGCTGGTTATACGACCTGCAGCGGGTTTGCCGAATCTCGGGGTCCCTCCAGTGTTCAGTTTGGTAAGGAACTTGCCTATTGACCTTCATATCGGCTGTTACCAATTTACGATCCCGGCAACGGCAATGGTAGGCTTCCCTTTTGGGCATGCCCTCTTGAGCTCTGAACGCTTTTAGCGTTTGTGAGGACTGCAGCCAGGGAAACCCTCGTTGAACTTCCTTCGCACTCTCTAATCATGACAGATCCTGAGCATCTTTTCATTTGAACGTGCTGTTTTCTAAAACGCGGGTGAGTACCACTGAGGTCTCGAAAGGTTTCTGTCTGAGCGTCGGGCCTGATTTGAATTCACTTCAGAGTACCTAGCCCAGGATATTTCTTGAGGGCAGGGCTGTGTTTGCGAAGCCGCAGGCCGCAGGCCTTGTGAATGATAGGTGCCCTTCGGCAGGGTTTCTAAGGTTGTTACGGCAGTGTGCCACAAGGCGGCAGCACTGCTCCGTGTCCTCTCGGGTAACTTGGGGAAAGAAAGCCTTAGCGGGGGTCCCGGTGTTGGACGGGACATGGGGAGTCGAACGTGGCTGAACACACACCCCAGGGCTTGTGTATCCTCGCCTCCTGCCGCTTAACCTGCACTGCCCCACCCCAGGCCTATCGCAAGACTTGCAAGTGGGCTACTCGGAGGGTGCCGTGCTTCGCAGCTGGGGCGACTCTAATGAAGTGGGCTGGAGGCGGGAACCTGCCTAGCAGGAGCCCTGGAGAGCCGGTTTCCTCACAGCTCTTCCCTCTCAGCTGCTCCACCGTCCCTTGGGTACACCGGGCTTTGCTCACCCGTAGGAGGGCCACGTTGGACCGGGAGACCGTGGTACCACGCGGGGGAGAATGGGCACTAGAGGTCCCAGGGGCCGCTGGTCAGGTGGCACGTCCTCCTCCCTTGCTCCCTCAGCAGCAGCATACTCCAGCCGTGGGACCCAGGCCCGCCTAGGCTCCAGGGGTGTGTCTCCAGCCGACGACGTCAAAGAGGCCTGAGGTAACAGAGGAAAGGCATTTCTTACCCCCTTCCTTGCCTTGTCATTGAATAGTCCTTATCCCTTTCGGCATAGTTTATATACAACGTTGCGTCTGTTTGAGCTCTACGACCCTTTGATGCAATTATACACGTAGCTGCACCCGTAGCGTTTCGGGTTCTTTGCCCTGTCGGTTTATTGAGGAATGTTTTGTAGCACTCCCTGTGCTTTCGGTTGGGTCGCCCTTGATGAGAACTTTTTGATACGTTGACTGTCTGTCTGGGAATCCCAGCCTCCTACTTCCCCCTTCCCCGGTCTCCAATTTCCCCCTATGGGAACTCCACGCTTGTCTCTTCCCTTTGTGAACCTGTGTTTCCTTTGTATGCTGCTTCCTTTGTATCCCTATTTAGACTGCACATGTAAGAGATAGCCTGCGATATGGGTCTTGCTGCCTCTAATTTACCAGAATTAGTGAGATCATCTACTGCTCCACCCATGCTGCTGCAAATAGTATGAGTTCATTTTGTTCTGTGGATGAGTGGTAGTCGAGGGAGTGTTGGTGGTAGAACTCCTTTCTCCGTTCACCCCGCGCTCGACATTTCGTTCCTTTGTGTGTCTTGGCTGTGGTAAAGGGTAACACAACGACCACTGGGGTGCAAGTGCTTCCTTCCAGTGATGCTAGTCGCTGGTTATACGACCTGCAGCGGGTTTGCCTTGTGAATGATAGGTGCCCTTCGGCAGGGTTTCTAAGGTTGTTACGGCAGTGTGCCACAAGGCGGCAGCACTGCTCCGTGTCCTCTCGGGTAACTTGGGGAAAGAAAGCCTTAGCGGGGGTCCCGGTGTTGGACGGGACATGGGGAGTCGAACGTGGCTGAACACACACCCCAGGGCTTGTGTATCCTCGCCTCCTGCCGCTTAACCTGCACTGCCCCACCCCAGGCCTATCGCAAGACTTGCAAGTGGGCTACTCGGAGGGTGCCGTGCTTCGCAGCTGGGGCGACTCTAATGAAGTGGGCTGGAGGCGGGAACCTGCCTAGCAGGAGCCCTGGAGAGCCGGTTTCCTCACAGCTCTTCCCTCTCAGCTGCTCCACCGTCCCTTGGGTACACCGGGCTTTGCTCACCCGTAGGAGGGCCACGTTGGACCGGGAGACCGTGGTACCACGCGGGGGAGAATGGGCACTAGAGGTCCCAGGGGCCGCTGGTCAGGTGGCACGTCCTCCTCCCTTGCTCCCTCAGCAGCAGCATACTCCAGCCGTGGGACCCAGGCCCGCCTAGGCTCCAGGGGTGTGTCTCCAGCCGACGACGTCAAAGAGGCCTGAGGTAACAGAGGAAAGGCATTTCTTACCCCCTTCCTTGCCTTGTCATTGAATAGTCCTTATCCCTTTCGGCATAGTTTATATACAACGTTGCGTCTGTTTGAGCTCTACGACCCTTTGATGCACTTATACACGTAGCTGCACCCGTAGCGTTTCGGGTTCTTTGCCCTGTCGGTTTATTGAGGAATGTTTTGGAGCACTCCCTGTGCTTTCGGTTGGGTCGCCCTTGATGAGAACTTTTTGATACGTTGACTGTCTGTCTGGGAATCCCAGCCTCCTACTTCCCCCTTCCCCGGTCTCCAATTTCCCCCTATGGGAACTCCACGCTTGTCTCTTCCCTTTGTGAACCTGTGTTTCCTTTGTATGCTGCTTCCTTTGTATCCCTATTTAGACTGCACATGTAAGAGATAGCCTGCGATATGGGTCTTGCTGCCTCTAATTTACCAGAATTAGTGAGATCATCTACTGCTCCACCCATGCTGCTGCAAATAGTATGAGTTCATTTTGTTCTGTGGATGAGTGGTAGTCGAGGGAGTGTTGGTGGTAGAACTCCTTTCTCCGTTCACCCCGCGCTCGACATTTCGTTCCTTTGTGTGTCTTGGCTGTGGTAAAGGGTAACACAACGACCACTGGGGTGCAAGTGCTTCCTTCCAGTGATGCTAGTCGCTGGTTATACGACCTGCAGCGGGTTTGCCGAATCTCGGGGTCCCTCCAGTGTTCAGTTTGGTAAGGAACTTGCCTATTGACCTTCATATCGGCTGTTACCAATTTACGATCCCGGCAACGGCAATGGTAGGCTTCCCTTTTGGGCATGCCCTCTTGAGCTCTGAACGCTTTTAGCGTTTGTGAGGACTGCAGCCAGGGAAACCCTCGTTGAACTTCCTTCGCACTCTCTAATCATGACAGATCCTGAGCATCTTTTCATTTGAACGTGCTGTTTTCTAAAACGCGGGTGAGTACCACTGAGGTCTCGAAAGGTTTCTGTCTGAGAGTCGGGCCTGATTTGAATTCACTTCAGAGTACCTAGCCCAGGATATTTCTTGAGGGCAGGGCTGTGTTTGCGAAGCCGCAGGCCGCAGGCCTTGTGAATGATAGGTGCCCTTCGGCAGGGTTTCTAAGGTTGTTACGGCAGTGTGCCACAAGGCGGCAGCACTGCTCCGTGTCCTCTCGGGTAACTTGGGGAAAGAAAGCCTTAGCGGGGGTCCCGGTGTTGGACGGGACATGGGGAGTCGAACGTGGCTGAACACACACCCCAGGGCTTGTGTATCCTCGCCTCCTGCCGCTTAACCTGCACTGCCCCACCCCAGGCCTATCGCAAGACTTGCAAGTGGGCTACTCGGAGGGTGCCGTGCTTCGCAGCTGGGGCGACTCTAATGAAGTGGGCTGGAGGCGGGAACCTGCCTAGCAGGAGCCCTGGAGAGCCGGTTTCCTCACAGCTCTTCCCTCTCAGCTGCTCCACCGTCCCTTGGGTACACCGGGCTTTGCTCACCCGTAGGAGGGCCACGTTGGACCGGGAGACCGTGGTACCACGCGGGGGAGAATGGGCACTAGAGGTCCCAGGGGCCGCTGGTCAGGTGGCACGTCCTCCTCCCTTGCTCCCTCAGCAGCAGCATACTCCAGCCGTGGGACCCAGGCCCGCCTAGGCTCCAGGGGTGTGTCTCCAGCCGACGACGTCAAAGAGGCCTGAGGTAACAGAGGAAAGGCATTTCTTACCCCCTTCCTTGCCTTGTCATTGAATAGTCCTTATCCCTTTCGGCATAGTTTATATACAACGTTGCGTCTGTTTGAGCTCTACGACCCTTTGATGCACTTATACACGTAGCTGCACCCGTAGCGTTTCGGGTTCTTTGCCCTGTCGGTTTATTGAGGAATGTTTTGGAGCACTCCCTGTGCTTTCGGTTGGGTCGCCCTTGATGAGAACTTTTTGATACGTTGACTGTCTGTCTGGGAATCCCAGCCTCCTACTTCCCCCTTCCCCGGTCTCCAATTTCCCCCTATGGGAACTCCACGCTTGTCTCTTCCCTTTGTGAACCTGTGTTTCCTTTGTATGCTGCTTCCTTTGTATCCCTATTTAGACTGCACATGTAAGAGATAGCCTGCGATATGGGTCTTGCTGCCTCTAATTTACCAGAATTAGTGAGATCATCTACTGCTCCACCCATGCTGCTGCAAATAGTATGAGTTCATTTTGTTCTGTGGATGAGTGGTAGTCGAGGGAGTGTTGGTGGTAGAACTCCTTTCTCCGTTCACCCCGCGCTCGACATTTCGTTCCTTTGTGTGTCTTGGCTGTGGTAAAGGGTAACACAACGACCACTGGGGTGCAAGTGCTTCCTTCCAGTGATGCTAGTCGCTGGTTATACGACCTGCAGCGGGTTTGCCGAATCTCGGGGTCCCTCCAGTGTTCAGTTTGGTAAGGAACTTGCCTATTGACCTTCATATCGGCTGTTACCAATTTACGATCCCGGCAACGGCAATGGTAGGCTTCCCTTTTGGGCATGCCCTCTTGAGCTCTGAACGCTTTTAGCGTTTGTGAGGACTGCAGCCAGGGAAACCCTCGTTGAACTTCCTTCGCACTCTCTAATCATGACAGATCCTGAGCATCTTTTCATTTGAACGTGCTGTTTTCTAAAACGCGGGTGAGTACCACTGAGGTCTCGAAAGGTTTCTGTCTGAGAGTCGGGCCTGATTTGAATTCACTTCAGAGTACCTAGCCCAGGATATTTCTTGAGGGCAGGGCTGTGTTTGCGAAGCCGCAGGCCGCAGGCCTTGTGAATGATAGGTGCCCTTCGGCAGGGTTTCTAAGGTTGTTACGGCAGTGTGCCACAAGGCGGCAGCACTGCTCCGTGTCCTCTCGGGTAACTTGGGGAAAGAAAGCCTTAGCGGGGGTCCCGGTGTTGGACGGGACATGGGGAGTCGAACGTGGCTGAACACACACCCCAGGGCTTGTGTATCCTCGCCTCCTGCCGCTTAACCTGCACTGCCCCACCCCAGGCCTATCGCAAGACTTGCAAGTGGGCTACTCGGAGGGTGCCGTGCTTCGCAGCTGGGGCGACTCTAATGAAGTGGGCTGGAGGCGGGAACCTGCCTAGCAGGAGCCCTGGAGAGCCGGTTTCCTCACAGCTCTTCCCTCTCAGCTGCTCCACCGTCCCTTGGGTACACCGGGCTTTGCTCACCCGTAGGAGGGCCACGTTGGACCGGGAGACCGTGGTACCACGCGGGGGAGAATGGGCACTAGAGGTCCCAGGGGCCGCTGGTCAGGTGGCACGTCCTCCTCCCTTGCTCCCTCAGCAGCAGCATACTCCAGCCGTGGGACCCAGGCCCGCCTAGGCTCCAGGGGTGTGTCTCCAGCCGACGACGTCAAAGAGGCCTGAGGTAACAGAGGAAAGGCATTTCTTACCCCCTTCCTTGCCTTGTCATTGAATAGTCCTTATCCCTTTCGGCATAGTTTATATACAACGTTGCGTCTGTTTGAGCTCTACGACCCTTTGATGCACTTATACACGTAGCTGCACCCGTAGCGTTTCGGGTTCTTTGCCCTGTCGGTTTATTGAGGAATGTTTTGGAGCACTCCCTGTGCTTTCGGTTGGGTCGCCCTTGATGAGAACTTTTTGATACGTTGACTGTCTGTCTGGGAATCCCAGCCTCCTACTTCCCCCTTCCCCGGTCTCCAATTTCCCCCTATGGGAACTCCACGCTTGTCTCTTCCCTTTGTGAACCTGTGTTTCCTTTGTATGCTGCTTCCTTTGTATCCCTATTTAGACTGCACATGTAAGAGATAGCCTGCGATATGGGTCTTGCTGCCTCTAATTTACCAGAATTAGTGAGATCATCTACTGCTCCACCCATGCTGCTGCAAATAGTATGAGTTCATTTTGTTCTGTGGATGAGTGGTAGTCGAGGGAGTGTTGGTGGTAGAACTCCTTTCTCCGTTCACCCCGCGCTCGACATTTCGTTCCTTTGTGTGTCTTGGCTGTGGTAAAGGGTAACACAACGACCACTGGGGTGCAAGTGCTTCCTTCCAGTGATGCTAGTCGCTGGTTATACGACCTGCAGCGGGTTTGCCGAATCTCGGGGTCCCTCCAGTGTTCAGTTTGGTAAGGAACTTGCCTATTGACCTTCATATCGGCTGTTACCAATTTACGATCCCGGCAACGGCAATGGTAGGCTTCCCTTTTGGGCATGCCCTCTTGAGCTCTGAACGCTTTTAGCGTTTGTGAGGACTGCAGCCAGGGAAACCCTCGTTGAACTTCCTTCGCACTCTCTAATCATGACAGATCCTGAGCATCTTTTCATTTGAACGTGCTGTTTTCTAAAACGCGGGTGAGTACCACTGAGGTCTCGAAAGGTTTCTGTCTGAGAGTCGGGCCTGATTTGAATTCACTTCAGAGTACCTAGCCCAGGATATTTCTTGAGGGCAGGGCTGTGTTTGCGAAGCCGCAGGCCGCAGGCCTTGTGAATGATAGGTGCCCTTCGGCAGGGTTTCTAAGGTTGTTACGGCAGTGTGCCACAAGGCGGCAGCACTGCTCCGTGTCCTCTCGGGTAACTTGGGGAAAGAAAGCCTTAGCGGGGGTCCCGGTGTTGGACGGGACATGGGGAGTCGAACGTGGCTGAACACACACCCCAGGGCTTGTGTATCCTCGCCTCCTGCCGCTTAACCTGCACTGCCCCACCCCAGGCCTATCGCAAGACTTGCAAGTGGGCTACTCGGAGGGTGCCGTGCTTCGCAGCTGGGGCGACTCTAATGAAGTGGGCTGGAGGCGGGAACCTGCCTAGCAGGAGCCCTGGAGAGCCGGTTTCCTCACAGCTCTTCCCTCTCAGCTGCTCCACCGTCCCTTGGGTACACCGGGCTTTGCTCACCCGTAGGAGGGCCACGTTGGACCGGGAGACCGTGGTACCACGCGGGGCAGAATGGGCACTAGAGGTCCCAGGGGCCGCTGGTCAGGTGGCACGTCCTCCTCCCTTGCTCCCTCAGCAGCAGCATACTCCAGCCGTGGGACCCAGGCCCGCCTAGGCTCCAGGGGTGTGTCTCCAGCCGACGACGTCAAAGAGGCCTGAGGTAACAGAGGAAAGGCATTTCTTACCCCCTTCCTTGCCTTGTCATTGAATAGTCCTTATCCCTTTCGGCATAGTTTATATACAACGTTGCGTCTGTTTGAGCTCTACGACCCTTTGATGCACTTATACACGTAGCTGCACCCGTAGCGTTTCGGGTTCTTTGCCCTGTCGGTTTATTGAGGAATGTTTTGGAGCACTCCCTGTGCTTTCGGTTGGGTCGCCCTTGATGAGAACTTTTTGATACGTTGACTGTCTGTCTGGGAATCCCAGCCTCCTACTTCCCCCTTCCCCGGTCTCCAATTTCCCCCTATGGGAACTCCACGCTTGTCTCTTCCCTTTGTGAACCTGTGTTTCCTTTGTATGCTGCTTCCTTTGTATCCCTATTTAGACTGCACATGTAAGAGATAGCCTGCGATATGGGTCTTGCTGCCTCTAATTTACCAGAATTAGTGAGATCATCTACTGCTCCACCCATGCTGCTGCAAATAGTATGAGTTCATTTTGTTCTGTGGATGAGTGGTAGTCGAGGGAGTGTTGGTGGTAGAACTCCTTTCTCCGTTCACCCCGCGCTCGACATTTCGTTCCTTTGTGTGTCTTGGCTGTGGTAAAGGGTAACACAACGACCACTGGGGTGCAAGTGCTTCCTTCCAGTGATGCTAGTCGCTGGTTATACGACCTGCAGCGGGTTTGCCGAATCTCGGGGTCCCTCCAGTGTTCAGTTTGGTAAGGAACTTGCCTATTGACCTTCATATCGGCTGTTACCAATTTACGATCCCGGCAACGGCAATGGTAGGCTTCCCTTTTGGGCATGCCCTCTTGAGCTCTGAACGCTTTTAGCGTTTGTGAGGACTGCAGCCAGGGAAACCCTCGTTGAACTTCCTTCGCACTCTCTAATCATGACAGATCCTGAGCATCTTTTCATTTGAACGTGCTGTTTTCTAAAACGCGGGTGAGTACCACTGAGGTCTCGAAAGGTTTCTGTCTGAGAGTCGGGCCTGATTTGAATTCACTTCAGAGTACCTAGCCCAGGATATTTCTTGAGGGCAGGGCTGTGTTTGCGAAGCCGCAGGCCGCAGGCCTTGTGAATGATAGGTGCCCTTCGGCAGGGTTTCTAAGGTTGTTACGGCAGTGTGCCACAAGGCGGCAGCACTGCTCCGTGTCCTCTCGGGTAACTTGGGGAAAGAAAGCCTTAGCGGGGGTCCCGGTGTTGGACGGGACATGGGGAGTCGAACGTGGCTAAACACACACCCCAGGGCTTGTGTATCCTCGCCTCCTGCCGCTTAACCTGCACTGCCCCACCCCAGGCCTATCGCAAGACTTGCAAGTGGGCTACTCGGAGGGTGCCGTGCTTCGCAGCTGGGGCGACTCTAATGAAGTGGGCTGGAGGCGGGAACCTGCCTAGCAGGAGCCCTGGAGAGCCGGTTTCCTCACAGCTCTTCCCTCTCAGCTGCTCCACCGTCCCTTGGGTACACCGGGCTTTGCTCACCCGTAGGAGGGCCACGTTGGACCGGGAGACCGTGGTACCACGCGGGGGAGAATGGGCACTAGAGGTCCCAGGGGCCGCTGGTCAGGTGGCACGTCCTCCTCCCTTGCTCCCTCAGCAGCAGCATACTCCAGCCGTGGGACCCAGGCCCGCCTAGGCTCCAGGGGTGTGTCTCCAGCCGACGACGTCAAAGAGGCCTGAGGTAACAGAGGAAAGGCATTTCTTACCCCCTTCCTTGCCTTGTCATTGAATAGTCCTTATCCCTTTCGGCATAGTTTATATACAACGTTGCGTCTGTTTGAGCTCTACGACCCTTTGATGCACTTATACACGTAGCTGCACCCGTAGCGTTTCGGGTTCTTTGCCCTGTCGGTTTATTGAGGAATGTTTTGGAGCACTCCCTGTGCTTTCGGTTGGGTCGCCCTTGATGAGAACTTTTTGATACGTTGACTGTCTGTCTGGGAATCCCAGCCTCCTACTTCCCCCTTCCCCGGTCTCCAATTTCCCCCTATGGGAACTCCACGCTTGTCTCTTCCCTTTGTGAACCTGTGTTTCCTTTGTATGCTGCTTCCTTTGTATCCCTATTTAGACTGCACATGTAAGAGATAGCCTGCGATATGGGTCTTGCTGCCTCTAATTTACCAGAATTAGTGAGATCATCTACTGCTCCACCCATGCTGCTGCAAATAGTATGAGTTCATTTTGTTCTGTGGATGAGTGGTAGTCGAGGGAGTGTTGGTGGTAGAACTCCTTTCTCCGTTCACCCCGCGCTCGACATTTCGTTCCTTTGTGTGTCTTGGCTGTGGTAAAGGGTAACACAACGACCACTGGGGTGCAAGTGCTTCCTTCCAGTGATGCTAGTCGCTGGTTATACGACCTGCAGCGGGTTTGCCGAATCTCGGGGTCCCTCCAGTGTTCAGTTTGGTAAGGAACTTGCCTATTGACCTTCATATCGGCTGTTACCAATTTACGATCCCGGCAACGGCAATGGTAGGCTTCCCTTTTGGGCATGCCCTCTTGAGCTCTGAACGCTTTTAGCGTTTGTGAGGACTGCAGCCAGGGAAACCCTCGTTGAACTTCCTTCGCACTCTCTAATCATGACAGATCCTGAGCATCTTTTCATTTGAACGTGCTGTTTTCTAAAACGCGGGTGAGTACCACTGAGGTCTCGAAAGGTTTCTGTCTGAGAGTCGGGCCTGATTTGAATTCACTTCAGAGTACCTAGCCCAGGATATTTCTTGAGGGCAGGGCTGTGTTTGCGAAGCCGCAGGCCGCAGGCCTTGTGAATGATAGGTGCCCTTCGGCAGGGTTTCTAAGGTTGTTACGGCAGTGTGCCACAAGGCGGCAGCACTGCTCCGTGTCCTCTCGGGTAACTTGGGGAAAGAAAGCCTTAGCGGGGGTCCCGGTGTTGGACGGGACATGGGGAGTCGAACGTGGCTAAACACACACCCCAGGGCTTGTGTATCCTCGCCTCCTGCCGCTTAACCTGCACTGCCCCACCCCAGGCCTATCGCAAGACTTGCAAGTGGGCTACTCGGAGGGTGCCGTGCTTCGCAGCTGGGGCGACTCTAATGAAGTGGGCTGGAGGCGGGAACCTGCCTAGCAGGAGCCCTGGAGAGCCGGTTTCCTCACAGCTCTTCCCTCTCAGCTGCTCCACCGTCCCTTGGGTACACCGGGCTTTGCTCACCCGTAGGAGGGCCACGTTGGACCGGGAGACCGTGGTACCACGCGGGGGAGAATGGGCACTAGAGGTCCCAGGGGCCGCTGGTCAGGTGGCACGTCCTCCTCCCTTGCTCCCTCAGCAGCAGCATACTCCAGCCGTGGGACCCAGGCCCGCCTAGGCTCCAGGGGTGTGTCTCCAGCCGACGACGTCAAAGAGGCCTGAGGTAACAGAGGAAAGGCATTTCTTACCCCCTTCCTTGCCTTGTCATTGAATAGTCCTTATCCCTTTCGGCATAGTTTATATACAACGTTGCGTCTGTTTGAGCTCTACGACCCTTTGATGCACTTATACACGTAGCTGCACCCGTAGCGTTTCGGGTTCTTTGCCCTGTCGGTTTATTGAGGAATGTTTTGGAGCACTCCCTGTGCTTTCGGTTGGGTCGCCCTTGATGAGAACTTTTTGATACGTTGACTGTCTGTCTGGGAATCCCAGCCTCCTACTTCCCCCTTCCCCGGTCTCCAATTTCCCCCTATGGGAACTCCACGCTTGTCTCTTCCCTTTGTGAACCTGTGTTTCCTTTGTATGCTGCTTCCTTTGTATCCCTATTTAGACTGCACATGTAAGAGATAGCCTGCGATATGGGTCTTGCTGCCTCTAATTTACCAGAATTAGTGAGATCATCTACTGCTCCACCCATGCTGCTGCAAATAGTATGAGTTCATTTTGTTCTGTGGATGAGTGGTAGTCGAGGGAGTGTTGGTGGTAGAACTCCTTTCTCCGTTCACCCCGCGCTCGACATTTCGTTCCTTTGTGTGTCTTGGCTGTGGTAAAGGGTAACACAACGAGCACTGGGGTGCAAGTGCTTCCTTCCAGTGATGCTAGTCGCTGGTTATACGACCTGCAGCGGGTGTGCCTTGTGAATGATAGGTGCCCTTCGGCAGGGTTTCTAAGGTTGTTACGGCAGTGTGCCACAAGGCGGCAGCACTGCTCCGTGTCCTCTCGGGTAACTTGGGGAAAGAAAGCCTTAGCGGGGGTCCCGGTGTTGGACGGGACATGGGGAGTTGAACGTGGCTAAACACACACCCCAGGGCTTGTGTATCCTCGCCTCCTGCCGCTTAACCTGCACTGCCCCACCCCAGGCCTATCGCAAGACTTGCAAGTGGGCTACTCGGAGGGTGCCGTGCTTCGCAGCTGGGGCGACTCTAATGAAGTGGGCTGGAGGCGGGAACCTGCCTAGCAGGAGCCCTGGAGAGCCGGTTTCCTCACAGCTCTTCCCTCTCAGCTGCTCCACCGTCCCTTGGGTACACCGGGCTTTGCTCACCCGTAGGAGGGCCACGTTGGACCGGGAGACCGTGGTACCACGCGGGGGAGAATGGGCACTAGAGGTCCCAGGGGCCGCTGGTCAGGTGGCACGTCCTCCTCCCTTGCTCCCTCAGCAGCAGCATACTCCAGCCGTGGGACCCAGGCCCGCCTAGGCTCCAGGGGTGTGTCTCCAGCCGACGACGTCAAAGAGGCCTGAGGTAACAGAGGAAAGGCATTTCTTACCCCCTTCCTTGCCTTGTCATTGAATAGTCCTTATCCCTTTCGGCATAGTTTATATACAACGTTGCGTCTGTTTGAGCTCTACGACCCTTTGATGCACTTATACACGTAGCTGCACCCGTAGCGTTTCGGGTTCTTTGCCCTGTCGGTTTATTGAGGAATGTTTTGTAGCACTCCCTGTGCTTTCGGTTGGGTCGCCCTTGATGAGAACTTTTTGATACGTTGACTGTCTGTCTGGGAATCCCAGCCTCCTACTTCCCCCTTCCCCGGTCTCCAATTTCCCCCTATGGGAACTCCACGCTTGTCTCTTCCCTTTGTGAACCTGTGTTTCCTTTGTATGCTGCTTCCTTTGTATCCCTATTTAGACTGCACATGTAAGAGATAGCCTGCGATATGGGTCTTGCTGCCTCTAATTTACCAGAATTAGTGAGATCATCTACTGCTCCACCCATGCTGCTGCAAATAGTATGAGTTCATTTTGTTCTGTGGATGAGTGGTAGTCGAGGGAGTGTTGGTGGTAGAACTCCTTTCTCCGTTCACCCCGCGCTCGACATTTCGTTCCTTTGTGTGTCTTGGCTGTGGTAAAGGGTAACACAACGACCACTGGGGTGCAAGTGCTTCCTTCCAGTGATGCTAGTCGCTGGTTATACGACCTGCAGCGGGTGTGCCTTGTGAATGATAGGTGCCCTTCGGCAGGGTTTCTAAGGTTGTTACGGCAGTGTGCCACAAGGCGGCAGCACTGCTCCGTGTCCTCTCGGGTAACTTGGGGAAAGAAAGCCTTAGCGGGGGTCCCGGTGTTGGACGGGACATGGGGAGTCGAACGTGGCTAAACACACACCCCAGGGCTTGTGTATCCTCGCCTCCTGCCGCTTAACCTGCACTGCCCCACCCTAGGCCTATCGCAAGACTTGCAAGTGGGCTACTCGGAGGGTGCCGTGCTTCGCAGCTGGGGCGACTCTAATGAAGTGGGCTGGAGGCGGGAACCTGCCTAGCAGGAGCCCTGGAGAGCCGGTTTCCTCACAGCTCTTCCCTCTCAGCTGCTCCACCGTCCCTTGGGTACACCGGGCTTTGCTCACCCGTAGGAGGGCCACGTTGGACCGGGAGACCGTGGTACCACGCGGGGGAGAATGGGCACTAGAGGTCCCAGGGGCCGCTGGTCAGGTGGCACGTCCTCCTCCCTTGCTCCCTCAGCAGCAGCATACTCCAGCCGTGGGACCCAGGCCCGCCTAGGCTCCAGGGGTGTGTCTCCAGCCGACGACGTCAAAGAGGCCTGAGGTAACAGAGGAAAGGCATTTCTTACCCCCTTCCTTGCCTTGTCATTGAATAGTCCTTATCCCTTTCGGCATAGTTTATATACAACGTTGCGTCTGTTTGAGCTCTACGACCCTTTGATGCACTTATACACGTAGCTGCACCCGTAGCGTTTCGGGTTCTTTGCCCTGTCGGTTTATTGAGGAATGTTTTGTAGCACTCCCTGTGCTTTCGGTTGGGTCGCCCTTGATGAGAACTTTTTGATACGTTGACTGTCTGTCTGGGAATCCCAGCCTCCTACTTCCCCCTTCCCCGGTCTCCAATTTCCCCCTATAGGAACTCCACGCTTGTCTCTTCCCTTTGTGAACCTGTGTTTCCTTTGTATGCTGCTTCCTTTGTATCCCTATTTAGACTGCACATGTAAGAGATAGCCTGCGATATGGGTCTTGCTGCCTCTAATTTACCAGAATTAGTGAGATCATCTACTGCTCCACCCATGCTGCTGCAAATAGTATGAGTTCATTTTGTTCTGTGGATGAGTGGTAGTCGAGGGAGTGTTGGTGGTAGAACTCCTTTCTCCGTTCACCCCGCGCTCGACATTTCGTTCCTTTGTGTGTCTTGGCTGTGGTAAAGGGTAACACAACGACCACTGGGGTGCAAGTGCTTCCTTCCAGTGATGCTAGTCGCTGGTTATACGACCTGCAGCGGGTTTGCCGAATCTCGGGGTCCCTCCAGTGTTCAGTTTGGTAAGGAACTTGCCTATTGACCTTCATATCGGCTGTTACCAATTTACGATCCCGGCAACGGCAATGGTAGGCTTCCCTTTTGGGCATGCCCTCTTGAGCTCTGAACGCTTTTAGCGTTTGTGAGGACTGCAGCCAGGGAAACCCTCGTTGAACTTCCTTCGCACTCTCTAATCATGACAGATCCTGAGCATCTTTTCATTTGAACGTGCTGTTTTCTAAAACGCGGGTGAGTACCACTGAGGTCTCGAAAGGTTTCTGTCTGAGAGTCGGGCCTGATTTGAATTCACTTCAGAGTACCTAGCCCAGGATATTTCTTGAGGGCAGGGCTGTGTTTGCGAAGCCGCAGGCCGCAGGCCTTGTGAATGATAGGTGCCCTTCGGCAGGGTTTCTAAGGTTGTTACGGCAGTGTGCCACAAGGCGGCAGCACTGCTCCGTGTCCTCTCGGGTAACTTGGGGAAAGAAAGCCTTAGCGGGGGTCCCGGTGTTGGACGGGACATGGGGAGTCGAACGTGGCTGAACACACACCCCAGGGCTTGTGTATCCTCGCCTCCTGCCGCTTAACCTGCACTGCCCCACCCCAGGCCTATCGCAAGACTTGCAAGTGGGCTACTCGGAGGGTGCCGTGCTTCGCAGCTGGGGCGACTCTAATGAAGTGGGCTGGAGGCGGGAACCTGCCTAGCAGGAGCCCTGGAGAGCCGGTTTCCTCACAGCTCTTCCCTCTCAGCTGCTCCACCGTCCCTTGGGTACACCGGGCTTTGCTCACCCGTAGGAGGGCCACGTTGGACCGGGAGACCGTGGTACCACGCGGGGGAGAATGGGCACTAGAGGTCCCAGGGGCCGCTGGTCAGGTGGCACGTCCTCCTCCCTTGCTCCCTCAGCAGCAGCATACTCCAGCCGTGGGACCCAGGCCCGCCTAGGCTCCAGGGGTGTGTCTCCAGCCGACGACGTCAAAGAGGCCTGAGGTAACAGAGGAAAGGCATTTCTTACCCCCTTCCTTGCCTTGTCATTGAATAGTCCTTATCCCTTTCGGCATAGTTTATATACAACGTTGCGTCTGTTTGAGCTCTACGACCCTTTGATGCACTTATACACGTAGCTGCACCCGTAGCGTTTCGGGTTCTTTGCCCTGTCGGTTTATTGAGGAATGTTTTGGAGCACTCCCTGTGCTTTCGGTTGGGTCGCCCTTGATGAGAACTTTTTGATACGTTGACTGTCTGTCTGGGAATCCCAGCCTCCTACTTCCCCCTTCCCCGGTCTCCAATTTCCCCCTATGGGAACTCCACGCTTGTCTCTTCCCTTTGTGAACCTGTGTTTCCTTTGTATGCTGCTTCCTTTGTATCCCTATTTAGACTGCACATGTAAGAGATAGCCTGCGATATGGGTCTTGCTGCCTCTAATTTACCAGAATTAGTGAGATCATCTACTGCTCCACCCATGCTGCTGCAAATAGTATGAGTTCATTTTGTTCTGTGGATGAGTGGTAGTCGAGGGAGTGTTGGTGGTAGAACTCCTTTCTCCGTTCACCCCGCGCTCGACATTTCGTTCCTTTGTGTGTCTTGGCTGTGGTAAAGGGTAACACAACGACCACTGGGGTGCAAGTGCTTCCTTCCAGTGATGCTAGTCGCTGGTTATACGACCTGCAGCGGGTTTGCCGAATCTCGGGGTCCCTCCAGTGTTCAGTTTGGTAAGGAACTTGCCTATTGACCTTCATATCGGCTGTTACCAATTTACGATCCCGGCAACGGCAATGGTAGGCTTCCCTTTTGGGCATGCCCTCTTGAGCTCTGAACGCTTTTAGCGTTTGTGAGGACTGCAGCCAGGGAAACCCTCGTTGAACTTCCTTCGCACTCTCTAATCATGACAGATCCTGAGCATCTTTTCATTTGAACGTGCTGTTTTCTAAAACGCGGGTGAGTACCACTGAGGTCTCGAAAGGTTTCTGTCTGAGAGTCGGGCCTGATTTGAATTCACTTCAGAGTACCTAGCCCAGGATATTTCTTGAGGGCAGGGCTGTGTTTGCGAAGCCGCAGGCCGCAGGCCTTGTGAATGATAGGTGCCCTTCGGCAGGGTTTCTAAGGTTGTTACGGCAGTGTGCCACAAGGCGGCAGCACTGCTCCGTGTCCTCTCGGGTAACTTGGGGAAAGAAAGCCTTAGCGGGGGTCCCGGTGTTGGACGGGACATGGGGAGTCGAACGTGGCTGAACACACACCCCAGGGCTTGTGTATCCTCGCCTCCTGCCGCTTAACCTGCACTGCCCCACCCCAGGCCTATCGCAAGACTTGCAAGTGGGCTACTCGGAGGGTGCCGTGCTTCGCAGCTGGGGCGACTCTAATGAAGTGGGCTGGAGGCGGGAACCTGCCTAGCAGGAGCCCTGGAGAGCCGGTTTCCTCACAGCTCTTCCCTCTCAGCTGCTCCACCGTCCCTTGGGTACACCGGGCTTTGCTCACCCGTAGGAGGGCCACGTTGGACCGGGAGACCGTGGTACCACGCGGGGGAGAATGGGCACTAGAGGTCCCAGGGGCCGCTGGTCAGGTGGCACGTCCTCCTCCCTTGCTCCCTCAGCAGCAGCATACTCCAGCCGTGGGACCCAGGCCCGCCTAGGCTCCAGGGGTGTGTCTCCAGCCGACGACGTCAAAGAGGCCTGAGGTAACAGAGGAAAGGCATTTCTTACCCCCTTCCTTGCCTTGTCATTGAATAGTCCTTATCCCTTTCGGCATAGTTTATATACAACGTTGCGTCTGTTTGAGCTCTACGACCCTTTGATGCACTTATACACGTAGCTGCACCCGTAGCGTTTCGGGTTCTTTGCCCTGTCGGTTTATTGAGGAATGTTTTGGAGCACTCCCTGTGCTTTCGGTTGGGTCGCCCTTGATGAGAACTTTTTGATACGTTGACTGTCTGTCTGGGAATCCCAGCCTCCTACTTCCCCCTTCCCCGGTCTCCAATTTCCCCCTATGGGAACTCCACGCTTGTCTCTTCCCTTTGTGAACCTGTGTTTCCTTTGTATGCTGCTTCCTTTGTATCCCTATTTAGACTGCACATGTAAGAGATAGCCTGCGATATGGGTCTTGCTGCCTCTAATTTACCAGAATTAGTGAGATCATCTACTGCTCCACCCATGCTGCTGCAAATAGTATGAGTTCATTTTGTTCTGTGGATGAGTGGTAGTCGAGGGAGTGTTGGTGGTAGAACTCCTTTCTCCGTTCACCCCGCGCTCGACATTTCGTTCCTTTGTGTGTCTTGGCTGTGGTAAAGGGTAACACAACGACCACTGGGGTGCAAGTGCTTCCTTCCAGTGATGCTAGTCGCTGGTTATACGACCTGCAGCGGGTTTGCCGAATCTCGGGGTCCCTCCAGTGTTCAGTTTGGTAAGGAACTTGCCTATTGACCTTCATATCGGCTGTTACCAATTTACGATCCCGGCAACGGCAATGGTAGGCTTCCCTTTTGGGCATGCCCTCTTGAGCTCTGAACGCTTTTAGCGTTTGTGAGGACTGCAGCCAGGGAAACCCTCGTTGAACTTCCTTCGCACTCTCTAATCATGACAGATCCTGAGCATCTTTTCATTTGAATGTGCTGTTTTCTAAAACGCGGGTGAGTACCACTGAGGTCTCGAAAGGTTTCTGTCTGAGAGTCGGGCCTGATTTGAATTCACTTCAGAGTACCTAGCCCAGGATATTTCTTGAGGGCAGGGCTGTGTTTGCGAAGCCGCAGGCCGCAGGCCTTGTGAATGATAGGTGCCCTTCGGCAGGGTTTCTAAGGTTGTTACGGCAGTGTGCCACAAGGCGGCAGCACTGCTCCGTGTCCTCTCGGGTAACTTGGGGAAAGAAAGCCTTAGCGGGGGTCCCGGTGTTGGACGGGACATGGGGAGTCGAACGTGGCTGAACACACACCCCAGGGCTTGTGTATCCTCGCCTCCTGCCGCTTAACCTGCACTGCCCCACCCCAGGCCTATCGCAAGACTTGCAAGTGGGCTACTCGGAGGGTGCCGTGCTTCGCAGCTGGGGCGACTCTAATGAAGTGGGCTGGAGGCGGGAACCTGCCTAGCAGGAGCCCTGGAGAGCCGGTTTCCTCACAGCTCTTCCCTCTCAGCTGCTCCACCGTCCCTTGGGTACACCGGGCTTTGCTCACCCGTAGGAGGGCCACGTTGGACCGGGAGACCGTGGTACCACGCGGGGCAGAATGGGCACTAGAGGTCCCAGGGGCCGCTGGTCAGGTGGCACGTCCTCCTCCCTTGCTCCCTCAGCAGCAGCATACTCCAGCCGTGGGACCCAGGCCCGCCTAGGCTCCAGGGGTGTGTCTCCAGCCGACGACGTCAAAGAGGCCTGAGGTAACAGAGGAAAGGCATTTCTTACCCCCTTCCTTGCCTTGTCATTGAATAGTCCTTATCCCTTTCGGCATAGTTTATATACAACGTTGCGTCTGTTTGAGCTCTACGACCCTTTGATGCACTTATACACGTAGCTGCACCCGTAGCGTTTCGGGTTCTTTGCCCTGTCGGTTTATTGAGGAATGTTTTGGAGCACTCCCTGTGCTTTCGGTTGGGTCGCCCTTGATGAGAACTTTTTGATACGTTGACTGTCTGTCTGGGAATCCCAGCCTCCTACTTCCCCCTTCCCCGGTCTCCAATTTCCCCCTATGGGAACTCCACGCTTGTCTCTTCCCTTTGTGAACCTGTGTTTCCTTTGTATGCTGCTTCCTTTGTATCCCTATTTAGACTGCACATGTAAGAGATAGCCTGCGATATGGGTCTTGCTGCCTCTAATTTACCAGAATTAGTGAGATCATCTACTGCTCCACCCATGCTGCTGCAAATAGTATGAGTTCATTTTGTTCTGTGGATGAGTGGTAGTCGAGGGAGTGTTGGTGGTAGAACTCCTTTCTCCGTTCACCCCGCGCTCGACATTTCGTTCCTTTGTGTGTCTTGGCTGTGGTAAAGGGTAACACAACGACCACTGGGGTGCAAGTGCTTCCTTCCAGTGATGCTAGTCGCTGGTTATACGACCTGCAGCGGGTTTGCCGAATCTCGGGGTCCCTCCAGTGTTCAGTTTGGTAAGGAACTTGCCTATTGACCTTCATATCGGCTGTTACCAATTTACGATCCCGGCAACGGCAATGGTAGGCTTCCCTTTTGGGCATGCCCTCTTGAGCTCTGAACGCTTTTAGCGTTTGTGAGGACTGCAGCCAGGGAAACCCTCGTTGAACTTCCTTCGCACTCTCTAATCATGACAGATCCTGAGCATCTTTTCATTTGAACGTGCTGTTTTCTAAAACGCGGGTGAGTACCACTGAGGTCTCGAAAGGTTTCTGTCTGAGAGTCGGGCCTGATTTGAATTCACTTCAGAGTACCTAGCCCAGGATATTTCTTGAGGGCAGGGCTGTGTTTGCGAAGCCGCAGGCCGCAGGCCTTGTGAATGATAGGTGCCCTTCGGCAGGGTTTCTAAGGTTGTTACGGCAGTGTGCCACAAGGCGGCAGCACTGCTCCGTGTCCTCTCGGGTAACTTGGGGAAAGAAAGCCTTAGCGGGGGTCCCGGTGTTGGACGGGACATGGGGAGTCGAACGTGGCTAAACACACACCCCAGGGCTTGTGTATCCTCGCCTCCTGCCGCTTAACCTGCACTGCCCCACCCCAGGCCTATCGCAAGACTTGCAAGTGGGCTACTCGGAGGGTGCCGTGCTTCGCAGCTGGGGCGACTCTAATGAAGTGGGCTGGAGGCGGGAACCTGCCTAGCAGGAGCCCTGGAGAGCCGGTTTCCTCACAGCTCTTGCCTCTCAGCTGCTCCACCGTCCCTTGGGTACACCGGGCTTTGCTCACCCGTAGGAGGGCCACGTTGGACCGGGAGACCGTGGTACCACGCGGGGGAGAATGGGCACTAGAGGTCCCAGGGGCCGCTGGTCAGGTGGCACGTCCTCCTCCCTTGCTCCCTCAGCAGCAGCATACTCCAGCCGTGGGACCCAGGCCCGCCTAGGCTCCAGGGGTGTGTCTCCAGCCGACGACGTCAAAGAGGCCTGAGGTAACAGAGGAAAGGCATTTCTTACCCCCTTCCTTGCCTTGTCATTGAATAGTCCTTATCCCTTTCGGCATAGTTTATATACAACGTTGCGTCTGTTTGAGCTCTACGACCCTTTGATGCACTTATACACGTAGCTGCACCCGTAGCGTTTCGGGTTCTTTGCCCTGTCGGTTTATTGAGGAATGTTTTGGAGCACTCCCTGTGCTTTCGGTTGGGTCGCCCTTGATGAGAACTTTTTGATACGTTGACTGTCTGTCTGGGAATCCCAGCCTCCTACTTCCCCCTTCCCCGGTCTCCAATTTCCCCCTATGGGAACTCCACGCTTGTCTCTTCCCTTTGTGAACCTGTGTTTCCTTTGTATGCTGCTTCCTTTGTATCCCTATTTAGACTGCACATGTAAGAGATAGCCTGCGATATGGGTCTTGCTGCCTCTAATTTACCAGAATTAGTGAGATCATCTACTGCTCCACCCATGCTGCTGCAAATAGTATGAGTTCATTTTGTTCTGTGGATGAGTGGTAGTCGAGGGAGTGTTGGTGGTAGAACTCCTTTCTCCGTTCACCCCGCGCTCGACATTTCGTTCCTTTGTGTGTCTTGGCTGTGGTAAAGGGTAACACAACGAGCACTGGGGTGCAAGTGCTTCCTTCCAGTGATGCTAGTCGCTGGTTATACGACCTGCAGCGGGTGTGCCTTGTGAATGATAGGTGCCCTTCGGCAGGGTTTCTAAGGTTGTTACGGCAGTGTGCCACAAGGCGGCAGCACTGCTCCGTGTCCTCTCGGGTAACTTGGGGAAAGAAAGCCTTAGCGGGGGTCCCGGTGTTGGACGGGACATGGGGAGTTGAACGTGGCTAAACACACACCCCAGGGCTTGTGTATCCTCGCCTCCTGCCGCTTAACCTGCACTGCCCCACCCCAGGCCTATCGCAAGACTTGCAAGTGGGCTACTCGGAGGGTGCCGTGCTTCGCAGCTGGGGCGACTCTAATGAAGTGGGCTGGAGGCGGGAACCTGCCTAGCAGGAGCCCTGGAGAGCCGGTTTCCTCACAGCTCTTCCCTCTCAGCTGCTCCACCGTCCCTTGGGTACACCGGGCTTTGCTCACCCGTAGGAGGGCCACGTTGGACCGGGAGACCGTGGTACCACGCGGGGGAGAATGGGCACTAGAGGTCCCAGGGGCCGCTGGTCAGGTGGCACGTCCTCCTCCCTTGCTCCCTCAGCAGCAGCATACTCCAGCCGTGGGACCCAGGCCCGCCTAGGCTCCAGGGGTGTGTCTCCAGCCGACGACGTCAAAGAGGCCTGAGGTAACAGAGGAAAGGCATTTCTTACCCCCTTCCTTGCCTTGTCATTGAATAGTCCTTATCCCTTTCGGCATAGTTTATATACAACGTTGCGTCTGTTTGAGCTCTACGACCCTTTGATGCACTTATACACGTAGCTGCACCCGTAGCGTTTCGGGTTCTTTGCCCTGTCGGTTTATTGAGGAATGTTTTGTAGCACTCCCTGTGCTTTCGGTTGGGTCGCCCTTGATGAGAACTTTTTGATACGTTGACTGTCTGTCTGGGAATCCCAGCCTCCTACTTCCCCCTTCCCCGGTCTCCAATTTCCCCCTATGGGAACTCCACGCTTGTCTCTTCCCTTTGTGAACCTGTGTTTCCTTTGTATGCTGCTTCCTTTGTATCCCTATTTAGACTGCACATGTAAGAGATAGCCTGCGATATGGGTCTTGCTGCCTCTAATTTACCAGAATTAGTGAGATCATCTACTGCTCCACCCATGCTGCTGCAAATAGTATGAGTTCATTTTGTTCTGTGGATGAGTGGTAGTCGAGGGAGTGTTGGTGGTAGAACTCCTTTCTCCGTTCACCCCGCGCTCGACATTTCGTTCCTTTGTGTGTCTTGGCTGTGGTAAAGGGTAACACAACGACCACTGGGGTGCAAGTGCTTCCTTCCAGTGATGCTAGTCGCTGGTTATACGACCTGCAGCGGGTGTGCCTTGTGAATGATAGGTGCCCTTCGGCAGGGTTTCTAAGGTTGTTACGGCAGTGTGCCACAAGGCGGCAGCACTGCTCCGTGTCCTCTCGGGTAACTTGGGGAAAGAAAGCCTTAGCGGGGGTCCCGGTGTTGGACGGGACATGGGGAGTCGAACGTGGCTAAACACACACCCCAGGGCTTGTGTATCCTCGCCTCCTGCCGCTTAACCTGCACTGCCCCACCCTAGGCCTATCGCAAGACTTGCAAGTGGGCTACTCGGAGGGTGCCGTGCTTCGCAGCTGGGGCGACTCTAATGAAGTGGGCTGGAGGCGGGAACCTGCCTAGCAGGAGCCCTGGAGAGCCGGTTTCCTCACAGCTCTTCCCTCTCAGCTGCTCCACCGTCCCTTGGGTACACCGGGCTTTGCTCACCCGTAGGAGGGCCACGTTGGACCGGGAGACCGTGGTACCACGCGGGGGAGAATGGGCACTAGAGGTCCCAGGGGCCGCTGGTCAGGTGGCACGTCCTCCTCCCTTGCTCCCTCAGCAGCAGCATACTCCAGCCGTGGGACCCAGGCCCGCCTAGGCTCCAGGGGTGTGTCTCCAGCCGACGACGTCAAAGAGGCCTGAGGTAACAGAGGAAAGGCATTTCTTACCCCCTTCCTTGCCTTGTCATTGAATAGTCCTTATCCCTTTCGGCATAGTTTATATACAACGTTGCGTCTGTTTGAGCTCTACGACCCTTTGATGCACTTATACACGTAGCTGCACCCGTAGCGTTTCGGGTTCTTTGCCCTGTCGGTTTATTGAGGAATGTTTTGTAGCACTCCCTGTGCTTTCGGTTGGGTCGCCCTTGATGAGAACTTTTTGATACGTTGACTGTCTGTCTGGGAATCCCAGCCTCCTACTTCCCCCTTCCCCGGTCTCCAATTTCCCCCTATAGGAACTCCACGCTTGTCTCTTCCCTTTGTGAACCTGTGTTTCCTTTGTATGCTGCTTCCTTTGTATCCCTATTTAGACTGCACATGTAAGAGATAGCCTGCGATATGGGTCTTGCTGCCTCTAATTTACCAGAATTAGTGAGATCATCTACTGCTCCACCCATGCTGCTGCAAATAGTATGAGTTCATTTTGTTCTGTGGATGAGTGGTAGTCGAGGGAGTGTTGGTGGTAGAACTCCTTTCTCCGTTCACCCCGCGCTCGACATTTCGTTCCTTTGTGTGTCTTGGCTGTGGTAAAGGGTAACACAACGACCACTGGGGTGCAAGTGCTTCCTTCCAGTGATGCTAGTCGCTGGTTATACGACCTGCAGCGGGTGTGCCTTGTGAATGATAGGTGCCCTTCGGCAGGGTTTCTAAGGTTGTTACGGCAGTGTGCCACAAGGCGGCAGCACTGCTCCGTGTCCTCTCGGGTAACTTGGGGAAAGAAAGCCTTAGCGGGGGTCCCGGTGTTGGACGGGACATGGGGAGTCGAACGTGGCTAAACACACACCCCAGGGCTTGTGTATCCTCGCCTCCTGCCGCTTAACCTGCACTGCCCCACCCCAGGCCTATCGCAAGACTTGCAAGTGGGCTACTCGGAGGGTGCCGTGCTTCGCAGCTGGGGCGACTCTAATGAAGTGGGCTGGAGGCGGGAACCTGCCTAGCAGGAGCCCTGGAGAGCCGGTTTCCTCACAGCTCTTCCCTCTCAGCTGCTCCACCGTCCCTTGGGTACACCGGGCTTTGCTCACCCGTAGGAGGGCCACGTTGGACCGGGAGACCGTGGTACCACGCGGGGGAGAATGGGCACTAGAGGTCCCAGGGGCCGCTGGTCAGGTGGCACGTCCTCCTCCCTTGCTCCCTCAGCAGCAGCATACTCCAGCCGTGGGACCCAGGCCCGCCTAGGCTCCAGGGGTGTGTCTCCAGCCGACGACGTCAAAGAGGCCTGAGGTAACAGAGGAAAGGCATTTCTTACCCCCTTCCTTGCCTTGTCATTGAATAGTCCTTATCCCTTTCGGCATAGTTTATATACAACGTTGCGTCTGTTTGAGCTCTACGACCCTTTGATGCACTTATACACGTAGCTGCACCCGTAGCGTTTCGGGTTCTTTGCCCTGTCGGTTTATTGAGGAATGTTTTGTAGCACTCCCTGTGCTTTCGGTTGGGTCGCCCTTGATGAGAACTTTTTGATACGTTGACTGTCTGTCTGGGAATCCCAGCCTCCTACTTCCCCCTTCCCCGGTCTCCAATTTCCCCCTATGGGAACTCCACGCTTGTCTCTTCCCTTTGTGAACCTGTGTTTCCTTTGTATGCTGCTTCCTTTGTATCCCTATTTAGACTGCACATGTAAGAGATAGCCTGCGATATGGGTCTTGCTGCCTCTAATTTACCAGAATTAGTGAGATCATCTACTGCTCCACCCATGCTGCTGCAAATAGTATGAGTTCATTTTGTTCTGTGGATGAGTGGTAGTCGAGGGAGTGTTGGTGGTAGAACTCCTTTCTCCGTTCACCCCGCGCTCGACATTTCGTTCCTTTGTGTGTCTTGGCTGTGGTAAAGGGTAACACAACGACCACTGGGGTGCAAGTGCTTCCTTCCAGTGATGCTAGTCGCTGGTTATACGACCTGCAGCGGGTGTGCCTTGTGAATGATAGGTGCCCTTCGGCAGGGTTTCTAAGGTTGTTACGGCAGTGTGCCACAAGGCGGCAGCACTGCTCCGTGTCCTCTCGGGTAACTTGGGGAAAGAAAGCCTTAGCGGGGGTCCCGGTGTTGGACGGGACATGGGGAGTCGAACGTGGCTAAACACACACCCCAGGGCTTGTGTATCCTCGCCTCCTGCCGCTTAACCTGCACTGCCCCACCCTAGGCCTATCGCAAGACTTGCAAGTGGGCTACTCGGAGGGTGCCGTGCTTCGCAGCTGGGGCGACTCTAATGAAGTGGGCTGGAGGCGGGAACCTGCCTAGCAGGAGCCCTGGAGAGCCGGTTTCCTCACAGCTCTTCCCTCTCAGCTGCTCCACCGTCCCTTGGGTACACCGGGCTTTGCTCACCCGTAGGAGGGCCACGTTGGACCGGGAGACCGTGGTACCACGCGGGGGAGAATGGGCACTAGAGGTCCCAGGGGCCGCTGGTCAGGTGGCACGTCCTCCTCCCTTGCTCCCTCAGCAGCAGCATACTCCAGCCGTGGGACCCAGGCCCGCCTAGGCTCCAGGGGTGTGTCTCCAGCCGACGACGTCAAAGAGGCCTGAGGTAACAGAGGAAAGGCATTTCTTACCCCCTTCCTTGCCTTGTCATTGAATAGTCCTTATCCCTTTCGGCATAGTTTATATACAACGTTGCGTCTGTTTGAGCTCTACGACCCTTTGATGCAATTATACACGTAGCTGCACCCGTAGCGTTTCGGGTTCTTTGCCCTGTCGGTTTATTGAGGAATGTTTTGTAGCACTCCCTGTGCTTTCGGTTGGGTCGCCCTTGATGAGAACTTTTTGATACGTTGACTGTCTGTCTGGGAATCCCAGCCTCCTACTTCCCCCTTCCCCGGTCTCCAATTTCCCCCTATGGGAACTCCACGCTTGTCTCTTCCCTTTGTGAACCTGTGTTTCCTTTGTATGCTGCTTCCTTTGTATCCCTATTTAGACTGCACATGTAAGAGATAGCCTGCGATATGGGTCTTGCTGCCTCTAATTTACCAGAATTAGTGAGATCATCTACTGCTCCACCCATGCTGCTGCAAATAGTATGAGTTCATTTTGTTCTGTGGATGAGTGGTAGTCGAGGGAGTGTTGGTGGTAGAACTCCTTTCTCCGTTCACCCCGCGCTCGACATTTCGTTCCTTTGTGTGTCTTGGCTGTGGTAAAGGGTAACACAACGACCACTGGGGTGCAAGTGCTTCCTTCCAGTGATGCTAGTCGCTGGTTATACGACCTGCAGCGGGTTTGCCGAATCTCGGGGTCCCTCCAGTGTTCAGTTTGGTAAGGAACTTGCCTATTGACCTTCATATCGGCTGTTACCAATTTACGATCCCGGCAACGGCAATGGTAGGCTTCCCTTTTGGGCATGTCCTCTTGAGCTCTGAACGCTTTTAGCGTTTGTGAGGACTGCAGCCAGGGAAACCCTCGTTGAACTTCCTTCGCACTCTCTAATCATGACAGATCCTGAGCATCTTTTCATTTGAATGTGCTGTTTTCTAAAACGCGGGTGAGTACCACTGAGGTCTCGAAAGGTTTCTGTCTGAGAGTCGGGCCTGATTTGAATTCACTTCAGAGTACCTAGCCCAGGATATTTCTTGAGGGCAGGGCTGTGTTTGCGAAGCCGCAGGCCGCAGGCCTTGTGAATGATAGGTGCCCTTCGGCAGGGTTTCTAAGGTTGTTACGGCAGTGTGCCACAAGGCGGCAGCACTGCTCCGTGTCCTCTCGGGTAACTTGGGGAAAGAAAGCCTTAGCGGGGGTCCCGGTGTTGGACGGGACATGGGGAGTCGAACGTGGCTAAACACACACCCCAGGGCTTGTGTATCCTCGCCTCCTGCCGCTTAACCTGCACTGCCCCACCCTAGGCCTATCGCAAGACTTGCAAGTGGGCTACTCGGAGGGTGCCGTGCTTCGCAGCTGGGGCGACTCTAATGAAGTGGGCTGGAGGCGGGAACCTGCCTAGCAGGAGCCCTGGAGAGCCGGTTTCCTCACAGCTCTTCCCTCTCAGCTGCTCCACCGTCCCTTGGGTACACCGGGCTTTGCTCACCCGTAGGAGGGCCACGTTGGACCGGGAGACCGTGGTACCACGCGGGGGAGAATGGGCACTAGAGGTCCCAGGGGCCGCTGGTCAGGTGGCACGTCCTCCTCCCTTGCTCCCTCAGCAGCAGCATACTCCAGCCGTGGGACCCAGGCCCGCCTAGGCTCCAGGGGTGTGTCTCCAGCCGACGACGTCAAAGAGGCCTGAGGTAACAGAGGAAAGGCATTTCTTACCCCCTTCCTTGCCTTGTCATTGAATAGTCCTTATCCCTTTCGGCATAGTTTATATACAACGTTGCGTCTGTTTGAGCTCTACGACCCTTTGATGCAATTATACACGTAGCTGCACCCGTAGCGTTTCGGGTTCTTTGCCCTGTCGGTTTATTGAGGAATGTTTTGGAGCACTCCCTGTGCTTTCGGTTGGGTCGCCCTTGATGAGAACTTTTTGATACGTTGACTGTCTGTCTGGGAATCCCAGCCTCCTACTTCCCCCTTCCCCGGTCTCCAATTTCCCCCTATGGGAACTCCGCGCTTGTCTCTTCCCTTTGTGAACCTGTGTTTCCTTTGTATGCTGCTTCCTTTGTATCCCTATTTAGACTGCACATGTAAGAGATAGCCTGCGATATGGGTCTTGCTGCCTCTAATTTACCAGAATTAGTGGGATCATCTACTGCTCCACCCATGCTGCTGCAAATAGTATGAGTTCATTTTGTTCTGTGGATGAGTGGTAGTCGAGGGAGTGTTGGTGGTAGAACTCCTTTCTCCGTTCACCCCGCGCTCGACATTTCGTTCCTTTGTGTGTCTTGGCTGTGGTAAAGGGTAACACAACGACCACTGGGGTGCAAGTGCTTCCTTCCAGTGATGCTAGTCGCTGGTTATACGACCTGCAGCGGGTTTGCCGAATCTCGGGGTCCCTCCAGTGTTCAGTTTGGTAAGGAACTTGCCTATTGACCTTCATATCGGCTGTTACCAATTTACGATCCCGGCAACGGCAATGGTAGGCTTCCCTTTTGGGCATGCCCTCTTGAGCTCTGAACGCTTTTAGCGTTTGTGAGGACTGCAGCCAGGGAAACCCTCGTTGAACTTCCTTCGCACTCTCTAATCATGACAGATCCTGAACATCTTTTCATTTGAATGTGCTGTTTTCTAAAACGCGGGTGAGTACCACTGAGGTCTCGAAAGGTTTCTGTCTGAGAGTCGGGCCTGATTTGAATTCACTTCAGAGTACCTAGCCCAGGATATTTCTTGAGGGCAGGGCTGTGTTTGCGAAGCCGCAGGCCGCAGGCCTTGTGAATGATAGGTGCCCTTCGGCAGGGTTTCTAAGGTTGTTACGGCAGTGTGCCACAAGGCGGCAGCACTGCTCCGTGTCCTCTCGGGTAACTTGGGGAAAGAAAGCCTTAGCGGGGGTCCCGGTGTTGGACGGGACATGGGGAGTCGAACGTGGCTGAACACACACCCCAGGGCTTGTGTATCCTCGCCTCCTGCCGCTTAACCTGCACTGCCCCACCCCAGGCCTATCGCAAGACTTGCAAGTGGGCTACTCGGAGGGTGCCGTGCTTCGCAGCTGGGGCGACTCTAATGAAGTGGGCTGGAGGCGGGAACCTGCCTAGCAGGAGCCCTGGAGAGCCGGTTTCCTCACAGCTCTTCCCTCTCAGCTGCTCCACCGTCCCTTGGGTACACCGGGCTTTGCTCACCCGTAGGAGGGCCACGTTGGACCGGGAGACCGTGGTACCACGCGGGGGAGAATGGGCACTAGAGGTCCCAGGGGCCACTGGTCAGGTGGCACGTCCTCCTCCCTTGCTCCCTCAGCAGCAGCATACTCCAGCCGTGGGACCCAGGCCCGCCTAGGCTCCAGGGGTGTGTCTCCAGCCGACGACGTCAAAGAGGCCTGAGGTAACAGAGGAAAGGCATTTCTTACCCCCTTCCTTGCCTTGTCATTGAATAGTCCTTATCCCTTTCGGCATAGTTTATATACAACGTTGCGTCTGTTTGAGCTCTACGACCCTTTGATGCACTTATACACGTAGCTGCACCCGTAGCGTTTCGGGTTCTTTGCCCTGTCGGTTTATTGAGGAATGTTTTGGAGCACTCCCTGTGCTTTCGGTTGGGTCGCCCTTGATGAGAACTTTTTGATACGTTGACTGTCTGTCTGGGAATCCCAGCCTCCTACTTCCCCCTTCCCCGGTCTCCAATTTCCCCCTATGGGAACTCCACGCTTGTCTCTTCCCTTTGTGAACCTGTGTTTCCTTTGTATGCTGCTTCCTTTGTATCCCTATTTAGACTGCACATGTAAGAGATAGCCTGCGATATGGGTCTTGCTGCCTCTAATTTACCAGAATTAGTGAGATCATCTACTGCTCCACCCATGCTGCTGCAAATAGTATGAGTTCATTTTGTTCTGTGGATGAGTGGTAGTCGAGGGAGTGTTGGTGGTAGAACTCCTTTCTCCGTTCACCCCGCGCTCGACATTTCGTTCCTTTGTGTGTCTTGGCTGTGGTAAAGGGTAACACAACGACCACTGGGGTGCAAGTGCTTCCTTCCAGTGATGCTAGTCGCTGGTTATACGACCTGCAGCGGGTTTGCCTTGTGAATGATAGGTGCCCTTCGGCAGGGTTTCTAAGGTTGTTACGGCAGTGTGCCACAAGGCGGCAGCACTGCTCCGTGTCCTCTCGGGTAACTTGGGGAAAGAAAGCCTTAGCGGGGGTCCCGGTGTTGGACGGGACATGGGGAGTCGAACGTGGCTAAACACACACCCCAGGGCTTGTGTATCCTCGCCTCCTGCCGCTTAACCTGCACTGCCCCACCCCAGGCCTATCGCAAGACTTGCAAGTGGGCTACTCGGAGGGTGCCGTGCTTCGCAGCTGGGGCGACTCTAATGAAGTGGGCTGGAGGCGGGAACCTGCCTAGCAGGAGCCCTGGAGAGCCGGTTTCCTCACAGCTCTTCCCTCTCAGCTGCTCCACCGTCCCTTGGGTACACCGGGCTTTTGCTCACCCGTAGGAGGGCCACGTTGGACCGGGAGACCGTGGTACCACGCGGGGGAGAATGGGCACTAGAGGTCCCAGGGGCCGCTGGTCAGGTGGCACGTCCTCCTCCCTTGCTCCCTCAGCAGCAGCATACTCCAGCCGTGGGACCCAGGCCCGCCTAGGCTCCAGGGGTGTGTCTCCAGCCGACGACGTCAAAGAGGCCTGAGGTAACAGAGGAAAGGCATTTCTTACCCCCTTCCTTGCCTTGTCATTGAATAGTCCTCATCCCTTTCGGCATAGTTTATATACAACGTTGCGTCTGTTTGAGCTCTACGACCCTTTGATGCACTTATACACGTAGCTGCACCCGTAGCGTTTCGGGTTCTTTGCCCTGTCGGTTTATTGAGGAATGTTTTGGAGCACTCCCTGTGCTTTCGGTTGGGTCGCCCTTGATGAGAACTTTTTGATACGTTGACTGTCTGGGAATCCCAGCCTCCTACTTCCCCCTTCCCCGGTCTCCAATTTCCCCCTATGGGAACTCCACGCTTGTCTCTTCCCTTTGTGAACCTGTGTTTCCTTTGTATGCTGCTTCCTTTGTATCCCTATTTAGACTGCACATGTAAGAGATAGCCTGCGATATGGGTCTTGCTGCCTCTAATTTACCAGAATTAGTGAGATCATCTACTGCTCCACCCATGCTGCTGCAAATAGTATGAGTTCATTTTGTTCTGTGGATGAGTGGTAGTCGAGGGAGTGTTGGTGGTAGAACTCCTTTCTCCGTTCACCCCGCGCTCGACATTTCGTTCCTTTGTGTGTCTTGGCTGTGGTAAAGGGTAACACAACGACCACTGGGGTGCAAGTGCTTCCTTCCAGTGATGCTAGTCGCTGGTTATACGACCTGCAGCGGGTTTGCCGAATCTCGGGGTCCCTCCAGTGTTCAGTTTGGTAAGGAACTTGCCTATTGACCTTCATATCGGCTGTTACCAATTTACGATCCCGGCAACGGCAATGGTAGGCTTCCCTTTTGGGCATGCCCTCTTGAGCTCTGAACGCTTTTAGCGTTTGTGAGGACTGCAGCCAGGGAAACCCTCGTTGAACTTCCTTCGCACTCTCTAATCATGACAGATCCTGAGCATCTTTTCATTTGAACGTGCTGTTTTCTAAAACGCGGGTGAGTACCACTGAGGTCTCGAAAGGTTTCTGTCTGAGCGTCGGGCCTGATTTGAATTCACTTCAGAGTACCTCGCCCAGGATATTTCTTGAGGGCAGGGCTGTGTTTGCGAAGCCGCAGGCCGCAGGCCTTGTGAATGATAGGTGCCCTTCGGCAGGGTTTCTAAGGTTGTTACGGCAGTGTGCCACAAGGCGGCAGCACTGCTCCGTGTCCTCTCGGGTAACTTGGGGAAAGAAAGCCTTAGCGGGGGTCCCGGTGTTGGACGGGACATGGGGAGTCGAACGTGGCTAAACACACACCCCAGGGCTTGTGTATCCTCGCCTCCTGCCGCTTAACCTGCACTGCCCCACCCCAGGCCTATCGCAAGACTTGCAAGTGGGCTACTCGGAGGGTGCCGTGCTTCGCAGCTGGGGCGACTCTAATGAAGTGGGCTGGAGGCGGGAACCTGCCTAGCAGGAGCCCTGGAGAGCCGGTTTCCTCACAGCTCTTCCCTCTCAGCTGCTCCACCGTCCCTTGGGTACACCGGGCTTTGCTCACCCGTAGGAGGGCCACGTTGGACCGGGAGACCGTGGTACCACGCGGGGCAGAATGGGCACTAGAGGTCCCAGGGGCCGCTGGTCAGGTGGCACGTCCTCCTCCCTTGCTCCCTCAGCAGCAGCATACTCCAGCCGTGGGACCCAGGCCCGCCTAGGCTCCAGGGGTGTGTCTCCAGCCGACGACGTCAAAGAGGCCTGAGGTAACAGAGGAAAGGCATGTCTTACCCCCTTCCTTGCCTTGTCATTGAATAGTCCTCATCCCTTTCGGCATAGTTTATATACAACGTTGCGTCTGTTTGAGCTCTACGACCCTTTGATGCACTTATACACGTAGCTGCACCCGTAGCGTTTCGGGTTCTTTGCCCTGTCGGTTTATTGAGGAATGTTTTGGAGCACTCCCTGTGCTTTCGGTTGGGTCGCCCTTGATGAGAACTTTTTGATACGTTGACTGTCTGGGAATCCCAGCCTCCTACTTCCCCCTTCCCCGGTCTCCAATTTCCCCCTATGGGAACTCCACGCTTGTCTCTTCCCTTTGTGAACCTGTGTTTCCTTTGTATGCTGCTTCCTTTGTATCCCTATTTAGACTGCACATGTAAGAGATAGCCTGCGATATGGGTCTTGCTGCCTCTAATTTACCAGAATTAGTGAGATCATCTACTGCTCCACCCATGCTGCTGCAAATAGTATGAGTTCATTTTGTTCTGTGGATGAGTGGTAGTCGAGGGAGTGTTGGTGGTAGAACTCCTTTCTCCGTTCACCCCGCGCTCGACATTTCGTTCCTTTGTGTGTCTTGGCTGTGGTAAAGGGTAACACAACGACCACTGGGGTGCAAGTGCTTCCTTCCAGTGATGCTAGTCGCTGGTTATACGACCTGCAGCGGGTTTGCCGAATCTCGGGGTCCCTCCAGTGTTCAGTTTGGTAAGGAACTTGCCTATTGACCTTCATATCGGCTGTTACCAATTTACGATCCCGGCAACGGCAATGGTAGGCTTCCCTTTTGGGCATGCCCTCTTGAGCTCTGAACGCTTTTAGCGTTTGTGAGGACTGCAGCCAGGGAAACCCTCGTTGAACTTCCTTCGCACTCTCTAATCATGACAGATCCTGAGCATCTTTTCATTTGAACGTGCTGTTTTCTAAAACGCGGGTGAGTACCACTGAGGTCTCGAAAGGTTTCTGTCTGAGCGTCGGGCCTGATTTGAATTCACTTCAGAGTACCTAGCCCAGGATATTTCTTGAGGGCAGGGCTGTGTTTGCGAAGCCGCAGGACGCAGGCCTTGTGAATGATAGGTGCCCTTCGGCAGGGTTTCTAAGGTTGTTACGGCAGTGTGCCACAAGGCGGCAGCACTGCTCCGTGTCCTCTCGGGTAACTTGGGGAAAGAAAGCCTTAGCGGGGGTCCCGGTGTTGGACGGGACATGGGGAGTCGAACGTGGCTGAACACACACCCCAGGGCTTGTGTATCCTCGCCTCCTGCCGCTTAACCTGCACTGCCCCACCCCAGGCCTATCGCAAGACTTGCAAGTGGGCTACTCGGAGGGTGCCGTGCTTCGCAGCTGGGGCGACTCTAATGAAGTGGGCTGGAGGCGGGAACCTGCCTAGCAGGAGCCCTGGAGAGCCGGTTTCCTCACAGCTCTTCCCTCTCAGCTGCTCCACCGTCCCTTGGGTACACCGGGCTTTGCTCACCCGTAGGAGGGCCACGTTGGACCGGGAGACCGTGGTACCACGCGGGGGAGAATGGGCACTAGAGGGCCCAGGGGCCGCTGGTCAGGTGGCACGTCCTCCTCCCTTGCTCCCTCAGCAGCAGCATACTCCAGCCGTGGGACCCAGGCCCGCCTAGGCTCCAGGGGTGTGTCTCCAGCCGACGACGTCAAAGAGGCCTGAGGTAACAGAGGAAAGGCATTTCTTACCCCCTTCCTTGCCTTGTCATTGAATAGTCCTTATCCCTTTCGGCATAGTTTATATACAACGTTGCGTCTGTTTGAGCTCTACGACCCTTTGATGCAATTATACACGTAGCTGCACCCGTAGCGTTTCGGGTTCTTTGCCCTGTCGGTTTATTGAGGAATGTTTTGGAGCACTCCCTGTGCTTTCGGTTGGGTCGCCCTTGATGAGAACTTTTTGATACGTTGACTGTCTGGGAATCCCAGCCTCCTACTTCCCCCTTCCCCGGTCTCCAATTTCCCCCTATGGGAACTCCACGCTTGTCTCTTCCCTTTGTGAACCTGTGTTTCCTTTGTATGCTGCTTCCTTTGTATCCCTATTTAGACTGCACATGTAAGAGATAGCCTGCGATATGGGTCTTGCTGCCTCTAATTTACCAGAATTAGTGAGATCATCTACTGCTCCACCCATGCTGCTGCAAATAGTATGAGTTCATTTTGTTCTGTGGATGAGTGGTAGTCGAGGGAGTGTTGGTGGTAGAACTCCTTTCTCCGTTCACCCCGCGCTCGACATTTCGTTCCTTTGTGTGTCTTGGCTGTGGTAAAGGGTAACACAACGACCACTGGGGTGCAAGTGCTTCCTTCCAGTGATGCTAGTCGCTGGTTATACGACCTGCAGCGGGTTTGCCGAATCTCGGGGTCCCTCCAGTGTTCAGTTTGGTAAGGAACTTGCCTATTGACCTTCATATCGGCTGTTACCAATTTACGATCCCGGCAACGGCAATGGTAGGCTTCCCTTTTGGGCATGCCCTCTTGAGCTCTGAACGCTTTTAGCGTTTGTGAGGACTGCAGCCAGGGAAACCCTCGTTGAACTTCCTTCGCACTCTCTAATCATGACAGATCCTGAACATCTTTTCATTTGAATGTGCTGTTTTCTAAAACGCGGGTGAGTACCACTGAGGTCTCGAAAGGTTTCTGTCTGAGAGTCGGGCCTGATTTGAATTCACTTCAGAGTACCTAGCCCAGGATATTTCTTGAGGGCAGGGCTGTGTTTGCGAAGCCGCAGGCCGCAGGCCTTGTGAATGATAGGTGCCCTTCGGCAGGGTTTCTAAGGTTGTTACGGCAGTGTGCCACAAGGCGGCAGCACTGCTCCGTGTCCTCTCGGGTAACTTGGGGAAAGAAAGCCTTAGCGGGGGTCCCGGTGTTGGACGGGACATGGGGAGTCGAACGTGGCTGAACACACACCCCAGGGCTTGTGTATCCTCGCCTCCTGCCGCTTAACCTGCACTGCCCCACCCCAGGCCTATCGCAAGACTTGCAAGTGGGCTACTCGGAGGGTGCCGTGCTTCGCAGCTGGGGCGACTCTAATGAAGTGGGCTGGAGGCGGGAACCTGCCTAGCAGGAGCCCTGGAGAGCCGGTTTCCTCACAGCTCTTCCCTCTCAGCTGCTCCACCGTCCCTTGGGTACACCGGGCTTTGCTCACCCGTAGGAGGGCCACGTTGGACCGGGAGACCGTGGTACCACGCGGGGGAGAATGGGCACTAGAGGTCCCAGGGGCCACTGGTCAGGTGGCACGTCCTCCTCCCTTGCTCCCTCAGCAGCAGCATACTCCAGCCGTGGGACCCAGGCCCGCCTAGGCTCCAGGGGTGTGTCTCCAGCCGACGACGTCAAAGAGGCCTGAGGTAACAGAGGAAAGGCATTTCTTACCCCCTTCCTTGCCTTGTCATTGAATAGTCCTTATCCCTTTCGGCATAGTTTATATACAACGTTGCGTCTGTTTGAGCTCTACGACCCTTTGATGCACTTATACACGTAGCTGCACCCGTAGCGTTTCGGGTTCTTTGCCCTGTCGGTTTATTGAGGAATGTTTTGGAGCACTCCCTGTGCTTTCGGTTGGGTCGCCCTTGATGAGAACTTTTTGATACGTTGACTGTCTGTCTGGGAATCCCAGCCTCCTACTTCCCCCTTCCCCGGTCTCCAATTTCCCCCTATGGGAACTCCACGCTTGTCTCTTCCCTTTGTGAACCTGTGTTTCCTTTGTATGCTGCTTCCTTTGTATCCCTATTTAGACTGCACATGTAAGAGATAGCCTGCGATATGGGTCTTGCTGCCTCTAATTTACCAGAATTAGTGAGATCATCTACTGCTCCACCCATGCTGCTGCAAATAGTATGAGTTCATTTTGTTCTGTGGATGAGTGGTAGTCGAGGGAGTGTTGGTGGTAGAACTCCTTTCTCCGTTCACCCCGCGCTCGACATTTCGTTCCTTTGTGTGTCTTGGCTGTGGTAAAGGGTAACACAACGACCACTGGGGTGCAAGTGCTTCCTTCCAGTGATGCTAGTCGCTGGTTATACGACCTGCAGCGGGTTTGCCTTGTGAATGATAGGTGCCCTTCGGCAGGGTTTCTAAGGTTGTTACGGCAGTGTGCCACAAGGCGGCAGCACTGCTCCGTGTCCTCTCGGGTAACTTGGGGAAAGAAAGCCTTAGCGGGGGTCCCGGTGTTGGACGGGACATGGGGAGTCGAACGTGGCTAAACACACACCCCAGGGCTTGTGTATCCTCGCCTCCTGCCGCTTAACCTGCACTGCCCCACCCCAGGCCTATCGCAAGACTTGCAAGTGGGCTACTCGGAGGGTGCCGTGCTTCGCAGCTGGGGCGACTCTAATGAAGTGGGCTGGAGGCGGGAACCTGCCTAGCAGGAGCCCTGGAGAGCCGGTTTCCTCACAGCTCTTCCCTCTCAGCTGCTCCACCGTCCCTTGGGTACACCGGGCTTTGCTCACCCGTAGGAGGGCCACGTTGGACCGGGAGACCGTGGTACCACGCGGGGGAGAATGGGCACTAGAGGTCCCAGGGGCCGCTGGTCAGGTGGCACGTCCTCCTCCCTTGCTCCCTCAGCAGCAGCATACTCCAGCCGTGGGACCCAGGCCCGCCTAGGCTCCAGGGGTGTGTCTCCAGCCGACGACGTCAAAGAGGCCTGAGGTAACAGAGGAAAGGCATGTCTTACCCCCTTCCTTGCCTTGTCATTGAATAGTCCTCATCCCTTTCGGCATAGTTTATATACAACGTTGCGTCTGTTTGAGCTCTACGACCCTTTGATGCACTTATACACGTAGCTGCACCCGTAGCGTTTCGGGTTCTTTGCCCTGTCGGTTTATTGAGGAATGTTTTGGAGCACTCCCTGTGCTTTCGGTTGGGTCGCCCTTGATGAGAACTTTTTGATACGTTGACTGTCTGGGAATCCCAGCCTCCTACTTCCCCCTTCCCCGGTCTCCAATTTCCCCCTATGGGAACTCCACGCTTGTCTCTTCCCTTTGTGAACCTGTGTTTCCTTTGTATGCTGCTTCCTTTGTATCCCTATTTAGACTGCACATGTAAGAGATAGCCTGCGATATGGGTCTTGCTGCCTCTAATTTACCAGAATTAGTGAGATCATCTACTGCTCCACCCATGCTGCTGCAAATAGTATGAGTTCATTTTGTTCTGTGGATGAGTGGTAGTCGAGGGAGTGTTGGTGGTAGAACTCCTTTCTCCGTTCACCCCGCGCTCGACATTTCGTTCCTTTGTGTGTCTTGGCTGTGGTAAAGGGTAACACAACGACCACTGGGGTGCAAGTGCTTCCTTCCAGTGATGCTAGTCGCTGGTTATACGACCTGCAGCGGGTTTGCCGAATCTCGGGGTCCCTCCAGTGTTCAGTTTGGTAAGGAACTTGCCTATTGACCTTCATATCGGCTGTTACCAATTTACGATCCCGGCAACGGCAATGGTAGGCTTCCCTTTTGGGCATGCCCTCTTGAGCTCTGAACGCTTTTAGCGTTTGTGAGGACTGCAGCCAGGGAAACCCTCGTTGAACTTCCTTCGCACTCTCTAATCATGACAGATCCTGAGCATCTTTTCATTTGAACGTGCTGTTTTCTAAAACGCGGGTGAGTACCACTGAGGTCTCGAAAGGTTTCTGTCTGAGCGTCGGGCCTGATTTGAATTCACTTCAGAGTACCTCGCCCAGGATATTTCTTGAGGGCAGGGCTGTGTTTGCGAAGCCGCAGGCCGCAGGCCTTGTGAATGATAGGTGCCCTTCGGCAGGGTTTCTAAGGTTGTTACGGCAGTGTGCCACAAGGCGGCAGCACTGCTCCGTGTCCTCTCGGGTAACTTGGGGAAAGAAAGCCTTAGCGGGGGTCCCGGTGTTGGACGGGACATGGGGAGTCGAACGTGGCTGAACACACACCCCAGGGCTTGTGTATCCTCGCCTCCTGCCGCTTAACCTGCACTGCCCCACCCCAGGCCTATCGCAAGACTTGCAAGTGGGCTACTCGGAGGGTGCCGTGCTTCGCAGCTGGGGCGACTCTAATGAAGTGGGCTGGAGGCGGGAACCTGCCTAGCAGGAGCCCTGGAGAGCCGGTTTCCTCACAGCTCTTCCCTCTCAGCTGCTCCACCGTCCCTTGGGTACACCGGGCTTTGCTCACCCGTAGGAGGGCCACGTTGGACCGGGAGACCGTGGTACCACGCGGGGCAGAATGGGCACTAGAGGTCCCAGGGGCCGCTGGTCAGGTGGCACGTCCTCCTCCCTTGCTCCCTCAGCAGCAGCATACTCCAGCCGTGGGACCCAGGCCCGCCTAGGCTCCAGGGGTGTGTCTCCAGCCGACGACGTCAAAGAGGCCTGAGGTAACAGAGGAAAGGCATGTCTTACCCCCTTCCTTGCCTTGTCATTGAATAGTCCTCATCCCTTTCGGCATAGTTTATATACAACGTTGCGTCTGTTTGAGCTCTACGACCCTTTGATGCACTTATACACGTAGCTGCACCCGTAGCGTTTCGGGTTCTTTGCCCTGTCGGTTTATTGAGGAATGTTTTGGAGCACTCCCTGTGCTTTCGGTTGGGTCGCCCTTGATGAGAACTTTTTGATACGTTGACTGTCTGGGAATCCCAGCCTCCTACTTCCCCCTTCCCCGGTCTCCAATTTCCCCCTATGGGAACTCCACGCTTGTCTCTTCCCTTTGTGAACCTGTGTTTCCTTTGTATGCTGCTTCCTTTGTATCCCTATTTAGACTGCACATGTAAGAGATAGCCTGCGATATGGGTCTTGCTGCCTCTAATTTACCAGAATTAGTGAGATCATCTACTGCTCCACCCATGCTGCTGCAAATAGTATGAGTTCATTTTGTTCTGTGGATGAGTGGTAGTCGAGGGAGTGTTGGTGGTAGAACTCCTTTCTCCGTTCACCCCGCGCTCGACATTTCGTTCCTTTGTGTGTCTTGGCTGTGGTAAAGGGTAACACAACGACCACTGGGGTGCAAGTGCTTCCTTCCAGTGATGCTAGTCGCTGGTTATACGACCTGCAGCGGGTTTGCCGAATCTCGGGGTCCCTCCAGTGTTCAGTTTGGTAAGGAACTTGCCTATTGACCTTCATATCGGCTGTTACCAATTTACGATCCCGGCAACGGCAATGGTAGGCTTCCCTTTTGGGCATGCCCTCTTGAGCTCTGAACGCTTTTAGCGTTTGTGAGGACTGCAGCCAGGGAAACCCTCGTTGAACTTCCTTCGCACTCTCTAATCATGACAGATCCTGAACATCTTTTCATTTGAATGTGCTGTTTTCTAAAACGCGGGTGAGTACCACTGAGGTCTCGAAAGGTTTCTGTCTGAGAGTCGGGCCTGATTTGAATTCACTTCAGAGTACCTAGCCCAGGATATTTCTTGAGGGCAGGGCTGTGTTTGCGAAGCCGCAGGCCGCAGGCCTTGTGAATGATAGGTGCCCTTCGGCAGGGTTTCTAAGGTTGTTACGGCAGTGTGCCACAAGGCGGCAGCACTGCTCCGTGTCCTCTCGGGTAACTTGGGGAAAGAAAGCCTTAGCGGGGGTCCCGGTGTTGGACGGGACATGGGGAGTCGAACGTGGCTGAACACACACCCCAGGGCTTGTGTATCCTCGCCTCCTGCCGCTTAACCTGCACTGCCCCACCCCAGGCCTATCGCAAGACTTGCAAGTGGGCTACTCGGAGGGTGCCGTGCTTCGCAGCTGGGGCGACTCTAATGAAGTGGGCTGGAGGCGGGAACCTGCCTAGCAGGAGCCCTGGAGAGCCGGTTTCCTCACAGCTCTTCCCTCTCAGCTGCTCCACCGTCCCTTGGGTACACCGGGCTTTGCTCACCCGTAGGAGGGCCACGTTGGACCGGGAGACCGTGGTACCACGCGGGGGAGAATGGGCACTAGAGGTCCCAGGGGCCACTGGTCAGGTGGCACGTCCTCCTCCCTTGCTCCCTCAGCAGCAGCATACTCCAGCCGTGGGACCCAGGCCCGCCTAGGCTCCAGGGGTGTGTCTCCAGCCGACGACGTCAAAGAGGCCTGAGGTAACAGAGGAAAGGCATTTCTTACCCCCTTCCTTGCCTTGTCATTGAATAGTCCTTATCCCTTTCGGCATAGTTTATATACAACGTTGCGTCTGTTTGAGCTCTACGACCCTTTGATGCACTTATACACGTAGCTGCACCCGTAGCGTTTCGGGTTCTTTGCCCTGTCGGTTTATTGAGGAATGTTTTGGAGCACTCCCTGTGCTTTCGGTTGGGTCGCCCTTGATGAGAACTTTTTGATACGTTGACTGTCTGTCTGGGAATCCCAGCCTCCTACTTCCCCCTTCCCCGGTCTCCAATTTCCCCCTATGGGAACTCCACGCTTGTCTCTTCCCTTTGTGAACCTGTGTTTCCTTTGTATGCTGCTTCCTTTGTATCCCTATTTAGACTGCACATGTAAGAGATAGCCTGCGATATGGGTCTTGCTGCCTCTAATTTACCAGAATTAGTGAGATCATCTACTGCTCCACCCATGCTGCTGCAAATAGTATGAGTTCATTTTGTTCTGTGGATGAGTGGTAGTCGAGGGAGTGTTGGTGGTAGAACTCCTTTCTCCGTTCACCCCGCGCTCGACATTTCGTTCCTTTGTGTGTCTTGGCTGTGGTAAAGGGTAACACAACGACCACTGGGGTGCAAGTGCTTCCTTCCAGTGATGCTAGTCGCTGGTTATACGACCTGCAGCGGGTTTGCCTTGTGAATGATAGGTGCCCTTCGGCAGGGTTTCTAAGGTTGTTACGGCAGTGTGCCACAAGGCGGCAGCACTGCTCCGTGTCCTCTCGGGTAACTTGGGGAAAGAAAGCCTTAGCGGGGGTCCCGGTGTTGGACGGGACATGGGGAGTCGAACGTGGCTAAACACACACCCCAGGGCTTGTGTATCCTCGCCTCCTGCCGCTTAACCTGCACTGCCCCACCCCAGGCCTATCGCAAGACTTGCAAGTGGGCTACTCGGAGGGTGCCGTGCTTCGCAGCTGGGGCGACTCTAATGAAGTGGGCTGGAGGCGGGAACCTGCCTAGCAGGAGCCCTGGAGAGCCGGTTTCCTCACAGCTCTTCCCTCTCAGCTGCTCCACCGTCCCTTGGGTACACCGGGCTTTGCTCACCCGTAGGAGGGCCACGTTGGACCGGGAGACCGTGGTACCACGCGGGGGAGAATGGGCACTAGAGGTCCCAGGGGCCGCTGGTCAGGTGGCACGTCCTCCTCCCTTGCTCCCTCAGCAGCAGCATACTCCAGCCGTGGGACCCAGGCCCGCCTAGGCTCCAGGGGTGTGTCTCCAGCCGACGACGTCAAAGAGGCCTGAGGTAACAGAGGAAAGGCATGTCTTACCCCCTTCCTTGCCTTGTCATTGAATAGTCCTCATCCCTTTCGGCATAGTTTATATACAACGTTGCGTCTGTTTGAGCTCTACGACCCTTTGATGCACTTATACACGTAGCTGCACCCGTAGCGTTTCGGGTTCTTTGCCCTGTCGGTTTATTGAGGAATGTTTTGGAGCACTCCCTGTGCTTTCGGTTGGGTCGCCCTTGATGAGAACTTTTTGATACGTTGACTGTCTGGGAATCCCAGCCTCCTACTTCCCCCTTCCCCGGTCTCCAATTTCCCCCTATGGGAACTCCACGCTTGTCTCTTCCCTTTGTGAACCTGTGTTTCCTTTGTATGCTGCTTCCTTTGTATCCCTATTTAGACTGCACATGTAAGAGATAGCCTGCGATATGGGTCTTGCTGCCTCTAATTTACCAGAATTAGTGAGATCATCTACTGCTCCACCCATGCTGCTGCAAATAGTATGAGTTCATTTTGTTCTGTGGATGAGTGGTAGTCGAGGGAGTGTTGGTGGTAGAACTCCTTTCTCCGTTCACCCCGCGCTCGACATTTCGTTCCTTTGTGTGTCTTGGCTGTGGTAAAGGGTAACACAACGACCACTGGGGTGCAAGTGCTTCCTTCCAGTGATGCTAGTCGCTGGTTATACGACCTGCAGCGGGTTTGCCGAATCTCGGGGTCCCTCCAGTGTTCAGTTTGGTAAGGAACTTGCCTATTGACCTTCATATCGGCTGTTACCAATTTACGATCCCGGCAACGGCAATGGTAGGCTTCCCTTTTGGGCATGCCCTCTTGAGCTCTGAACGCTTTTAGCGTTTGTGAGGACTGCAGCCAGGGAAACCCTCGTTGAACTTCCTTCGCACTCTCTAATCATGACAGATCCTGAGCATCTTTTCATTTGAACGTGCTGTTTTCTAAAACGCGGGTGAGTACCACTGAGGTCTCGAAAGGTTTCTGTCTGAGCGTCGGGCCTGATTTGAATTCACTTCAGAGTACCTCGCCCAGGATATTTCTTGAGGGCAGGGCTGTGTTTGCGAAGCCGCAGGCCGCAGGCCTTGTGAATGATAGGTGCCCTTCGGCAGGGTTTCTAAGGTTGTTACGGCAGTGTGCCACAAGGCGGCAGCACTGCTCCGTGTCCTCTCGGGTAACTTGGGGAAAGAAAGCCTTAGCGGGGGTCCCGGTGTTGGACGGGACATGGGGAGTCGAACGTGGCTGAACACACACCCCAGGGCTTGTGTATCCTCGCCTCCTGCCGCTTAACCTGCACTGCCCCACCCCAGGCCTATCGCAAGACTTGCAAGTGGGCTACTCGGAGGGTGCCGTGCTTCGCAGCTGGGGCGACTCTAATGAAGTGGGCTGGAGGCGGGAACCTGCCTAGCAGGAGCCCTGGAGAGCCGGTTTCCTCACAGCTCTTCCCTCTCAGCTGCTCCACCGTCCCTTGGGTACACCGGGCTTTGCTCACCCGTAGGAGGGCCACGTTGGACCGGGAGACCGTGGTACCACGCGGGGCAGAATGGGCACTAGAGGTCCCAGGGGCCGCTGGTCAGGTGGCACGTCCTCCTCCCTTGCTCCCTCAGCAGCAGCATACTCCAGCCGTGGGACCCAGGCCCGCCTAGGCTCCAGGGGTGTGTCTCCAGCCGACGACGTCAAAGAGGCCTGAGGTAACAGAGGAAAGGCATGTCTTACCCCCTTCCTTGCCTTGTCATTGAATAGTCCTCATCCCTTTCGGCATAGTTTATATACAACGTTGCGTCTGTTTGAGCTCTACGACCCTTTGATGCACTTATACACGTAGCTGCACCCGTAGCGTTTCGGGTTCTTTGCCCTGTCGGTTTATTGAGGAATGTTTTGGAGCACTCCCTGTGCTTTCGGTTGGGTCGCCCTTGATGAGAACTTTTTGATACGTTGACTGTCTGGGAATCCCAGCCTCCTACTTCCCCCTTCCCCGGTCTCCAATTTCCCCCTATGGGAACTCCACGCTTGTCTCTTCCCTTTGTGAACCTGTGTTTCCTTTGTATGCTGCTTCCTTTGTATCCCTATTTAGACTGCACATGTAAGAGATAGCCTGCGATATGGGTCTTGCTGCCTCTAATTTACCAGAATTAGTGAGATCATCTACTGCTCCACCCATGCTGCTGCAAATAGTATGAGTTCATTTTGTTCTGTGGATGAGTGGTAGTCGAGGGAGTGTTGGTGGTAGAACTCCTTTCTCCGTTCACCCCGCGCTCGACATTTCGTTCCTTTGTGTGTCTTGGCTGTGGTAAAGGGTAACACAACGACCACTGGGGTGCAAGTGCTTCCTTCCAGTGATGCTAGTCGCTGGTTATACGACCTGCAGCGGGTTTGCCGAATCTCGGGGTCCCTCCAGTGTTCAGTTTGGTAAGGAACTTGCCTATTGACCTTCATATCGGCTGTTACCAATTTACGATCCCGGCAACGGCAATGGTAGGCTTCCCTTTTGGGCATGCCCTCTTGAGCTCTGAACGCTTTTAGCGTTTGTGAGGACTGCAGCCAGGGAAACCCTCGTTGAACTTCCTTCGCACTCTCTAATCATGACAGATCCTGAGCATCTTTTCATTTGAACGTGCTGTTTTCTAAAACGCGGGTGAGTACCACTGAGGTCTCGAAAGGTTTCTGTCTGAGCGTCGGGCCTGATTTGAATTCACTTCAGAGTACCTCGCCCAGGATATTTCTTGAGGGCAGGGCTGTGTTTGCGAAGCCGCAGGCCGCAGGCCTTGTGAATGATAGGTGCCCTTCGGCAGGGTTTCTAAGGTTGTTACGGCAGTGTGCCACAAGGCGGCAGCACTGCTCCGTGTCCTCTCGGGTAACTTGGGGAAAGAAAGCCTTAGCGGGGGTCCCGGTGTTGGACGGGACATGGGGAGTCGAACGTGGCTGAACACACACCCCAGGGCTTGTGTATCCTCGCCTCCTGCCGCTTAACCTGCACTGCCCCACCCCAGGCCTATCGCAAGACTTGCAAGTGGGCTACTCGGAGGGTGCCGTGCTTCGCAGCTGGGGCGACTCTAATGAAGTGGGCTGGAGGCGGGAACCTGCCTAGCAGGAGCCCTGGAGAGCCGGTTTCCTCACAGCTCTTCCCTCTCAGCTGCTCCACCGTCCCTTGGGTACACCGGGCTTTGCTCACCCGTAGGAGGGCCACGTTGGACCGGGAGACCGTGGTACCACGCGGGGGAGAATGGGCACTAGAGGGCCCAGGGGCCGCTGGTCAGGTGGCACGTCCTCCTCCCTTGCTCCCTCAGCAGCAGCATACTCCAGCCGTGGGACCCAGGCCCGCCTAGGCTCCAGGGGTGTGTCTCCAGCCGACGACGTCAAAGAGGCCTGAGGTAACAGAGGAAAGGCATTTCTTACCCCCTTCCTTGCCTTGTCATTGAATAGTCCTCATCCCTTTCGGCATAGTTTATATACAACGTTGCGTCTGTTTGAGCTCTACGACCCTTTGATGCACTTATACACGTAGCTGCACCCGTAGCGTTTCGGGTTCTTTGCCCTGTCGGTTTATTGAGGAATGTTTTGGAGCACTCCCTGTGCTTTCGGTTGGGTCGCCCTTGATGAGAACTTTTTGATACGTTGACTGTCTGTCTGGGAATCCCAGCCTCCTACTTCCCCCTTCCCCGGTCTCCAATTTCCCCCTATGGGAACTCCACGCTTGTCTCTTCCCTTTGTGAACCTGTGTTTCCTTTGTATGCTGCTTCCTTTGTATCCCTATTTAGACTGCACATGTAAGAGATAGCCTGCGATATGGGTCTTGCTGCCTCTAATTTACCAGAATTAGTGAGATCATCTACTGCTCCACCCATGCTGCTGCAAATAGTATGAGTTCATTTTGTTCTGTGGATGAGTGGTAGTCGAGGGAGTGTTGGTGGTAGAACTCCTTTCTCCGTTCACCCCGCGCTCGACATTTCGTTCCTTTGTGTGTCTTGGCTGTGGTAAAGGGTAACACAACGACCACTGGGGTGCAAGTGCTTCCTTCCAGTGATGCTAGTCGCTGGTTATACGACCTGCAGCGGGTTTGCCGAATCTCGGGGTCCCTCCAGTGTTCAGTTTGGTAAGGAACTTGCCTATTGACCTTCATATCGGCTGTTACCAATTTACGATCCCGGCAACGGCAATGGTAGGCTTCCCTTTTGGGCATGCCCTCTTGAGCTCTGAACGCTTTTAGCGTTTGTGAGGACTGCAGCCAGGGAAACCCTCGTTGAACTTCCTTCGCACTCTCTAATCATGACAGATCCTGAGCATCTTTTCATTTGAACGTGCTGTTTTCTAAAACGCGGGTGAGTACCACTGAGGTCTCGAAAGGTTTCTGTCTGAGCGTCGGGCCTGATTTGAATTCACTTCAGAGTACCTAGCCCAGGATATTTCTTGAGGGCAGGGCTGTGTTTGCGAAGCCGCAGGACGCAGGCCTTGTGAATGATAGGTGCCCTTCGGCAGGGTTTCTAAGGTTGTTACGGCAGTGTGCCACAAGGCGGCAGCACTGCTCCGTGTCCTCTCGGGTAACTTGGGGAAAGAAAGCCTTAGCGGGGGTCCCGGTGTTGGACGGGACATGGGGAGTCGAACGTGGCTGAACACACACCCCAGGGCTTGTGTATCCTCGCCTCCTGCCGCTTAACCTGCACTGCCCCACCCCAGGCCTATCGCAAGACTTGCAAGTGGGCTACTCGGAGGGTGCCGTGCTTCGCAGCTGGGGCGACTCTAATGAAGTGGGCTGGAGGCGGGAACCTGCCTAGCAGGAGCCCTGGAGAGCCGGTTTCCTCACAGCTCTTCCCTCTCAGCTGCTCCACCGTCCCTTGGGTACACCGGGCTTTGCTCACCCGTAGGAGGGCCACGTTGGACCGGGAGACCGTGGTACCACGCGGGGGAGAATGGGCACTAGAGGGCCCAGGGGCCGCTGGTCAGGTGGCACGTCCTCCTCCCTTGCTCCCTCAGCAGCAGCATACTCCAGCCGTGGGACCCAGGCCCGCCTAGGCTCCAGGGGTGTGTCTCCAGCCGATGACGTCAAAGAGGCCTGAGGTAACAGAGGAAAGGCATTTCTTACCCCCTTCCTTGCCTTGTCATTGAATAGTCCTCATCCCTTTCGGCATAGTTTATATACAACGTTGCGTCTGTTTGAGCTCTACGACCCTTTGATGCACTTATACACGTAGCTGCACCCGTAGCGTTTCGGGTTCTTTGCCCTGTCGGTTTATTGAGGAATGTTTTGGAGCACTCCCTGTGCTTTCGGTTGGGTCGCCCTTGATGAGAACTTTTTGATACGTTGACTGTCTGTCTGGGAATCCCAGCCTCCTACTTCCCCCTTCCCCGGTCTCCAATTTCCCCCTATGGGAACTCCACGCTTGTCTCTTCCCTTTGTGAACCTGTGTTTCCTTTGTATGCTGCTTCCTTTGTATCCCTATTTAGACTGCACATGTAAGAGATAGCCTGCGATATGGGTCTTGCTGCCTCTAATTTACCAGAATTAGTGAGATCATCTACTGCTCCACCCATGCTGCTGCAAATAGTATGAGTTCATTTTGTTCTGTGGATGAGTGGTAGTCGAGGGAGTGTTGGTGGTAGAACTCCTTTCTCCGTTCACCCCGCGCTCGACATTTCGTTCCTTTGTGTGTCTTGGCTGTGGTAAAGGGTAACACAACGACCACTGGGGTGCAAGTGCTTCCTTCCAGTGATGCTAGTCGCTGGTTATACGACCTGCAGCGGGTTTGCCTTGTGAATGATAGGTGCCCTTCGGCAGGGTTTCTAAGGTTGTTACGGCAGTGTGCCACAAGGCGGCAGCACTGCTCCGTGTCCTCTCGGGTAACTTGGGGAAAGAAAGCCTTAGCGGGGGTCCCGGTGTTGGACGGGACATGGGGAGTCGAACGTGGCTAAACACACACCCCAGGGCTTGTGTATCCTCGCCTCCTGCCGCTTAACCTGCACTGCCCCACCCCAGGCCTATCGCAAGACTTGCAAGTGGGCTACTCGGAGGGTGCCGTGCTTCGCAGCTGGGGCGACTCTAATGAAGTGGGCTGGAGGCGGGAACCTGCCTAGCAGGAGCCCTGGAGAGCCGGTTTCCTCACAGCTCTTCCCTCTCAGCTGCTCCACCGTCCCTTGGGTACACCGGGCTTTGCTCACCCGTAGGAGGGCCACGTTGGACCGGGAGACCGTGGTACCACGCGGGGGAGAATGGGCACTAGAGGGCCCAGGGGCCGCTGGTCAGGTGGCACGTCCTCCTCCCTTGCTCCCTCAGCAGCAGCATACTCCAGCCGTGGGACCCAGGCCCGCCTAGGCTCCAGGGGTGTGTCTCCAGCCGACGACGTCAAAGAGGCCTGAGGTAACAGAGGAAAGGCATTTCTTACCCCCTTCCTTGCCTTGTCATTGAATAGTCCTCATCCCTTTCGGCATAGTTTATATACAACGTTGCGTCTGTTTGAGCTCTACGACCCTTTGATGCACTTATACACGTAGCTGCACCCGTAGCGTTTCGGGTTCTTTGCCCTGTCGGTTTATTGAGGAATGTTTTGGAGCACTCCCTGTGCTTTCGGTTGGGTCGCCCTTGATGAGAACTTTTTGATACGTTGACTGTCTGTCTGGGAATCCCAGCCTCCTACTTCCCCCTTCCCCGGTCTCCAATTTCCCCCTATGGGAACTCCACGCTTGTCTCTTCCCTTTGTGAACCTGTGTTTCCTTTGTATGCTGCTTCCTTTGTATCCCTATTTAGACTGCACATGTAAGAGATAGCCTGCGATATGGGTCTTGCTGCCTCTAATTTACCAGAATTAGTGAGATCATCTACTGCTCCACCCATGCTGCTGCAAATAGTATGAGTTCATTTTGTTCTGTGGATGAGTGGTAGTCGAGGGAGTGTTGGTGGTAGAACTCCTTTCTCCGTTCACCCCGCGCTCGACATTTCGTTCCTTTGTGTGTCTTGGCTGTGGTAAAGGGTAACACAACGACCACTGGGGTGCAAGTGCTTCCTTCCAGTGATGCTAGTCGCTGGTTATACGACCTGCAGCGGGTTTGCCGAATCTCGGGGTCCCTCCAGTGTTCAGTTTGGTAAGGAACTTGCCTATTGACCTTCATATCGGCTGTTACCAATTTACGATCCCGGCAACGGCAATGGTAGGCTTCCCTTTTGGGCATGCCCTCTTGAGCTCTGAACGCTTTTAGCGTTTGTGAGGACTGCAGCCAGGGAAACCCTCGTTGAACTTCCTTCGCACTCTCTAATCATGACAGATCCTGAACATCTTTTCATTTGAATGTGCTGTTTTCTAAAACGCGGGTGAGTACCACTGAGGTCTCGAAAGGTTTCTGTCTGAGAGTCGGGCCTGATTTGAATTCACTTCAGAGTACCTAGCCCAGGATATTTCTTGAGGGCAGGGCTGTGTTTGCGAAGCCGCAGGCCGCAGGCCTTGTGAATGATAGGTGCCCTTCGGCAGGGTTTCTAAGGTTGTTACGGCAGTGTGCCACAAGGCGGCAGCACTGCTCCGTGTCCTCTCGGGTAACTTGGGGAAAGAAAGCCTTAGCGGGGGTCCCGGTGTTGGACGGGACATGGGGAGTCGAACGTGGCTGAACACACACCCCAGGGCTTGTGTATCCTCGCCTCCTGCCGCTTAACCTGCACTGCCCCACCCCAGGCCTATCGCAAGACTTGCAAGTGGGCTACTCGGAGGGTGCCGTGCTTCGCAGCTGGGGCGACTCTAATGAAGTGGGCTGGAGGCGGGAACCTGCCTAGCAGGAGCCCTGGAGAGCCGGTTTCCTCACAGCTCTTCCCTCTCAGCTGCTCCACCGTCCCTTGGGTACACCGGGCTTTGCTCACCCGTAGGAGGGCCACGTTGGACCGGGAGACCGTGGTACCACGCGGGGGAGAATGGGCACTAGAGGTCCCAGGGGCCGCTGGTCAGGTGGCACGTCCTCCTCCCTTGCTCCCTCAGCAGCAGCATACTCCAGCCGTGGGACCCAGGCCCGCCTAGGCTCCAGGGGTGTGTCTCCAGCCGACGACGTCAAAGAGGCCTGAGGTAACAGAGGAAAGGCATTTCTTACCCCCTTCCTTGCCTTGTCATTGAATAGTCCTCATCCCTTTCGGCATAGTTTATATACAACGTTGCGTCTGTTTGAGCTCTACGACCCTTTGATGCACTTATACACGTAGCTGCACCCGTAGCGTTTCGGGTTCTTTGCCCTGTCGGTTTATTGAGGAATGTTTTGGAGCACTCCCTGTGCTTTCGGTTGGGTCGCCCTTGATGAGAACTTTTTGATACGTTGACTGTCTGGGAATCCCAGCCTCCTACTTCCCCCTTCCCCGGTCTCCAATTTCCCCCTATGGGAACTCCACGCTTGTCTCTTCCCTTTGTGAACCTGTGTTTCCTTTGTATGCTGCTTCCTTTGTATCCCTATTTAGACTGCACATGTAAGAGATAGCCTGCGATATGGGTCTTGCTGCCTCTAATTTACCAGAATTAGTGAGATCATCTACTGCTCCACCCATGCTGCTGCAAATAGTATGAGTTCATTTTGTTCTGTGGATGAGTGGTAGTCGAGGGAGTGTTGGTGGTAGAACTCCTTTCTCCGTTCACCCCGCGCTCGACATTTCGTTCCTTTGTGTGTCTTGGCTGTGGTAAAGGGTAACACAACGACCACTGGGGTGCAAGTGCTTCCTTCCAGTGATGCTAGTCGCTGGTTATACGACCTGCAGCGGGTTTGCCGAATCTCGGGGTCCCTCCAGTGTTCAGTTTGGTAAGGAACTTGCCTATTGACCTTCATATCGGCTGTTACCAATTTACGATCCCGGCAACGGCAATGGTAGGCTTCCCTTTTGGGCATGCCCTCTTGAGCTCTGAACGCTTTTAGCGTTTGTGAGGACTGCAGCCAGGGAAACCCTCGTTGAACTTCCTTCGCACTCTCTAATCATGACAGATCCTGAGCATCTTTTCATTTGAACGTGCTGTTTTCTAAAACGCGGGTGAGTACCACTGAGGTCTCGAAAGGTTTCTGTCTGAGCGTCGGGCCTGATTTGAATTCACTTCAGAGTACCTCGCCCAGGATATTTCTTGAGGGCAGGGCTGTGTTTGCGAAGCCGCAGGCCGCAGGCCTTGTGAATGATAGGTGCCCTTCGGCAGGGTTTCTAAGGTTGTTACGGCAGTGTGCCACAAGGCGGCAGCACTGCTCCGTGTCCTCTCGGGTAACTTGGGGAAAGAAAGCCTTAGCGGGGGTCCCGGTGTTGGACGGGACATGGGGAGTCGAACGTGGCTGAACACACACCCCAGGGCTTGTGTATCCTCGCCTCCTGCCGCTTAACCTGCACTGCCCCACCCCAGGCCTATCGCAAGACTTGCAAGTGGGCTACTCGGAGGGTGCCGTGCTTCGCAGCTGGGGCGACTCTAATGAAGTGGGCTGGAGGCGGGAACCTGCCTAGCAGGAGCCCTGGAGAGCCGGTTTCCTCACAGCTCTTCCCTCTCAGCTGCTCCACCGTCCCTTGGGTACACCGGGCTTTGCTCACCCGTAGGAGGGCCACGTTGGACCGGGAGACCGTGGTACCACGCGGGGGAGAATGGGCACTAGAGGGCCCAGGGGCCGCTGGTCAGGTGGCACGTCCTCCTCCCTTGCTCCCTCAGCAGCAGCATACTCCAGCCGTGGGACCCAGGCCCGCCTAGGCTCCAGGGGTGTGTCTCCAGCCGACGACGTCAAAGAGGCCTGAGGTAACAGAGGAAAGGCATTTCTTACCCCCTTCCTTGCCTTGTCATTGAATAGTCCTCATCCCTTTCGGCATAGTTTATATACAACGTTGCGTCTGTTTGAGCTCTACGACCCTTTGATGCACTTATACACGTAGCTGCACCCGTAGCGTTTCGGGTTCTTTGCCCTGTCGGTTTATTGAGGAATGTTTTGGAGCACTCACTGTGCTTTCGGTTGGGTCGCCCTTGATGAGAACTTTTTGATACGTTGACTGTCTGGGAATCCCAGCCTCCTACTTCCCCCTTCCCCGGTCTCCAATTTCCCCCTATGGGAACTCCACGCTTGTCTCTTCCCTTTGTGAACCTGTGTTTCCTTTGTATGCTGCTTCCTTTGTATCCCTATTTAGACTGCACATGTAAGAGATAGCCTGCGATATGGGTCTTGCTGCCTCTAATTTACCAGAATTAGTGAGATCATCTACTGCTCCACCCATGCTGCTGCAAATAGTATGAGTTCATTTTGTTCTGTGGATGAGTGGTAGTCGAGGGAGTGTTGGTGGTAGAACTCCTTTCTCCGTTCACCCCGCGCTCGACATTTCGTTCCTTTGTGTGTCTTGGCTGTGGTAAAGGGTAACACAACGACCACTGGGGTGCAAGTGCTTCCTTCCAGTGATGCTAGTCGCTGGTTATACGACCTGCAGCGGGTTTGCCGAATCTCGGGGTCCCTCCAGTGTTCAGTTTGGTAAGGAACTTGCCTATTGACCTTCATATCGGCTGTTACCAATTTACGATCCCGGCAACGGCAATGGTAGGCTTCCCTTTTGGGCATGCCCTCTTGAGCTCTGAACGCTTTTAGCGTTTGTGAGGACTGCAGCCAGGGAAACCCTCGTTGAACTTCCTTCGCACTCTCTAATCATGACAGATCCTGAGCATCTTTTCATTTGAACGTGCTGTTTTCTAAAACGCGGGTGAGTACCACTGAGGTCTCGAAAGGTTTCTGTCTGAGCGTCGGGCCTGATTTGAATTCACTTCAGAGTACCTCGCCCAGGATATTTCTTGAGGGCAGGGCTGTGTTTGCGAAGCCGCAGGCCGCAGGCCTTGTGAATGATAGGTGCCCTTCGGCAGGGTTTCTAAGGTTGTTACGGCAGTGTGCCACAAGGCGGCAGCACTGCTCCGTGTCCTCTCGGGTAACTTGGGGAAAGAAAGCCTTAGCGGGGGTCCCGGTGTTGGACGGGACATGGGGAGTCGAACGTGGCTGAACACACACCCCAGGGCTTGTGTATCCTCGCCTCCTGCCGCTTAACCTGCACTGCCCCACCCCAGGCCTATCGCAAGACTTGCAAGTGGGCTACTCGGAGGGTGCCGTGCTTCGCAGCTGGGGCGACTCTAATGAAGTGGGCTGGAGGCGGGAACCTGCCTAGCAGGAGCCCTGGAGAGCCGGTTTCCTCACAGCTCTTCCCTCTCAGCTGCTCCACCGTCCCTTGGGTACACCGGGCTTTGCTCACCCGTAGGAGGGCCACGTTGGACCGGGAGACCGTGGTACCACGCGGGGGAGAATGGGCACTAGAGGTCCCAGGGGCCGCTGGTCAGGTGGCACGTCCTCCTCCCTTGCTCCCTCAGCAGCAGCATACTCCAGCCGTGGGACCCAGGCCCGCCTAGGCTCCAGGGGTGTGTCTCCAGCCGACGACGTCAAAGAGGCCTGAGGTAACAGAGGAAAGGCATGTCTTACCCCCTTCCTTGCCTTGTCATTGAATAGTCCTTATCCCTTTCGGCATAGTTTATATACAACGTTGCGTCTGTTTGAGCTCTACGACCCTTTGATGCAGTTATACACGTAGCTGCACCCGTAGCGTTTCGGGTTCTTTGCCCTGTCGGTTTATTGAGGAATGTTTTGGAGCACTCCCTGTGCTTTCGGTTGGGTCGCCCTTGATGAGAACTTTTTGATACGTTGACTGTCTGGGAATCCCAGCCTCCTACTTCCCCCTTCCCCGGTCTCCAATTTCCCCCTATGGGAACTCCACGCTTGTCTCTTCCCTTTGTGAACCTGTGTTTCCTTTGTATGCTGCTTCCTTTGTATCCCTATTTAGACTGCACATGTAAGAGATAGCCTGCGATATGGGTCTTGCTGCCTCTAATTTACCAGAATTAGTGAGATCATCTACTGCTCCACCCATGCTGCTGCAAATAGTATGAGTTCATTTTGTTCTGTGGATGAGTGGTAGTCGAGGGAGTGTTGGTGGTAGAACTCCTTTCTCCGTTCACCCCGCGCTCGACATTTCGTTCCTTTGTGTGTCTTGGCTGTGGTAAAGGGTAACACAACGACCACTGGGGTGCAAGTGCTTCCTTCCAGTGATGCTAGTCGCTGGTTATACGACCTGCAGCGGGTTTGCCGAATCTCGGGGTCCCTCCAGTGTTCAGTTTGGTAAGGAACTTGCCTATTGACCTTCATATCGGCTGTTACCAATTTACGATCCCGGCAACGGCAATGGTAGGCTTCCCTTTTGGGCATGCCCTCTTGAGCTCTGAACGCTTTTAGCGTTTGTGAGGACTGCAGCCAGGGAAACCCTCGTTGAACTTCCTTCGCACTCTCTAATCATGACAGATCCTGAGCATCTTTTCATTTGAACGTGCTGTTTTCTAAAACGCGGGTGAGTACCACTGAGGTCTCGAAAGGTTTCTGTCTGAGCGTCGGGCCTGATTTGAATTCACTTCAGAGTACCTAGCCCAGGATATTTCTTGAGGGCAGGGCTGTGTTTGCGAAGCCGCAGGACGCAGGCCTTGTGAATGATAGGTGCCCTTCGGCAGGGTTTCTAAGGTTGTTACGGCAGTGTGCCACAAGGCGGCAGCACTGCTCCGTGTCCTCTCGGGTAACTTGGGGAAAGAAAGCCTTAGCGGGGGTCCCGGTGTTGGACGGGACATGGGGAGTCGAACGTGGCTGAACACACACCCCAGGGCTTGTGTATCCTCGCCTCCTGCCGCTTAACCTGCACTGCCCCACCCCAGGCCTATCGCAAGACTTGCAAGTGGGCTACTCGGAGGGTGCCGTGCTTCGCAGCTGGGGCGACTCTAATGAAGTGGGCTGGAGGCGGGAACCTGCCTAGCAGGAGCCCTGGAGAGCCGGTTTCCTCACAGCTCTTCCCTCTCAGCTGCTCCACCGTCCCTTGGGTACACCGGGCTTTGCTCACCCGTAGGAGGGCCACGTTGGACCGGGAGACCGTGGTACCACGCGGGGGAGAATGGGCACTAGAGGGCCCAGGGGCCGCTGGTCAGGTGGCACGTCCTCCTCCCTTGCTCCCTCAGCAGCAGCATACTCCAGCCGTGGGACCCAGGCCCGCCTAGGCTCCAGGGGTGTGTCTCCAGCCGACGACGTCAAAGAGGCCTGAGGTAACAGAGGAAAGGCATTTCTTACCCCCTTCCTTGCCTTGTCATTGAATAGTCCTCATCCCTTTCGGCATAGTTTATATACAACGTTGCGTCTGTTTGAGCTCTACGACCCTTTGATGCACTTATACACGTAGCTGCACCCGTAGCGTTTCGGGTTCTTTGCCCTGTCGGTTTATTGAGGAATGTTTTGGAGCACTCCCTGTGCTTTCGGTTGGGTCGCCCTTGATGAGAACTTTTTGATACGTTGACTGTCTGTCTGGGAATCCCAGCCTCCTACTTCCCCCTTCCCCGGTCTCCAATTTCCCCCTATGGGAACTCCACGCTTGTCTCTTCCCTTTGTGAACCTGTGTTTCCTTTGTATGCTGCTTCCTTTGTATCCCTATTTAGACTGCACATGTAAGAGATAGCCTGCGATATGGGTCTTGCTGCCTCTAATTTACCAGAATTAGTGAGATCATCTACTGCTCCACCCATGCTGCTGCAAATAGTATGAGTTCATTTTGTTCTGTGGATGAGTGGTAGTCGAGGGAGTGTTGGTGGTAGAACTCCTTTCTCCGTTCACCCCGCGCTCGACATTTCGTTCCTTTGTGTGTCTTGGCTGTGGTAAAGGGTAACACAACGACCACTGGGGTGCAAGTGCTTCCTTCCAGTGATGCTAGTCGCTGGTTATACGACCTGCAGCGGGTTTGCCGAATCTCGGGGTCCCTCCAGTGTTCAGTTTGGTAAGGAACTTGCCTATTGACCTTCATATCGGCTGTTACCAATTTACGATCCCGGCAACGGCAATGGTAGGCTTCCCTTTTGGGCATGCCCTCTTGAGCTCTGAACGCTTTTAGCGTTTGTGAGGACTGCAGCCAGGGAAACCCTCGTTGAACTTCCTTCGCACTCTCTAATCATGACAGATCCTGAGCATCTTTTCATTTGAACGTGCTGTTTTCTAAAACGCGGGTGAGTACCACTGAGGTCTCGAAAGGTTTCTGTCTGAGCGTCGGGCCTGATTTGAATTCACTTCAGAGTACCTAGCCCAGGATATTTCTTGAGGGCAGGGCTGTGTTTGCGAAGCCGCAGGCCGCAGGCCTTGTGAATGATAGGTGCCCTTCGGCAGGGTTTCTAAGGTTGTTACGGCAGTGTGCCACAAGGCGGCAGCACTGCTCCGTGTCCTCTCGGGTAACTTGGGGAAAGAAAGCCTTAGCGGGGGTCCCGGTGTTGGACGGGACATGGGGAGTCGAACGTGGCTGAACACACACCCCAGGGCTTGTGTATCCTCGCCTCCTGCCGCTTAACCTGCACTGCCCCACCCCAGGCCTATCGCAAGACTTGCAAGTGGGCTACTCGGAGGGTGCCGTGCTTCGCAGCTGGGGCGACTCTAATGAAGTGGGCTGGAGGCGGGAACCTGCCTAGCAGGAGCCCTGGAGAGCCGGTTTCCTCACAGCTCTTCCCTCTCAGCTGCTCCACCGTCCCTTGGGTACACCGGGCTTTGCTCACCCGTAGGAGGGCCACGTTGGACCGGGAGACCGTGGTACCACGCGGGGGAGAATGGGCACTAGAGGTCCCAGGGGCCGCTGGTCAGGTGGCACGTCCTCCTCCCTTGCTCCCTCAGCAGCAGCATACTCCAGCCGTGGGACCCAGGCCCGCCTAGGCTCCAGGGGTGTGTCTCCAGCCGACGACGTCAAAGAGGCCTGAGGTAACAGAGGAAAGGCATTTCTTACCCCCTTCCTTGCCTTGTCATTGAATAGTCCTTATCCCTTTCGGCATAGTTTATATACAACGTTGCGTCTGTTTGAGCTCTACGACCCTTTGATGCAATTATACACGTAGCTGCACCCGTAGCGTTTCGGGTTCTTTGCCCTGTCGGTTTATTGAGGAATGTTTTGGAGCACTCCCTGTGCTTTCGGTTGGGTCGCCCTTGATGAGAACTTTTTGATACGTTGACTGTCTGGGAATCCCAGCCTCCTACTTCCCCCTTCCCCGGTCTCCAATTTCCCCCTATGGGAACTCCACGCTTGTCTCTTCCCTTTGTGAACCTGTGTTTCCTTTGTATGCTGCTTCCTTTGTATCCCTATTTAGACTGCACATGTAAGAGATAGCCTGCGATATGGGTCTTGCTGCCTCTAATTTACCAGAATTAGTGAGATCATCTACTGCTCCACCCATGCTGCTGCAAATAGTATGAGTTCATTTTGTTCTGTGGATGAGTGGTAGTCGAGGGAGTGTTGGTGGTAGAACTCCTTTCTCCGTTCACCCCGCGCTCGACATTTCGTTCCTTTGTGTGTCTTGGCTGTGGTAAAGGGTAACACAACGACCACTGGGGTGCAAGTGCTTCCTTCCAGTGATGCTAGTCGCTGGTTATACGACCTGCAGCGGGTTTGCCTTGTGAATGATAGGTGCCCTTCGGCAGGGTTTCTAAGGTTGTTACGGCAGTGTGCCACAAGGCGGCAGCACTGCTCCGTGTCCTCTCGGGTAACTTGGGGAAAGAAAGCCTTAGCGGGGGTCCCGGTGTTGGACGGGACATGGGGAGTCGAACGTGGCTAAACACACACCCCAGGGCTTGTGTATCCTCGCCTCCTGCCGCTTAACCTGCACTGCCCCACCCCAGGCCTATCGCAAGACTTGCAAGTGGGCTACTCGGAGGGTGCCGTGCTTCGCAGCTGGGGCGACTCTAATGAAGTGGGCTGGAGGCGGGAACCTGCCTAGCAGGAGCCCTGGAGAGCCGGTTTCCTCACAGCTCTTCCCTCTCAGCTGCTCCACCGTCCCTTGGGTACACCGGGCTTTGCTCACCCGTAGGAGGGCCACGTTGGACCGGGAGACCGTGGTACCACGCGGGGGAGAATGGGCACTAGAGGTCCCAGGGGCCGCTGGTCAGGTGGCACGTCCTCCTCCCTTGCTCCCTCAGCAGCAGCATACTCCAGCCGTGGGACCCAGGCCCGCCTAGGCTCCAGGGGTGTGTCTCCAGCCGACGATGTCAAAGAGGCCTGAGGTAACAGAGGAAAGGCATTTCTTACCCCCTTCCTTGCCTTGTCATTGAATTGTCCTTTTCCCTTTCACCATAGTTTATATACAACGTTGCGTCTGTTTGAGCTCTACAGCCCCTTATGCAATTATAATAGGTACCACTATTCCCCCCGGGCTCAAAAACTCTATCTCATAGGGGTCCAAACACCCCTTTCCCCCTACAAAACTGATCGTCTGCTTTGATATTCACCACCCCCCAGACAGCTTGGTCCCTAGATCTACGAATACTTTTTTTCATAAATCAATACTAAATCTGACAGAAGCCCCATAATGAAATAATACAAATAATTTTCTACCCCACGGGTTAATGTAGCTTAAAATTTCACAAAGCAAGACACTGAAAATGTCTAGATCGGCTTTACCGCCCCATCAACACAAAGGTTTGGTCCCAGCCTTTCTATTAATTTTTAGCTGACTTACACATACGAGCATCCACATCCCGGTTAGAATGCCCTGCAAATCATAAAGACCGAAAGGTGCGGGTATCAAGCACACTACACTAGTATCTCATAACACCTTGCTTAGCACACCCCCACGGGATACAGCAGTGACAAAAATTAAGCCATGAACGGAAGTTTGACTTAGCCATGCTAACTAGGGTTGGTAAATTTCGTGCCAGCCACCGCGGTCATACAATTGACTCAAATTAATAGACATCCGGCGTAGAGAGTGTCAAGGAATAATACAAAATAAAGTCAAACCTTAATTAAGCTGTAAAAAGCCATAATTAAAATTAAGTTAAACCACAAAAGTGACTTTACTATAATCTGAGTACACGACAACTAAGACCCAAGCTGGGATTAGATACCCCAGTATGCTTAGTCGTAAACTTAAATAGTCCTAAAACAAGACTATTCGCCAGAGTACTATCGGCAACAGCCCAAAACTCAAAGGACTTGGTGGTGCTTCATATCCCTCTAGAGGAGCCTGTTCTTTAAACGATAAACCACGATCAACCTCACCAATCCTTGCTACTTCAGTCTATATACCGCCATCTTCAGCAAACCCTGAAAAAGGAACGAAAGTAAGCACAACTATCACACATAAAAACGTTAGGTCAAGGTGTAACCTATGGATTGGGAAGAAATGGGCTACATTTTCTACAGTAAGAACACCCCTTATATCCACACGAAAGTTTTTATGAAACCTAAAAACTAAAGGAGGATTTAGCAGTAAATTAAGAATAGAATGCTTAATTGAATAAGGCCATGAAGCACGCACACACCGCCCGTCACCCTCCTCAAGTACCATAGCAAAGCCCCAGATCACTAACGCATGCTAAGCAAGTATACGAGAGGAGACAAGTCATAACAAGGTAAGCATACCGGAAGGTGTGCTTGGATAAAACAAGATGTAGCTTAAAGCATCTAGTTTACACCTAGAAGATTCCACAACCTGTGCACATCTTGAACTATATCTAGCCCATACCCCCTACGTCGCTACTACTATAAGTTAATCAAATAAAACATTCACCATACATTTAAAGTATAGGAGATAGAAATTTAATTATCAATGGTGCTATAGAGAAAGTACCGCAAGGGAAAGATGAAAGAATTATTAAAAGTAAAAAAAAGCAAAGCTTACCCTTTGTACCTTTTGCATAATGACTTAACTAGTAATAACGTAGCAAAGAGATCTTAAGTTACCCGAAACCAGACGAGCTACTTACCAACAGTAACTAGATCAAACTCATCTATGTGGCAAAATAGTGAGAAGACTTATAAGTAGAGGTGAAAAGCCTAACGAGCCTGGTGATAGCTGGTTGTCCAAGAAAGGAATTTCAGTTCAACATTAAACAATACTAAAAACCACATCAAGTTTCAACGTATATTTGTTAGTCTAAAAAGGTACAGCTTTTTAGAAATGGATACAACCTTTACTAGAGAGTAATATAAAACTTAAACCATAGTTGGCCTAAAAGCAGCCACCAATTAAGAAAGCGTTCAAGCTCAACAACAAAAATAAGTTTTAATTTCAACAATAAATAACTCCTAGCTTGATTATTGGACTAATCTATTTAATTATAGAAGTAATACTGTTAATATGAGTAACAAGAAAATTTTTCTCCTCGCCCAAGCTTATATCAGTAACGGATAATATACTGGTAATTAACAGTTAATAAATATAACCCAACACTAAATTATTTATTAAATACACAGTTAACCCAACACAGGCGTGCACCAAGGAAAGATTAAAAAAAGTAAAAGGAACCCGGCAAACACAAACCCCGCCTGTTTGTTTACCAAAAACATCACCTCTAGCATAACCAGTATTAGACGCACTCCCTGCCCAGTGACAATCGTTAAACGGCCACGGTATCTTGACCGTGCAAAGGTAGCATAATCACTTTTTCTCTAAATAAGGACTTGTATGAATGGTCACATGAGGGTTTTACTGTCTCTTACTTTTAATCAGTGAACTTGACCTCCCCGTGAAGAGGCGGGGATAATACAATAAGAAGGGAAGACCCTATGGAGCTTTAATTAATCAACCCAAAGAATAACAAAATAATACCACCAAGGGATAACAAAATTTTATATGGGTTGACAATTTCGGCTGGGGTGACCTCGAAGTACAAAAAACCCTCCGAGTGATTAAAACCTAGGCCTACTGGCCAAAGTATAATATCACTTATTGATCCAAAATTTTGATCAACGGAACAAGTTACCCTAGGGATAACAGTGCAATCCTATTCTAGAGTCCATATTGACAACAGGGTTTACGACCTCGATGTTGGATCAGGACATCCTAATGGTGTAGCCGCTATTAAGGGTTCGTTTGTTCAACGATTAAAGTCCTACGTGATCTGAGTTCAGACCGGAGCAATCCAGGTCGGTTTCTATCTATTACGCATTTCTCCCAGTATGAAAGGACAAGAGAAATAAGGCCAACTTCAAAAAAGCGCCTTCACACAATTAGTGATTCAGTCTCAACCTAATAAATTAGCGCAAATATACTCTGCCCGAGACCAGGGCTTTGTTGAGGTGGCAGAGTACGGCAATTGCATAAAACTTAAGCTTTTATACACAGAAGTTCAAATCCTCTCCACAACAAATGTTTATAATTAACATTTAAACACTCATCCTTCCTATCCTTTTAGCTGTAGCATTTCTAACATTAGTAGAACGTAAAATCCTAGGCTATATGCAACTCCGAAAAGGACCAAACATCGTAGGTCCACATGGCTTATTACAACCTTTTGCCGATGCAATCAAACTATTCACCAAAGAACCCTTACGACCAGCCACATCCTCCACCACCACATGCATCATCGCGCCCGTACTCGCACTAACCTTGGCCCTCACAATATGAGCTCCCCTACCCATACCACACCCCCTCATCAACATAAACCTAGGAGTACTATTCATATTAGCAATATCCAGCCTAGCTGTCTACTCTATTCTATGGTCAGGATGAGCTTCCAACTCAAAATACGCCTTGATCGGGACACTACGAGCAACAGCACAAACAATCTCATATGAAGTAACATTAGCCATTATTCGCCTATCAGTAGTCCTAATAAACGGCTCCTTCACCCTATCCACACTAACTACTACACAAAAGCAACTATGATTACTCTTCCCCTCATGACCATTAGCCATAATATGATTTATTTCTACCCTGGCAGAAACTAACCGAGCCCCCTTTGACTTTACAGAAGGAGAATCAGAACTCGTATCTGGCTTTAATGTAGAAGATGCAGCATGCCCTTTCGCCCTATTCTTCCCAGCAGAATATGCTAATATTATCATAATAAACATGTTTACAACTATCTTATTTCTAGGAGCATTCCATGACCCTTACACACCAGAACTACACACAACAAACCTAATTGTCAAATCTCTACTATTAAAAATATCCTTCCTATGAATCCAAGCATCCTACCCCCGATTCCGATATGACCAACTAATACACCTACTCTGGAAAAACTTTCTCCCACTAACACTAGCCCTCTGCATATGATACGTCTCACTACCCATTATAACAGCAGATATCTCCCCCCAAACATAAAATAAGAAATATATCTGACAAAAGACTTACTTTGATAGAGTAAATAATAGAGGTTTAAATCCTCTTATTTCCAGAATAATAAGAATCAAACCTACCCTTAAGAATTCAAAATTCTCCGTGCTACCATATTACACCATAATCTACAGTAAGGTCAGCAAAATAAGCTATCGGGCCCATACCCCAGGAGGTACCGGGAGGTACCACGAGATTCGGCAACCCCGATACAGGTCGCATAACCAGAGACTAGCATCATTGGAAGGAAGCACTTGCACCCCAGCGGTCGTTGTCGTACCCTTCACCACAGCCAAGACACGCAAACGCACGAAATATCGAACGAGGGGTGAATGGAGAAAGGTGTTCTGCTACCTATACTCCCTCGACTACCACTTGTCCACAGAACCAAATGAACTCATACCATTTGCAGCAGCGTGGGTGCAGCAGTAGATGATCTCACTAATTCTGGTAAAGACAGCAAGACACATATCGCAGGATATCTCTTATATGTGCAGTCTAAATAGGGATACAAAGGAAACACAGGGTTCACAGAGGGAAGAAAGAAGCGTGGAGTTCTCAGAGGGGGAAATTGGAGACCGGGGAAGGGTGAAGTGGGAGGTTGGGATTCAGAGAAACACACCTAACTTATCAAAAAGTGCTCATCAAGGGCGACCCCCCCAAAAGCACAGGGAACGCTGCAAAACATTCCTCAATCAACTAACAGGGCAAAGAATCTGAAACGCTACGGGTACAGCTACGTTTATAATTGCATCAAGCGGCTGTAGAACTCAGCAGACGCAACACTGTATGTAAACTATGCTGAGAGGGAAAAGGATTGCTCAACGACAAGGCAGAGAAGGGGTTAAGAAACGCCTAGTCTGTTACCTCAGGCCTCTGTGACATCGGCCGGTGTCACACCCCTGGAGCCTCAGCAGGCCTGGGTCCCACGGCTGGAGTATGCTGCTGCTGAGGGAACAAGGTAGTAGGACGTGCCACCTGACCAGCGGCCCCTCGGACCTCTACTGCCCATTCTCCCCTGCGTGGTACCACAATGTCCCGATCCAACGTGGCCCTCCTACAGGTAAGCAAAGCCTGGTGCACCCAGATGATGGTGGAGCAGCTGAGAGGGAAGAGCTGTGAAGAAACGGGATCTCCACAGTTCCTGCTAGGCAGGTTCCCACCTCCAGCCCACTTCCTTAGAGTCGACCCACCTGCAAACCACGGCACCCTCCGAGTAGCCCACTTGCAAGTCTTGCGATAGGCCTGGGGTGGGGCAGTGCAGGTTAAGGGGCAGGAGGCGAGCATACGCAAGCCCTGGGGTGTGTGTTTAGCCACGTTCGACTCCCCATTTCCAAACCAACACCGAGACCCCCGCTAAGGCTTTGTTTCCCCAACTTACCGGAGAGAACGCGGAGCAGTGCTGCCGCCTTGTGGCACACTGCCGTAACAACCTTACAAACTGTGCCGAAGGGCTCCTATCATTCACAAGGCCTGAGGCCGGCGGCTTCGCAAACACAACCCTGCCCTCAAGAAATATCCTGGGCTCGGTAATCTGAAACGAATTCAAATCAGGCCCGACTCTCAGGCAGAAACCTTACAAGACCTCAGTGGTACTCACGCGCGTTTTAGAAAACAGCACATTCAAATGAAAAGATGCTCAGCATCTGTCTTGATTAGAGAGTGCAAGGGAAGCTAGACGAGGGTTTCCCTGGCTGCAGTCCTCACAAACCCTAAAAGCGTAAGTGCTCAAGAGGGCATGCCCAACAGGGAAGCCTACTATTGCTGTGGCTGGCATTGTAAATTGGTAACAGCCGGTAGGAAGATCAGTAGGCAAGTTCCTTACCAGACTAAACACTGGAGGGACCACGAGATTGGGCAACCCCGTTGCAGGTCGGATAAACAGAGACTAGCATCATTGGAAGGAAGCACTTGCACCCCAGCGGTCGTTGTGGTACCCTTTACCACAGCCGAGACACGCAAGCGCACGAAATATCGAACGAGGGGTGAATGGAGAAAGGTGTTCTGCTACCTATACTCCCTCGACTACCACTCGTCCACAGAACCAAATGAACTCATACCATTTGCAGCAGCGTGGGTGCAGCAGTAGATGATCTCACTAATTCTGGTAGAGACAGCAAGACACATATCGCAGGATATCTCTTATATGTGCAGTCTAAATAGGGATACAAAGGAAACACAGGGTTCACAGAGGGAAGAAAGAAGCGTGGAGTTCTCAGAGGGGGAAATTGGAGACCGGGGAAGGGTGAAGTGGGAGGTTGGGATTCAGAGAAACACACCTAACTTATCAAAAAGTGCTCATCAAGGGCGACCCCCCCAAAAGCACAGGGAACGCTGCAAAACATTCCTCAATCAACTAACAGGGCAAAGAATCTGAAACGCTACGGGTACAGCTACGTTTATAATTGCATCAAGCGGCTGTAGAACTCAGCAGACGCAACACTGTATATAAACTATGCTGAGAGGGAAAAGGATTGCTCAACGACAAGGCAAAGAAGGGGTTAAGAAACGCCTAGTCTGTTACCTCAGGCCTCTGTGACATCGGCCGGTGTCACACCCCTGGAGCCTCAGCAGGCCTGGGTCCCACGGCTGGAGTATGCTGCTGCTGAGGGAACAAGGTAGCAGGACGTGCCACCTGACCAGCGGCCCCTCGGACCTCTACTGCCCATTCTCCCCTGCGTGGTACCACAATGTCCCGATCCAACGTGGCCCTCCTACAGGTAAGCAAAGCCTGGTGCACCCAGATGATGGTGGAGCAGCTGAGAGGGAAGAGCTGTGAAGAAACGGGATCTCCACAGTTCCTGCTAGGCAGGTTCCCACCTCCAGCCCACTTCCTTAGAGTCGACCCACCTGCAAACCACGGCACCCTCCGAGTAGCCCACTTGCAAGTCTTGCGATAGGCCTGGGGTGGGGCAGTGCAGGTTAAGGGGCAGGAGGCGAGCATACGCAAGCCCTGGGGTGTGTGCTTAGCCACGTTCGACTCCCCATTTCCAAACCAACACCGAGACCCCCGCTAAGGCTTTGTTTCCCCAAGTTACCGGAGAGAACGCGGAGCAGTGCTGCCGCCTTGTGGCACACTGCCGTAACAACCTTACAAACTGTGCCGAAGGGCTCCTATCATTCACAAGGCCTGCGGCCGGCGGCTTCGCAAACACAACCCTGCCCTCAAGAAATATCCTGGGCTCGGTAATCTGAAACGAATTCAAATCAGGCCCGACTCTCAGGCAGAAACCTTACAAGACCTCAGTGGTACTCACGCGCGTTTTAGAAAACACCACATTCAAATGAAAAGATGCTCAGCATCTGTCTTGATTAGAGAGTGCAAGGGAAGCTAGACGAGGGTTTCCCTGGCTGCAGTCCTCACAAACCCTAAAAGCGTAAGTGCTCAAGAGGGCATGCCCAACAGAGAAGCCTACTATTGCTGTGGCTGGCATTGTAAATTGGTAACAGCCGGTAGGAGGATCAGTAGGCAAGTTCCTTACCAGACTAAACACTGGAGGGACCACGAGATTGGGCAACCCCGCTGCAGGTCGGATAACCAGAGACTAGCATCATTGGAAGGAAGCACTTGCACCCCAGCGGTCGTTGTGGTACCCTTTACCACAGCCAAGACACGCAAGCGCACGAAATATCGAACGAGGGGTGAATGGAGAAAGGTGTTCTGCTACCTACACTCCCTCGACTACCACTCGTCCACAGAACCAAATGAACTCATACCATTTGCAGCAGCGTGGGTGCAGCAGTAGATGATCTCACTAATTCTGGTAGAGACAGCAAGACACATATCGCAGGATATCTCTTATATGTGCAGTCTAAATAGGGATACAAAGGAAACACAGGGTTCACAGAGGGAAGAAAGAAGCGTGGAGTTCTCAGAGGGGGAAATTGGCGACCGGGGAAGGGTGAAGTGGGAGGTTGGGATTCAGAGAAACACACTTAACTTATCAAAAAGTGCTCATCAAGGGCGACCCCCCCAAAAGCACAGGGAACGCTGCAAAACATTCCTCAATCAACTAACAGGGCAAAGAATCTGAAACGCTACGGGTACAGCTACGTTTATAATTGCATCAAGCGGCTGTAGAACTCAGCAGACGCAACACTGTATATAAACTATGCTGAGAGGGAAAAGGATTGCTCAACGACAAGGCAAAGAAGGGGTTAAGAAACGCCTAGTCTGTTACCTCAGGCCTCTGTGACATCGGCCGGTGTCACACCCCTGGAGCCTCAGCAGGCCTGGGTCCCACGGCTGGAGTATGCTGCTGCTGAGGGAACAAGGTAGCAGGACGTGCCACCTGACCAGCGGCCCCTCGGACCTCTACTGCCCATTCTCCCCTGCGTGGTACCACAATGTCCCCATCCAACGTGGCCCTCCTACAGGTAAGTAAAGCCTGGTGCACCCAGATGATGGTGGAGCAGCTGAGAGGGAAGAGCTGTGAAGAAACGGGATCTCCACAGTTCCTGCTAGGCAGGTTCCCACCTCCAGCCCACTTCCTTAGAGTCGACCCACCTGCAAACCACGGCACCCTCCGAGTAGCCCACTTGCAAGTCTTGCGATAGGCCTGGGGTGGGGCAGTGCAGGTTAAGGGGCAGGAGGCGAGCATACGCAAGCCCTGGGGTGTGTGCTTAGCCACGTTCGACTCCCCATTTCCAAACCAACACCGAGACCCCCGCTAAGGCTTTGTTTCCCCAAGTTACCGGAGAGAACGCGGAGCAGTGCTGCCGCCTTGTGGCACACTGCCGTAACAACCTTACAAACTGTGCCGAAGGGCTCCTATCATTCACAAGGCCTGCGGCCGGCGGCTTCGCAAACACAACCCTGCCCTCAAGAAATATCCTGGGCTCGGTAATCTGAAACGAATTCAAATCAGGCCCGACTCTCAGGCAGAAACCTTACAAGACCTCAGTGGTACTCACGCGCGTTTTAGAAAACACCACATTCAAATGAAAAGATGCTCAGCATCTGTCTTGATTAGAGAGTGCAAGGGAAGCTAGACGAGGGTTTCCCTGGCTGCAGTCCTCACAAACCCTAAAAGCGTAAGTGCTCAAGAGGGCATGCCCAACAGAGAAGCCTACTATTGCTGTGGCTGGCATTGTAAATTGGTAACAGCCGGTAGGAGGATCAGTAGGCAAGTTCCTTACCAGACTAAACACTGGAGGGACCACGAGATTGGGCAACCCCGCTGCAGGTCGGATAACCAGAGACTAGCATCATTGGAAGGAAGCACTTGCACCCCAGCGGTCGTTGTGGTACCCTTTACCACAGCCGAGACACGCAAGCGCACGAAATATCGAACGAGGGGTGAATGGAGAAAGGTGTTCTGCTACCTACACTCCCTCGACTACCACTCGTCCACAGAACCAAATGAACTCATACCATTTGCAGCAGCGTGGGTGCAGCAGTAGATGATCTCACTAATTCTGGTAGAGACAGCAAGACACATATCGCAGGATATCTCTTATATGTGCAGTCTAAATAGGGATACAAAGGAAACACAGGATTCACAGAGGGAAGAAAGAAGCGTGGAGTTCTCAGAGGGGGAAATTGGAGACCGGGGAAGGGTGAAGTGGGAGGTTGGGATTCAGAGAAACACACTTAACTTATCAAAAAGTGCTCATCAAGGGCGACCCCCCCAAAAGCACAGGGAACGCTGCAAAACATTCCTCAATCAACTAACAGGGCAAAGAATCTGAAACGCTACGGGTACAGCTACGTTTATAATTGCATCAAGCGGCTGTAGAACTCAGCAGACGCAACACTGTATGTAAACTATGCTGAGAGGGAAAAGGATTGCTCAACGACAAGGCAAAGAAGGGGTTAAGAAACGCCTAGTCTGTTACCTCAGGCCTCTGTGACATCGGCCGGTGTCACACCCCTGGAGCCTCAGCAGGCCTGGGTCCCACGGCTGGAGTATGCTGCTGCTGAGGGAACAAGGTAGCAGGACGTGCCACCTGACCAGCGGCCCCTCGGACCTCTACTGCCCATTCTCCCCTGCGTGGTACCACAATGTCCCGATCCAACGTGGCCCTCCTACAGGTAAGCAAAGCCTGGTGCACCCAGATGATGGTGGAGCAGCTGAGAGGGAAGAGCTGTGAAGAAACGGGATCTCCACAGTTCCTGCTAGGCAGGTTCCCACCTCCAGCCCACTTCCTTAGAGTCGACCCACCTGCAAACCACGGCACCCTCCGAGTAGCCCACTTGCAAGTCTTGCGATAGGCCTGGGGTGGGGCAGTGCAGGTTAAGGGGCAGGAGGCGAGCATACGCAAGCCCTGGGGTGTGTGCTTAGCCACGTTCGACTCCCCATTTCCAAACCAACACCGAGACCCCCGCTAAGGCTTTGTTTCCCCAAGTTACCGGAGAGAAAACGGAGCAGTGCTGCCGCCTTGTGGCACACTGCCGTAACAACCTTAGAAACCCTGCCGAAGGGCTCCTATCATTCACAAGGCCTGCGGCCGGCGGCTTTGCAAACACAACCCTGCCCTCAAGAAATATCCTGGGCTAGGTAATCTGAAACGAATTCAAATCAGGCCCGACTCTCAGGCAGAAACCTTACAAGACCTCAGTGGTACTCACGCGCGTTTTAGAAAACACCACATTCAAATGAAAAGATGCTCAGCATCTGTCTTGATTAGAGAGTGCAAGGGAAGCTAGACGAGGGTTTCCCTGGCTGCAGTCCTCACAAACCCTAAAAGCGTAAGTGCTCAAGAGGGCATGCCCAACAGGGAAGCCTACTATTGCTGTGGCTGGCATTGTAAATTGGTAACAGCCGGTAGGAAGATCAGTAGGCAAGTTCCTTACCAGACTAAACACTGGAGGGACCACGAGATTGGGCAACCCCGTTGCAGGTCGGATAAACAGAGACTAGCATCATTGGAAGGAAGCACTTGCACCCCAGCGGTCGTCGTGGTACCCTTTACCACAGCCGAGACACGCAAGCGCACGAAATATCGAACGAGGGGTGAATGGAGAAAGGTGTTCTGCTACCTACACTCCCTCGACTACCACTCGTCCACAGAACCAAATGAACTCATACCATTTGCAGCAGCGTGGGTGCAGCAGTAGATGATCTCACTAATTCTGGTAGAGACAGCAAGACACATATCGCAGGATATCTCTTATATGTGCAGTCTAAATAGGGATACAAAGGAAACACAGGGTTCACAGAGGGAAGAAAGAAGCGTGGAGTTCTCAGAGGGGGAAATTGGAGACCGGGGAAGGGTGAAGTGGGAGGTTGGGATTCAGAGAAACACACCTAACTTATCAAAAAGTGCTCATCAAGGGCGACCCCCCCAAAAGCACAGGGAACGCTGCAAAACATTCCTCAATCAACTAACAGGGCAAAGAATCTGAAACGCTACGGGTACAGCTACGTTTATAATTGCATCAAGCGGCTGTAGAACTCAGCAGACGCAACACTGTATATAAACTATGCTGAGAGGGAAAAGGATTGCTCAACGACAAGGCAAAGAAGGGGTTAAGAAACGCCTAGTCTGTTACCTCAGGCCTCTGTGACATCGGCCGGTGTCACACCCCTGGAGCCTCAGCAGGCCTGGGTCCCACGGCTGGAGTATGCTGCTGCTGAGGGAACAAGGTAGCAGGACGTGCCACCTGACCAGCGGCCCCTCGGACCTCTACTGTCCATTCTCCCCTGCGTGGTACCACAATGTCCCGATCCAACGTGGCCCTCCTACAGGTAAGCAAAGCCTGGTGCACCCAGATGATGGTGGAGCAGCTGAGAGGGAAGAGCTGTGAAGAAACGGGATCTCCACAGTTCCTGCTAGGCAGGTTCCCACCTCCAGCCCACTTCCTTAGAGTCGACCCACCTGCAAACCACGGCACCCTCCGAGTAGCCCACTTGCAAGTCTTGCGATAGGCCTGGGGTGGGGCAGTGCAGGTTAAGGGGCAGGAGGCGAGCATACGCAAGCCCTGGGGTGTGTGCTTAGCCACGTTCGACTCCCCATTTCCAAACCAACACCGAGACCCCCGCTAAGGCTTTGTTTCCCCAAGTTACCGGAGAGAACGCGGAGCAGTGCTGCCGCCTTGTGGCACACTGCCGTAACAACCTTACAAACTGTGCCGAAGGGCTCCTATCATTCACAAGGCCTGCGGCCGGCGGCTTCGCAAACACAACCCTGCCCTCAAGAAATATCCTGGGCTCGGTAATCTGAAACGAATTCAAATCAGGCCCGACTCTCAGGCAGAAACCTTACAAGACCTCAGTGGTACTCACGCGCGTTTTAGAAAACACCACATTCAAATGAAAAGATGCTCAGCATCTGTCTTGATTAGAGAGTGCAAGGGAAGCTAGACGAGGGTTTCCCTGGCTGCAGTCCTCACAAACCCTAAAAGCGTAAGTGCTCAAGAGGGCATGCCCAACAGAGAAGCCTACTATTGCTGTGGCTGGCATTGTAAATTGGTAACAGCCGGTAGGAGGATCAGTAGGCAAGTTCCTTACCAGACTAAACACTGGAGGGACCACGAGATTGGGCAACCCCGCTGCAGGTCGGATAACCAGAGACTAGCATCATTGGAAGGAAGCACTTGCACCCCAGCGGTCGTCGTGGTACCCTTTACCACAGCCGAGACACGCAAGCGCACGAAATATCGAACGAGGGGTGAATGGAGAAAGGTGTTCTGCTACCTACACTCCCTCGACTACCACTCGTCCACAGAACCAAATGAACTCATACCATTTGCAGCAGCGTGGGTGCAGCAGTAGATGATCTCACTAATTCTGGTAGAGACAGCAAGACACATATCGCAGGATATCTCTTATATGTGCAGTCTAAATAGGGATACAAAGGAAACACAGGGTTCACAGAGGGAAGAAAGAAGCGTGGAGTTCTCAGAGGGGGAAATTGGAGACCGGGGAAGGGTGAAGTGGGAGGTTGGGATTCAGAGAAACACACTTAACTTATCAAAAAGTGCTCATCAAGGGCGACCCCCCCAAAAGCACAGGGAACGCTGCAAAACATTCCTCAATCAACTAACAGGGCAAAGAATCTGAAACGCTACGGGTACAGCTACGTTTATAATTGCATCAAGCGGCTGTAGAACTCAGCAGACGCAACACTGTATGTAAACTATGCTGAGAGGGAAAAGGATTGCTCAACGACAAGGCAAAGAAGGGGTTAAGAAACGCCTAGTCTGTTACCTCAGGCCTCTGTGACATCGGCCGGTGTCACACCCCTGGAGCCTCAGCAGGCCTGGGTCCCACGGCTGGAGTATGCTGCTGCTGAGGGAACAAGGTAGCAGGACGTGCCACCTGACCAGCGGCCCCTCGGACCTCTACTGCCCATTCTCCCCTGCGTGGTACCACAATGTCCCCATCCAACGTGGCCCTCCTACAGGTAAGCAAAGCCTGGTGCACCCACATGATGGTGGAGCAGCTGAGAGGGAAGAGCTGTGAAGAAACGGGATCTCCACAGTTCCTGCTAGGCAGGTTCCCACCTCCAGCCCACTTCCTTAGAGTCGACCCACCTGCAAACCACGGCACCCTCCGAGTAGCCCACTTGCAAGTCTTGCGATAGGCCTGGGGTGGGGCAGTGCAGGTTAAGGGGCAGGAGGCGAGCATACGCAAGCCCTGGGGTGTGTGCTTAGCCACGTTCGACTCCCCATTTCCAAACCAACACCGAGACCCCCGCTAAGGCTTTGTTTCCCCAAGTTACCGGAGAGAACGCGGAGCAGTGCTGCCGCCTTGTGGCACACTGCCGTAACAACCTTACAAACTGTGCCGAAGGGCTCCTATCATTCACAAGGCCTGCGGCCGGCGGCTTCGCAAACACAACCCTGCCCTCAAGAAATATCCTGGGCTCGGTAATCTGAAACGAATTCAAATCAGGCCCGACTCTCAGGCAGAAACCTTACAAGACCTCAGTGGTACTCACGCGCGTTTTAGAAAACAGCACATTCAAATGAAAAGATGCTCAGCATCTGTCTTGATTAGAGAGTGCAAGGGAAGCTAGACGAGGGTTTCCCTGGCTGCAGTCCTCACAAACCCTAAAAGCGTAAGTGCTCAAGAGGGCATGCCCAACAGAGAAGCCTACTATTGCTGTGGCTGGCATTGTAAATTGGTAACAGCCGGTAGGAAGATCAGTAGGCAAGTTCCTTACCAGACTAAACACTGGAGGGACCACGAGATTGGGCAACCCCGTTGCAGGTCGGATAAACAGACACTAGCATCATTGGAAGGAAGCACTTGCACCCCAGCGGTCGTTGTGGTACCCTTTACCACAGCCGAGACACGCAAGCGCACGAAATATCGAACGAGGGGTGAATGGAGAAAGGTGTTCTGCTACCTACACTCCCTCGACTACCACTCGTCCACAGAACCAAATGAACTCATACCATTTGCAGCAGCGTGGGTGCAGCAGTAGATGATCTCACTAATTCTGGTAGAGACAGCAAGACACATATCGCAGGATATCTCTTATATGTGCAGTCTAAATAGGGATACAAAGGAAACACAGGATTCACAGAGGGAAGAAAGAAGCGTGGAGTTCTCAGAGGGGGAAATTGGAGACCGGGGAAGGGTGAAGTGGGAGGTTGGGATTCAGAGAGACACACTTAACTTATCAAAAAGTGCTCATCAAGGGCGACCCCCCCAAAAGCACAGGGAACGCTGCAAAACATTCCTCAATCAACTAACAGGGCAAAGAATCTGAAACGCTACGGGTACAGCTACGTTTATAATTGCATCAAGCGGCTGTAGAACTCAGCAGACGCAACACTGTATGTAAACTATGCTGAGAGGGAAAAGGATTGCTCAACGACAAGGCAAAGAAGGGGTTAAGAAACGCCTAGTCTGTTACCTCAGGCCTCTGTGACATCGGCCGGTGTCACACCCCTGGAGCCTCAGCAGGCCTGGGTCCCACGGCTGGAGTATGCTGCTGCTGAGGGAACAAGGTAGCAGGACGTGCCACCTGACCAGCGGCCCCTCGGACCTCTACTGCCCATTCTCCCCTGCGTGGTACCACAATGTCCCGATCCAACGTGGCCCTCCTACAGGTAAGTAAAGCCTGGTGCACCCAGATGATGGTGGAGCAGCTGAGAGGGAAGAGCTGTGAAGAAACGGGATCTCCACAGTTCCTGCTAGGCAGGTTCCCACCTCCAGCCCACTTCCTTAGAGTCGACCCACCTGCAAACCACGGCACCCTCCGAGTAGCCCACTTGCAAGTCTTGCGATAGGCCTGGGGTGGGGCAGTGCAGGTTAAGGGGCAGGAGGCGAGCATACGCAAGCCCTGGGGTGTGTGCTTAGCCACGTTCGACTCCCCATTTCCAAACCAACACCGAGACCCCCGCTAAGGCTTTGTTTCCCCAAGTTACCGGAGAGAACGCGGAGCAGTGCTGCCGCCTTGTGGCACACTGCCGTAACAACCTTACAAACTGTGCCGAAGGGCTCCTATCATTCACAAGGCCTGCGGCCGGCGGCTTTGCAAACACAACCCTGCCCTCAAGAAATATCCTGGGCTAGGTAATCTGAAACGAATTCAAATCAGGCCCGACTCTCAGGCAGAAACCTTACAAGACCTCAGTGGTACTCACGCGCGTTTTAGAAAACACCACATTCAAATGAAAAGATGCTCAGCATCTGTCTTGATTAGAGAGTGCAAGGGAAGCTAGACGAGGGTTTCCCTGGCTGCAGTCCTCACAAACCCTAAAAGCGTAAGTGCTCAAGAGGGCATGCCCAACAGGGAAGCCTACTATTGCTGTGGCTGGCATTGTAAATTGGTAACAGCCGGTAGGAAGATCAGTAGGCAAGTTCCTTACCAGACTAAACACTGGAGGGACCACGAGATTGGGCAACCCCGTTGCAGGTCGGATAAACAGAGACTAGCATCATTGGAAGGAAGCACTTGCACCCCAGCGGTCGTTGTGGTACCCTTTACCACAGCCGAGACACGCAAGCGCACGAAATATCGAACGAGGGGTGAATGGAGAAAGGTGTTCTGCTACCTACACTCCCTCGACTACCACTCGTCCACAGAACCAAATGAACTCATACCATTTGCAGCAGCGTGGGTGCAGCAGTAGATGATCTCACTAATTCTGGTAGAGACAGCAAGACACATATCGCAGGATATCTCTTATATGTGCAGTCTAAATAGGGATACAAAGGAAACACAGGGTTCACAGAGGGAAGAAAGAAGCGTGGAGTTCTCAGAGGGGGAAATTGGAGACCGGGGAAGGGTGAAGTGGGAGGTTGGGATTCAGAGAAACACACCTAACTTATCAAAAAGTGCTCATCAAGGGCGACCCCCCCAAAAGCACAGGGAACGCTGCAAAACATTCCTCAATCAACTAACAGGGCAAAGAATCTGAAACGCTACGGGTACAGCTACGTTTATAATTGCATCAAGCGGCTGTAGAACTCAGCAGACGCAACACTGTATATAAACTATGCTGAGAGGGAAAAGGATTGCTCAACGACAAGGCAAAGAAGGGGTTAAGAAACGCCTAGTCTGTTACCTCAGGCCTCTGTGACATCGGCCGGTGTCACACCCCTGGAGCCTCAGCAGGCCTGGGTCCCACGGCTGGAGTATGCTGCTGCTGAGGGAACAAGGTAGCAGGACGTGCCACCTGACCAGCGGCCCCTCGGACCTCTACTGCCCATTCTCCCCTGCGTGGTACCACAATGTCCCGATCCAACGTGGCCCTCCTACAGGTAAGCAAAGCCTGGTGCACCCAGATGATGGTGGAGCAGCTGAGAGGGAAGAGCTGTGAAGAAACGGGATCTCCACAGTTCCTGCTAGGCAGGTTCCCACCTCCAGCCCACTTCCTTAGAGTCGACCCACCTGCAAACCACGGCACCCTCCGAGTAGCCCACTTGCAAGTCTTGCGATAGGCCTGGGGTGGGGCAGTGCAGGTTAAGGGGCAGGAGGCGAGCATACGCAAGCCCTGGGGTGTGTGCTTAGCCACGTTCGACTCCCCATTTCCAAACCAACACCGAGACCCCCGCTAAGGCTTTGTTTCCCCAAGTTACCGGAGAGAACGCGGAGCAGTGCTGCCGCCTTGTGGCACACTGCCGTAACAACCTTACAAACTGTGCCGAAGGGCTCCTATCATTCACAAGGCCTGCGGCCGGCGGCTTCGCAAACACAACCCTGCCCTCAAGAAATATCCTGGGCTCGGTAATCTGAAACGAATTCAAATCAGGCCCGACTCTCAGGCAGAAACCTTACAAGACCTCAGTGGTACTCACGCGCGTTTTAGAAAACACCACATTCAAATGAAAAGATGCTCAGCATCTGTCTTGATTAGAGAGTGCAAGGGAAGCTAGACGAGGGTTTCCCTGGCTGCAGTCCTCACAAACCCTAAAAGCGTAAGTGCTCAAGAGGGCATGCCCAACAGAGAAGCCTACTATTGCTGTGGCTGGCATTGTAAATTGGTAACAGCCGGTAGGAGGATCAGTAGGCAAGTTCCTTACCAGACTAAACACTGGAGGGACCACGAGATTGGGCAACCCCGCTGCAGGTCGGATAACCAGAGACTAGCATCATTGGAAGGAAGCACTTGCACCCCAGCGGTCGTTGTGGTACCCTTTACCACAGCCAAGACACGCAAGCGCACGAAATATCGAACGAGGGGTGAATGGAGAAAGGTGTTCTGCTACCTACACTCCCTCGACTACCACTCGTCCACAGAACCAAATGAACTCATACCATTTGCAGCAGCGTGGGTGCAGCAGTAGATGATCTCACTAATTCTGGTAGAGACAGCAAGACACATATCGCAGGATATCTCTTATATGTGCAGTCTAAATAGGGATACAAAGGAAACACAGGGTTCACAGAGGGAAGAAAGAAGCGTGGAGTTCTCAGAGGGGGAAATTGGCGACCGGGGAAGGGTGAAGTGGGAGGTTGGGATTCAGAGAAACACACTTAACTTATCAAAAAGTGCTCATCAAGGGCGACCCCCCCAAAAGCACAGGGAACGCTGCAAAACATTCCTCAATCAACTAACAGGGCAAAGAATCTGAAACGCTACGGGTACAGCTACGTTTATAATTGCATCAAGCGGCTGTAGAACTCAGCAGACGCAACACTGTATATAAACTATGCTGAGAGGGAAAAGGATTGCTCAACGACAAGGCAAAGAAGGGGTTAAGAAACGCCTAGTCTGTTACCTCAGGCCTCTGTGACATCGGCCGGTGTCACACCCCTGGAGCCTCAGCAGGCCTGGGTCCCACGGCTGGAGTATGCTGCTGCTGAGGGAACAAGGTAGCAGGACGTGCCACCTGACCAGCGGCCCCTCGGACCTCTACTGCCCATTCTCCCCTGCGTGGTACCACAATGTCCCCATCCAACGTGGCCCTCCTACAGGTAAGTAAAGCCTGGTGCACCCAGATGATGGTGGAGCAGCTGAGAGGGAAGAGCTGTGAAGAAACGGGATCTCCACAGTTCCTGCTAGGCAGGTTCCCACCTCCAGCCCACTTCCTTAGAGTCGACCCACCTGCAAACCACGGCACCCTCCGAGTAGCCCACTTGCAAGTCTTGCGATAGTCCTGGGGTGGGGCAGTGCAGGTTAAGGGGCAGGAGGCGAGCATACGCAAGCCCTGGGGTGTGTGCTTAGCCACGTTCGACTCCCCATTTCCAAACCAACACCGAGACCCCCGCTAAGGCTTTGTTTCCCCAAGTTACCGGAGAGAACGCGGAGCAGTGCTGCCGCCTTGTGGCACACTGCCGTAACAACCTTACAAACTGTGCCGAAGGGCTCCTATCATTCACAAGGCCTGCGGCCGGCGGCTTCGCAAACACAACCCTGCCCTCAAGAAATATCCTGGGCTCGGTAATCTGAAACGAATTCAAATCAGGCCCGACTCTCAGGCAGAAACCTTACAAGACCTCAGTGGTACTCACGCGCGTTTTAGAAAACACCACATTCAAATGAAAAGATGCTCAGCATCTGTCTTGATTAGAGAGTGCAAGGGAAGCTAGACGAGGGTTTCCCTGGCTGCAGTCCTCACAAACCCTAAAAGCGTAAGTGCTCAAGAGGGCATGCCCAACAGAGAAGCCTACTATTGCTGTGGCTGGCATTGTAAATTGGTAACAGCCGGTAGGAGGATCAGTAGGCAAGTTCCTTACCAGACTAAACACTGGAGGGACCACGAGATTGGGCAACCCCGCTGCAGGTCGGATAACCAGAGACTAGCATCATTGGAAGGAAGCACTTGCACCCCAGCGGTCGTTGTGGTACCCTTTACCACAGCCGAGACACGCAAGCGCACGAAATATCGAACGAGGGGTGAATGGAGAAAGGTGTTCTGCTACCTACACTCCCTCGACTACCACTCGTCCACAGAACCAAATGAACTCATACCATTTGCAGCAGCGTGGGTGCAGCAGTAGATGATCTCACTAATTCTGGTAGAGACAGCAAGACACATATCGCAGGATATCTCTTATATGTGCAGTCTAAATAGGGATACAAAGGAAACACAGGATTCACAGAGGGAAGAAAGAAGCGTGGAGTTCTCAGAGGGGGAAATTGGAGACCGGGGAAGGGTGAAGTGGGAGGTTGGGATTCAGAGAAACACACTTAACTTATCAAAAAGTGCTCATCAAGGGCGACCCCCCCAAAAGCACAGGGAACGCTGCAAAACATTCCTCAATCAACTAACAGGGCAAAGAATCTGAAACGCTACGGGTACAGCTACGTTTATAATTGCATCAAGCGGCTGTAGAACTCAGCAGACGCAACACTGTATGTAAACTATGCTGAGAGGGAAAAGGATTGCTCAACGACAAGGCAAAGAAGGGGTTAAGAAACGCCTAGTCTGTTACCTCAGGCCTCTGTGACATCGGCCGGTGTCACACCCCTGGAGCCTCAGCAGGCCTGGGTCCCACGGCTGGAGTATGCTGCTGCTGAGGGAACAAGGTAGCAGGACGTGCCACCTGACCAGCGGCCCCTCGGACCTCTACTGCCCATTCTCCCCTGCGTGGTACCACAATGTCCCGATCCAACGTGGCCCTCCTACAGGTAAGCAAAGCCTGGTGCACCCAGATGATGGTGGAGCAGCTGAGAGGGAAGAGCTGTGAAGAAACGGGATCTCCACAGTTCCTGCTAGGCAGGTTCCCACCTCCAGCCCACTTCCTTAGAGTCGACCCACCTGCAAACCACGGCACCCTCCGAGTAGCCCACTTGCAAGTCTTGCGATAGGCCTGGGGTGGGGCAGTGCAGGTTAAGGGGCAGGAGGCGAGCATACGCAAGCCCTGGGGTGTGTGCTTAGCCACGTTCGACTCCCCATTTCCAAACCAACACCGAGACCCCCGCTAAGGCTTTGTTTCCCCAAGTTACCGGAGAGAAAACGGAGCAGTGCTGCCGCCTTGTGGCACACTGCCGTAACAACCTTACAAACTGTGCCGAAGGGCTCCTATCATTCACAAGGCCTGCGGCCGGCGGCTTTGCAAACACAACCCTGCCCTCAAGAAATATCCTGGGCTAGGTAATCTGAAACGAATTCAAATCAGGCCCGACTCTCAGGCAGAAACCTTACAAGACCTCAGTGGTACTCACGCGCGTTTTAGAAAACACCACATTCAAATGAAAAGATGCTCAGCATCTGTCTTGATTAGAGAGTGCAAGGGAAGCTAGACGAGGGTTTCCCTGGCTGCAGTCCTCACAAACCCTAAAAGCGTAAGTGCTCAAGAGGGCATGCCCAACAGGGAAGCCTACTATTGCTGTGGCTGGCATTGTAAATTGGTAACAGCCGGTAGGAAGATCAGTAGGCAAGTTCCTTACCAGACTAAACACTGGAGGGACCACGAGATTGGGCAACCCCGTTGCAGGTCGGATAAACAGAGACTAGCATCATTGGAAGGAAGCACTTGCACCCCAGCGGTCGTCGTGGTACCCTTTACCACAGCCGAGACACGCAAGCGCACGAAATATCGAACGAGGGGTGAATGGAGAAAGGTGTTCTGCTACCTACACTCCCTCGACTACCACTCGTCCACAGAACCAAATGAACTCATACCATTTGCAGCAGCGTGGGTGCAGCAGTAGATGATCTCACTAATTCTGGTAGAGACAGCAAGACACATATCGCAGGATATCTCTTATATGTGCAGTCTAAATAGGGATACAAAGGAAACACAGGGTTCACAGAGGGAAGAAAGAAGCGTGGAGTTCTCAGAGGGGGAAATTGGAGACCGGGGAAGGGTGAAGTGGGAGGTTGGGATTCAGAGAAACACACCTAACTTATCAAAAAGTGCTCATCAAGGGCGACCCCCCCAAAAGCACAGGGAACGCTGCAAAACATTCCTCAATCAACTAACAGGGCAAAGAATCTGAAACGCTACGGGTACAGCTACGTTTATAATTGCATCAAGCGGCTGTAGAACTCAGCAGACGCAACACTGTATATAAACTATGCTGAGAGGGAAAAGGATTGCTCAACGACAAGGCAAAGAAGGGGTTAAGAAACGCCTAGTCTGTTACCTCAGGCCTCTGTGACATCGGCCGGTGTCACACCCCTGGAGCCTCAGCAGGCCTGGGTCCCACGGCTGGAGTATGCTGCTGCTGAGGGAACAAGGTAGCAGGACGTGCCACCTGACCAGCGGCCCCTCGGACCTCTACTGTCCATTCTCCCCTGCGTGGTACCACAATGTCCCGATCCAACGTGGCCCTCCTACAGGTAAGCAAAGCCTGGTGCACCCAGATGATGGTGGAGCAGCTGAGAGGGAAGAGCTGTGAAGAAACGGGATCTCCACAGTTCCTGCTAGGCAGGTTCCCACCTCCAGCCCACTTCCTTAGAGTCGACCCACCTGCAAACCACGGCACCCTCCGAGTAGCCCACTTGCAAGTCTTGCGATAGGCCTGGGGTGGGGCAGTGCAGGTTAAGGGGCAGGAGGCGAGCATACGCAAGCCCTGGGGTGTGTGCTTAGCCACGTTCGACTCCCCATTTCCAAACCAACACCGAGACCCCCGCTAAGGCTTTGTTTCCCCAAGTTACCGGAGAGAACGCGGAGCAGTGCTGCCGCCTTGTGGCACACTGCCGTAACAACCTTACAAACTGTGCCGAAGGGCTCCTATCATTCACAAGGCCTGCGGCCGGCGGCTTCGCAAACACAACCCTGCCCTCAAGAAATATCCTGGGCTCGGTAATCTGAAACGAATTCAAATCAGGCCCGACTCTCAGGCAGAAACCTTACAAGACCTCAGTGGTACTCACGCGCGTTTTAGAAAACACCACATTCAAATGAAAAGATGCTCAGCATCTGTCTTGATTAGAGAGTGCAAGGGAAGCTAGACGAGGGTTTCCCTGGCTGCAGTCCTCACAAACCCTAAAAGCGTAAGTGCTCAAGAGGGCATGCCCAACAGAGAAGCCTACTATTGCTGTGGCTGGCATTGTAAATTGGTAACAGCCGGTAGGAGGATCAGTAGGCAAGTTCCTTACCAGACTAAACACTGGAGGGACCACGAGATTGGGCAACCCCGCTGCAGGTCGGATAACCAGAGACTAGCATCATTGGAAGGAAGCACTTGCACCCCAGCGGTCGTCGTGGTACCCTTTACCACAGCCGAGACACGCAAGCGCACGAAATATCGAACGAGGGGTGAATGGAGAAAGGTGTTCTGCTACCTACACTCCCTCGACTACCACTCGTCCACAGAACCAAATGAACTCATACCATTTGCAGCAGCGTGGGTGCAGCAGTAGATGATCTCACTAATTCTGGTAGAGACAGCAAGACACATATCGCAGGATATCTCTTATATGTGCAGTCTAAATAGGGATACAAAGGAAACACAGGGTTCACAGAGGGAAGAAAGAAGCGTGGAGTTCTCAGAGGGGGAAATTGGAGACCGGGGAAGGGTGAAGTGGGAGGTTGGGATTCAGAGAAACACACTTAACTTATCAAAAAGTGCTCATCAAGGGCGACCCCCCCAAAAGCACAGGGAACGCTGCAAAACATTCCTCAATCAACTAACAGGGCAAAGAATCTGAAACGCTACGGGTACAGCTACGTTTATAATTGCATCAAGCGGCTGTAGAACTCAGCAGACGCAACACTGTATGTAAACTATGCTGAGAGGGAAAAGGATTGCTCAACGACAAGGCAAAGAAGGGGTTAAGAAACGCCTATTCTGTTACCTCAGGCCTCTGTGACATCGGCCGGTGTCACACCCCTGGAGCCTCAGCAGGCCTGGGTCCCACGGCTGGAGTATGCTGCTGCTGAGGGAACAAGGTAGCAGGACGTGCCACCTGACCAGCGGCCCCTCGGACCTCTACTGCCCATTCTCCCCTGCGTGGTACCACAATGTCCCCATCCAACGTGGCCCTCCTACAGGTAAGCAAAGCCTGGTGCACCCACATGATGGTGGAGCAGCTGAGAGGGAAGAGCTGTGAAGAAACGGGATCTCCACAGTTCCTGCTAGGCAGGTTCCCACCTCCAGCCCACTTCCTTAGAGTCGACCCACCTGCAAACCACGGCACCCTCCGAGTAGCCCACTTGCAAGTCTTGCGATAGGCCTGGGGTGGGGCAGTGCAGGTTAAGGGGCAGGAGGCGAGCATACGCAAGCCCTGGGGTGTGTGCTTAGCCACGTTCGACTCCCCATTTCCAAACCAACACCGAGACCCCCGCTAAGGCTTTGTTTCCCCAAGTTACCGGAGAGAACGCGGAGCAGTGCTGCCGCCTTGTGGCACACTGCCGTAACAACCTTACAAACTGTGCCGAAGGGCTCCTATCATTCACAAGGCCTGCGGCCGGCGGCTTCGCAAACACAACCCTGCCCTCAAGAAATATCCTGGGCTCGGTAATCTGAAACGAATTCAAATCAGGCCCGACTCTCAGGCAGAAACCTTACAAGACCTCAGTGGTACTCACGCGCGTTTTAGAAAACACCACATTCAAATGAAAAGATGCTCAGCATCTGTCTTGATTAGAGAGTGCAAGGGAAGCTAGACGAGGGTTTCCCTGGCTGCAGTCCTCACAAACCCTAAAAGCGTAAGTGCTCAAGAGGGCATGCCCAACAGAGAAGCCTACTATTGCTGTGGCTGGCATTGTAAATTGGTAACAGCCGGTAGGAAGATCAGTAGGCAAGTTCCTTACCAGACTAAACACTGGAGGGACCACGAGATTGGGCAACCCCGTTGCAGGTCGGATAAACAGACACTAGCATCATTGGAAGGAAGCACTTGCACCCCAGCGGTCGTTGTGGTACCCTTTACCACAGCCGAGACACGCAAGCGCACGAAATATCGAACGAGGGGTGAATGGAGAAAGGTGTTCTGCTACCTACACTCCCTCGACTACCACTCGTCCACAGAACCAAATGAACTCATACCATTTGCAGCAGCGTGGGTGCAGCAGTAGATGATCTCACTAATTCTGGTAGAGACAGCAAGACACATATCGCAGGATATCTCTTATATGTGCAGTCTAAATAGGGATACAAAGGAAACACAGGATTCACAGAGGGAAGAAAGAAGCGTGGAGTTCTCAGAGGGGGAAATTGGAGACCGGGGAAGGGTGAAGTGGGAGGTTGGGATTCAGAGAGACACACTTAACTTATCAAAAAGTGCTCATCAAGGGCGACCCCCCCAAAAGCACAGGGAACGCTGCAAAACATTCCTCAATCAACTAACAGGGCAAAGAATCTGAAACGCTACGGGTACAGCTACGTTTATAATTGCATCAAGCGGCTGTAGAACTCAGCAGACGCAACACTGTATGTAAACTATGCTGAGAGGGAAAAGGATTGCTCAACGACAAGGCAAAGAAGGGGTTAAGAAACGCCTAGTCTGTTACCTCAGGCCTCTGTGACATCGGCCGGTGTCACACCCCTGGAGCCTCAGCAGGCCTGGGTCCCACGGCTGGAGTATGCTGCTGCTGAGGGAACAAGGTAGCAGGACGTGCCACCTGACCAGCGGCCCCTCGGACCTCTACTGCCCATTCTCCCCTGCGTGGTACCACAATGTCCCGATCCAACGTGGCCCTCCTACAGGTAAGTAAAGCCTGGTGCACCCAGATGATGGTGGAGCAGCTGAGAGGGAAGAGCTGTGAAGAAACGGGATCTCCACAGTTCCTGCTAGGCAGGTTCCCACCTCCAGCCCACTTCCTTAGAGTCGACCCACCTGCAAACCACGGCACCCTCCGAGTAGCCCACTTGCAAGTCTTGCGATAGGCCTGGGGTGGGGCAGTGCAGGTTAAGGGGCAGGAGGCGAGCATACGCAAGCCCTGGGGTGTGTGCTTAGCCACGTTCGACTCCCCATTTCCAAACCAACACCGAGACCCCCGCTAAGGCTTTGTTTCCCCAAGTTACCGGAGAGAACGCGGAGCAGTGCTGCCGCCTTGTGGCACACTGCCGTAACAACCTTACAAACTGTGCCGAAGGGCTCCTATCATTCACAAGGCCTGCGGCCGGCGGCTTCGCAAACACAACCCTGCCCTCAAGAAATATCCTGGGCTCGGTAATCTGAAACGAATTCAAATCAGGCCCGACTCTCAGGCAGAAACCTTACAAGACCTCAGTGGTACTCACGCGCGTTTTAGAAAACACCACATTCAAATGAAAAGATGCTCAGCATCTGTCTTGATTAGAGAGTGCAAGGGAAGCTAGACGAGGGTTTCCCTGGCTGCAGTCCTCACAAACCCTAAAAGCGTAAGTGCTCAAGAGGGCATGCCCAACAGAGAAGCCTACTATTGCTGTGGCTGGCATTGTAAATTGGTAACAGCCGGTAGGAGGATCAGTAGGCAAGTTCCTTACCAGACTAAACACTGGAGGGACCACGAGATTGGGCAACCCCGCTGCAGGTCGGATAACCAGAGACTAGCATCATTGGAAGGAAGCACTTGCACCCCAGCGGTCGTCGTGGTACCCTTTACCACAGCCGAGACACGCAAGCGCACGAAATATCGAACGAGGGGTGAATGGAGAAAGGTGTTCTGCTACCTACACTCCCTCGACTACCACTCGTCCACAGAACCAAATGAACTCATACCATTTGCAGCAGCGTGGGTGCAGCAGTAGATGATCTCACTAATTCTGGTAGAGACAGCAAGACACATATCGCAGGATATCTCTTATATGTGCAGTCTAAATAGGGATACAAAGGAAACACAGGGTTCACAGAGGGAAGAAAGAAGCGTGGAGTTCTCAGAGGGGGAAATTGGAGACCGGGGAAGGGTGAAGTGGGAGGTTGGGATTCAGAGAAACACACTTAACTTATCAAAAAGTGCTCATCAAGGGCGACCCCCCCAAAAGCACAGGGAACGCTGCAAAACATTCCTCAATCAACTAACAGGGCAAAGAATCTGAAACGCTACGGGTACAGCTACGTTTATAATTGCATCAAGCGGCTGTAGAACTCAGCAGACGCAACACTGTATGTAAACTATGCTGAGAGGGAAAAGGATTGCTCAACGACAAGGCAAAGAAGGGGTTAAGAAACGCCTAGTCTGTTACCTCAGGCCTCTGTGACATCGGCCGGTGTCACACCCCTGGAGCCTCAGCAGGCCTGGGTCCCACGGCTGGAGTATGCTGCTGCTGAGGGAACAAGGTAGCAGGACGTGCCACCTGACCAGCGGCCCCTCGGACCTCTACTGCCCATTCTCCCCTGCGTGGTACCACAATGTCCCGATCCAACGTGGCCCTCCTACAGGTAAGCAAAGCCTGGTGCACCCAGATGATGGTGGAGCAGCTGAGAGGGAAGAGCTGTGAAGAAACGGGATCTCCACAGTTCCTGCTAGGCAGGTTCCCACCTCCAGCCCACTTCCTTAGAGTCGACCCACCTGCAAACCACGGCACCCTCCGAGTAGCCCACTTGCAAGTCTTGCGATAGGCCTGGGGTGGGGCAGTGCAGGTTAAGGGGCAGGAGGCGAGCATACGCAAGCCCTGGGGTGTGTGCTTAGCCACGTTCGACTCCCCATTTCCAAACCAACACCGAGACCCCCGCTAAGGCTTTGTTTCCCCAAGTTACCGGAGAGAACGCGGAGCAGTGCTGCCGCCTTGTGGCACACTGCCGTAACAACCTTACAAACTGTGCCGAAGGGCTCCTATCATTCACAAGGCCTGCGGCCGGCGGCTTCGCAAACACAACCCTGCCCTCAAGAAATATCCTGGGCTCGGTAATCTGAAACGAATTCAAATCAGGCCCGACTCTCAGGCAGAAACCTTACAAGACCTCAGTGGTACTCACGCGCGTTTTAGAAAACACCACATTCAAATGAAAAGATGCTCAGCATCTGTCTTGATTAGAGAGTGCAAGGGAAGCTAGACGAGGGTTTCCCTGGCTGCAGTCCTCACAAACCCTAAAAGCGTAAGTGCTCAAGAGGGCATGCCCAACAGAGAAGCCTACTATTGCTGTGGCTGGCATTGTAAATTGGTAACAGCCGGTAGGAGGATCAGTAGGCAAGTTCCTTACCAGACTAAACACTGGAGGGACCACGAGATTGGGCAACCCCGCTGCAGGTCGGATAACCAGAGACTAGCATCATTGGAAGGAAGCACTTGCACCCCAGCGGTCGTCGTGGTACCCTTTACCACAGCCGAGACACGCAAGCGCACGAAATATCGAACGAGGGGTGAATGGAGAAAGGTGTTCTGCTACCTACACTCCCTCGACTACCACTCGTCCACAGAACCAAATGAACTCATACCATTTGCAGCAGCGTGGGTGCAGCAGTAGATGATCTCACTAATTCTGGTAGAGACAGCAAGACACATATCGCAGGATATCTCTTATATGTGCAGTCTAAATAGGGATACAAAGGAAACACAGGGTTCACAGAGGGAAGAAAGAAGCGTGGAGTTCTCAGAGGGGGAAATTGGAGACCGGGGAAGGGTGAAGTGGGAGGTTGGGATTCAGAGAAACACACTTAACTTATCAAAAAGTGCTCATCAAGGGCGACCCCCCCAAAAGCACAGGGAACGCTGCAAAACATTCCTCAATCAACTAACAGGGCAAAGAATCTGAAACGCTACGGGTACAGCTACGTTTATAATTGCATCAAGCGGCTGTAGAACTCAGCAGACGCAACACTGTATGTAAACTATGCTGAGAGGGAAAAGGATTGCTCAAGACAAGGCAAAGAAGGGGTTAAGAAACGCCTAGTCTGTTACCTCAGGCCTCTGTGACATCGGCCGGTGTCACACCCCTGGAGCCTCAGCAGGCCTGGGTCCCACGGCTGGAGTATGCTGCTGCTGAGGGAACAAGGTAGCAGGACGTGCCACCTGACCAGCGGCCCCTCGGACCTCTACTGCCCATTCTCCCCTGCGTGGTACCACAATGTCCCCATCCAACGTGGCCCACCTACAGGTAAGCAAAGCCTGGTGCACCCAGATGATGGTGGAGCAGCTGAGAGGGAAGAGCTGTGAAGAAACGGGATCTCCACAGTTCCTGCTAGGCAGGTTCCCACCTCCAGCCCACTTCCTTAGAGTCGACCCACCTGCAAACCACGGCACCCTCCGAGTAGCCCACTTGCAAGTCTTGCGATAGGCCTGGGGTGGGGCAGTGCAGGTTAAGGGGCAGGAGGCGAGCATACGCAAGCCCTGGGGTGTGTGCTTAGCCACGTTCGACTCCCCATTTCCAAACCAACACCGAGACCCCCGCTAAGGCTTTGTTTCCCCAAGTTACCGGAGAGAACGCGGAGCAGTGCTGCCGCCTTGTGGCACACTGCCGTAACAACCTTACAAACTGTGCCGAAGGGCTCCTATCATTCACAAGGCCTGCGGCCGGCGGCTTCGCAAACACAACCCTGCCCTCAAGAAATATCCTGGGCTCGGTAATCTGAAACGAATTCAAATCAGGCCCGACTCTCAGGCAGAAACCTTACAAGACCTCAGTGGTACTCACGCGCGTTTTAGAAAACACCACATTCAAATGAAAAGATGCTCAGCATCTGTCTTGATTAGAGAGTGCAAGGGAAGCTAGACGAGGGTTTCCCTGGCTGCAGTCCTCACAAACCCTAAAAGCGTAAGTGCTCAAGAGGGCATGCCCAACAGAGAAGCCTACTATTGCTGTGGCTGGCATTGTAAATTGGTAACAGCCGGTAGGAGGATCAGTAGGCAAGTTCCTTACCAGACTAAACACTGGAGGGACCACGAGATTGGGCAACCCCGCTGCAGGTCGGATAACCAGAGACTAGCATCATTGGAAGGAAGCACTTGCACCCCAGCGGTCGTTGTGGTACCCTTTACCACAGCCGAGACACGCAAGCGCACGAAATATCGAACGAGGGGTGAATGGAGAAAGGTGTTCTGCTACCTACACTCCCTCGACTACCACTCGTCCACAGAACCAAATGAACTCATACCATTTGCAGCAGCGTGGGTGCAGCAGTAGATGATCTCACTAATTCTGGTAGAGACAGCAAGACACATATCGCAGGATATCTCTTATATGTGCAGTCTAAATAGGGATACAAAGGAAACACAGGATTCACAGAGGGAAGAAAGAAGCGTGGAGTTCTCAGAGGGGGAAATTGGAGACCGGGGAAGGGTGAAGTGGGAGGTTGGGATTCAGAGAAACACACTTAACTTATCAAAAAGTGCTCATCAAGGGCGACCCCCCCAAAAGCACAGGGAACGCTGCAAAACATTCCTCAATCAACTAACAGGGCAAAGAATCTGAAACGCTACGGGTACAGCTACGTTTATAATTGCATCAAGCGGCTGTAGAACTCAGCAGACGCAACACTGTATGTAAACTATGCTGAGAGGGAAAAGGATTGCTCAACGACAAGGCAAAGAAGGGGTTAAGAAACGCCTAGTCTGTTACCTCAGGCCTCTGTGACATCGGCCGGTGTCACACCCCTGGAGCCTCAGCAGGCCTGGGTCCCACGGCTGGAGTATGCTGCTGCTGAGGGAACAAGGTAGCAGGACGTGCCACCTGACCAGCGGCCCCTCGGACCTCTACTGCCCATTCTCCCCTGCGTGGTACCACAATGTCCCCATCCAACGTGGCCCTCCTACAGGTAAGCAAAGCCTGGTGCACCCACATGATGGTGGAGCAGCTGAGAGGGAAGAGCTGTGAAGAAACGGGATCTCCACAGTTCCTGCTAGGCAGGTTCCCACCTCCAGCCCACTTCCTTAGAGTCGACCCACCTGCAAACCACGGCACCCTCCGAGTAGCCCACTTGCAAGTCTTGCGATAGGCCTGGGGTGGGGCAGTGCAGGTTAAGGGGCAGGAGGCGAGCATACGCAAGCCCTGGGGTGTGTGCTTAGCCACGTTCGACTCCCCATTTCCAAACCAACACCGAGACCCCCGCTAAGGCTTTGTTTCCCCAAGTTACCGGAGAGAACGCGGAGCAGTGCTGCCGCCTTGTGGCACACTGCCGTAACAACCTTACAAACTGTGCCGAAGGGCTCCTATCATTCACAAGGCCTGCGGCCGGCGGCTTCGCAAACACAACCCTGCCCTCAAGAAATATCCTGGGCTCGGTAATCTGAAACGAATTCAAATCAGGCCCGACTCTCAGGCAGAAACCTTACAAGACCTCAGTGGTACTCACGCGCGTTTTAGAAAACACCACATTCAAATGAAAAGATGCTCAGCATCTGTCTTGATTAGAGAGTGCAAGGGAAGCTAGACGAGGGTTTCCCTGGCTGCAGTCCTCACAAACCCTAAAAGCGTAAGTGCTCAAGAGGGCATGCCCAACAGGGAAGCCTACTATTGCTGTGGCTGGCATTGTAAATTGGTAACAGCCGGTAGGAAGATCAGTAGGCAAGTTCCTTACCAGACTAAACACTGGAGGGACCACGAGATTGGGCAACCCCGTTGCAGGTCGGATAAACAGAGACTAGCATCATTGGAAGGAAGCACTTGCACCCCAGCGGTCGTCGTGGTACCCTTTACCACAGCCGAGACACGCAAGCGCACGAAATATCGAACGAGGGGTGAATGGAGAAAGGTGTTCTGCTACCTACACTCCCTCGACTACCACTCGTCCACAGAACCAAATGAACTCATACCATTTGCAGCAGCGTGGGTGCAGCAGTAGATGATCTCACTAATTCTGGTAGAGACAGCAAGACACATATCGCAGGATATCTCTTATATGTGCAGTCTAAATAGGGATACAAAGGAAACACAGGGTTCACAGAGGGAAGAAAGAAGCGTGGAGTTCTCAGAGGGGGAAATTGGAGACCGGGGAAGGGTGAAGTGGGAGGTTGGGATTCAGAGAAACACACTTAACTTATCAAAAAGTGCTCATCAAGGGCGACCCCCCCAAAAGCACAGGGAACGCTGCAAAACATTCCTCAATCAACTAACAGGGCAAAGAATCTGAAACGCTACGGGTACAGCTACGTTTATAATTGCATCAAGCGGCTGTAGAACTCAGCAGACGCAACACTGTATGTAAACTATGCTGAGAGGGAAAAGGATTGCTCAACGACAAGGCAAAGAAGGGGTTAAGAAACGCCTAGTCTGTTACCTCAGGCCTCTGTGACATCGGCCGGTGTCACACCCCTGGAGCCTCAGCAGGCCTGGGTCCCACGGCTGGAGTATGCTGCTGCTGAGGGAACAAGGTAGCAGGACGTGCCACCTGACCAGCGGCCCCTCGGACCTCTACTGCCCATTCTCCCCTGCGTGGTACCACAATGTCCCCATCCAACGTGGCCCTCCTACAGGTAAGCAAAGCCTGGTGCACCCACATGATGGTGGAGCAGCTGAGAGGGAAGAGCTGTGAAGAAACGGGATCTCCACAGTTCCTGCTAGGCAGGTTCCCACCTCCAGCCCACTTCCTTAGAGTCGACCCACCTGCAAACCACGGCACCCTCCGAGTAGCCCACTTGCAAGTCTTGCGATAGGCCTGGGGTGGGGCAGTGCAGGTTAAGGGGCAGGAGGCGAGCATACGCAAGCCCTGGGGTGTGTGCTTAGCCACGTTCGACTCCCCATTTCCAAACCAACACCGAGACCCCCGCTAAGGCTTTGTTTCCCCAAGTTACCGGAGAGAACGCGGAGCAGTGCTGCCGCCTTGTGGCACACTGCCGTAACAACCTTACAAACTGTGCCGAAGGGCTCCTATCATTCACAAGGCCTGCGGCCGGCGGCTTCGCAAACACAACCCTGCCCTCAAGAAATATCCTGGGCTCGGTAATCTGAAACGAATTCAAATCAGGCCCGACTCTCAGGCAGAAACCTTACAAGACCTCAGTGGTACTCACGCGCGTTTTAGAAAACACCACATTCAAATGAAAAGATGCTCAGCATCTGTCTTGATTAGAGAGTGCAAGGGAAGCTAGACGAGGGTTTCCCTGGCTGCAGTCCTCACAAACCCTAAAAGCGTAAGTGCTCAAGAGGGCATGCCCAACAGAGAAGCCTACTATTGCTGTGGCTGGCATTGTAAATTGGTAACAGCCGGTAGGAGGATCAGTAGGCAAGTTCCTTACCAGACTAAACACTGGAGGGACCACGAGATTGGGCAACCCCGCTGCAGGTCGGATAACCAGAGACTAGCATCATTGGAAGGAAGCACTTGCACCCCAGCGGTCGTCGTGGTACCCTTTACCACAGCCGAGACACGCAAGCGCACGAAATATCGAACGAGGGGTGAATGGAGAAAGGTGTTCTGCTACCTACACTCCCTCGACTACCACTCGTCCACAGAACCAAATGAACTCATACCATTTGCAGCAGCGTGGGTGCAGCAGTAGATGATCTCACTAATTCTGGTAGAGACAGCAAGACACATATCGCAGGATATCTCTTATATGTGCAGTCTAAATAGGGATACAAAGGAAACACAGGGTTCACAGAGGGAAGAAAGAAGCGTGGAGTTCTCAGAGGGGGAAATTGGAGACCGGGGAAGGGTGAAGTGGGAGGTTGGGATTCAGAGAAACACACTTAACTTATCAAAAAGTGCTCATCAAGGGCGACCCCCCCAAAAGCACAGGGAACGCTGCAAAACATTCCTCAATCAACTAACAGGGCAAAGAATCTGAAACGCTACGGGTACAGCTACGTTTATAATTGCATCAAGCGGCTGTAGAACTCAGCAGACGCAACACTGTATGTAAACTATGCTGAGAGGGAAAAGGATTGCTCAACGACAAGGCAAAGAAGGGGTTAAGAAACGCCTAGTCTGTTACCTCAGGCCTCTGTGACATCGGCCGGTGTCACACCCCTGGAGCCTCAGCAGGCCTGGGTCCCACGGCTGGAGTATGCTGCTGCTGAGGGAACAAGGTAGCAGGACGTGCCACCTGACCAGCGGCCCCTCGGACCTCTACTGCCCATTCTCCCCTGCGTGGTACCACAATGTCCCGATCCAACGTGGCCCTCCTACAGGTAAGCAAAGCCTGGTGCACCCAGATGATGGTGGAGCAGCTGAGAGGGAAGAGCTGTGAAGAAACGGGATCTCCACAGTTCCTGCTAGGCAGGTTCCCACCTCCAGCCCACTTCCTTAGAGTCGACCCACCTGCAAACCACGGCACCCTCCGAGTAGCCCACTTGCAAGTCTTGCGATAGGCCTGGGGTGGGGCAGTGCAGGTTAAGGGGCAGGAGGCGAGCATACGCAAGCCCTGGGGTGTGTGCTTAGCCACGTTCGACTCCCCATTTCCAAACCAACACCGAGACCCCCGCTAAGGCTTTGTTTCCCCAAGTTACCGGAGAGAACGCGGAGCAGTGCTGCCGCCTTGTGGCACACTGCCGTAACAACCTTACAAACTGTGCCGAAGGGCTCCTATCATTCACAAGGCCTGCGGCCGGCGGCTTCGCAAACACAACCCTGCCCTCAAGAAATATCCTGGGCTCGGTAATCTGAAACGAATTCAAATCAGGCCCGACTCTCAGGCAGAAACCTTACAAGACCTCAGTGGTACTCACGCGCGTTTTAGAAAACACCACATTCAAATGAAAAGATGCTCAGCATCTGTCTTGATTAGAGAGTGCAAGGGAAGCTAGACGAGGGTTTCCCTGGCTGCAGTCCTCACAAACCCTAAAAGCGTAAGTGCTCAAGAGGGCATGCCCAACAGAGAAGCCTACTATTGCTGTGGCTGGCATTGTAAATTGGTAACAGCCGGTAGGAGGATCAGTAGGCAAGTTCCTTACCAGACTAAACACTGGAGGGACCACGAGATTGGGCAACCCCGCTGCAGGTCGGATAACCAGAGACTAGCATCATTGGAAGGAAGCACTTGCACCCCAGCGGTCGTCGTGGTACCCTTTACCACAGCCGAGACACGCAAGCGCACGAAATATCGAACGAGGGGTGAATGGAGAAAGGTGTTCTGCTACCTACACTCCCTCGACTACCACTCGTCCACAGAACCAAATGAACTCATACCATTTGCAGCAGCGTGGGTGCAGCAGTAGATGATCTCACTAATTCTGGTAGAGACAGCAAGACACATATCGCAGGATATCTCTTATATGTGCAGTCTAAATAGGGATACAAAGGAAACACAGGGTTCACAGAGGGAAGAAAGAAGCGTGGAGTTCTCAGAGGGGGAAATTGGAGACCGGGGAAGGGTGAAGTGGGAGGTTGGGATTCAGAGAAACACACTTAACTTATCAAAAAGTGCTCATCAAGGGCGACCCCCCCAAAAGCACAGGGAACGCTGCAAAACATTCCTCAATCAACTAACAGGGCAAAGAATCTGAAACGCTACGGGTACAGCTACGTTTATAATTGCATCAAGCGGCTGTAGAACTCAGCAGACGCAACACTGTATGTAAACTATGCTGAGAGGGAAAAGGATTGCTCAAGACAAGGCAAAGAAGGGGTTAAGAAACGCCTAGTCTGTTACCTCAGGCCTCTGTGACATCGGCCGGTGTCACACCCCTGGAGCCTCAGCAGGCCTGGGTCCCACGGCTGGAGTATGCTGCTGCTGAGGGAACAAGGTAGCAGGACGTGCCACCTGACCAGCGGCCCCTCGGACCTCTACTGCCCATTCTCCCCTGCGTGGTACCACAATGTCCCCATCCAACGTGGCCCACCTACAGGTAAGCAAAGCCTGGTGCACCCAGATGATGGTGGAGCAGCTGAGAGGGAAGAGCTGTGAAGAAACGGGATCTCCACAGTTCCTGCTAGGCAGGTTCCCACCTCCAGCCCACTTCCTTAGAGTCGACCCACCTGCAAACCACGGCACCCTCCGAGTAGCCCACTTGCAAGTCTTGCGATAGGCCTGGGGTGGGGCAGTGCAGGTTAAGGGGCAGGAGGCGAGCATACGCAAGCCCTGGGGTGTGTGCTTAGCCACGTTCGACTCCCCATTTCCAAACCAACACCGAGACCCCCGCTAAGGCTTTGTTTCCCCAAGTTACCGGAGAGAACGCGGAGCAGTGCTGCCGCCTTGTGGCACACTGCCGTAACAACCTTACAAACTGTGCCGAAGGGCTCCTATCATTCACAAGGCCTGCGGCCGGCGGCTTCGCAAACACAACCCTGCCCTCAAGAAATATCCTGGGCTCGGTAATCTGAAACGAATTCAAATCAGGCCCGACTCTCAGGCAGAAACCTTACAAGACCTCAGTGGTACTCACGCGCGTTTTAGAAAACACCACATTCAAATGAAAAGATGCTCAGCATCTGTCTTGATTAGAGAGTGCAAGGGAAGCTAGACGAGGGTTTCCCTGGCTGCAGTCCTCACAAACCCTAAAAGCGTAAGTGCTCAAGAGGGCATGCCCAACAGAGAAGCCTACTATTGCTGTGGCTGGCATTGTAAATTGGTAACAGCCGGTAGGAGGATCAGTAGGCAAGTTCCTTACCAGACTAAACACTGGAGGGACCACGAGATTGGGCAACCCCGCTGCAGGTCGGATAACCAGAGACTAGCATCATTGGAAGGAAGCACTTGCACCCCAGCGGTCGTTGTGGTACCCTTTACCACAGCCGAGACACGCAAGCGCACGAAATATCGAACGAGGGGTGAATGGAGAAAGGTGTTCTGCTACCTACACTCCCTCGACTACCACTCGTCCACAGAACCAAATGAACTCATACCATTTGCAGCAGCGTGGGTGCAGCAGTAGATGATCTCACTAATTCTGGTAGAGACAGCAAGACACATATCGCAGGATATCTCTTATATGTGCAGTCTAAATAGGGATACAAAGGAAACACAGGATTCACAGAGGGAAGAAAGAAGCGTGGAGTTCTCAGAGGGGGAAATTGGAGACCGGGGAAGGGTGAAGTGGGAGGTTGGGATTCAGAGAAACACACTTAACTTATCAAAAAGTGCTCATCAAGGGCGACCCCCCCAAAAGCACAGGGAACGCTGCAAAACATTCCTCAATCAACTAACAGGGCAAAGAATCTGAAACGCTACGGGTACAGCTACGTTTATAATTGCATCAAGCGGCTGTAGAACTCAGCAGACGCAACACTGTATGTAAACTATGCTGAGAGGGAAAAGGATTGCTCAACGACAAGGCAAAGAAGGGGTTAAGAAACGCCTAGTCTGTTACCTCAGGCCTCTGTGACATCGGCCGGTGTCACACCCCTGGAGCCTCAGCAGGCCTGGGTCCCACGGCTGGAGTATGCTGCTGCTGAGGGAACAAGGTAGCAGGACGTGCCACCTGACCAGCGGCCCCTCGGACCTCTACTGCCCATTCTCCCCTGCGTGGTACCACAATGTCCCCATCCAACGTGGCCCTCCTACAGGTAAGCAAAGCCTGGTGCACCCACATGATGGTGGAGCAGCTGAGAGGGAAGAGCTGTGAAGAAACGGGATCTCCACAGTTCCTGCTAGGCAGGTTCCCACCTCCAGCCCACTTCCTTAGAGTCGACCCACCTGCAAACCACGGCACCCTCCGAGTAGCCCACTTGCAAGTCTTGCGATAGGCCTGGGGTGGGGCAGTGCAGGTTAAGGGGCAGGAGGCGAGCATACGCAAGCCCTGGGGTGTGTGCTTAGCCACGTTCGACTCCCCATTTCCAAACCAACACCGAGACCCCCGCTAAGGCTTTGTTTCCCCAAGTTACCGGAGAGAACGCGGAGCAGTGCTGCCGCCTTGTGGCACACTGCCGTAACAACCTTACAAACTGTGCCGAAGGGCTCCTATCATTCACAAGGCCTGCGGCCGGCGGCTTCGCAAACACAACCCTGCCCTCAAGAAATATCCTGGGCTCGGTAATCTGAAACGAATTCAAATCAGGCCCGACTCTCAGGCAGAAACCTTACAAGACCTCAGTGGTACTCACGCGCGTTTTAGAAAACACCACATTCAAATGAAAAGATGCTCAGCATCTGTCTTGATTAGAGAGTGCAAGGGAAGCTAGACGAGGGTTTCCCTGGCTGCAGTCCTCACAAACCCTAAAAGCGTAAGTGCTCAAGAGGGCATGCCCAACAGGGAAGCCTACTATTGCTGTGGCTGGCATTGTAAATTGGTAACAGCCGGTAGGAAGATCAGTAGGCAAGTTCCTTACCAGACTAAACACTGGAGGGACCACGAGATTGGGCAACCCCGTTGCAGGTCGGATAAACAGAGACTAGCATCATTGGAAGGAAGCACTTGCACCCCAGCGGTCGTCGTGGTACCCTTTACCACAGCCGAGACACGCAAGCGCACGAAATATCGAACGAGGGGTGAATGGAGAAAGGTGTTCTGCTACCTACACTCCCTCGACTACCACTCGTCCACAGAACCAAATGAACTCATACCATTTGCAGCAGCGTGGGTGCAGCAGTAGATGATCTCACTAATTCTGGTAGAGACAGCAAGACACATATCGCAGGATATCTCTTATATGTGCAGTCTAAATAGGGATACAAAGGAAACACAGGGTTCACAGAGGGAAGAAAGAAGCGTGGAGTTCTCAGAGGGGGAAATTGGAGACCGGGGAAGGGTGAAGTGGGAGGTTGGGATTCAGAGAAACACACCTAACTTATCAAAAAGTGCTCATCAAGGGCGACCCCCCCAAAAGCACAGGGAACGCTGCAAAACATTCCTCAATCAACTAACAGGGCAAAGAATCTGAAACGCTACGGGTACAGCTACGTTTATAATTGCATCAAGCGGCTGTAGAACTCAGCAGACGCAACACTGTATGTAAACTATGCTGAGAGGGAAAAGGATTGCTCAACGACAAGGCAAAGAAGGGGTTAAGAAACGCCTAGTCTGTTACCTCAGGCCTCTGTGACATCGGCCGGTGTCACACCCCTGGAGCCTCAGCAGGCCTGGGTCCCACGGCTGGAGTATGCTGCTGCTGAGGGAACAAGGTAGCAGGACGTGCCACCTGACCAGCGGCCCCTCGGACCTCTACTGTCCATTCTCCCCTGCGTGGTACCACAATGTCCCGATCCAACGTGGCCCTCCTACAGGTAAGCAAAGCCTGGTGCACCCAGATGATGGTGGAGCAGCTGAGAGGGAAGAGCTGTGAAGAAACGGGATCTCCACAGTTCCTGCTAGGCAGGTTCCCACCTCCAGCCCACTTCCTTAGAGTCGACCCACCTGCAAACCACGGCACCCTCCGAGTAGCCCACTTGCAAGTCTTGCGATAGGCCTGGGGTGGGGCAGTGCAGGTTAAGGGGCAGGAGGCGAGCATACGCAAGCCCTGGGGTGTGTGCTTAGCCACGTTCGACTCCCCATTTCCAAACCAACACCGAGACCCCCGCTAAGGCTTTGTTTCCCCAAGTTACCGGAGAGAACGCGGAGCAGTGCTGCCGCCTTGTGGCACACTGCCGTAACAACCTTACAAACTGTGCCGAAGGGCTCCTATCATTCACAAGGCCTGCGGCCGGCGGCTTCGCAAACACAACCCTGCCCTCAAGAAATATCCTGGGCTCGGTAATCTGAAACGAATTCAAATCAGGCCCGACTCTCAGGCAGAAACCTTACAAGACCTCAGTGGTACTCACGCGCGTTTTAGAAAACACCACATTCAAATGAAAAGATGCTCAGCATCTGTCTTGATTAGAGAGTGCAAGGGAAGCTAGACGAGGGTTTCCCTGGCTGCAGTCCTCACAAACCCTAAAAGCGTAAGTGCTCAAGAGGGCATGCCCAACAGAGAAGCCTACTATTGCTGTGGCTGGCATTGTAAATTGGTAACAGCCGGTAGGAGGATCAGTAGGCAAGTTCCTTACCAGACTAAACACTGGAGGGACCACGAGATTGGGCAACCCCGCTGCAGGTCGGATAACCAGAGACTAGCATCATTGGAAGGAAGCACTTGCACCCCAGCGGTCGTCGTGGTACCCTTTACCACAGCCGAGACACGCAAGCGCACGAAATATCGAACGAGGGGTGAATGGAGAAAGGTGTTCTGCTACCTACACTCCCTCGACTACCACTCGTCCACAGAACCAAATGAACTCATACCATTTGCAGCAGCGTGGGTGCAGCAGTAGATGATCTCACTAATTCTGGTAGAGACAGCAAGACACATATCGCAGGATATCTCTTATATGTGCAGTCTAAATAGGGATACAAAGGAAACACAGGGTTCACAGAGGGAAGAAAGAAGCGTGGAGTTCTCAGAGGGGGAAATTGGAGACCGGGGAAGGGTGAAGTGGGAGGTTGGGATTCAGAGAAACACACTTAACTTATCAAAAAGTGCTCATCAAGGGCGACCCCCCCAAAAGCACAGGGAACGCTGCAAAACATTCCTCAATCAACTAACAGGGCAAAGAATCTGAAACGCTACGGGTACAGCTACGTTTATAATTGCATCAAGCGGCTGTAGAACTCAGCAGACGCAACACTGTATGTAAACTATGCTGAGAGGGAAAAGGATTGCTCAACGACAAGGCAAAGAAGGGGTTAAGAAACGCCTAGTCTGTTACCTCAGGCCTCTGTGACATCGGCCGGTGTCACACCCCTGGAGCCTCAGCAGGCCTGGGTCCCACGGCTGGAGTATGCTGCTGCTGAGGGAACAAGGTAGCAGGACGTGCCACCTGACCAGCGGCCCCTCGGACCTCTACTGCCCATTCTCCCCTGCGTGGTACCACAATGTCCCCATCCAACGTGGCCCTCCTACAGGTAAGCAAAGCCTGGTGCACCCACATGATGGTGGAGCAGCTGAGAGGGAAGAGCTGTGAAGAAACGGGATCTCCACAGTTCCTGCTAGGCAGGTTCCCACCTCCAGCCCACTTCCTTAGAGTCGACCCACCTGCAAACCACGGCACCCTCCGAGTAGCCCACTTGCAAGTCTTGCGATAGGCCTGGGGTGGGGCAGTGCAGGTTAAGGGGCAGGAGGCGAGCATACGCAAGCCCTGGGGTGTGTGCTTAGCCACGTTCGACTCCCCATTTCCAAACCAACACCGAGACCCCCGCTAAGGCTTTGTTTCCCCAAGTTACCGGAGAGAACGCGGAGCAGTGCTGCCGCCTTGTGGCACACTGCCGTAACAACCTTACAAACTGTGCCGAAGGGCTCCTATCATTCACAAGGCCTGCGGCCGGCGGCTTCGCAAACACAACCCTGCCCTCAAGAAATATCCTGGGCTCGGTAATCTGAAACGAATTCAAATCAGGCCCGACTCTCAGGCAGAAACCTTACAAGACCTCAGTGGTACTCACGCGCGTTTTAGAAAACAGCACATTCAAATGAAAAGATGCTCAGCATCTGTCTTGATTAGAGAGTGCAAGGGAAGCTAGACGAGGGTTTCCCTGGCTGCAGTCCTCACAAACCCTAAAAGCGTAAGTGCTCAAGAGGGCATGCCCAACAGAGAAGCCTACTATTGCTGTGGCTGGCATTGTAAATTGGTAACAGCCGGTAGGAAGATCAGTAGGCAAGTTCCTTACCAGACTAAACACTGGAGGGACCACGAGATTGGGCAACCCCGTTGCAGGTCGGATAAACAGACACTAGCATCATTGGAAGGAAGCACTTGCACCCCAGCGGTCGTTGTGGTACCCTTTACCACAGCCGAGACACGCAAGCGCACGAAATATCGAACGAGGGGTGAATGGAGAAAGGTGTTCTGCTACCTACACTCCCTCGACTACCACTCGTCCACAGAACCAAATGAACTCATACCATTTGCAGCAGCGTGGGTGCAGCAGTAGATGATCTCACTAATTCTGGTAGAGACAGCAAGACACATATCGCAGGATATCTCTTATATGTGCAGTCTAAATAGGGATACAAAGGAAACACAGGATTCACAGAGGGAAGAAAGAAGCGTGGAGTTCTCAGAGGGGGAAATTGGAGACCGGGGAAGGGTGAAGTGGGAGGTTGGGATTCAGAGAGACACACTTAACTTATCAAAAAGTGCTCATCAAGGGCGACCCCCCCAAAAGCACAGGGAACGCTGCAAAACATTCCTCAATCAACTAACAGGGCAAAGAATCTGAAACGCTACGGGTACAGCTACGTTTATAATTGCATCAAGCGGCTGTAGAACTCAGCAGACGCAACACTGTATGTAAACTATGCTGAGAGGGAAAAGGATTGCTCAACGACAAGGCAAAGAAGGGGTTAAGAAACGCCTAGTCTGTTACCTCAGGCCTCTGTGACATCGGCCGGTGTCACACCCCTGGAGCCTCAGCAGGCCTGGGTCCCACGGCTGGAGTATGCTGCTGCTGAGGGAACAAGGTAGCAGGACGTGCCACCTGACCAGCGGCCCCTCGGACCTCTACTGCCCATTCTCCCCTGCGTGGTACCACAATGTCCCGATCCAACGTGGCCCTCCTACAGGTAAGTAAAGCCTGGTGCACCCAGATGATGGTGGAGCAGCTGAGAGGGAAGAGCTGTGAAGAAACGGGATCTCCACAGTTCCTGCTAGGCAGGTTCCCACCTCCAGCCCACTTCCTTAGAGTCGACCCACCTGCAAACCACGGCACCCTCCGAGTAGCCCACTTGCAAGTCTTGCGATAGGCCTGGGGTGGGGCAGTGCAGGTTAAGGGGCAGGAGGCGAGCATACGCAAGCCCTGGGGTGTGTGCTTAGCCACGTTCGACTCCCCATTTCCAAACCAACACCGAGACCCCCGCTAAGGCTTTGTTTCCCCAAGTTACCGGAGAGAACGCGGAGCAGTGCTGCCGCCTTGTGGCACACTGCCGTAACAACCTTACAAACTGTGCCGAAGGGCTCCTATCATTCACAAGGCCTGCGGCCGGCGGCTTTGCAAACACAACCCTGCCCTCAAGAAATATCCTGGGCTAGGTAATCTGAAACGAATTCAAATCAGGCCCGACTCTCAGGCAGAAACCTTACAAGACCTCAGTGGTACTCACGCGCGTTTTAGAAAACACCACATTCAAATGAAAAGATGCTCAGCATCTGTCTTGATTAGAGAGTGCAAGGGAAGCTAGACGAGGGTTTCCCTGGCTGCAGTCCTCACAAACCCTAAAAGCGTAAGTGCTCAAGAGGGCATGCCCAACAGGGAAGCCTACTATTGCTGTGGCTGGCATTGTAAATTGGTAACAGCCGGTAGGAAGATCAGTAGGCAAGTTCCTTACCAGACTAAACACTGGAGGGACCACGAGATTGGGCAACCCCGTTGCAGGTCGGATAAACAGAGACTAGCATCATTGGAAGGAAGCACTTGCACCCCAGCGGTCGTTGTGGTACCCTTTACCACAGCCGAGACACGCAAGCGCACGAAATATCGAACGAGGGGTGAATGGAGAAAGGTGTTCTGCTACCTACACTCCCTCGACTACCACTCGTCCACAGAACCAAATGAACTCATACCATTTGCAGCAGCGTGGGTGCAGCAGTAGATGATCTCACTAATTCTGGTAGAGACAGCAAGACACATATCGCAGGATATCTCTTATATGTGCAGTCTAAATAGGGATACAAAGGAAACACAGGGTTCACAGAGGGAAGAAAGAAGCGTGGAGTTCTCAGAGGGGGAAATTGGAGACCGGGGAAGGGTGAAGTGGGAGGTTGGGATTCAGAGAAACACACCTAACTTATCAAAAAGTGCTCATCAAGGGCGACCCCCCCAAAAGCACAGGGAACGCTGCAAAACATTCCTCAATCAACTAACAGGGCAAAGAATCTGAAACGCTACGGGTACAGCTACGTTTATAATTGCATCAAGCGGCTGTAGAACTCAGCAGACGCAACACTGTATATAAACTATGCTGAGAGGGAAAAGGATTGCTCAACGACAAGGCAAAGAAGGGGTTAAGAAACGCCTAGTCTGTTACCTCAGGCCTCTGTGACATCGGCCGGTGTCACACCCCTGGAGCCTCAGCAGGCCTGGGTCCCACGGCTGGAGTATGCTGCTGCTGAGGGAACAAGGTAGCAGGACGTGCCACCTGACCAGCGGCCCCTCGGACCTCTACTGCCCATTCTCCCCTGCGTGGTACCACAATGTCCCGATCCAACGTGGCCCTCCTACAGGTAAGCAAAGCCTGGTGCACCCAGATGATGGTGGAGCAGCTGAGAGGGAAGAGCTGTGAAGAAACGGGATCTCCACAGTTCCTGCTAGGCAGGTTCCCACCTCCAGCCCACTTCCTTAGAGTCGACCCACCTGCAAACCACGGCACCCTCCGAGTAGCCCACTTGCAAGTCTTGCGATAGGCCTGGGGTGGGGCAGTGCAGGTTAAGGGGCAGGAGGCGAGCATACGCAAGCCCTGGGGTGTGTGCTTAGCCACGTTCGACTCCCCATTTCCAAACCAACACCGAGACCCCCGCTAAGGCTTTGTTTCCCCAAGTTACCGGAGAGAACGCGGAGCAGTGCTGCCGCCTTGTGGCACACTGCCGTAACAACCTTACAAACTGTGCCGAAGGGCTCCTATCATTCACAAGGCCTGCGGCCGGCGGCTTCGCAAACACAACCCTGCCCTCAAGAAATATCCTGGGCTCGGTAATCTGAAACGAATTCAAATCAGGCCCGACTCTCAGGCAGAAACCTTACAAGACCTCAGTGGTACTCACGCGCGTTTTAGAAAACACCACATTCAAATGAAAAGATGCTCAGCATCTGTCTTGATTAGAGAGTGCAAGGGAAGCTAGACGAGGGTTTCCCTGGCTGCAGTCCTCACAAACCCTAAAAGCGTAAGTGCTCAAGAGGGCATGCCCAACAGAGAAGCCTACTATTGCTGTGGCTGGCATTGTAAATTGGTAACAGCCGGTAGGAGGATCAGTAGGCAAGTTCCTTACCAGACTAAACACTGGAGGGACCACGAGATTGGGCAACCCCGCTGCAGGTCGGATAACCAGAGACTAGCATCATTGGAAGGAAGCACTTGCACCCCAGCGGTCGTTGTGGTACCCTTTACCACAGCCAAGACACGCAAGCGCACGAAATATCGAACGAGGGGTGAATGGAGAAAGGTGTTCTGCTACCTACACTCCCTCGACTACCACTCGTCCACAGAACCAAATGAACTCATACCATTTGCAGCAGCGTGGGTGCAGCAGTAGATGATCTCACTAATTCTGGTAGAGACAGCAAGACACTTATCGCAGGATATCTCTTATATGTGCAGTCTAAATAGGGATACAAAGGAAACACAGGGTTCACAGAGGGAAGAAAGAAGCGTGGAGTTCTCAGAGGGGGAAATTGGCGACCGGGGAAGGGTGAAGTGGGAGGTTGGGATTCAGAGAAACACACTTAACTTATCAAAAAGTGCTCATCAAGGGCGACCCCCCCAAAAGCACAGGGAACGCTGCAAAACATTCCTCAATCAACTAACAGGGCAAAGAATCTGAAACGCTACGGGTACAGCTACGTTTATAATTGCATCAAGCGGCTGTAGAACTCAGCAGACGCAACACTGTATATAAACTATGCTGAGAGGGAAAAGGATTGCTCAACGACAAGGCAAAGAAGGGGTTAAGAAACGCCTAGTCTGTTACCTCAGGCCTCTGTGACATCGGCCGGTGTCACACCCCTGGAGCCTCAGCAGGCCTGGGTCCCACGGCTGGAGTATGCTGCTGCTGAGGGAACAAGGTAGCAGGACGTGCCACCTGACCAGCGGCCCCTCGGACCTCTACTGCCCATTCTCCCCTGCGTGGTACCACAATGTCCCCATCCAACGTGGCCCTCCTACAGGTAAGTAAAGCCTGGTGCACCCAGATGATGGTGGAGCAGCTGAGAGGGAAGAGCTGTGAAGAAACGGGATCTCCACAGTTCCTGCTAGGCAGGTTCCCACCTCCAGCCCACTTCCTTAGAGTCGACCCACCTGCAAACCACGGCACCCTCCGAGTAGCCCACTTGCAAGTCTTGCGATAGGCCTGGGGTGGGGCAGTGCAGGTTAAGGGGCAGGAGGCGAGCATACGCAAGCCCTGGGGTGTGTGCTTAGCCACGTTCGACTCCCCATTTCCAAACCAACACCGAGACCCCCGCTAAGGCTTTGTTTCCCCAAGTTACCGGAGAGAACGCGGAGCAGTGCTGCCGCCTTGTGGCACACTGCCGTAACAACCTTACAAACTGTGCCGAAGGGCTCCTATCATTCACAAGGCCTGCGGCCGGCGGCTTCGCAAACACAACCCTGCCCTCAAGAAATATCCTGGGCTCGGTAATCTGAAACGAATTCAAATCAGGCCCGACTCTCAGGCAGAAACCTTACAAGACCTCAGTGGTACTCACGCGCGTTTTAGAAAACACCACATTCAAATGAAAAGATGCTCAGCATCTGTCTTGATTAGAGAGTGCAAGGGAAGCTAGACGAGGGTTTCCCTGGCTGCAGTCCTCACAAACCCTAAAAGCGTAAGTGCTCAAGAGGGCATGCCCAACAGAGAAGCCTACTATTGCTGTGGCTGGCATTGTAAATTGGTAACAGCCGGTAGGAGGATCAGTAGGCAAGTTCCTTACCAGACTAAACACTGGAGGGACCACGAGATTGGGCAACCCCGCTGCAGGTCGGATAACCAGAGACTAGCATCATTGGAAGGAAGCACTTGCACCCCAGCGGTCGTTGTGGTACCCTTTACCACAGCCGAGACACGCAAGCGCACGAAATATCGAACGAGGGGTGAATGGAGAAAGGTGTTCTGCTACCTACACTCCCTCGACTACCACTCGTCCACAGAACCAAATGAACTCATACCATTTGCAGCAGCGTGGGTGCAGCAGTAGATGATCTCACTAATTCTGGTAGAGACAGCAAGACACATATCGCAGGATATCTCTTATATGTGCAGTCTAAATAGGGATACAAAGGAAACACAGGATTCACAGAGGGAAGAAAGAAGCGTGGAGTTCTCAGAGGGGGAAATTGGAGACCGGGGAAGGGTGAAGTGGGAGGTTGGGATTCAGAGAAACACACTTAACTTATCAAAAAGTGCTCATCAAGGGCGACCCCCCCAAAAGCACAGGGAACGCTGCAAAACATTCCTCAATCAACTAACAGGGCAAAGAATCTGAAACGCTACGGGTACAGCTACGTTTATAATTGCATCAAGCGGCTGTAGAACTCAGCAGACGCAACACTGTATGTAAACTATGCTGAGAGGGAAAAGGATTGCTCAACGACAAGGCAAAGAAGGGGTTAAGAAACGCCTAGTCTGTTACCTCAGGCCTCTGTGACATCGGCCGGTGTCACACCCCTGGAGCCTCAGCAGGCCTGGGTCCCACGGCTGGAGTATGCTGCTGCTGAGGGAACAAGGTAGCAGGACGTGCCACCTGACCAGCGGCCCCTCGGACCTCTACTGCCCATTCTCCCCTGCGTGGTACCACAATGTCCCGATCCAACGTGGCCCTCCTACAGGTAAGCAAAGCCTGGTGCACCCAGATGATGGTGGAGCAGCTGAGAGGGAAGAGCTGTGAAGAAACGGGATCTCCACAGTTCCTGCTAGGCAGGTTCCCACCTCCAGCCCACTTCCTTAGAGTCGACCCACCTGCAAACCACGGCACCCTCCGAGTAGCCCACTTGCAAGTCTTGCGATAGGCCTGGGGTGGGGCAGTGCAGGTTAAGGGGCAGGAGGCGAGCATACGCAAGCCCTGGGGTGTGTGCTTAGCCACGTTCGACTCCCCATTTCCAAACCAACACCGAGACCCCCGCTAAGGCTTTGTTTCCCCAAGTTACCGGAGAGAAAACGGAGCAGTGCTGCCGCCTTGTGGCACACTGCCGTAACAACCTTACAAACTGTGCCGAAGGGCTCCTATCATTCACAAGGCCTGCGGCCGGCGGCTTTGCAAACACAACCCTGCCCTCAAGAAATATCCTGGGCTAGGTAATCTGAAACGAATTCAAATCAGGCCCGACTCTCAGGCAGAAACCTTACAAGACCTCAGTGGTACTCACGCGCGTTTTAGAAAACACCACATTCAAATGAAAAGATGCTCAGCATCTGTCTTGATTAGAGAGTGCAAGGGAAGCTAGACGAGGGTTTCCCTGGCTGCAGTCCTCACAAACCCTAAAAGCGTAAGTGCTCAAGAGGGCATGCCCAACAGGGAAGCCTACTATTGCTGTGGCTGGCATTGTAAATTGGTAACAGCCGGTAGGAAGATCAGTAGGCAAGTTCCTTACCAGACTAAACACTGGAGGGACCACGAGATTGGGCAACCCCGTTGCAGGTCGGATAAACAGAGACTAGCATCATTGGAAGGAAGCACTTGCACCCCAGCGGTCGTCGTGGTACCCTTTACCACAGCCGAGACACGCAAGCGCACGAAATATCGAACGAGGGGTGAATGGAGAAAGGTGTTCTGCTACCTACACTCCCTCGACTACCACTCGTCCACAGAACCAAATGAACTCATACCATTTGCAGCAGCGTGGGTGCAGCAGTAGATGATCTCACTAATTCTGGTAGAGACAGCAAGACACATATCGCAGGATATCTCTTATATGTGCAGTCTAAATAGGGATACAAAGGAAACACAGGGTTCACAGAGGGAAGAAAGAAGCGTGGAGTTCTCAGAGGGGGAAATTGGAGACCGGGGAAGGGTGAAGTGGGAGGTTGGGATTCAGAGAAACACACCTAACTTATCAAAAAGTGCTCATCAAGGGCGACCCCCCCAAAAGCACAGGGAACGCTGCAAAACATTCCTCAATCAACTAACAGGGCAAAGAATCTGAAACGCTACGGGTACAGCTACGTTTATAATTGCATCAAGCGGCTGTAGAACTCAGCAGACGCAACACTGTATATAAACTATGCTGAGAGGGAAAAGGATTGCTCAACGACAAGGCAAAGAAGGGGTTAAGAAACGCCTAGTCTGTTACCTCAGGCCTCTGTGACATCGGCCGGTGTCACACCCCTGGAGCCTCAGCAGGCCTGGGTCCCACGGCTGGAGTATGCTGCTGCTGAGGGAACAAGGTAGCAGGACGTGCCACCTGACCAGCGGCCCCTCGGACCTCTACTGTCCATTCTCCCCTGCGTGGTACCACAATGTCCCGATCCAACGTGGCCCTCCTACAGGTAAGCAAAGCCTGGTGCACCCAGATGATGGTGGAGCAGCTGAGAGGGAAGAGCTGTGAAGAAACGGGATCTCCACAGTTCCTGCTAGGCAGGTTCCCACCTCCAGCCCACTTCCTTAGAGTCGACCCACCTGCAAACCACGGCACCCTCCGAGTAGCCCACTTGCAAGTCTTGCGATAGGCCTGGGGTGGGGCAGTGCAGGTTAAGGGGCAGGAGGCGAGCATACGCAAGCCCTGGGGTGTGTGCTTAGCCACGTTCGACTCCCCATTTCCAAACCAACACCGAGACCCCCGCTAAGGCTTTGTTTCCCCAAGTTACCGGAGAGAACGCGGAGCAGTGCTGCCGCCTTGTGGCACACTGCCGTAACAACCTTACAAACTGTGCCGAAGGGCTCCTATCATTCACAAGGCCTGCGGCCGGCGGCTTCGCAAACACAACCCTGCCCTCAAGAAATATCCTGGGCTCGGTAATCTGAAACGAATTCAAATCAGGCCCGACTCTCAGGCAGAAACCTTACAAGACCTCAGTGGTACTCACGCGCGTTTTAGAAAACACCACATTCAAATGAAAAGATGCTCAGCATCTGTCTTGATTAGAGAGTGCAAGGGAAGCTAGACGAGGGTTTCCCTGGCTGCAGTCCTCACAAACCCTAAAAGCGTAAGTGCTCAAGAGGGCATGCCCAACAGAGAAGCCTACTATTGCTGTGGCTGGCATTGTAAATTGGTAACAGCCGGTAGGAGGATCAGTAGGCAAGTTCCTTACCAGACTAAACACTGGAGGGACCACGAGATTGGGCAACCCCGCTGCAGGTCGGATAACCAGAGACTAGCATCATTGGAAGGAAGCACTTGCACCCCAGCGGTCGTCGTGGTACCCTTTACCACAGCCGAGACACGCAAGCGCACGAAATATCGAACGAGGGGTGAATGGAGAAAGGTGTTCTGCTACCTACACTCCCTCGACTACCACTCGTCCACAGAACCAAATGAACTCATACCATTTGCAGCAGCGTGGGTGCAGCAGTAGATGATCTCACTAATTCTGGTAGAGACAGCAAGACACATATCGCAGGATATCTCTTATATGTGCAGTCTAAATAGGGATACAAAGGAAACACAGGGTTCACAGAGGGAAGAAAGAAGCGTGGAGTTCTCAGAGGGGGAAATTGGAGACCGGGGAAGGGTGAAGTGGGAGGTTGGGATTCAGAGAAACACACTTAACTTATCAAAAAGTGCTCATCAAGGGCGACCCCCCCAAAAGCACAGGGAACGCTGCAAAACATTCCTCAATCAACTAACAGGGCAAAGAATCTGAAACGCTACGGGTACAGCTACGTTTATAATTGCATCAAGCGGCTGTAGAACTCAGCAGACGCAACACTGTATGTAAACTATGCTGAGAGGGAAAAGGATTGCTCAACGACAAGGCAAAGAAGGGGTTAAGAAACGCCTATTCTGTTACCTCAGGCCTCTGTGACATCGGCCGGTGTCACACCCCTGGAGCCTCAGCAGGCCTGGGTCCCACGGCTGGAGTATGCTGCTGCTGAGGGAACAAGGTAGCAGGACGTGCCACCTGACCAGCGGCCCCTCGGACCTCTACTGCCCATTCTCCCCTGCGTGGTACCACAATGTCCCCATCCAACGTGGCCCTCCTACAGGTAAGCAAAGCCTGGTGCACCCACATGATGGTGGAGCAGCTGAGAGGGAAGAGCTGTGAAGAAACGGGATCTCCACAGTTCCTGCTAGGCAGGTTCCCACCTCCAGCCCACTTCCTTAGAGTCGACCCACCTGCAAACCACGGCACCCTCCGAGTAGCCCACTTGCAAGTCTTGCGATAGGCCTGGGGTGGGGCAGTGCAGGTTAAGGGGCAGGAGGCGAGCATACGCAAGCCCTGGGGTGTGTGCTTAGCCACGTTCGACTCCCCATTTCCAAACCAACACCGAGACCCCCGCTAAGGCTTTGTTTCCCCAAGTTACCGGAGAGAACGCGGAGCAGTGCTGCCGCCTTGTGGCACACTGCCGTAACAACCTTACAAACTGTGCCGAAGGGCTCCTATCATTCACAAGGCCTGCGGCCGGCGGCTTCGCAAACACAACCCTGCCCTCAAGAAATATCCTGGGCTCGGTAATCTGAAACGAATTCAAATCAGGCCCGACTCTCAGGCAGAAACCTTACAAGACCTCAGTGGTACTCACGCGCGTTTTAGAAAACAGCACATTCAAATGAAAAGATGCTCAGCATCTGTCTTGATTAGAGAGTGCAAGGGAAGCTAGACGAGGGTTTCCCTGGCTGCAGTCCTCACAAACCCTAAAAGCGTAAGTGCTCAAGAGGGCATGCCCAACAGAGAAGCCTACTATTGCTGTGGCTGGCATTGTAAATTGGTAACAGCCGGTAGGAAGATCAGTAGGCAAGTTCCTTACCAGACTAAACACTGGAGGGACCACGAGATTGGGCAACCCCGTTGCAGGTCGGATAAACAGACACTAGCATCATTGGAAGGAAGCACTTGCACCCCAGCGGTCGTTGTGGTACCCTTTACCACAGCCGAGACACGCAAGCGCACGAAATATCGAACGAGGGGTGAATGGAGAAAGGTGTTCTGCTACCTACACTCCCTCGACTACCACTCGTCCACAGAACCAAATGAACTCATACCATTTGCAGCAGCGTGGGTGCAGCAGTAGATGATCTCACTAATTCTGGTAGAGACAGCAAGACACATATCGCAGGATATCTCTTATATGTGCAGTCTAAATAGGGATACAAAGGAAACACAGGATTCACAGAGGGAAGAAAGAAGCGTGGAGTTCTCAGAGGGGGAAATTGGAGACCGGGGAAGGGTGAAGTGGGAGGTTGGGATTCAGAGAGACACACTTAACTTATCAAAAAGTGCTCATCAAGGGCGACCCCCCCAAAAGCACAGGGAACGCTGCAAAACATTCCTCAATCAACTAACAGGGCAAAGAATCTGAAACGCTACGGGTACAGCTACGTTTATAATTGCATCAAGCGGCTGTAGAACTCAGCAGACGCAACACTGTATGTAAACTATGCTGAGAGGGAAAAGGATTGCTCAACGACAAGGCAAAGAAGGGGTTAAGAAACGCCTAGTCTGTTACCTCAGGCCTCTGTGACATCGGCCGGTGTCACACCCCTGGAGCCTCAGCAGGCCTGGGTCCCACGGCTGGAGTATGCTGCTGCTGAGGGAACAAGGTAGCAGGACGTGCCACCTGACCAGCGGCCCCTCGGACCTCTACTGCCCATTCTCCCCTGCGTGGTACCACAATGTCCCGATCCAACGTGGCCCTCCTACAGGTAAGTAAAGCCTGGTGCACCCAGATGATGGTGGAGCAGCTGAGAGGGAAGAGCTGTGAAGAAACGGGATCTCCACAGTTCCTGCTAGGCAGGTTCCCACCTCCAGCCCACTTCCTTAGAGTCGACCCACCTGCAAACCACGGCACCCTCCGAGTAGCCCACTTGCAAGTCTTGCGATAGGCCTGGGGTGGGGCAGTGCAGGTTAAGGGGCAGGAGGCGAGCATACGCAAGCCCTGGGGTGTGTGCTTAGCCACGTTCGACTCCCCATTTCCAAACCAACACCGAGACCCCCGCTAAGGCTTTGTTTCCCCAAGTTACCGGAGAGAACGCGGAGCAGTGCTGCCGCCTTGTGGCACACTGCCGTAACAACCTTACAAACTGTGCCGAAGGGCTCCTATCATTCACAAGGCCTGCGGCCGGCGGCTTCGCAAACACAACCCTGCCCTCAAGAAATATCCTGGGCTCGGTAATCTGAAACGAATTCAAATCAGGCCCGACTCTCAGGCAGAAACCTTACAAGACCTCAGTGGTACTCACGCGCGTTTTAGAAAACACCACATTCAAATGAAAAGATGCTCAGCATCTGTCTTGATTAGAGAGTGCAAGGGAAGCTAGACGAGGGTTTCCCTGGCTGCAGTCCTCACAAACCCTAAAAGCGTAAGTGCTCAAGAGGGCATGCCCAACAGAGAAGCCTACTATTGCTGTGGCTGGCATTGTAAATTGGTAACAGCCGGTAGGAGGATCAGTAGGCAAGTTCCTTACCAGACTAAACACTGGAGGGACCACGAGATTGGGCAACCCCGCTGCAGGTCGGATAACCAGAGACTAGCATCATTGGAAGGAAGCACTTGCACCCCAGCGGTCGTCGTGGTACCCTTTACCACAGCCGAGACACGCAAGCGCACGAAATATCGAACGAGGGGTGAATGGAGAAAGGTGTTCTGCTACCTACACTCCCTCGACTACCACTCGTCCACAGAACCAAATGAACTCATACCATTTGCAGCAGCGTGGGTGCAGCAGTAGATGATCTCACTAATTCTGGTAGAGACAGCAAGACACATATCGCAGGATATCTCTTATATGTGCAGTCTAAATAGGGATACAAAGGAAACACAGGGTTCACAGAGGGAAGAAAGAAGCGTGGAGTTCTCAGAGGGGGAAATTGGAGACCGGGGAAGGGTGAAGTGGGAGGTTGGGATTCAGAGAAACACACTTAACTTATCAAAAAGTGCTCATCAAGGGCGACCCCCCCAAAAGCACAGGGAACGCTGCAAAACATTCCTCAATCAACTAACAGGGCAAAGAATCTGAAACGCTACGGGTACAGCTACGTTTATAATTGCATCAAGCGGCTGTAGAACTCAGCAGACGCAACACTGTATGTAAACTATGCTGAGAGGGAAAAGGATTGCTCAACGACAAGGCAAAGAAGGGGTTAAGAAACGCCTAGTCTGTTACCTCAGGCCTCTGTGACATCGGCCGGTGTCACACCCCTGGAGCCTCAGCAGGCCTGGGTCCCACGGCTGGAGTATGCTGCTGCTGAGGGAACAAGGTAGCAGGACGTGCCACCTGACCAGCGGCCCCTCGGACCTCTACTGCCCATTCTCCCCTGCGTGGTACCACAATGTCCCGATCCAACGTGGCCCTCCTACAGGTAAGCAAAGCCTGGTGCACCCAGATGATGGTGGAGCAGCTGAGAGGGAAGAGCTGTGAAGAAACGGGATCTCCACAGTTCCTGCTAGGCAGGTTCCCACCTCCAGCCCACTTCCTTAGAGTCGACCCACCTGCAAACCACGGCACCCTCCGAGTAGCCCACTTGCAAGTCTTGCGATAGGCCTGGGGTGGGGCAGTGCAGGTTAAGGGGCAGGAGGCGAGCATACGCAAGCCCTGGGGTGTGTGCTTAGCCACGTTCGACTCCCCATTTCCAAACCAACACCGAGACCCCCGCTAAGGCTTTGTTTCCCCAAGTTACCGGAGAGAACGCGGAGCAGTGCTGCCGCCTTGTGGCACACTGCCGTAACAACCTTACAAACTGTGCCGAAGGGCTCCTATCATTCACAAGGCCTGCGGCCGGCGGCTTCGCAAACACAACCCTGCCCTCAAGAAATATCCTGGGCTCGGTAATCTGAAACGAATTCAAATCAGGCCCGACTCTCAGGCAGAAACCTTACAAGACCTCAGTGGTACTCACGCGCGTTTTAGAAAACACCACATTCAAATGAAAAGATGCTCAGCATCTGTCTTGATTAGAGAGTGCAAGGGAAGCTAGACGAGGGTTTCCCTGGCTGCAGTCCTCACAAACCCTAAAAGCGTAAGTGCTCAAGAGGGCATGCCCAACAGAGAAGCCTACTATTGCTGTGGCTGGCATTGTAAATTGGTAACAGCCGGTAGGAGGATCAGTAGGCAAGTTCCTTACCAGACTAAACACTGGAGGGACCACGAGATTGGGCAACCCCGCTGCAGGTCGGATAACCAGAGACTAGCATCATTGGAAGGAAGCACTTGCACCCCAGCGGTCGTCGTGGTACCCTTTACCACAGCCGAGACACGCAAGCGCACGAAATATCGAACGAGGGGTGAATGGAGAAAGGTGTTCTGCTACCTACACTCCCTCGACTACCACTCGTCCACAGAACCAAATGAACTCATACCATTTGCAGCAGCGTGGGTGCAGCAGTAGATGATCTCACTAATTCTGGTAGAGACAGCAAGACACATATCGCAGGATATCTCTTATATGTGCAGTCTAAATAGGGATACAAAGGAAACACAGGGTTCACAGAGGGAAGAAAGAAGCGTGGAGTTCTCAGAGGGGGAAATTGGAGACCGGGGAAGGGTGAAGTGGGAGGTTGGGATTCAGAGAAACACACTTAACTTATCAAAAAGTGCTCATCAAGGGCGACCCCCCCAAAAGCACAGGGAACGCTGCAAAACATTCCTCAATCAACTAACAGGGCAAAGAATCTGAAACGCTACGGGTACAGCTACGTTTATAATTGCATCAAGCGGCTGTAGAACTCAGCAGACGCAACACTGTATGTAAACTATGCTGAGAGGGAAAAGGATTGCTCAAGACAAGGCAAAGAAGGGGTTAAGAAACGCCTAGTCTGTTACCTCAGGCCTCTGTGACATCGGCCGGTGTCACACCCCTGGAGCCTCAGCAGGCCTGGGTCCCACGGCTGGAGTATGCTGCTGCTGAGGGAACAAGGTAGCAGGACGTGCCACCTGACCAGCGGCCCCTCGGACCTCTACTGCCCATTCTCCCCTGCGTGGTACCACAATGTCCCCATCCAACGTGGCCCACCTACAGGTAAGCAAAGCCTGGTGCACCCAGATGATGGTGGAGCAGCTGAGAGGGAAGAGCTGTGAAGAAACGGGATCTCCACAGTTCCTGCTAGGCAGGTTCCCACCTCCAGCCCACTTCCTTAGAGTCGACCCACCTGCAAACCACGGCACCCTCCGAGTAGCCCACTTGCAAGTCTTGCGATAGGCCTGGGGTGGGGCAGTGCAGGTTAAGGGGCAGGAGGCGAGCATACGCAAGCCCTGGGGTGTGTGCTTAGCCACGTTCGACTCCCCATTTCCAAACCAACACCGAGACCCCCGCTAAGGCTTTGTTTCCCCAAGTTACCGGAGAGAACGCGGAGCAGTGCTGCCGCCTTGTGGCACACTGCCGTAACAACCTTACAAACTGTGCCGAAGGGCTCCTATCATTCACAAGGCCTGCGGCCGGCGGCTTCGCAAACACAACCCTGCCCTCAAGAAATATCCTGGGCTCGGTAATCTGAAACGAATTCAAATCAGGCCCGACTCTCAGGCAGAAACCTTACAAGACCTCAGTGGTACTCACGCGCGTTTTAGAAAACACCACATTCAAATGAAAAGATGCTCAGCATCTGTCTTGATTAGAGAGTGCAAGGGAAGCTAGACGAGGGTTTCCCTGGCTGCAGTCCTCACAAACCCTAAAAGCGTAAGTGCTCAAGAGGGCATGCCCAACAGAGAAGCCTACTATTGCTGTGGCTGGCATTGTAAATTGGTAACAGCCGGTAGGAGGATCAGTAGGCAAGTTCCTTACCAGACTAAACACTGGAGGGACCACGAGATTGGGCAACCCCGCTGCAGGTCGGATAACCAGAGACTAGCATCATTGGAAGGAAGCACTTGCACCCCAGCGGTCGTTGTGGTACCCTTTACCACAGCCGAGACACGCAAGCGCACGAAATATCGAACGAGGGGTGAATGGAGAAAGGTGTTCTGCTACCTACACTCCCTCGACTACCACTCGTCCACAGAACCAAATGAACTCATACCATTTGCAGCAGCGTGGGTGCAGCAGTAGATGATCTCACTAATTCTGGTAGAGACAGCAAGACACATATCGCAGGATATCTCTTATATGTGCAGTCTAAATAGGGATACAAAGGAAACACAGGATTCACAGAGGGAAGAAAGAAGCGTGGAGTTCTCAGAGGGGGAAATTGGAGACCGGGGAAGGGTGAAGTGGGAGGTTGGGATTCAGAGAAACACACTTAACTTATCAAAAAGTGCTCATCAAGGGCGACCCCCCCAAAAGCACAGGGAACGCTGCAAAACATTCCTCAATCAACTAACAGGGCAAAGAATCTGAAACGCTACGGGTACAGCTACGTTTATAATTGCATCAAGCGGCTGTAGAACTCAGCAGACGCAACACTGTATGTAAACTATGCTGAGAGGGAAAAGGATTGCTCAACGACAAGGCAAAGAAGGGGTTAAGAAACGCCTAGTCTGTTACCTCAGGCCTCTGTGACATCGGCCGGTGTCACACCCCTGGAGCCTCAGCAGGCCTGGGTCCCACGGCTGGAGTATGCTGCTGCTGAGGGAACAAGGTAGCAGGACGTGCCACCTGACCAGCGGCCCCTCGGACCTCTACTGCCCATTCTCCCCTGCGTGGTACCACAATGTCCCCATCCAACGTGGCCCTCCTACAGGTAAGCAAAGCCTGGTGCACCCACATGATGGTGGAGCAGCTGAGAGGGAAGAGCTGTGAAGAAACGGGATCTCCACAGTTCCTGCTAGGCAGGTTCCCACCTCCAGCCCACTTCCTTAGAGTCGACCCACCTGCAAACCACGGCACCCTCCGAGTAGCCCACTTGCAAGTCTTGCGATAGGCCTGGGGTGGGGCAGTGCAGGTTAAGGGGCAGGAGGCGAGCATACGCAAGCCCTGGGGTGTGTGCTTAGCCACGTTCGACTCCCCATTTCCAAACCAACACCGAGACCCCCGCTAAGGCTTTGTTTCCCCAAGTTACCGGAGAGAACGCGGAGCAGTGCTGCCGCCTTGTGGCACACTGCCGTAACAACCTTACAAACTGTGCCGAAGGGCTCCTATCATTCACAAGGCCTGCGGCCGGCGGCTTCGCAAACACAACCCTGCCCTCAAGAAATATCCTGGGCTCGGTAATCTGAAACGAATTCAAATCAGGCCCGACTCTCAGGCAGAAACCTTACAAGACCTCAGTGGTACTCACGCGCGTTTTAGAAAACACCACATTCAAATGAAAAGATGCTCAGCATCTGTCTTGATTAGAGAGTGCAAGGGAAGCTAGACGAGGGTTTCCCTGGCTGCAGTCCTCACAAACCCTAAAAGCGTAAGTGCTCAAGAGGGCATGCCCAACAGGGAAGCCTACTATTGCTGTGGCTGGCATTGTAAATTGGTAACAGCCGGTAGGAAGATCAGTAGGCAAGTTCCTTACCAGACTAAACACTGGAGGGACCACGAGATTGGGCAACCCCGTTGCAGGTCGGATAAACAGAGACTAGCATCATTGGAAGGAAGCACTTGCACCCCAGCGGTCGTCGTGGTACCCTTTACCACAGCCGAGACACGCAAGCGCACGAAATATCGAACGAGGGGTGAATGGAGAAAGGTGTTCTGCTACCTACACTCCCTCGACTACCACTCGTCCACAGAACCAAATGAACTCATACCATTTGCAGCAGCGTGGGTGCAGCAGTAGATGATCTCACTAATTCTGGTAGAGACAGCAAGACACATATCGCAGGATATCTCTTATATGTGCAGTCTAAATAGGGATACAAAGGAAACACAGGGTTCACAGAGGGAAGAAAGAAGCGTGGAGTTCTCAGAGGGGGAAATTGGAGACCGGGGAAGGGTGAAGTGGGAGGTTGGGATTCAGAGAAACACACTTAACTTATCAAAAAGTGCTCATCAAGGGCGACCCCCCCAAAAGCACAGGGAACGCTGCAAAACATTCCTCAATCAACTAACAGGGCAAAGAATCTGAAACGCTACGGGTACAGCTACGTTTATAATTGCATCAAGCGGCTGTAGAACTCAGCAGACGCAACACTGTATGTAAACTATGCTGAGAGGGAAAAGGATTGCTCAACGACAAGGCAAAGAAGGGGTTAAGAAACGCCTAGTCTGTTACCTCAGGCCTCTGTGACATCGGCCGGTGTCACACCCCTGGAGCCTCAGCAGGCCTGGGTCCCACGGCTGGAGTATGCTGCTGCTGAGGGAACAAGGTAGCAGGACGTGCCACCTGACCAGCGGCCCCTCGGACCTCTACTGCCCATTCTCCCCTGCGTGGTACCACAATGTCCCCATCCAACGTGGCCCTCCTACAGGTAAGCAAAGCCTGGTGCACCCACATGATGGTGGAGCAGCTGAGAGGGAAGAGCTGTGAAGAAACGGGATCTCCACAGTTCCTGCTAGGCAGGTTCCCACCTCCAGCCCACTTCCTTAGAGTCGACCCACCTGCAAACCACGGCACCCTCCGAGTAGCCCACTTGCAAGTCTTGCGATAGGCCTGGGGTGGGGCAGTGCAGGTTAAGGGGCAGGAGGCGAGCATACGCAAGCCCTGGGGTGTGTGCTTAGCCACGTTCGACTCCCCATTTCCAAACCAACACCGAGACCCCCGCTAAGGCTTTGTTTCCCCAAGTTACCGGAGAGAACGCGGAGCAGTGCTGCCGCCTTGTGGCACACTGCCATAACAACCTTACAAACTGTGCCGAAGGGCTCCTATCATTCACAAGGCCTGCGGCCGGCGGCTTCGCAAACACAACCCTGCCCTCAAGAAATATCCTGGGCTCGGTAATCTGAAACGAATTCAAATCAGGCCCGACTCTCAGGCAGAAACCTTACAAGACCTCAGTGGTACTCACGCGCGTTTTAGAAAACACCACATTCAAATGAAAAGATGCTCAGCATCTGTCTTGATTAGAGAGTGCAAGGGAAGCTAGACGAGGGTTTCCCTGGCTGCAGTCCTCACAAACCCTAAAAGCGTAAGTGCTCAAGAGGGCATGCCCAACAGAGAAGCCTACTATTGCTGTGGCTGGCATTGTAAATTGGTAACAGCCGGTAGGAGGATCAGTAGGCAAGTTCCTTACCAGACTAAACACTGGAGGGACCACGAGATTGGGCAACCCCGCTGCAGGTCGGATAACCAGAGACTAGCATCATTGGAAGGAAGCACTTGCACCCCAGCGGTCGTCGTGGTACCCTTTACCACAGCCGAGACACGCAAGCGCACGAAATATCGAACGAGGGGTGAATGGAGAAAGGTGTTCTGCTACCTACACTCCCTCGACTACCACTCGTCCACAGAACCAAATGAACTCATACCATTTGCAGCAGCGTGGGTGCAGCAGTAGATGATCTCACTAATTCTGGTAGAGACAGCAAGACACATATCGCAGGATATCTCTTATATGTGCAGTCTAAATAGGGATACAAAGGAAACACAGGGTTCACAGAGGGAAGAAAGAAGCGTGGAGTTCTCAGAGGGGGAAATTGGAGACCGGGGAAGGGTGAAGTGGGAGGTTGGGATTCAGAGAAACACACTTAACTTATCAAAAAGTGCTCATCAAGGGCGACCCCCCCAAAAGCACAGGGAACGCTGCAAAACATTCCTCAATCAACTAACAGGGCAAAGAATCTGAAACGCTACGGGTACAGCTACGTTTATAATTGCATCAAGCGGCTGTAGAACTCAGCAGACGCAACACTGTATGTAAACTATGCTGAGAGGGAAAAGGATTGCTCAACGACAAGGCAAAGAAGGGGTTAAGAAACGCCTAGTCTGTTACCTCAGGCCTCTGTGACATCGGCCGGTGTCACACCCCTGGAGCCTCAGCAGGCCTGGGTCCCACGGCTGGAGTATGCTGCTGCTGAGGGAACAAGGTAGCAGGACGTGCCACCTGACCAGCGGCCCCTCGGACCTCTACTGCCCATTCTCCCCTGCGTGGTACCACAATGTCCCGATCCAACGTGGCCCTCCTACAGGTAAGCAAAGCCTGGTGCACCCAGATGATGGTGGAGCAGCTGAGAGGGAAGAGCTGTGAAGAAACGGGATCTCCACAGTTCCTGCTAGGCAGGTTCCCACCTCCAGCCCACTTCCTTAGAGTCGACCCACCTGCAAACCACGGCACCCTCCGAGTAGCCCACTTGCAAGTCTTGCGATAGGCCTGGGGTGGGGCAGTGCAGGTTAAGGGGCAGGAGGCGAGCATACGCAAGCCCTGGGGTGTGTGCTTAGCCACGTTCGACTCCCCATTTCCAAACCAACACCGAGACCCCCGCTAAGGCTTTGTTTCCCCAAGTTACCGGAGAGAACGCGGAGCAGTGCTGCCGCCTTGTGGCACACTGCCGTAACAACCTTACAAACTGTGCCGAAGGGCTCCTATCATTCACAAGGCCTGCGGCCGGCGGCTTCGCAAACACAACCCTGCCCTCAAGAAATATCCTGGGCTCGGTAATCTGAAACGAATTCAAATCAGGCCCGACTCTCAGGCAGAAACCTTACAAGACCTCAGTGGTACTCACGCGCGTTTTAGAAAACACCACATTCAAATGAAAAGATGCTCAGCATCTGTCTTGATTAGAGAGTGCAAGGGAAGCTAGACGAGGGTTTCCCTGGCTGCAGTCCTCACAAACCCTAAAAGCGTAAGTGCTCAAGAGGGCATGCCCAACAGAGAAGCCTACTATTGCTGTGGCTGGCATTGTAAATTGGTAACAGCCGGTAGGAGGATCAGTAGGCAAGTTCCTTACCAGACTAAACACTGGAGGGACCACGAGATTGGGCAACCCCGCTGCAGGTCGGATAACCAGAGACTAGCATCATTGGAAGGAAGCACTTGCACCCCAGCGGTCGTCGTGGTACCCTTTACCACAGCCGAGACACGCAAGCGCACGAAATATCGAACGAGGGGTGAATGGAGAAAGGTGTTCTGCTACCTACACTCCCTCGACTACCACTCGTCCACAGAACCAAATGAACTCATACCATTTGCAGCAGCGTGGGTGCAGCAGTAGATGATCTCACTAATTCTGGTAGAGACAGCAAGACACATATCGCAGGATATCTCTTATATGTGCAGTCTAAATAGGGATACAAAGGAAACACAGGGTTCACAGAGGGAAGAAAGAAGCGTGGAGTTCTCAAAGGGGGAAATTGGAGACCGGGGAAGGGTGAAGTGGGAGGTTGGGATTCAGAGAAACACACTTAACTTATCAAAAAGTGCTCATCAAGGGCGACCCCCCCAAAAGCACAGGGAACGCTGCAAAACATTCCTCAATCAACTAACAGGGCAAAGAATCTGAAACGCTACGGGTACAGCTACGTTTATAATTGCATCAAGCGGCTGTAGAACTCAGCAGACGCAACACTGTATGTAAACTATGCTGAGAGGGAAAAGGATTGCTCAAGACAAGGCAAAGAAGGGGTTAAGAAACGCCTAGTCTGTTACCTCAGGCCTCTGTGACATCGGCCGGTGTCACACCCCTGGAGCCTCAGCAGGCCTGGGTCCCACGGCTGGAGTATGCTGCTGCTGAGGGAACAAGGTAGCAGGACGTGCCACCTGACCAGCGGCCCCTCGGACCTCTACTGCCCATTCTCCCCTGCGTGGTACCACAATGTCCCCATCCAACGTGGCCCACCTACAGGTAAGCAAAGCCTGGTGCACCCAGATGATGGTGGAGCAGCTGAGAGGGAAGAGCTGTGAAGAAACGGGATCTCCACAGTTCCTGCTAGGCAGGTTCCCACCTCCAGCCCACTTCCTTAGAGTCGACCCACCTGCAAACCACGGCACCCTCCGAGTAGCCCACTTGCAAGTCTTGCGATAGGCCTGGGGTGGGGCAGTGCAGGTTAAGGGGCAGGAGGCGAGCATACGCAAGCCCTGGGGTGTGTGCTTAGCCACGTTCGACTCCCCATTTCCAAACCAACACCGAGACCCCCGCTAAGGCTTTGTTTCCCCAAGTTACCGGAGAGAACGCGGAGCAGTGCTGCCGCCTTGTGGCACACTGCCGTAACAACCTTACAAACTGTGCCGAAGGGCTCCTATCATTCACAAGGCCTGCGGCCGGCGGCTTCGCAAACACAACCCTGCCCTCAAGAAATATCCTGGGCTCGGTAATCTGAAACGAATTCAAATCAGGCCCGACTCTCAGGCAGAAACCTTACAAGACCTCAGTGGTACTCACGCGCGTTTTAGAAAACACCACATTCAAATGAAAAGATGCTCAGCATCTGTCTTGATTAGAGAGTGCAAGGGAAGCTAGACGAGGGTTTCCCTGGCTGCAGTCCTCACAAACCCTAAAAGCGTAAGTGCTCAAGAGGGCATGCCCAACAGAGAAGCCTACTATTGCTGTGGCTGGCATTGTAAATTGGTAACAGCCGGTAGGAGGATCAGTAGGCAAGTTCCTTACCAGACTAAACACTGGAGGGACCACGAGATTGGGCAACCCCGCTGCAGGTCGGATAACCAGAGACTAGCATCATTGGAAGGAAGCACTTGCACCCCAGCGGTCGTTGTGGTACCCTTTACCACAGCCGAGACACGCAAGCGCACGAAATATCGAACGAGGGGTGAATGGAGAAAGGTGTTCTGCTACCTACACTCCCTCGACTACCACTCGTCCACAGAACCAAATGAACTCATACCATTTGCAGCAGCGTGGGTGCAGCAGTAGATGATCTCACTAATTCTGGTAGAGACAGCAAGACACATATCGCAGGATATCTCTTATATGTGCAGTCTAAATAGGGATACAAAGGAAACACAGGATTCACAGAGGGAAGAAAGAAGCGTGGAGTTCTCAGAGGGGGAAATTGGAGACCGGGGAAGGGTGAAGTGGGAGGTTGGGATTCAGAGAAACACACTTAACTTATCAAAAAGTGCTCATCAAGGGCGACCCCCCCAAAAGCACAGGGAACGCTGCAAAACATTCCTCAATCAACTAACAGGGCAAAGAATCTGAAACGCTACGGGTACAGCTACGTTTATAATTGCATCAAGCGGCTGTAGAACTCAGCAGACGCAACACTGTATGTAAACTATGCTGAGAGGGAAAAGGATTGCTCAACGACAAGGCAAAGAAGGGGTTAAGAAACGCCTAGTCTGTTACCTCAGGCCTCTGTGACATCGGCCGGTGTCACACCCCTGGAGCCTCAGCAGGCCTGGGTCCCACGGCTGGAGTATGCTGCTGCTGAGGGAACAAGGTAGCAGGACGTGCCACCTGACCAGCGGCCCCTCGGACCTCTACTGCCCATTCTCCCCTGCGTGGTACCACAATGTCCCCATCCAACGTGGCCCTCCTACAGGTAAGCAAAGCCTGGTGCACCCACATGATGGTGGAGCAGCTGAGAGGGAAGAGCTGTGAAGAAACGGGATCTCCACAGTTCCTGCTAGGCAGGTTCCCACCTCCAGCCCACTTCCTTAGAGTCGACCCACCTGCAAACCACGGCACCCTCCGAGTAGCCCACTTGCAAGTCTTGCGATAGGCCTGGGGTGGGGCAGTGCAGGTTAAGGGGCAGGAGGCGAGCATACGCAAGCCCTGGGGTGTGTGCTTAGCCACGTTCGACTCCCCATTTCCAAACCAACACCGAGACCCCCGCTAAGGCTTTGTTTCCCCAAGTTACCGGAGAGAACGCGGAGCAGTGCTGCCGCCTTGTGGCACACTGCCGTAACAACCTTACAAACTGTGCCGAAGGGCTCCTATCATTCACAAGGCCTGCGGCCGGCGGCTTCGCAAACACAACCCTGCCCTCAAGAAATATCCTGGGCTCGGTAATCTGAAACGAATTCAAATCAGGCCCGACTCTCAGGCAGAAACCTTACAAGACCTCAGTGGTACTCACGCGCGTTTTAGAAAACACCACATTCAAATGAAAAGATGCTCAGCATCTGTCTTGATTAGAGAGTGCAAGGGAAGCTAGACGAGGGTTTCCCTGGCTGCAGTCCTCACAAACCCTAAAAGCGTAAGTGCTCAAGAGGGCATGCCCAACAGGGAAGCCTACTATTGCTGTGGCTGGCATTGTAAATTGGTAACAGCCGGTAGGAAGATCAGTAGGCAAGTTCCTTACCAGACTAAACACTGGAGGGACCACGAGATTGGGCAACCCCGTTGCAGGTCGGATAAACAGAGACTAGCATCATTGGAAGGAAGCACTTGCACCCCAGCGGTCGTCGTGGTACCCTTTACCACAGCCGAGACACGCAAGCGCACGAAATATCGAACGAGGGGTGAATGGAGAAAGGTGTTCTGCTACCTACACTCCCTCGACTACCACTCGTCCACAGAACCAAATGAACTCATACCATTTGCAGCAGCGTGGGTGCAGCAGTAGATGATCTCACTAATTCTGGTAGAGACAGCAAGACACATATCGCAGGATATCTCTTATATGTGCAGTCTAAATAGGGATACAAAGGAAACACAGGGTTCACAGAGGGAAGAAAGAAGCGTGGAGTTCTCAGAGGGGGAAATTGGAGACCGGGGAAGGGTGAAGTGGGAGGTTGGGATTCAGAGAAACACACCTAACTTATCAAAAAGTGCTCATCAAGGGCGACCCCCCCAAAAGCACAGGGAACGCTGCAAAACATTCCTCAATCAACTAACAGGGCAAAGAATCTGAAACGCTACGGGTACAGCTACGTTTATAATTGCATCAAGCGGCTGTAGAACTCAGCAGACGCAACACTGTATGTAAACTATGCTGAGAGGGAAAAGGATTGCTCAACGACAAGGCAAAGAAGGGGTTAAGAAACGCCTAGTCTGTTACCTCAGGCCTCTGTGACATCGGCCGGTGTCACACCCCTGGAGCCTCAGCAGGCCTGGGTCCCACGGCTGGAGTATGCTGCTGCTGAGGGAACAAGGTAGCAGGACGTGCCACCTGACCAGCGGCCCCTCGGACCTCTACTGCCCATTCTCCCCTGCGTGGTACCACAATGTCCCCATCCAACGTGGCCCTCCTACAGGTAAGCAAAGCCTGGTGCACCCACATGATGGTGGAGCAGCTGAGAGGGAAGAGCTGTGAAGAAACGGGATCTCCACAGTTCCTGCTAGGCAGGTTCCCACCTCCAGCCCACTTCCTTAGAGTCGACCCACCTGCAAACCACGGCACCCTCCGAGTAGCCCACTTGCAAGTCTTGCGATAGGCCTGGGGTGGGGCAGTGCAGGTTAAGGGGCAGGAGGCGAGCATACGCAAGCCCTGGGGTGTGTGCTTAGCCACGTTCGACTCCCCATTTCCAAACCAACACCGAGACCCCCGCTAAGGCTTTGTTTCCCCAAGTTACCGGAGAGAACGCGGAGCAGTGCTGCCGCCTTGTGGCACACTGCCGTAACAACCTTACAAACTGTGCCGAAGGGCTCCTATCATTCACAAGGCCTGCGGCCGGCGGCTTCGCAAACACAACCCTGCCCTCAAGAAATATCCTGGGCTCGGTAATCTGAAACGAATTCAAATCAGGCCCGACTCTCAGGCAGAAACCTTACAAGACCTCAGTGGTACTCACGCGCGTTTTAGAAAACACCACATTCAAATGAAAAGATGCTCAGCATCTGTCTTGATTAGAGAGTGCAAGGGAAGCTAGACGAGGGTTTCCCTGGCTGCAGTCCTCACAAACCCTAAAAGCGTAAGTGCTCAAGAGGGCATGCCCAACAGAGAAGCCTACTATTGCTGTGGCTGGCATTGTAAATTGGTAACAGCCGGTAGGAGGATCAGTAGGCAAGTTCCTTACCAGACTAAACACTGGAGGGACCACGAGATTGGGCAACCCCGCTGCAGGTCGGATAACCAGAGACTAGCATCATTGGAAGGAAGCACTTGCACCCCAGCGGTCGTCGTGGTACCCTTTACCACAGCCGAGACACGCAAGCGCACGAAATATCGAACGAGGGGTGAATGGAGAAAGGTGTTCTGCTACCTACACTCCCTCGACTACCACTCGTCCACAGAACCAAATGAACTCATACCATTTGCAGCAGCGTGGGTGCAGCAGTAGATGATCTCACTAATTCTGGTAGAGACAGCAAGACACATATCGCAGGATATCTCTTATATGTGCAGTCTAAATAGGGATACAAAGGAAACACAGGGTTCACAGAGGGAAGAAAGAAGCGTGGAGTTCTCAGAGGGGGAAATTGGAGACCGGGGAAGGGTGAAGTGGGAGGTTGGGATTCAGAGAAACACACTTAACTTATCAAAAAGTGCTCATCAAGGGCGACCCCCCCAAAAGCACAGGGAACGCTGCAAAACATTCCTCAATCAACTAACAGGGCAAAGAATCTGAAACGCTACGGGTACAGCTACGTTTATAATTGCATCAAGCGGCTGTAGAACTCAGCAGACGCAACACTGTATGTAAACTATGCTGAGAGGGAAAAGGATTGCTCAACGACAAGGCAAAGAAGGGGTTAAGAAACGCCTAGTCTGTTACCTCAGGCCTCTGTGACATCGGCCGGTGTCACACCCCTGGAGCCTCAGCAGGCCTGGGTCCCACGGCTGGAGTATGCTGCTGCTGAGGGAACAAGGTAGCAGGACGTGCCACCTGACCAGCGGCCCCTCGGACCTCTACTGCCCATTCTCCCCTGCGTGGTACCACAATGTCCCGATCCAACGTGGCCCTCCTACAGGTAAGCAAAGCCTGGTGCACCCAGATGATGGTGGAGCAGCTGAGAGGGAAGAGCTGTGAAGAAACGGGATCTCCACAGTTCCTGCTAGGCAGGTTCCCACCTCCAGCCCACTTCCTTAGAGTCGACCCACCTGCAAACCACGGCACCCTCCGAGTAGCCCACTTGCAAGTCTTGCGATAGGCCTGGGGTGGGGCAGTGCAGGTTAAGGGGCAGGAGGCGAGCATACGCAAGCCCTGGGGTGTGTGCTTAGCCACGTTCGACTCCCCATTTCCAAACCAACACCGAGACCCCCGCTAAGGCTTTGTTTCCCCAAGTTACCGGAGAGAACGCGGAGCAGTGCTGCCGCCTTGTGGCACACTGCCGTAACAACCTTACAAACTGTGCCGAAGGGCTCCTATCATTCACAAGGCCTGCGGCCGGCGGCTTCGCAAACACAACCCTGCCCTCAAGAAATATCCTGGGCTCGGTAATCTGAAACGAATTCAAATCAGGCCCGACTCTCAGGCAGAAACCTTACAAGACCTCAGTGGTACTCACGCGCGTTTTAGAAAACACCACATTCAAATGAAAAGATGCTCAGCATCTGTCTTGATTAGAGAGTGCAAGGGAAGCTAGACGAGGGTTTCCCTGGCTGCAGTCCTCACAAACCCTAAAAGCGTAAGTGCTCAAGAGGGCATGCCCAACAGAGAAGCCTACTATTGCTGTGGCTGGCATTGTAAATTGGTAACAGCCGGTAGGAGGATCAGTAGGCAAGTTCCTTACCAGACTAAACACTGGAGGGACCACGAGATTGGGCAACCCCGCTGCAGGTCGGATAACCAGAGACTAGCATCATTGGAAGGAAGCACTTGCACCCCAGCGGTCGTCGTGGTACCCTTTACCACAGCCGAGACACGCAAGCGCACGAAATATCGAACGAGGGGTGAATGGAGAAAGGTGTTCTGCTACCTACACTCCCTCGACTACCACTCGTCCACAGAACCAAATGAACTCATACCATTTGCAGCAGCGTGGGTGCAGCAGTAGATGATCTCACTAATTCTGGTAGAGACAGCAAGACACATATCGCAGGATATCTCTTATATGTGCAGTCTAAATAGGGATACAAAGGAAACACAGGGTTCACAGAGGGAAGAAAGAAGCGTGGAGTTCTCAGAGGGGGAAATTGGAGACCGGGGAAGGGTGAAGTGGGAGGTTGGGATTCAGAGAAACACACTTAACTTATCAAAAAGTGCTCATCAAGGGCGACCCCCCCAAAAGCACAGGGAACGCTGCAAAACATTCCTCAATCAACTAACAGGGCAAAGAATCTGAAACGCTACGGGTACAGCTACGTTTATAATTGCATCAAGCGGCTGTAGAACTCAGCAGACGCAACACTGTATGTAAACTATGCTGAGAGGGAAAAGGATTGCTCAAGACAAGGCAAAGAAGGGGTTAAGAAACGCCTAGTCTGTTACCTCAGGCCTCTGTGACATCGGCCGGTGTCACACCCCTGGAGCCTCAGCAGGCCTGGGTCCCACGGCTGGAGTATGCTGCTGCTGAGGGAACAAGGTAGCAGGACGTGCCACCTGACCAGCGGCCCCTCGGACCTCTACTGCCCATTCTCCCCTGCGTGGTACCACAATGTCCCCATCCAACGTGGCCCACCTACAGGTAAGCAAAGCCTGGTGCACCCAGATGATGGTGGAGCAGCTGAGAGGGAAGAGCTGTGAAGAAACGGGATCTCCACAGTTCCTGCTAGGCAGGTTCCCACCTCCAGCCCACTTCCTTAGAGTCGACCCACCTGCAAACCACGGCACCCTCCGAGTAGCCCACTTGCAAGTCTTGCGATAGGCCTGGGGTGGGGCAGTGCAGGTTAAGGGGCAGGAGGCGAGCATACGCAAGCCCTGGGGTGTGTGCTTAGCCACGTTCGACTCCCCATTTCCAAACCAACACCGAGACCCCCGCTAAGGCTTTGTTTCCCCAAGTTACCGGAGAGAACGCGGAGCAGTGCTGCCGCCTTGTGGCACACTGCCGTAACAACCTTACAAACTGTGCCGAAGGGCTCCTATCATTCACAAGGCCTGCGGCCGGCGGCTTCGCAAACACAACCCTGCCCTCAAGAAATATCCTGGGCTCGGTAATCTGAAACGAATTCAAATCAGGCCCGACTCTCAGGCAGAAACCTTACAAGACCTCAGTGGTACTCACGCGCGTTTTAGAAAACACCACATTCAAATGAAAAGATGCTCAGCATCTGTCTTGATTAGAGAGTGCAAGGGAAGCTAGACGAGGGTTTCCCTGGCTGCAGTCCTCACAAACCCTAAAAGCGTAAGTGCTCAAGAGGGCATGCCCAACAGAGAAGCCTACTATTGCTGTGGCTGGCATTGTAAATTGGTAACAGCCGGTAGGAGGATCAGTAGGCAAGTTCCTTACCAGACTAAACACTGGAGGGACCACGAGATTGGGCAACCCCGCTGCAGGTCGGATAACCAGAGACTAGCATCATTGGAAGGAAGCACTTGCACCCCAGCGGTCGTTGTGGTACCCTTTACCACAGCCGAGACACGCAAGCGCACGAAATATCGAACGAGGGGTGAATGGAGAAAGGTGTTCTGCTACCTACACTCCCTCGACTACCACTCGTCCACAGAACCAAATGAACTCATACCATTTGCAGCAGCGTGGGTGCAGCAGTAGATGATCTCACTAATTCTGGTAGAGACAGCAAGACACATATCGCAGGATATCTCTTATATGTGCAGTCTAAATAGGGATACAAAGGAAACACAGGATTCACAGAGGGAAGAAAGAAGCGTGGAGTTCTCAGAGGGGGAAATTGGAGACCGGGGAAGGGTGAAGTGGGAGGTTGGGATTCAGAGAAACACACTTAACTTATCAAAAAGTGCTCATCAAGGGCGACCCCCCCAAAAGCACAGGGAACGCTGCAAAACATTCCTCAATCAACTAACAGGGCAAAGAATCTGAAACGCTACGGGTACAGCTACGTTTATAATTGCATCAAGCGGCTGTAGAACTCAGCAGACGCAACACTGTATGTAAACTATGCTGAGAGGGAAAAGGATTGCTCAACGACAAGGCAAAGAAGGGGTTAAGAAACGCCTAGTCTGTTACCTCAGGCCTCTGTGACATCGGCCGGTGTCACACCCCTGGAGCCTCAGCAGGCCTGGGTCCCACGGCTGGAGTATGCTGCTGCTGAGGGAACAAGGTAGCAGGACGTGCCACCTGACCAGCGGCCCCTCGGACCTCTACTGCCCATTCTCCCCTGCGTGGTACCACAATGTCCCCATCCAACGTGGCCCTCCTACAGGTAAGCAAAGCCTGGTGCACCCACATGATGGTGGAGCAGCTGAGAGGGAAGAGCTGTGAAGAAACGGGATCTCCACAGTTCCTGCTAGGCAGGTTCCCACCTCCAGCCCACTTCCTTAGAGTCGACCCACCTGCAAACCACGGCACCCTCCGAGTAGCCCACTTGCAAGTCTTGCGATAGGCCTGGGGTGGGGCAGTGCAGGTTAAGGGGCAGGAGGCGAGCATACGCAAGCCCTGGGGTGTGTGCTTAGCCACGTTCGACTCCCCATTTCCAAACCAACACCGAGACCCCCGCTAAGGCTTTGTTTCCCCAAGTTACCGGAGAGAACGCGGAGCAGTGCTGCCGCCTTGTGGCACACTGCCGTAACAACCTTACAAACTGTGCCGAAGGGCTCCTATCATTCACAAGGCCTGCGGCCGGCGGCTTCGCAAACACAACCCTGCCCTCAAGAAATATCCTGGGCTCGGTAATCTGAAACGAATTCAAATCAGGCCCGACTCTCAGGCAGAAACCTTACAAGACCTCAGTGGTACTCACGCGCGTTTTAGAAAACACCACATTCAAATGAAAAGATGCTCAGCATCTGTCTTGATTAGAGAGTGCAAGGGAAGCTAGACGAGGGTTTCCCTGGCTGCAGTCCTCACAAACCCTAAAAGCGTAAGTGCTCAAGAGGGCATGCCCAACAGGGAAGCCTACTATTGCTGTGGCTGGCATTGTAAATTGGTAACAGCCGGTAGGAAGATCAGTAGGCAAGTTCCTTACCAGACTAAACACTGGAGGGACCACGAGATTGGGCAACCCCGTTGCAGGTCGGATAAACAGAGACTAGCATCATTGGAAGGAAGCACTTGCACCCCAGCGGTCGTCGTGGTACCCTTTACCACAGCCGAGACACGCAAGCGCACGAAATATCGAACGAGGGGTGAATGGAGAAAGGTGTTCTGCTACCTACACTCCCTCGACTACCACTCGTCCACAGAACCAAATGAACTCATACCATTTGCAGCAGCGTGGGTGCAGCAGTAGATGATCTCACTAATTCTGGTAGAGACAGCAAGACACATATCGCAGGATATCTCTTATATGTGCAGTCTAAATAGGGATACAAAGGAAACACAGGGTTCACAGAGGGAAGAAAGAAGCGTGGAGTTCTCAGAGGGGGAAATTGGAGACCGGGGAAGGGTGAAGTGGGAGGTTGGGATTCAGAGAAACACACCTAACTTATCAAAAAGTGCTCATCAAGGGCGACCCCCCCAAAAGCACAGGGAACGCTGCAAAACATTCCTCAATCAACTAACAGGGCAAAGAATCTGAAACGCTACGGGTACAGCTACGTTTATAATTGCATCAAGCGGCTGTAGAACTCAGCAGACGCAACACTGTATGTAAACTATGCTGAGAGGGAAAAGGATTGCTCAACGACAAGGCAAAGAAGGGGTTAAGAAACGCCTAGTCTGTTACCTCAGGCCTCTGTGACATCGGCCGGTGTCACACCCCTGGAGCCTCAGCAGGCCTGGGTCCCACGGCTGGAGTATGCTGCTGCTGAGGGAACAAGGTAGCAGGACGTGCCACCTGACCAGCGGCCCCTCGGACCTCTACTGCCCATTCTCCCCTGCGTGGTACCACAATGTCCCGATCCAACGTGGCCCTCCTACAGGTAAGCAAAGCCTGGTGCACCCACATGATGGTGGAGCAGCTGAGAGGGAAGAGCTGTGAAGAAACGGGATCTCCACAGTTCCTGCTAGGCAGGTTCCCACCTCCAGCCCACTTCCTTAGAGTCGACCCACCTGCAAACCACGGCACCCTCCGAGTAGCCCACTTGCAAGTCTTGCGATAGGCCTGGGGTGGGGCAGTGCAGGTTAAGGGGCAGGAGGCGAGCATACGCAAGCCCTGGGGTGTGTGCTTAGCCACGTTCGACTCCCCATTTCCAAACCAACACCGAGACCCCCGCTAAGGCTTTGTTTCCCCAAGTTACCGGAGAGAACGCGGAGCAGTGCTGCCGCCTTGTGGCACACTGCCATAACAACCTTACAAACTGTGCCGAAGGGCTCCTATCATTCACAAGGCCTGCGGCCGGCGGCTTCGCAAACACAACCCTGCCCTCAAGAAATATCCTGGGCTCGGTAATCTGAAACGAATTCAAATCAGGCCCGACTCTCAGGCAGAAACCTTACAAGACCTCAGTGGTACTCACGCGCGTTTTAGAAAACACCACATTCAAATGAAAAGATGCTCAGCATCTGTCTTGATTAGAGAGTGCAAGGGAAGCTAGACGAGGGTTTCCCTGGCTGCAGTCCTCACAAACCCTAAAAGCGTAAGTGCTCAAGAGGGCATGCCCAACAGAGAAGCCTACTATTGCTGTGGCTGGCATTGTAAATTGGTAACAGCCGGTAGGAGGATCAGTAGGCAAGTTCCTTACCAGACTAAACACTGGAGGGACCACGAGATTGGGCAACCCCGCTGCAGGTCGGATAACCAGAGACTAGCATCATTGGAAGGAAGCACTTGCACCCCAGCGGTCGTCGTGGTACCCTTTACCACAGCCGAGACACGCAAGCGCACGAAATATCGAACGAGGGGTGAATGGAGAAAGGTGTTCTGCTACCTACACTCCCTCGACTACCACTCGTCCACAGAACCAAATGAACTCATACCATTTGCAGCAGCGTGGGTGCAGCAGTAGATGATCTCACTAATTCTGGTAGAGACAGCAAGACACATATCGCAGGATATCTCTTATATGTGCAGTCTAAATAGGGATACAAAGGAAACACAGGGTTCACAGAGGGAAGAAAGAAGCGTGGAGTTCTCAGAGGGGGAAATTGGAGACCGGGGAAGGGTGAAGTGGGAGGTTGGGATTCAGAGAAACACACTTAACTTATCAAAAAGTGCTCATCAAGGGCGACCCCCCCAAAAGCACAGGGAACGCTGCAAAACATTCCTCAATCAACTAACAGGGCAAAGAATCTGAAACGCTACGGGTACAGCTACGTTTATAATTGCATCAAGCGGCTGTAGAACTCAGCAGACGCAACACTGTATGTAAACTATGCTGAGAGGGAAAAGGATTGCTCAACGACAAGGCAAAGAAGGGGTTAAGAAACGCCTAGTCTGTTACCTCAGGCCTCTGTGACATCGGCCGGTGTCACACCCCTGGAGCCTCAGCAGGCCTGGGTCCCACGGCTGGAGTATGCTGCTGCTGAGGGAACAAGGTAGCAGGACGTGCCACCTGACCAGCGGCCCCTCGGACCTCTACTGCCCATTCTCCCCTGCGTGGTACCACAATGTCCCCATCCAACGTGGCCCTCCTACAGGTAAGCAAAGCCTGGTGCACCCACATGATGGTGGAGCAGCTGAGAGGGAAGAGCTGTGAAGAAACGGGATCTCCACAGTTCCTGCTAGGCAGGTTCCCACCTCCAGCCCACTTCCTTAGAGTCGACCCACCTGCAAACCACGGCACCCTCCGAGTAGCCCACTTGCAAGTCTTGCGATAGGCCTGGGGTGGGGCAGTGCAGGTTAAGGGGCAGGAGGCGAGCATACGCAAGCCCTGGGGTGTGTGCTTAGCCACGTTCGACTCCCCATTTCCAAACCAACACCGAGACCCCCGCTAAGGCTTTGTTTCCCCAAGTTACCGGAGAGAACGCGGAGCAGTGCTGCCGCCTTGTGGCACACTGCCGTAACAACCTTACAAACTGTGCCGAAGGGCTCCTATCATTCACAAGGCCTGCGGCCGGCGGCTTCGCAAACACAACCCTGCCCTCAAGAAATATCCTGGGCTCGGTAATCTGAAACGAATTCAAATCAGGCCCGACTCTCAGGCAGAAACCTTACAAGACCTCAGTGGTACTCACGCGCGTTTTAGAAAACACCACATTCAAATGAAAAGATGCTCAGCATCTGTCTTGATTAGAGAGTGCAAGGGAAGCTAGACGAGGGTTTCCCTGGCTGCAGTCCTCACAAACCCTAAAAGCGTAAGTGCTCAAGAGGGCATGCCCAACAGAGAAGCCTACTATTGCTGTGGCTGGCATTGTAAATTGGTAACAGCCGGTAGGAAGATCAGTAGGCAAGTTCCTTACCAGACTAAACACTGGAGGGACCACGAGATTGGGCAACCCCGTTGCAGGTCGGATAAACAGACACTAGCATCATTGGAAGGAAGCACTTGCACCCCAGCGGTCGTCGTGGTACCCTTTACCACAGCCGAGACACGCAAGCGCACGAAATATCGAACGAGGGGTGAATGGAGAAAGGTGTTCTGCTACCTACACTCCCTCGACTACCACTCGTCCACAGAACCAAATGAACTCATACCATTTGCAGCAGCGTGGGTGCAGCAGTAGATGATCTCACTAATTCTGGTAGAGACAGCAAGACACATATCGCAGGATATCTCTTATATGTGCAGTCTAAATAGGGATACAAAGGAAACACAGGATTCACAGAGGGAAGAAAGAAGCGTGGAGTTCTCAGAGGGGGAAATTGGAGACCGGGGAAGGGTGAAGTGGGAGGTTGGGATTCAGAGAGACACACTTAACTTATCAAAAAGTGCTCATCAAGGGCGACCCCCCCAAAAGCACAGGGAACGCTGCAAAACATTCCTCAATCAACTAACAGGGCAAAGAATCTGAAACGCTACGGGTACAGCTACGTTTATAATTGCATCAAGCGGCTGTAGAACTCAGCAGACGCAACACTGTATGTAAACTATGCTGAGAGGGAAAAGGATTGCTCAACGACAAGGCAAAGAAGGGGTTAAGAAACGCCTAGTCTGTTACCTCAGGCCTCTGTGACATCGGCCGGTGTCACACCCCTGGAGCCTCAGCAGGCCTGGGTCCCACGGCTGGAGTATGCTGCTGCTGAGGGAACAAGGTAGCAGGACGTGCCACCTGACCAGCGGCCCCTCGGACCTCTACTGCCCATTCTCCCCTGCGTGGTACCACAATGTCCCGATCCAACGTGGCCCTCCTACAGGTAAGTAAAGCCTGGTGCACCCAGATGATGGTGGAGCAGCTGAGAGGGAAGAGCTGTGAAGAAACGGGATCTCCACAGTTCCTGCTAGGCAGGTTCCCACCTCCAGCCCACTTCCTTAGAGTCGACCCACCTGCAAACCACGGCACCCTCCGAGTAGCCCACTTGCAAGTCTTGCGATAGGCCTGGGGTGGGGCAGTGCAGGTTAAGGGGCAGGAGGCGAGCATACGCAAGCCCTGGGGTGTGTGCTTAGCCACGTTCGACTCCCCATTTCCAAACCAACACCGAGACCCCCGCTAAGGCTTTGTTTCCCCAAGTTACCGGAGAGAAAACGGAGCAGTGCTGCCGCCTTGTGGCACACTGCCGTAACAACCTTACAAACTGTGCCGAAGGGCTCCTATCATTCACAAGGCCTGCGGCCGGCGGCTTTGCAAACACAACCCTGCCCTCAAGAAATATCCTGGGCTAGGTAATCTGAAACGAATTCAAATCAGGCCCGACTCTCAGGCAGAAACCTTACAAGACCTCAGTGGTACTCACGCGCGTTTTAGAAAACACCACATTCAAATGAAAAGATGCTCAGCATCTGTCTTGATTAGAGAGTGCAAGGGAAGCTAGACGAGGGTTTCCCTGGCTGCAGTCCTCACAAACCCTAAAAGCGTAAGTGCTCAAGAGGGCATGCCCAACAGGGAAGCCTACTATTGCTGTGGCTGGCATTGTAAATTGGTAACAGCCGGTAGGAAGATCAGTAGGCAAGTTCCTTACCAGACTAAACACTGGAGGGACCACGAGATTGGGCAACCCCGTTGCAGGTCGGATAAACAGAGACTAGCATCATTGGAAGGAAGCACTTGCACCCCAGCGGTCGTTGTGGTACCCTTTACCACAGCCGAGACACGCAAGCGCACGAAATATCGAACGAGGGGTGAATGGAGAAAGGTGTTCTGCTACCTACACTCCCTCGACTACCACTCGTCCACAGAACCAAATGAACTCATACCATTTGCAGCAGCGTGGGTGCAGCAGTAGATGATCTCACTAATTCTGGTAGAGACAGCAAGACACATATCGCAGGATATCTCTTATATGTGCAGTCTAAATAGGGATACAAAGGAAACACAGGGTTCACAGAGGGAAGAAAGAAGCGTGGAGTTCTCAGAGGGGGAAATTGGAGACCGGGGAAGGGTGAAGTGGGAGGTTGGGATTCAGAGAAACACACCTAACTTATCAAAAAGTGCTCATCAAGGGCGACCCCCCCAAAAGCACAGGGAACGCTGCAAAACATTCCTCAATCAACTAACAGGGCAAAGAATCTGAAACGCTACGGGTACAGCTACGTTTATAATTGCATCAAGCGGCTGTAGAACTCAGCAGACGCAACACTGTATATAAACTATGCTGAGAGGGAAAAGGATTGCTCAACGACAAGGCAAAGAAGGGGTTAAGAAACGCCTAGTCTGTTACCTCAGGCCTCTGTGACATCGGCCGGTGTCACACCCCTGGAGCCTCAGCAGGCCTGGGTCCCACGGCTGGAGTATGCTGCTGCTGAGGGAACAAGGTAGCAGGACGTGCCACCTGACCAGCGGCCCCTCGGACCTCTACTGCCCATTCTCCCCTGCGTGGTACCACAATGTCCCGATCCAACGTGGCCCTCCTACAGGTAAGCAAAGCCTGGTGCACCCACATGATGGTGGAGCAGCTGAGAGGGAAGAGCTGTGAAGAAACGGGATCTCCACAGTTCCTGCTAGGCAGGTTCCCACCTCCAGCCCACTTCCTTAGAGTCGACCCACCTGCAAACCACGGCACCCTCCGAGTAGCCCACTTGCAAGTCTTGCGATAGGCCTGGGGTGGGGCAGTGCAGGTTAAGGGGCAGGAGGCGAGCATACGCAAGCCCTGGGGTGTGTGCTTAGCCACGTTCGACTCCCCATTTCCAAACCAACACCGAGACCCCCGCTAAGGCTTTGTTTCCCCAAGTTACCGGAGAGAACGCGGAGCAGTGCTGCCGCCTTGTGGCACACTGCCGTAACAACCTTACAAACTGTGCCGAAGGGCTCCTATCATTCACAAGGCCTGCGGCCGGCGGCTTCGCAAACACAACCCTGCCCTCAAGAAATATCCTGGGCTAGGTAATCTGAAACGAATTCAAATCAGGCCCGACTCTCAGGCAGAAACCTTACAAGACCTCAGTGGTACTCACGCGCGTTTTAGAAAACACCACATTCAAATGAAAAGATGCTCAGCATCTGTCTTGATTAGAGAGTGCAAGGGAAGCTAGACGAGGGTTTCCCTGGCTGCAGTCCTCACAAACCCTAAAAGCGTAAGTGCTCAAGAGGGCATGCCCAACAGGGAAGCCTACTATTGCTGTGGCTGGCATTGTAAATTGGTAACAGCCGGTAGGAAGATCAGTAGGCAAGTTCCTTACCAGACTAAACACTGGAGGGACCACGAGATTGGGCAACCCCGTTGCAGGTCGGATAAACAGAGACTAGCATCATTGGAAGGAAGCACTTGCACCCCAGCGGTCGTTGTGGTACCCTTTACCACAGCCGAGACACGCAAGCGCACGAAATATCGAACGAGGGGTGAATGGAGAAAGGTGTTCTGCTACCTACACTCCCTCGACTACCACTCGTCCACAGAACCAAATGAACTCATACCATTTGCAGCAGCGTGGGTGCAGCAGTAGATGATCTCACTAATTCTGGTAGAGACAGCAAGACACATATCGCAGGATATCTCTTATATGTGCAGTCTAAATAGGGATACAAAGGAAACACAGGGTTCACAGAGGGAAGAAAGAAGCGTGGAGTTCTCAGAGGGGGAAATTGGAGACCGGGGAAGGGTGAAGTGGGAGGTTGGGATTCAGAGAAACACACCTAACTTATCAAAAAGTGCTCATCAAGGGCGACCCCCCCAAAAGCACAGGGAACGCTGCAAAACATTCCTCAATCAACTAACAGGGCAAAGAATCTGAAACGCTACGGGTACAGCTACGTTTATAATTGCATCAAGCGGCTGTAGAACTCAGCAGACGCAACACTGTATATAAACTATGCTGAGAGGGAAAAGGATTGCTCAACGACAAGGCAAAGAAGGGGTTAAGAAACGCCTAGTCTGTTACCTCAGGCCTCTGTGACATCGGCCGGTGTCACACCCCTGGAGCCTCAGCAGGCCTGGGTCCCACGGCTGGAGTATGCTGCTGCTGAGGGAACAAGGTAGCAGGACGTGCCACCTGACCAGCGGCCCCTCGGACCTCTACTGCCCATTCTCCCCTGCGTGGTACCACAATGTCCCCATCCAACGTGGCCCTCCTACAGGTAAGCAAAGCCTGGTGCACCCACATGATGGTGGAGCAGCTGAGAGGGAAGAGCTGTGAAGAAACGGGATCTCCACAGTTCCTGCTAGGCAGGTTCCCACCTCCAGCCCACTTCCTTAGAGTCGACCCACCTGCAAACCACGGCACCCTCCGAGTAGCCCACTTGCAAGTCTTGCGATAGGCCTGGGGTGGGGCAGTGCAGGTTAAGGGGCAGGAGGCGAGCATACGCAAGCCCTGGGGTGTGTGCTTAGCCACGTTCGACTCCCCATTTCCAAACCAACACCGAGACCCCCGCTAAGGCTTTGTTTCCCCAAGTTACCGGAGAGAACGCGGAGCAGTGCTGCCGCCTTGTGGCACACTGCCGTAACAACCTTACAAACTGTGCCGAAGGGCTCCTATCATTCACAAGGCCTGCGGCCGGCGGCTTCGCAAACACAACCCTGCCCTCAAGAAATATCCTGGGCTCGGTAATCTGAAACGAATTCAAATCAGGCCCGACTCTCAGGCAGAAACCTTACAAGACCTCAGTGGTACTCACGCGCGTTTTAGAAAACACCACATTCAAATGAAAAGATGCTCAGCATCTGTCTTGATTAGAGAGTGCAAGGGAAGCTAGACGAGGGTTTCCCTGGCTGCAGTCCTCACAAACCCTAAAAGCGTAAGTGCTCAAGAGGGCATGCCCAACAGAGAAGCCTACTATTGCTGTGGCTGGCATTGTAAATTGGTAACAGCCGGTAGGAGGATCAGTAGGCAAGTTCCTTACCAGACTAAACACTGGAGGGACCACGAGATTGGGCAACCCCGCTGCAGGTCGGATAACCAGAGACTAGCATCATTGGAAGGAAGCACTTGCACCCCAGCGGTCGTCGTGGTACCCTTTACCACAGCCGAGACACGCAAGCGCACGAAATATCGAACGAGGGGTGAATGGAGAAAGGTGTTCTGCTACCTACACTCCCTCGACTACCACTCGTCCACAGAACCAAATGAACTCATACCATTTGCAGCAGCGTGGGTGCAGCAGTAGATGATCTCACTAATTCTGGTAGAGACAGCAAGACACATATCGCAGGATATCTCTTATATGTGCAGTCTAAATAGGGATACAAAGGAAACACAGGGTTCACAGAGGGAAGAAAGAAGCGTGGAGTTCTCAGAGGGGGAAATTGGAGACCGGGGAAGGGTGAAGTGGGAGGTTGGGATTCAGAGAAACACACTTAACTTATCAAAAAGTGCTCATCAAGGGCGACCCCCCCAAAAGCACAGGGAACGCTGCAAAACATTCCTCAATCAACTAACAGGGCAAAGAATCTGAAACGCTACGGGTACAGCTACGTTTATAATTGCATCAAGCGGCTGTAGAACTCAGCAGACGCAACACTGTATGTAAACTATGCTGAGAGGGAAAAGGATTGCTCAACGACAAGGCAAAGAAGGGGTTAAGAAACGCCTAGTCTGTTACCTCAGGCCTCTGTGACATCGGCCGGTGTCACACCCCTGGAGCCTCAGCAGGCCTGGGTCCCACGGCTGGAGTATGCTGCTGCTGAGGGAACAAGGTAGCAGGACGTGCCACCTGACCAGCGGCCCCTCGGACCTCTACTGCCCATTCTCCCCTGCGTGGTACCACAATGTCCCGATCCAACGTGGCCCTCCTACAGGTAAGCAAAGCCTGGTGCACCCAGATGATGGTGGAGCAGCTGAGAGGGAAGAGCTGTGAAGAAACGGGATCTCCACAGTTCCTGCTAGGCAGGTTCCCACCTCCAGCCCACTTCCTTAGAGTCGACCCACCTGCAAACCACGGCACCCTCCGAGTAGCCCACTTGCAAGTCTTGCGATAGGCCTGGGGTGGGGCAGTGCAGGTTAAGGGGCAGGAGGCGAGCATACGCAAGCCCTGGGGTGTGTGCTTAGCCACGTTCGACTCCCCATTTCCAAACCAACACCGAGACCCCCGCTAAGGCTTTGTTTCCCCAAGTTACCGGAGAGAACGCGGAGCAGTGCTGCCGCCTTGTGGCACACTGCCGTAACAACCTTACAAACTGTGCCGAAGGGCTCCTATCATTCACAAGGCCTGCGGCCGGCGGCTTCGCAAACACAACCCTGCCCTCAAGAAATATCCTGGGCTCGGTAATCTGAAACGAATTCAAATCAGGCCCGACTCTCAGGCAGAAACCTTACAAGACCTCAGTGGTACTCACGCGCGTTTTAGAAAACACCACATTCAAATGAAAAGATGCTCAGCATCTGTCTTGATTAGAGAGTGCAAGGGAAGCTAGACGAGGGTTTCCCTGGCTGCAGTCCTCACAAACCCTAAAAGCGTAAGTGCTCAAGAGGGCATGCCCAACAGAGAAGCCTACTATTGCTGTGGCTGGCATTGTAAATTGGTAACAGCCGGTAGGAGGATCAGTAGGCAAGTTCCTTACCAGACTAAACACTGGAGGGACCACGAGATTGGGCAACCCCGCTGCAGGTCGGATAACCAGAGACTAGCATCATTGGAAGGAAGCACTTGCACCCCAGCGGTCGTCGTGGTACCCTTTACCACAGCCGAGACACGCAAGCGCACGAAATATCGAACGAGGGGTGAATGGAGAAAGGTGTTCTGCTACCTACACTCCCTCGACTACCACTCGTCCACAGAACCAAATGAACTCATACCATTTGCAGCAGCGTGGGTGCAGCAGTAGATGATCTCACTAATTCTGGTAGAGACAGCAAGACACATATCGCAGGATATCTCTTATATGTGCAGTCTAAATAGGGATACAAAGGAAACACAGGGTTCACAGAGGGAAGAAAGAAGCGTGGAGTTCTCAGAGGGGGAAATTGGAGACCGGGGAAGGGTGAAGTGGGAGGTTGGGATTCAGAGAAACACACTTAACTTATCAAAAAGTGCTCATCAAGGGCGACCCCCCCAAAAGCACAGGGAACGCTGCAAAACATTCCTCAATCAACTAACAGGGCAAAGAATCTGAAACGCTACGGGTACAGCTACGTTTATAATTGCATCAAGCGGCTGTAGAACTCAGCAGACGCAACACTGTATGTAAACTATGCTGAGAGGGAAAAGGATTGCTCAACGACAAGGCAAAGAAGGGGTTAAGAAACGCCTAGTCTGTTACCTCAGGCCTCTGTGACATCGGCCGGTGTCACACCCCTGGAGCCTCAGCAGGCCTGGGTCCCACGGCTGGAGTATGCTGCTGCTGAGGGAACAAGGTAGCAGGACGTGCCACCTGACCAGCGGCCCCTCGGACCTCTACTGCCCATTCTCCCCTGCGTGGTACCACAATGTCCCGATCCAACGTGGCCCTCCTACAGGTAAGCAAAGCCTGGTGCACCCAGATGATGGTGGAGCAGCTGAGAGGGAAGAGCTGTGAAGAAACGGGATCTCCACAGTTCCTGCTAGGCAGGTTCCCACCTCCAGCCCACTTCCTTAGAGTCGACCCACCTGCAAACCACGGCACCCTCCGAGTAGCCCACTTGCAAGTCTTGCGATAGGCCTGGGGTGGGGCAGTGCAGGTTAAGGGGCAGGAGGCGAGCATACGCAAGCCCTGGGGTGTGTGCTTAGCCACGTTCGACTCCCCATTTCCAAACCAACACCGAGACCCCCGCTAAGGCTTTGTTTCCCCAAGTTACCGGAGAGAACGCGGAGCAGTGCTGCCGCCTTGTGGCACACTGCCGTAACAACCTTACAAACTGTGCCGAAGGGCTCCTATCATTCACAAGGCCTGCGGCCGGCGGCTTCGCAAACACAACCCTGCCCTCAAGAAATATCCTGGGCTCGGTAATCTGAAACGAATTCAAATCAGGCCCGACTCTCAGGCAGAAACCTTACAAGACCTCAGTGGTACTCACGCGCGTTTTAGAAAACACCACATTCAAATGAAAAGATGCTCAGCATCTGTCTTGATTAGAGAGTGCAAGGGAAGCTAGACGAGGGTTTCCCTGGCTGCAGTCCTCACAAACCCTAAAAGCGTAAGTGCTCAAGAGGGCATGCCCAACAGAGAAGCCTACTATTGCTGTGGCTGGCATTGTAAATTGGTAACAGCCGGTAGGAGGATCAGTAGGCAAGTTCCTTACCAGACTAAACACTGGAGGGACCACGAGATTGGGCAACCCCGCTGCAGGTCGGATAACCAGAGACTAGCATCATTGGAAGGAAGCACTTGCACCCCAGCGGTCGTCGTGGTACCCTTTACCACAGCCGAGACACGCAAGCGCACGAAATATCGAACGAGGGGTGAATGGAGAAAGGTGTTCTGCTACCTACACTCCCTCGACTACCACTCGTCCACAGAACCAAATGAACTCATACCATTTGCAGCAGCGTGGGTGCAGCAGTAGATGATCTCACTAATTCTGGTAGAGACAGCAAGACACATATCGCAGGATATCTCTTATATGTGCAGTCTAAATAGGGATACAAAGGAAACACAGGGTTCACAGAGGGAAGAAAGAAGCGTGGAGTTCTCAGAGGGGGAAATTGGAGACCGGGGAAGGGTGAAGTGGGAGGTTGGGATTCAGAGAAACACACTTAACTTATCAAAAAGTGCTCATCAAGGGCGACCCCCCCAAAAGCACAGGGAACGCTGCAAAACATTCCTCAATCAACTAACAGGGCAAAGAATCTGAAACGCTACGGGTACAGCTACGTTTATAATTGCATCAAGCGGCTGTAGAACTCAGCAGACGCAACACTGTATGTAAACTATGCTGAGAGGGAAAAGGATTGCTCAACGACAAGGCAAAGAAGGGGTTAAGAAACGCCTAGTCTGTTACCTCAGGCCTCTGTGACATCGGCCGGTGTCACACCCCTGGAGCCTCAGCAGGCCTGGGTCCCACGGCTGGAGTATGCTGCTGCTGAGGGAACAAGGTAGCAGGACGTGCCACCTGACCAGCGGCCCCTCGGACCTCTACTGCCCATTCTCCCCTGCGTGGTACCACAATGTCCCCATCCAACGTGGCCCACCTACAGGTAAGCAAAGCCTGGTGCACCCAGATGATGGTGGAGCAGCTGAGAGGGAAGAGCTGTGAAGAAACGGGATCTCCACAGTTCCTGCTAGGCAGGTTCCCACCTCCAGCCCACTTCCTTAGAGTCGACCCACCTGCAAACCACGGCACCCTCCGAGTAGCCCACTTGCAAGTCTTGCGATAGGCCTGGGGTGGGGCAGTGCAGGTTAAGGGGCAGGAGGCGAGCATACGCAAGCCCTGGGGTGTGTGCTTAGCCACGTTCGACTCCCCATTTCCAAACCAACACCGAGACCCCCGCTAAGGCTTTGTTTCCCCAAGTTACCGGAGAGAACGCGGAGCAGTGCTGCCGCCTTGTGGCACACTGCCGTAACAACCTTACAAACTGTGCCGAAGGGCTCCTATCATTCACAAGGCCTGCGGCCGGCGGCTTCGCAAACACAACCCTGCCCTCAAGAAATATCCTGGGCTCGGTAATCTGAAACGAATTCAAATCAGGCCCGACTCTCAGGCAGAAACCTTACAAGACCTCAGTGGTACTCACGCGCGTTTTAGAAAACACCACATTCAAATGAAAAGATGCTCAGCATCTGTCTTGATTAGAGAGTGCAAGGGAAGCTAGACGAGGGTTTCCCTGGCTGCAGTCCTCACAAACCCTAAAAGCGTAAGTGCTCAAGAGGGCATGCCCAACAGGGAAGCCTACTATTGCTGTGGCTGGCATTGTAAATTGGTAACAGCCGGTAGGAAGATCAGTAGGCAAGTTCCTTACCAGACTAAACACTGGAGGGACCACGAGATTGGGCAACCCCGTTGCAGGTCGGATAACCAGAGACTAGCATCATTGGAAGGAAGCACTTGCACCCCAGCGGTCGTTGTGGTACCCTTTACCACAGCCGAGACACGCAAGCGCACGAAATATCGAACGAGGGGTGAATGGAGAAAGGTGTTCTGCTACCTACACTCCCTCGACTACCACTCGTCCACAGAACCAAATGAACTCATACCATTTGCAGCAGCGTGGGTGCAGCAGTAGATGATCTCACTAATTCTGGTAGAGACAGCAAGACACATATCGCAGGATATCTCTTATATGTGCAGTCTAAATAGGGATACAAAGGAAACACAGGGTTCACAGAGGGAAGAAAGAAGCGTGGAGTTCTCAGAGGGGGAAATTGGAGACCGGGGAAGGGTGAAGTGGGAGGTTGGGATTCAGAGAAACACACCTAACTTATCAAAAAGTGCTCATCAAGGGCGACCCCCCCAAAAGCACAGGGAACGCTGCAAAACATTCCTCAATCAACTAACAGGGCAAAGAATCTGAAACGCTACGGGTACAGCTACGTTTATAATTGCATCAAGCGGCTGTAGAACTCAGCAGACGCAACACTGTATATAAACTATGCTGAGAGGGAAAAGGATTGCTCAACGACAAGGCAAAGAAGGGGTTAAGAAACGCCTAGTCTGTTACCTCAGGCCTGTGTGACATCGGCCGGTGTCACACCCCTGGAGCCTCAGCAGGCCTGGGTCCCACGGCTGGAGTATGCTGCTGCTGAGGGAACAAGGTAGCAGGACGTGCCACCTGACCAGCGGCCCCTCGGACCTCTACTGCCCATTCTCCCCTGCGTGGTACCACAATGTCCCCATCCAACGTGGCCCTCCTACAGGTAAGCAAAGCCTGGTGCACCCACATGATGGTGGAGCAGCTGAGAGGGAAGAGCTGTGAAGAAACGGGATCTCCACAGTTCCTGCTAGGCAGGTTCCCACCTCCAGCCCACTTCCTTAGAGTCGACCCACCTGCAAACCACGGCACCCTCCGAGTAGCCCACTTGCAAGTCTTGCGATAGGCCTGGGGTGGGGCAGTGCAGGTTAAGGGGCAGGAGGCGAGCATACGCAAGCCCTGGGGTGTGTGCTTAGCCACGTTCGACTCCCCATTTCCAAACCAACACCGAGACCCCCGCTAAGGCTTTGTTTCCCCAAGTTACCGGAGAGAAAACGGAACAGTGCTGCCGCCTTGTGGCACACTGCCGTAACAACCTTACAAACTGTGCCGAAGGGCTCCTATCATTCACAAGGCCTGCGGCCGGCGGCTTCGCAAACACAACCCTGCCCTCAAGAAATATCCTGGGCTAGGTAATCTGAAACGAATTCAAATCAGGCCCGACTCTCAGGCAGAAACCTTACAAGACCTCAGTGGTACTCACGCGCGTTTTAGAAAACAGCACATTCAAATGAAAAGATGCTCAGCATCTGTCTTGATTAGAGAGTGCAAGGGAAGCTAGACGAGGGTTTCCCTGGCTGCAGTCCTCACAAACCCTAAAAGCGTAAGTGCTCAAGAGGGCATGCCCAACAGGGAAGCCTACTATTGCTGTGGCTGGCATTGTAAATTGGTAACAGCCGGTAGGAAGATCAGTAGGCAAGTTCCTTACCAGACTAAACACTGGAGGGACCACGAGATTGGGCAACCCCGTTGCAGGTCGGATAAACAGAGACTAGCATCATTGGAAGGAAGCACTTGCACCCCAGCGGTCGTTGTGGTACCCTTTACCACAGCCGAGACACGCAAGCGCACGAAATATCGAACGAGGGGTGAATGGAGAAAGGTGTTCTGCTACCTATACTCCCTCGACTACCACTCGTCCACAGAACCAAATGAACTCATACCATTTGCAGCAGCGTGGGTGCAGCAGTAGATGATCTCACTAATTCTGGTAGAGACAGCAAGACACATATCGCAGGATATCTCTTATATGTGCAGTCTAAATAGGGATACAAAGGAAACACAGGATTCACAGAGGGAAGAAAGAAGCGTGGAGTTCTCAGAGGGGGAAATTGGAGACCGGGGAAGGGTGAAGTGGGAGGTTGGGATTCAGAGAAACACACTTAACTTATCAAAAAGTGCTCATCAAGGGCGACCCCCCCAAAAGCACAGGGAACGCTGCAAAACATTCCTCAATCAACTAACAGGGCAAAGAATCTGAAACGCTACGGGTACAGCTACGTTTATAATTGCATCAAGCGGCTGTAGAACTCAGCAGACTCAACACTGTATGTAAACTATGCTGAGAGGGAAAAGGATTGCTCAACGACAAGGCAAAGAAGGGGTTAAGAAACGCCTAGTCTGTTACCTCAGGCCTCTGTGACATCGGCCGGTGTCACACCCCTGGAGCCTCAGCAGGCCTGGGTCCCACGGCTGGAGTATGCTGCTGCTGAGGGAACAAGGTAGCAGGACGTGCCACCTGACCAGCGGCCCCTCGGACCTCTACTGCCCATTCTCCCCTGCGTGGTACCACAATGTCCCGATCCAACGTGGCCCTCCTACAGGTAAGCAAAGCCTGGTGCACCCAGATGATGGTGGAGCAGCTGAGAGGGAAGAGCTGTGAGGAAACGGGATCTCCATAGCTCCTGCTAGGCAGGTTCCCACCTCTAGCCCACTTCCTTAGAGTCGACCCACCTGCGAACCACGGCACCCTCCGAGTAGCCCACTTGCAAGTCTTGCGATATGCCTGGGGTGGGGCAGTGCAGGTTAAGGGGCAGGAGGCGAGCATACGCAAGCCCTGGGGTGTGCGCTTAGCCACGTTCGACTCCCCATTTCCAATCCAACACCGGGAGCCCCGCAATGGCTTTGTTTCCCCAAGTTACCGGAGAGAACGCGGAGCAGTGCTGCCGCCTTGTGGCACACTGCCGTAACAACCTTACAAACTGTGCCGAAGGGCTCCTATCATTCACAAGGCCTGCGGCCGGCGGCTTTGCAAACACAACCCTGCCCTCAAGAAATATCCTGGGCTCGGTAATCTGAAACGAATTCAAATCAGGCCCGACTCTCAGGCAGAAACCTTACAAGACCTCAGTGGTACTCACGCGCGTTTTAGAAAACAGCACATTCAAATGAAAAGATGCTCAGCATCTGTCTTGATTAGAGAGTGCAAGGGAAGCTAGACGAGGGTTTCCCTGGCTGCAGTCCTCACAAACCCTAAAAGCGTAAGTGCTCAAGAGGGCATGCCCAACAGGGAAGCCTACTATTGCTGTGGCTGGCATTGTAAATTGGTAACAGCCGGTAGGAAGATCAGTAGGCAAGTTCCTTACCAGACTAAACACTGGAGGGACCACGAGATTGGGCAACCCCGCTGCAGGTCGGATAACCAGAGACTAGCATCATTGGAAGGAAGCACTTGCACCCCAGCGGTCGTTGTGGTACCCTTTACCACAGCCGAGACACGCAAGCGCACGAAATATCGAACGAGGGGTGAATGGAGAAAGGTGTTCTGCTACCTACACTCCCTCGACTACCACTCGTCCACAGAACCAAATGAACTCATACCATTTGCAGCAGCGAGGGTGCAGCAGTAGATGATCTCACTAATTCTGGTAGAGACAGCAAGACACATATCGCAGGATATCTCTTATATGTGCAGTCTAAATAGGGATACAAAGGAAACACAGGGTTCACAGAGGGAAGAAAGAAGCGTGGAGTTCTCAGAGGGGGAAATTGGAGACCGGGGAAGGGTGAAGTGGGAGGTTGGGATTCAGAGAAACACACCTAACTTATCAAAAAGTGCTCATCAAGGGCGACCCCCCCAAAAGCACAGGGAACGCTGCAAAACATTCCTCAATCAACTAACAGGGCAAAGAATCTGAAACGCTACGGGTACAGCTACGTTTATAATTGCATCAAGCGGCTGTAGAACTCAGCAGACGCAACACTGTATGTAAACTATGCTGAGAGGGAAAAGGATTGCTCAACGACAAGGCAAAGAAGGGGTTAAGAAACGCCTAGTCTGTTACCTCAGGCCTCTGTGACATCGGCCGGTGTCACACCCCTGGAGCCTCAGCAGGCCTGGGTCCCACGGCTGGAGTATGCTGCTGCTGAGGGAACAAGGTAGCAGGACGTGCCACCTGACCAGCGGCCCCTCGGACCTCTACTGCCCATTCTCCCCTGCGTGGTACCACAATGTCCCGATCCAACGTGGCCCTCCTACAGGTAAGTAAAGCCTGGTGCACCCAGATGATGGTGGAGCAGCTGAGAGGGAAGAGCTGTGAAGAAACGGGATCTCCACAGTTCCTGCTAGGCAGGTTCCCACCTCCAGCCCACTTCCTTAGAGTCGACCCACCTGCAAACCACGGCACCCTCCGAGTAGCCCACTTGCAAGTCTTGCGATAGGCCTGGGGTGGGGCAGTGCAGGTTAAGGGGCAGGAGGCGAGCATACGCAAGCCCTGGGGTGTGTGCTTAGCCACGTTCGACTCCCCATTTCCAAACCAACACCGAGACCCCCGCTAAGGCTTTGTTTCCCCAAGTTACCGGAGAGAAAACGGAGCAGTGCTGCCGCCTTGTGGCACACTGCCGTAACAACCTTACAAACTGTGCCGAAGGGCTCCTATCATTCACAAGGCCTGCGGCCGGCGGTTTTGCAAACACAACCCTGCCCTCAAGAAATATCCTGGGCTAGGTAATCTGAAACGAATTCAAATCAGGCCCGACTCTCAGGCAGAAACCTTACAAGACCTCAGTGGTACTCACGCGCGTTTTAGAAAACAGCACATTCAAATGAAAAGATGCTCAGCATCTGTCTTGATTAGAGAGTGCAAGGGAAGCTAGACGAGGGTTTCCCTGGCTGCAGTCCTCACAAACCCTAAAAGCGTAAGTGCTCAAGAGGGCATGCCCAACAGAGAAGCCTACTATTGCTGTGGCTGGCATTGTAAATTGGTAACAGCCGGTAGGAGGATCAGTAGGCAAGTTCCTTACCAGACTAAACACTGGAGGGACCACGAGATTGGGCAACCCCGCTGCAGGTCGGATAACCAGAGACTAGCATCATTGGAAGGAAGCACTTGCACCCCAGCGGTCGTTGTGGTACCCTTTACCACAGCCGAGACACGCAAGCGCACGAAATATCGAACGAGGGGTGAATGGAGAAAGGTGTTCTGCTACCTACACTCCCTCGACTACCACTCGTCCACAGAACCAAATGAACTCATACCATTTGCAGCAGCGTGGGTGCAGCAGTAGATGATCTCACTAATTCTGGTAGAGACAGCAAGACACATATCGCAGGATATCTCTTATATGTGCAGTCTAAATAGGGATACAAAGGAAACACAGGGTTCACAGAGGGAAGAAAGAAGCGTGGAGTTCTCAGAGGGGGAAATTGGAGACCGGGGAAGGGTGAAGTGGGAGGTTGGGATTCAGAGAAACACACTTAACTTATCAAAAAGTGCTCATCAAGGGCGACCCCCCCAAAAGCACAGGGAACGCTGCAAAACATTCCTCAATCAACTAACAGGGCAAAGAATCTGAAACGCTACGGGTACAGCTACGTTTATAATTGCATCAAGCGGCTGTAGAACTCAGCAGACGCAACACTGTATGTAAACTATGCTGAGAGGGAAAAGGATTGCTCAACGACAAGGCAAAGAAGGGGTTAAGAAACGCCTAGTCTGTTACCTCAGGCCTCTGTGACATCGGCCGGTGTCACACCCCTGGAGCCTCAGCAGGCCTGGGTCCCACGGCTGGAGTATGCTGCTGCTGAGGGAACAAGGTAGCAGGACGTGCCACCTGACCAGCGGCCCCTCGGACCTCTACTGCCCATTCTCCCCTGCATGGTACCACAATGTCCCCATCCAACGTGGCCCTCCTACAGGTAAGCAAAGCCTGGTGCACCCACATGATGGTGGAGCAGCTGAGAGGGAAGAGCTGTGAAGAAACGGGATCTCCACAGTTCCTGCTAGGCAGGTTCCCACCTCCAGCCCACTTCCTTAGAGTCGACCCACCTGCAAACCACGGCACCCTCCGAGTAGCCCACTTGCAAGTCTTGCGATAGGCCTGGGGTGGGGCAGTGCAGGTTAAGGGGCAGGAGGCGAGCATACGCAAGCCCTGGGGTGTGTGTTTAGCCACGTTCGACTCCCCATTTCCAAACCAACACCGAGACCCCCGCTAAGGCTTTGTTCCCCCAAGTTACCGGAGAGAAAACGGAGCAGTGCTGCCGCCTTGTGGCACACTGCCGTAACAACCTTACAAACTGTGCCGAAGGGCTCCTATCATTCACAAGGCCTGCGGCCGGCGGCTTTGCAAACACAACCCTGCCCTCAAGAAATATCCTGGGCTCGGTAATCTGAAACGAATTCAAATCAGGCCCGACTCTCAGGCAGAAACCTTACAAGACCTCAGTGGTACTCACGCGCGTTTTAGAAAACAGCACATTCAAATGAAAAGATGCTCAGCATCTGTCTTGATTAGAGAGTGCAAGGGAAGCTAGACGAGGGTTTCCCTGGCTGCAGTCCTCACAAACCCTAAAAGCGTAAGTGCTCAAGAGGGCATGCCCAACAGGGAAGCCTACTATTGCTGTGGCTGGCATTGTAAATTGGTAACAGCCGGTAGGAAGATCAGTAGGCAAGTTCCTTACCAGACTAAACACTGGAGGGACCACGAGATTGGGCAACCCCGCTGCAGGTCGGATAACCAGAGACTAGCATCATTGGAAGGAAGCACTTGCACCCCAGCGGTCGTTGTGGTACCCTTTACCACAGCCGAGACACGCAAGCGCACGAAATATCGAACGAGGGGTGAATGGAGAAAGGTGTTCTGCTACCTACACTCCCTCGACTACCACTCGTCCACAGAACCAAATGAACTCATACCATTTGCAGCAGCGAGGGTGCAGCAGTAGATGATCTCACTAATTCTGGTAGAGACAGCAAGACACATATCGCAGGATATCTCTTATATGTGCAGTCTAAATAGGGATACAAAGGAAACACAGGGTTCACAGAGGGAAGAAAGAAGCGTGGAGTTCTCAGAGGGGGAAATTGGAGACCGGGGAAGGGTGAAGTGGGAGGTTGGGATTCAGAGAAACACACCTAACTTATCAAAAAGTGCTCATCAAGGGCGACCCCCCCAAAAGCACAGGGAACGCTGCAAAACATTCCTCAATCAACTAACAGGGCAAAGAATCTGAAACGCTACGGGTACAGCTACGTTTATAATTGCATCAAGCGGCTGTAGAACTCAGCAGACGCAACACTGTATGTAAACTATGCTGAGAGGGAAAAGGATTGCTCAACGACAAGGCAAAGAAGGGGTTAAGAAACGCCTAGTCTGTTACCTCAGGCCTCTGTGACATCGGCCGGTGTCACACCCCTGGAGCCTCAGCAGGCCTGGGTCCCACGGCTGGAGTATGCTGCTGCTGAGGGAACAAGGTAGCAGGACGTGCCACCTGACCAGCGGCCCCTCGGACCTCTACTGCCCATTCTCCCCTGCGTGGTACCACAATGTCCCGATCCAACGTGGCCCTCCTACAGGTAAGTAAAGCCTGGTGCACCCAGATGATGGTGGAGCAGCTGAGAGGGAAGAGCTGTGAAGAAACGGGATCTCCACAGTTCCTGCTAGGCAGGTTCCCACCTCCAGCCCACTTCCTTAGAGTCGACCCACCTGCAAACCACGGCACCCTCCGAGTAGCCCACTTGCAAGTCTTGCGATAGGCCTGGGGTGGGGCAGTGCAGGTTAAGGGGCAGGAGGCGAGCATACGCAAGCCCTGGGGTGTGTGCTTAGCCACGTTCGACTCCCCATTTCCAAACCAACACCGAGACCCCCGCTAAGGCTTTGTTTCCCCAAGTTACCGGAGAGAAAACGGAGCAGTGCTGCCGCCTTGTGGCACACTGCCGTAACAACCTTACAAACTGTGCCGAAGGGCTCCTATCATTCACAAGGCCTGCGGCCGGCGGCTTTGCAAACACAACCCTGCCCTCAAGAAATATCCTGGGCTAGGTAATCTGAAACGAATTCAAATCAGGCCCGACTCTCAGGCAGAAACCTTACAAGACCTCAGTGGTACTCACGCGCGTTTTAGAAAACAGCACATTCAAATGAAAAGATGCTCAGCATCTGTCTTGATTAGAGAGTGCAAGGGAAGCTAGACGAGGGTTTCCCTGGCTGCAGTCCTCACAAACCCTAAAAGCGTAAGTGCTCAAGAGGGCATGCCCAACAGAGAAGCCTACTATTGCTGTGGCTGGCATTGTAAATTGGTAACAGCCGGTAGGAAGATCAGTAGGCAAGTTCCTTACCAGACTAAACACTGGAGGGACCACGAGATTGGGCAACCCCGTTGGAGGTCGGATAAACAGAGACTAGCATCATTGGAAGGAAGCACTTGCACCCCAGCGGTCGTTGTGGTACCCTTTACCACAGCCGAGACACGCAAGCGCACGAAATATCGAACGAGGGGTGAATGGAGAAAGGTGTTCTGCTACCTATACTCCCTCGACTACCACTCGTCCACAGAACCAAATGAACTCATACCATTTGCAGCAGCGTGGGTGCAGCAGTAGATGATCTCACTAATTCTGGTAGAGACAGCAAGACACATATCGCAGGATATCTCTTATATGTGCAGTCTAAATAGGGATACAAAGGAAACACAGGATTCACAGAGGGAAGAAAGAAGCGTGGAGTTCTCAGAGGGGGAAATTGGAGACCGGGGAAGGGTGAAGTGGGAGGTTGGGATTCAGAGAAACACACTTAACTTATCAAAAAGTGCTCATCAAGGGCGACCCCCCCAAAAGCACAGGGAACGCTGCAAAACATTCCTCAATCAACTAACAGGGCAAAGAATCTGAAACGCTACGGGTACAGCTACGTTTATAATTGCATCAAGCGGCTGTAGAACTCAGCAGACTCAACACTGTATGTAAACTATGCTGAGAGGGAAAAGGATTGCTCAACGACAAGGCAAAGAAGGGGTTAAGAAACGCCTAGTCTGTTACCTCAGGCCTCTGTGACATCGGCCGGTGTCACACCCCTGGAGCCTCAGCAGGCCTGGGTCCCACGGCTGGAGTATGCTGCTGCTGAGGGAACAAGGTAGCAGGACGTGCCACCTGACCAGCGGCCCCTCGGACCTCTACTGCCCATTCTCCCCTGCGTGGTACCACAATGTCCCGATCCAACGTGGCCCTCCTACAGGTAAGCAAAGCCTGGTGCACCCAGATGATGGTGGAGCAGCTGAGAGGGAAGAGCTGTGAGGAAACGGGATCTCCATAGCTCCTGCTAGGCAGGTTCCCACCTCTAGCCCACTTCCTTAGAGTCGACCCACCTGCGAACCACGGCACCCTCCGAGTAGCCCACTTGCAAGTCTTGCGATATGCCTGGGGTGGGGCAGTGCAGGTTAAGGGGCAGGAGGCGAGCATACGCAAGCCCTGGGGTGTGCGCTTAGCCACGTTCGACTCCCCATTTCCAATCCAACACCGGGAGCCCCGCAATGGCTTTGTTTCCCCAAGTTACCGGAGAGAACGCGGAGCAGTGCTGCCGCCTTGTGGCACACTGCCGTAACAACCTTACAAACTGTGCCGAAGGGCTCCTATCATTCACAAGGCCTGCGGCCGGCGGCTTTGCAAACACAACCCTGCCCTCAAGAAATATCCTGGGCTCGGTAATCTGAAACGAATTCAAATCAGGCCCGACTCTCAGGCAGAAACCTTACAAGACCTCAGTGGTACTCACGCGCGTTTTAGAAAACAGCACATTCAAATGAAAAGATGCTCAGCATCTGTCTTGATTAGAGAGTGCAAGGGAAGCTAGACGAGGGTTTCCCTGGCTGCAGTCCTCACAAACCCTAAAAGCGTAAGTGCTCAAGAGGGCATGCCCAACAGAGAAGCCTACTATTGCTGTGGCTGGCATTGTAAATTGGTAACAGCCGGTAGGAAGATCAGTAGGCAAGTTCCTTACCAGACTAAACACTGGAGGGACCACGAGATTGGGCAACCCCGCTGCAGGTCGGATAACCAGAGACTAGCATCATTGGAAGGAAGCACTTGCACCCCAGCGGTCGTTGTGGTACCCTTTACCACAGCCGAGACACGCAAGCGCACGAAATATCGAACGAGGGGTGAATGGAGAAAGGTGTTCTGCTACCTACACTCCCTCGACTACCACTCGTCCACAGAACCAAATGAACTCATACCATTTGCAGCAGCGAGGGTGCAGCAGTAGATGATCTCACTAATTCTGGTAGAGACAGCAAGACACATATCGCAGGATATCTCTTATATGTGCAGTCTAAATAGGGATACAAAGGAAACACAGGGTTCACAGAGGGAAGAAAGAAGCGTGGAGTTCTCAGAGGGGGAAATTGGAGACCGGGGAAGGGTGAAGTGGGAGGTTGGGATTCAGAGAAACACACCTAACTTATCAAAAAGTGCTCATCAAGGGCGACCCCCCCAAAAGCACAGGGAACGCTGCAAAACATTCCTCAATCAACTAACAGGGCAAAGAATCTGAAACGCTACGGGTACAGCTACGTTTATAATTGCATCAAGCGGCTGTAGAACTCAGCAGACGCAACACTGTATGTAAACTATGCTGAGAGGGAAAAGGATTGCTCAACGACAAGGCAAAGAAGGGGTTAAGAAACGCCTAGTCTGTTACCTCAGGCCTCTGTGACATCGGCCGGTGTCACACCCCTGGAGCCTCAGCAGGCCTGGGTCCCACGGCTGGAGTATGCTGCTGCTGAGGGAACAAGGTAGCAGGACGTGCCACCTGACCAGCGGCCCCTCGGACCTCTACTGCCCATTCTCCCCTGCGTGGTACCACAATGTCCCGATCCAACGTGGCCCTCCTACAGGTAAGTAAAGCCTGGTGCACCCAGATGATGGTGGAGCAGCTGAGAGGGAAGAGCTGTGAAGAAACGGGATCTCCACAGTTCCTGCTAGGCAGGTTCCCACCTCCAGCCCACTTCCTTAGAGTCGACCCACCTGCAAACCACGGCACCCTCCGAGTAGCCCACTTGCAAGTCTTGCGATAGGCCTGGGGTGGGGCAGTGCAGGTTAAGGGGCAGGAGGCGAGCATACGCAAGCCCTGGGGTGTGTGCTTAGCCACGTTCGACTCCCCATTTCCAAACCAACACCGAGACCCCCGCTAAGGCTTTGTTTCCCCAAGTTACCGGAGAGAAAACGGAGCAGTGCTGCCGCCTTGTGGCACACTGCCGTAACAACCTTACAAACTGTGCCGAAGGGCTCCTATCATTCACAAGGCCTGCGGCCGGCGGCTTCGCAAACACAACCCTGCCCTCAAGAAATATCCTGGGCTAGGTAATCTGAAACGAATTCAAATCAGGCCCGACTCTCAGGCAGAAACCTTACAAGACCTCAGTGGTACTCACGCGCGTTTTAGAAAACAGCACATTCAAATGAAAAGATGCTCAGCATCTGTCTTGATTAGAGAGTGCAAGGGAAGCTAGACGAGGGTTTCCCTGGCTGCAGTCCTCACAAACCCTAAAAGCGTAAGTGCTCAAGAGGGCATGCCCAACAGAGAAGCCTACTATTGCTGTGGCTGGCATTGTAAATTGGTAACAGCCGGTAGGAGGATCAGTAGGCAAGTTCCTTACCAGACTAAACACTGGAGGGACCACGAGATTGGGCAACCCCGCTGCAGGTCGGATAACCAGAGACTAGCATCATTGGAAGGAAGCACTTGCACCCCAGCGGTCGTTGTGGTACCCTTTACCACAGCCGAGACACGCAAGCGCACGAAATATCGAACGAGGGGTGAATGGAGAAAGGTGTTCTGCTACCTACACTCCCTCGACTACCACTCGTCCACAGAACCAAATGAACTCATACCATTTGCAGCAGCGTGGGTGCAGCAGTAGATGATCTCACTAATTCTGGTAGAGACAGCAAGACACATATCGCAGGATATCTCTTATATGTGCAGTCTAAATAGGGATACAAAGGAAACACAGGGTTCACAGAGGGAAGAAAGAAGCGTGGAGTTCTCAGAGGGGGAAATTGGAGACCGGGGAAGGGTGAAGTGGGAGGTTGGGATTCAGAGAAACACACTTAACTTATCAAAAAGTGCTCATCAAGGGCGACCCCCCCAAAAGCACAGGGAACGCTGCAAAACATTCCTCAATCAACTAACAGGGCAAAGAATCTGAAACGCTACGGGTACAGCTACGTTTATAATTGCATCAAGCGGCTGTAGAACTCAGCAGACGCAACACTGTATGTAAACTATGCTGAGAGGGAAAAGGATTGCTCAACGACAAGGCAAAGAAGGGGTTAAGAAACGCCTAGTCTGTTACCTCAGGCCTCTGTGACATCGGCCGGTGTCACACCCCTGGAGCCTCAGCAGGCCTGGGTCCCACGGCTGGAGTATGCTGCTGCTGAGGGAACAAGGTAGCAGGACGTGCCACCTGACCAGCGGCCCCTCGGACCTCTACTGCCCATTCTCCCCTGCATGGTACCACAATGTCCCCATCCAACGTGGCCCTCCTACAGGTAAGCAAAGCCTGGTGCACCCACATGATGGTGGAGCAGCTGAGAGGGAAGAGCTGTGAAGAAACGGGATCTCCACAGTTCCTGCTAGGCAGGTTCCCACCTCCAGCCCACTTCCTTAGAGTCGACCCACCTGCAAACCACGGCACCCTCCGAGTAGCCCACTTGCAAGTCTTGCGATAGGCCTGGGGTGGGGCAGTGCAGGTTAAGGGGCAGGAGGCGAGCATACGCAAGCCCTGGGGTGTGTGTTTAGCCACGTTCGACTCCCCATTTCCAAACCAACACCGAGACCCCCGCTAAGGCTTTGTTCCCCCAAGTTACCGGAGAGAAAACGGAGCAGTGCTGCCGCCTTGTGGCACACTGCCGTAACAACCTTACAAACTGTGCCGAAGGGCTCCTATCATTCACAAGGCCTGCGGCCGGCGGCTTTGCAAACACAACCCTGCCCTCAAGAAATATCCTGGGCTCGGTAATCTGAAACGAATTCAAATCAGGCCCGACTCTCAGGCAGAAACCTTACAAGACCTCAGTGGTACTCACGCGCGTTTTAGAAAACAGCACATTCAAATGAAAAGATGCTCAGCATCTGTCTTGATTAGAGAGTGCAAGGGAAGCTAGACGAGGGTTTCCCTGGCTGCAGTCCTCACAAACCCTAAAAGCGTAAGTGCTCAAGAGGGCATGCCCAACAGGGAAGCCTACTATTGCTGTGGCTGGCATTGTAAATTGGTAACAGCCGGTAGGAAGATCAGTAGGCAAGTTCCTTACCAGACTAAACACTGGAGGGACCACGAGATTGGGCAACCCCGTTGCAGGTCGGATAACCAGAGACTAGCATCATTGGAAGGAAGCACTTGCACCCCAGCGGTCGTTGTGGTACCCTTTACCACAGCCGAGACACGCAAGCGCACGAAATATCGAACGAGGGGTGAATGGAGAAAGGTGTTCTGCTACCTACACTCCCTCGACTACCACTCGTCCACAGAACCAAATGAACTCATACCATTTGCAGCAGCGTGGGTGCAGCAGTAGATGATCTCACTAATTCTGGTAGAGACAGCAAGACACATATCGCAGGATATCTCTTATATGTGCAGTCTAAATAGGGATACAAAGGAAACACAGGGTTCACAGAGGGAAGAAAGAAGCGTGGAGTTCTCAGAGGGGGAAATTGGAGACCGGGGAAGGGTGAAGTGGGAGGTTGGGATTCAGAGAAACACACTTAACTTATCAAAAAGTGCTCATCAAGGGCGACCCCCCCAAAAGCACAGGGAACGCTGCAAAACATTCCTCAATCAACTAACAGGGCAAAGAATCGGAAACGCTACGGGTACAGCTACGTTTATAATTGCATCAAGCGGCTGTAGAACTCAGCAGACGCAACACTGTATATAAACTATGCTGAGAGGGAAAAGGATTGCTCAACGACAAGGCAAAGAAGGGGTTAAGAAACGCCTAGTCTGTTACCTCAGGCCTCTGTGACATCGGCCGGTGTCACACCCCTGGAGCCTCAGCAGGCCTGGGTCCCACGGCTGGAGTATGCTGCTGCTGAGGGAACAAGGTAGCAGGACGTGCCACCTGACCAGCGGCCCCTCGGACCTCTACTGCCCATTCTCCCCTGCGTGGTACCACAATGTCCCCATCCAACGTGGCCCTCCTACAGGTAAGTAAAGCCTGGTGCACCCAGATGATGGTGGAGCAGCTGAGAGGGAAGAGCTGTGAAGAAACGGGATCTCCACAGTTCCTGCTAGGCAGGTTCCCACCTCCAGCCCACTTCCTTAGAGTCGACCCACCTGCAAACCACGGCACCCTCCGAGTAGCCCACTTGCAAGTCTTGCGATAGGCCTGGGGTGGGGCAGTGCAGGTTAAGGGGCAGGAGGCGAGCATACGCAAGCCCTGGGGTGTGTGCTTAGCCACGTTCGACTCCCCATTTCCAAACCAACACCGAGACCCCCGCTAAGGCTTTGTTTCCCCAAGTTACCGGAGAGAACGCGGAGCAGTGCTGCCGCCTTGTGGCACACTGCCGTAACAACCTTACAAACTGTGCCGAAGGGCTCCTATCATTCACAAGGCCTGCGGCCGGCGGCTTCGCAAACACAACCCTGCCCTCAAGAAATATCCTGGGCTCGGTAATCTGAAACGAATTCAAATCAGGCCCGACTCTCAGGCAGAAACCTTACAAGACCTCAGTGGTACTCACGCGCGTTTTAGAAAACACCACATTCAAATGAAAAGATGCTCAGCATCTGTCTTGATTAGAGAGTGCAAGGGAAGCTAGACGAGGGTTTCCCTGGCTGCAGTCCTCACAAACCCTAAAAGCGTAAGTGCTCAAGAGGGCATGCCCAACAGAGAAGCCTACTATTGCTGTGGCTGGCATTGTAAATTGGTAACAGCCGGTAGGAGGATCAGTAGGCAAGTTCCTTACCAGACTAAACACTGGAGGGACCACGAGATTGGGCAACCCCGCTGCAGGTCGGATAACCAGAGACTAGCATCATTGGAAGGAAGCACTTGCACCCCAGCGGTCGTTGTGGTACCCTTTACCACAGCCGAGACACGCAAGCGCACGAAATATCGAACGAGGGGTGAATGGAGAAAGGTGTTCTGCTACCTACACTCCCTCGACTACCACTCGTCCACAGAACCAAATGAACTCATACCATTTGCAGCAGCGTGGGTGCAGCAGTAGATGATCTCACTAATTCTGGTAGAGACAGCAAGACACATATCGCAGGATATCTCTTATATGTGCAGTCTAAATAGGGATACAAAGGAAACACAGGGTTCACAGAGGGAAGAAAGAAGCGTGGAGTTCTCAGAGGGGGAAATTGGAGACCGGGGAAGGGTGAAGTGGGAGGTTGGGATTCAGAGAAACACACCTAACTTATCAAAAAGTGCTCATCAAGGGCGACCCCCCCAAAAGCACAGGGAACGCTGCAAAACATTCCTCAATCAACTAACAGGGCAAAGAATCTGAAACGCTACGGGTACAGCTACGTTTATAATTGCATCAAGCGGCTGTAGAACTCAGCAGACGCAACACTGTATGTAAACTATGCTGAGAGGGAAAAGGATTGCTCAACGACAAGGCAAAGAAGGGGTTAAGAAACGCCTAGTCTGTTACCTCAGGCCTCTGTGACATCGGCCGGTGTCACACCCCTGGAGCCTCAGCAGGCCTGGGTCCCACGGCTGGAGTATGCTGCTGCTGAGGGAACAAGGTAGCAGGACGTGCCACCTGACCAGCGGCCCCTCGGACCTCTACTGCCCATTCTCCCCTGCGTGGTACCACAATGTCCCGATCCAACGTGGCCCTCCTACAGGTAAGCAAAGCCTGGTGCACCCAGATGATGGTGGAGCAGCTGAGAGGGAAGAGCTGTGAAGAAACGGGATCTCCACAGTTCCTGCTAGGCAGGTTCCCACCTCCAGCCCACTTCCTTAGAGTCGACCCACCTGCAAACCACGGCACCCTCCGAGTAGCCCACTTGCAAGTCTTGCGATAGGCCTGGGGTGGGGCAGTGCAGGTTAAGGGGCAGGAGGCGAGCATACGCAAGCCCTGGGGTGTGTGTTTAGCCACGTTCGACTCCCCATTTCCAAACCAACACCGAGACCCCCGCTAAGGCTTTGTTCCCCCAAGTTACCGGAGAGAACGCGGAGCAGTGCTGCCGCCTTGTGGCACACTGCCGTAACAACCTTACAAACTGTGCCGAAGGGCTCCTATCATTCACAAGGCCTGCGGCCGGCGGCTTTGCAAACACAACCCTGCCCTCAAGAAATATCCTGGGCTCGGTAATCTGAAACGAATTCAAATCAGGCCCGACTCTCAGGCAGAAACCTTACAAGACCTCAGTGGTACTCACGCGCGTTTTAGAAAACAGCACATTCAAATGAAAAGATGCTCAGCATCTGTCTTGATTAGAGAGTGCAAGGGAAGCTAGACGAGGGTTTCCCTGGCTGCAGTCCTCACAAACCCTAAAAGCGTAAGTGCTCAAGAGGGCATGCCCAACAGGGAAGCCTACTATTGCTGTGGCTGGCATTGTAAATTGGTAACAGCCGGTAGGAAGATCAGTAGGCAAGTTCCTTACCAGACTAAACACTGGAGGGACCACGAGATTGGGCAACCCCGTTGCAGGTCGGATAAACAGACACTAGCATCATTGGAAGGAAGCACTTGCACCCCAGCGGTCGTTGTGGTACCCTTTACCACAGCCGAGACACGCAAGCGCACGAAATATCGAACGAGGGGTGAATGGAGAAAGGTGTTCTGCTACCTATACTCCCTCGACTACCACTCGTCCACAGAACCAAATGAACTCATACCATTTGCAGCAGCGTGGGTGCAGCAGTAGATGATCTCACGAATTCTGGTAGAGACAGCAAGACACATATCGCAGGATATCTCTTATATGTGCAGTCTAAATAGGGATACAAAGGAAACACAGGGTTCACAGAGGGAAGAAAGAAGCGTGGAGTTCTCAGAGGGGGAAATTGGAGACCGGGGAAGGGTGAAGTGGGAGGTTGGGATTCAGAGAAACACACCTAACTTATCAAAAAGTGCTCATCAAGGGCGACCCCCCCAAAAGCACAGGGAACGCTGCAAAACATTCCTCAATCAACTAACAGGGCAAAGAATCTGAAACGCTACGGGTACAGCTACGTTTATAATTGCATCAAGCGGCTGTAGAACTCAGCAGACGCAACACTGTATATAAACTATGCTGAGAGGGAAAAGGATTGCTCAACGACAAGGCAAAGAAGGGGTTAAGAAACGCCTAGTCTGTTACCTCAGGCCTCTGTGACATCGGCCGGTGTCACACCCCTGGAGCCTCAGCAGGCCTGGGTCCCACGGCTGGAGTATGCTGCTGCTGAGGGAACAAGGTAGCAGGACGTGCCACCTGACCAGCGGCCCCTCGGACCTCTACTGCCCATTCTCCCCTGCGTGGTACCACAATGTCCCCATCCAACGTGGCCCTCCTACAGGTAAGCAAAGCCTGGTGCACCCACATGATGGTGGAGCAGCTGAGAGGGAAGAGCTGTGAAGAAACGGGATCTCCACAGTTCCTGCTAGGCAGGTTCCCACCTCCAGCCCACTTCCTTAGAGTCGACCCACCTGCAAACCACGGCACCCTCCGAGTAGCCCACTTGCAAGTCTTGCGATAGGCCTGGGGTGGGGCAGTGCAGGTTAAGGGGCAGGAGGCGAGCATACGCAAGCCCTGGGGTGTGTGCTTAGCCACGTTCGACTCCCCATTTCCAAACCAACACCGAGACCCCCGCTAAGGCTTTGTTTCCCCAAGTTACCGGAGAGAACGCGGAGCAGTGCTGCCGCCTTGTGGCACACTGCCGTAACAACCTTACAAACTGTGCCGAAGGGCTCCTATCATTCACAAGGCCTGCGGCCGGCGGCTTTGCAAACACAACCCTGCCCTCAAGAAATATCCTGGGCTCGGTAATCTGAAACGAATTCAAATCAGGCCCGACTCTCAGGCAGAAACCTTACAAGACCTCAGTGGTACTCACGCGCGTTTTAGAAAACACCACATTCAAATGAAAAGATGCTCAGCATCTGTCTTGATTAGAGAGTGCAAGGGAAGCTAGACGAGGGTTTCCCTGGCTGCAGTCCTCACAAACCCTAAAAGCGTAAGTGCTCAAGAGGGCATGCCCAACAGAGAAGCCTACTATTGCTGTGGCTGGCATTGTAAATTGGTAACAGCCGGTAGGAGGATCAGTAGGCAAGTTCCTTACCAGACTAAACACTGGAGGGACCACGAGATTGGGCAACCCCGCTGCAGGTCGGATAACCAGAGACTAGCATCATTGGAAGGAAGCACTTGCACCCCAGCGGTCGTTGTGGTACCCTTTACCACAGCCGAGACACGCAAGCGCACGAAATATCGAACGAGGGGTGAATGGAGAAAGGTGTTCTGCTACCTACACTCCCTCGACTACCACTCGTCCACAGAACCAAATGAACTCATACCATTTGCAGCAGCGTGGGTGCAGCAGTAGATGATCTCACTAATTCTGGTAGAGACAGCAAGACACATATCGCAGGATATCTCTTATATGTGCAGTCTAAATAGGGATACAAAGGAAACACAGGGTTCACAGAGGGAAGAAAGAAGCGTGGAGTTCTCAGAGGGGGAAATTGGAGACCGGGGAAGGGTGAAGTGGGAGGTTGGGATTCAGAGAAACACACTTAACTTATCAAAAAGTGCTCATCAAGGGCGACCCCCCCAAAAGCACAGGGAACGCTGCAAAACATTCCTCAATCAACTAACAGGGCAAAGAATCTGAAACGCTACGGGTACAGCTACGTTTATAATTGCATCAAGCGGCTGTAGAACTCAGCAGACGCAACACTGTATGTAAACTATGCTGAGAGGGAAAAGGATTGCTCAACGACAAGGCAAAGAAGGGGTTAAGAAACGCCTAGTCTGTTACCTCAGGCCTCTGTGACATCGGCCGGTGTCACACCCCTGGAGCCTCAGCAGGCCTGGGTCCCACGGCTGGAGTATGCTGCTGCTGAGGGAACAAGGTAGCAGGACGTGCCACCTGACCAGCGGCCCCTCGGACCTCTACTGCCCATTCTCCCCTGCGTGGTACCACAATGTCCCCATCCAACGTGGCCCTCCTACAGGTAAGCAAAGCCTGGTGCACCCACATGATGGTGGAGCAGCTGAGAGGGAAGAGCTGTGAAGAAACGGGATCTCCACAGTTCCTGCTAGGCAGGTTCCCACCTCCAGCCCACTTCCTTAGAGTCGACCCACCTGCAAACCACGGCACCCTCCGAGTAGCCCACTTGCAAGTCTTGCGATAGGCCTGGGGTGGGGCAGTGCAGGTTAAGGGGCAGGAGGCGAGCATACGCAAGCCCTGGGGTGTGTGCTTAGCCACGTTCGACTCCCCATTTCCAAACCAACACCGAGACCCCCGCTAAGGCTTTGTTTCCCCAAGTTACCGGAGAGAACGCGGAGCAGTGCTGCCGCCTTGTGGCACACTGCCGTAACAACCTTACAAACTGTGCCGAAGGGCTCCTATCATTCACAAGGCCTGCGGCCGGCGGCTTTGCAAACACAACCCTGCCCTCAAGAAATATCCTGGGCTCGGTAATCTGAAACGAATTCAAATCAGGCCCGACTCTCAGGCAGAAACCTTACAAGACCTCAGTGGTACTCACGCGCGTTTTAGAAAACACCACATTCAAATGAAAAGATGCTCAGCATCTGTCTTGATTAGAGAGTGCAAGGGAAGCTAGACGAGGGTTTCCCTGGCTGCAGTCCTCACAAACCCTAAAAGCGTAAGTGCTCAAGAGGGCATGCCCAACAGGGAAGCCTACTATTGCTGTGGCTGGCATTGTAAATTGGTAACAGCCGGTAGGAAGATCAGTAGGCAAGTTCCTTACCAGACTAAACACTGGAGGGACCACGAGATTGGGCAACCCCGTTGCAGGTCGGATAAACAGACACTAGCATCATTGGAAGGAAGCACTTGCACCCCAGCGGTCGTTGTGGTACCCTTTACCACAGCCGAGACACGCAAGCGCACGAAATATCGAACGAGGGGTGAATGGAGAAAGGTGTTCTGCTACCTACACTCCCTCGACTACCACTCGTCCACAGAACCAAATGAACTCATACCATTTGCAGCAGCGTGGGTGCAGCAGTAGATGATCTCACTAATTCTGGTAGAGACAGCAAGACACATATCGCAGGATATCTCTTATATGTGCAGTCTAAATAGGGATACAAAGGAAACACAGGATTCACAGAGGGAAGAAAGAAGCGTGGAGTTCTCAGAGGGGGAAATTGGAGACCGGGGAAGGGTGAAGTGGGAGGTTGGGATTCAGAGAAACACACTTAACTTATCAAAAAGTGCTCATCAAGGGCGACCCCCCCAAAAGCACAGGGAACGCTGCAAAACATTCCTCAATCAACTAACAGGGCAAAGAATCTGAAACGCTACGGGTACAGCTACGTTTATAATTGCATCAAGCGGCTGTAGAACTCAGCAGACGCAACACTGTATGTAAACTATGCTGAGAGGGAAAAGGATTGCTCAACGACAAGGCAAAGAAGGGGTTAAGAAACGCCTAGTCTGTTACCTCAGGCCTCTGTGACATCGGCCGGTGTCACACCCCTGGAGCCTCAGCAGGCCTGGGTCCCACGGCTGGAGTATGCTGCTGCTGAGGGAACAAGGTAGCAGGACGTGCCACCTGACCAGCGGCCCCTCGGACCTCTACTGCCCATTCTCCCCTGCGTGGTACCACAATGTCCCGATCCAACGTGGCCCTCCTACAGGTAAGTAAAGCCTGGTGCACCCAGATGATGGTGGAGCAGCTGAGAGGGAAGAGCTGTGAAGAAACGGGATCTCCACAGTTCCTGCTAGGCAGGTTCCCACCTCCAGCCCACTTCCTTAGAGTCGACCCACCTGCAAACCACGGCACCCTCCGAGTAGCCCACTTGCAAGTCTTGCGATAGGCCTGGGGTGGGGCAGTGCAGGTTAAGGGGCAGGAGGCGAGCATACGCAAGCCCTGGGGTGTGTGCTTAGCCACGTTCGACTCCCCATTTCCAAACCAACACCGAGACCCCCGCTAAGGCTTTGTTTCCCCAAGTTACCGGAGAGAAAACGGAGCAGTGCTGCCGCCTTGTGGCACACTGCCGTAACAACCTTACAAACTGTGCCGAAGGGCTCCTATCATTCACAAGGCCTGCGGCCGGCGGCTTTGCAAACACAACCCTGCCCTCAAGAAATATCCTGGGCTAGGTAATCTGAAACGAATTCAAATCAGGCCCGACTCTCAGGCAGAAACCTTACAAGACCTCAGTGGTACTCACGCGCGTTTTAGAAAACACCACATTCAAATGAAAAGATGCTCAGCATCTGTCTTGATTAGAGAGTGCAAGGGAAGCTAGACGAGGGTTTCCCTGGCTGCAGTCCTCACAAACCCTAAAAGCGTAAGTGCTCAAGAGGGCATGCCCAACAGGGAAGCCTACTATTGCTGTGGCTGGCATTGTAAATTGGTAACAGCCGGTAGGAAGATCAGTAGGCAAGTTCCTTACCAGACTAAACACTGGAGGGACCACGAGATTGGGCAACCCCGTTGCAGGTCGGATAAACAGAGACTAGCATCATTGGAAGGAAGCACTTGCACCCCAGCGGTCGTTGTGGTACCCTTTACCACAGCCGAGACACGCAAGCGCACGAAATATCGAACGAGGGGTGAATGGAGAAAGGTGTTCTGCTACCTACACTCCCTCGACTACCACTCGTCCACAGAACCAAATGAACTCATACCATTTGCAGCAGCGTGGGTGCAGCAGTAGATGATCTCACTAATTCTGGTAGAGACAGCAAGACACATATCGCAGGATATCTCTTATATGTGCAGTCTAAATAGGGATACAAAGGAAACACAGGGTTCACAGAGGGAAGAAAGAAGCGTGGAGTTCTCAGAGGGGGAAATTGGAGACCGGGGAAGGGTGAAGTGGGAGGTTGGGATTCAGAGAAACACACCTAACTTATCAAAAAGTGCTCATCAAGGGCGACCCCCCCAAAAGCACAGGGAACGCTGCAAAACATTCCTCAATCAACTAACAGGGCAAAGAATCTGAAACGCTACGGGTACAGCTACGTTTATAATTGCATCAAGCGGCTGTAGAACTCAGCAGACGCAACACTGTATATAAACTATGCTGAGAGGGAAAAGGATTGCTCAACGACAAGGCAAAGAAGGGGTTAAGAAACGCCTAGTCTGTTACCTCAGGCCTCTGTGACATCGGCCGGTGTCACACCCCTGGAGCCTCAGCAGGCCTGGGTCCCACGGCTGGAGTATGCTGCTGCTGAGGGAACAAGGTAGCAGGACGTGCCACCTGACCAGCGGCCCCTCGGACCTCTACTGCCCATTCTCCCCTGCGTGGTACCACAATGTCCCCATCCAACGTGGCCCTCCTACAGGTAAGCAAAGCCTGGTGCACCCACATGATGGTGGAGCAGCTGAGAGGGAAGAGCTGTGAAGAAACGGGATCTCCACAGTTCCTGCTAGGCAGGTTCCCACCTCCAGCCCACTTCCTTAGAGTCGACCCACCTGCAAACCACGGCACCCTCCGAGTAGCCCACTTGCAAGTCTTGCGATAGGCCTGGGGTGGGGCAGTGCAGGTTAAGGGGCAGGAGGCGAGCATACGCAAGCCCTGGGGTGTGTGCTTAGCCACGTTCGACTCCCCATTTCCAAACCAACACCGAGACCCCCGCTAAGGCTTTGTTTCCCCAAGTTACCGGAGAGAACGCGGAGCAGTGCTGCCGCCTTGTGGCACACTGCCGTAACAACCTTACAAACTGTGCCGAAGGGCTCCTATCATTCACAAGGCCTGCGGCCGGCGGCTTCGCAAACACAACCCTGCCCTCAAGAAATATCCTGGGCTCGGTAATCTGAAACGAATTCAAATCAGGCCCGACTCTCAGGCAGAAACCTTACAAGACCTCAGTGGTACTCACGCGCGTTTTAGAAAACACCACATTCAAATGAAAAGATGCTCAGCATCTGTCTTGATTAGAGAGTGCAAGGGAAGCTAGACGAGGGTTTCCCTGGCTGCAGTCCTCACAAACCCTAAAAGCGTAAGTGCTCAAGAGGGCATGCCCAACAGAGAAGCCTACTATTGCTGTGGCTGGCATTGTAAATTGGTAACAGCCGGTAGGAGGATCAGTAGGCAAGTTCCTTACCAGACTAAACACTGGAGGGACCACGAGATTGGGCAACCCCGCTGCAGGTCGGATAACCAGAGACTAGCATCATTGGAAGGAAGCACTTGCACCCCAGCGGTCGTCGTGGTACCCTTTACCACAGCCGAGACACGCAAGCGCACGAAATATCGAACGAGGGGTGAATGGAGAAAGGTGTTCTGCTACCTACACTCCCTCGACTACCACTCGTCCACAGAACCAAATGAACTCATACCATTTGCAGCAGCGTGGGTGCAGCAGTAGATGATCTCACTAATTCTGGTAGAGACAGCAAGACACATATCGCAGGATATCTCTTATATGTGCAGTCTAAATAGGGATACAAAGGAAACACAGGGTTCACAGAGGGAAGAAAGAAGCGTGGAGTTCTCAGAGGGGGAAATTGGAGACCGGGGAAGGGTGAAGTGGGAGGTTGGGATTCAGAGAAACACACTTAACTTATCAAAAAGTGCTCATCAAGGGCGACCCCCCCAAAAGCACAGGGAACGCTGCAAAACATTCCTCAATCAACTAACAGGGCAAAGAATCTGAAACGCTACGGGTACAGCTACGTTTATAATTGCATCAAGCGGCTGTAGAACTCAGCAGACGCAACACTGTATGTAAACTATGCTGAGAGGGAAAAGGATTGCTCAACGACAAGGCAAAGAAGGGGTTAAGAAACGCCTAGTCTGTTACCTCAGGCCTCTGTGACATCGGCCGGTGTCACACCCCTGGAGCCTCAGCAGGCCTGGGTCCCACGGCTGGAGTATGCTGCTGCTGAGGGAACAAGGTAGCAGGACGTGCCACCTGACCAGCGGCCCCTCGGACCTCTACTGCCCATTCTCCCCTGCGTGGTACCACAATGTCCCGATCCAACGTGGCCCTCCTACAGGTAAGCAAAGCCTGGTGCACCCAGATGATGGTGGAGCAGCTGAGAGGGAAGAGCTGTGAAGAAACGGGATCTCCACAGTTCCTGCTAGGCAGGTTCCCACCTCCAGCCCACTTCCTTAGAGTCGACCCACCTGCAAACCACGGCACCCTCCGAGTAGCCCACTTGCAAGTCTTGCGATAGGCCTGGGGTGGGGCAGTGCAGGTTAAGGGGCAGGAGGCGAGCATACGCAAGCCCTGGGGTGTGTGCTTAGCCACGTTCGACTCCCCATTTCCAAACCAACACCGAGACCCCCGCTAAGGCTTTGTTTCCCCAAGTTACCGGAGAGAACGCGGAGCAGTGCTGCCGCCTTGTGGCACACTGCCGTAACAACCTTACAAACTGTGCCGAAGGGCTCCTATCATTCACAAGGCCTGCGGCCGGCGGCTTCGCAAACACAACCCTGCCCTCAAGAAATATCCTGGGCTCGGTAATCTGAAACGAATTCAAATCAGGCCCGACTCTCAGGCAGAAACCTTACAAGACCTCAGTGGTACTCACGCGCGTTTTAGAAAACACCACATTCAAATGAAAAGATGCTCAGCATCTGTCTTGATTAGAGAGTGCAAGGGAAGCTAGACGAGGGTTTCCCTGGCTGCAGTCCTCACAAACCCTAAAAGCGTAAGTGCTCAAGAGGGCATGCCCAACAGAGAAGCCTACTATTGCTGTGGCTGGCATTGTAAATTGGTAACAGCCGGTAGGAGGATCAGTAGGCAAGTTCCTTACCAGACTAAACACTGGAGGGACCACGAGATTGGGCAACCCCGCTGCAGGTCGGATAACCAGAGACTAGCATCATTGGAAGGAAGCACTTGCACCCCAGCGGTCGTCGTGGTACCCTTTACCACAGCCGAGACACGCAAGCGCACGAAATATCGAACGAGGGGTGAATGGAGAAAGGTGTTCTGCTACCTACACTCCCTCGACTACCACTCGTCCACAGAACCAAATGAACTCATACCATTTGCAGCAGCGTGGGTGCAGCAGTAGATGATCTCACTAATTCTGGTAGAGACAGCAAGACACATATCGCAGGATATCTCTTATATGTGCAGTCTAAATAGGGATACAAAGGAAACACAGGGTTCACAGAGGGAAGAAAGAAGCGTGGAGTTCTCAGAGGGGGAAATTGGAGACCGGGGAAGGGTGAAGTGGGAGGTTGGGATTCAGAGAAACACACTTAACTTATCAAAAAGTGCTCATCAAGGGCGACCCCCCCAAAAGCACAGGGAACGCTGCAAAACATTCCTCAATCAACTAACAGGGCAAAGAATCTGAAACGCTACGGGTACAGCTACGTTTATAATTGCATCAAGCGGCTGTAGAACTCAGCAGACGCAACACTGTATGTAAACTATGCTGAGAGGGAAAAGGATTGCTCAACGACAAGGCAAAGAAGGGGTTAAGAAACGCCTAGTCTGTTACCTCAGGCCTCTGTGACATCGGCCGGTGTCACACCCCTGGAGCCTCAGCAGGCCTGGGTCCCACGGCTGGAGTATGCTGCTGCTGAGGGAACAAGGTAGCAGGACGTGCCACCTGACCAGCGGCCCCTCGGACCTCTACTGCCCATTCTCCCCTGCGTGGTACCACAATGTCCCGATCCAACGTGGCCCTCCTACAGGTAAGCAAAGCCTGGTGCACCCAGATGATGGTGGAGCAGCTGAGAGGGAAGAGCTGTGAAGAAACGGGATCTCCACAGTTCCTGCTAGGCAGGTTCCCACCTCCAGCCCACTTCCTTAGAGTCGACCCACCTGCAAACCACGGCACCCTCCGAGTAGCCCACTTGCAAGTCTTGCGATAGGCCTGGGGTGGGGCAGTGCAGGTTAAGGGGCAGGAGGCGAGCATACGCAAGCCCTGGGGTGTGTGCTTAGCCACGTTCGACTCCCCATTTCCAAACCAACACCGAGACCCCCGCTAAGGCTTTGTTTCCCCAAGTTACCGGAGAGAACGCGGAGCAGTGCTGCCGCCTTGTGGCACACTGCCGTAACAACCTTACAAACTGTGCCGAAGGGCTCCTATCATTCACAAGGCCTGCGGCCGGCGGCTTCGCAAACACAACCCTGCCCTCAAGAAATATCCTGGGCTCGGTAATCTGAAACGAATTCAAATCAGGCCCGACTCTCAGGCAGAAACCTTACAAGACCTCAGTGGTACTCACGCGCGTTTTAGAAAACACCACATTCAAATGAAAAGATGCTCAGCATCTGTCTTGATTAGAGAGTGCAAGGGAAGCTAGACGAGGGTTTCCCTGGCTGCAGTCCTCACAAACCCTAAAAGCGTAAGTGCTCAAGAGGGCATGCCCAACAGAGAAGCCTACTATTGCTGTGGCTGGCATTGTAAATTGGTAACAGCCGGTAGGAGGATCAGTAGGCAAGTTCCTTACCAGACTAAACACTGGAGGGACCACGAGATTGGGCAACCCCGCTGCAGGTCGGATAACCAGAGACTAGCATCATTGGAAGGAAGCACTTGCACCCCAGCGGTCGTCGTGGTACCCTTTACCACAGCCGAGACACGCAAGCGCACGAAATATCGAACGAGGGGTGAATGGAGAAAGGTGTTCTGCTACCTACACTCCCTCGACTACCACTCGTCCACAGAACCAAATGAACTCATACCATTTGCAGCAGCGTGGGTGCAGCAGTAGATGATCTCACTAATTCTGGTAGAGACAGCAAGACACATATCGCAGGATATCTCTTATATGTGCAGTCTAAATAGGGATACAAAGGAAACACAGGGTTCACAGAGGGAAGAAAGAAGCGTGGAGTTCTCAGAGGGGGAAATTGGAGACCGGGGAAGGGTGAAGTGGGAGGTTGGGATTCAGAGAAACACACCTAACTTATCAAAAAGTGCTCATCAAGGGCGACCCCCCCAAAAGCACAGGGAACGCTGCAAAACATTCCTCAATCAACTAACAGGGCAAAGAATCTGAAACGCTACGGGTACAGCTACGTTTATAATTGCATCAAGCGGCTGTAGAACTCAGCAGACGCAACACTGTATGTAAACTATGCTGAGAGGGAAAAGGATTGCTCAACGACAAGGCAAAGAAGGGGTTAAGAAACGCCTAGTCTGTTACCTCAGGCCTCTGTGACATCGGCCGGTGTCACACCCCTGGAGCCTCAGCAGGCCTGGGTCCCACGGCTGGAGTATGCTGCTGCTGAGGGAACAAGGTAGCAGGACGTGCCACCTGACCAGCGGCCCCTCGGACCTCTACTGCCCATTCTCCCCTGCGTGGTACCACAATGTCCCCATCCAACGTGGCCCACCTACAGGTAAGCAAAGCCTGGTGCACCCAGATGATGGTGGAGCAGCTGAGAGGGAAGAGCTGTGAAGAAACGGGATCTCCACAGTTCCTGCTAGGCAGGTTCCCACCTCCAGCCCACTTCCTTAGAGTCGACCCACCTGCAAACCACGGCACCCTCCGAGTAGCCCACTTGCAAGTCTTGCGATAGGCCTGGGGTGGGGCAGTGCAGGTTAAGGGGCAGGAGGCGAGCATACGCAAGCCCTGGCGTGTGTGCTTAGCCACGTTCGACTCCCCATTTCCAAACCAACACCGAGACCCCCGCTAAGGCTTTGTTTCCCCAAGTTACCGGAGAGAACGCGGAGCAGTGCTGCCGCCTTGTGGCACACTGCCGTAACAACCTTACAAACTGTGCCGAAGGGCTCCTATCATTCACAAGGCCTGCGGCCGGCGGCTTCGCAAACACAACCCTGCCCTCAAGAAATATCCTGGGCTCGGTAATCTGAAACGAATTCAAATCAGGCCCGACTCTCAGGCAGAAACCTTACAAGACCTCAGTGGTACTCACGCGCGTTTTAGAAAACACCACATTCAAATGAAAAGATGCTCAGCATCTGTCTTGATTAGAGAGTGCAAGGGAAGCTAGACGAGGGTTTCCCTGGCTGCAGTCCTCACAAACCCTAAAAGCGTAAGTGCTCAAGAGGGCATGCCCAACAGAGAAGCCTACTATTGCTGTGGCTGGCATTGTAAATTGGTAACAGCCGGTAGGAGGATCAGTAGGCAAGTTCCTTACCAGACTAAACACTGGAGGGACCACGAGATTGGGCAACCCCGCTGCAGGTCGGATAACCAGAGACTAGCATCATTGGAAGGAAGCACTTGCACCCCAGCGGTCGTTGTGGTACCCTTTACCACAGCCGAGACACGCAAGCGCACGAAATATCGAACGAGGGGTGAATGGAGAAAGGTGTTCTGCTACCTACACTCCCTCGACTACCACTCGTCCACAGAACCAAATGAACTCATACCATTTGCAGCAGCGTGGGTGCAGCAGTAGATGATCTCACTAATTCTGGTAGAGACAGCAAGACACATATCGCAGGATATCTCTTATATGTGCAGTCTAAATAGGGATACAAAGGAAACACAGGATTCACAGAGGGAAGAAAGAAGCGTGGAGTTCTCAGAGGGGGAAATTGGAGACCGGGGAAGGGTGAAGTGGGAGGTTGGGATTCAGAGAAACACACTTAACTTATCAAAAAGTGCTCATCAAGGGCGACCCCCCCAAAAGCACAGGGAACGCTGCAAAACATTCCTCAATCAACTAACAGGGCAAAGAATCTGAAACGCTACGGGTACAGCTACGTTTATAATTGCATCAAGCGGCTGTAGAACTCAGCAGACGCAACACTGTATGTAAACTATGCTGAGAGGGAAAAGGATTGCTCAACGACAAGGCAAAGAAGGGGTTAAGAAACGCCTAGTCTGTTACCTCAGGCCTCTGTGACATCGGCCGGTGTCACACCCCTGGAGCCTCAGCAGGCCTGGGTCCCACGGCTGGAGTATGCTGCTGCTGAGGGAACAAGGTAGCAGGACGTGCCACCTGACCAGCGGCCCCTCGGACCTCTACTGCCCATTCTCCCCTGCGTGGTACCACAATGTCCCGATCCAACGTGGCCCTCCTACAGGTAAGCAAAGCCTGGTGCACCCAGATGATGGTGGAGCAGCTGAGAGGGAAGAGCTGTGAAGAAACGGGATCTCCACAGTTCCTGCTAGGCAGGTTCCCACCTCCAGCCCACTTCCTTAGAGTCGACCCACCTGCAAACCACGGCACCCTCCGAGTAGCCCACTTGCAAGTCTTGCGATAGGCCTGGGGTGGGGCAGTGCAGGTTAAGGGGCAGGAGGCGAGCATACGCAAGCCCTGGGGTGTGTGCTTAGCCACGTTCGACTCCCCATTTCCAAACCAACACCGAGACCCCCGCTAAGGCTTTGTTTCCCCAAGTTACCGGAGAGAACGCGGAGCAGTGCTGCCGCCTTGTGGCACACTGCCGTAACAACCTTACAAACTGTGCCGAAGGGCTCCTATCATTCACAAGGCCTGCGGCCGGCGGCTTCGCAAACACAACCCTGCCCTCAAGAAATATCCTGGGCTCGGTAATCTGAAACGAATTCAAATCAGGCCCGACTCTCAGGCAGAAACCTTACAAGACCTCAGTGGTACTCACGCGCGTTTTAGAAAACACCACATTCAAATGAAAAGATGCTCAGCATCTGTCTTGATTAGAGAGTGCAAGGGAAGCTAAACGAGGGTTTCCCTGGCTGCAGTCCTCACAAACCCTAAAAGCGTAAGTGCTCAAGAGGGCATGCCCAACAGGGAAGCCTACTATTGCTGTGGCTGGCATTGTAAATTGGTAACAGCCGGTAGGAAGATCAGTAGGCAAGTTCCTTACCAGACTAAACACTGGAGGGACCACGAGATTGGGCAACCCCGTTGCAGGTCGGATAAACAGAGACTAGCATCATTGGAAGGAAGCACTTGCACCCCAGCGGTCGTCGTGGTACCCTTTACCACAGCCGAGACACGCAAGCGCACGAAATATCGAACGAGGGGTGAATGGAGAAAGGTGTTCTGCTACCTACACTCCCTCGACTACCACTCGTCCACAGAACCAAATGAACTCATACCATTTGCAGCAGCGTGGGTGCAGCAGTAGATGATCTCACTAATTCTGGTAGAGACAGCAAGACACATATCGCAGGATATCTCTTATATGTGCAGTCTAAATAGGGATACAAAGGAAACACAGGGTTCACAGAGGGAAGAAAGAAGCGTGGAGTTCTCAGAGGGGGAAATTGGAGACCGGGGAAGGGTGAAGTGGGAGGTTGGGATTCAGAGAAACACACCTAACTTATCAAAAAGTGCTCATCAAGGGCGACCCCCCCAAAAGCACAGGGAACGCTGCAAAACATTCCTCAATCAACTAACAGGGCAAAGAATCTGAAACGCTACGGGTACAGCTACGTTTATAATTGCATCAAGCGGCTGTAGAACTCAGCAGACGCAACACTGTATATAAACTATGCTGAGAGGGAAAAGGATTGCTCAACGACAAGGCAAAGAAGGGGTTAAGAAACGCCTAGTCTGTTACCTCAGGCCTCTGTGACATCGGCCGGTGTCACACCCCTGGAGCCTCAGCAGGCCTGGGTCCCACGGCTGGAGTATGCTGCTGCTGAGGGAACAAGGTAGCAGGACGTGCCACCTGACCAGCGGCCCCTCGGACCTCTACTGCCCATTCTCCCCTGCGTGGTACCACAATGTCCCGATCCAACGTGGCCCTCCTACAGGTAAGCAAAGCCTGGTGCACCCAGATGATGGTGGAGCAGCTGAGAGGGAAGAGCTGTGAAGAAACGGGATCTCCACAGTTCCTGCTAGGCAGGTTCCCACCTCCAGCCCACTTCCTTAGAGTCGACCCACCTGCAAACCACGGCACCCTCCGAGTAGCCCACTTGCAAGTCTTGCGATAGGCCTGGGGTGGGGCAGTGCAGGTTAAGGGGCAGGAGGCGAGCATACGCAAGCCCTGGGGTGTGTGCTTAGCCACGTTCGACTCCCCATTTCCAAACCAACACCGAGACCCCCGCTAAGGCTTTGTTTCCCCAAGTTACCGGAGAGAACGCGGAGCAGTGCTGCCGCCTTGTGGCACACTGCCGTAACAACCTTACAAACTGTGCCGAAGGGCTCCTATCATTCACAAGGCCTGCGGCCGGCGGCTTCGCAAACACAACCCTGCCCTCAAGAAATATCCTGGGCTCGGTAATCTGAAACGAATTCAAATCAGGCCCGACTCTCAGGCAGAAACCTTACAAGACCTCAGTGGTACTCACGCGCGTTTTAGAAAACACCACATTCAAATGAAAAGATGCTCAGCATCTGTCTTGATTAGAGAGTGCAAGGGAAGCTAGACGAGGGTTTCCCTGGCTGCAGTCCTCACAAACCCTAAAAGCGTAAGTGCTCAAGAGGGCATGCCCAACAGAGAAGCCTACTATTGCTGTGGCTGGCATTGTAAATTGGTAACAGCCGGTAGGAGGATCAGTAGGCAAGTTCCTTACCAGACTAAACACTGGAGGGACCACGAGATTGGGCAACCCCGCTGCAGGTCGGATAACCAGAGACTAGCATCATTGGAAGGAAGCACTTGCACCCCAGCGGTCGTCGTGGTACCCTTTACCACAGCCGAGACACGCAAGCGCACGAAATATCGAACGAGGGGTGAATGGAGAAAGGTGTTCTGCTACCTACACTCCCTCGACTACCACTCGTCCACAGAACCAAATGAACTCATACCATTTGCAGCAGCGTGGGTGCAGCAGTAGATGATCTCACTAATTCTGGTAGAGACAGCAAGACACATATCGCAGGATATCTCTTATATGTGCAGTCTAAATAGGGATACAAAGGAAACACAGGGTTCACAGAGGGAAGAAAGAAGCGTGGAGTTCTCAGAGGGGGAAATTGGAGACCGGGGAAGGGTGAAGTGGGAGGTTGGGATTCAGAGAAACACACTTAACTTATCAAAAAGTGCTCATCAAGGGCGACCCCCCCAAAAGCACAGGGAACGCTGCAAAACATTCCTCAATCAACTAACAGGGCAAAGAATCTGAAACGCTACGGGTACAGCTACGTTTATAATTGCATCAAGCGGCTGTAGAACTCAGCAGACGCAACACTGTATGTAAACTATGCTGAGAGGGAAAAGGATTGCTCAACGACAAGGCAAAGAAGGGGTTAAGAAACGCCTAGTCTGTTACCTCAGGCCTCTGTGACATCGGCCGGTGTCACACCCCTGGAGCCTCAGCAGGCCTGGGTCCCACGGCTGGAGTATGCTGCTGCTGAGGGAACAAGGTAGCAGGACGTGCCACCTGACCAGCGGCCCCTCGGACCTCTACTGCCCATTCTCCCCTGCGTGGTACCACAATGTCCCGATCCAACGTGGCCCTCCTACAGGTAAGCAAAGCCTGGTGCACCCAGATGATGGTGGAGCAGCTGAGAGGGAAGAGCTGTGAAGAAACGGGATCTCCACAGTTCCTGCTAGGCAGGTTCCCACCTCCAGCCCACTTCCTTAGAGTCGACCCACCTGCAAACCACGGCACCCTCCGAGTAGCCCACTTGCAAGTCTTGCGATAGGCCTGGGGTGGGGCAGTGCAGGTTAAGGGGCAGGAGGCGAGCATACGCAAGCCCTGGGGTGTGTGCTTAGCCACGTTCGACTCCCCATTTCCAAACCAACACCGAGACCCCCGCTAAGGCTTTGTTTCCCCAAGTTACCGGAGAGAACGCGGAGCAGTGCTGCCGCCTTGTGGCACACTGCCGTAACAACCTTACAAACTGTGCCGAAGGGCTCCTATCATTCACAAGGCCTGCGGCCGGCGGCTTCGCAAACACAACCCTGCCCTCAAGAAATATCCTGGGCTCGGTAATCTGAAACGAATTCAAATCAGGCCCGACTCTCAGGCAGAAACCTTACAAGACCTCAGTGGTACTCACGCGCGTTTTAGAAAACACCACATTCAAATGAAAAGATGCTCAGCATCTGTCTTGATTAGAGAGTGCAAGGGAAGCTAGACGAGGGTTTCCCTGGCTGCAGTCCTCACAAACCCTAAAAGCGTAAGTGCTCAAGAGGGCATGCCCAACAGAGAAGCCTACTATTGCTGTGGCTGGCATTGTAAATTGGTAACAGCCGGTAGGAGGATCAGTAGGCAAGTTCCTTACCAGACTAAACACTGGAGGGACCACGAGATTGGGCAACCCCGCTGCAGGTCGGATAACCAGAGACTAGCATCATTGGAAGGAAGCACTTGCACCCCAGCGGTCGTCGTGGTACCCTTTACCACAGCCGAGACACGCAAGCGCACGAAATATCGAACGAGGGGTGAATGGAGAAAGGTGTTCTGCTACCTACACTCCCTCGACTACCACTCGTCCACAGAACCAAATGAACTCATACCATTTGCAGCAGCGTGGGTGCAGCAGTAGATGATCTCACTAATTCTGGTAGAGACAGCAAGACACATATCGCAGGATATCTCTTATATGTGCAGTCTAAATAGGGATACAAAGGAAACACAGGGTTCACAGAGGGAAGAAAGAAGCGTGGAGTTCTCAGAGGGGGAAATTGGAGACCGGGGAAGGGTGAAGTGGGAGGTTGGGATTCAGAGAAACACACTTAACTTATCAAAAAGTGCTCATCAAGGGCGACCCCCCCAAAAGCACAGGGAACGCTGCAAAACATTCCTCAATCAACTAACAGGGCAAAGAATCTGAAACGCTACGGGTACAGCTACGTTTATAATTGCATCAAGCGGCTGTAGAACTCAGCAGACGCAACACTGTATGTAAACTATGCTGAGAGGGAAAAGGATTGCTCAACGACAAGGCAAAGAAGGGGTTAAGAAACGCCTAGTCTGTTACCTCAGGCCTCTGTGACATCGGCCGGTGTCACACCCCTGGAGCCTCAGCAGGCCTGGGTCCCACGGCTGGAGTATGCTGCTGCTGAGGGAACAAGGTAGCAGGACGTGCCACCTGACCAGCGGCCCCTCGGACCTCTACTGCCCATTCTCCCCTGCGTGGTACCACAATGTCCCCATCCAACGTGGCCCACCTACAGGTAAGCAAAGCCTGGTGCACCCAGATGATGGTGGAGCAGCTGAGAGGGAAGAGCTGTGAAGAAACGGGATCTCCACAGTTCCTGCTAGGCAGGTTCCCACCTCCAGCCCACTTCCTTAGAGTCGACCCACCTGCAAACCACGGCACCCTCCGAGTAGCCCACTTGCAAGTCTTGCGATAGGCCTGGGGTGGGGCAGTGCAGGTTAAGGGGCAGGAGGCGAGCATACGCAAGCCCTGGGGTGTGTGCTTAGCCACGTTCGACTCCCCATTTCCAAACCAACACCGAGACCCCCGCTAAGGCTTTGTTTCCCCAAGTTACCGGAGAGAACGCGGAGCAGTGCTGCCGCCTTGTGGCACACTGCCGTAACAACCTTACAAACTGTGCCGAAGGGCTCCTATCATTCACAAGGCCTGCGGCCGGCGGCTTCGCAAACACAACCCTGCCCTCAAGAAATATCCTGGGCTCGGTAATCTGAAACGAATTCAAATCAGGCCCGACTCTCAGGCAGAAACCTTACAAGACCTCAGTGGTACTCACGCGCGTTTTAGAAAACACCACATTCAAATGAAAAGATGCTCAGCATCTGTCTTGATTAGAGAGTGCAAGGGAAGCTAGACGAGGGTTTCCCTGGCTGCAGTCCTCACAAACCCTAAAAGCGTAAGTGCTCAAGAGGGCATGCCCAACAGAGAAGCCTACTATTGCTGTGGCTGGCATTGTAAATTGGTAACAGCCGGTAGGAGGATCAGTAGGCAAGTTCCTTACCAGACTAAACACTGGAGGGACCACGAGATTGGGCAACCCCGCTGCAGGTCGGATAACCAGAGACTAGCATCATTGGAAGGAAGCACTTGCACCCCAGCGGTCGTCGTGGTACCCTTTACCACAGCCGAGACACGCAAGCGCACGAAATATCGAACGAGGGGTGAATGGAGAAAGGTGTTCTGCTACCTACACTCCCTCGACTACCACTCGTCCACAGAACCAAATGAACTCATACCATTTGCAGCAGCGTGGGTGCAGCAGTAGATGATCTCACTAATTCTGGTAGAGACAGCAAGACACATATCGCAGGATATCTCTTATATGTGCAGTCTAAATAGGGATACAAAGGAAACACAGGGTTCACAGAGGGAAGAAAGAAGCGTGGAGTTCTCAGAGGGGGAAATTGGAGACCGGGGAAGGGTGAAGTGGGAGGTTGGGATTCAGAGAAACACACTTAACTTATCAAAAAGTGCTCATCAAGGGCGACCCCCCCAAAAGCACAGGGAACGCTGCAAAACATTCCTCAATCAACTAACAGGGCAAAGAATCTGAAACGCTACGGGTACAGCTACGTTTATAATTGCATCAAGCGGCTGTAGAACTCAGCAGACGCAACACTGTATGTAAACTATGCTGAGAGGGAAAAGGATTGCTCAACGACAAGGCAAAGAAGGGGTTAAGAAACGCCTAGTCTGTTACCTCAGGCCTCTGTGACATCGGCCGGTGTCACACCCCTGGAGCCTCAGCAGGCCTGGGTCCCACGGCTGGAGTATGCTGCTGCTGAGGGAACAAGGTAGCAGGACGTGCCACCTGACCAGCGGCCCCTCGGACCTCTACTGCCCATTCTCCCCTGCGTGGTACCACAATGTCCCGATCCAACGTGGCCCTCCTACAGGTAAGCAAAGCCTGGTGCACCCAGATGATGGTGGAGCAGCTGAGAGGGAAGAGCTGTGAAGAAACGGGATCTCCACAGTTCCTGCTAGGCAGGTTCCCACCTCCAGCCCACTTCCTTAGAGTCGACCCACCTGCAAACCACGGCACCCTCCGAGTAGCCCACTTGCAAGTCTTGCGATAGGCCTGGGGTGGGGCAGTGCAGGTTAAGGGGCAGGAGGCGAGCATACGCAAGCCCTGGGGTGTGTGCTTAGCCACGTTCGACTCCCCATTTCCAAACCAACACCGAGACCCCCGCTAAGGCTTTGTTTCCCCAAGTTACCGGAGAGAACGCGGAGCAGTGCTGCCGCCTTGTGGCACACTGCCGTAACAACCTTACAAACTGTGCCGAAGGGCTCCTATCATTCACAAGGCCTGCGGCCGGCGGCTTCGCAAACACAACCCTGCCCTCAAGAAATATCCTGGGCTCGGTAATCTGAAACGAATTCAAATCAGGCCCGACTCTCAGGCAGAAACCTTACAAGACCTCAGTGGTACTCACGCGCGTTTTAGAAAACACCACATTCAAATGAAAAGATGCTCAGCATCTGTCTTGATTAGAGAGTGCAAGGGAAGCTAGACGAGGGTTTCCCTGGCTGCAGTCCTCACAAACCCTAAAAGCGTAAGTGCTCAAGAGGGCATGCCCAACAGAGAAGCCTACTATTGCTGTGGCTGGCATTGTAAATTGGTAACAGCCGGTAGGAGGATCAGTAGGCAAGTTCCTTACCAGACTAAACACTGGAGGGACCACGAGATTGGGCAACCCCGCTGCAGGTCGGATAACCAGAGACTAGCATCATTGGAAGGAAGCACTTGCACCCCAGCGGTCGTCGTGGTACCCTTTACCACAGCCGAGACACGCAAGCGCACGAAATATCGAACGAGGGGTGAATGGAGAAAGGTGTTCTGCTACCTACACTCCCTCGACTACCACTCGTCCACAGAACCAAATGAACTCATACCATTTGCAGCAGCGTGGGTGCAGCAGTAGATGATCTCACTAATTCTGGTAGAGACAGCAAGACACATATCGCAGGATATCTCTTATATGTGCAGTCTAAATAGGGATACAAAGGAAACACAGGGTTCACAGAGGGAAGAAAGAAGCGTGGAGTTCTCAGAGGGGGAAATTGGAGACCGGGGAAGGGTGAAGTGGGAGGTTGGGATTCAGAGAAACACACTTAACTTATCAAAAAGTGCTCATCAAGGGCGACCCCCCCAAAAGCACAGGGAACGCTGCAAAACATTCCTCAATCAACTAACAGGGCAAAGAATCTGAAACGCTACGGGTACAGCTACGTTTATAATTGCATCAAGCGGCTGTAGAACTCAGCAGACGCAACACTGTATGTAAACTATGCTGAGAGGGAAAAGGATTGCTCAACGACAAGGCAAAGAAGGGGTTAAGAAACGCCTAGTCTGTTACCTCAGGCCTCTGTGACATCGGCCGGTGTCACACCCCTGGAGCCTCAGCAGGCCTGGGTCCCACGGCTGGAGTATGCTGCTGCTGAGGGAACAAGGTAGCAGGACGTGCCACCTGACCAGCGGCCCCTCGGACCTCTACTGCCCATTCTCCCCTGCGTGGTACCACAATGTCCCGATCCAACGTGGCCCTCCTACAGGTAAGCAAAGCCTGGTGCACCCAGATGATGGTGGAGCAGCTGAGAGGGAAGAGCTGTGAAGAAACGGGATCTCCACAGTTCCTGCTAGGCAGGTTCCCACCTCCAGCCCACTTCCTTAGAGTCGACCCACCTGCAAACCACGGCACCCTCCGAGTAGCCCACTTGCAAGTCTTGCGATAGGCCTGGGGTGGGGCAGTGCAGGTTAAGGGGCAGGAGGCGAGCATACGCAAGCCCTGGGGTGTGTGCTTAGCCACGTTCGACTCCCCATTTCCAAACCAACACCGAGACCCCCGCTAAGGCTTTGTTTCCCCAAGTTACCGGAGAGAACGCGGAGCAGTGCTGCCGCCTTGTGGCACACTGCCGTAACAACCTTACAAACTGTGCCGAAGGGCTCCTATCATTCACAAGGCCTGCGGCCGGCGGCTTCGCAAACACAACCCTGCCCTCAAGAAATATCCTGGGCTCGGTAATCTGAAACGAATTCAAATCAGGCCCGACTCTCAGGCAGAAACCTTACAAGACCTCAGTGGTACTCACGCGCGTTTTAGAAAACACCACATTCAAATGAAAAGATGCTCAGCATCTGTCTTGATTAGAGAGTGCAAGGGAAGCTAGACGAGGGTTTCCCTGGCTGCAGTCCTCACAAACCCTAAAAGCGTAAGTGCTCAAGAGGGCATGCCCAACAGAGAAGCCTACTATTGCTGTGGCTGGCATTGTAAATTGGTAACAGCCGGTAGGAGGATCAGTAGGCAAGTTCCTTACCAGACTAAACACTGGAGGGACCACGAGATTGGGCAACCCCGCTGCAGGTCGGATAACCAGAGACTAGCATCATTGGAAGGAAGCACTTGCACCCCAGCGGTCGTCGTGGTACCCTTTACCACAGCCGAGACACGCAAGCGCACGAAATATCGAACGAGGGGTGAATGGAGAAAGGTGTTCTGCTACCTACACTCCCTCGACTACCACTCGTCCACAGAACCAAATGAACTCATACCATTTGCAGCAGCGTGGGTGCAGCAGTAGATGATCTCACTAATTCTGGTAGAGACAGCAAGACACATATCGCAGGATATCTCTTATATGTGCAGTCTAAATAGGGATACAAAGGAAACACAGGGTTCACAGAGGGAAGAAAGAAGCGTGGAGTTCTCAGAGGGGGAAATTGGAGACCGGGGAAGGGTGAAGTGGGAGGTTGGGATTCAGAGAAACACACTTAACTTATCAAAAAGTGCTCATCAAGGGCGACCCCCCCAAAAGCACAGGGAACGCTGCAAAACATTCCTCAATCAACTAACAGGGCAAAGAATCTGAAACGCTACGGGTACAGCTACGTTTATAATTGCATCAAGCGGCTGTAGAACTCAGCAGACGCAACACTGTATGTAAACTATGCTGAGAGGGAAAAGGATTGCTCAACGACAAGGCAAAGAAGGGGTTAAGAAACGCCTAGTCTGTTACCTCAGGCCTCTGTGACATCGGCCGGTGTCACACCCCTGGAGCCTCAGCAGGCCTGGGTCCCACGGCTGGAGTATGCTGCTGCTGAGGGAACAAGGTAGCAGGACGTGCCACCTGACCAGCGGCCCCTCGGACCTCTACTGCCCATTCTCCCCTGCGTGGTACCACAATGTCCCCATCCAACGTGGCCCACCTACAGGTAAGCAAAGCCTGGTGCACCCAGATGATGGTGGAGCAGCTGAGAGGGAAGAGCTGTGAAGAAACGGGATCTCCACAGTTCCTGCTAGGCAGGTTCCCACCTCCAGCCCACTTCCTTAGAGTCGACCCACCTGCAAACCACGGCACCCTCCGAGTAGCCCACTTGCAAGTCTTGCGATAGGCCTGGGGTGGGGCAGTGCAGGTTAAGGGGCAGGAGGCGAGCATACGCAAGCCCTGGGGTGTGTGCTTAGCCACGTTCGACTCCCCATTTCCAAACCAACACCGAGACCCCCGCTAAGGCTTTGTTTCCCCAAGTTACCGGAGAGAACGCGGAGCAGTGCTGCCGCCTTGTGGCACACTGCCGTAACAACCTTACAAACTGTGCCGAAGGGCTCCTATCATTCACAAGGCCTGCGGCCGGCGGCTTCGCAAACACAACCCTGCCCTCAAGAAATATCCTGGGCTCGGTAATCTGAAACGAATTCAAATCAGGCCCGACTCTCAGGCAGAAACCTTACAAGACCTCAGTGGTACTCACGCGCGTTTTAGAAAACACCACATTCAAATGAAAAGATGCTCAGCATCTGTCTTGATTAGAGAGTGCAAGGGAAGCTAGACGAGGGTTTCCCTGGCTGCAGTCCTCACAAACCCTAAAAGCGTAAGTGCTCAAGAGGGCATGCCCAACAGAGAAGCCTACTATTGCTGTGGCTGGCATTGTAAATTGGTAACAGCCGGTAGGAGGATCAGTAGGCAAGTTCCTTACCAGACTAAACACTGGAGGGACCACGAGATTGGGCAACCCCGCTGCAGGTCGGATAACCAGAGACTAGCATCATTGGAAGGAAGCACTTGCACCCCAGCGGTCGTTGTGGTACCCTTTACCACAGCCGAGACACGCAAGCGCACGAAATATCGAACGAGGGGTGAATGGAGAAAGGTGTTCTGCTACCTACACTCCCTCGACTACCACTCGTCCACAGAACCAAATGAACTCATACCATTTGCAGCAGCGTGGGTGCAGCAGTAGATGATCTCACTAATTCTGGTAGAGACAGCAAGACACATATCGCAGGATATCTCTTATATGTGCAGTCTAAATAGGGATACAAAGGAAACACAGGATTCACAGAGGGAAGAAAGAAGCGTGGAGTTCTCAGAGGGGGAAATTGGAGACCGGGGAAGGGTGAAGTGGGAGGTTGGGATTCAGAGAAACACACTTAACTTATCAAAAAGTGCTCATCAAGGGCGACCCCCCCAAAAGCACAGGGAACGCTGCAAAACATTCCTCAATCAACTAACAGGGCAAAGAATCTGAAACGCTACGGGTACAGCTACGTTTATAATTGCATCAAGCGGCTGTAGAACTCAGCAGACGCAACACTGTATGTAAACTATGCTGAGAGGGAAAAGGATTGCTCAACGACAAGGCAAAGAAGGGGTTAAGAAACGCCTAGTCTGTTACCTCAGGCCTCTGTGACATCGGCCGGTGTCACACCCCTGGAGCCTCAGCAGGCCTGGGTCCCACGGCTGGAGTATGCTGCTGCTGAGGGAACAAGGTAGCAGGACGTGCCACCTGACCAGCGGCCCCTCGGACCTCTACTGCCCATTCTCCCCTGCGTGGTACCACAATGTCCCGATCCAACGTGGCCCTCCTACAGGTAAGCAAAGCCTGGTGCACCCAGATGATGGTGGAGCAGCTGAGAGGGAAGAGCTGTGAAGAAACGGGATCTCCACAGTTCCTGCTAGGCAGGTTCCCACCTCCAGCCCACTTCCTTAGAGTCGACCCACCTGCAAACCACGGCACCCTCCGAGTAGCCCACTTGCAAGTCTTGCGATAGGCCTGGGGTGGGGCAGTGCAGGTTAAGGGGCAGGAGGCGAGCATACGCAAGCCCTGGGGTGTGTGCTTAGCCACGTTCGACTCCCCATTTCCAAACCAACACCGAGACCCCCGCTAAGGCTTTGTTTCCCCAAGTTACCGGAGAGAACGCGGAGCAGTGCTGCCGCCTTGTGGCACACTGCCGTAACAACCTTACAAACTGTGCCGAAGGGCTCCTATCATTCACAAGGCCTGCGGCCGGCGGCTTCGCAAACACAACCCTGCCCTCAAGAAATATCCTGGGCTCGGTAATCTGAAACGAATTCAAATCAGGCCCGACTCTCAGGCAGAAACCTTACAAGACCTCAGTGGTACTCACGCGCGTTTTAGAAAACACCACATTCAAATGAAAAGATGCTCAGCATCTGTCTTGATTAGAGAGTGCAAGGGAAGCTAAACGAGGGTTTCCCTGGCTGCAGTCCTCACAAACCCTAAAAGCGTAAGTGCTCAAGAGGGCATGCCCAACAGGGAAGCCTACTATTGCTGTGGCTGGCATTGTAAATTGGTAACAGCCGGTAGGAAGATCAGTAGGCAAGTTCCTTACCAGACTAAACACTGGAGGGACCACGAGATTGGGCAACCCCGTTGCAGGTCGGATAAACAGAGACTAGCATCATTGGAAGGAAGCACTTGCACCCCAGCGGTCGTCGTGGTACCCTTTACCACAGCCGAGACACGCAAGCGCACGAAATATCGAACGAGGGGTGAATGGAGAAAGGTGTTCTGCTACCTACACTCCCTCGACTACCACTCGTCCACAGAACCAAATGAACTCATACCATTTGCAGCAGCGTGGGTGCAGCAGTAGATGATCTCACTAATTCTGGTAGAGACAGCAAGACACATATCGCAGGATATCTCTTATATGTGCAGTCTAAATAGGGATACAAAGGAAACACAGGGTTCACAGAGGGAAGAAAGAAGCGTGGAGTTCTCAGAGGGGGAAATTGGAGACCGGGGAAGGGTGAAGTGGGAGGTTGGGATTCAGAGAAACACACCTAACTTATCAAAAAGTGCTCATCAAGGGCGACCCCCCCAAAAGCACAGGGAACGCTGCAAAACATTCCTCAATCAACTAACAGGGCAAAGAATCTGAAACGCTACGGGTACAGCTACGTTTATAATTGCATCAAGCGGCTGTAGAACTCAGCAGACGCAACACTGTATATAAACTATGCTGAGAGGGAAAAGGATTGCTCAACGACAAGGCAAAGAAGGGGTTAAGAAACGCCTAGTCTGTTACCTCAGGCCTCTGTGACATCGGCCGGTGTCACACCCCTGGAGCCTCAGCAGGCCTGGGTCCCACGGCTGGAGTATGCTGCTGCTGAGGGAACAAGGTAGCAGGACGTGCCACCTGACCAGCGGCCCCTCGGACCTCTACTGCCCATTCTCCCCTGCGTGGTACCACAATGTCCCGATCCAACGTGGCCCTCCTACAGGTAAGCAAAGCCTGGTGCACCCAGATGATGGTGGAGCAGCTGAGAGGGAAGAGCTGTGAAGAAACGGGATCTCCACAGTTCCTGCTAGGCAGGTTCCCACCTCCAGCCCACTTCCTTAGAGTCGACCCACCTGCAAACCACGGCACCCTCCGAGTAGCCCACTTGCAAGTCTTGCGATAGGCCTGGGGTGGGGCAGTGCAGGTTAAGGGGCAGGAGGCGAGCATACGCAAGCCCTGGGGTGTGTGCTTAGCCACGTTCGACTCCCCATTTCCAAACCAACACCGAGACCCCCGCTAAGGCTTTGTTTCCCCAAGTTACCGGAGAGAACGCGGAGCAGTGCTGCCGCCTTGTGGCACACTGCCGTAACAACCTTACAAACTGTGCCGAAGGGCTCCTATCATTCACAAGGCCTGCGGCCGGCGGCTTCGCAAACACAACCCTGCCCTCAAGAAATATCCTGGGCTCGGTAATCTGAAACGAATTCAAATCAGGCCCGACTCTCAGGCAGAAACCTTACAAGACCTCAGTGGTACTCACGCGCGTTTTAGAAAACACCACATTCAAATGAAAAGATGCTCAGCATCTGTCTTGATTAGAGAGTGCAAGGGAAGCTAGACGAGGGTTTCCCTGGCTGCAGTCCTCACAAACCCTAAAAGCGTAAGTGCTCAAGAGGGCATGCCCAACAGAGAAGCCTACTATTGCTGTGGCTGGCATTGTAAATTGGTAACAGCCGGTAGGAGGATCAGTAGGCAAGTTCCTTACCAGACTAAACACTGGAGGGACCACGAGATTGGGCAACCCCGCTGCAGGTCGGATAACCAGAGACTAGCATCATTGGAAGGAAGCACTTGCACCCCAGCGGTCGTCGTGGTACCCTTTACCACAGCCGAGACACGCAAGCGCACGAAATATCGAACGAGGGGTGAATGGAGAAAGGTGTTCTGCTACCTACACTCCCTCGACTACCACTCGTCCACAGAACCAAATGAACTCATACCATTTGCAGCAGCGTGGGTGCAGCAGTAGATGATCTCACTAATTCTGGTAGAGACAGCAAGACACATATCGCAGGATATCTCTTATATGTGCAGTCTAAATAGGGATACAAAGGAAACACAGGGTTCACAGAGGGAAGAAAGAAGCGTGGAGTTCTCAGAGGGGGAAATTGGAGACCGGGGAAGGGTGAAGTGGGAGGTTGGGATTCAGAGAAACACACTTAACTTATCAAAAAGTGCTCATCAAGGGCGACCCCCCCAAAAGCACAGGGAACGCTGCAAAACATTCCTCAATCAACTAACAGGGCAAAGAATCTGAAACGCTACGGGTACAGCTACGTTTATAATTGCATCAAGCGGCTGTAGAACTCAGCAGACGCAACACTGTATGTAAACTATGCTGAGAGGGAAAAGGATTGCTCAACGACAAGGCAAAGAAGGGGTTAAGAAACGCCTAGTCTGTTACCTCAGGCCTCTGTGACATCGGCCGGTGTCACACCCCTGGAGCCTCAGCAGGCCTGGGTCCCACGGCTGGAGTATGCTGCTGCTGAGGGAACAAGGTAGCAGGACGTGCCACCTGACCAGCGGCCCCTCGGACCTCTACTGCCCATTCTCCCCTGCGTGGTACCACAATGTCCCGATCCAACGTGGCCCTCCTACAGGTAAGCAAAGCCTGGTGCACCCAGATGATGGTGGAGCAGCTGAGAGGGAAGAGCTGTGAAGAAACGGGATCTCCACAGTTCCTGCTAGGCAGGTTCCCACCTCCAGCCCACTTCCTTAGAGTCGACCCACCTGCAAACCACGGCACCCTCCGAGTAGCCCACTTGCAAGTCTTGCGATAGGCCTGGGGTGGGGCAGTGCAGGTTAAGGGGCAGGAGGCGAGCATACGCAAGCCCTGGGGTGTGTGCTTAGCCACGTTCGACTCCCCATTTCCAAACCAACACCGAGACCCCCGCTAAGGCTTTGTTTCCCCAAGTTACCGGAGAGAACGCGGAGCAGTGCTGCCGCCTTGTGGCACACTGCCGTAACAACCTTACAAACTGTGCCGAAGGGCTCCTATCATTCACAAGGCCTGCGGCCGGCGGCTTCGCAAACACAACCCTGCCCTCAAGAAATATCCTGGGCTCGGTAATCTGAAACGAATTCAAATCAGGCCCGACTCTCAGGCAGAAACCTTACAAGACCTCAGTGGTACTCACGCGCGTTTTAGAAAACACCACATTCAAATGAAAAGATGCTCAGCATCTGTCTTGATTAGAGAGTGCAAGGGAAGCTAGACGAGGGTTTCCCTGGCTGCAGTCCTCACAAACCCTAAAAGCGTAAGTGCTCAAGAGGGCATGCCCAACAGAGAAGCCTACTATTGCTGTGGCTGGCATTGTAAATTGGTAACAGCCGGTAGGAGGATCAGTAGGCAAGTTCCTTACCAGACTAAACACTGGAGGGACCACGAGATTGGGCAACCCCGCTGCAGGTCGGATAACCAGAGACTAGCATCATTGGAAGGAAGCACTTGCACCCCAGCGGTCGTCGTGGTACCCTTTACCACAGCCGAGACACGCAAGCGCACGAAATATCGAACGAGGGGTGAATGGAGAAAGGTGTTCTGCTACCTACACTCCCTCGACTACCACTCGTCCACAGAACCAAATGAACTCATACCATTTGCAGCAGCGTGGGTGCAGCAGTAGATGATCTCACTAATTCTGGTAGAGACAGCAAGACACATATCGCAGGATATCTCTTATATGTGCAGTCTAAATAGGGATACAAAGGAAACACAGGGTTCACAGAGGGAAGAAAGAAGCGTGGAGTTCTCAGAGGGGGAAATTGGAGACCGGGGAAGGGTGAAGTGGGAGGTTGGGATTCAGAGAAACACACTTAACTTATCAAAAAGTGCTCATCAAGGGCGACCCCCCCAAAAGCACAGGGAACGCTGCAAAACATTCCTCAATCAACTAACAGGGCAAAGAATCTGAAACGCTACGGGTACAGCTACGTTTATAATTGCATCAAGCGGCTGTAGAACTCAGCAGACGCAACACTGTATGTAAACTATGCTGAGAGGGAAAAGGATTGCTCAACGACAAGGCAAAGAAGGGGTTAAGAAACGCCTAGTCTGTTACCTCAGGCCTCTGTGACATCGGCCGGTGTCACACCCCTGGAGCCTCAGCAGGCCTGGGTCCCACGGCTGGAGTATGCTGCTGCTGAGGGAACAAGGTAGCAGGACGTGCCACCTGACCAGCGGCCCCTCGGACCTCTACTGCCCATTCTCCCCTGCGTGGTACCACAATGTCCCCATCCAACGTGGCCCACCTACAGGTAAGCAAAGCCTGGTGCACCCAGATGATGGTGGAGCAGCTGAGAGGGAAGAGCTGTGAAGAAACGGGATCTCCACAGTTCCTGCTAGGCAGGTTCCCACCTCCAGCCCACTTCCTTAGAGTCGACCCACCTGCAAACCACGGCACCCTCCGAGTAGCCCACTTGCAAGTCTTGCGATAGGCCTGGGGTGGGGCAGTGCAGGTTAAGGGGCAGGAGGCGAGCATACGCAAGCCCTGGGGTGTGTGCTTAGCCACGTTCGACTCCCCATTTCCAAACCAACACCGAGACCCCCGCTAAGGCTTTGTTTCCCCAAGTTACCGGAGAGAACGCGGAGCAGTGCTGCCGCCTTGTGGCACACTGCCGTAACAACCTTACAAACTGTGCCGAAGGGCTCCTATCATTCACAAGGCCTGCGGCCGGCGGCTTCGCAAACACAACCCTGCCCTCAAGAAATATCCTGGGCTCGGTAATCTGAAACGAATTCAAATCAGGCCCGACTCTCAGGCAGAAACCTTACAAGACCTCAGTGGTACTCACGCGCGTTTTAGAAAACACCACATTCAAATGAAAAGATGCTCAGCATCTGTCTTGATTAGAGAGTGCAAGGGAAGCTAGACGAGGGTTTCCCTGGCTGCAGTCCTCACAAACCCTAAAAGCGTAAGTGCTCAAGAGGGCATGCCCAACAGAGAAGCCTACTATTGCTGTGGCTGGCATTGTAAATTGGTAACAGCCGGTAGGAGGATCAGTAGGCAAGTTCCTTACCAGACTAAACACTGGAGGGACCACGAGATTGGGCAACCCCGCTGCAGGTCGGATAACCAGAGACTAGCATCATTGGAAGGAAGCACTTGCACCCCAGCGGTCGTCGTGGTACCCTTTACCACAGCCGAGACACGCAAGCGCACGAAATATCGAACGAGGGGTGAATGGAGAAAGGTGTTCTGCTACCTACACTCCCTCGACTACCACTCGTCCACAGAACCAAATGAACTCATACCATTTGCAGCAGCGTGGGTGCAGCAGTAGATGATCTCACTAATTCTGGTAGAGACAGCAAGACACATATCGCAGGATATCTCTTATATGTGCAGTCTAAATAGGGATACAAAGGAAACACAGGGTTCACAGAGGGAAGAAAGAAGCGTGGAGTTCTCAGAGGGGGAAATTGGAGACCGGGGAAGGGTGAAGTGGGAGGTTGGGATTCAGAGAAACACACTTAACTTATCAAAAAGTGCTCATCAAGGGCGACCCCCCCAAAAGCACAGGGAACGCTGCAAAACATTCCTCAATCAACTAACAGGGCAAAGAATCTGAAACGCTACGGGTACAGCTACGTTTATAATTGCATCAAGCGGCTGTAGAACTCAGCAGACGCAACACTGTATGTAAACTATGCTGAGAGGGAAAAGGATTGCTCAACGACAAGGCAAAGAAGGGGTTAAGAAACGCCTAGTCTGTTACCTCAGGCCTCTGTGACATCGGCCGGTGTCACACCCCTGGAGCCTCAGCAGGCCTGGGTCCCACGGCTGGAGTATGCTGCTGCTGAGGGAACAAGGTAGCAGGACGTGCCACCTGACCAGCGGCCCCTCGGACCTCTACTGCCCATTCTCCCCTGCGTGGTACCACAATGTCCCGATCCAACGTGGCCCTCCTACAGGTAAGCAAAGCCTGGTGCACCCAGATGATGGTGGAGCAGCTGAGAGGGAAGAGCTGTGAAGAAACGGGATCTCCACAGTTCCTGCTAGGCAGGTTCCCACCTCCAGCCCACTTCCTTAGAGTCGACCCACCTGCAAACCACGGCACCCTCCGAGTAGCCCACTTGCAAGTCTTGCGATAGGCCTGGGGTGGGGCAGTGCAGGTTAAGGGGCAGGAGGCGAGCATACGCAAGCCCTGGGGTGTGTGCTTAGCCACGTTCGACTCCCCATTTCCAAACCAACACCGAGACCCCCGCTAAGGCTTTGTTTCCCCAAGTTACCGGAGAGAACGCGGAGCAGTGCTGCCGCCTTGTGGCACACTGCCGTAACAACCTTACAAACTGTGCCGAAGGGCTCCTATCATTCACAAGGCCTGCGGCCGGCGGCTTCGCAAACACAACCCTGCCCTCAAGAAATATCCTGGGCTCGGTAATCTGAAACGAATTCAAATCAGGCCCGACTCTCAGGCAGAAACCTTACAAGACCTCAGTGGTACTCACGCGCGTTTTAGAAAACACCACATTCAAATGAAAAGATGCTCAGCATCTGTCTTGATTAGAGAGTGCAAGGGAAGCTAGACGAGGGTTTCCCTGGCTGCAGTCCTCACAAACCCTAAAAGCGTAAGTGCTCAAGAGGGCATGCCCAACAGAGAAGCCTACTATTGCTGTGGCTGGCATTGTAAATTGGTAACAGCCGGTAGGAGGATCAGTAGGCAAGTTCCTTACCAGACTAAACACTGGAGGGACCACGAGATTGGGCAACCCCGCTGCAGGTCGGATAACCAGAGACTAGCATCATTGGAAGGAAGCACTTGCACCCCAGCGGTCGTCGTGGTACCCTTTACCACAGCCGAGACACGCAAGCGCACGAAATATCGAACGAGGGGTGAATGGAGAAAGGTGTTCTGCTACCTACACTCCCTCGACTACCACTCGTCCACAGAACCAAATGAACTCATACCATTTGCAGCAGCGTGGGTGCAGCAGTAGATGATCTCACTAATTCTGGTAGAGACAGCAAGACACATATCGCAGGATATCTCTTATATGTGCAGTCTAAATAGGGATACAAAGGAAACACAGGGTTCACAGAGGGAAGAAAGAAGCGTGGAGTTCTCAGAGGGGGAAATTGGAGACCGGGGAAGGGTGAAGTGGGAGGTTGGGATTCAGAGAAACACACTTAACTTATCAAAAAGTGCTCATCAAGGGCGACCCCCCCAAAAGCACAGGGAACGCTGCAAAACATTCCTCAATCAACTAACAGGGCAAAGAATCTGAAACGCTACGGGTACAGCTACGTTTATAATTGCATCAAGCGGCTGTAGAACTCAGCAGACGCAACACTGTATGTAAACTATGCTGAGAGGGAAAAGGATTGCTCAACGACAAGGCAAAGAAGGGGTTAAGAAACGCCTAGTCTGTTACCTCAGGCCTCTGTGACATCGGCCGGTGTCACACCCCTGGAGCCTCAGCAGGCCTGGGTCCCACGGCTGGAGTATGCTGCTGCTGAGGGAACAAGGTAGCAGGACGTGCCACCTGACCAGCGGCCCCTCGGACCTCTACTGCCCATTCTCCCCTGCGTGGTACCACAATGTCCCCATCCAACGTGGCCCACCTACAGGTAAGCAAAGCCTGGTGCACCCAGATGATGGTGGAGCAGCTGAGAGGGAAGAGCTGTGAAGAAACGGGATCTCCACAGTTCCTGCTAGGCAGGTTCCCACCTCCAGCCCACTTCCTTAGAGTCGACCCACCTGCAAACCACGGCACCCTCCGAGTAGCCCACTTGCAAGTCTTGCGATAGGCCTGGGGTGGGGCAGTGCAGGTTAAGGGGCAGGAGGCGAGCATACGCAAGCCCTGGGGTGTGTGCTTAGCCACGTTCGACTCCCCATTTCCAAACCAACACCGAGACCCCCGCTAAGGCTTTGTTTCCCCAAGTTACCGGAGAGAACGCGGAGCAGTGCTGCCGCCTTGTGGCACACTGCCGTAACAACCTTACAAACTGTGCCGAAGGGCTCCTATCATTCACAAGGCCTGCGGCCGGCGGCTTCGCAAACACAACCCTGCCCTCAAGAAATATCCTGGGCTCGGTAATCTGAAACGAATTCAAATCAGGCCCGACTCTCAGGCAGAAACCTTACAAGACCTCAGTGGTACTCACGCGCGTTTTAGAAAACACCACATTCAAATGAAAAGATGCTCAGCATCTGTCTTGATTAGAGAGTGCAAGGGAAGCTAGACGAGGGTTTCCCTGGCTGCAGTCCTCACAAACCCTAAAAGCGTAAGTGCTCAAGAGGGCATGCCCAACAGAGAAGCCTACTATTGCTGTGGCTGGCATTGTAAATTGGTAACAGCCGGTAGGAGGATCAGTAGGCAAGTTCCTTACCAGACTAAACACTGGAGGGACCACGAGATTGGGCAACCCCGCTGCAGGTCGGATAACCAGAGACTAGCATCATTGGAAGGAAGCACTTGCACCCCAGCGGTCGTCGTGGTACCCTTTACCACAGCCGAGACACGCAAGCGCACGAAATATCGAACGAGGGGTGAATGGAGAAAGGTGTTCTGCTACCTACACTCCCTCGACTACCACTCGTCCACAGAACCAAATGAACTCATACCATTTGCAGCAGCGTGGGTGCAGCAGTAGATGATCTCACTAATTCTGGTAGAGACAGCAAGACACATATCGCAGGATATCTCTTATATGTGCAGTCTAAATAGGGATACAAAGGAAACACAGGGTTCACAGAGGGAAGAAAGAAGCGTGGAGTTCTCAGAGGGGGAAATTGGAGACCGGGGAAGGGTGAAGTGGGAGGTTGGGATTCAGAGAAACACACTTAACTTATCAAAAAGTGCTCATCAAGGGCGACCCCCCCAAAAGCACAGGGAACGCTGCAAAACATTCCTCAATCAACTAACAGGGCAAAGAATCTGAAACGCTACGGGTACAGCTACGTTTATAATTGCATCAAGCGGCTGTAGAACTCAGCAGACGCAACACTGTATGTAAACTATGCTGAGAGGGAAAAGGATTGCTCAACGACAAGGCAAAGAAGGGGTTAAGAAACGCCTAGTCTGTTACCTCAGGCCTCTGTGACATCGGCCGGTGTCACACCCCTGGAGCCTCAGCAGGCCTGGGTCCCACGGCTGGAGTATGCTGCTGCTGAGGGAACAAGGTAGCAGGACGTGCCACCTGACCAGCGGCCCCTCGGACCTCTACTGCCCATTCTCCCCTGCGTGGTACCACAATGTCCCGATCCAACGTGGCCCTCCTACAGGTAAGCAAAGCCTGGTGCACCCAGATGATGGTGGAGCAGCTGAGAGGGAAGAGCTGTGAAGAAACGGGATCTCCACAGTTCCTGCTAGGCAGGTTCCCACCTCCAGCCCACTTCCTTAGAGTCGACCCACCTGCAAACCACGGCACCCTCCGAGTAGCCCACTTGCAAGTCTTGCGATAGGCCTGGGGTGGGGCAGTGCAGGTTAAGGGGCAGGAGGCGAGCATACGCAAGCCCTGGGGTGTGTGCTTAGCCACGTTCGACTCCCCATTTCCAAACCAACACCGAGACCCCCGCTAAGGCTTTGTTTCCCCAAGTTACCGGAGAGAACGCGGAGCAGTGCTGCCGCCTTGTGGCACACTGCCGTAACAACCTTACAAACTGTGCCGAAGGGCTCCTATCATTCACAAGGCCTGCGGCCGGCGGCTTCGCAAACACAACCCTGCCCTCAAGAAATATCCTGGGCTCGGTAATCTGAAACGAATTCAAATCAGGCCCGACTCTCAGGCAGAAACCTTACAAGACCTCAGTGGTACTCACGCGCGTTTTAGAAAACACCACATTCAAATGAAAAGATGCTCAGCATCTGTCTTGATTAGAGAGTGCAAGGGAAGCTAGACGAGGGTTTCCCTGGCTGCAGTCCTCACAAACCCTAAAAGCGTAAGTGCTCAAGAGGGCATGCCCAACAGAGAAGCCTACTATTGCTGTGGCTGGCATTGTAAATTGGTAACAGCCGGTAGGAGGATCAGTAGGCAAGTTCCTTACCAGACTAAACACTGGAGGGACCACGAGATTGGGCAACCCCGCTGCAGGTCGGATAACCAGAGACTAGCATCATTGGAAGGAAGCACTTGCACCCCAGCGGTCGTCGTGGTACCCTTTACCACAGCCGAGACACGCAAGCGCACGAAATATCGAACGAGGGGTGAATGGAGAAAGGTGTTCTGCTACCTACACTCCCTCGACTACCACTCGTCCACAGAACCAAATGAACTCATACCATTTGCAGCAGCGTGGGTGCAGCAGTAGATGATCTCACTAATTCTGGTAGAGACAGCAAGACACATATCGCAGGATATCTCTTATATGTGCAGTCTAAATAGGGATACAAAGGAAACACAGGGTTCACAGAGGGAAGAAAGAAGCGTGGAGTTCTCAGAGGGGGAAATTGGAGACCGGGGAAGGGTGAAGTGGGAGGTTGGGATTCAGAGAAACACACTTAACTTATCAAAAAGTGCTCATCAAGGGCGACCCCCCCAAAAGCACAGGGAACGCTGCAAAACATTCCTCAATCAACTAACAGGGCAAAGAATCTGAAACGCTACGGGTACAGCTACGTTTATAATTGCATCAAGCGGCTGTAGAACTCAGCAGACGCAACACTGTATGTAAACTATGCTGAGAGGGAAAAGGATTGCTCAACGACAAGGCAAAGAAGGGGTTAAGAAACGCCTAGTCTGTTACCTCAGGCCTCTGTGACATCGGCCGGTGTCACACCCCTGGAGCCTCAGCAGGCCTGGGTCCCACGGCTGGAGTATGCTGCTGCTGAGGGAACAAGGTAGCAGGACGTGCCACCTGACCAGCGGCCCCTCGGACCTCTACTGCCCATTCTCCCCTGCGTGGTACCACAATGTCCCCATCCAACGTGGCCCACCTACAGGTAAGCAAAGCCTGGTGCACCCAGATGATGGTGGAGCAGCTGAGAGGGAAGAGCTGTGAAGAAACGGGATCTCCACAGTTCCTGCTAGGCAGGTTCCCACCTCCAGCCCACTTCCTTAGAGTCGACCCACCTGCAAACCACGGCACCCTCCGAGTAGCCCACTTGCAAGTCTTGCGATAGGCCTGGGGTGGGGCAGTGCAGGTTAAGGGGCAGGAGGCGAGCATACGCAAGCCCTGGGGTGTGTGCTTAGCCACGTTCGACTCCCCATTTCCAAACCAACACCGAGACCCCCGCTAAGGCTTTGTTTCCCCAAGTTACCGGAGAGAACGCGGAGCAGTGCTGCCGCCTTGTGGCACACTGCCGTAACAACCTTACAAACTGTGCCGAAGGGCTCCTATCATTCACAAGGCCTGCGGCCGGCGGCTTCGCAAACACAACCCTGCCCTCAAGAAATATCCTGGGCTCGGTAATCTGAAACGAATTCAAATCAGGCCCGACTCTCAGGCAGAAACCTTACAAGACCTCAGTGGTACTCACGCGCGTTTTAGAAAACACCACATTCAAATGAAAAGATGCTCAGCATCTGTCTTGATTAGAGAGTGCAAGGGAAGCTAGACGAGGGTTTCCCTGGCTGCAGTCCTCACAAACCCTAAAAGCGTAAGTGCTCAAGAGGGCATGCCCAACAGGGAAGCCTACTATTGCTGTGGCTGGCATTGTAAATTGGTAACAGCCGGTAGGAAGATCAGTAGGCAAGTTCCTTACCAGACTAAACACTGGAGGGACCACGAGATTGGGCAACCCCGTTGCAGGTCGGATAACCAGAGACTAGCATCATTGGAAGGAAGCACTTGCACCCCAGCGGTCGTTGTGGTACCCTTTACCACAGCCGAGACACGCAAGCGCACGAAATATCGAACGAGGGGTGAATGGAGAAAGGTGTTCTGCTACCTACACTCCCTCGACTACCACTCGTCCACAGAACCAAATGAACTCATACCATTTGCAGCAGCGTGGGTGCAGCAGTAGATGATCTCACTAATTCTGGTAGAGACAGCAAGACACATATCGCAGGATATCTCTTATATGTGCAGTCTAAATAGGGATACAAAGGAAACACAGGGTTCACAGAGGGAAGAAAGAAGCGTGGAGTTCTCAGAGGGGGAAATTGGAGACCGGGGAAGGGTGAAGTGGGAGGTTGGGATTCAGAGAAACACACCTAACTTATCAAAAAGTGCTCATCAAGGGCGACCCCCCCAAAAGCACAGGGAACGCTGCAAAACATTCCTCAATCAACTAACAGGGCAAAGAATCTGAAACGCTACGGGTACAGCTACGTTTATAATTGCATCAAGCGGCTGTAGAACTCAGCAGACGCAACACTGTATATAAACTATGCTGAGAGGGAAAAGGATTGCTCAACGACAAGGCAAAGAAGGGGTTAAGAAACGCCTAGTCTGTTACCTCAGGCCTGTGTGACATCGGCCGGTGTCACACCCCTGGAGCCTCAGCAGGCCTGGGTCCCACGGCTGGAGTATGCTGCTGCTGAGGGAACAAGGTAGCAGGACGTGCCACCTGACCAGCGGCCCCTCGGACCTCTACTGCCCATTCTCCCCTGCGTGGTACCACAATGTCCCCATCCAACGTGGCCCTCCTACAGGTAAGCAAAGCCTGGTGCACCCACATGATGGTGGAGCAGCTGAGAGGGAAGAGCTGTGAAGAAACGGGATCTCCACAGTTCCTGCTAGGCAGGTTCCCACCTCCAGCCCACTTCCTTAGAGTCGACCCACCTGCAAACCACGGCACCCTCCGAGTAGCCCACTTGCAAGTCTTGCGATAGGCCTGGGGTGGGGCAGTGCAGGTTAAGGGGCAGGAGGCGAGCATACGCAAGCCCTGGGGTGTGTGCTTAGCCACGTTCGACTCCCCATTTCCAAACCAACACCGAGACCCCCGCTAAGGCTTTGTTTCCCCAAGTTACCGGAGAGAAAACGGAACAGTGCTGCCGCCTTGTGGCACACTGCCGTAACAACCTTACAAACTGTGCCGAAGGGCTCCTATCATTCACAAGGCCTGCGGCCGGCGGCTTCGCAAACACAACCCTGCCCTCAAGAAATATCCTGGGCTAGGTAATCTGAAACGAATTCAAATCAGGCCCGACTCTCAGGCAGAAACCTTACAAGACCTCAGTGGTACTCACGCGCGTTTTAGAAAACAGCACATTCAAATGAAAAGATGCTCAGCATCTGTCTTGATTAGAGAGTGCAAGGGAAGCTAGACGAGGGTTTCCCTGGCTGCAGTCCTCACAAACCCTAAAAGCGTAAGTGCTCAAGAGGGCATGCCCAACAGGGAAGCCTACTATTGCTGTGGCTGGCATTGTAAATTGGTAACAGCCGGTAGGAAGATCAGTAGGCAAGTTCCTTACCAGACTAAACACTGGAGGGACCACGAGATTGGGCAACCCCGTTGCAGGTCGGATAAACAGAGACTAGCATCATTGGAAGGAAGCACTTGCACCCCAGCGGTCGTTGTGGTACCCTTTACCACAGCCGAGACACGCAAGCGCACGAAATATCGAACGAGGGGTGAATGGAGAAAGGTGTTCTGCTACCTATACTCCCTCGACTACCACTCGTCCACAGAACCAAATGAACTCATACCATTTGCAGCAGCGTGGGTGCAGCAGTAGATGATCTCACTAATTCTGGTAGAGACAGCAAGACACATATCGCAGGATATCTCTTATATGTGCAGTCTAAATAGGGATACAAAGGAAACACAGGATTCACAGAGGGAAGAAAGAAGCGTGGAGTTCTCAGAGGGGGAAATTGGAGACCGGGGAAGGGTGAAGTGGGAGGTTGGGATTCAGAGAAACACACTTAACTTATCAAAAAGTGCTCATCAAGGGCGACCCCCCCAAAAGCACAGGGAACGCTGCAAAACATTCCTCAATCAACTAACAGGGCAAAGAATCTGAAACGCTACGGGTACAGCTACGTTTATAATTGCATCAAGCGGCTGTAGAACTCAGCAGACTCAACACTGTATGTAAACTATGCTGAGAGGGAAAAGGATTGCTCAACGACAAGGCAAAGAAGGGGTTAAGAAACGCCTAGTCTGTTACCTCAGGCCTCTGTGACATCGGCCGGTGTCACACCCCTGGAGCCTCAGCAGGCCTGGGTCCCACGGCTGGAGTATGCTGCTGCTGAGGGAACAAGGTAGCAGGACGTGCCACCTGACCAGCGGCCCCTCGGACCTCTACTGCCCATTCTCCCCTGCGTGGTACCACAATGTCCCGATCCAACGTGGCCCTCCTACAGGTAAGCAAAGCCTGGTGCACCCAGATGATGGTGGAGCAGCTGAGAGGGAAGAGCTGTGAGGAAACGGGATCTCCATAGCTCCTGCTAGGCAGGTTCCCACCTCTAGCCCACTTCCTTAGAGTCGACCCACCTGCGAACCACGGCACCCTCCGAGTAGCCCACTTGCAAGTCTTGCGATATGCCTGGGGTGGGGCAGTGCAGGTTAAGGGGCAGGAGGCGAGCATACGCAAGCCCTGGGGTGTGCGCTTAGCCACGTTCGACTCCCCATTTCCAATCCAACACCGGGAGCCCCGCAATGGCTTTGTTTCCCCAAGTTACCGGAGAGAACGCGGAGCAGTGCTGCCGCCTTGTGGCACACTGCCGTAACAACCTTACAAACTGTGCCGAAGGGCTCCTATCATTCACAAGGCCTGCGGCCGGCGGCTTTGCAAACACAACCCTGCCCTCAAGAAATATCCTGGGCTCGGTAATCTGAAACGAATTCAAATCAGGCCCGACTCTCAGGCAGAAACCTTACAAGACCTCAGTGGTACTCACGCGCGTTTTAGAAAACAGCACATTCAAATGAAAAGATGCTCAGCATCTGTCTTGATTAGAGAGTGCAAGGGAAGCTAGACGAGGGTTTCCCTGGCTGCAGTCCTCACAAACCCTAAAAGCGTAAGTGCTCAAGAGGGCATGCCCAACAGGGAAGCCTACTATTGCTGTGGCTGGCATTGTAAATTGGTAACAGCCGGTAGGAAGATCAGTAGGCAAGTTCCTTACCAGACTAAACACTGGAGGGACCACGAGATTGGGCAACCCCGCTGCAGGTCGGATAACCAGAGACTAGCATCATTGGAAGGAAGCACTTGCACCCCAGCGGTCGTTGTGGTACCCTTTACCACAGCCGAGACACGCAAGCGCACGAAATATCGAACGAGGGGTGAATGGAGAAAGGTGTTCTGCTACCTACACTCCCTCGACTACCACTCGTCCACAGAACCAAATGAACTCATACCATTTGCAGCAGCGAGGGTGCAGCAGTAGATGATCTCACTAATTCTGGTAGAGACAGCAAGACACATATCGCAGGATATCTCTTATATGTGCAGTCTAAATAGGGATACAAAGGAAACACAGGGTTCACAGAGGGAAGAAAGAAGCGTGGAGTTCTCAGAGGGGGAAATTGGAGACCGGGGAAGGGTGAAGTGGGAGGTTGGGATTCAGAGAAACACACCTAACTTATCAAAAAGTGCTCATCAAGGGCGACCCCCCCAAAAGCACAGGGAACGCTGCAAAACATTCCTCAATCAACTAACAGGGCAAAGAATCTGAAACGCTACGGGTACAGCTACGTTTATAATTGCATCAAGCGGCTGTAGAACTCAGCAGACGCAACACTGTATGTAAACTATGCTGAGAGGGAAAAGGATTGCTCAACGACAAGGCAAAGAAGGGGTTAAGAAACGCCTAGTCTGTTACCTCAGGCCTCTGTGACATCGGCCGGTGTCACACCCCTGGAGCCTCAGCAGGCCTGGGTCCCACGGCTGGAGTATGCTGCTGCTGAGGGAACAAGGTAGCAGGACGTGCCACCTGACCAGCGGCCCCTCGGACCTCTACTGCCCATTCTCCCCTGCGTGGTACCACAATGTCCCGATCCAACGTGGCCCTCCTACAGGTAAGTAAAGCCTGGTGCACCCAGATGATGGTGGAGCAGCTGAGAGGGAAGAGCTGTGAAGAAACGGGATCTCCACAGTTCCTGCTAGGCAGGTTCCCACCTCCAGCCCACTTCCTTAGAGTCGACCCACCTGCAAACCACGGCACCCTCCGAGTAGCCCACTTGCAAGTCTTGCGATAGGCCTGGGGTGGGGCAGTGCAGGTTAAGGGGCAGGAGGCGAGCATACGCAAGCCCTGGGGTGTGTGCTTAGCCACGTTCGACTCCCCATTTCCAAACCAACACCGAGACCCCCGCTAAGGCTTTGTTTCCCCAAGTTACCGGAGAGAAAACGGAACAGTGCTGCCGCCTTGTGGCACACTGCCGTAACAACCTTACAAACTGTGCCGAAGGGCTCCTATCATTCACAAGGCCTGCGGCCGGCGGTTTTGCAAACACAACCCTGCCCTCAAGAAATATCCTGGGCTAGGTAATCTGAAACGAATTCAAATCAGGCCCGACTCTCAGGCAGAAACCTTACAAGACCTCAGTGGTACTCACGCGCGTTTTAGAAAACACCACATTCAAATGAAAAGATGCTCAGCATCTGTCTTGATTAGAGAGTGCAAGGGAAGCTAGACGAGGGTTTCCCTGGCTGCAGTCCTCACAAACCCTAAAAGCGTAAGTGCTCAAGAGGGCATGCCCAACAGAGAAGCCTACTATTGCTGTGGCTGGCATTGTAAATTGGTAACAGCCGGTAGGAGGATCAGTAGGCAAGTTCCTTACCAGACTAAACACTGGAGGGACCACGAGATTGGGCAACCCCGCTGCAGGTCGGATAACCAGAGACTAGCATCATTGGAAGGAAGCACTTGCACCCCAGCGGTCGTTGTGGTACCCTTTACCACAGCCGAGACACGCAAGCGCACGAAATATCGAACGAGGGGTGAATGGAGAAAGGTGTTCTGCTACCTACACTCCCTCGACTACCACTCGTCCACAGAACCAAATGAACTCATACCATTTGCAGCAGCGTGGGTGCAGCAGTAGATGATCTCACTAATTCTGGTAGAGACAGCAAGACACATATCGCAGGATATCTCTTATATGTGCAGTCTAAATAGGGATACAAAGGAAACACAGGGTTCACAGAGGGAAGAAAGAAGCGTGGAGTTCTCAGAGGGGGAAATTGGAGACCGGGGAAGGGTGAAGTGGGAGGTTGGGATTCAGAGAAACACACTTAACTTATCAAAAAGTGCTCATCAAGGGCGACCCCCCCAAAAGCACAGGGAACGCTGCAAAACATTCCTCAATCAACTAACAGGGCAAAGAATCTGAAACGCTACGGGTACAGCTACGTTTATAATTGCATCAAGCGGCTGTAGAACTCAGCAGACGCAACACTGTATGTAAACTATGCTGAGAGGGAAAAGGATTGCTCAACGACAAGGCAAAGAAGGGGTTAAGAAACGCCTAGTCTGTTACCTCAGGCCTCTGTGACATCGGCCGGTGTCACACCCCTGGAGCCTCAGCAGGCCTGGGTCCCACGGCTGGAGTATGCTGCTGCTGAGGGAACAAGGTAGCAGGACGTGCCACCTGACCAGCGGCCCCTCGGACCTCTACTGCCCATTCTCCCCTGCATGGTACCACAATGTCCCCATCCAACGTGGCCCTCCTACAGGTAAGCAAAGCCTGGTGCACCCACATGATGGTGGAGCAGCTGAGAGGGAAGAGCTGTGAAGAAACGGGATCTCCACAGTTCCTGCTAGGCAGGTTCCCACCTCCAGCCCACTTCCTTAGAGTCGACCCACCTGCAAACCACGGCACCCTCCGAGTAGCCCACTTGCAAGTCTTGCGATAGGCCTGGGGTGGGGCAGTGCAGGTTAAGGGGCAGGAGGCGAGCATACGCAAGCCCTGGGGTGTGTGTTTAGCCACGTTCGACTCCCCATTTCCAAACCAACACCGAGACCCCCGCTAAGGCTTTGTTCCCCCAAGTTACCGGAGAGAAAACGGAGCAGTGCTGCCGCCTTGTGGCACACTGCCGTAACAACCTTACAAACTGTGCCGAAGGGCTCCTATCATTCACAAGGCCTGCGGCCGGCGGCTTTGCAAACACAACCCTGCCCTCAAGAAATATCCTGGGCTCGGTAATCTGAAACGAATTCAAATCAGGCCCGACTCTCAGGCAGAAACCTTACAAGACCTCAGTGGTACTCACGCGCGTTTTAGAAAACAGCACATTCAAATGAAAAGATGCTCAGCATCTGTCTTGATTAGAGAGTGCAAGGGAAGCTAGACGAGGGTTTCCCTGGCTGCAGTCCTCACAAACCCTAAAAGCGTAAGTGCTCAAGAGGGCATGCCCAACAGGGAAGCCTACTATTGCTGTGGCTGGCATTGTAAATTGGTAACAGCCGGTAGGAAGATCAGTAGGCAAGTTCCTTACCAGACTAAACACTGGAGGGACCACGAGATTGGGCAACCCCGTTGCAGGTCGGATAACCAGAGACTAGCATCATTGGAAGGAAGCACTTGCACCCCAGCGGTCGTTGTGGTACCCTTTACCACAGCCGAGACACGCAAGCGCACGAAATATCGAACGAGGGGTGAATGGAGAAAGGTGTTCTGCTACCTACACTCCCTCGACTACCACTCGTCCACAGAACCAAATGAACTCATACCATTTGCAGCAGCGTGGGTGCAGCAGTAGATGATCTCACTAATTCTGGTAGAGACAGCAAGACACATATCGCAGGATATCTCTTATATGTGCAGTCTAAATAGGGATACAAAGGAAACACAGGGTTCACAGAGGGAAGAAAGAAGCGTGGAGTTCTCAGAGGGGGAAATTGGAGACCGGGGAAGGGTGAAGTGGGAGGTTGGGATTCAGAGAAACACACTTAACTTACCAAAAAGTGCTCATCAAGGGCGACCCCCCCAAAAGCACAGGGAACGCTGCAAAACATTCCTCAATCAACTAACAGGGCAAAGAATCTGAAACGCTACGGGTACAGCTACGTTTATAATTGCATCAAGCGGCTGTAGAACTCAGCAGACGCAACACTGTATATAAACTATGCTGAGAGGGAAAAGGATTGCTCAACGACAAGGCAAAGAAGGGGTTAAGAAACGCCTAGTCTGTTACCTCAGGCCTCTGTGACATCGGCCGGTGTCACACCCCTGGAGCCTCAGCAGGCCTGGGTCCCACGGCTGGAGTATGCTGCTGCTGAGGGAACAAGGTAGCAGGACGTGCCACCTGACCAGCGGCCCCTCGGACCTCTACTGCCCATTCTCCCCTGCGTGGTACCACAATGTCCCGATCCAACGTGGCCCTCCTACAGGTAAGCAAAGCCTGGTGCACCCAGATGATGGTGGAGCAGCTGAGAGGGAAGAGCTGTGAAGAAACGGGATCTCCACAGTTCCTGCTAGGCAGGTTCCCACCTCCAGCCCACTTCCTTAGAGTCGACCCACCTGCAAACCACGGCACCCTCCGAGTAGCCCACTTGCAAGTCTTGCGATAGGCCTGGGGTGGGGCAGTGCAGGTTAAGGGGCAGGAGGCGAGCATACGCAAGCCCTGGGGTGTGTGCTTAGCCACGTTCGACTCCCCATTTCCAAACCAACACCGAGACCCCCGCTAAGGCTTTGTTTCCCCAAGTTACCGGAGAGAACGCGGAGCAGTGCTGCCGCCTTGTGGCACACTGCCGTAACAACCTTACAAACTGTGCCGAAGGGCTCCTATCATTCACAAGGCCTGCGGCCGGCGGCTTTGCAAACACAACCCTGCCCTCAAGAAATATCCTGGGCTCGGTAATCTGAAACGAATTCAAATCAGGCCCGACTCTCAGGCAGAAACCTTACAAGACCTCAGTGGTACTCACGCGCGTTTTAGAAAACAGCACATTCAAATGAAAAGATGCTCAGCATCTGTCTTGATTAGAGAGTGCAAGGGAAGCTAGACGAGGGTTTCCCTGGCTGCAGTCCTCACAAACCCTAAAAGCGTAAGTGCTCAAGAGGGCATGCCCAACAGGGAAGCCTACTATTGCTGTGGCTGGCATTGTAAATTGGTAACAGCCGGTAGGAAGATCAGTAGGCAAGTTCCTTACCAGACTAAACACTGGAGGGACCACGAGATTGGGCAACCCCGCTGCAGGTCGGATAACCAGAGACTAGCATCATTGGAAGGAAGCACTTGCACCCCAGCGGTCGTTGTGGTACCCTTTACCACAGCCGAGACACGCAAGCGCACGAAATATCGAACGAGGGGTGAATGGAGAAAGGTGTTCTGCTACCTACACTCCCTCGACTACCACTCGTCCACAGAACCAAATGAACTCATACCATTTGCAGCAGCGAGGGTGCAGCAGTAGATGATCTCACTAATTCTGGTAGAGACAGCAAGACACATATCGCAGGATATCTCTTATATGTGCAGTCTAAATAGGGATACAAAGGAAACACAGGGTTCACAGAGGGAAGAAAGAAGCGTGGAGTTCTCAGAGGGGGAAATTGGAGACCGGGGAAGGGTGAAGTGGGAGGTTGGGATTCAGAGAAACACACCTAACTTATCAAAAAGTGCTCATCAAGGGCGACCCCCCCAAAAGCACAGGGAACGCTGCAAAACATTCCTCAATCAACTAACAGGGCAAAGAATCTGAAACGCTACGGGTACAGCTACGTTTATAATTGCATCAAGCGGCTGTAGAACTCAGCAGACGCAACACTGTATGTAAACTATGCTGAGAGGGAAAAGGATTGCTCAACGACAAGGCAAAGAAGGGGTTAAGAAACGCCTAGTCTGTTACCTCAGGCCTCTGTGACATCGGCCGGTGTCACACCCCTGGAGCCTCAGCAGGCCTGGGTCCCACGGCTGGAGTATGCTGCTGCTGAGGGAACAAGGTAGCAGGACGTGCCACCTGACCAGCGGCCCCTCGGACCTCTACTGCCCATTCTCCCCTGCGTGGTACCACAATGTCCCCATCCAACGTGGCCCTCCTACAGGTAAGCAAAGCCTGGTGCACCCACATGATGGTGGAGCAGCTGAGAGGGAAGAGCTGTGAAGAAACGGGATCTCCACAGTTCCTGCTAGGCAGGTTCCCACCTCCAGCCCACTTCCTTAGAGTCGACCCACCTGCAAACCACGGCACCCTCCGAGTAGCCCACTTGCAAGTCTTGCGATAGGCCTGGGGTGGGGCAGTGCAGGTTAAGGGGCAGGAGGCGAGCATACGCAAGCCCTGGGGTGTGTGCTTAGCCACGTTCGACTCCCCATTTCCAAACCAACACCGAGACCCCCGCTAAGGCTTTGTTTCCCCAAGTTACCGGAGAGAACGCGGAGCAGTGCTGCCGCCTTGTGGCACACTGCCGTAACAACCTTACAAACTGTGCCGAAGGGCTCCTATCATTCACAAGGCCTGCGGCCGGCGGCTTTGCAAACACAACCCTGCCCTCAAGAAATATCCTGGGCTCGGTAATCTGAAACGAATTCAAATCAGGCCCGACTCTCAGGCAGAAACCTTACAAGACCTCAGTGGTACTCACGCGCGTTTTAGAAAACACCACATTCAAATGAAAAGATGCTCAGCATCTGTCTTGATTAGAGAGTGCAAGGGAAGCTAGACGAGGGTTTCCCTGGCTGCAGTCCTCACAAACCCTAAAAGCGTAAGTGCTCAAGAGGGCATGCCCAACAGAGAAGCCTACTATTGCTGTGGCTGGCATTGTAAATTGGTAACAGCCGGTAGGAGGATCAGTAGGCAAGTTCCTTACCAGACTAAACACTGGAGGGACCACGAGATTGGGCAACCCCGCTGCAGGTCGGATAACCAGAGACTAGCATCATTGGAAGGAAGCACTTGCACCCCAGCGGTCGTTGTGGTACCCTTTACCACAGCCGAGACACGCAAGCGCACGAAATATCGAACGAGGGGTGAATGGAGAAAGGTGTTCTGCTACCTACACTCCCTCGACTACCACTCGTCCACAGAACCAAATGAACTCATACCATTTGCAGCAGCGTGGGTGCAGCAGTAGATGATCTCACTAATTCTGGTAGAGACAGCAAGACACATATCGCAGGATATCTCTTATATGTGCAGTCTAAATAGGGATACAAAGGAAACACAGGGTTCACAGAGGGAAGAAAGAAGCGTGGAGTTCTCAGAGGGGGAAATTGGAGACCGGGGAAGGGTGAAGTGGGAGGTTGGGATTCAGAGAAACACACTTAACTTATCAAAAAGTGCTCATCAAGGGCGACCCCCCCAAAAGCACAGGGAACGCTGCAAAACATTCCTCAATCAACTAACAGGGCAAAGAATCTGAAACGCTACGGGTACAGCTACGTTTATAATTGCATCAAGCGGCTGTAGAACTCAGCAGACGCAACACTGTATGTAAACTATGCTGAGAGGGAAAAGGATTGCTCAACGACAAGGCAAAGAAGGGGTTAAGAAACGCCTAGTCTGTTACCTCAGGCCTCTGTGACATCGGCCGGTGTCACACCCCTGGAGCCTCAGCAGGCCTGGGTCCCACGGCTGGAGTATGCTGCTGCTGAGGGAACAAGGTAGCAGGACGTGCCACCTGACCAGCGGCCCCTCGGACCTCTACTGCCCATTCTCCCCTGCGTGGTACCACAATGTCCCCATCCAACGTGGCCCTCCTACAGGTAAGCAAAGCCTGGTGCACCCACATGATGGTGGAGCAGCTGAGAGGGAAGAGCTGTGAAGAAACGGGATCTCCACAGTTCCTGCTAGGCAGGTTCCCACCTCCAGCCCACTTCCTTAGAGTCGACCCACCTGCAAACCACGGCACCCTCCGAGTAGCCCACTTGCAAGTCTTGCGATAGGCCTGGGGTGGGGCAGTGCAGGTTAAGGGGCAGGAGGCGAGCATACGCAAGCCCTGGGGTGTGTGCTTAGCCACGTTCGACTCCCCATTTCCAAACCAACACCGAGACCCCCGCTAAGGCTTTGTTTCCCCAAGTTACCGGAGAGAACGCGGAGCAGTGCTGCCGCCTTGTGGCACACTGCCGTAACAACCTTACAAACTGTGCCGAAGGGCTCCTATCATTCACAAGGCCTGCGGCCGGCGGCTTTGCAAACACAACCCTGCCCTCAAGAAATATCCTGGGCTCGGTAATCTGAAACGAATTCAAATCAGGCCCGACTCTCAGGCAGAAACCTTACAAGACCTCAGTGGTACTCACGCGCGTTTTAGAAAACACCACATTCAAATGAAAAGATGCTCAGCATCTGTCTTGATTAGAGAGTGCAAGGGAAGCTAGACGAGGGTTTCCCTGGCTGCAGTCCTCACAAACCCTAAAAGCGTAAGTGCTCAAGAGGGCATGCCCAACAGGGAAGCCTACTATTGCTGTGGCTGGCATTGTAAATTGGTAACAGCCGGTAGGAAGATCAGTAGGCAAGTTCCTTACCAGACTAAACACTGGAGGGACCACGAGATTGGGCAACCCCGTTGCAGGTCGGATAAACAGACACTAGCATCATTGGAAGGAAGCACTTGCACCCCAGCGGTCGTTGTGGTACCCTTTACCACAGCCGAGACACGCAAGCGCACGAAATATCGAACGAGGGGTGAATGGAGAAAGGTGTTCTGCTACCTACACTCCCTCGACTACCACTCGTCCACAGAACCAAATGAACTCATACCATTTGCAGCAGCGTGGGTGCAGCAGTAGATGATCTCACTAATTCTGGTAGAGACAGCAAGACACATATCGCAGGATATCTCTTATATGTGCAGTCTAAATAGGGATACAAAGGAAACACAGGATTCACAGAGGGAAGAAAGAAGCGTGGAGTTCTCAGAGGGGGAAATTGGAGACCGGGGAAGGGTGAAGTGGGAGGTTGGGATTCAGAGAAACACACTTAACTTATCAAAAAGTGCTCATCAAGGGCGACCCCCCCAAAAGCACAGGGAACGCTGCAAAACATTCCTCAATCAACTAACAGGGCAAAGAATCTGAAACGCTACGGGTACAGCTACGTTTATAATTGCATCAAGCGGCTGTAGAACTCAGCAGACGCAACACTGTATGTAAACTATGCTGAGAGGGAAAAGGATTGCTCAACGACAAGGCAAAGAAGGGGTTAAGAAACGCCTAGTCTGTTACCTCAGGCCTCTGTGACATCGGCCGGTGTCACACCCCTGGAGCCTCAGCAGGCCTGGGTCCCACGGCTGGAGTATGCTGCTGCTGAGGGAACAAGGTAGCAGGACGTGCCACCTGACCAGCGGCCCCTCGGACCTCTACTGCCCATTCTCCCCTGCGTGGTACCACAATGTCCCGATCCAACGTGGCCCTCCTACAGGTAAGTAAAGCCTGGTGCACCCAGATGATGGTGGAGCAGCTGAGAGGGAAGAGCTGTGAAGAAACGGGATCTCCACAGTTCCTGCTAGGCAGGTTCCCACCTCCAGCCCACTTCCTTAGAGTCGACCCACCTGCAAACCACGGCACCCTCCGAGTAGCCCACTTGCAAGTCTTGCGATAGGCCTGGGGTGGGGCAGTGCAGGTTAAGGGGCAGGAGGCGAGCATACGCAAGCCCTGGGGTGTGTGCTTAGCCACGTTCGACTCCCCATTTCCAAACCAACACCGAGACCCCCGCTAAGGCTTTGTTTCCCCAAGTTACCGGAGAGAAAACGGAGCAGTGCTGCCGCCTTGTGGCACACTGCCGTAACAACCTTACAAACTGTGCCGAAGGGCTCCTATCATTCACAAGGCCTGCGGCCGGCGGCTTTGCAAACACAACCCTGCCCTCAAGAAATATCCTGGGCTAGGTAATCTGAAACGAATTCAAATCAGGCCCGACTCTCAGGCAGAAACCTTACAAGACCTCAGTGGTACTCACGCGCGTTTTAGAAAACACCACATTCAAATGAAAAGATGCTCAGCATCTGTCTTGATTAGAGAGTGCAAGGGAAGCTAGACGAGGGTTTCCCTGGCTGCAGTCCTCACAAACCCTAAAAGCGTAAGTGCTCAAGAGGGCATGCCCAACAGGGAAGCCTACTATTGCTGTGGCTGGCATTGTAAATTGGTAACAGCCGGTAGGAAGATCAGTAGGCAAGTTCCTTACCAGACTAAACACTGGAGGGACCACGAGATTGGGCAACCCCGTTGCAGGTCGGATAAACAGAGACTAGCATCATTGGAAGGAAGCACTTGCACCCCAGCGGTCGTTGTGGTACCCTTTACCACAGCCGAGACACGCAAGCGCACGAAATATCGAACGAGGGGTGAATGGAGAAAGGTGTTCTGCTACCTACACTCCCTCGACTACCACTCGTCCACAGAACCAAATGAACTCATACCATTTGCAGCAGCGTGGGTGCAGCAGTAGATGATCTCACTAATTCTGGTAGAGACAGCAAGACACATATCGCAGGATATCTCTTATATGTGCAGTCTAAATAGGGATACAAAGGAAACACAGGGTTCACAGAGGGAAGAAAGAAGCGTGGAGTTCTCAGAGGGGGAAATTGGAGACCGGGGAAGGGTGAAGTGGGAGGTTGGGATTCAGAGAAACACACCTAACTTATCAAAAAGTGCTCATCAAGGGCGACCCCCCCAAAAGCACAGGGAACGCTGCAAAACATTCCTCAATCAACTAACAGGGCAAAGAATCTGAAACGCTACGGGTACAGCTACGTTTATAATTGCATCAAGCGGCTGTAGAACTCAGCAGACGCAACACTGTATATAAACTATGCTGAGAGGGAAAAGGATTGCTCAACGACAAGGCAAAGAAGGGGTTAAGAAACGCCTAGTCTGTTACCTCAGGCCTCTGTGACATCGGCCGGTGTCACACCCCTGGAGCCTCAGCAGGCCTGGGTCCCACGGCTGGAGTATGCTGCTGCTGAGGGAACAAGGTAGCAGGACGTGCCACCTGACCAGCGGCCCCTCGGACCTCTACTGCCCATTCTCCCCTGCGTGGTACCACAATGTCCCGATCCAACGTGGCCCTCCTACAGGTAAGCAAAGCCTGGTGCACCCAGATGATGGTGGAGCAGCTGAGAGGGAAGAGCTGTGAAGAAACGGGATCTCCACAGTTCCTGCTAGGCAGGTTCCCACCTCCAGCCCACTTCCTTAGAGTCGACCCACCTGCAAACCACGGCACCCTCCGAGTAGCCCACTTGCAAGTCTTGCGATAGGCCTGGGGTGGGGCAGTGCAGGTTAAGGGGCAGGAGGCGAGCATACGCAAGCCCTGGGGTGTGTGCTTAGCCACGTTCGACTCCCCATTTCCAAACCAACACCGAGACCCCCGCTAAGGCTTTGTTTCCCCAAGTTACCGGAGAGAACGCGGAGCAGTGCTGCCGCCTTGTGGCACACTGCCGTAACAACCTTACAAACTGTGCCGAAGGGCTCCTATCATTCACAAGGCCTGCGGCCGGCGGCTTCGCAAACACAACCCTGCCCTCAAGAAATATCCTGGGCTCGGTAATCTGAAACGAATTCAAATCAGGCCCGACTCTCAGGCAGAAACCTTACAAGACCTCAGTGGTACTCACGCGCGTTTTAGAAAACACCACATTCAAATGAAAAGATGCTCAGCATCTGTCTTGATTAGAGAGTGCAAGGGAAGCTAGACGAGGGTTTCCCTGGCTGCAGTCCTCACAAACCCTAAAAGCGTAAGTGCTCAAGAGGGCATGCCCAACAGAGAAGCCTACTATTGCTGTGGCTGGCATTGTAAATTGGTAACAGCCGGTAGGAGGATCAGTAGGCAAGTTCCTTACCAGACTAAACACTGGAGGGACCACGAGATTGGGCAACCCCGCTGCAGGTCGGATAACCAGAGACTAGCATCATTGGAAGGAAGCACTTGCACCCCAGCGGTCGTCGTGGTACCCTTTACCACAGCCGAGACACGCAAGCGCACGAAATATCGAACGAGGGGTGAATGGAGAAAGGTGTTCTGCTACCTACACTCCCTCGACTACCACTCGTCCACAGAACCAAATGAACTCATACCATTTGCAGCAGCGTGGGTGCAGCAGTAGATGATCTCACTAATTCTGGTAGAGACAGCAAGACACATATCGCAGGATATCTCTTATATGTGCAGTCTAAATAGGGATACAAAGGAAACACAGGGTTCACAGAGGGAAGAAAGAAGCGTGGAGTTCTCAGAGGGGGAAATTGGAGACCGGGGAAGGGTGAAGTGGGAGGTTGGGATTCAGAGAAACACACTTAACTTATCAAAAAGTGCTCATCAAGGGCGACCCCCCCAAAAGCACAGGGAACGCTGCAAAACATTCCTCAATCAACTAACAGGGCAAAGAATCTGAAACGCTACGGGTACAGCTACGTTTATAATTGCATCAAGCGGCTGTAGAACTCAGCAGACGCAACACTGTATGTAAACTATGCTGAGAGGGAAAAGGATTGCTCAACGACAAGGCAAAGAAGGGGTTAAGAAACGCCTAGTCTGTTACCTCAGGCCTCTGTGACATCGGCCGGTGTCACACCCCTGGAGCCTCAGCAGGCCTGGGTCCCACGGCTGGAGTATGCTGCTGCTGAGGGAACAAGGTAGCAGGACGTGCCACCTGACCAGCGGCCCCTCGGACCTCTACTGCCCATTCTCCCCTGCGTGGTACCACAATGTCCCCATCCAACGTGGCCCTCCTACAGGTAAGCAAAGCCTGGTGCACCCACATGATGGTGGAGCAGCTGAGAGGGAAGAGCTGTGAAGAAACGGGATCTCCACAGTTCCTGCTAGGCAGGTTCCCACCTCCAGCCCACTTCCTTAGAGTCGACCCACCTGCAAACCACGGCACCCTCCGAGTAGCCCACTTGCAAGTCTTGCGATAGGCCTGGGGTGGGGCAGTGCAGGTTAAGGGGCAGGAGGCGAGCATACGCAAGCCCTGGGGTGTGTGCTTAGCCACGTTCGACTCCCCATTTCCAAACCAACACCGAGACCCCCGCTAAGGCTTTGTTTCCCCAAGTTACCGGAGAGAACGCGGAGCAGTGCTGCCGCCTTGTGGCACACTGCCGTAACAACCTTACAAACTGTGCCGAAGGGCTCCTATCATTCACAAGGCCTGCGGCCGGCGGCTTTGCAAACACAACCCTGCCCTCAAGAAATATCCTGGGCTCGGTAATCTGAAACGAATTCAAATCAGGCCCGACTCTCAGGCAGAAACCTTACAAGACCTCAGTGGTACTCACGCGCGTTTTAGAAAACAGCACATTCAAATGAAAAGATGCTCAGCATCTGTCTTGATTAGAGAGTGCAAGGGAAGCTAGACGAGGGTTTCCCTGGCTGCAGTCCTCACAAACCCTAAAAGCGTAAGTGCTCAAGAGGGCATGCCCAACAGAGAAGCCTACTATTGCTGTGGCTGGCATTGTAAATTGGTAACAGCCGGTAGGAAGATCAGTAGGCAAGTTCCTTACCAGACTAAACACTGGAGGGACCACGAGATTGGGCAACCCCGTTGCAGGTCGGATAAACAGACACTAGCATCATTGGAAGGAAGCACTTGCACCCCAGCGGTCGTTGTGGTACCCTTTACCACAGCCGAGACACGCAAGCGCACGAAATATCGAACGAGGGGTGAATGGAGAAAGGTGTTCTGCTACCTACACTCCCTCGACTACCACTCGTCCACAGAACCAAATGAACTCATACCATTTGCAGCAGCGTGGGTGCAGCAGTAGATGATCTCACTAATTCTGGTAGAGACAGCAAGACACATATCGCAGGATATCTCTTATATGTGCAGTCTAAATAGGGATACAAAGGAAACACAGGGTTCACAGAGGGAAGAAAGAAGCGTGGAGTTCTCAGAGGGGGAAATTGGAGACCGGGGAAGGGTGAAGTGGGAGGTTGGGATTCAGAGAAACACACTTAACTTATCAAAAAGTGCTCATCAAGGGCGACCCCCCCAAAAGCACAGGGAACGCTGCAAAACATTCCTCAATCAACTAACAGGGCAAAGAATCTGAAACGCTACGGGTACAGCTACGTTTATAATTGCATCAAGCGGCTGTAGAACTCAGCAGACGCAACACTGTATGTAAACTATGCTGAGAGGGAAAAGGATTGCTCAACGACAAGGCAAAGAAGGGGTTAAGAAACGCCTAGTCTGTTACCTCAGGCCTCTGTGACATCGGCCGGTGTCACACCCCTGGAGCCTCAGCAGGCCTGGGTCCCACGGCTGGAGTATGCTGCTGCTGAGGGAACAAGGTAGCAGGACGTGCCACCTGACCAGCGGCCCCTCGGACCTCTACTGCCCATTCTCCCCTGCGTGGTACCACAATGTCCCGATCCAACGTGGCCCTCCTACAGGTAAGTAAAGCCTTGTGCACCCAGATGATGGTGGAGCAGCTGAGAGGGAAGAGCTGTGAAGAAACGGGATCTCCACAGTTCCTGCTAGGCAGGTTCCCACCTCCAGCCCACTTCCTTAGAGTCGACCCACCTGCAAACCACGGCACCCTCCGAGTAGCCCACTTGCAAGTCTTGCGATAGGCCTGGGGTGGGGCAGTGCAGGTTAAGGGGCAGGAGGCGAGCATACGCAAGCCCTGGGGTGTGTGCTTAGCCACGTTCGACTCCCCATTTCCAAACCAACACCGAGACCCCCGCTAAGGCTTTGTTTCCCCAAGTTACCGGAGAGAAAACGGAGCAGTGCTGCCGCCTTGTGGCACACTGCCGTAACAACCTTACAAACTGTGCCGAAGGGCTCCTATCATTCACAAGGCCTGCGGCCGGCGGCTTTGCAAACACAACCCTGCCCTCAAGAAATATCCTGGGCTAGGTAATCTGAAACGAATTCAAATCAGGCCCGACTCTCAGGCAGAAACCTTACAAGACCTCAGTGGTACTCACGCGCGTTTTAGAAAACACCACATTCAAATGAAAAGATGCTCAGCATCTGTCTTGATTAGAGAGTGCAAGGGAAGCTAGACGAGGGTTTCCCTGGCTGCAGTCCTCACAAACCCTAAAAGCGTAAGTGCTCAAGAGGGCATGCCCAACAGGGAAGCCTACTATTGCTGTGGCTGGCATTGTAAATTGGTAACAGCCGGTAGGAAGATCAGTAGGCAAGTTCCTTACCAGACTAAACACTGGAGGGACCACGAGATTGGGCAACCCCGTTGCAGGTCGGATAAACAGAGACTAGCATCATTGGAAGGAAGCACTTGCACCCCAGCGGTCGTTGTGGTACCCTTTACCACAGCCGAGACACGCAAGCGCACGAAATATCGAACGAGGGGTGAATGGAGAAAGGTGTTCTGCTACCTACACTCCCTCGACTACCACTCGTCCACAGAACCAAATGAACTCATACCATTTGCAGCAGCGTGGGTGCAGCAGTAGATGATCTCACTAATTCTGGTAGAGACAGCAAGACACATATCGCAGGATATCTCTTATATGTGCAGTCTAAATAGGGATACAAAGGAAACACAGGGTTCACAGAGGGAAGAAAGAAGCGTGGAGTTCTCAGAGGGGGAAATTGGAGACCGGGGAAGGGTGAAGTGGGAGGTTGGGATTCAGAGAAACACACCTAACTTATCAAAAAGTGCTCATCAAGGGCGACCCCCCCAAAAGCACAGGGAACGCTGCAAAACATTCCTCAATCAACTAACAGGGCAAAGAATCTGAAACGCTACGGGTACAGCTACGTTTATAATTGCATCAAGCGGCTGTAGAACTCAGCAGACGCAACACTGTATATAAACTATGCTGAGAGGGAAAAGGATTGCTCAACGACAAGGCAAAGAAGGGGTTAAGAAACGCCTAGTCTGTTACCTCAGGCCTCTGTGACATCGGCCGGTGTCACACCCCTGGAGCCTCAGCAGGCCTGGGTCCCACGGCTGGAGTATGCTGCTGCTGAGGGAACAAGGTAGCAGGACGTGCCACCTGACCAGCGGCCCCTCGGACCTCTACTGCCCATTCTCCCCTGCGTGGTACCACAATGTCCCGATCCAACGTGGCCCTCCTACAGGTAAGCAAAGCCTGGTGCACCCAGATGATGGTGGAGCAGCTGAGAGGGAAGAGCTGTGAAGAAACGGGATCTCCACAGTTCCTGCTAGGCAGGTTCCCACCTCCAGCCCACTTCCTTAGAGTCGACCCACCTGCAAACCACGGCACCCTCCGAGTAGCCCACTTGCAAGTCTTGCGATAGGCCTGGGGTGGGGCAGTGCAGGTTAAGGGGCAGGAGGCGAGCATACGCAAGCCCTGGGGTGTGTGCTTAGCCACGTTCGACTCCCCATTTCCAAACCAACACCGAGACCCCCGCTAAGGCTTTGTTTCCCCAAGTTACCGGAGAGAACGCGGAGCAGTGCTGCCGCCTTGTGGCACACTGCCGTAACAACCTTACAAACTGTGCCGAAGGGCTCCTATCATTCACAAGGCCTGCGGCCGGCGGCTTCGCAAACACAACCCTGCCCTCAAGAAATATCCTGGGCTCGGTAATCTGAAACGAATTCAAATCAGGCCCGACTCTCAGGCAGAAACCTTACAAGACCTCAGTGGTACTCACGCGCGTTTTAGAAAACACCACATTCAAATGAAAAGATGCTCAGCATCTGTCTTGATTAGAGAGTGCAAGGGAAGCTAGACGAGGGTTTCCCTGGCTGCAGTCCTCACAAACCCTAAAAGCGTAAGTGCTCAAGAGGGCATGCCCAACAGAGAAGCCTACTATTGCTGTGGCTGGCATTGTAAATTGGTAACAGCCGGTAGGAGGATCAGTAGGCAAGTTCCTTACCAGACTAAACACTGGAGGGACCACGAGATTGGGCAACCCCGCTGCAGGTCGGATAACCAGAGACTAGCATCATTGGAAGGAAGCACTTGCACCCCAGCGGTCGTCGTGGTACCCTTTACCACAGCCGAGACACGCAAGCGCACGAAATATCGAACGAGGGGTGAATGGAGAAAGGTGTTCTGCTACCTACACTCCCTCGACTACCACTCGTCCACAGAACCAAATGAACTCATACCATTTGCAGCAGCGTGGGTGCAGCAGTAGATGATCTCACTAATTCTGGTAGAGACAGCAAGACACATATCGCAGGATATCTCTTATATGTGCAGTCTAAATAGGGATACAAAGGAAACACAGGGTTCACAGAGGGAAGAAAGAAGCGTGGAGTTCTCAGAGGGGGAAATTGGAGACCGGGGAAGGGTGAAGTGGGAGGTTGGGATTCAGAGAAACACACTTAACTTATCAAAAAGTGCTCATCAAGGGCGACCCCCCCAAAAGCACAGGGAACGCTGCAAAACATTCCTCAATCAACTAACAGGGCAAAGAATCTGAAACGCTACGGGTACAGCTACGTTTATAATTGCATCAAGCGGCTGTAGAACTCAGCAGACGCAACACTGTATGTAAACTATGCTGAGAGGGAAAAGGATTGCTCAACGACAAGGCAAAGAAGGGGTTAAGAAACGCCTAGTCTGTTACCTCAGGCCTCTGTGACATCGGCCGGTGTCACACCCCTGGAGCCTCAGCAGGCCTGGGTCCCACGGCTGGAGTATGCTGCTGCTGAGGGAACAAGGTAGCAGGACGTGCCACCTGACCAGCGGCCCCTCGGACCTCTACTGCCCATTCTCCCCTGCGTGGTACCACAATGTCCCGATCCAACGTGGCCCTCCTACAGGTAAGCAAAGCCTGGTGCACCCAGATGATGGTGGAGCAGCTGAGAGGGAAGAGCTGTGAAGAAACGGGATCTCCACAGTTCCTGCTAGGCAGGTTCCCACCTCCAGCCCACTTCCTTAGAGTCGACCCACCTGCAAACCACGGCACCCTCCGAGTAGCCCACTTGCAAGTCTTGCGATAGGCCTGGGGTGGGGCAGTGCAGGTTAAGGGGCAGGAGGCGAGCATACGCAAGCCCTGGGGTGTGTGCTTAGCCACGTTCGACTCCCCATTTCCAAACCAACACCGAGACCCCCGCTAAGGCTTTGTTTCCCCAAGTTACCGGAGAGAACGCGGAGCAGTGCTGCCGCCTTGTGGCACACTGCCGTAACAACCTTACAAACTGTGCCGAAGGGCTCCTATCATTCACAAGGCCTGCGGCCGGCGGCTTCGCAAACACAACCCTGCCCTCAAGAAATATCCTGGGCTCGGTAATCTGAAACGAATTCAAATCAGGCCCGACTCTCAGGCAGAAACCTTACAAGACCTCAGTGGTACTCACGCGCGTTTTAGAAAACACCACATTCAAATGAAAAGATGCTCAGCATCTGTCTTGATTAGAGAGTGCAAGGGAAGCTAGACGAGGGTTTCCCTGGCTGCAGTCCTCACAAACCCTAAAAGCGTAAGTGCTCAAGAGGGCATGCCCAACAGAGAAGCCTACTATTGCTGTGGCTGGCATTGTAAATTGGTAACAGCCGGTAGGAGGATCAGTAGGCAAGTTCCTTACCAGACTAAACACTGGAGGGACCACGAGATTGGGCAACCCCGCTGCAGGTCGGATAACCAGAGACTAGCATCATTGGAAGGAAGCACTTGCACCCCAGCGGTCGTCGTGGTACCCTTTACCACAGCCGAGACACGCAAGCGCACGAAATATCGAACGAGGGGTGAATGGAGAAAGGTGTTCTGCTACCTACACTCCCTCGACTACCACTCGTCCACAGAACCAAATGAACTCATACCATTTGCAGCAGCGTGGGTGCAGCAGTAGATGATCTCACTAATTCTGGTAGAGACAGCAAGACACATATCGCAGGATATCTCTTATATGTGCAGTCTAAATAGGGATACAAAGGAAACACAGGGTTCACAGAGGGAAGAAAGAAGCGTGGAGTTCTCAGAGGGGGAAATTGGAGACCGGGGAAGGGTGAAGTGGGAGGTTGGGATTCAGAGAAACACACTTAACTTATCAAAAAGTGCTCATCAAGGGCGACCCCCCCAAAAGCACAGGGAACGCTGCAAAACATTCCTCAATCAACTAACAGGGCAAAGAATCTGAAACGCTACGGGTACAGCTACGTTTATAATTGCATCAAGCGGCTGTAGAACTCAGCAGACGCAACACTGTATGTAAACTATGCTGAGAGGGAAAAGGATTGCTCAACGACAAGGCAAAGAAGGGGTTAAGAAACGCCTAGTCTGTTACCTCAGGCCTCTGTGACATCGGCCGGTGTCACACCCCTGGAGCCTCAGCAGGCCTGGGTCCCACGGCTGGAGTATGCTGCTGCTGAGGGAACAAGGTAGCAGGACGTGCCACCTGACCAGCGGCCCCTCGGACCTCTACTGCCCATTCTCCCCTGCGTGGTACCACAATGTCCCGATCCAACGTGGCCCTCCTACAGGTAAGCAAAGCCTGGTGCACCCAGATGATGGTGGAGCAGCTGAGAGGGAAGAGCTGTGAAGAAACGGGATCTCCACAGTTCCTGCTAGGCAGGTTCCCACCTCCAGCCCACTTCCTTAGAGTCGACCCACCTGCAAACCACGGCACCCTCCGAGTAGCCCACTTGCAAGTCTTGCGATAGGCCTGGGGTGGGGCAGTGCAGGTTAAGGGGCAGGAGGCGAGCATACGCAAGCCCTGGGGTGTGTGCTTAGCCACGTTCGACTCCCCATTTCCAAACCAACACCGAGACCCCCGCTAAGGCTTTGTTTCCCCAAGTTACCGGAGAGAACGCGGAGCAGTGCTGCCGCCTTGTGGCACACTGCCGTAACAACCTTACAAACTGTGCCGAAGGGCTCCTATCATTCACAAGGCCTGCGGCCGGCGGCTTCGCAAACACAACCCTGCCCTCAAGAAATATCCTGGGCTCGGTAATCTGAAACGAATTCAAATCAGGCCCGACTCTCAGGCAGAAACCTTACAAGACCTCAGTGGTACTCACGCGCGTTTTAGAAAACACCACATTCAAATGAAAAGATGCTCAGCATCTGTCTTGATTAGAGAGTGCAAGGGAAGCTAGACGAGGGTTTCCCTGGCTGCAGTCCTCACAAACCCTAAAAGCGTAAGTGCTCAAGAGGGCATGCCCAACAGAGAAGCCTACTATTGCTGTGGCTGGCATTGTAAATTGGTAACAGCCGGTAGGAGGATCAGTAGGCAAGTTCCTTACCAGACTAAACACTGGAGGGACCACGAGATTGGGCAACCCCGCTGCAGGTCGGATAACCAGAGACTAGCATCATTGGAAGGAAGCACTTGCACCCCAGCGGTCGTCGTGGTACCCTTTACCACAGCCGAGACACGCAAGCGCACGAAATATCGAACGAGGGGTGAATGGAGAAAGGTGTTCTGCTACCTACACTCCCTCGACTACCACTCGTCCACAGAACCAAATGAACTCATACCATTTGCAGCAGCGTGGGTGCAGCAGTAGATGATCTCACTAATTCTGGTAGAGACAGCAAGACACATATCGCAGGATATCTCTTATATGTGCAGTCTAAATAGGGATACAAAGGAAACACAGGGTTCACAGAGGGAAGAAAGAAGCGTGGAGTTCTCAGAGGGGGAAATTGGAGACCGGGGAAGGGTGAAGTGGGAGGTTGGGATTCAGAGAAACACACTTAACTTATCAAAAAGTGCTCATCAAGGGCGACCCCCCCAAAAGCACAGGGAACGCTGCAAAACATTCCTCAATCAACTAACAGGGCAAAGAATCTGAAACGCTACGGGTACAGCTACGTTTATAATTGCATCAAGCGGCTGTAGAACTCAGCAGACGCAACACTGTATGTAAACTATGCTGAGAGGGAAAAGGATTGCTCAACGACAAGGCAAAGAAGGGGTTAAGAAACGCCTAGTCTGTTACCTCAGGCCTCTGTGACATCGGCCGGTGTCACACCCCTGGAGCCTCAGCAGGCCTGGGTCCCACGGCTGGAGTATGCTGCTGCTGAGGGAACAAGGTAGCAGGACGTGCCACCTGACCAGCGGCCCCTCGGACCTCTACTGCCCATTCTCCCCTGCGTGGTACCACAATGTCCCCATCCAACGTGGCCCACCTACAGGTAAGCAAAGCCTGGTGCACCCAGATGATGGTGGAGCAGCTGAGAGGGAAGAGCTGTGAAGAAACGGGATCTCCACAGTTCCTGCTAGGCAGGTTCCCACCTCCAGCCCACTTCCTTAGAGTCGACCCACCTGCAAACCACGGCACCCTCCGAGTAGCCCACTTGCAAGTCTTGCGATAGGCCTGGGGTGGGGCAGTGCAGGTTAAGGGGCAGGAGGCGAGCATACGCAAGCCCTGGGGTGTGTGCTTAGCCACGTTCGACTCCCCATTTCCAAACCAACACCGAGACCCCCGCTAAGGCTTTGTTTCCCCAAGTTACCGGAGAGAACGCGGAGCAGTGCTGCCGCCTTGTGGCACACTGCCGTAACAACCTTACAAACTGTGCCGAAGGGCTCCTATCATTCACAAGGCCTGCGGCCGGCGGCTTCGCAAACACAACCCTGCCCTCAAGAAATATCCTGGGCTCGGTAATCTGAAACGAATTCAAATCAGGCCCGACTCTCAGGCAGAAACCTTACAAGACCTCAGTGGTACTCACGCGCGTTTTAGAAAACACCACATTCAAATGAAAAGATGCTCAGCATCTGTCTTGATTAGAGAGTGCAAGGGAAGCTAGACGAGGGTTTCCCTGGCTGCAGTCCTCACAAACCCTAAAAGCGTAAGTGCTCAAGAGGGCATGCCCAACAGAGAAGCCTACTATTGCTGTGGCTGGCATTGTAAATTGGTAACAGCCGGTAGGAGGATCAGTAGGCAAGTTCCTTACCAGACTAAACACTGGAGGGACCACGAGATTGGGCAACCCCGCTGCAGGTCGGATAACCAGAGACTAGCATCATTGGAAGGAAGCACTTGCACCCCAGCGGTCGTTGTGGTACCCTTTACCACAGCCGAGACACGCAAGCGCACGAAATATCGAACGAGGGGTGAATGGAGAAAGGTGTTCTGCTACCTACACTCCCTCGACTACCACTCGTCCACAGAACCAAATGAACTCATACCATTTGCAGCAGCGTGGGTGCAGCAGTAGATGATCTCACTAATTCTGGTAGAGACAGCAAGACACATATCGCAGGATATCTCTTATATGTGCAGTCTAAATAGGGATACAAAGGAAACACAGGATTCACAGAGGGAAGAAAGAAGCGTGGAGTTCTCAGAGGGGGAAATTGGAGACCGGGGAAGGGTGAAGTGGGAGGTTGGGATTCAGAGAAACACGCTTAACTTATCAAAAAGTGCTCATCAAGGGCGACCCCCCCAAAAGCACAGGGAACGCTGCAAAACATTCCTCAATCAACTAACAGGGCAAAGAATCTGAAACGCTACGGGTACAGCTACGTTTATAATTGCATCAAGCGGCTGTAGAACTCAGCAGACGCAACACTGTATGTAAACTATGCTGAGAGGGAAAAGGATTGCTCAACGACAAGGCAAAGAAGGGGTTAAGAAACGCCTAGTCTGTTACCTCAGGCCTCTGTGACATCGGCCGGTGTCACACCCCTGGAGCCTCAGCAGGCCTGGGTCCCACGGCTGGAGTATGCTGCTGCTGAGGGAACAAGGTAGCAGGACGTGCCACCTGACCAGCGGCCCCTCGGACCTCTACTGCCCATTCTCCCCTGCGTGGTACCACAATGTCCCGATCCAACGTGGCCCTCCTACAGGTAAGCAAAGCCTGGTGCACCCAGATGATGGTGGAGCAGCTGAGAGGGAAGAGCTGTGAAGAAACGGGATCTCCACAGTTCCTGCTAGGCAGGTTCCCACCTCCAGCCCACTTCCTTAGAGTCGACCCACCTGCAAACCACGGCACCCTCCGAGTAGCCCACTTGCAAGTCTTGCGATAGGCCTGGGGTGGGGCAGTGCAGGTTAAGGGGCAGGAGGCGAGCATACGCAAGCCCTGGGGTGTGTGCTTAGCCACGTTCGACTCCCCATTTCCAAACCAACACCGAGACCCCCGCTAAGGCTTTGTTTCCCCAAGTTACCGGAGAGAACGCGGAGCAGTGCTGCCGCCTTGTGGCACACTGCCGTAACAACCTTACAAACTGTGCCGAAGGGCTCCTATCATTCACAAGGCCTGCGGCCGGCGGCTTCGCAAACACAACCCTGCCCTCAAGAAATATCCTGGGCTCGGTAATCTGAAACGAATTCAAATCAGGCCCGACTCTCAGGCAGAAACCTTACAAGACCTCAGTGGTACTCACGCGCGTTTTAGAAAACACCACATTCAAATGAAAAGATGCTCAGCATCTGTCTTGATTAGAGAGTGCAAGGGAAGCTAGACGAGGGTTTCCCTGGCTGCAGTCCTCACAAACCCTAAAAGCGTAAGTGCTCAAGAGGGCATGCCCAACAGGGAAGCCTACTATTGCTGTGGCTGGCATTGTAAATTGGTAACAGCCGGTAGGAAGATCAGTAGGCAAGTTCCTTACCAGACTAAACACTGGAGGGACCACGAGATTGGGCAACCCCGTTGCAGGTCGGATAAACAGAGACTAGCATCATTGGAAGGAAGCACTTGCACCCCAGCGGTCGTCGTGGTACCCTTTACCACAGCCGAGACACGCAAGCGCACGAAATATCGAACGAGGGGTGAATGGAGAAAGGTGTTCTGCTACCTACACTCCCTCGACTACCACTCGTCCACAGAACCAAATGAACTCATACCATTTGCAGCAGCGTGGGTGCAGCAGTAGATGATCTCACTAATTCTGGTAGAGACAGCAAGACACATATCGCAGGATATCTCTTATATGTGCAGTCTAAATAGGGATACAAAGGAAACACAGGGTTCACAGAGGGAAGAAAGAAGCGTGGAGTTCTCAGAGGGGGAAATTGGAGACCGGGGAAGGGTGAAGTGGGAGGTTGGGATTCAGAGAAACACACCTAACTTATCAAAAAGTGCTCATCAAGGGCGACCCCCCCAAAAGCACAGGGAACGCTGCAAAACATTCCTCAATCAACTAACAGGGCAAAGAATCTGAAACGCTACGGGTACAGCTACGTTTATAATTGCATCAAGCGGCTGTAGAACTCAGCAGACGCAACACTGTATATAAACTATGCTGAGAGGGAAAAGGATTGCTCAACGACAAGGCAAAGAAGGGGTTAAGAAACGCCTAGTCTGTTACCTCAGGCCTCTGTGACATCGGCCGGTGTCACACCCCTGGAGCCTCAGCAGGCCTGGGTCCCACGGCTGGAGTATGCTGCTGCTGAGGGAACAAGGTAGCAGGACGTGCCACCTGACCAGCGGCCCCTCGGACCTCTACTGCCCATTCTCCCCTGCGTGGTACCACAATGTCCCGATCCAACGTGGCCCTCCTACAGGTAAGCAAAGCCTGGTGCACCCAGATGATGGTGGAGCAGCTGAGAGGGAAGAGCTGTGAAGAAACGGGATCTCCACAGTTCCTGCTAGGCAGGTTCCCACCTCCAGCCCACTTCCTTAGAGTCGACCCACCTGCAAACCACGGCACCCTCCGAGTAGCCCACTTGCAAGTCTTGCGATAGGCCTGGGGTGGGGCAGTGCAGGTTAAGGGGCAGGAGGCGAGCATACGCAAGCCCTGGGGTGTGTGCTTAGCCACGTTCGACTCCCCATTTCCAAACCAACACCGAGACCCCCGCTAAGGCTTTGTTTCCCCAAGTTACCGGAGAGAACGCGGAGCAGTGCTGCCGCCTTGTGGCACACTGCCGTAACAACCTTACAAACTGTGCCGAAGGGCTCCTATCATTCACAAGGCCTGCGGCCGGCGGCTTCGCAAACACAACCCTGCCCTCAAGAAATATCCTGGGCTCGGTAATCTGAAACGAATTCAAATCAGGCCCGACTCTCAGGCAGAAACCTTACAAGACCTCAGTGGTACTCACGCGCGTTTTAGAAAACACCACATTCAAATGAAAAGATGCTCAGCATCTGTCTTGATTAGAGAGTGCAAGGGAAGCTAGACGAGGGTTTCCCTGGCTGCAGTCCTCACAAACCCTAAAAGCGTAAGTGCTCAAGAGGGCATGCCCAACAGAGAAGCCTACTATTGCTGTGGCTGGCATTGTAAATTGGTAACAGCCGGTAGGAGGATCAGTAGGCAAGTTCCTTACCAGACTAAACACTGGAGGGACCACGAGATTGGGCAACCCCGCTGCAGGTCGGATAACCAGAGACTAGCATCATTGGAAGGAAGCACTTGCACCCCAGCGGTCGTCGTGGTACCCTTTACCACAGCCGAGACACGCAAGCGCACGAAATATCGAACGAGGGGTGAATGGAGAAAGGTGTTCTGCTACCTACACTCCCTCGACTACCACTCGTCCACAGAACCAAATGAACTCATACCATTTGCAGCAGCGTGGGTGCAGCAGTAGATGATCTCACTAATTCTGGTAGAGACAGCAAGACACATATCGCAGGATATCTCTTATATGTGCAGTCTAAATAGGGATACAAAGGAAACACAGGGTTCACAGAGGGAAGAAAGAAGCGTGGAGTTCTCAGAGGGGGAAATTGGAGACCGGGGAAGGGTGAAGTGGGAGGTTGGGATTCAGAGAAACACACTTAACTTATCAAAAAGTGCTCATCAAGGGCGACCCCCCCAAAAGCACAGGGAACGCTGCAAAACATTCCTCAATCAACTAACAGGGCAAAGAATCTGAAACGCTACGGGTACAGCTACGTTTATAATTGCATCAAGCGGCTGTAGAACTCAGCAGACGCAACACTGTATGTAAACTATGCTGAGAGGGAAAAGGATTGCTCAACGACAAGGCAAAGAAGGGGTTAAGAAACGCCTAGTCTGTTACCTCAGGCCTCTGTGACATCGGCCGGTGTCACACCCCTGGAGCCTCAGCAGGCCTGGGTCCCACGGCTGGAGTATGCTGCTGCTGAGGGAACAAGGTAGCAGGACGTGCCACCTGACCAGCGGCCCCTCGGACCTCTACTGCCCATTCTCCCCTGCGTGGTACCACAATGTCCCGATCCAACGTGGCCCTCCTACAGGTAAGCAAAGCCTGGTGCACCCAGATGATGGTGGAGCAGCTGAGAGGGAAGAGCTGTGAAGAAACGGGATCTCCACAGTTCCTGCTAGGCAGGTTCCCACCTCCAGCCCACTTCCTTAGAGTCGACCCACCTGCAAACCACGGCACCCTCCGAGTAGCCCACTTGCAAGTCTTGCGATAGGCCTGGGGTGGGGCAGTGCAGGTTAAGGGGCAGGAGGCGAGCATACGCAAGCCCTGGGGTGTGTGCTTAGCCACGTTCGACTCCCCATTTCCAAACCAACACCGAGACCCCCGCTAAGGCTTTGTTTCCCCAAGTTACCGGAGAGAACGCGGAGCAGTGCTGCCGCCTTGTGGCACACTGCCGTAACAACCTTACAAACTGTGCCGAAGGGCTCCTATCATTCACAAGGCCTGCGGCCGGCGGCTTCGCAAACACAACCCTGCCCTCAAGAAATATCCTGGGCTCGGTAATCTGAAACGAATTCAAATCAGGCCCGACTCTCAGGCAGAAACCTTACAAGACCTCAGTGGTACTCACGCGCGTTTTAGAAAACACCACATTCAAATGAAAAGATGCTCAGCATCTGTCTTGATTAGAGAGTGCAAGGGAAGCTAGACGAGGGTTTCCCTGGCTGCAGTCCTCACAAACCCTAAAAGCGTAAGTGCTCAAGAGGGCATGCCCAACAGAGAAGCCTACTATTGCTGTGGCTGGCATTGTAAATTGGTAACAGCCGGTAGGAGGATCAGTAGGCAAGTTCCTTACCAGACTAAACACTGGAGGGACCACGAGATTGGGCAACCCCGCTGCAGGTCGGATAACCAGAGACTAGCATCATTGGAAGGAAGCACTTGCACCCCAGCGGTCGTCGTGGTACCCTTTACCACAGCCGAGACACGCAAGCGCACGAAATATCGAACGAGGGGTGAATGGAGAAAGGTGTTCTGCTACCTACACTCCCTCGACTACCACTCGTCCACAGAACCAAATGAACTCATACCATTTGCAGCAGCGTGGGTGCAGCAGTAGATGATCTCACTAATTCTGGTAGAGACAGCAAGACACATATCGCAGGATATCTCTTATATGTGCAGTCTAAATAGGGATACAAAGGAAACACAGGGTTCACAGAGGGAAGAAAGAAGCGTGGAGTTCTCAGAGGGGGAAATTGGAGACCGGGGAAGGGTGAAGTGGGAGGTTGGGATTCAGAGAAACACACCTAACTTATCAAAAAGTGCTCATCAAGGGCGACCCCCCCAAAAGCACAGGGAACGCTGCAAAACATTCCTCAATCAACTAACAGGGCAAAGAATCTGAAACGCTACGGGTACAGCTACGTTTATAATTGCATCAAGCGGCTGTAGAACTCAGCAGACGCAACACTGTATGTAAACTATGCTGAGAGGGAAAAGGATTGCTCAACGACAAGGCAAAGAAGGGGTTAAGAAACGCCTAGTCTGTTACCTCAGGCCTCTGTGACATCGGCCGGTGTCACACCCCTGGAGCCTCAGCAGGCCTGGGTCCCACGGCTGGAGTATGCTGCTGCTGAGGGAACAAGGTAGCAGGACGTGCCACCTGACCAGCGGCCCCTCGGACCTCTACTGCCCATTCTCCCCTGCGTGGTACCACAATGTCCCGATCCAACGTGGCCCTCCTACAGGTAAGCAAAGCCTGGTGCACCCAGATGATGGTGGAGCAGCTGAGAGGGAAGAGCTGTGAAGAAACGGGATCTCCACAGTTCCTGCTAGGCAGGTTCCCACCTCCAGCCCACTTCCTTAGAGTCGACCCACCTGCAAACCACGGCACCCTCCGAGTAGCCCACTTGCAAGTCTTGCGATAGGCCTGGGGTGGGGCAGTGCAGGTTAAGGGGCAGGAGGCGAGCATACGCAAGCCCTGGGGTGTGTGCTTAGCCACGTTCGACTCCCCATTTCCAAACCAACACCGAGACCCCCGCTAAGGCTTTGTTTCCCCAAGTTACCGGAGAGAACGCGGAGCAGTGCTGCCGCCTTGTGGCACACTGCCGTAACAACCTTACAAACTGTGCCGAAGGGCTCCTATCATTCACAAGGCCTGCGGCCGGCGGCTTCGCAAACACAACCCTGCCCTCAAGAAATATCCTGGGCTCGGTAATCTGAAACGAATTCAAATCAGGCCCGACTCTCAGGCAGAAACCTTACAAGACCTCAGTGGTACTCACGCGCGTTTTAGAAAACACCACATTCAAATGAAAAGATGCTCAGCATCTGTCTTGATTAGAGAGTGCAAGGGAAGCTAGACGAGGGTTTCCCTGGCTGCAGTCCTCACAAACCCTAAAAGCGTAAGTGCTCAAGAGGGCATGCCCAACAGAGAAGCCTACTATTGCTGTGGCTGGCATTGTAAATTGGTAACAGCCGGTAGGAGGATCAGTAGGCAAGTTCCTTACCAGACTAAACACTGGAGGGACCACGAGATTGGGCAACCCCGCTGCAGGTCGGATAACCAGAGACTAGCATCATTGGAAGGAAGCACTTGCACCCCAGCGGTCGTCGTGGTACCCTTTACCACAGCCGAGACACGCAAGCGCACGAAATATCGAACGAGGGGTGAATGGAGAAAGGTGTTCTGCTACCTACACTCCCTCGACTACCACTCGTCCACAGAACCAAATGAACTCATACCATTTGCAGCAGCGTGGGTGCAGCAGTAGATGATCTCACTAATTCTGGTAGAGACAGCAAGACACATATCGCAGGATATCTCTTATATGTGCAGTCTAAATAGGGATACAAAGGAAACACAGGGTTCACAGAGGGAAGAAAGAAGCGTGGAGTTCTCAGAGGGGGAAATTGGAGACCGGGGAAGGGTGAAGTGGGAGGTTGGGATTCAGAGAAACACACTTAACTTATCAAAAAGTGCTCATCAAGGGCGACCCCCCCAAAAGCACAGGGAACGCTGCAAAACATTCCTCAATCAACTAACAGGGCAAAGAATCTGAAACGCTACGGGTACAGCTACGTTTATAATTGCATCAAGCGGCTGTAGAACTCAGCAGACGCAACACTGTATGTAAACTATGCTGAGAGGGAAAAGGATTGCTCAACGACAAGGCAAAGAAGGGGTTAAGAAACGCCTAGTCTGTTACCTCAGGCCTCTGTGACATCGGCCGGTGTCACACCCCTGGAGCCTCAGCAGGCCTGGGTCCCACGGCTGGAGTATGCTGCTGCTGAGGGAACAAGGTAGCAGGACGTGCCACCTGACCAGCGGCCCCTCGGACCTCTACTGCCCATTCTCCCCTGCGTGGTACCACAATGTCCCCATCCAACGTGGCCCTCCTACAGGTAAGCAAAGCCTGGTGCACCCACATGATGGTGGAGCAGCTGAGAGGGAAGAGCTGTGAAGAAACGGGATCTCCACAGTTCCTGCTAGGCAGGTTCCCACCTCCAGCCCACTTCCTTAGAGTCGACCCACCTGCAAACCACGGCACCCTCCGAGTAGCCCACTTGCAAGTCTTGCGATAGGCCTGGGGTGGGGCAGTGCAGGTTAAGGGGCAGGAGGCGAGCATACGCAAGCCCTGGGGTGTGTGCTTAGCCACGTTCGACTCCCCATTTCCAAACCAACACCGAGACCCCCGCTAAGGCTTTGTTTCCCCAAGTTACCGGAGAGAACGCGGAGCAGTGCTGCCGCCTTGTGGCACACTGCCGTAACAACCTTACAAACTGTGCCGAAGGGCTCCTATCATTCACAAGGCCTGCGGCCGGCGGCTTTGCAAACACAACCCTGCCCTCAAGAAATATCCTGGGCTCGGTAATCTGAAACGAATTCAAATCAGGCCCGACTCTCAGGCAGAAACCTTACAAGACCTCAGTGGTACTCACGCGCGTTTTAGAAAACACCACATTCAAATGAAAAGATGCTCAGCATCTGTCTTGATTAGAGAGTGCAAGGGAAGCTAGACGAGGGTTTCCCTGGCTGCAGTCCTCACAAACCCTAAAAGCGTAAGTGCTCAAGAGGGCATGCCCAACAGGGAAGCCTACTATTGCTGTGGCTGGCATTGTAAATTGGTAACAGCCGGTAGGAAGATCAGTAGGCAAGTTCCTTACCAGACTAAACACTGGAGGGACCACGAGATTGGGCAACCCCGTTGCAGGTCGGATAAACAGACACTAGCATCATTGGAAGGAAGCACTTGCACCCCAGCGGTCGTTGTGGTACCCTTTACCACAGCCGAGACACGCAAGCGCACGAAATATCGAACGAGGGGTGAATGGAGAAAGGTGTTCTGCTACCTACACTCCCTCGACTACCACTCGTCCACAGAACCAAATGAACTCATACCATTTGCAGCAGCGTGGGTGCAGCAGTAGATGATCTCACTAATTCTGGTAGAGACAGCAAGACACATATCGCAGGATATCTCTTATATGTGCAGTCTAAATAGGGATACAAAGGAAACACAGGATTCACAGAGGGAAGAAAGAAGCGTGGAGTTCTCAGAGGGGGAAATTGGAGACCGGGGAAGGGTGAAGTGGGAGGTTGGGATTCAGAGAAACACACTTAACTTATCAAAAAGTGCTCATCAAGGGCGACCCCCCCAAAAGCACAGGGAACGCTGCAAAACATTCCTCAATCAACTAACAGGGCAAAGAATCTGAAACGCTACGGGTACAGCTACGTTTATAATTGCATCAAGCGGCTGTAGAACTCAGCAGACGCAACACTGTATGTAAACTATGCTGAGAGGGAAAAGGATTGCTCAACGACAAGGCAAAGAAGGGGTTAAGAAACGCCTAGTCTGTTACCTCAGGCCTCTGTGACATCGGCCGGTGTCACACCCCTGGAGCCTCAGCAGGCCTGGGTCCCACGGCTGGAGTATGCTGCTGCTGAGGGAACAAGGTAGCAGGACGTGCCACCTGACCAGCGGCCCCTCGGACCTCTACTGCCCATTCTCCCCTGCGTGGTACCACAATGTCCCGATCCAACGTGGCCCTCCTACAGGTAAGTAAAGCCTGGTGCACCCAGATGATGGTGGAGCAGCTGAGAGGGAAGAGCTGTGAAGAAACGGGATCTCCACAGTTCCTGCTAGGCAGGTTCCCACCTCCAGCCCACTTCCTTAGAGTCGACCCACCTGCAAACCACGGCACCCTCCGAGTAGCCCACTTGCAAGTCTTGCGATAGGCCTGGGGTGGGGCAGTGCAGGTTAAGGGGCAGGAGGCGAGCATACGCAAGCCCTGGGGTGTGTGCTTAGCCACGTTCGACTCCCCATTTCCAAACCAACACCGAGACCCCCGCTAAGGCTTTGTTTCCCCAAGTTACCGGAGAGAAAACGGAGCAGTGCTGCCGCCTTGTGGCACACTGCCGTAACAACCTTACAAACTGTGCCGAAGGGCTCCTATCATTCACAAGGCCTGCGGCCGGCGGCTTTGCAAACACAACCCTGCCCTCAAGAAATATCCTGGGCTAGGTAATCTGAAACGAATTCAAATCAGGCCCGACTCTCAGGCAGAAACCTTACAAGACCTCAGTGGTACTCACGCGCGTTTTAGAAAACACCACATTCAAATGAAAAGATGCTCAGCATCTGTCTTGATTAGAGAGTGCAAGGGAAGCTAGACGAGGGTTTCCCTGGCTGCAGTCCTCACAAACCCTAAAAGCGTAAGTGCTCAAGAGGGCATGCCCAACAGGGAAGCCTACTATTGCTGTGGCTGGCATTGTAAATTGGTAACAGCCGGTAGGAAGATCAGTAGGCAAGTTCCTTACCAGACTAAACACTGGAGGGACCACGAGATTGGGCAACCCCGTTGCAGGTCGGATAAACAGAGACTAGCATCATTGGAAGGAAGCACTTGCACCCCAGCGGTCGTTGTGGTACCCTTTACCACAGCCGAGACACGCAAGCGCACGAAATATCGAACGAGGGGTGAATGGAGAAAGGTGTTCTGCTACCTACACTCCCTCGACTACCACTCGTCCACAGAACCAAATGAACTCATACCATTTGCAGCAGCGTGGGTGCAGCAGTAGATGATCTCACTAATTCTGGTAGAGACAGCAAGACACATATCGCAGGATATCTCTTATATGTGCAGTCTAAATAGGGATACAAAGGAAACACAGGGTTCACAGAGGGAAGAAAGAAGCGTGGAGTTCTCAGAGGGGGAAATTGGAGACCGGGGAAGGGTGAAGTGGGAGGTTGGGATTCAGAGAAACACACCTAACTTATCAAAAAGTGCTCATCAAGGGCGACCCCCCCAAAAGCACAGGGAACGCTGCAAAACATTCCTCAATCAACTAACAGGGCAAAGAATCTGAAACGCTACGGGTACAGCTACGTTTATAATTGCATCAAGCGGCTGTAGAACTCAGCAGACGCAACACTGTATATAAACTATGCTGAGAGGGAAAAGGATTGCTCAACGACAAGGCAAAGAAGGGGTTAAGAAACGCCTAGTCTGTTACCTCAGGCCTCTGTGACATCGGCCGGTGTCACACCCCTGGAGCCTCAGCAGGCCTGGGTCCCACGGCTGGAGTATGCTGCTGCTGAGGGAACAAGGTAGCAGGACGTGCCACCTGACCAGCGGCCCCTCGGACCTCTACTGCCCATTCTCCCCTGCGTGGTACCACAATGTCCCGATCCAACGTGGCCCTCCTACAGGTAAGCAAAGCCTGGTGCACCCAGATGATGGTGGAGCAGCTGAGAGGGAAGAGCTGTGAAGAAACGGGATCTCCACAGTTCCTGCTAGGCAGGTTCCCACCTCCAGCCCACTTCCTTAGAGTCGACCCACCTGCAAACCACGGCACCCTCCGAGTAGCCCACTTGCAAGTCTTGCGATAGGCCTGGGGTGGGGCAGTGCAGGTTAAGGGGCAGGAGGCGAGCATACGCAAGCCCTGGGGTGTGTGCTTAGCCACGTTCGACTCCCCATTTCCAAACCAACACCGAGACCCCCGCTAAGGCTTTGTTTCCCCAAGTTACCGGAGAGAACGCGGAGCAGTGCTGCCGCCTTGTGGCACACTGCCGTAACAACCTTACAAACTGTGCCGAAGGGCTCCTATCATTCACAAGGCCTGCGGCCGGCGGCTTCGCAAACACAACCCTGCCCTCAAGAAATATCCTGGGCTCGGTAATCTGAAACGAATTCAAATCAGGCCCGACTCTCAGGCAGAAACCTTACAAGACCTCAGTGGTACTCACGCGCGTTTTAGAAAACACCACATTCAAATGAAAAGATGCTCAGCATCTGTCTTGATTAGAGAGTGCAAGGGAAGCTAGACGAGGGTTTCCCTGGCTGCAGTCCTCACAAACCCTAAAAGCGTAAGTGCTCAAGAGGGCATGCCCAACAGAGAAGCCTACTATTGCTGTGGCTGGCATTGTAAATTGGTAACAGCCGGTAGGAGGATCAGTAGGCAAGTTCCTTACCAGACTAAACACTGGAGGGACCACGAGATTGGGCAACCCCGCTGCAGGTCGGATAACCAGAGACTAGCATCATTGGAAGGAAGCACTTGCACCCCAGCGGTCGTCGTGGTACCCTTTACCACAGCCGAGACACGCAAGCGCACGAAATATCGAACGAGGGGTGAATGGAGAAAGGTGTTCTGCTACCTACACTCCCTCGACTACCACTCGTCCACAGAACCAAATGAACTCATACCATTTGCAGCAGCGTGGGTGCAGCAGTAGATGATCTCACTAATTCTGGTAGAGACAGCAAGACACATATCGCAGGATATCTCTTATATGTGCAGTCTAAATAGGGATACAAAGGAAACACAGGGTTCACAGAGGGAAGAAAGAAGCGTGGAGTTCTCAGAGGGGGAAATTGGAGACCGGGGAAGGGTGAAGTGGGAGGTTGGGATTCAGAGAAACACACTTAACTTATCAAAAAGTGCTCATCAAGGGCGACCCCCCCAAAAGCACAGGGAACGCTGCAAAACATTCCTCAATCAACTAACAGGGCAAAGAATCTGAAACGCTACGGGTACAGCTACGTTTATAATTGCATCAAGCGGCTGTAGAACTCAGCAGACGCAACACTGTATGTAAACTATGCTGAGAGGGAAAAGGATTGCTCAACGACAAGGCAAAGAAGGGGTTAAGAAACGCCTAGTCTGTTACCTCAGGCCTCTGTGACATCGGCCGGTGTCACACCCCTGGAGCCTCAGCAGGCCTGGGTCCCACGGCTGGAGTATGCTGCTGCTGAGGGAACAAGGTAGCAGGACGTGCCACCTGACCAGCGGCCCCTCGGACCTCTACTGCCCATTCTCCCCTGCGTGGTACCACAATGTCCCGATCCAACGTGGCCCTCCTACAGGTAAGCAAAGCCTGGTGCACCCAGATGATGGTGGAGCAGCTGAGAGGGAAGAGCTGTGAAGAAACGGGATCTCCACAGTTCCTGCTAGGCAGGTTCCCACCTCCAGCCCACTTCCTTAGAGTCGACCCACCTGCAAACCACGGCACCCTCCGAGTAGCCCACTTGCAAGTCTTGCGATAGGCCTGGGGTGGGGCAGTGCAGGTTAAGGGGCAGGAGGCGAGCATACGCAAGCCCTGGGGTGTGTGCTTAGCCACGTTCGACTCCCCATTTCCAAACCAACACCGAGACCCCCGCTAAGGCTTTGTTTCCCCAAGTTACCGGAGAGAACGCGGAGCAGTGCTGCCGCCTTGTGGCACACTGCCGTAACAACCTTACAAACTGTGCCGAAGGGCTCCTATCATTCACAAGGCCTGCGGCCGGCGGCTTCGCAAACACAACCCTGCCCTCAAGAAATATCCTGGGCTCGGTAATCTGAAACGAATTCAAATCAGGCCCGACTCTCAGGCAGAAACCTTACAAGACCTCAGTGGTACTCACGCGCGTTTTAGAAAACACCACATTCAAATGAAAAGATGCTCAGCATCTGTCTTGATTAGAGAGTGCAAGGGAAGCTAGACGAGGGTTTCCCTGGCTGCAGTCCTCACAAACCCTAAAAGCGTAAGTGCTCAAGAGGGCATGCCCAACAGAGAAGCCTACTATTGCTGTGGCTGGCATTGTAAATTGGTAACAGCCGGTAGGAGGATCAGTAGGCAAGTTCCTTACCAGACTAAACACTGGAGGGACCACGAGATTGGGCAACCCCGCTGCAGGTCGGATAACCAGAGACTAGCATCATTGGAAGGAAGCACTTGCACCCCAGCGGTCGTCGTGGTACCCTTTACCACAGCCGAGACACGCAAGCGCACGAAATATCGAACGAGGGGTGAATGGAGAAAGGTGTTCTGCTACCTACACTCCCTCGACTACCACTCGTCCACAGAACCAAATGAACTCATACCATTTGCAGCAGCGTGGGTGCAGCAGTAGATGATCTCACTAATTCTGGTAGAGACAGCAAGACACATATCGCAGGATATCTCTTATATGTGCAGTCTAAATAGGGATACAAAGGAAACACAGGGTTCACAGAGGGAAGAAAGAAGCGTGGAGTTCTCAGAGGGGGAAATTGGAGACCGGGGAAGGGTGAAGTGGGAGGTTGGGATTCAGAGAAACACACTTAACTTATCAAAAAGTGCTCATCAAGGGCGACCCCCCCAAAAGCACAGGGAACGCTGCAAAACATTCCTCAATCAACTAACAGGGCAAAGAATCTGAAACGCTACGGGTACAGCTACGTTTATAATTGCATCAAGCGGCTGTAGAACTCAGCAGACGCAACACTGTATGTAAACTATGCTGAGAGGGAAAAGGATTGCTCAACGACAAGGCAAAGAAGGGGTTAAGAAACGCCTAGTCTGTTACCTCAGGCCTCTGTGACATCGGCCGGTGTCACACCCCTGGAGCCTCAGCAGGCCTGGGTCCCACGGCTGGAGTATGCTGCTGCTGAGGGAACAAGGTAGCAGGACGTGCCACCTGACCAGCGGCCCCTCGGACCTCTACTGCCCATTCTCCCCTGCGTGGTACCACAATGTCCCGATCCAACGTGGCCCTCCTACAGGTAAGCAAAGCCTGGTGCACCCAGATGATGGTGGAGCAGCTGAGAGGGAAGAGCTGTGAAGAAACGGGATCTCCACAGTTCCTGCTAGGCAGGTTCCCACCTCCAGCCCACTTCCTTAGAGTCGACCCACCTGCAAACCACGGCACCCTCCGAGTAGCCCACTTGCAAGTCTTGCGATAGGCCTGGGGTGGGGCAGTGCAGGTTAAGGGGCAGGAGGCGAGCATACGCAAGCCCTGGGGTGTGTGCTTAGCCACGTTCGACTCCCCATTTCCAAACCAACACCGAGACCCCCGCTAAGGCTTTGTTTCCCCAAGTTACCGGAGAGAACGCGGAGCAGTGCTGCCGCCTTGTGGCACACTGCCGTAACAACCTTACAAACTGTGCCGAAGGGCTCCTATCATTCACAAGGCCTGCGGCCGGCGGCTTCGCAAACACAACCCTGCCCTCAAGAAATATCCTGGGCTCGGTAATCTGAAACGAATTCAAATCAGGCCCGACTCTCAGGCAGAAACCTTACAAGACCTCAGTGGTACTCACGCGCGTTTTAGAAAACACCACATTCAAATGAAAAGATGCTCAGCATCTGTCTTGATTAGAGAGTGCAAGGGAAGCTAGACGAGGGTTTCCCTGGCTGCAGTCCTCACAAACCCTAAAAGCGTAAGTGCTCAAGAGGGCATGCCCAACAGAGAAGCCTACTATTGCTGTGGCTGGCATTGTAAATTGGTAACAGCCGGTAGGAGGATCAGTAGGCAAGTTCCTTACCAGACTAAACACTGGAGGGACCACGAGATTGGGCAACCCCGCTGCAGGTCGGATAACCAGAGACTAGCATCATTGGAAGGAAGCACTTGCACCCCAGCGGTCGTCGTGGTACCCTTTACCACAGCCGAGACACGCAAGCGCACGAAATATCGAACGAGGGGTGAATGGAGAAAGGTGTTCTGCTACCTACACTCCCTCGACTACCACTCGTCCACAGAACCAAATGAACTCATACCATTTGCAGCAGCGTGGGTGCAGCAGTAGATGATCTCACTAATTCTGGTAGAGACAGCAAGACACATATCGCAGGATATCTCTTATATGTGCAGTCTAAATAGGGATACAAAGGAAACACAGGGTTCACAGAGGGAAGAAAGAAGCGTGGAGTTCTCAGAGGGGGAAATTGGAGACCGGGGAAGGGTGAAGTGGGAGGTTGGGATTCAGAGAAACACACTTAACTTATCAAAAAGTGCTCATCAAGGGCGACCCCCCCAAAAGCACAGGGAACGCTGCAAAACATTCCTCAATCAACTAACAGGGCAAAGAATCTGAAACGCTACGGGTACAGCTACGTTTATAATTGCATCAAGCGGCTGTAGAACTCAGCAGACGCAACACTGTATGTAAACTATGCTGAGAGGGAAAAGGATTGCTCAACGACAAGGCAAAGAAGGGGTTAAGAAACGCCTAGTCTGTTACCTCAGGCCTCTGTGACATCGGCCGGTGTCACACCCCTGGAGCCTCAGCAGGCCTGGGTCCCACGGCTGGAGTATGCTGCTGCTGAGGGAACAAGGTAGCAGGACGTGCCACCTGACCAGCGGCCCCTCGGACCTCTACTGCCCATTCTCCCCTGCGTGGTACCACAATGTCCCCATCCAACGTGGCCCACCTACAGGTAAGCAAAGCCTGGTGCACCCAGATGATGGTGGAGCAGCTGAGAGGGAAGAGCTGTGAAGAAACGGGATCTCCACAGTTCCTGCTAGGCAGGTTCCCACCTCCAGCCCACTTCCTTAGAGTCGACCCACCTGCAAACCACGGCACCCTCCGAGTAGCCCACTTGCAAGTCTTGCGATAGGCCTGGGGTGGGGCAGTGCAGGTTAAGGGGCAGGAGGCGAGCATACGCAAGCCCTGGGGTGTGTGCTTAGCCACGTTCGACTCCCCATTTCCAAACCAACACCGAGACCCCCGCTAAGGCTTTGTTTCCCCAAGTTACCGGAGAGAACGCGGAGCAGTGCTGCCGCCTTGTGGCACACTGCCGTAACAACCTTACAAACTGTGCCGAAGGGCTCCTATCATTCACAAGGCCTGCGGCCGGCGGCTTCGCAAACACAACCCTGCCCTCAAGAAATATCCTGGGCTCGGTAATCTGAAACGAATTCAAATCAGGCCCGACTCTCAGGCAGAAACCTTACAAGACCTCAGTGGTACTCACGCGCGTTTTAGAAAACACCACATTCAAATGAAAAGATGCTCAGCATCTGTCTTGATTAGAGAGTGCAAGGGAAGCTAGACGAGGGTTTCCCTGGCTGCAGTCCTCACAAACCCTAAAAGCGTAAGTGCTCAAGAGGGCATGCCCAACAGAGAAGCCTACTATTGCTGTGGCTGGCATTGTAAATTGGTAACAGCCGGTAGGAGGATCAGTAGGCAAGTTCCTTACCAGACTAAACACTGGAGGGACCACGAGATTGGGCAACCCCGCTGCAGGTCGGATAACCAGAGACTAGCATCATTGGAAGGAAGCACTTGCACCCCAGCGGTCGTTGTGGTACCCTTTACCACAGCCGAGACACGCAAGCGCACGAAATATCGAACGAGGGGTGAATGGAGAAAGGTGTTCTGCTACCTACACTCCCTCGACTACCACTCGTCCACAGAACCAAATGAACTCATACCATTTGCAGCAGCGTGGGTGCAGCAGTAGATGATCTCACTAATTCTGGTAGAGACAGCAAGACACATATCGCAGGATATCTCTTATATGTGCAGTCTAAATAGGGATACAAAGGAAACACAGGATTCACAGAGGGAAGAAAGAAGCGTGGAGTTCTCAGAGGGGGAAATTGGAGACCGGGGAAGGGTGAAGTGGGAGGTTGGGATTCAGAGAAACACACTTAACTTATCAAAAAGTGCTCATCAAGGGCGACCCCCCCAAAAGCACAGGGAACGCTGCAAAACATTCCTCAATCAACTAACAGGGCAAAGAATCTGAAACGCTACGGGTACAGCTACGTTTATAATTGCATCAAGCGGCTGTAGAACTCAGCAGACGCAACACTGTATGTAAACTATGCTGAGAGGGAAAAGGATTGCTCAACGACAAGGCAAAGAAGGGGTTAAGAAACGCCTAGTCTGTTACCTCAGGCCTCTGTGACATCGGCCGGTGTCACACCCCTGGAGCCTCAGCAGGCCTGGGTCCCACGGCTGGAGTATGCTGCTGCTGAGGGAACAAGGTAGCAGGACGTGCCACCTGACCAGCGGCCCCTCGGACCTCTACTGCCCATTCTCCCCTGCGTGGTACCACAATGTCCCGATCCAACGTGGCCCTCCTACAGGTAAGCAAAGCCTGGTGCACCCAGATGATGGTGGAGCAGCTGAGAGGGAAGAGCTGTGAAGAAACGGGATCTCCACAGTTCCTGCTAGGCAGGTTCCCACCTCCAGCCCACTTCCTTAGAGTCGACCCACCTGCAAACCACGGCACCCTCCGAGTAGCCCACTTGCAAGTCTTGCGATAGGCCTGGGGTGGGGCAGTGCAGGTTAAGGGGCAGGAGGCGAGCATACGCAAGCCCTGGGGTGTGTGCTTAGCCACGTTCGACTCCCCATTTCCAAACCAACACCGAGACCCCCGCTAAGGCTTTGTTTCCCCAAGTTACCGGAGAGAACGCGGAGCAGTGCTGCCGCCTTGTGGCACACTGCCGTAACAACCTTACAAACTGTGCCGAAGGGCTCCTATCATTCACAAGGCCTGCGGCCGGCGGCTTCGCAAACACAACCCTGCCCTCAAGAAATATCCTGGGCTCGGTAATCTGAAACGAATTCAAATCAGGCCCGACTCTCAGGCAGAAACCTTACAAGACCTCAGTGGTACTCACGCGCGTTTTAGAAAACACCACATTCAAATGAAAAGATGCTCAGCATCTGTCTTGATTAGAGAGTGCAAGGGAAGCTAGACGAGGGTTTCCCTGGCTGCAGTCCTCACAAACCCTAAAAGCGTAAGTGCTCAAGAGGGCATGCCCAACAGGGAAGCCTACTATTGCTGTGGCTGGCATTGTAAATTGGTAACAGCCGGTAGGAAGATCAGTAGGCAAGTTCCTTACCAGACTAAACACTGGAGGGACCACGAGATTGGGCAACCCCGTTGCAGGTCGGATAAACAGAGACTAGCATCATTGGAAGGAAGCACTTGCACCCCAGCGGTCGTCGTGGTACCCTTTACCACAGCCGAGACACGCAAGCGCACGAAATATCGAACGAGGGGTGAATGGAGAAAGGTGTTCTGCTACCTACACTCCCTCGACTACCACTCGTCCACAGAACCAAATGAACTCATACCATTTGCAGCAGCGTGGGTGCAGCAGTAGATGATCTCACTAATTCTGGTAGAGACAGCAAGACACATATCGCAGGATATCTCTTATATGTGCAGTCTAAATAGGGATACAAAGGAAACACAGGGTTCACAGAGGGAAGAAAGAAGCGTGGAGTTCTCAGAGGGGGAAATTGGAGACCGGGGAAGGGTGAAGTGGGAGGTTGGGATTCAGAGAAACACACCTAACTTATCAAAAAGTGCTCATCAAGGGCGACCCCCCCAAAAGCACAGGGAACGCTGCAAAACATTCCTCAATCAACTAACAGGGCAAAGAATCTGAAACGCTACGGGTACAGCTACGTTTATAATTGCATCAAGCGGCTGTAGAACTCAGCAGACGCAACACTGTATATAAACTATGCTGAGAGGGAAAAGGATTGCTCAACGACAAGGCAAAGAAGGGGTTAAGAAACGCCTAGTCTGTTACCTCAGGCCTCTGTGACATCGGCCGGTGTCACACCCCTGGAGCCTCAGCAGGCCTGGGTCCCACGGCTGGAGTATGCTGCTGCTGAGGGAACAAGGTAGCAGGACGTGCCACCTGACCAGCGGCCCCTCGGACCTCTACTGCCCATTCTCCCCTGCGTGGTACCACAATGTCCCGATCCAACGTGGCCCTCCTACAGGTAAGCAAAGCCTGGTGCACCCAGATGATGGTGGAGCAGCTGAGAGGGAAGAGCTGTGAAGAAACGGGATCTCCACAGTTCCTGCTAGGCAGGTTCCCACCTCCAGCCCACTTCCTTAGAGTCGACCCACCTGCAAACCACGGCACCCTCCGAGTAGCCCACTTGCAAGTCTTGCGATAGGCCTGGGGTGGGGCAGTGCAGGTTAAGGGGCAGGAGGCGAGCATACGCAAGCCCTGGGGTGTGTGCTTAGCCACGTTCGACTCCCCATTTCCAAACCAACACCGAGACCCCCGCTAAGGCTTTGTTTCCCCAAGTTACCGGAGAGAACGCGGAGCAGTGCTGCCGCCTTGTGGCACACTGCCGTAACAACCTTACAAACTGTGCCGAAGGGCTCCTATCATTCACAAGGCCTGCGGCCGGCGGCTTCGCAAACACAACCCTGCCCTCAAGAAATATCCTGGGCTCGGTAATCTGAAACGAATTCAAATCAGGCCCGACTCTCAGGCAGAAACCTTACAAGACCTCAGTGGTACTCACGCGCGTTTTAGAAAACACCACATTCAAATGAAAAGATGCTCAGCATCTGTCTTGATTAGAGAGTGCAAGGGAAGCTAGACGAGGGTTTCCCTGGCTGCAGTCCTCACAAACCCTAAAAGCGTAAGTGCTCAAGAGGGCATGCCCAACAGAGAAGCCTACTATTGCTGTGGCTGGCATTGTAAATTGGTAACAGCCGGTAGGAGGATCAGTAGGCAAGTTCCTTACCAGACTAAACACTGGAGGGACCACGAGATTGGGCAACCCCGCTGCAGGTCGGATAACCAGAGACTAGCATCATTGGAAGGAAGCACTTGCACCCCAGCGGTCGTCGTGGTACCCTTTACCACAGCCGAGACACGCAAGCGCACGAAATATCGAACGAGGGGTGAATGGAGAAAGGTGTTCTGCTACCTACACTCCCTCGACTACCACTCGTCCACAGAACCAAATGAACTCATACCATTTGCAGCAGCGTGGGTGCAGCAGTAGATGATCTCACTAATTCTGGTAGAGACAGCAAGACACATATCGCAGGATATCTCTTATATGTGCAGTCTAAATAGGGATACAAAGGAAACACAGGGTTCACAGAGGGAAGAAAGAAGCGTGGAGTTCTCAGAGGGGGAAATTGGAGACCGGGGAAGGGTGAAGTGGGAGGTTGGGATTCAGAGAAACACACTTAACTTATCAAAAAGTGCTCATCAAGGGCGACCCCCCCAAAAGCACAGGGAACGCTGCAAAACATTCCTCAATCAACTAACAGGGCAAAGAATCTGAAACGCTACGGGTACAGCTACGTTTATAATTGCATCAAGCGGCTGTAGAACTCAGCAGACGCAACACTGTATGTAAACTATGCTGAGAGGGAAAAGGATTGCTCAACGACAAGGCAAAGAAGGGGTTAAGAAACGCCTAGTCTGTTACCTCAGGCCTCTGTGACATCGGCCGGTGTCACACCCCTGGAGCCTCAGCAGGCCTGGGTCCCACGGCTGGAGTATGCTGCTGCTGAGGGAACAAGGTAGCAGGACGTGCCACCTGACCAGCGGCCCCTCGGACCTCTACTGCCCATTCTCCCCTGCGTGGTACCACAATGTCCCGATCCAACGTGGCCCTCCTACAGGTAAGCAAAGCCTGGTGCACCCAGATGATGGTGGAGCAGCTGAGAGGGAAGAGCTGTGAAGAAACGGGATCTCCACAGTTCCTGCTAGGCAGGTTCCCACCTCCAGCCCACTTCCTTAGAGTCGACCCACCTGCAAACCACGGCACCCTCCGAGTAGCCCACTTGCAAGTCTTGCGATAGGCCTGGGGTGGGGCAGTGCAGGTTAAGGGGCAGGAGGCGAGCATACGCAAGCCCTGGGGTGTGTGCTTAGCCACGTTCGACTCCCCATTTCCAAACCAACACCGAGACCCCCGCTAAGGCTTTGTTTCCCCAAGTTACCGGAGAGAACGCGGAGCAGTGCTGCCGCCTTGTGGCACACTGCCGTAACAACCTTACAAACTGTGCCGAAGGGCTCCTATCATTCACAAGGCCTGCGGCCGGCGGCTTCGCAAACACAACCCTGCCCTCAAGAAATATCCTGGGCTCGGTAATCTGAAACGAATTCAAATCAGGCCCGACTCTCAGGCAGAAACCTTACAAGACCTCAGTGGTACTCACGCGCGTTTTAGAAAACACCACATTCAAATGAAAAGATGCTCAGCATCTGTCTTGATTAGAGAGTGCAAGGGAAGCTAGACGAGGGTTTCCCTGGCTGCAGTCCTCACAAACCCTAAAAGCGTAAGTGCTCAAGAGGGCATGCCCAACAGAGAAGCCTACTATTGCTGTGGCTGGCATTGTAAATTGGTAACAGCCGGTAGGAGGATCAGTAGGCAAGTTCCTTACCAGACTAAACACTGGAGGGACCACGAGATTGGGCAACCCCGCTGCAGGTCGGATAACCAGAGACTAGCATCATTGGAAGGAAGCACTTGCACCCCAGCGGTCGTCGTGGTACCCTTTACCACAGCCGAGACACGCAAGCGCACGAAATATCGAACGAGGGGTGAATGGAGAAAGGTGTTCTGCTACCTACACTCCCTCGACTACCACTCGTCCACAGAACCAAATGAACTCATACCATTTGCAGCAGCGTGGGTGCAGCAGTAGATGATCTCACTAATTCTGGTAGAGACAGCAAGACACATATCGCAGGATATCTCTTATATGTGCAGTCTAAATAGGGATACAAAGGAAACACAGGGTTCACAGAGGGAAGAAAGAAGCGTGGAGTTCTCAGAGGGGGAAATTGGAGACCGGGGAAGGGTGAAGTGGGAGGTTGGGATTCAGAGAAACACACTTAACTTATCAAAAAGTGCTCATCAAGGGCGACCCCCCCAAAAGCACAGGGAACGCTGCAAAACATTCCTCAATCAACTAACAGGGCAAAGAATCTGAAACGCTACGGGTACAGCTACGTTTATAATTGCATCAAGCGGCTGTAGAACTCAGCAGACGCAACACTGTATGTAAACTATGCTGAGAGGGAAAAGGATTGCTCAACGACAAGGCAAAGAAGGGGTTAAGAAACGCCTAGTCTGTTACCTCAGGCCTCTGTGACATCGGCCGGTGTCACACCCCTGGAGCCTCAGCAGGCCTGGGTCCCACGGCTGGAGTATGCTGCTGCTGAGGGAACAAGGTAGCAGGACGTGCCACCTGACCAGCGGCCCCTCGGACCTCTACTGCCCATTCTCCCCTGCGTGGTACCACAATGTCCCCATCCAACGTGGCCCACCTACAGGTAAGCAAAGCCTGGTGCACCCAGATGATGGTGGAGCAGCTGAGAGGGAAGAGCTGTGAAGAAACGGGATCTCCACAGTTCCTGCTAGGCAGGTTCCCACCTCCAGCCCACTTCCTTAGAGTCGACCCACCTGCAAACCACGGCACCCTCCGAGTAGCCCACTTGCAAGTCTTGCGATAGGCCTGGGGTGGGGCAGTGCAGGTTAAGGGGCAGGAGGCGAGCATACGCAAGCCCTGGGGTGTGTGCTTAGCCACGTTCGACTCCCCATTTCCAAACCAACACCGAGACCCCCGCTAAGGCTTTGTTTCCCCAAGTTACCGGAGAGAACGCGGAGCAGTGCTGCCGCCTTGTGGCACACTGCCGTAACAACCTTACAAACTGTGCCGAAGGGCTCCTATCATTCACAAGGCCTGCGGCCGGCGGCTTCGCAAACACAACCCTGCCCTCAAGAAATATCCTGGGCTCGGTAATCTGAAACGAATTCAAATCAGGCCCGACTCTCAGGCAGAAACCTTACAAGACCTCAGTGGTACTCACGCGCGTTTTAGAAAACACCACATTCAAATGAAAAGATGCTCAGCATCTGTCTTGATTAGAGAGTGCAAGGGAAGCTAGACGAGGGTTTCCCTGGCTGCAGTCCTCACAAACCCTAAAAGCGTAAGTGCTCAAGAGGGCATGCCCAACAGAGAAGCCTACTATTGCTGTGGCTGGCATTGTAAATTGGTAACAGCCGGTAGGAGGATCAGTAGGCAAGTTCCTTACCAGACTAAACACTGGAGGGACCACGAGATTGGGCAACCCCGCTGCAGGTCGGATAACCAGAGACTAGCATCATTGGAAGGAAGCACTTGCACCCCAGCGGTCGTCGTGGTACCCTTTACCACAGCCGAGACACGCAAGCGCACGAAATATCGAACGAGGGGTGAATGGAGAAAGGTGTTCTGCTACCTACACTCCCTCGACTACCACTCGTCCACAGAACCAAATGAACTCATACCATTTGCAGCAGCGTGGGTGCAGCAGTAGATGATCTCACTAATTCTGGTAGAGACAGCAAGACACATATCGCAGGATATCTCTTATATGTGCAGTCTAAATAGGGATACAAAGGAAACACAGGGTTCACAGAGGGAAGAAAGAAGCGTGGAGTTCTCAGAGGGGGAAATTGGAGACCGGGGAAGGGTGAAGTGGGAGGTTGGGATTCAGAGAAACACACTTAACTTATCAAAAAGTGCTCATCAAGGGCGACCCCCCCAAAAGCACAGGGAACGCTGCAAAACATTCCTCAATCAACTAACAGGGCAAAGAATCTGAAACGCTACGGGTACAGCTACGTTTATAATTGCATCAAGCGGCTGTAGAACTCAGCAGACGCAACACTGTATGTAAACTATGCTGAGAGGGAAAAGGATTGCTCAACGACAAGGCAAAGAAGGGGTTAAGAAACGCCTAGTCTGTTACCTCAGGCCTCTGTGACATCGGCCGGTGTCACACCCCTGGAGCCTCAGCAGGCCTGGGTCCCACGGCTGGAGTATGCTGCTGCTGAGGGAACAAGGTAGCAGGACGTGCCACCTGACCAGCGGCCCCTCGGACCTCTACTGCCCATTCTCCCCTGCGTGGTACCACAATGTCCCGATCCAACGTGGCCCTCCTACAGGTAAGCAAAGCCTGGTGCACCCAGATGATGGTGGAGCAGCTGAGAGGGAAGAGCTGTGAAGAAACGGGATCTCCACAGTTCCTGCTAGGCAGGTTCCCACCTCCAGCCCACTTCCTTAGAGTCGACCCACCTGCAAACCACGGCACCCTCCGAGTAGCCCACTTGCAAGTCTTGCGATAGGCCTGGGGTGGGGCAGTGCAGGTTAAGGGGCAGGAGGCGAGCATACGCAAGCCCTGGGGTGTGTGCTTAGCCACGTTCGACTCCCCATTTCCAAACCAACACCGAGACCCCCGCTAAGGCTTTGTTTCCCCAAGTTACCGGAGAGAACGCGGAGCAGTGCTGCCGCCTTGTGGCACACTGCCGTAACAACCTTACAAACTGTGCCGAAGGGCTCCTATCATTCACAAGGCCTGCGGCCGGCGGCTTCGCAAACACAACCCTGCCCTCAAGAAATATCCTGGGCTCGGTAATCTGAAACGAATTCAAATCAGGCCCGACTCTCAGGCAGAAACCTTACAAGACCTCAGTGGTACTCACGCGCGTTTTAGAAAACACCACATTCAAATGAAAAGATGCTCAGCATCTGTCTTGATTAGAGAGTGCAAGGGAAGCTAGACGAGGGTTTCCCTGGCTGCAGTCCTCACAAACCCTAAAAGCGTAAGTGCTCAAGAGGGCATGCCCAACAGAGAAGCCTACTATTGCTGTGGCTGGCATTGTAAATTGGTAACAGCCGGTAGGAGGATCAGTAGGCAAGTTCCTTACCAGACTAAACACTGGAGGGACCACGAGATTGGGCAACCCCGCTGCAGGTCGGATAACCAGAGACTAGCATCATTGGAAGGAAGCACTTGCACCCCAGCGGTCGTCGTGGTACCCTTTACCACAGCCGAGACACGCAAGCGCACGAAATATCGAACGAGGGGTGAATGGAGAAAGGTGTTCTGCTACCTACACTCCCTCGACTACCACTCGTCCACAGAACCAAATGAACTCATACCATTTGCAGCAGCGTGGGTGCAGCAGTAGATGATCTCACTAATTCTGGTAGAGACAGCAAGACACATATCGCAGGATATCTCTTATATGTGCAGTCTAAATAGGGATACAAAGGAAACACAGGGTTCACAGAGGGAAGAAAGAAGCGTGGAGTTCTCAGAGGGGGAAATTGGAGACCGGGGAAGGGTGAAGTGGGAGGTTGGGATTCAGAGAAACACACTTAACTTATCAAAAAGTGCTCATCAAGGGCGACCCCCCCAAAAGCACAGGGAACGCTGCAAAACATTCCTCAATCAACTAACAGGGCAAAGAATCTGAAACGCTACGGGTACAGCTACGTTTATAATTGCATCAAGCGGCTGTAGAACTCAGCAGACGCAACACTGTATGTAAACTATGCTGAGAGGGAAAAGGATTGCTCAACGACAAGGCAAAGAAGGGGTTAAGAAACGCCTAGTCTGTTACCTCAGGCCTCTGTGACATCGGCCGGTGTCACACCCCTGGAGCCTCAGCAGGCCTGGGTCCCACGGCTGGAGTATGCTGCTGCTGAGGGAACAAGGTAGCAGGACGTGCCACCTGACCAGCGGCCCCTCGGACCTCTACTGCCCATTCTCCCCTGCGTGGTACCACAATGTCCCCATCCAACGTGGCCCACCTACAGGTAAGCAAAGCCTGGTGCACCCAGATGATGGTGGAGCAGCTGAGAGGGAAGAGCTGTGAAGAAACGGGATCTCCACAGTTCCTGCTAGGCAGGTTCCCACCTCCAGCCCACTTCCTTAGAGTCGACCCACCTGCAAACCACGGCACCCTCCGAGTAGCCCACTTGCAAGTCTTGCGATAGGCCTGGGGTGGGGCAGTGCAGGTTAAGGGGCAGGAGGCGAGCATACGCAAGCCCTGGGGTGTGTGCTTAGCCACGTTCGACTCCCCATTTCCAAACCAACACCGAGACCCCCGCTAAGGCTTTGTTTCCCCAAGTTACCGGAGAGAACGCGGAGCAGTGCTGCCGCCTTGTGGCACACTGCCGTAACAACCTTACAAACTGTGCCGAAGGGCTCCTATCATTCACAAGGCCTGCGGCCGGCGGCTTCGCAAACACAACCCTGCCCTCAAGAAATATCCTGGGCTCGGTAATCTGAAACGAATTCAAATCAGGCCCGACTCTCAGGCAGAAACCTTACAAGACCTCAGTGGTACTCACGCGCGTTTTAGAAAACACCACATTCAAATGAAAAGATGCTCAGCATCTGTCTTGATTAGAGAGTGCAAGGGAAGCTAGACGAGGGTTTCCCTGGCTGCAGTCCTCACAAACCCTAAAAGCGTAAGTGCTCAAGAGGGCATGCCCAACAGAGAAGCCTACTATTGCTGTGGCTGGCATTGTAAATTGGTAACAGCCGGTAGGAGGATCAGTAGGCAAGTTCCTTACCAGACTAAACACTGGAGGGACCACGAGATTGGGCAACCCCGCTGCAGGTCGGATAACCAGAGACTAGCATCATTGGAAGGAAGCACTTGCACCCCAGCGGTCGTCGTGGTACCCTTTACCACAGCCGAGACACGCAAGCGCACGAAATATCGAACGAGGGGTGAATGGAGAAAGGTGTTCTGCTACCTACACTCCCTCGACTACCACTCGTCCACAGAACCAAATGAACTCATACCATTTGCAGCAGCGTGGGTGCAGCAGTAGATGATCTCACTAATTCTGGTAGAGACAGCAAGACACATATCGCAGGATATCTCTTATATGTGCAGTCTAAATAGGGATACAAAGGAAACACAGGGTTCACAGAGGGAAGAAAGAAGCGTGGAGTTCTCAGAGGGGGAAATTGGAGACCGGGGAAGGGTGAAGTGGGAGGTTGGGATTCAGAGAAACACACTTAACTTATCAAAAAGTGCTCATCAAGGGCGACCCCCCCAAAAGCACAGGGAACGCTGCAAAACATTCCTCAATCAACTAACAGGGCAAAGAATCTGAAACGCTACGGGTACAGCTACGTTTATAATTGCATCAAGCGGCTGTAGAACTCAGCAGACGCAACACTGTATGTAAACTATGCTGAGAGGGAAAAGGATTGCTCAACGACAAGGCAAAGAAGGGGTTAAGAAACGCCTAGTCTGTTACCTCAGGCCTCTGTGACATCGGCCGGTGTCACACCCCTGGAGCCTCAGCAGGCCTGGGTCCCACGGCTGGAGTATGCTGCTGCTGAGGGAACAAGGTAGCAGGACGTGCCACCTGACCAGCGGCCCCTCGGACCTCTACTGCCCATTCTCCCCTGCGTGGTACCACAATGTCCCGATCCAACGTGGCCCTCCTACAGGTAAGCAAAGCCTGGTGCACCCAGATGATGGTGGAGCAGCTGAGAGGGAAGAGCTGTGAAGAAACGGGATCTCCACAGTTCCTGCTAGGCAGGTTCCCACCTCCAGCCCACTTCCTTAGAGTCGACCCACCTGCAAACCACGGCACCCTCCGAGTAGCCCACTTGCAAGTCTTGCGATAGGCCTGGGGTGGGGCAGTGCAGGTTAAGGGGCAGGAGGCGAGCATACGCAAGCCCTGGGGTGTGTGCTTAGCCACGTTCGACTCCCCATTTCCAAACCAACACCGAGACCCCCGCTAAGGCTTTGTTTCCCCAAGTTACCGGAGAGAACGCGGAGCAGTGCTGCCGCCTTGTGGCACACTGCCGTAACAACCTTACAAACTGTGCCGAAGGGCTCCTATCATTCACAAGGCCTGCGGCCGGCGGCTTCGCAAACACAACCCTGCCCTCAAGAAATATCCTGGGCTCGGTAATCTGAAACGAATTCAAATCAGGCCCGACTCTCAGGCAGAAACCTTACAAGACCTCAGTGGTACTCACGCGCGTTTTAGAAAACACCACATTCAAATGAAAAGATGCTCAGCATCTGTCTTGATTAGAGAGTGCAAGGGAAGCTAGACGAGGGTTTCCCTGGCTGCAGTCCTCACAAACCCTAAAAGCGTAAGTGCTCAAGAGGGCATGCCCAACAGAGAAGCCTACTATTGCTGTGGCTGGCATTGTAAATTGGTAACAGCCGGTAGGAGGATCAGTAGGCAAGTTCCTTACCAGACTAAACACTGGAGGGACCACGAGATTGGGCAACCCCGCTGCAGGTCGGATAACCAGAGACTAGCATCATTGGAAGGAAGCACTTGCACCCCAGCGGTCGTCGTGGTACCCTTTACCACAGCCGAGACACGCAAGCGCACGAAATATCGAACGAGGGGTGAATGGAGAAAGGTGTTCTGCTACCTACACTCCCTCGACTACCACTCGTCCACAGAACCAAATGAACTCATACCATTTGCAGCAGCGTGGGTGCAGCAGTAGATGATCTCACTAATTCTGGTAGAGACAGCAAGACACATATCGCAGGATATCTCTTATATGTGCAGTCTAAATAGGGATACAAAGGAAACACAGGGTTCACAGAGGGAAGAAAGAAGCGTGGAGTTCTCAGAGGGGGAAATTGGAGACCGGGGAAGGGTGAAGTGGGAGGTTGGGATTCAGAGAAACACACTTAACTTATCAAAAAGTGCTCATCAAGGGCGACCCCCCCAAAAGCACAGGGAACGCTGCAAAACATTCCTCAATCAACTAACAGGGCAAAGAATCTGAAACGCTACGGGTACAGCTACGTTTATAATTGCATCAAGCGGCTGTAGAACTCAGCAGACGCAACACTGTATGTAAACTATGCTGAGAGGGAAAAGGATTGCTCAACGACAAGGCAAAGAAGGGGTTAAGAAACGCCTAGTCTGTTACCTCAGGCCTCTGTGACATCGGCCGGTGTCACACCCCTGGAGCCTCAGCAGGCCTGGGTCCCACGGCTGGAGTATGCTGCTGCTGAGGGAACAAGGTAGCAGGACGTGCCACCTGACCAGCGGCCCCTCGGACCTCTACTGCCCATTCTCCCCTGCGTGGTACCACAATGTCCCCATCCAACGTGGCCCACCTACAGGTAAGCAAAGCCTGGTGCACCCAGATGATGGTGGAGCAGCTGAGAGGGAAGAGCTGTGAAGAAACGGGATCTCCACAGTTCCTGCTAGGCAGGTTCCCACCTCCAGCCCACTTCCTTAGAGTCGACCCACCTGCAAACCACGGCACCCTCCGAGTAGCCCACTTGCAAGTCTTGCGATAGGCCTGGGGTGGGGCAGTGCAGGTTAAGGGGCAGGAGGCGAGCATACGCAAGCCCTGGGGTGTGTGCTTAGCCACGTTCGACTCCCCATTTCCAAACCAACACCGAGACCCCCGCTAAGGCTTTGTTTCCCCAAGTTACCGGAGAGAACGCGGAGCAGTGCTGCCGCCTTGTGGCACACTGCCGTAACAACCTTACAAACTGTGCCGAAGGGCTCCTATCATTCACAAGGCCTGCGGCCGGCGGCTTCGCAAACACAACCCTGCCCTCAAGAAATATCCTGGGCTCGGTAATCTGAAACGAATTCAAATCAGGCCCGACTCTCAGGCAGAAACCTTACAAGACCTCAGTGGTACTCACGCGCGTTTTAGAAAACACCACATTCAAATGAAAAGATGCTCAGCATCTGTCTTGATTAGAGAGTGCAAGGGAAGCTAGACGAGGGTTTCCCTGGCTGCAGTCCTCACAAACCCTAAAAGCGTAAGTGCTCAAGAGGGCATGCCCAACAGGGAAGCCTACTATTGCTGTGGCTGGCATTGTAAATTGGTAACAGCCGGTAGGAAGATCAGTAGGCAAGTTCCTTACCAGACTAAACACTGGAGGGACCACGAGATTGGGCAACCCCGTTGCAGGTCGGATAACCAGAGACTAGCATCATTGGAAGGAAGCACTTGCACCCCAGCGGTCGTTGTGGTACCCTTTACCACAGCCGAGACACGCAAGCGCACGAAATATCGAACGAGGGGTGAATGGAGAAAGGTGTTCTGCTACCTACACTCCCTCGACTACCACTCGTCCACAGAACCAAATGAACTCATACCATTTGCAGCAGCGTGGGTGCAGCAGTAGATGATCTCACTAATTCTGGTAGAGACAGCAAGACACATATCGCAGGATATCTCTTATATGTGCAGTCTAAATAGGGATACAAAGGAAACACAGGGTTCACAGAGGGAAGAAAGAAGCGTGGAGTTCTCAGAGGGGGAAATTGGAGACCGGGGAAGGGTGAAGTGGGAGGTTGGGATTCAGAGAAACACACCTAACTTATCAAAAAGTGCTCATCAAGGGCGACCCCCCCAAAAGCACAGGGAACGCTGCAAAACATTCCTCAATCAACTAACAGGGCAAAGAATCTGAAACGCTACGGGTACAGCTACGTTTATAATTGCATCAAGCGGCTGTAGAACTCAGCAGACGCAACACTGTATATAAACTATGCTGAGAGGGAAAAGGATTGCTCAACGACAAGGCAAAGAAGGGGTTAAGAAACGCCTAGTCTGTTACCTCAGGCCTGTGTGACATCGGCCGGTGTCACACCCCTGGAGCCTCAGCAGGCCTGGGTCCCACGGCTGGAGTATGCTGCTGCTGAGGGAACAAGGTAGCAGGACGTGCCACCTGACCAGCGGCCCCTCGGACCTCTACTGCCCATTCTCCCCTGCGTGGTACCACAATGTCCCCATCCAACGTGGCCCTCCTACAGGTAAGCAAAGCCTGGTGCACCCAGATGATGGTGGAGCAGCTGAGAGGGAAGAGCTGTGAAGAAACGGGATCTCCACAGTTCCTGCTAGGCAGGTTCCCACCTCCAGCCCACTTCCTTAGAGTCGACCCACCTGCAAACCACGGCACCCTCCGAGTAGCCCACTTGCAAGTCTTGCGATAGGCCTGGGGTGGGGCAGTGCAGGTTAAGGGGCAGGAGGCGAGCATACGCAAGCCCTGGGGTGTGTGCTTAGCCACGTTCGACTCCCCATTTCCAAACCAACACCGAGACCCCCGCTAAGGCTTTGTTTCCCCAAGTTACCGGAGAGAAAACGGAACAGTGCTGCCGCCTTGTGGCACACTGCCGTAACAACCTTACAAACTGTGCCGAAGGGCTCCTATCATTCACAAGGCCTGCGGCCGGCGGCTTCGCAAACACAACCCTGCCCTCAAGAAATATCCTGGGCTAGGTAATCTGAAACGAATTCAAATCAGGCCCGACTCTCAGGCAGAAACCTTACAAGACCTCAGTGGTACTCACGCGCGTTTTAGAAAACAGCACATTCAAATGAAAAGATGCTCAGCATCTGTCTTGATTAGAGAGTGCAAGGGAAGCTAGACGAGGGTTTCCCTGGCTGCAGTCCTCACAAACCCTAAAAGCGTAAGTGCTCAAGAGGGCATGCCCAACAGGGAAGCCTACTATTGCTGTGGCTGGCATTGTAAATTGGTAACAGCCGGTAGGAAGATCAGTAGGCAAGTTCCTTACCAGACTAAACACTGGAGGGACCACGAGATTGGGCAACCCCGTTGCAGGTCGGATAAACAGAGACTAGCATCATTGGAAGGAAGCACTTGCACCCCAGCGGTCGTCGTGGTACCCTTTACCACAGCCGAGACACGCAAGCGCACGAAATATCGAACGAGGGGTGAATGGAGAAAGGTGTTCTGCTACCTACACTCCCTCGACTACCACTCGTCCACAGAACCAAATGAACTCATACCATTTGCAGCAGCGTGGGTGCAGCAGTAGATGATCTCACTAATTCTGGTAGAGACAGCAAGACACATATCGCAGGATATCTCTTATATGTGCAGTCTAAATAGGGATACAAAGGAAACACAGGATTCACAGAGGGAAGAAAGAAGCGTGGAGTTCTCAGAGGGGGAAATTGGAGACCGGGGAAGGGTGAAGTGGGAGGTTGGGATTCAGAGAAACACACTTAACTTATCAAAAAGTGCTCATCAAGGGCGACCCCCCCAAAAGCACAGGGAACGCTGCAAAACATTCCTCAATCAACTAACAGGGCAAAGAATCTGAAACGCTACGGGTACAGCTACGTTTATAATTGCATCAAGCGGCTGTAGAACTCAGCAGACTCAACACTGTATGTAAACTATGCTGAGAGGGAAAAGGATTGCTCAACGACAAGGCAAAGAAGGGGTTAAGAAACGCCTAGTCTGTTACCTCAGGCCTCTGTGACATCGGCCGGTGTCACACCCCTGGAGCCTCAGCAGGCCTGGGTCCCACGGCTGGAGTATGCTGCTGCTGAGGGAACAAGGTAGCAGGACGTGCCACCTGACCAGCGGCCCCTCGGACCTCTACTGCCCATTCTCCCCTGCGTGGTACCACAATGTCCCGATCCAACGTGGCCCTCCTACAGGTAAGCAAAGCCTGGTGCACCCAGATGATGGTGGAGCAGCTGAGAGGGAAGAGCTGTGAGGAAACGGGATCTCCATAGCTCCTGCTAGGCAGGTTCCCACCTCTAGCCCACTTCCTTAGAGTCGACCCACCTGCGAACCACGGCACCCTCCGAGTAGCCCACTTGCAAGTCTTGCGATATGCCTGGGGTGGGGCAGTGCAGGTTAAGGGGCAGGAGGCGAGCATACGCAAGCCCTGGGGTGTGCGCTTAGCCACGTTCGACTCCCCATTTCCAATCCAACACCGGGAGCCCCGCAATGGCTTTGTTTCCCCAAGTTACCGGAGAGAACGCGGAGCAGTGCTGCCGCCTTGTGGCACACTGCCGTAACAACCTTACAAACTGTGCCGAAGGGCTCCTATCATTCACAAGGCCTGCGGCCGGCGGCTTTGCAAACACAACCCTGCCCTCAAGAAATATCCTGGGCTCGGTAATCTGAAACGAATTCAAATCAGGCCCGACTCTCAGGCAGAAACCTTACAAGACCTCAGTGGTACTCACGCGCGTTTTAGAAAACAGCACATTCAAATGAAAAGATGCTCAGCATCTGTCTTGATTAGAGAGTGCAAGGGAAGCTAGACGAGGGTTTCCCTGGCTGCAGTCCTCACAAACCCTAAAAGCGTAAGTGCTCAAGAGGGCATGCCCAACAGGGAAGCCTACTATTGCTGTGGCTGGCATTGTAAATTGGTAACAGCCGGTAGGAAGATCAGTAGGCAAGTTCCTTACCAGACTAAACACTGGAGGGACCACGAGATTGGGCAACCCCGCTGCAGGTCGGATAACCAGAGACTAGCATCATTGGAAGGAAGCACTTGCACCCCAGCGGTCGTCGTGGTACCCTTTACCACAGCCGAGACACGCAAGCGCACGAAATATCGAACGAGGGGTGAATGGAGAAAGGTGTTCTGCTACCTACACTCCCTCGACTACCACTCGTCCACAGAACCAAATGAACTCATACCATTTGCAGCAGCGAGGGTGCAGCAGTAGATGATCTCACTAATTCTGGTAGAGACAGCAAGACACATATCGCAGGATATCTCTTATATGTGCAGTCTAAATAGGGATACAAAGGAAACACAGGGTTCACAGAGGGAAGAAAGAAGCGTGGAGTTCTCAGAGGGGGAAATTGGAGACCGGGGAAGGGTGAAGTGGGAGGTTGGGATTCAGAGAAACACACTTAACTTATCAAAAAGTGCTCATCAAGGGCGACCCCCCCAAAAGCACAGGGAACGCTGCAAAACATTCCTCAATCAACTAACAGGGCAAAGAATCTGAAACGCTACGGGTACAGCTACGTTTATAATTGCATCAAGCGGCTGTAGAACTCAGCAGACGCAACACTGTATGTAAACTATGCTGAGAGGGAAAAGGATTGCTCAACGACAAGGCAAAGAAGGGGTTAAGAAACGCCTAGTCTGTTACCTCAGGCCTCTGTGACATCGGCCGGTGTCACACCCCTGGAGCCTCAGCAGGCCTGGGTCCCACGGCTGGAGTATGCTGCTGCTGAGGGAACAAGGTAGCAGGACGTGCCACCTGACCAGCGGCCCCTCGGACCTCTACTGCCCATTCTCCCCTGCGTGGTACCACAATGTCCCGATCCAACGTGGCCCTCCTACAGGTAAGCAAAGCCTGGTGCACCCAGATGATGGTGGAGCAGCTGAGAGGGAAGAGCTGTGAAGAAACGGGATCTCCACAGTTCCTGCTAGGCAGGTTCCCACCTCCAGCCCACTTCCTTAGAGTCGACCCACCTGCAAACCACGGCACCCTCCGAGTAGCCCACTTGCAAGTCTTGCGATAGGCCTGGGGTGGGGCAGTGCAGGTTAAGGGGCAGGAGGCGAGCATACGCAAGCCCTGGGGTGTGTGCTTAGCCACGTTCGACTCCCCATTTCCAAACCAACACCGAGACCCCCGCTAAGGCTTTGTTTCCCCAAGTTACCGGAGAGAACGCGGAGCAGTGCTGCCGCCTTGTGGCACACTGCCGTAACAACCTTACAAACTGTGCCGAAGGGCTCCTATCATTCACAAGGCCTGCGGCCGGCGGCTTCGCAAACACAACCCTGCCCTCAAGAAATATCCTGGGCTCGGTAATCTGAAACGAATTCAAATCAGGCCCGACTCTCAGGCAGAAACCTTACAAGACCTCAGTGGTACTCACGCGCGTTTTAGAAAACACCACATTCAAATGAAAAGATGCTCAGCATCTGTCTTGATTAGAGAGTGCAAGGGAAGCTAGACGAGGGTTTCCCTGGCTGCAGTCCTCACAAACCCTAAAAGCGTAAGTGCTCAAGAGGGCATGCCCAACAGAGAAGCCTACTATTGCTGTGGCTGGCATTGTAAATTGGTAACAGCCGGTAGGAGGATCAGTAGGCAAGTTCCTTACCAGACTAAACACTGGAGGGACCACGAGATTGGGCAACCCCGCTGCAGGTCGGATAACCAGAGACTAGCATCATTGGAAGGAAGCACTTGCACCCCAGCGGTCGTCGTGGTACCCTTTACCACAGCCGAGACACGCAAGCGCACGAAATATCGAACGAGGGGTGAATGGAGAAAGGTGTTCTGCTACCTACACTCCCTCGACTACCACTCGTCCACAGAACCAAATGAACTCATACCATTTGCAGCAGCGTGGGTGCAGCAGTAGATGATCTCACTAATTCTGGTAGAGACAGCAAGACACATATCGCAGGATATCTCTTATATGTGCAGTCTAAATAGGGATACAAAGGAAACACAGGGTTCACAGAGGGAAGAAAGAAGCGTGGAGTTCTCAGAGGGGGAAATTGGAGACCGGGGAAGGGTGAAGTGGGAGGTTGGGATTCAGAGAAACACACTTAACTTATCAAAAAGTGCTCATCAAGGGCGACCCCCCCAAAAGCACAGGGAACGCTGCAAAACATTCCTCAATCAACTAACAGGGCAAAGAATCTGAAACGCTACGGGTACAGCTACGTTTATAATTGCATCAAGCGGCTGTAGAACTCAGCAGACGCAACACTGTATGTAAACTATGCTGAGAGGGAAAAGGATTGCTCAACGACAAGGCAAAGAAGGGGTTAAGAAACGCCTAGTCTGTTACCTCAGGCCTCTGTGACATCGGCCGGTGTCACACCCCTGGAGCCTCAGCAGGCCTGGGTCCCACGGCTGGAGTATGCTGCTGCTGAGGGAACAAGGTAGCAGGACGTGCCACCTGACCAGCGGCCCCTCGGACCTCTACTGCCCATTCTCCCCTGCGTGGTACCACAATGTCCCCATCCAACGTGGCCCTCCTACAGGTAAGCAAAGCCTGGTGCACCCAGATGATGGTGGAGCAGCTGAGAGGGAAGAGCTGTGAAGAAACGGGATCTCCACAGTTCCTGCTAGGCAGGTTCCCACCTCCAGCCCACTTCCTTAGAGTCGACCCACCTGCAAACCACGGCACCCTCCGAGTAGCCCACTTGCAAGTCTTGCGATAGGCCTGGGGTGGGGCAGTGCAGGTTAAGGGGCAGGAGGCGAGCATACGCAAGCCCTGGGGTGTGTGCTTAGCCACGTTCGACTCCCCATTTCCAAACCAACACCGAGACCCCCGCTAAGGCTTTGTTTCCCCAAGTTACCGGAGAGAACGCGGAGCAGTGCTGCCGCCTTGTGGCACACTGCCGTAACAACCTTACAAACTGTGCCGAAGGGCTCCTATCATTCACAAGGCCTGCGGCCGGCGGCTTCGCAAACACAACCCTGCCCTCAAGAAATATCCTGGGCTCGGTAATCTGAAACGAATTCAAATCAGGCCCGACTCTCAGGCAGAAACCTTACAAGACCTCAGTGGTACTCACGCGCGTTTTAGAAAACACCACATTCAAATGAAAAGATGCTCAGCATCTGTCTTGATTAGAGAGTGCAAGGGAAGCTAGACGAGGGTTTCCCTGGCTGCAGTCCTCACAAACCCTAAAAGCGTAAGTGCTCAAGAGGGCATGCCCAACAGAGAAGCCTACTATTGCTGTGGCTGGCATTGTAAATTGGTAACAGCCGGTAGGAGGATCAGTAGGCAAGTTCCTTACCAGACTAAACACTGGAGGGACCACGAGATTGGGCAACCCCGCTGCAGGTCGGATAACCAGAGACTAGCATCATTGGAAGGAAGCACTTGCACCCCAGCGGTCGTCGTGGTACCCTTTACCACAGCCGAGACACGCAAGCGCACGAAATATCGAACGAGGGGTGAATGGAGAAAGGTGTTCTGCTACCTACACTCCCTCGACTACCACTCGTCCACAGAACCAAATGAACTCATACCATTTGCAGCAGCGTGGGTGCAGCAGTAGATGATCTCACTAATTCTGGTAGAGACAGCAAGACACATATCGCAGGATATCTCTTATATGTGCAGTCTAAATAGGGATACAAAGGAAACACAGGGTTCACAGAGGGAAGAAAGAAGCGTGGAGTTCTCAGAGGGGGAAATTGGAGACCGGGGAAGGGTGAAGTGGGAGGTTGGGATTCAGAGAAACACACTTAACTTATCAAAAAGTGCTCATCAAGGGCGACCCCCCCAAAAGCACAGGGAACGCTGCAAAACATTCCTCAATCAACTAACAGGGCAAAGAATCTGAAACGCTACGGGTACAGCTACGTTTATAATTGCATCAAGCGGCTGTAGAACTCAGCAGACGCAACACTGTATGTAAACTATGCTGAGAGGGAAAAGGATTGCTCAACGACAAGGCAAAGAAGGGGTTAAGAAACGCCTAGTCTGTTACCTCAGGCCTCTGTGACATCGGCCGGTGTCACACCCCTGGAGCCTCAGCAGGCCTGGGTCCCACGGCTGGAGTATGCTGCTGCTGAGGGAACAAGGTAGCAGGACGTGCCACCTGACCAGCGGCCCCTCGGACCTCTACTGCCCATTCTCCCCTGCGTGGTACCACAATGTCCCGATCCAACGTGGCCCTCCTACAGGTAAGCAAAGCCTGGTGCACCCAGATGATGGTGGAGCAGCTGAGAGGGAAGAGCTGTGAAGAAACGGGATCTCCACAGTTCCTGCTAGGCAGGTTCCCACCTCCAGCCCACTTCCTTAGAGTCGACCCACCTGCAAACCACGGCACCCTCCGAGTAGCCCACTTGCAAGTCTTGCGATAGGCCTGGGGTGGGGCAGTGCAGGTTAAGGGGCAGGAGGCGAGCATACGCAAGCCCTGGGGTGTGTGCTTAGCCACGTTCGACTCCCCATTTCCAAACCAACACCGAGACCCCCGCTAAGGCTTTGTTTCCCCAAGTTACCGGAGAGAACGCGGAGCAGTGCTGCCGCCTTGTGGCACACTGCCGTAACAACCTTACAAACTGTGCCGAAGGGCTCCTATCATTCACAAGGCCTGCGGCCGGCGGCTTCGCAAACACAACCCTGCCCTCAAGAAATATCCTGGGCTCGGTAATCTGAAACGAATTCAAATCAGGCCCGACTCTCAGGCAGAAACCTTACAAGACCTCAGTGGTACTCACGCGCGTTTTAGAAAACACCACATTCAAATGAAAAGATGCTCAGCATCTGTCTTGATTAGAGAGTGCAAGGGAAGCTAGACGAGGGTTTCCCTGGCTGCAGTCCTCACAAACCCTAAAAGCGTAAGTGCTCAAGAGGGCATGCCCAACAGAGAAGCCTACTATTGCTGTGGCTGGCATTGTAAATTGGTAACAGCCGGTAGGAGGATCAGTAGGCAAGTTCCTTACCAGACTAAACACTGGAGGGACCACGAGATTGGGCAACCCCGCTGCAGGTCGGATAACCAGAGACTAGCATCATTGGAAGGAAGCACTTGCACCCCAGCGGTCGTCGTGGTACCCTTTACCACAGCCGAGACACGCAAGCGCACGAAATATCGAACGAGGGGTGAATGGAGAAAGGTGTTCTGCTACCTACACTCCCTCGACTACCACTCGTCCACAGAACCAAATGAACTCATACCATTTGCAGCAGCGTGGGTGCAGCAGTAGATGATCTCACTAATTCTGGTAGAGACAGCAAGACACATATCGCAGGATATCTCTTATATGTGCAGTCTAAATAGGGATACAAAGGAAACACAGGGTTCACAGAGGGAAGAAAGAAGCGTGGAGTTCTCAGAGGGGGAAATTGGAGACCGGGGAAGGGTGAAGTGGGAGGTTGGGATTCAGAGAAACACACTTAACTTATCAAAAAGTGCTCATCAAGGGCGACCCCCCCAAAAGCACAGGGAACGCTGCAAAACATTCCTCAATCAACTAACAGGGCAAAGAATCTGAAACGCTACGGGTACAGCTACGTTTATAATTGCATCAAGCGGCTGTAGAACTCAGCAGACGCAACACTGTATGTAAACTATGCTGAGAGGGAAAAGGATTGCTCAACGACAAGGCAAAGAAGGGGTTAAGAAACGCCTAGTCTGTTACCTCAGGCCTCTGTGACATCGGCCGGTGTCACACCCCTGGAGCCTCAGCAGGCCTGGGTCCCACGGCTGGAGTATGCTGCTGCTGAGGGAACAAGGTAGCAGGACGTGCCACCTGACCAGCGGCCCCTCGGACCTCTACTGCCCATTCTCCCCTGCGTGGTACCACAATGTCCCCATCCAACGTGGCCCACCTACAGGTAAGCAAAGCCTGGTGCACCCAGATGATGGTGGAGCAGCTGAGAGGGAAGAGCTGTGAAGAAACGGGATCTCCACAGTTCCTGCTAGGCAGGTTCCCACCTCCAGCCCACTTCCTTAGAGTCGACCCACCTGCAAACCACGGCACCCTCCGAGTAGCCCACTTGCAAGTCTTGCGATAGGCCTGGGGTGGGGCAGTGCAGGTTAAGGGGCAGGAGGCGAGCATACGCAAGCCCTGGGGTGTGTGCTTAGCCACGTTCGACTCCCCATTTCCAAACCAACACCGAGACCCCCGCTAAGGCTTTGTTTCCCCAAGTTACCGGAGAGAACGCGGAGCAGTGCTGCCGCCTTGTGGCACACTGCCGTAACAACCTTACAAACTGTGCCGAAGGGCTCCTATCATTCACAAGGCCTGCGGCCGGCGGCTTCGCAAACACAACCCTGCCCTCAAGAAATATCCTGGGCTCGGTAATCTGAAACGAATTCAAATCAGGCCCGACTCTCAGGCAGAAACCTTACAAGACCTCAGTGGTACTCACGCGCGTTTTAGAAAACACCACATTCAAATGAAAAGATGCTCAGCATCTGTCTTGATTAGAGAGTGCAAGGGAAGCTAGACGAGGGTTTCCCTGGCTGCAGTCCTCACAAACCCTAAAAGCGTAAGTGCTCAAGAGGGCATGCCCAACAGGGAAGCCTACTATTGCTGTGGCTGGCATTGTAAATTGGTAACAGCCGGTAGGAAGATCAGTAGGCAAGTTCCTTACCAGACTAAACACTGGAGGGACCACGAGATTGGGCAACCCCGTTGCAGGTCGGATAACCAGAGACTAGCATCATTGGAAGGAAGCACTTGCACCCCAGCGGTCGTCGTGGTACCCTTTACCACAGCCGAGACACGCAAGCGCACGAAATATCGAACGAGGGGTGAATGGAGAAAGGTGTTCTGCTACCTACACTCCCTCGACTACCACTCGTCCACAGAACCAAATGAACTCATACCATTTGCAGCAGCGTGGGTGCAGCAGTAGATGATCTCACTAATTCTGGTAGAGACAGCAAGACACATATCGCAGGATATCTCTTATATGTGCAGTCTAAATAGGGATACAAAGGAAACACAGGGTTCACAGAGGGAAGAAAGAAGCGTGGAGTTCTCAGAGGGGGAAATTGGAGACCGGGGAAGGGTGAAGTGGGAGGTTGGGATTCAGAGAAACACACCTAACTTATCAAAAAGTGCTCATCAAGGGCGACCCCCCCAAAAGCACAGGGAACGCTGCAAAACATTCCTCAATCAACTAACAGGGCAAAGAATCTGAAACGCTACGGGTACAGCTACGTTTATAATTGCATCAAGCGGCTGTAGAACTCAGCAGACGCAACACTGTATATAAACTATGCTGAGAGGGAAAAGGATTGCTCAACGACAAGGCAAAGAAGGGGTTAAGAAACGCCTAGTCTGTTACCTCAGGCCTGTGTGACATCGGCCGGTGTCACACCCCTGGAGCCTCAGCAGGCCTGGGTCCCACGGCTGGAGTATGCTGCTGCTGAGGGAACAAGGTAGCAGGACGTGCCACCTGACCAGCGGCCCCTCGGACCTCTACTGCCCATTCTCCCCTGCGTGGTACCACAATGTCCCCATCCAACGTGGCCCTCCTACAGGTAAGCAAAGCCTGGTGCACCCACATGATGGTGGAGCAGCTGAGAGGGAAGAGCTGTGAAGAAACGGGATCTCCACAGTTCCTGCTAGGCAGGTTCCCACCTCCAGCCCACTTCCTTAGAGTCGACCCACCTGCAAACCACGGCACCCTCCGAGTAGCCCACTTGCAAGTCTTGCGATAGGCCTGGGGTGGGGCAGTGCAGGTTAAGGGGCAGGAGGCGAGCATACGCAAGCCCTGGGGTGTGTGCTTAGCCACGTTCGACTCCCCATTTCCAAACCAACACCGAGACCCCCGCTAAGGCTTTGTTTCCCCAAGTTACCGGAGAGAAAACGGAACAGTGCTGCCGCCTTGTGGCACACTGCCGTAACAACCTTACAAACTGTGCCGAAGGGCTCCTATCATTCACAAGGCCTGCGGCCGGCGGCTTCGCAAACACAACCCTGCCCTCAAGAAATATCCTGGGCTAGGTAATCTGAAACGAATTCAAATCAGGCCCGACTCTCAGGCAGAAACCTTACAAGACCTCAGTGGTACTCACGCGCGTTTTAGAAAACAGCACATTCAAATGAAAAGATGCTCAGCATCTGTCTTGATTAGAGAGTGCAAGGGAAGCTAGACGAGGGTTTCCCTGGCTGCAGTCCTCACAAACCCTAAAAGCGTAAGTGCTCAAGAGGGCATGCCCAACAGGGAAGCCTACTATTGCTGTGGCTGGCATTGTAAATTGGTAACAGCCGGTAGGAAGATCAGTAGGCAAGTTCCTTACCAGACTAAACACTGGAGGGACCACGAGATTGGGCAACCCCGTTGCAGGTCGGATAAACAGAGACTAGCATCATTGGAAGGAAGCACTTGCACCCCAGCGGTCGTTGTGGTACCCTTTACCACAGCCGAGACACGCAAGCGCACGAAATATCGAACGAGGGGTGAATGGAGAAAGGTGTTCTGCTACCTACACTCCCTCGACTACCACTCGTCCACAGAACCAAATGAACTCATACCATTTGCAGCAGCGTGGGTGCAGCAGTAGATGATCTCACTAATTCTGGTAGAGACAGCAAGACACATATCGCAGGATATCTCTTATATGTGCAGTCTAAATAGGGATACAAAGGAAACACAGGATTCACAGAGGGAAGAAAGAAGCGTGGAGTTCTCAGAGGGGGAAATTGGAGACCGGGGAAGGGTGAAGTGGGAGGTTGGGATTCAGAGAAACACACTTAACTTATCAAAAAGTGCTCATCAAGGGCGACCCCCCCAAAAGCACAGGGAACGCTGCAAAACATTCCTCAATCAACTAACAGGGCAAAGAATCTGAAACGCTACGGGTACAGCTACGTTTATAATTGCATCAAGCGGCTGTAGAACTCAGCAGACTCAACACTGTATGTAAACTATGCTGAGAGGGAAAAGGATTGCTCAACGACAAGGCAAAGAAGGGGTTAAGAAACGCCTAGTCTGTTACCTCAGGCCTCTGTGACATCGGCCGGTGTCACACCCCTGGAGCCTCAGCAGGCCTGGGTCCCACGGCTGGAGTATGCTGCTGCTGAGGGAACAAGGTAGCAGGACGTGCCACCTGACCAGCGGCCCCTCGGACCTCTACTGCCCATTCTCCCCTGCGTGGTACCACAATGTCCCGATCCAACGTGGCCCTCCTACAGGTAAGCAAAGCCTGGTGCACCCAGATGATGGTGGAGCAGCTGAGAGGGAAGAGCTGTGAGGAAACGGGATCTCCATAGCTCCTGCTAGGCAGGTTCCCACCTCTAGCCCACTTCCTTAGAGTCGACCCACCTGCGAACCACGGCACCCTCCGAGTAGCCCACTTGCAAGTCTTGCGATATGCCTGGGGTGGGGCAGTGCAGGTTAAGGGGCAGGAGGCGAGCATACGCAAGCCCTGGGGTGTGCGCTTAGCCACGTTCGACTCCCCATTTCCAATCCAACACCGGGAGCCCCGCAATGGCTTTGTTTCCCCAAGTTACCGGAGAGAACGCGGAGCAGTGCTGCCGCCTTGTGGCACACTGCCGTAACAACCTTACAAACTGTGCCGAAGGGCTCCTATCATTCACAAGGCCTGCGGCCGGCGGCTTTGCAAACACAACCCTGCCCTCAAGAAATATCCTGGGCTCGGTAATCTGAAACGAATTCAAATCAGGCCCGACTCTCAGGCAGAAACCTTACAAGACCTCAGTGGTACTCACGCACGTTTTAGAAAACAGCACATTCAAATGAAAAGATGCTCAGCATCTGTCTTGATTAGAGAGTGCAAGGGAAGCTAGACGAGGGTTTCCCTGGCTGCAGTCCTCACAAACCCTAAAAGCGTAAGTGCTCAAGAGGGCATGCCCAACAGGGAAGCCTACTATTGCTGTGGCTGGCATTGTAAATTGGTAACAGCCGGTAGGAAGATCAGTAGGCAAGTTCCTTACCAGACTAAACACTGGAGGGACCACGAGATTGGGCAACCCCGCTGCAGGTCGGATAACCAGAGACTAGCATCATTGGAAGGAAGCACTTGCACCCCAGCGGTCGTTGTGGTACCCTTTACCACAGCCGAGACACGCAAGCGCACGAAATATCGAACGAGGGGTGAATGGAGAAAGGTGTTCTGCTACCTACACTCCCTCGACTACCACTCGTCCACAGAACCAAATGAACTCATACCATTTGCAGCAGCGAGGGTGCAGCAGTAGATGATCTCACTAATTCTGGTAGAGACAGCAAGACACATATCGCAGGATATCTCTTATATGTGCAGTCTAAATAGGGATACAAAGGAAACACAGGGTTCACAGAGGGAAGAAAGAAGCGTGGAGTTCTCAGAGGGGGAAATTGGAGACCGGGGAAGGGTGAAGTGGGAGGTTGGGATTCAGAGAAACACACCTAACTTATCAAAAAGTGCTCATCAAGGGCGACCCCCCCAAAAGCACAGGGAACGCTGCAAAACATTCCTCAATCAACTAACAGGGCAAAGAATCTGAAACGCTACGGGTACAGCTACGTTTATAATTGCATCAAGCGGCTGTAGAACTCAGCAGACGCAACACTGTATGTAAACTATGCTGAGAGGGAAAAGGATTGCTCAACGACAAGGCAAAGAAGGGGTTAAGAAACGCCTAGTCTGTTACCTCAGGCCTCTGTGACATCGGCCGGTGTCACACCCCTGGAGCCTCAGCAGGCCTGGGTCCCACGGCTGGAGTATGCTGCTGCTGAGGGAACAAGGTAGCAGGACGTGCCACCTGACCAGCGGCCCCTCGGACCTCTACTGCCCATTCTCCCCTGCGTGGTACCACAATGTCCCGATCCAACGTGGCCCTCCTACAGGTAAGTAAAGCCTGGTGCACCCAGATGATGGTGGAGCAGCTGAGAGGGAAGAGCTGTGAAGAAACGGGATCTCCACAGTTCCTGCTAGGCAGGTTCCCACCTCCAGCCCACTTCCTTAGAGTCGACCCACCTGCAAACCACGGCACCCTCCGAGTAGCCCACTTGCAAGTCTTGCGATAGGCCTGGGGTGGGGCAGTGCAGGTTAAGGGGCAGGAGGCGAGCATACGCAAGCCCTGGGGTGTGTGCTTAGCCACGTTCGACTCCCCATTTCCAAACCAACACCGAGACCCCCGCTAAGGCTTTGTTTCCCCAAGTTACCGGAGAGAAAACGGAACAGTGCTGCCGCCTTGTGGCACACTGCCGTAACAACCTTACAAACTGTGCCGAAGGGCTCCTATCATTCACAAGGCCTGCGGCCGGCGGTTTTGCAAACACAACCCTGCCCTCAAGAAATATCCTGGGCTAGGTAATCTGAAACGAATTCAAATCAGGCCCGACTCTCAGGCAGAAACCTTACAAGACCTCAGTGGTACTCACGCGCGTTTTAGAAAACAGCACATTCAAATGAAAAGATGCTCAGCATCTGTCTTGATTAGAGAGTGCAAGGGAAGCTAGACGAGGGTTTCCCTGGCTGCAGTCCTCACAAACCCTAAAAGCGTAAGTGCTCAAGAGGGCATGCCCAACAGAGAAGCCTACTATTGCTGTGGCTGGCATTGTAAATTGGTAACAGCCGGTAGGAGGATCAGTAGGCAAGTTCCTTACCAGACTAAACACTGGAGGGACCACGAGATTGGGCAACCCCGCTGCAGGTCGGATAACCAGAGACTAGCATCATTGGAAGGAAGCACTTGCACCCCAGCGGTCGTTGTGGTACCCTTTACCACAGCCGAGACACGCAAGCGCACGAAATATCGAACGAGGGGTGAATGGAGAAAGGTGTTCTGCTACCTACACTCCCTCGACTACCACTCGTCCACAGAACCAAATGAACTCATACCATTTGCAGCAGCGTGGGTGCAGCAGTAGATGATCTCACTAATTCTGGTAGAGACAGCAAGACACATATCGCAGGATATCTCTTATATGTGCAGTCTAAATAGGGATACAAAGGAAACACAGGGTTCACAGAGGGAAGAAAGAAGCGTGGAGTTCTCAGAGGGGGAAATTGGAGACCGGGGAAGGGTGAAGTGGGAGGTTGGGATTCAGAGAAACACACTTAACTTATCAAAAAGTGCTCATCAAGGGCGACCCCCCCAAAAGCACAGGGAACGCTGCAAAACATTCCTCAATCAACTAACAGGGCAAAGAATCTGAAACGCTACGGGTACAGCTACGTTTATAATTGCATCAAGCGGCTGTAGAACTCAGCAGACGCAACACTGTATGTAAACTATGCTGAGAGGGAAAAGGATTGCTCAACGACAAGGCAAAGAAGGGGTTAAGAAACGCCTAGTCTGTTACCTCAGGCCTCTGTGACATCGGCCGGTGTCACACCCCTGGAGCCTCAGCAGGCCTGGGTCCCACGGCTGGAGTATGCTGCTGCTGAGGGAACAAGGTAGCAGGACGTGCCACCTGACCAGCGGCCCCTCGGACCTCTACTGCCCATTCTCCCCTGCATGGTACCACAATGTCCCCATCCAACGTGGCCCTCCTACAGGTAAGCAAAGCCTGGTGCACCCACATGATGGTGGAGCAGCTGAGAGGGAAGAGCTGTGAAGAAACGGGATCTCCACAGTTCCTGCTAGGCAGGTTCCCACCTCCAGCCCACTTCCTTAGAGTCGACCCACCTGCAAACCACGGCACCCTCCGAGTAGCCCACTTGCAAGTCTTGCGATAGGCCTGGGGTGGGGCAGTGCAGGTTAAGGGGCAGGAGGCGAGCATACGCAAGCCCTGGGGTGTGTGTTTAGCCACGTTCGACTCCCCATTTCCAAACCAACACCGAGACCCCCGCTAAGGCTTTGTTCCCCCAAGTTACCGGAGAGAAAACGGAGCAGTGCTGCCGCCTTGTGGCACACTGCCGTAACAACCTTACAAACTGTGCCGAAGGGCTCCTATCATTCACAAGGCCTGCGGCCGGCGGCTTTGCAAACACAACCCTGCCCTCAAGAAATATCCTGGGCTCGGTAATCTGAAACGAATTCAAATCAGGCCCGACTCTCAGGCAGAAACCTTACAAGACCTCAGTGGTACTCACGCGCGTTTTAGAAAACAGCACATTCAAATGAAAAGATGCTCAGCATCTGTCTTGATTAGAGAGTGCAAGGGAAGCTAGACGAGGGTTTCCCTGGCTGCAGTCCTCACAAACCCTAAAAGCGTAAGTGCTCAAGAGGGCATGCCCAACAGGGAAGCCTACTATTGCTGTGGCTGGCATTGTAAATTGGTAACAGCCGGTAGGAAGATCAGTAGGCAAGTTCCTTACCAGACTAAACACTGGAGGGACCACGAGATTGGGCAACCCCGTTGCAGGTCGGATAACCAGAGACTAGCATCATTGGAAGGAAGCACTTGCACCCCAGCGGTCGTTGTGGTACCCTTTACCACAGCCGAGACACGCAAGCGCACGAAATATCGAACGAGGGGTGAATGGAGAAAGGTGTTCTGCTACCTACACTCCCTCGACTACCACTCGTCCACAGAACCAAATGAACTCATACCATTTGCAGCAGCGTGGGTGCAGCAGTAGATGATCTCACTAATTCTGGTAGAGACAGCAAGACACATATCGCAGGATATCTCTTATATGTGCAGTCTAAATAGGGATACAAAGGAAACACAGGGTTCACAGAGGGAAGAAAGAAGCGTGGAGTTCTCAGAGGGGGAAATTGGAGACCGGGGAAGGGTGAAGTGGGAGGTTGGGATTCAGAGAAACACACTTAACTTACCAAAAAGTGCTCATCAAGGGCGACCCCCCCAAAAGCACAGGGAACGCTGCAAAACATTCCTCAATCAACTAACAGGGCAAAGAATCTGAAACGCTACGGGTACAGCTACGTTTATAATTGCATCAAGCGGCTGTAGAACTCAGCAGACGCAACACTGTATATAAACTATGCTGAGAGGGAAAAGGATTGCTCAACGACAAGGCAAAGAAGGGGTTAAGAAACGCCTAGTCTGTTACCTCAGGCCTCTGTGACATCGGCCGGTGTCACACCCCTGGAGCCTCAGCAGGCCTGGGTCCCACGGCTGGAGTATGCTGCTGCTGAGGGAACAAGGTAGCAGGACGTGCCACCTGACCAGCGGCCCCTCGGACCTCTACTGCCCATTCTCCCCTGCGTGGTACCACAATGTCCCGATCCAACGTGGCCCTCCTACAGGTAAGCAAAGCCTGGTGCACCCAGATGATGGTGGAGCAGCTGAGAGGGAAGAGCTGTGAAGAAACGGGATCTCCACAGTTCCTGCTAGGCAGGTTCCCACCTCCAGCCCACTTCCTTAGAGTCGACCCACCTGCAAACCACGGCACCCTCCGAGTAGCCCACTTGCAAGTCTTGCGATAGGCCTGGGGTGGGGCAGTGCAGGTTAAGGGGCAGGAGGCGAGCATACGCAAGCCCTGGGGTGTGTGCTTAGCCACGTTCGACTCCCCATTTCCAAACCAACACCGAGACCCCCGCTAAGGCTTTGTTTCCCCAAGTTACCGGAGAGAACGCGGAGCAGTGCTGCCGCCTTGTGGCACACTGCCGTAACAACCTTACAAACTGTGCCGAAGGGCTCCTATCATTCACAAGGCCTGCGGCCGGCGGCTTTGCAAACACAACCCTGCCCTCAAGAAATATCCTGGGCTCGGTAATCTGAAACGAATTCAAATCAGGCCCGACTCTCAGGCAGAAACCTTACAAGACCTCAGTGGTACTCACGCGCGTTTTAGAAAACAGCACATTCAAATGAAAAGATGCTCAGCATCTGTCTTGATTAGAGAGTGCAAGGGAAGCTAGACGAGGGTTTCCCTGGCTGCAGTCCTCACAAACCCTAAAAGCGTAAGTGCTCAAGAGGGCATGCCCAACAGGGAAGCCTACTATTGCTGTGGCTGGCATTGTAAATTGGTAACAGCCGGTAGGAAGATCAGTAGGCAAGTTCCTTACCAGACTAAACACTGGAGGGACCACGAGATTGGGCAACCCCGCTGCAGGTCGGATAACCAGAGACTAGCATCATTGGAAGGAAGCACTTGCACCCCAGCGGTCGTTGTGGTACCCTTTACCACAGCCGAGACACGCAAGCGCACGAAATATCGAACGAGGGGTGAATGGAGAAAGGTGTTCTGCTACCTACACTCCCTCGACTACCACTCGTCCACAGAACCAAATGAACTCATACCATTTGCAGCAGCGAGGGTGCAGCAGTAGATGATCTCACTAATTCTGGTAGAGACAGCAAGACACATATCGCAGGATATCTCTTATATGTGCAGTCTAAATAGGGATACAAAGGAAACACAGGGTTCACAGAGGGAAGAAAGAAGCGTGGAGTTCTCAGAGGGGGAAATTGGAGACCGGGGAAGGGTGAAGTGGGAGGTTGGGATTCAGAGAAACACACCTAACTTATCAAAAAGTGCTCATCAAGGGCGACCCCCCCAAAAGCACAGGGAACGCTGCAAAACATTCCTCAATCAACTAACAGGGCAAAGAATCTGAAACGCTACGGGTACAGCTACGTTTATAATTGCATCAAGCGGCTGTAGAACTCAGCAGACGCAACACTGTATGTAAACTATGCTGAGAGGGAAAAGGATTGCTCAACGACAAGGCAAAGAAGGGGTTAAGAAACGCCTAGTCTGTTACCTCAGGCCTCTGTGACATCGGCCGGTGTCACACCCCTGGAGCCTCAGCAGGCCTGGGTCCCACGGCTGGAGTATGCTGCTGCTGAGGGAACAAGGTAGCAGGACGTGCCACCTGACCAGCGGCCCCTCGGACCTCTACTGCCCATTCTCCCCTGCGTGGTACCACAATGTCCCGATCCAACGTGGCCCTCCTACAGGTAAGTAAAGCCTGGTGCACCCAGATGATGGTGGAGCAGCTGAGAGGGAAGAGCTGTGAAGAAACGGGATCTCCACAGTTCCTGCTAGGCAGGTTCCCACCTCCAGCCCACTTCCTTAGAGTCGACCCACCTGCAAACCACGGCACCCTCCGAGTAGCCCACTTGCAAGTCTTGCGATAGGCCTGGGGTGGGGCAGTGCAGGTTAAGGGGCAGGAGGCGAGCATACGCAAGCCCTGGGGTGTGTGCTTAGCCACGTTCGACTCCCCATTTCCAAACCAACACCGAGACCCCCGCTAAGGCTTTGTTTCCCCAAGTTACCGGAGAGAAAACGGAACAGTGCTGCCGCCTTGTGGCACACTGCCGTAACAACCTTACAAACTGTGCCGAAGGGCTCCTATCATTCACAAGGCCTGCGGCCGGCGGCTTTGCAAACACAACCCTGCCCTCAAGAAATATCCTGGGCTAGGTAATCTGAAACGAATTCAAATCAGGCCCGACTCTCAGGCAGAAACCTTACAAGACCTCAGTGGTACTCACGCGCGTTTTAGAAAACAGCACATTCAAATGAAAAGATGCTCAGCATCTGTCTTGATTAGAGAGTGCAAGGGAAGCTAGACGAGGGTTTCCCTGGCTGCAGTCCTCACAAACCCTAAAAGCGTAAGTGCTCAAGAGGGCATGCCCAACAGAGAAGCCTACTATTGCTGTGGCTGGCATTGTAAATTGGTAACAGCCGGTAGGAGGATCAGTAGGCAAGTTCCTTACCAGACTAAACACTGGAGGGACCACGAGATTGGGCAACCCCGCTGCAGGTCGGATAACCAGAGACTAGCATCATTGGAAGGAAGCACTTGCACCCCAGCGGTCGTTGTGGTACCCTTTACCACAGCCGAGACACGCAAGCGCACGAAATATCGAACGAGGGGTGAATGGAGAAAGGTGTTCTGCTACCTACACTCCCTCGACTACCACTCGTCCACAGAACCAAATGAACTCATACCATTTGCAGCAGCGTGGGTGCAGCAGTAGATGATCTCACTAATTCTGGTAGAGACAGCAAGACACATATCGCAGGATATCTCTTATATGTGCAGTCTAAATAGGGATACAAAGGAAACACAGGGTTCACAGAGGGAAGAAAGAAGCGTGGAGTTCTCAGAGGGGGAAATTGGAGACCGGGGAAGGGTGAAGTGGGAGGTTGGGATTCAGAGAAACACACTTAACTTATCAAAAAGTGCTCATCAAGGGCGACCCCCCCAAAAGCACAGGGAACGCTGCAAAACATTCCTCAATCAACTAACAGGGCAAAGAATCTGAAACGCTACGGGTACAGCTACGTTTATAATTGCATCAAGCGGCTGTAGAACTCAGCAGACGCAACACTGTATGTAAACTATGCTGAGAGGGAAAAGGATTGCTCAACGACAAGGCAAAGAAGGGGTTAAGAAACGCCTAGTCTGTTACCTCAGGCCTCTGTGACATCGGCCGGTGTCACACCCCTGGAGCCTCAGCAGGCCTGGGTCCCACGGCTGGAGTATGCTGCTGCTGAGGGAACAAGGTAGCAGGACGTGCCACCTGACCAGCGGCCCCTCGGACCTCTACTGCCCATTCTCCCCTGCATGGTACCACAATGTCCCCATCCAACGTGGCCCTCCTACAGGTAAGCAAAGCCTGGTGCACCCACATGATGGTGGAGCAGCTGAGAGGGAAGAGCTGTGAAGAAACGGGATCTCCACAGTTCCTGCTAGGCAGGTTCCCACCTCCAGCCCACTTCCTTAGAGTCGACCCACCTGCAAACCACGGCACCCTCCGAGTAGCCCACTTGCAAGTCTTGCGATAGGCCTGGGGTGGGGCAGTGCAGGTTAAGGGGCAGGAGGCGAGCATACGCAAGCCCTGGGGTGTGTGTTTAGCCACGTTCGACTCCCCATTTCCAAACCAACACCGAGACCCCCGCTAAGGCTTTGTTCCCCCAAGTTACCGGAGAGAAAACGGAGCAGTGCTGCCGCCTTGTGGCACACTGCCGTAACAACCTTACAAACTGTGCCGAAGGGCTCCTATCATTCACAAGGCCTGCGGCCGGCGGCTTTGCAAACACAACCCTGCCCTCAAGAAATATCCTGGGCTTGGTAATCTGAAACGAATTCAAATCAGGCCCGACTCTCAGGCAGAAACCTTACAAGACCTCAGTGGTACTCACGCGCGTTTTAGAAAACAGCACATTCAAATGAAAAGATGCTCAGCATCTGTCTTGATTAGAGAGTGCAAGGGAAGCTAGACGAGGGTTTCCCTGGCTGCAGTCCTCACAAACCCTAAAAGCGTAAGTGCTCAAGAGGGCATGCCCAACAGGGAAGCCTACTATTGCTGTGGCTGGCATTGTAAATTGGTAACAGCCGGTAGGAAGATCAGTAGGCAAGTTCCTTACCAGACTAAACACTGGAGGGACCACGAGATTGGGCAACCCCGTTGCAGGTCGGATAACCAGAGACTAGCATCATTGGAAGGAAGCACTTGCACCCCAGCGGTCGTTGTGGTACCCTTTACCACAGCCGAGACACGCAAGCGCACGAAATATCGAACGAGGGGTGAATGGAGAAAGGTGTTCTGCTACCTACACTCCCTCGACTACCACTCGTCCACAGAACCAAATGAACTCATACCATTTGCAGCAGCGTGGGTGCAGCAGTAGATGATCTCACTAATTCTGGTAGAGACAGCAAGACACATATCGCAGGATATCTCTTATATGTGCAGTCTAAATAGGGATACAAAGGAAACACAGGGTTCACAGAGGGAAGAAAGAAGCGTGGAGTTCTCAGAGGGGGAAATTGGAGACCGGGGAAGGGTGAAGTGGGAGGTTGGGATTCAGAGAAACACACTTAACTTACCAAAAAGTGCTCATCAAGGGCGACCCCCCCAAAAGCACAGGGAACGCTGCAAAACATTCCTCAATCAACTAACAGGGCAAAGAATCTGAAACGCTACGGGTACAGCTACGTTTATAATTGCATCAAGCGGCTGTAGAACTCAGCAGACGCAACACTGTATATAAACTATGCTGAGAGGGAAAAGGATTGCTCAACGACAAGGCAAAGAAGGGGTTAAGAAACGCCTAGTCTGTTACCTCAGGCCTCTGTGACATCGGCCGGTGTCACACCCCTGGAGCCTCAGCAGGCCTGGGTCCCACGGCTGGAGTATGCTGCTGCTGAGGGAACAAGGTAGCAGGACGTGCCACCTGACCAGCGGCCCCTCGGACCTCTACTGCCCATTCTCCCCTGCGTGGTACCACAATGTCCCGATCCAACGTGGCCCTCCTACAGGTAAGCAAAGCCTGGTGCACCCAGATGATGGTGGAGCAGCTGAGAGGGAAGAGCTGTGAAGAAACGGGATCTCCACAGTTCCTGCTAGGCAGGTTCCCACCTCCAGCCCACTTCCTTAGAGTCGACCCACCTGCAAACCACGGCACCCTCCGAGTAGCCCACTTGCAAGTCTTGCGATAGGCCTGGGGTGGGGCAGTGCAGGTTAAGGGGCAGGAGGCGAGCATACGCAAGCCCTGGGGTGTGTGCTTAGCCACGTTCGACTCCCCATTTCCAAACCAACACCGAGACCCCCGCTAAGGCTTTGTTTCCCCAAGTTACCGGAGAGAACGCGGAGCAGTGCTGCCGCCTTGTGGCACACTGCCGTAACAACCTTACAAACTGTGCCGAAGGGCTCCTATCATTCACAAGGCCTGCGGCCGGCGGCTTTGCAAACACAACCCTGCCCTCAAGAAATATCCTGGGCTCGGTAATCTGAAACGAATTCAAATCAGGCCCGACTCTCAGGCAGAAACCTTACAAGACCTCAGTGGTACTCACGCGCGTTTTAGAAAACAGCACATTCAAATGAAAAGATGCTCAGCATCTGTCTTGATTAGAGAGTGCAAGGGAAGCTAGACGAGGGTTTCCCTGGCTGCAGTCCTCACAAACCCTAAAAGCGTAAGTGCTCAAGAGGGCATGCCCAACAGGGAAGCCTACTATTGCTGTGGCTGGCATTGTAAATTGGTAACAGCCGGTAGGAAGATCAGTAGGCAAGTTCCTTACCAGACTAAACACTGGAGGGACCACGAGATTGGGCAACCCCGCTGCAGGTCGGATAACCAGAGACTAGCATCATTGGAAGGAAGCACTTGCACCCCAGCGGTCGTTGTGGTACCCTTTACCACAGCCGAGACACGCAAGCGCACGAAATATCGAACGAGGGGTGAATGGAGAAAGGTGTTCTGCTACCTACACTCCCTCGACTACCACTCGTCCACAGAACCAAATGAACTCATACCATTTGCAGCAGCGAGGGTGCAGCAGTAGATGATCTCACTAATTCTGGTAGAGACAGCAAGACACATATCGCAGGATATCTCTTATATGTGCAGTCTAAATAGGGATACAAAGGAAACACAGGGTTCACAGAGGGAAGAAAGAAGCGTGGAGTTCTCAGAGGGGGAAATTGGAGACCGGGGAAGGGTGAAGTGGGAGGTTGGGATTCAGAGAAACACACCTAACTTATCAAAAAGTGCTCATCAAGGGCGACCCCCCCAAAAGCACAGGGAACGCTGCAAAACATTCCTCAATCAACTAACAGGGCAAAGAATCTGAAACGCTACGGGTACAGCTACGTTTATAATTGCATCAAGCGGCTGTAGAACTCAGCAGACGCAACACTGTATGTAAACTATGCTGAGAGGGAAAAGGATTGCTCAACGACAAGGCAAAGAAGGGGTTAAGAAACGCCTAGTCTGTTACCTCAGGCCTCTGTGACATCGGCCGGTGTCACACCCCTGGAGCCTCAGCAGGCCTGGGTCCCACGGCTGGAGTATGCTGCTGCTGAGGGAACAAGGTAGCAGGACGTGCCACCTGACCAGCGGCCCCTCGGACCTCTACTGCCCATTCTCCCCTGCGTGGTACCACAATGTCCCGATCCAACGTGGCCCTCCTACAGGTAAGCAAAGCCTGGTGCACCCAGATGATGGTGGAGCAGCTGAGAGGGAAGAGCTGTGAAGAAACGGGATCTCCACAGTTCCTGCTAGGCAGGTTCCCACCTCCAGCCCACTTCCTTAGAGTCGACCCACCTGCAAACCACGGCACCCTCCGAGTAGCCCACTTGCAAGTCTTGCGATAGGCCTGGGGTGGGGCAGTGCAGGTTAAGGGGCAGGAGGCGAGCATACGCAAGCCCTGGGGTGTGTGCTTAGCCACGTTCGACTCCCCATTTCCAAACCAACACCGAGACCCCCGCTAAGGCTTTGTTTCCCCAAGTTACCGGAGAGAAAACGGAACAGTGCTGCCGCCTTGTGGCACACTGCCGTAACAACCTTACAAACTGTGCCGAAGGGCTCCTATCATTCACAAGGCCTGCGGCCGGCGGCTTTGCAAACACAACCCTGCCCTCAAGAAATATCCTGGGCTAGGTAATCTGAAACGAATTCAAATCAGGCCCGACTCTCAGGCAGAAACCTTACAAGACCTCAGTGGTACTCACGCGCGTTTTAGAAAACAGCACATTCAAATGAAAAGATGCTCAGCATCTGTCTTGATTAGAGAGTGCAAGGGAAGCTAGACGAGGGTTTCCCTGGCTGCAGTCCTCACAAACCCTAAAAGCGTAAGTGCTCAAGAGGGCATGCCCAACAGAGAAGCCTACTATTGCTGTGGCTGGCATTGTAAATTGGTAACAGCCGGTAGGAGGATCAGTAGGCAAGTTCCTTACCAGACTAAACACTGGAGGGACCACGAGATTGGGCAACCCCGCTGCAGGTCGGATAACCAGAGACTAGCATCATTGGAAGGAAGCACTTGCACCCCAGCGGTCGTTGTGGTACCCTTTACCACAGCCGAGACACGCAAGCGCACGAAATATCGAACGAGGGGTGAATGGAGAAAGGTGTTCTGCTACCTACACTCCCTCGACTACCACTCGTCCACAGAACCAAATGAACTCATACCATTTGCAGCAGCGTGGGTGCAGCAGTAGATGATCTCACTAATTCTGGTAGAGACAGCAAGACACATATCGCAGGATATCTCTTATATGTGCAGTCTAAATAGGGATACAAAGGAAACACAGGGTTCACAGAGGGAAGAAAGAAGCGTGGAGTTCTCAGAGGGGGAAATTGGAGACCGGGGAAGGGTGAAGTGGGAGGTTGGGATTCAGAGAAACACACTTAACTTATCAAAAAGTGCTCATCAAGGGCGACCCCCCCAAAAGCACAGGGAACGCTGCAAAACATTCCTCAATCAACTAACAGGGCAAAGAATCTGAAACGCTACGGGTACAGCTACGTTTATAATTGCATCAAGCGGCTGTAGAACTCAGCAGACGCAACACTGTATGTAAACTATGCTGAGAGGGAAAAGGATTGCTCAACGACAAGGCAAAGAAGGGGTTAAGAAACGCCTAGTCTGTTACCTCAGGCCTCTGTGACATCGGCCGGTGTCACACCCCTGGAGCCTCAGCAGGCCTGGGTCCCACGGCTGGAGTATGCTGCTGCTGAGGGAACAAGGTAGCAGGACGTGCCACCTGACCAGCGGCCCCTCGGACCTCTACTGCCCATTCTCCCCTGCATGGTACCACAATGTCCCCATCCAACGTGGCCCTCCTACAGGTAAGCAAAGCCTGGTGCACCCACATGATGGTGGAGCAGCTGAGAGGGAAGAGCTGTGAAGAAACGGGATCTCCACAGTTCCTGCTAGGCAGGTTCCCACCTCCAGCCCACTTCCTTAGAGTCGACCCACCTGCAAACCACGGCACCCTCCGAGTAGCCCACTTGCAAGTCTTGCGATAGGCCTGGGGTGGGGCAGTGCAGGTTAAGGGGCAGGAGGCGAGCATACGCAAGCCCTGGGGTGTGTGTTTAGCCACGTTCGACTCCCCATTTCCAAACCAACACCGAGACCCCCGCTAAGGCTTTGTTCCCCCAAGTTACCGGAGAGAAAACGGAGCAGTGCTGCCGCCTTGTGGCACACTGCCGTAACAACCTTACAAACTGTGCCGAAGGGCTCCTATCATTCACAAGGCCTGCGGCCGGCGGCTTTGCAAACACAACCCTGCCCTCAAGAAATATCCTGGGCTTGGTAATCTGAAACGAATTCAAATCAGGCCCGACTCTCAGGCAGAAACCTTACAAGACCTCAGTGGTACTCACGCGCGTTTTAGAAAACAGCACATTCAAATGAAAAGATGCTCAGCATCTGTCTTGATTAGAGAGTGCAAGGGAAGCTAGACGAGGGTTTCCCTGGCTGCAGTCCTCACAAACCCTAAAAGCGTAAGTGCTCAAGAGGGCATGCCCAACAGGGAAGCCTACTATTGCTGTGGCTGGCATTGTAAATTGGTAACAGCCGGTAGGAAGATCAGTAGGCAAGTTCCTTACCAGACTAAACACTGGAGGGACCACGAGATTGGGCAACCCCGTTGCAGGTCGGATAACCAGAGACTAGCATCATTGGAAGGAAGCACTTGCACCCCAGCGGTCGTTGTGGTACCCTTTACCACAGCCGAGACACGCAAGCGCACGAAATATCGAACGAGGGGTGAATGGAGAAAGGTGTTCTGCTACCTACACTCCCTCGACTACCACTCGTCCACAGAACCAAATGAACTCATACCATTTGCAGCAGCGTGGGTGCAGCAGTAGATGATCTCACTAATTCTGGTAGAGACAGCAAGACACATATCGCAGGATATCTCTTATATGTGCAGTCTAAATAGGGATACAAAGGAAACACAGGGTTCACAGAGGGAAGAAAGAAGCGTGGAGTTCTCAGAGGGGGAAATTGGAGACCGGGGAAGGGTGAAGTGGGAGGTTGGGATTCAGAGAAACACACTTAACTTACCAAAAAGTGCTCATCAAGGGCGACCCCCCCAAAAGCACAGGGAACGCTGCAAAACATTCCTCAATCAACTAACAGGGCAAAGAATCTGAAACGCTACGGGTACAGCTACGTTTATAATTGCATCAAGCGGCTGTAGAACTCAGCAGACGCAACACTGTATATAAACTATGCTGAGAGGGAAAAGGATTGCTCAACGACAAGGCAAAGAAGGGGTTAAGAAACGCCTAGTCTGTTACCTCAGGCCTCTGTGACATCGGCCGGTGTCACACCCCTGGAGCCTCAGCAGGCCTGGGTCCCACGGCTGGAGTATGCTGCTGCTGAGGGAACAAGGTAGCAGGACGTGCCACCTGACCAGCGGCCCCTCGGACCTCTACTGCCCATTCTCCCCTGCGTGGTACCACAATGTCCCGATCCAACGTGGCCCTCCTACAGGTAAGCAAAGCCTGGTGCACCCAGATGATGGTGGAGCAGCTGAGAGGGAAGAGCTGTGAAGAAACGGGATCTCCACAGTTCCTGCTAGGCAGGTTCCCACCTCCAGCCCACTTCCTTAGAGTCGACCCACCTGCAAACCACGGCACCCTCCGAGTAGCCCACTTGCAAGTCTTGCGATAGGCCTGGGGTGGGGCAGTGCAGGTTAAGGGGCAGGAGGCGAGCATACGCAAGCCCTGGGGTGTGTGCTTAGCCACGTTCGACTCCCCATTTCCAAACCAACACCGAGACCCCCGCTAAGGCTTTGTTTCCCCAAGTTACCGGAGAGAACGCGGAGCAGTGCTGCCGCCTTGTGGCACACTGCCGTAACAACCTTACAAACTGTGCCGAAGGGCTCCTATCATTCACAAGGCCTGCGGCCGGCGGCTTTGCAAACACAACCCTGCCCTCAAGAAATATCCTGGGCTCGGTAATCTGAAACGAATTCAAATCAGGCCCGACTCTCAGGCAGAAACCTTACAAGACCTCAGTGGTACTCACGCGCGTTTTAGAAAACAGCACATTCAAATGAAAAGATGCTCAGCATCTGTCTTGATTAGAGAGTGCAAGGGAAGCTAGACGAGGGTTTCCCTGGCTGCAGTCCTCACAAACCCTAAAAGCGTAAGTGCTCAAGAGGGCATGCCCAACAGGGAAGCCTACTATTGCTGTGGCTGGCATTGTAAATTGGTAACAGCCGGTAGGAAGATCAGTAGGCAAGTTCCTTACCAGACTAAACACTGGAGGGACCACGAGATTGGGCAACCCCGCTGCAGGTCGGATAACCAGAGACTAGCATCATTGGAAGGAAGCACTTGCACCCCAGCGGTCGTTGTGGTACCCTTTACCACAGCCGAGACACGCAAGCGCACGAAATATCGAACGAGGGGTGAATGGAGAAAGGTGTTCTGCTACCTACACTCCCTCGACTACCACTCGTCCACAGAACCAAATGAACTCATACCATTTGCAGCAGCGAGGGTGCAGCAGTAGATGATCTCACTAATTCTGGTAGAGACAGCAAGACACATATCGCAGGATATCTCTTATATGTGCAGTCTAAATAGGGATACAAAGGAAACACAGGGTTCACAGAGGGAAGAAAGAAGCGTGGAGTTCTCAGAGGGGGAAATTGGAGACCGGGGAAGGGTGAAGTGGGAGGTTGGGATTCAGAGAAACACACCTAACTTATCAAAAAGTGCTCATCAAGGGCGACCCCCCCAAAAGCACAGGGAACGCTGCAAAACATTCCTCAATCAACTAACAGGGCAAAGAATCTGAAACGCTACGGGTACAGCTACGTTTATAATTGCATCAAGCGGCTGTAGAACTCAGCAGACGCAACACTGTATGTAAACTATGCTGAGAGGGAAAAGGATTGCTCAACGACAAGGCAAAGAAGGGGTTAAGAAACGCCTAGTCTGTTACCTCAGGCCTCTGTGACATCGGCCGGTGTCACACCCCTGGAGCCTCAGCAGGCCTGGGTCCCACGGCTGGAGTATGCTGCTGCTGAGGGAACAAGGTAGCAGGACGTGCCACCTGACCAGCGGCCCCTCGGACCTCTACTGCCCATTCTCCCCTGCGTGGTACCACAATGTCCCGATCCAACGTGGCCCTCCTACAGGTAAGTAAAGCCTGGTGCACCCAGATGATGGTGGAGCAGCTGAGAGGGAAGAGCTGTGAAGAAACGGGATCTCCACAGTTCCTGCTAGGCAGGTTCCCACCTCCAGCCCACTTCCTTAGAGTCGACCCACCTGCAAACCACGGCACCCTCCGAGTAGCCCACTTGCAAGTCTTGCGATAGGCCTGGGGTGGGGCAGTGCAGGTTAAGGGGCAGGAGGCGAGCATACGCAAGCCCTGGGGTGTGTGCTTAGCCACGTTCGACTCCCCATTTCCAAACCAACACCGAGACCCCCGCTAAGGCTTTGTTTCCCCAAGTTACCGGAGAGAAAACGGAACAGTGCTGCCGCCTTGTGGCACACTGCCGTAACAACCTTACAAACTGTGCCGAAGGGCTCCTATCATTCACAAGGCCTGCGGCCGGCGGCTTTGCAAACACAACCCTGCCCTCAAGAAATATCCTGGGCTAGGTAATCTGAAACGAATTCAAATCAGGCCCGACTCTCAGGCAGAAACCTTACAAGACCTCAGTGGTACTCACGCGCGTTTTAGAAAACAGCACATTCAAATGAAAAGATGCTCAGCATCTGTCTTGATTAGAGAGTGCAAGGGAAGCTAGACGAGGGTTTCCCTGGCTGCAGTCCTCACAAACCCTAAAAGCGTAAGTGCTCAAGAGGGCATGCCCAACAGAGAAGCCTACTATTGCTGTGGCTGGCATTGTAAATTGGTAACAGCCGGTAGGAAGATCAGTAGGCAAGTTCCTTACCAGACTAAACACTGGAGGGACCACGAGATTGGGCAACCCCGTTGGAGGTCGGATAAACAGAGACTAGCATCATTGGAAGGAAGCACTTGCACCCCAGCGGTCGTTGTGGTACCCTTTACCACAGCCGAGACACGCAAGCGCACGAAATATCGAACGAGGGGTGAATGGAGAAAGGTGTTCTGCTACCTATACTCCCTCGACTACCACTCGTCCACAGAACCAAATGAACTCATACCATTTGCAGCAGCGTGGGTGCAGCAGTAGATGATCTCACTAATTCTGGTAGAGACAGCAAGACACATATCGCAGGATATCTCTTATATGTGCAGTCTAAATAGGGATACAAAGGAAACACAGGATTCACAGAGGGAAGAAAGAAGCGTGGAGTTCTCAGAGGGGGAAATTGGAGACCGGGGAAGGGTGAAGTGGGAGGTTGGGATTCAGAGAAACACACTTAACTTATCAAAAAGTGCTCATCAAGGGCGACCCCCCCAAAAGCACAGGGAACGCTGCAAAACATTCCTCAATCAACTAACAGGGCAAAGAATCTGAAACGCTACGGGTACAGCTACGTTTATAATTGCATCAAGCGGCTGTAGAACTCAGCAGACTCAACACTGTATGTAAACTATGCTGAGAGGGAAAAGGATTGCTCAACGACAAGGCAAAGAAGGGGTTAAGAAACGCCTAGTCTGTTACCTCAGGCCTCTGTGACATCGGCCGGTGTCACACCCCTGGAGCCTCAGCAGGCCTGGGTCCCACGGCTGGAGTATGCTGCTGCTGAGGGAACAAGGTAGCAGGACGTGCCACCTGACCAGCGGCCCCTCGGACCTCTACTGCCCATTCTCCCCTGCGTGGTACCACAATGTCCCGATCCAACGTGGCCCTCCTACAGGTAAGCAAAGCCTGGTGCACCCAGATGATGGTGGAGCAGCTGAGAGGGAAGAGCTGTGAGGAAACGGGATCTCCATAGCTCCTGCTAGGCAGGTTCCCACCTCTAGCCCACTTCCTTAGAGTCGACCCACCTGCGAACCACGGCACCCTCCGAGTAGCCCACTTGCAAGTCTTGCGATATGCCTGGGGTGGGGCAGTGCAGGTTAAGGGGCAGGAGGCGAGCATACGCAAGCCCTGGGGTGTGCGCTTAGCCACGTTCGACTCCCCATTTCCAATCCAACACCGGGAGCCCCGCAATGGCTTTGTTTCCCCAAGTTACCGGAGAGAACGCGGAGCAGTGCTGCCGCCTTGTGGCACACTGCCGTAACAACCTTACAAACTGTGCCGAAGGGCTCCTATCATTCACAAGGCCTGCGGCCGGCGGCTTTGCAAACACAACCCTGCCCTCAAGAAATATCCTGGGCTCGGTAATCTGAAACGAATTCAAATCAGGCCCGACTCTCAGGCAGAAACCTTACAAGACCTCAGTGGTACTCACGCGCGTTTTAGAAAACAGCACATTCAAATGAAAAGATGCTCAGCATCTGTCTTGATTAGAGAGTGCAAGGGAAGCTAGACGAGGGTTTCCCTGGCTGCAGTCCTCACAAACCCTAAAAGCGTAAGTGCTCAAGAGGGCATGCCCAACAGGGAAGCCTACTATTGCTGTGGCTGGCATTGTAAATTGGTAACAGCCGGTAGGAAGATCAGTAGGCAAGTTCCTTACCAGACTAAACACTGGAGGGACCACGAGATTGGGCAACCCCGCTGCAGGTCGGATAACCAGAGACTAGCATCATTGGAAGGAAGCACTTGCACCCCAGCGGTCGTTGTGGTACCCTTTACCACAGCCGAGACACGCAAGCGCACGAAATATCGAACGAGGGGTGAATGGAGAAAGGTGTTCTGCTACCTACACTCCCTCGACTACCACTCGTCCACAGAACCAAATGAACTCATACCATTTGCAGCAGCGAGGGTGCAGCAGTAGATGATCTCACTAATTCTGGTAGAGACAGCAAGACACATATCGCAGGATATCTCTTATATGTGCAGTCTAAATAGGGATACAAAGGAAACACAGGGTTCACAGAGGGAAGAAAGAAGCGTGGAGTTCTCAGAGGGGGAAATTGGAGACCGGGGAAGGGTGAAGTGGGAGGTTGGGATTCAGAGAAACACACCTAACTTATCAAAAAGTGCTCATCAAGGGCGACCCCCCCAAAAGCACAGGGAACGCTGCAAAACATTCCTCAATCAACTAACAGGGCAAAGAATCTGAAACGCTACGGGTACAGCTACGTTTATAATTGCATCAAGCGGCTGTAGAACTCAGCAGACGCAACACTGTATGTAAACTATGCTGAGAGGGAAAAGGATTGCTCAACGACAAGGCAAAGAAGGGGTTAAGAAACGCCTAGTCTGTTACCTCAGGCCTCTGTGACATCGGCCGGTGTCACACCCCTGGAGCCTCAGCAGGCCTGGGTCCCACGGCTGGAGTATGCTGCTGCTGAGGGAACAAGGTAGCAGGACGTGCCACCTGACCAGCGGCCCCTCGGACCTCTACTGCCCATTCTCCCCTGCGTGGTACCACAATGTCCCGATCCAACGTGGCCCTCCTACAGGTAAGTAAAGCCTGGTGCACCCAGATGATGGTGGAGCAGCTGAGAGGGAAGAGCTGTGAAGAAACGGGATCTCCACAGTTCCTGCTAGGCAGGTTCCCACCTCCAGCCCACTTCCTTAGAGTCGACCCACCTGCAAACCACGGCACCCTCCGAGTAGCCCACTTGCAAGTCTTGCGATAGGCCTGGGGTGGGGCAGTGCAGGTTAAGGGGCAGGAGGCGAGCATACGCAAGCCCTGGGGTGTGTGCTTAGCCACGTTCGACTCCCCATTTCCAAACCAACACCGAGACCCCCGCTAAGGCTTTGTTTCCCCAAGTTACCGGAGAGAAAACGGAGCAGTGCTGCCGCCTTGTGGCACACTGCCGTAACAACCTTACAAACTGTGCCGAAGGGCTCCTATCATTCACAAGGCCTGCGGCCGGCGGTTTTGCAAACACAACCCTGCCCTCAAGAAATATCCTGGGCTAGGTAATCTGAAACGAATTCAAATCAGGCCCGACTCTCAGGCAGAAACCTTACAAGACCTCAGTGGTACTCACGCGCGTTTTAGAAAACAGCACATTCAAATGAAAAGATGCTCAGCATCTGTCTTGATTAGAGAGTGCAAGGGAAGCTAGACGAGGGTTTCCCTGGCTGCAGTCCTCACAAACCCTAAAAGCGTAAGTGCTCAAGAGGGCATGCCCAACAGAGAAGCCTACTATTGCTGTGGCTGGCATTGTAAATTGGTAACAGCCGGTAGGAGGATCAGTAGGCAAGTTCCTTACCAGACTAAACACTGGAGGGACCACGAGATTGGGCAACCCCGCTGCAGGTCGGATAACCAGAGACTAGCATCATTGGAAGGAAGCACTTGCACCCCAGCGGTCGTTGTGGTACCCTTTACCACAGCCGAGACACGCAAGCGCACGAAATATCGAACGAGGGGTGAATGGAGAAAGGTGTTCTGCTACCTACACTCCCTCGACTACCACTCGTCCACAGAACCAAATGAACTCATACCATTTGCAGCAGCGTGGGTGCAGCAGTAGATGATCTCACTAATTCTGGTAGAGACAGCAAGACACATATCGCAGGATATCTCTTATATGTGCAGTCTAAATAGGGATACAAAGGAAACACAGGGTTCACAGAGGGAAGAAAGAAGCGTGGAGTTCTCAGAGGGGGAAATTGGAGACCGGGGAAGGGTGAAGTGGGAGGTTGGGATTCAGAGAAACACACTTAACTTATCAAAAAGTGCTCATCAAGGGCGACCCCCCCAAAAGCACAGGGAACGCTGCAAAACATTCCTCAATCAACTAACAGGGCAAAGAATCTGAAACGCTACGGGTACAGCTACGTTTATAATTGCATCAAGCGGCTGTAGAACTCAGCAGACGCAACACTGTATGTAAACTATGCTGAGAGGGAAAAGGATTGCTCAACGACAAGGCAAAGAAGGGGTTAAGAAACGCCTAGTCTGTTACCTCAGGCCTCTGTGACATCGGCCGGTGTCACACCCCTGGAGCCTCAGCAGGCCTGGGTCCCACGGCTGGAGTATGCTGCTGCTGAGGGAACAAGGTAGCAGGACGTGCCACCTGACCAGCGGCCCCTCGGACCTCTACTGCCCATTCTCCCCTGCATGGTACCACAATGTCCCCATCCAACGTGGCCCTCCTACAGGTAAGCAAAGCCTGGTGCACCCACATGATGGTGGAGCAGCTGAGAGGGAAGAGCTGTGAAGAAACGGGATCTCCACAGTTCCTGCTAGGCAGGTTCCCACCTCCAGCCCACTTCCTTAGAGTCGACCCACCTGCAAACCACGGCACCCTCCGAGTAGCCCACTTGCAAGTCTTGCGATAGGCCTGGGGTGGGGCAGTGCAGGTTAAGGGGCAGGAGGCGAGCATACGCAAGCCCTGGGGTGTGTGCTTAGCCACGTTCGACTCCCCATTTCCAAACCAACACCGAGACCCCCGCTAAGGCTTTGTTTCCCCAAGTTACCGGAGAGAACGCGGAGCAGTGCTGCCGCCTTGTGGCACACTGCCGTAACAACCTTACAAACTGTGCCGAAGGGCTCCTATCATTCACAAGGCCTGCGGCCGGCGGCTTTGCAAACACAACCCTGCCCTCAAGAAATATCCTGGGCTCGGTAATCTGAAACGAATTCAAATCAGGCCCGACTCTCAGGCAGAAACCTTACAAGACCTCAGTGGTACTCACGCGCGTTTTAGAAAACAGCACATTCAAATGAAAAGATGCTCAGCATCTGTCTTGATTAGAGAGTGCAAGGGAAGCTAGACGAGGGTTTCCCTGGCTGCAGTCCTCACAAACCCTAAAAGCGTAAGTGCTCAAGAGGGCATGCCCAACAGGGAAGCCTACTATTGCTGTGGCTGGCATTGTAAATTGGTAACAGCCGGTAGGAAGATCAGTAGGCAAGTTCCTTACCAGACTAAACACTGGAGGGACCACGAGATTGGGCAACCCCGTTGCAGGTCGGATAAACAGAGACTAGCATCATTGGAAGGAAGCACTTGCACCCCAGCGGTCGTTGTGGTACCCTTTACCACAGCCGAGACACGCAAGCGCACGAAATATCGAACGAGGGGTGAATGGAGAAAGGTGTTCTGCTACCTACACTCCCTCGACTACCACTCGTCCACAGAACCAAATGAACTCATACCATTTGCAGCAGCGTGGGTGCAGCAGTAGATGATCTCACTAATTCTGGTAGAGACAGCAAGACACATATCGCAGGATATCTCTTATATGTGCAGTCTAAATAGGGATACAAAGGAAACACAGGGTTCACAGAGGGAAGAAAGAAGCGTGGAGTTCTCAGAGGGGGAAATTGGAGACCGGGGAAGGGTGAAGTGGGAGGTTGGGATTCAGAGAAACACACTTAACTTATCAAAAAGTGCTCATCAAGGGCGACCCCCCCAAAAGCACAGGGAACGCTGCAAAACATTCCTCAATCAACTAACAGGGCAAAGAATCTGAAACGCTACGGGTACAGCTACGTTTATAATTGCATCAAGCGGCTGTAGAACTCAGCAGACGCAACACTGTATGTAAACTATGCTGAGAGGGAAAAGGATTGCTCAACGACAAGGCAAAGAAGGGGTTAAGAAACGCCTAGTCTGTTACCTCAGGCCTCTGTGACATCGGCCGGTGTCACACCCCTGGAGCCTCAGCAGGCCTGGGTCCCACGGCTGGAGTATGCTGCTGCTGAGGGAACAAGGTAGCAGGACGTGCCACCTGACCAGCGGCCCCTCGGACCTCTACTGCCCATTCTCCCCTGCGTGGTACCACAATGTCCCGATCCAACGTGGCCCTCCTACAGGTAAGTAAAGCCTGGTGCACCCAGATGATGGTGGAGCAGCTGAGAGGGAAGAGCTGTGAAGAAACGGGATCTCCACAGTTCCTGCTAGGCAGGTTCCCACCTCCAGCCCACTTCCTTAGAGTCGACCCACCTGCAAACCACGGCACCCTCCGAGTAGCCCACTTGCAAGTCTTGCGATAGGCCTGGGGTGGGGCAGTGCAGGTTAAGGGGCAGGAGGCGAGCATACGCAAGCCCTGGGGTGTGTGCTTAGCCACGTTCGACTCCCCATTTCCAAACCAACACCGAGACCCCCGCTAAGGCTTTGTTTCCCCAAGTTACCGGAGAGAAAACGGAACAGTGCTGCCGCCTTGTGGCACACTGCCGTAACAACCTTACAAACTGTGCCGAAGGGCTCCTATCATTCACAAGGCCTGCGGCCGGCGGCTTTGCAAACACAACCCTGCCCTCAAGAAATATCCTGGGCTAGGTAATCTGAAACGAATTCAAATCAGGCCCGACTCTCAGGCAGAAACCTTACAAGACCTCAGTGGTACTCACGCGCGTTTTAGAAAACAGCACATTCAAATGAAAAGATGCTCAGCATCTGTCTTGATTAGAGAGTGCAAGGGAAGCTAGACGAGGGTTTCCCTGGCTGCAGTCCTCACAAACCCTAAAAGCGTAAGTGCTCAAGAGGGCATGCCCAACAGAGAAGCCTACTATTGCTGTGGCTGGCATTGTAAATTGGTAACAGCCGGTAGGAAGATCAGTAGGCAAGTTCCTTACCAGACTAAACACTGGAGGGACCACGAGATTGGGCAACCCCGTTGGAGGTCGGATAAACAGAGACTAGCATCATTGGAAGGAAGCACTTGCACCCCAGCGGTCGTTGTGGTACCCTTTACCACAGCCGAGACACGCAAGCGCACGAAATATCGAACGAGGGGTGAATGGAGAAAGGTGTTCTGCTACCTATACTCCCTCGACTACCACTCGTCCACAGAACCAAATGAACTCATACCATTTGCAGCAGCGTGGGTGCAGCAGTAGATGATCTCACTAATTCTGGTAGAGACAGCAAGACACATATCGCAGGATATCTCTTATATGTGCAGTCTAAATAGGGATACAAAGGAAACACAGGGTTCACAGAGGGAAGAAAGAAGCGTGGAGTTCTCAGAGGGGGAAATTGGAGACCGGGGAAGGGTGAAGTGGGAGGTTGGGATTCAGAGAAACACACTTAACTTATCAAAAAGTGCTCATCAAGGGCGACCCCCCCAAAAGCACAGGGAACGCTGCAAAACATTCCTCAATCAACTAACAGGGCAAAGAATCTGAAACGCTACGGGTACAGCTACGTTTATAATTGCATCAAGCGGCTGTAGAACTCAGCAGACTCAACACTGTATGTAAACTATGCTGAGAGGGAAAAGGATTGCTCAACGACAAGGCAAAGAAGGGGTTAAGAAACGCCTAGTCTGTTACCTCAGGCCTCTGTGACATCGGCCGGTGTCACACCCCTGGAGCCTCAGCAGGCCTGGGTCCCACGGCTGGAGTATGCTGCTGCTGAGGGAACAAGGTAGCAGGACGTGCCACCTGACCAGCGGCCCCTCGGACCTCTACTGCCCATTCTCCCCTGCGTGGTACCACAATGTCCCGATCCAACGTGGCCCTCCTACAGGTAAGCAAAGCCTGGTGCACCCAGATGATGGTGGAGCAGCTGAGAGGGAAGAGCTGTGAGGAAACGGGATCTCCATAGCTCCTGCTAGGCAGGTTCCCACCTCTAGCCCACTTCCTTAGAGTCGACCCACCTGCGAACCACGGCACCCTCCGAGTAGCCCACTTGCAAGTCTTGCGATATGCCTGGGGTGGGGCAGTGCAGGTTAAGGGGCAGGAGGCGAGCATACGCAAGCCCTGGGGTGTGCGCTTAGCCACGTTCGACTCCCCATTTCCAATCCAACACCGGGAGCCCCGCAATGGCTTTGTTTCCCCAAGTTACCGGAGAGAACGCGGAGCAGTGCTGCCGCCTTGTGGCACACTGCCGTAACAACCTTACAAACTGTGCCGAAGGGCTCCTATCATTCACAAGGCCTGCGGCCGGCGGCTTTGCAAACACAACCCTGCCCTCAAGAAATATCCTGGGCTCGGTAATCTGAAACGAATTCAAATCAGGCCCGACTCTCAGGCAGAAACCTTACAAGACCTCAGTGGTACTCACGCGCGTTTTAGAAAACAGCACATTCAAATGAAAAGATGCTCAGCATCTGTCTTGATTAGAGAGTGCAAGGGAAGCTAGACGAGGGTTTCCCTGGCTGCAGTCCTCACAAACCCTAAAAGCGTAAGTGCTCAAGAGGGCATGCCCAACAGGGAAGCCTACTATTGCTGTGGCTGGCATTGTAAATTGGTAACAGCCGGTAGGAAGATCAGTAGGCAAGTTCCTTACCAGACTAAACACTGGAGGGACCACGAGATTGGGCAACCCCGCTGCAGGTCGGATAACCAGAGACTAGCATCATTGGAAGGAAGCACTTGCACCCCAGCGGTCGTTGTGGTACCCTTTACCACAGCCGAGACACGCAAGCGCACGAAATATCGAACGAGGGGTGAATGGAGAAAGGTGTTCTGCTACCTACACTCCCTCGACTACCACTCGTCCACAGAACCAAATGAACTCATACCATTTGCAGCAGCGAGGGTGCAGCAGTAGATGATCTCACTAATTCTGGTAGAGACAGCAAGACACATATCGCAGGATATCTCTTATATGTGCAGTCTAAATAGGGATACAAAGGAAACACAGGGTTCACAGAGGGAAGAAAGAAGCGTGGAGTTCTCAGAGGGGGAAATTGGAGACCGGGGAAGGGTGAAGTGGGAGGTTGGGATTCAGAGAAACACACCTAACTTATCAAAAAGTGCTCATCAAGGGCGACCCCCCCAAAAGCACAGGGAACGCTGCAAAACATTCCTCAATCAACTAACAGGGCAAAGAATCTGAAACGCTACGGGTACAGCTACGTTTATAATTGCATCAAGCGGCTGTAGAACTCAGCAGACGCAACACTGTATATAAACTATGCTGAGAGGGAAAAGGATTGCTCAACGACAAGGCAAAGAAGGGGTTAAGAAACGCCTAGTCTGTTACCTCAGGCCTCTGTGACATCGGCCGGTGTCACACCCCTGGAGCCTCAGCAGGCCTGGGTCCCACGGCTGGAGTATGCTGCTGCTGAGGGAACAAGGTAGCAGGACGTGCCACCTGACCAGCGGCCCCTCGGACCTCTACTGCCCATTCTCCCCTGCGTGGTACCACAATGTCCCGATCCAACGTGGCCCTCCTACAGGTAAGCAAAGCCTGGTGCACCCAGATGATGGTGGAGCAGCTGAGAGGGAAGAGCTGTGAAGAAACGGGATCTCCACAGTTCCTGCTAGGCAGGTTCCCACCTCCAGCCCACTTCCTTAGAGTCGACCCACCTGCAAACCACGGCACCCTCCGAGTAGCCCACTTGCAAGTCTTGCGATAGGCCTGGGGTGGGGCAGTGCAGGTTAAGGGGCAGGAGGCGAGCATACGCAAGCCCTGGGGTGTGTGCTTAGCCACGTTCGACTCCCCATTTCCAAACCAACACCGAGACCCCCGCTAAGGCTTTGTTTCCCCAAGTTACCGGAGAGAACGCGGAGCAGTGCTGCCGCCTTGTGGCACACTGCCGTAACAACCTTACAAACTGTGCCGAAGGGCTCCTATCATTCACAAGGCCTGCGGCCGGCGGCTTTGCAAACACAACCCTGCCCTCAAGAAATATCCTGGGCTCGGTAATCTGAAACGAATTCAAATCAGGCCCGACTCTCAGGCAGAAACCTTACAAGACCTCAGTGGTACTCACGCGCGTTTTAGAAAACAGCACATTCAAATGAAAAGATGCTCAGCATCTGTCTTGATTAGAGAGTGCAAGGGAAGCTAGACGAGGGTTTCCCTGGCTGCAGTCCTCACAAACCCTAAAAGCGTAAGTGCTCAAGAGGGCATGCCCAACAGGGAAGCCTACTATTGCTGTGGCTGGCATTGTAAATTGGTAACAGCCGGTAGGAAGATCAGTAGGCAAGTTCCTTACCAGACTAAACACTGGAGGGACCACGAGATTGGGCAACCCCGCTGCAGGTCGGATAACCAGAGACTAGCATCATTGGAAGGAAGCACTTGCACCCCAGCGGTCGTTGTGGTACCCTTTACCACAGCCGAGACACGCAAGCGCACGAAATATCGAACGAGGGGTGAATGGAGAAAGGTGTTCTGCTACCTACACTCCCTCGACTACCACTCGTCCACAGAACCAAATGAACTCATACCATTTGCAGCAGCGAGGGTGCAGCAGTAGATGATCTCACTAATTCTGGTAGAGACAGCAAGACACATATCGCAGGATATCTCTTATATGTGCAGTCTAAATAGGGATACAAAGGAAACACAGGGTTCACAGAGGGAAGAAAGAAGCGTGGAGTTCTCAGAGGGGGAAATTGGCGACCGGGGAAGGGTGAAGTGGGAGGTTGGGATTCAGAGAAACACACTTAACTTACCAAAAAGTGCTCATCAAGGGCGACCCCCCCAAAAGCACAGGGAACGCTGCAAAACATTCCTCAATCAACTAACAGGGCAAAGAATCTGAAACGCTACGGGTACAGCTACGTTTATAATTGCATCAAGCGGCTGTAGAACTCAGCAGACGCAACACTGTATGTAAACTATGCTGAGAGGGAAAAGGATTGCTCAACGACAAGGCAAAGAAGGGGTTAAGAAACGCCTAGTCTGTTACCTCAGGCCTCTGTGACATCGGCCGGTGTCACACCCCTGGAGCCTCAGCAGGCCTGGGTCCCACGGCTGGAGTATGCTGCTGCTGAGGGAACAAGGTAGCAGGACGTGCCACCTGACCAGCGGCCCCTCGGACCTCTACTGCCCATTCTCCCCTGCGTGGTACCACAATGTCCCGATCCAACGTGGCCCTCCTACAGGTAAGCAAAGCCTGGTGCACCCAGATGATGGTGGAGCAGCTGAGAGGGAAGAGCTGTGAAGAAACGGGATCTCCACAGTTCCTGCTAGGCAGGTTCCCACCTCCAGCCCACTTCCTTAGAGTCGACCCACCTGCAAACCACGGCACCCTCCGAGTAGCCCACTTGCAAGTCTTGCGATAGGCCTGGGGTGGGGCAGTGCAGGTTAAGGGGCAGGAGGCGAGCATACGCAAGCCCTGGGGTGTGTGCTTAGCCACGTTCGACTCCCCATTTCCAAACCAACACCGAGACCCCCGCTAAGGCTTTGTTTCCCCAAGTTACCGGAGAGAACGCGGAGCAGTGCTGCCGCCTTGTGGCACACTGCCGTAACAACCTTACAAACTGTGCCGAAGGGCTCCTATCATTCACAAGGCCTGCGGCCTGCGGCTTTGCAAACACAACCCTGCCCTCAAGAAATATCCTGGGCTAGGTAATCTGAAACGAATTCAAATCAGGCCCGACTCTCAGGCAGAAACCTTACAAGACCTCAGTGGTACTCACGCGCGTTTTAGAAAACACCACATTCAAATGAAAAGATGCTCAGCATCTGTCTTGATTAGAGAGTGCAAGGGAAGCTAGACGAGGGTTTCCCTGGCTGCAGTCCTCACAAACCCTAAAAGCGTAAGTGCTCAAGAGGGCATGCCCAACAGAGAAGCCTACTATTGCTGTGGCTGGCATTGTAAATTGGTAACAGCCGGTAGGAGGATCAGTAGGCAAGTTCCTTACCAGACTAAACACTGGAGGGACCACGAGATTGGGCAACCCCGCTGCAGGTCGGATAACCAGAGACTAGCATCATTGGAAGGAAGCACTTGCACCCCAGCGGTCGTTGTGGTACCCTTTACCACAGCCGAGACACGCAAGCGCACGAAATATCGAACGAGGGGTGAATGGAGAAAGGTGTTCTGCTACCTACACTCCCTCGACTACCACTCGTCCACAGAACCAAATGAACTCATACCATTTGCAGCAGCGTGGGTGCAGCAGTAGATGATCTCACTAATTCTGGTAGAGACAGCAAGACACATATCGCAGGATATCTCTTATATGTGCAGTCTAAATAGGGATACAAAGGAAACACAGGGTTCACAGAGGGAAGAAAGAAGCGTGGAGTTCTCAGAGGGGGAAATTGGAGACCGGGGAAGGGTGAAGTGGGAGGTTGGGATTCAGAGAAACACACCTAACTTATCAAAAAGTGCTCATCAAGGGCGACCCCCCCAAAAGCACAGGGAACGCTGCAAAACATTCCTCAATCAACTAACAGGGCAAAGAATCTGAAACGCTACGGGTACAGCTACGTTTATAATTGCATCAAGCGGCTGTAGAACTCAGCAGACGCAACACTGTATATAAACTATGCTGAGAGGGAAAAGGATTGCTCAACGACAAGGCAAAGAAGGGGTTAAGAAACGCCTAGTCTGTTACCTCAGGCCTCTGTGACATCGGCCGGTGTCACACCCCTGGAGCCTCAGCAGGCCTGGGTCCCACGGCTGGAGTATGCTGCTGCTGAGGGAACAAGGTAGCAGGACGTGCCACCTGACCAGCGGCCCCTCGGACCTCTACTGCCCATTCTCCCCTGCGTGGTACCACAATGTCCCGATCCAACGTGGCCCTCCTACAGGTAAGCAAAGCCTGGTGCACCCAGATGATGGTGGAGCAGCTGAGAGGGAAGAGCTGTGAAGAAACGGGATCTCCACAGTTCCTGCTAGGCAGGTTCCCACCTCCAGCCCACTTCCTTAGAGTCGACCCACCTGCAAACCACGGCACCCTCCGAGTAGCCCACTTGCAAGTCTTGCGATAGGCCTGGGGTGGGGCAGTGCAGGTTAAGGGGCAGGAGGCGAGCATACGCAAGCCCTGGGGTGTGTGCTTAGCCACGTTCGACTCCCCATTTCCAAACCAACACCGAGACCCCCGCTAAGGCTTTGTTTCTCCAACTTACCGGAGAGAACGCGGAGCAGTGCTGCCGCCTTGTGGCACACTGCCGTAACAACCTTACAAACTGTGCCGAAGGGCTCCTATCATTCACAAGGCCTGCGGCCGGCGGCTTTGCAAACACAACCCTGCCCTCAAGAAATATCCTGGGCTAGGTAATCTGAAACGAATTCAAATCAGGCCCGACTCTCAGGCAGAAACCTTACAAGACCTCAGTGGTACTCACGCGCGTTTTAGAAAACAGCACATTCAAATGAAAAGATGCTCAGCATCTGTCTTGATTAGAGAGTGCAAGGGAAGCTAGACGAGGGTTTCCCTGGCTGCAGTCCTCACAAACCCTAAAAGCGTAAGTGCTCAAGAGGGCATGCCCAACAGAGAAGCCTACTATTGCTGTGGCTGGCATTGTAAATTGGTAACAGCCGGTAGGAGGATCAGTAGGCAAGTTCCTTACCAGACTAAACACTGGAGGGACCACGAGATTGGGCAACCCCGCTGCAGGTCGGATAACCAGAGACTAGCATCATTGGAAGGAAGCACTTGCACCCCAGCGGTCGTTGTGGTACCCTTTACCACAGCCAAGACACGCAAGCGCACGAAATATCGAACGAGGGGTGAATGGAGAAAGGTGTTCTGCTACCTACACTCCCTCGACTACCACTCGTCCACAGAACCAAATGAACTCATACCATTTGCAGCAGCGTGGGTGCAGCAGTAGATGATCTCACTAATTCTGGTAGAGACAGCAAGACACATATCGCAGGATATCTCTTATATGTGCAGTCTAAATAGGGATACAAAGGAAACACAGGGTTCACAGAGGGAAGAAAGAAGCGTGGAGTTCTCAGAGGGGGAAATTGGAGACCGGGGAAGGGTGAAGTGGGAGGTTGGGATTCAGAGAAACACACTTAACTTATCAAAAAGTGCTCATCAAGGGCGACCCCCCCAAAAGCACAGGGAACGCTGCAAAACATTCCTCAATCAACTAACAGGGCAAAGAATCTGAAACGCTACGGGTACAGCTACGTTTATAATTGCATCAAGCGGCTGTAGAACTCAGCAGACTCAACACTGTATGTAAACTATGCTGAGAGGGAAAAGGATTGCTCAACGACAAGGCAAAGAAGGGGTTAAGAAACGCCTAGTCTGTTACCTCAGGCCTCTGTGACATCGGCCGGTGTCACACCCCTGGAGCCTCAGCAGGCCTGGGTCCCACGGCTGGAGTATGCTGCTGCTGAGGGAACAAGGTAGCAGGACGTGCCACCTGACCAGCGGCCCCTCGGACCTCTACTGCCCATTCTCCCCTGCGTGGTACCACAATGTCCCGATCCAACGTGGCCCTCCTACAGGTAAGCAAAGCCTGGTGCACCCAGATGATGGTGGAGCAGCTGAGAGGGAAGAGCTGTGAGGAAACGGGATCTCCATAGCTCCTGCTAGGCAGGTTCCCACCTCTAGCCCACTTCCTTAGAGTCGACCCACCTGCGAACCACGGCACCCTCCGAGTAGCCCACTTGCAAGTCTTGCGATATGCCTGGGGTGGGGCAGTGCAGGTTAAGGGGCAGGAGGCGAGCATACGCAAGCCCTGGGGTGTGCGCTTAGCCACGTTCGACTCCCCATTTCCAATCCAACACCGGGAGCCCCGCAATGGCTTTGTTTCCCCAAGTTACCGGAGAGAACGCGGAGCAGTGCTGCCGCCTTGTGGCACACTGCCGTAACAACCTTACAAACTGTGCCGAAGGGCTCCTATCATTCACAAGGCCTGCGGCCGGCGGCTTTGCAAACACAACCCTGCCCTCAAGAAATATCCTGGGCTCGGTAATCTGAAACGAATTCAAATCAGGCCCGACTCTCAGGCAGAAACCTTACAAGACCTCAGTGGTACTCACGCGCGTTTTAGAAAACAGCACATTCAAATGAAAAGATGCTCAGCATCTGTCTTGATTAGAGAGTGCAAGGGAAGCTAGACGAGGGTTTCCCTGGCTGCAGTCCTCACAAACCCTAAAAGCGTAAGTGCTCAAGAGGGCATGCCCAACAGGGAAGCCTACTATTGCTGTGGCTGGCATTGTAAATTGGTAACAGCCGGTAGGAGGATCAGTAGGCAAGTTCCTTACCAGACTAAACACTGGAGGGACCACGAGATTGGGCAACCCCGCTGCAGGTCGGATAACCAGAGACTAGCATCATTGGAAGGAAGCACTTGCACCCCAGCGGTCGTTGTGGTACCCTTTACCACAGCCGAGACACGCAAGCGCACGAAATATCGAACGAGGGGTGAATGGAGAAAGGTGTTCTGCTACCTACACTCCCTCGACTACCACTCGTCCACAGAACCAAATGAACTCATACCATTTGCAGCAGCGAGGGTGCAGCAGTAGATGATCTCACTAATTCTGGTAGAGACAGCAAGACACATATCGCAGGATATCTCTTATATGTGCAGTCTAAATAGGGATACAAAGGAAACACAGGGTTCACAGAGGGAAGAAAGAAGCGTGGAGTTCTCAGAGGGGGAAATTGGAGACCGGGGAAGGGTGAAGTGGGAGGTTGGGATTCAGAGAAACACACCTAACTTATCAAAAAGTGCTCATCAAGGGCGACCCCCCCAAAAGCACAGGGAACGCTGCAAAACATTCCTCAATCAACTAACAGGGCAAAGAATCTGAAACGCTACGGGTACAGCTACGTTTATAATTGCATCAAGCGGCTGTAGAACTCAGCAGACGCAACACTGTATATAAACTATGCTGAGAGGGAAAAGGATTGCTCAACGACAAGGCAAAGAAGGGGTTAAGAAACGCCTAGTCTGTTACCTCAGGCCTCTGTGACATCGGCCGGTGTCACACCCCTGGAGCCTCAGCAGGCCTGGGTCCCACGGCTGGAGTATGCTGCTGCTGAGGGAACAAGGTAGCAGGACGTGCCACCTGACCAGCGGCCCCTCGGACCTCTACTGCCCATTCTCCCCTGCGTGGTACCACAATGTCCCGATCCAACGTGGCCCTCCTACAGGTAAGCAAAGCCTGGTGCACCCAGATGATGGTGGAGCAGCTGAGAGGGAAGAGCTGTGAAGAAACGGGATCTCCACAGTTCCTGCTAGGCAGGTTCCCACCTCCAGCCCACTTCCTTAGAGTCGACCCACCTGCAAACCACGGCACCCTCCGAGTAGCCCACTTGCAAGTCTTGCGATAGGCCTGGGGTGGGGCAGTGCAGGTTAAGGGGCAGGAGGCGAGCATACGCAAGCCCTGGGGTGTGTGCTTAGCCACGTTCGACTCCCCATTTCCAAACCAACACCGAGACCCCCGCTAAGGCTTTGTTTCCCCAAGTTACCGGAGAGAACGCGGAGCAGTGCTGCCGCCTTGTGGCACACTGCCGTAACAACCTTACAAACTGTGCCGAAGGGCTCCTATCATTCACAAGGCCTGCGGCCGGCGGCTTTGCAAACACAACCCTGCCCTCAAGAAATATCCTGGGCTCGGTAATCTGAAACGAATTCAAATCAGGCCCGACTCTCAGGCAGAAACCTTACAAGACCTCAGTGGTACTCACGCGCGTTTTAGAAAACAGCACATTCAAATGAAAAGATGCTCAGCATCTGTCTTGATTAGAGAGTGCAAGGGAAGCTAGACGAGGGTTTCCCTGGCTGCAGTCCTCACAAACCCTAAAAGCGTAAGTGCTCAAGAGGGCATGCCCAACAGGGAAGCCTACTATTGCTGTGGCTGGCATTGTAAATTGGTAACAGCCGGTAGGAAGATCAGTAGGCAAGTTCCTTACCAGACTAAACACTGGAGGGACCACGAGATTGGGCAACCCCGCTGCAGGTCGGATAACCAGAGACTAGCATCATTGGAAGGAAGCACTTGCACCCCAGCGGTCGTTGTGGTACCCTTTACCACAGCCGAGACACGCAAGCGCACGAAATATCGAACGAGGGGTGAATGGAGAAAGGTGTTCTGCTACCTACACTCCCTCGACTACCACTCGTCCACAGAACCAAATGAACTCATACCATTTGCAGCAGCGAGGGTGCAGCAGTAGATGATCTCACTAATTCTGGTAGAGACAGCAAGACACATATCGCAGGATATCTCTTATATGTGCAGTCTAAATAGGGATACAAAGGAAACACAGGGTTCACAGAGGGAAGAAAGAAGCGTGGAGTTCTCAGAGGGGGAAATTGGAGACCGGGGAAGGGTGAAGTGGGAGGTTGGGATTCAGAGAAACACACCTAACTTATCAAAAAGTGCTCATCAAGGGCGACCCCCCCAAAAGCACAGGGAACGCTGCAAAACATTCCTCAATCAACTAACAGGGCAAAGAATCTGAAACGCTACGGGTACAGCTACGTTTATAATTGCATCAAGCGGCTGTAGAACTCAGCAGACGCAACACTGTATGTAAACTATGCTGAGAGGGAAAAGGATTGCTCAACGACAAGGCAAAGAAGGGGTTAAGAAACGCCTAGTCTGTTACCTCAGGCCTCTGTGACATCGGCCGGTGTCACACCCCTGGAGCCTCAGCAGGCCTGGGTCCCACGGCTGGAGTATGCTGCTGCTGAGGGAACAAGGTAGCAGGACGTGCCACCTGACCAGCGGCCCCTCGGACCTCTACTGCCCATTCTCCCCTGCGTGGTACCACAATGTCCCGATCCAACGTGGCCCTCCTACAGGTAAGCAAAGCCTGGTGCACCCAGATGATGGTGGAGCAGCTGAGAGGGAAGAGCTGTGAAGAAACGGGATCTCCACAGTTCCTGCTAGGCAGGTTCCCACCTCCAGCCCACTTCCTTAGAGTCGACCCACCTGCAAACCACGGCACCCTCCGAGTAGCCCACTTGCAAGTCTTGCGATAGGCCTGGGGTGGGGCAGTGCAGGTTAAGGGGCAGGAGGCGAGCATACGCAAGCCCTGGGGTGTGTGCTTAGCCACGTTCGACTCCCCATTTCCAAACCAACACCGAGACCCCCGCTAAGGCTTTGTTTCCCCAAGTTACCGGAGAGAACGCGGAGCAGTGCTGCCGCCTTGTGGCACACTGCCGTAACAACCTTACAAACTGTGCCGAAGGGCTCCTATCATTCACAAGGCCTGCGGCCGGCGGCTTTGCAAACACAACCCTGCCCTCAAGAAATATCCTGGGCTAGGTAATCTGAAACGAATTCAAATCAGGCCCGACTCTCAGGCAGAAACCTTACAAGACCTCAGTGGTACTCACGCGCGTTTTAGAAAACACCACATTCAAATGAAAAGATGCTCAGCATCTGTCTTGATTAGAGAGTGCAAGGGAAGCTAGACGAGGGTTTCCCTGGCTGCAGTCCTCACAAACCCTAAAAGCGTAAGTGCTCAAGAGGGCATGCCCAACAGGGAAGCCTACTATTGCTGTGGCTGGCATTGTAAATTGGTAACAGCCGGTAGGAAGATCAGTAGGCAAGTTCCTTACCAGACTAAACACTGGAGGGACCACGAGATTGGGCAACCCCGCTGCAGGTCGGATAACCAGAGACTAGCATCATTGGAAGGAAGCACTTGCACCCCAGCGGTCGTTGTGGTACCCTTTACCACAGCCGAGACACGCAAGCGCACGAAATATCGAACGAGGGGTGAATGGAGAAAGGTGTTCTGCTACCTACACTCCCTCGACTACCACTCGTCCACAGAACCAAATGAACTCATACCATTTGCAGCAGCGTGGGTGCAGCAGTAGATGATTCTGGTAGAGACAGCAAGACACATATCGCAGGATATCTCTTATATGTGCAGTCTAAATAGGGGTTCAAAGGAAGTAACATAGAAAGGAATCACAGGTTCGTAAACGGAAAAAAGAAGTGTAGAGTTCCCAGAGGGGGAAACTGGGGATCAGGGAAGGATGATGTAGGAGGTTAGGATTAACAGAAACACACTAATGTATCAAAAAGTGTTCATCAACGAAGACCCTCCTGATAGCTCAGAGAACTCTACTCAGCATTCTTCATTAACCTAAGAGTGAAAATCATCCGAAATACTCCAGGTATAGGTACATTTATAACTCCATCAAGTTGCTGTAGAGCTCAAACAAACACAACGTTGTATATAAACTATGCTGCAATAGAGTATAAAGATTAAATTTTAAAGAAGAAAAAGCAAGTAATGCCTCCTCTATTACCCTCAGGCCTCCGTGACCTGGGCTGTTGTCACATCCCTTGATCCTGTGCAGGCTTGTGTCCCAAGGTTGGACTGTGCTGGGGCCATCAAATGAGCCCCTTTGGGCCTGTAGTGCCCGGTCCCCTCTGATGGTAACGCATTTCCATGTGCAGGCTCTCCCTCTCACAGAGAAGCTAAGCCTACTGCACCTAAATGATGGTGGACCCTCTGGGAGGCAAGAATTATCAATTGTTGCCCAATCTCCACACCTTCTGGTGGTGGGGTTCCTATTCCAGCCTCCTTCTCTACAGTCGTCCCACCTACGTACCACAGCCCTCTCAGCATAGCAGTTTGGCACGGGTTTGGATTTGTTTATGGTTTGTAGTTTAAGGGGGAAGGGGTAATGAGACACAAGCCCTTGGGTGTATGTTTGGGCAACTTCCACTCTAATTTCCAACTCGGGAGTTGGACTTTCTGTAACACTCTGGTTGCCTGGGTAACTAGAGTTGGTCTTAAAGAGGTCCTGTCCCCTGTGGCCATTGCTGTTAATAATTACATTAAAACTGGTGCTTATGGGACTTCCCTGGTAGCACAGTGGTTAAGACACCGAGGTCCCAATGCAGAGGGCCCAGGTTCAATCCCTGGTCGGGTAACTAGATCCCACGTGCATGCCTCAACTAAGAGTTTGCTTGCCACAACTTAGAAGCCCATAGGCCACAACTAAGGAGCCCATGAGCCGAAACTAAGGAGCCCTGGCTCCACAACTAAGGAGCCCGTCTGCCGCAACTAAGTCCCAGCGTAACCAAATAAATTTTTTTTTTGTTTTTGCGGTATGCGGGCCTCTCACTGTTGTGGCGTCTCCCGTTTCAGAGCACAGGCTCCGGACGCGCAGGCTCAGCGGCCATGGCTCACGGGCCCAGCCGCTCCGTGGCATGTGGGATCTTCCCGGACCGGGGCACGAACTCGTGTCCCCTGCATCGGCAGGCGGACTCTCAACCACTTGTGCCACCAGGGAAGCCCCCAAATAAATTTTTTAAGAAAAGGAAAAGAAAAAACGCTGCTTATGAGCACTTAGTATTCATAAGGCCTTTCATGCTGTAAATGGTACCTGTCCTCAAGAAATGTTTGCTACTTAATGGAAAAATTATTCAAAACAGGACAGAGTTTTAAGAAGCCAATTTCAAGATGTAAATTTTACTCACACTTAAAAAAAATGCACATGAAATTATCACTCGTTAGTATTGCTAATTAGTACAAAAAGGTATCAGGTTGCACCAGTCAGAATGCTTATCCTCAAAACACCTACAAACAATAAATGCTGGATAGGGTTTAGAGTAAAAAACCCTCTCTTGCTGTTGGTGGGAATGTAAACCGCTAACAGCTACTATGGAGAACAGTGTGGAGGTTCTTTATAAAACTAAAAATAGAGCTACCATATGATCCAGGATTCCACTCCTGAGTATATATCCAGAGAAAACCATAAATCAAAAAGACATATGCAGCCCAAGTTCACTGCAGCACTATTTATGTTACCCACGATATGGAAGCAACCAAACTGATCACTGACAGATGAATAGATAAACAAGAAGTGGTTCATATATATAATGGAATATTACTCAGCCATAAAAAATGAATGAAATAATGCCACTTGCAGCAACATGGATGGACCTAGAGATGATCATACTAAGTAAAGTAAGTCAGAGAATCACAAATATCATATGATATCACTTATGTTGGGAACCTATAAAAATGTTACAGGGACTTCCCTGGTGATCCAGTGGTTAAGAATCCACCTTCCAATGCAGGGGAACGTAGGTTCAATCCATGGTCAGGAAACTAAGACCCACATGCCACCAGGAAACTAAGCCCACTCAACACAACTACCAACCCTGCGTGCACCACAATGAAAGATCATGCGTGCCACAACTAAGATCCAATGCCACCAAAAATAAATAAATAAATATTTTTTTAAATATTACAAATGTATTTACAAAACAGAAACAGACTCAGAGCCTTCAGATATCCTTTAGGAAGAAAATTTTTTAAATCTAGTACAGATCATTAAATGTCAACCTGAAAAAATGATGCAATAATTTATATTGTAAAGGGTTTAATTTTCCTCAAATTAATCTATACCAGGCATTAGCAAACTTAGTTTGCAAACTAAACCTGCATATCACATCACATGTGATGCATATCATATCACATCCAGCCTCCCAACTTGTTTTGTAAATAAAATTTTATTGAATGACCAAAAAAACCCACAATGAGACATCATACCACACTTGTCAAAATGGCTATCATTCACAAGTCTACAAATAACAAATATTATTGAGAATATGGAGAAAATGGATCCTGAGTACACTGTTAGTAGGACTGTAAATTGGTACATTCACTATGAAAACAATATGGAGACCCGAAAAAACTAAACGTAGAATTATCATATTGGTGAACAATTCCACAGCTGGGTATATGTTGAAAGAAATGAAAACACCAATTTGACAAGATACATGCACCCCAATGTTCATAGCAGCATTATTTACAATTGCGAAGATACGGAAGCGAACTAAATGTCCATCAACAGAAATGGATAAAGAAGATGTTGTATGTATACACAATAAACTATTACTCAGCTATTAAAAAGAATCAAACTCTGACATATGCAACAACATGGACGGACCTAGAATGTATTATACCTAGTGAAATAAGTTAGAGAAAGACAAAGAGAAAGGCAAAGATTCCTCATTTATATGTGGAATCTATGAAATACAAGAAAGAAATGTATATAACAAAATAGCAATAGACTCACAGACAACAAATTAGTGGTTACTAGTGGGGAGAGTGAAGGGGGGTGGGAAAGATAGTACTTTGTTTTTGTTAATCCAATACATCTATGTAGAAAATAAACAAGGATCTACTGTACAACACAGGGAAATATAGCCATTATTTTGTAATAACTTTAAGTGGAGCATCATCTATAAATACATTAAATCCTTATGTTATACCCCGAGACTAATGTAATATTGTAAATCAACTATACTTCAATTTTTAAAATTCATAGGGTGGCTGTGGATTAAAAAAAGATTAATTATATACTGTGAACCAGAGCTTCATGTTAAATTTAAGACCATATACAGGATAAAATTGAATGAATGGAAAAAAGATATTCCATGCAAATGATACTTGCCTTACTAGTCTATCATCAGAAAAAAAAGACTTTACGTCAAACTTCTCAAAAAAACGAATGTTATCATATAATGACAAAGGGATTAATTCATCAAGAAATTATGACAATTATAAATATGTAAGTATCCAGCATTGGAGGTTCTAAACATATAAAGAAAATATTAACAAACAGAAAGGCGAAAATGTGTAGAAATAAAATAATGGTAAGAAACATCAATACCCAACTTTCAACACTGTATAGATGAGACAGAATACCCATCAGCAAACACTGAACTTGAACACACACTTGATATCAAGTGAACCTAACAGACACATGCAGTACATTCTACTCAAAAGTAGCAAAATTTCCAGGGCTTCCCTGGTGGCGCAGTGGTTGAGAGTCCACCTGCCGATGCAGGGTACACAGGTTCGTGCCCTGGTCCGGGAATATCCCACATGCTGCGGAGCGGCTGGGCCCGTGAGCCATGGCTGCTGAGCTTGCGCGTCTGGAGCCTGTGCTCCGCAACGGGAGAGGCCACAACAGTGAGAGGCCCGCGTACCGCAAAAATAAAATAATATAAATTTTTTAAAAAGTAGCAAAATTTCCATTCTTCTAAGCACACGTAGAACATTTCCCATGATAGATCAAATGTTAAGCCACAAAACAAGTCTTCAAAAATCCAAGAAGACTGAAATCATATGAACTATCTTTTCTAACCACAATGCTATGAAACTGAAATTCAATATTAAGAATAATTGAGGGATTAGGAACCAAGACCGCAGAGTAGAAGGACGTGCTCTCATTCCTTCTTGCAAGAACACCAGAATCACAACTAGCTGCTGGACAATCATCGACAGGAAGACACTGGAACTCACCAAAAAAGATACCCCACATCCAAAAACAAAGGAGAAGCCACAATGAGATGGCAGGAGGGGCGCAATCACGTGAAAATCAAATCGCATAACTGCTGGGTGGATGACTCACACACTGGAGAACACTTTTACCACAGAAGTCCACCCACTGGAGTGAAGGTTCTGAGCCCAACGTCAGGTTCCCAACCTGGGTGTCCGGCAACGGGAGGAGGAACTCCTAGAGAATCACACTTTGAAGACTAGTGGGATTTTATTGCAGGACTTCGACAGGACTCGGGGAAACAGAGACTCCACTCTGGAGGGCACACAGAAAGTAGTGTGCGCATCGGGACCCAGGGGAAGGAGCAGTGACCCCAGGGAAAACTGAACCAGAACTACCTGCTAGTGTCAGAGGGTCTCCTGCAGAGGCAGGTGGTGGCTGTGGCTCACCATGGGGACAAGGACACTGGCAGCAGAAGTTCTGGGAAGTAATCCTTGGAGTGAGCCCTCCCTGAGTCCTCCATTAGCCCCATCAAAGAGCCCAGGTAGGCTCCAGTGTTGGGTCGCCTCAGGCCAAACAACCAACAGGGAGGGAACCCAGCCCAACCCATCAGCAGTCAAGCAGATTGAAGTTTTACTGAGCTCTGCCCACCAGAGCAACACTCAGTTCGACTCACCACCAGTCCCTCCCATCAGGGAACTTGCACAAGCCTCTTAGATAGCCTCATCCACCAGAGGGCAGAAAGCAGAATCAAGAACTACAATCCTGCAGCCTGTGGAACAAAAACCACATTCACAGAAAGATAGACAAGATGAAAAGGCAGAGCGCTATGTACCAGATGAAGGAACAAGAAAAAAACCCAGAAAAACAACTAAAGGAAGTGGAGATAGGAAACCTTCCAGAAAAAGAATTCACAATAATGATAGTGAAGATGATCCAGGACCTCGGAAAAAGAATGGAGGCAAAGATCAAGAAGATGTAAGAAATGTTTAACAAAGATCTAGAAGAATTAAAGAACAAACAAACAGAGATGAACAATACAATAACTGAAATGAAAACTACCCTAGAAGGAATCAATAGCAGAATAACTGAGGCAGAAGAATGGCTAAGTGACCTGGAAGACAGAATGGTGGAATTCACTGCTGCAGAACAGAATAAAGAAAAAAGAATGAAAAGAAATAACGACACCCTAAGAGACCTCTGGGACAACATTAAATGCAACAACATTCGCATTATAGGGGTCCCAGAAGGAGAAGAGACAGAGAAAGGACCCAAGAAAATATTTGAAGAAATTATACTCGAAAATGTCCCTAACATTGGAAAGGAAATAGCCATCTAAGTCCAGGAAGTGCAGAGAGTCCCATACAGGAGAAACCCAAGGAGAAACATGCAGAGACATATAGTAATCAAACTGGCAAAAATTAAAGACAAAGAAAAATTATTGAAAGCAGCAAGAGAAAAATGACAAATAACATACAAGGGAACTCCCATAAGGTTAACAGCTGATTTCTCAGCAGAAACTCTAGAAGCCAGAAGGGAGTGGCATGACATACTTAAAGTGATGAAAGGGAAGAACCTACAACCAAGATTACTCTACCTGGCAAGGATCTCATTCAGATTCGATGGAGAAATCAAAAGCTTTACACACAGCAAGAGCTAAGAGAATTCAGCACCACCAAACCAGCTTTACAACAAACGCTAAAGGAACTTCTCTAAGTGGGAAACACAAGAGAAGAAAAGGACCTACAAAAACAAACCCAAAACAATTAAGAAAATGGTCATAGGAACATACATATCGATAATTACCTTAAAGGTAAACGGATTAAATGCTCCAAACAAAAGACACAGGCTTGCTGAACGGATACAAAAACAAGACCCATTATATGCTGTCTCCAAGAGACCCACTTCACACCTGGGGACACATACAGACTGAAAGCGAGGGGATAGAAAAAGATATTCCATGCAAATGGAAATCAAAAGAAAGCTGGAGTAGCAAAACTCATATCAGATAAAATAGACTTTCAAATAAAGAATGTTATAAGAGACAAGGAAGGACACTACATAATGATCAAGTGATCAATCCAAGAAGAAGATATAACAACTATAAATATATATGCACCCAACATCGGAGCACCTCAATACATAAGACAACTGCTAACAGCTCTAAAAGATGAAATCGACAGTAACACAACAATGGGGGACTTTAACACCTCACTTACACCAATGGACAGATCATCCAAAATGAAAATAAATAAGGAAACACAAGCTTTAAATGACAAAATAGACCAGATAGATTTAATTGATATTTATAGGACATTCCATCCAAAAACAGCAGATTACACTTTCTTCTCAAGTGCACACGGAACATTCTCCAGGATAGATCACATCTTGGGTCACAAATCAAGCCTCAGTAAGTTTAAGAAAATTTAAATCATATAAAGCATCTTTTCTGACCACAATGCTATGAGTTTAGAAATGAATTACAGGGAAAAAATCGTAAAAACACAAACACATGGAGGCTGAACAATACGTTACTAAATAACCAAGAGATCACTGAAGAAATCAAAGAGGAAATCAAAAAATACCTAGAGATAAATGACAATGAAAACACGATGATCCAAAACCTATGGGATGCAGCAAAAGCAGTTCTAAGAGGGAAGTTTATAGCTATACAAGCCTACCTCAAGAAACAAGAAAATCTCAAATAAACAATCTAACCTTACACCTAAAGGAACTAGAGAAGGAAGAACAAACAAAACCCAAAGTTAGCGGAAGTAAAGAAATCATAAAGATCAGAGCAGAAATAAATGAAATACAAACAAAGAACACAATAGCAAAGATCAATAAAACTAAAAGCTGGTTCTTTGAGAAGATAAACAAAATTGATAAACCATTAGCCAGACTCATCAAGAAAAAGAGGGAGAGGACTCAAATCAATAAAATTAGAAACAAAAGAGGAGAACTTACAACAGGCACCGCAGAAATACAAAGCATCCTAAGAGACTACTACACACAACTCTATGCCAATAAAATGGACAACCTGGAAGAAATGGACAAATTCTTAGAAAGGTATAACCTTCCAAGACTGAACCAGGAAGAAATATAAAATATGAACAGACCAATCACAAGTAATGAAATTGAAACTATGATTAAAAATCTTCCAACAAACAAAAGTGCAGGACCAGATGGCTTCACCAGTGAATTCTAGGAAACATCTAGAGAATAGCTAACACCCATCCTTCTCAAACTCCTCCAAAAAATTGCAGAGGAAGGAACACTCCCAAACTCATTCTGTGAGGCCACCATCACCCTGATACCAGAACCAGACAAAGATACTACAAAAAAAGAAAATTACAGACCAATATCACTGATGAATATAGATGCAAAAATCCTCAACAAACTACTAGCAAACAGAATCCAACAACACATTAAAAGGATCATACACCATGATCAAGTGGGATTTATCCCAGGGATGCAAGGATTCTTCAATATACTCAAATCAATCAATGTGATACACCATGTTAACAAACTGAAGAATAAAAACCATATGATCATCTCAATAGACACAGAAAAAGCTTTTGACAAAATTCAACACCCATTTAGATAAAAAAACTCTCCAGGAAGTGGGCATAGAGGGAACCTACCTCAACATAATAAAGACCATATATGACAAACCCACAGCAAACATCATTCTCAATGGTGAAAAACTGAAAGCATTTCCTCTAAGATCAAAAACAAGACAAGGATGTCCACTCTCACCACTATTATTCAACATAGTTTTGGAAGTCCTAGCCACGGCAATCAGAGAAGAAAAAAAATAAAAGGAATACAAATTGGAAAAGAAGAAGTAGAACTGTCACTGTTTGCAGATGACATGATACTATACATAGAGAATCCTAAAGATGCCACCAGAAAACTACTAGAGCTAGTCAATGAATTTGGTAAAGTTGCAGAATACAAAATTAATGCACAGAAATCTCTTGCATTCCTATACACTAATGATGAAAACTCTGAAAGAGAAATTAAGGAAACACTCCCATTTAACATGGCAACAAAAAGAATAAAATACCTAGGAATAAAGCTAGCTGGGGAGACAAAAGACCTGTATGTAGAAAACTGTAAGACACTGATAAAAGAAATTAAAGATGATACAAACACATGGAGAGACATACCATGTTCTTTGATTGGAAGAATCAATATTGTGAAAATAACTATACCACCCAAAGCAATCTACAGATTCAATGCAATCCCTATCAAATTACCAATGGCATTTTTTACAGAACTAGAACAAAATATCTTAAAATTTGTATGGAGACACAAAAGACCCCAAACAGCCAAAGTGGTCTTGAGGGGAAAAAAAACGGAGCTGGAGGAATCAGGCTCCCAGACTTCAGACTATAATACAAAACTACAGTAATCAAGACAATATGGTACTGGCACAAAAACAGAAATACACATCAATGGAACAGGATAGAAAGCCCAGAGATAAACCCACGCACCTATGGTCAACTAATCTATGACAAAGGAGGCAAGGATATACAGTGGAGAAAAGACAGTCTCTTCAATAAGTGGTGCTGGGAGAACTGGACAGCTACATGTGAAAGAATGAAATTAGAACACTCCCTAACACCATACACAAAAATAAACTCAAAATGGATTAGAGACCTAAATGTAATACCAGACACCCTAAAACTCGTAGAGGAAAACATAGGAAGAACACTCTTTGACATAAATCACAGCAAGATCTTTTTTTGATCCACCACCTAGAGTAATGGATATAAAAACAAAAATAAATAAATGGGACCTGGGGCTTCCCTGGTGGCGCAGTGGTTGAGAGTCCGCCTGCCGATGCAGGGGACACGGGTTTGTGTCCCGGTCGGGGAGGATCCCGCGTGCCGTGGAGCGGCTGGGCCCGTGAGCCATGGCCGCTGAGCCTGCGCGTCCGGAGCCTGTGCTCCGCAACGGGAGAGGCCACAGCAGTGAGAGGCCCGCGTACCGCAAAAAAAAATTAAAAATAAAAATAAATAAATGGGACCTAATGAAACTTAAAAGTTTTTGCACAGCAAAGGAAACTACAAACAAGATGAAAAGACAACCCTCAGAATGGGAGAAAATATTTGCAAATGAATCAAAGGACAAAGGATTGACCTCAAAAATATATAAACAGCTCATGCAGCTCAATATTAAAGAAACAAACAACCCAATCCAAAAAGGGGCAGAAGACCTAAATAGACATTTCTCCAAAGAAGACATACAGATGGCCAGGAAGCACATGAAAAGTTGCTCAACATCACTAATTATTAGGGAAATGCAAATCAAAACTACAATGAGGTATCGCTTCACACCAGTTAGAATGGGCATCATCAGAAAATCTATAAACAACAAATGCTGGAGAAGTGTGGAGAAAAGGGAACCCTCTTGCACTGTTGGTGGGAATGTAAATTGATACAGCAACTATGGAGAACAGTATGGAGGTTCCTTAAAAAACTAAAAATAGAATTACCATATGCTCCAGCAATCCCACTACTGGGCATATACCCAGAGAAAACCATAATTCAAAAAGACACATGTACCCCAATGTTCACTGCAGCACTATTTACAATAGCCAGGTCATGGAAGCAACCTAAATGCCCATCAAAAGACGAATGGATAAAAAAATAAATAAATAAATAAATAAAATAAATTAAAAAAAATAGACGAATGGATAAAGATGTGGCATATATATATACAATGGAATATTGCTCAGCCATAGAAAGGAACGAAATCGGGTCATTTGTTGAGACGCGGATGGATCTAGAGACCGTCATACAGAGTGAAGTAAGTCAGAAAGAGAAAAACAAATATGGTATATTAACGCATATATGTGGAACCTAGAGAAGTGGTAGAGATGAACTGGTTTGCAGGGCAGGAATTGAGACACAGATGTAGACAACAAACATATGGACACCAAGGGGGGAAAGTGGCAGGGGGTGGGCTTGGAAGTGTGATGAGTTGGGCGATTGGGATTGACATGTATACACTGATGTGTATAAAACTGATGACTAGAAGAACCTGCTGTATAAGAAATTAATTAATTTAAAAAAAACACCACAATTAGTGAGCCTGCACTCTAGAGCCCGCATACCACAACTACTGAGGCCACGTGCCACAACTACTGAATCTTGCACGCCTACAGCCCATGCTCCACAACAAGAGAAGCCACCGCAGTGAGAAGCCTGCGAGCCGCAATGGAGTAGCCCCTGCTCATCGCAACTAGAGAAAGTCCACGCACAGCAACGAAGACCCAAGGCAGCCAAAAATAAATAATTAATTTTAAAAATTAAAATAAAAGACTGAATCATGAAGAACTAAAACAATCTGAACAGACAAAATTATTATTAAGGAGATTGAATCAGTTCTCAAAAACTTCTCCCCAAAAAATACCAGGGCTATGTTCAGTAGAAACTACAACAAATCGTAAAACAACTATACCCCAATAACAAAAAAGAAACATTTCCTACAATTATCAATTCCATTAACAAATCCAGAAATAAAACATGTTGATATTCTTTTTATTTAAATAAAATACTGGAACTAGATGGCTTCACTGGTGAATTCTATCAAACTTTTTTTTCTCTATCAAACTTTTAAAAGAAGTATTAATACTAATTATTTTTAATTGGGTAAATCTTATAAATCTATTTGTGGATGATACTTGTATTTTAGAAATACACTAGGGGAGACATACACAAATGATATAAAATAAGTTAGAGCTATCGGTTCTGAATCTCTGATGTCTGAAAATATTTATCATTTTAGTTGAGCTATGTTTCAGAAATTTAACACAATTGAGCATACATTAATAATATGATTCTTGTAGACTTTTTGGAAAATACAAAGAAGTGATAAGGAAGCACATGTCTGTTACATGAGTGGGGAGTATAATGGAAACACAGAAGAACAAGCCACGACTGATTACAACCTCCACTTGACAAGCCAATATCTTCAATGGACGAAAGGGACAATGTTCATTTTTCAAAGCAAACTACAAGCAAAGGAAAACTTAGATGAAAACTAAGTTTCCAGATTTACCATGACAGTTTATGCACATTTCTCAGAGAATCACACCAAACCCTTACTAAACATAAAAGAAATATATGAACTTCATAGCAGAGGAGTCTTGCAGAAAACACCTGAACAAGGGAACATCAGGTATAATGGGACAAACAATTATCAGGTCACTGAAGCACACAAGACACATTATCCCTACTGTGGTATTGTGGGTGAAACACATAAGAAAACCATAATCTGAAACTATCATGAAAAAATGTCAGTTTTATGCAAATTTCAGACCACATATACCTCCCATGTTCTCTGACTCTAATACTGTATTTAAACAGTCTTTCTTATCAATATACAGAGCAAATCTGTCCTAATTCCTTATTTTTCCCAGAACTTTGAGTTATCTGGACCACTAACGCCATCCCACTTAAAAGTGCATTCATCCTGTTATGCTAAGTTGATGTTGCATTCAGATGTACATTAATCATTCCACTTTCCCCTTCTTCACTAATATCTTGACATCTGAAATTATCCCATAGGGAATTTTGGATATTAATGGCTTCCCATGTTGATCTTTCACAAAAGGAATAATTTCAATAGTTGAAGGTGTTAATTCATGGTGAGAATTCTCCATGCTCTGTAGGGAGCCTAGATGCAGACAATGGGGAAAAGGCTCTGGAACACAGAGAAGTATTGTAAAGAGCTGACTCACTATCATAAGAAGGAAAAACACAAGTAGTTGAAAACAACGTTGCTAGGCAGGAACATCAGAAGTAGAAAATGAAACGTTTGCAGGTTCTCAATCCATGAACCCAGCAGCCCTCGTGCTTAAAACTGGCCTAAACTTAGAATCACCTGGAGTTAAAACAATGCAAATGCTCCCACCCAGATGAATAGACTCTGTGGGGAGGGCACAGGTGATGTTACTGCTAAATACTCATCATGCAATGCTAATGGGAAAGTGCATGGGAGCCACATAGCAAACATTTCTTCCAAAGCTTTAAAGTGCATAGAAATTTGGGGGGAATCTGGGCCCCACTTGAAGTTATGATTCTCCTGTGGGGCTCATGAAATGGCATCTTTAACAAGTTTTTTGTTGGTGCAGATGTTACTCCTCAGCCCCGTATCCAGTAGCACTGAGCTAGAGCTATCAGGCAGAGCACACCTGAGACCACTGAGTAGCGTGAAGGTTTCAGGTAAGAACTTCCAGAAGTGAAGGTTCCCTGGGCCTGATTCCTAGGGGCTGAGCCCCTCCTGGTATAGGTGTGGCCTTGCTGTTGTCTAAGGGAGATGCTGCTAGGTTGGTGGAAATCACATGGTGGGTTTAGGGTTGTGTGAGGGGTGGCCCGTAGAAATCTACCCAAAGGTACCCTTAGTCCTCAGGTCCTTTAGTCCCCTCTCCTCTCAGGGCCCATCTGACCCACAGGACTACCTGAGAGCAGGGCATGACCACCTGTCCTCAGGTGAGCCGAGACTCCCTACCCCCAAAGATCCAGAGCATGAAGTTGTTTGCATCACAGATTTGTTTGAAAATAAACCAAAGGCAGCAACGGAGGGTGGATTAACATTTTGTGTTGGGAATGGACAGAAGCCTTTGAAAATGATGCCATGAATGCATATTTGATGATTCACAAAGGAAGTCATGATCTATGTTAATAAAGCACATTATAACTGAATCAACAGATCAGAATTTTTGGTTTGTTGTATGTCTATGTGTGTGGGTTACAAATTGTGGTGTCAGAGTTTGTTCTCCCACCCCCCCCCTTATTTATTTTTACTTTCTCACATCTTTAAAGTGCATTGATTAAGGTAAAAATTAGAGAAAAGCATATCCACTTTTTCAAATATTCTTTGAGAATACTGAATCTTTTAAATTTTTCCTTTTATTAAAAATTTTTTTAATTTTTATACAATTTTTAAAGGTTACTTTCTATTTACAGTTATAAAATATTGGCTATTTTCCCTGGGTTGTACAATACATCTCTGAGCCTATCTTACACGCAATAGTTTGTACCTCCCACTCCCCCACCCCTATAGTGACCCTCCCACCTCCCCACTGGTCACCACTAGTTTGTTCTCTGTACCTGTGAGTTTGCTTCTTTTTTGTTATATTCATTCATGTGTTGTATTTTTTAGATTCCACATATAAGTGATATTATACAGTACTTGCCTTTCTCTGTCTGACTTATTTCACTTATCAAAGTTCCCTCCAAGTCCACCTATGTTGCTGCGAATGTCAAAATTTCATTTTTTCATGGTTGAATAAGTAGTGTGTTGTACATATATACCCCATCTTCTTTATCCATTCACCTGTTGATGGGCACTTAGGTTTCTTCTATATCTTGGCAATTGCAAATAGTGCTGCTATGAATATTGGGGTGCACGTATATTTTTGAAATAGTGTTTTGGGTTTTTCTTGGATACACATCCAGGAGTGGAATCGCTGGGTCATATGGTAGTTCTATATTTAGTTTTTTGAATCTTTTAGTGTATCCCAATAATTGTTTCATAATCCACATACCAGTGTATTTAAAATTTTAAGTCCATTCTCTAGCAGGTCTGTGTCTTTATTCCTGTCTTACCCCTAGGTTCTTCATGACTTTTTTTTCTTAAATTCCATATATATGTGTTAGCATACGGTATTTGTCTTTCTCTTTCTGACTTACTTCACTCTGTATGACAGACTCTAGGTCTATCCACCTCATTACAAATAGCTCAATTTCGTTTCCTTTTATGGCTGAGTAATATTCCATCGTATATATGTGCCACATCTTCTTTATCCATTCATCCGATGATGGACACTTAGGTTGTGATATGGGGAGGAGGAAGGGTGAGCTGTGACAAAGCGAGAGAGAGGCATGGATATATATACACTACCAAACGTAAGGTAGATAGCTAGTGGGAAGCAGCCGCATAGCACAGGGAGATCAGCTCGGTGCTCTGTGACCGCCTGGAGGGGTGGGATAGGGAGGGTGGGAGGGAGGGAGACGCAAGAGGGAAGAGATATGGGAACATATGTATAACTGATTCACTTTCTTATAAAGCAGAAACTAACACACCATTGTAAAGTAATTATACCCCAATAAAGATGTTTAAAAAAAAGTGCAAATACAGGCTTCCCAAAGAAATATGAAATTTTGCCTTAAGACTGAAAAAATAAATAAATAAAATAAAATAAAATAAAATTTTAAGTGATTTTTAAAAGAGCTTTTTTTTTTTTTTTTTTTTTGGCCACACTGGTTGCAGGATCTTAGTTCCCCAACCAGGGACTGAATCACGGACCAGGGATTTAACCTGGGTCACAGCAGTGAAAGTGCCAAGTCCTAACCACTGGACCACCAGGGAACTCCCAAACAAATTAGACTTTAAAATAAGGACTGTTAAAAGAGACAAAGAGGGGCTTCCCTGGTGGCACAGTGGTTGAGAGTCTGCCTGCCAATGCAGGGGACACGGGTTCGTGCCTTGGTCCGGGAGGATCCCACATACCGCGGAGCGACTAGGCCTGTGTGACATGGCCGCTGAGCCTGCGCGCCATGGCCGCTGAGCCTGCGCGTCCGGAGCCCGTGCTCCGCAGCGGGAGAGGCCACAACAGTGAGAGGCCCGCGTACCGCAAAAAAAAAAAAAAAAAAGAGACAAAGAAGGATACTACATAATGATCAAGGATCAATCCAAGAAGAAGATATAACAATTTTAGGTATTTATGCACCCAACATAGGAGCACCTACATACATAAAGCAACTATTAACTGACATAAAGGGAGAAATTGATAGTAACACAATAAAAGTAGGGAACTTTAAAATCCCACTTATAACAATGGACAGGTCATCCAGACAGAAAATCAGTAAGGAAACCCTGGCCTTAAAGGACACATTAGACCAGATGGATGGATGTATATATACAAAACATTCCATCCAAAAGCATCAGAATACACTTCATTTTCAAGCGCACACTGAACTTTCTCCTTGATAGATCGCATGCTATGCCTCAAAACAACCCTCAGTAAATTTAAGGAAATTGAAATCACATCAAGTATATTTTCCAAACACAATGCTATGAGACTACAAATTGACTGTAAGAAAATAACTGCAAAAAACACAAACATGTGGAGGCTAAACAATATGCTACTAAACAACCAATGGATCACTGAAGAAATCAGAGAGGAAACAAAAAATACCTAGAGACAAATGGAAATGAAAACACAACGATCCAAATCTATGAAACACAGCAAAAGCAGTTCTAAACAGGAAGTTTACGGTGATACAAGCTTACCATAGGAAACAAGAAAAATCTCAAATGTACACTCTAACCTTACACCCAAAGGAGTGAGAAAAAGAACAAAGCTAAAAGTTAGTAAAATTTTTTAAAATCATAAAGATTAGAGCAAAAATAAATAAAAGAGATGAAAAATCAATAGAAAAGATCAATGAAACTAAGAGCTGTTTCTTTGAAAAGATAAACAAAATTTAGCCAGACTCGTCAAGAAGAAAAGAGAGGGCCCAAATCAGTAAAATCAGATACGAAAAAAGGGAAGGTACCACTGACACCACAGAAACACCAACGAGCATGAGACTACCATGAACGATTATATGCTAATAAAATGGACAACCTAGATGAAATGGACAAATTCCTAGAAATGTACAATCTCCCAAAACTGAATGAGGAAGAAATATAAAATATAATCAGATGAATTACCAGTAATGAAATTGAATCAGTTGTTAAAAAAAACTTCCAACAAACATAAGTCCAGGAGCAGATGGCTTCACAAGCGAATTCTACCAAACATTTAGAGAAGAATTAACACCTATTCTTCTCCAACTATTCCAAAAATTGGCAGAGGAAACTGCAGAGTCAGGAATTGTAGGGTTAGGGGAAATGGGTGCAGGGTCATGAGGAAACTAAGGACACTTGGTAAGTGATGACTGGAACATTTGGCGGCATTAGACATAAAGGACACGAGAAATGGGCTGAAGTCACTGGTAGGAGAGGAGGATAAAGGGCAAGGGAGAAGGAAGATAAGGATAAAAGGCTTGGGAGCAGTAGAAGGGGAGGAGGGTTGGGTTGAGAGCTCTGGAATCCGGAGGATAGAGGTTTCATGGGGACGGAGGTCTAAAATGCACAGGATGGACATGGGAGAGCAATAAAGAAGCCTAGAAGGGGAAGAATTCATTCTAGAGATATCTAAAGGTCACAGAGGCAGAGACTGAGGTCACAATGAGGAATAGAGGACGGTGGAGCAGAGGGATGGAGGTGGGTGATGCTGGTTGCAGTGGGTGGAGGGTCATGAATATTTTCTCCTGTTTAAGCAAACAAAACTTAATCCAGAGTCAAGGCACTTTGTGAAAATAAATTATGAACCACCAATCATACACAACCAGCAAGGCTTTCCCAAACTAAGGTGACTGGTTAAGACACAATCAATTATTATCCTTGCTTTGATGTGGTGTCTTCTTTAGAAAAACCCCTCTCTGAGTTCCTGCAGATAAAGTGCTCCTAACCACCTTTGATTTGAGTCGGCTGCAACTGAACAGAGGTCGGCTCAAATGAACTCTTGAAAACTGGAATGCTCATAAATTAACATTTTAACACACAGGGCCGCATTTCTTTTTGAGCACTAGCACCTCGTCGGGTCCCTAAACACCTTGCTCAGGTGCAGCGTGGCCTGAGGACTCAGGGTGAAGTCTCTCCCCGCTTCTCCCTGCCCCCACTCACTCACGCCAACAACACACCAGCACAGCTGTGCCCTCACTTGACCAGACTGCACCCTTGATAGTAACACCACACTGCCTGCACCGGCAGAGTCTCCCACCACGTGCTGAGCAGTGCACAGAGGACTTCTGGCACACACCCGCCCCTCCCAGGGCCAAAACTGCCAGTCACAGGCTCCTCCCTTCACCAGCCCTGGGCTCAAGATCGCCAGCCTTGAACTCCATTTTAATGGAGCCCACACACCTGAGTTCGCAGTTCAGGCAAGCTGGTACCACAGTCTGTAGCACAGACCAGTTCTCCCTCTAACCCATGTTGTTACCCCTTGGGTTTTGACAGCCTTCCCTTTTTTGGCCTCTTCTTTAGCACAAACCTTCACACAGGCACAGACAGGGAATGCAGGTGAAACTCATAAGGACTTGAATCTAGTACCTCTAACAATGCATATGACCCAAGAGCAGGCTGGAATCAGGGACTGGCCACCCAGAATCACCCTGAGTAATATAAACACATAAGGCGCTGGTCAGTCCCACCTCTAGAGCAGCCCACCGGACGCCACAGATTCCTGTTTCATACTTCGGGCTTTACATTGCAGGCACAGCTCTGCTGCCCCAGAATTTCCACCCAGAATACAGTCCTTCTTCCAAAATCAGACTTGCAGAGCCTAATAGGAAAGGTCAATTCAGATTCCGTTTAAAAGGACCACTTAAACAAAGAAACAAACAAAAAAGTCCTGCCATGGCTCCACCCCCATTCCTTGGTCATCCTTTTCTGAGCAGTTCAGAGACCAGAGTTCCTGAAAACTCTTCCACCTTTGTGAATGGATCTGGCATTCATAATTTTTGATGCTCATACTCAGATAAAGGAGAGTAAAGAACTTGAAATTTGGTGGGTGGATTTTATGTTTATCATCCGTGATAATGAAAGAGAAAAGACAAAGATAATCTCTACTCCCAGGAAGGCAAGCCCGACAACTAAATCCTCCTGGGAAAGATGAACATAGAATATCCAGTTCCCAGCAGATTACGACAATCAACTCTCATAATGTGAGGATGTCAGCACAGTGTCTTGAACACAGTGCATCCTCACATACCTGTGAGCATACAGTAGATACCCATGAAACATTCCTTTCATGAATGAACAAATGTTTCCCCATAAGTTGTCCTCAGACCCCACTGCTTTCTCTAGTCCCTGCTCAATTTGAAAGTGGTGAGCAGAGAATGTCATCTTTTCAGAAGTTGTTAGTGGTCTTCACTGGGAACAAGCAGTATTTGTGTTCAGATAGGCACTCAGGCACTGTTCTTGATTTCTCTAGATTAATGCTGCTGGAAATGAGGTCTAGGGTAAGCGACTTCAGTGGTTCCTCAAAGTGCAAATTACTGACCTTCATCCCAACTTGGAGACTCATAAAGTCTGAGTGTGGGGCCCCAGTATCTGTTTTTAAGGGGACGAATAAGTGATTTGTATAGACATGAAATTCTGGTGAGCAATGTTCCCCAAAGTCATTTTCAGCCTTGACTCCCCATTGGAATCATTTATGTATATTTTAGAACTACCACCCCCTGTGTCCCACCCCTGTAGATTCTGTCCATTAGTCTTTGACAGGTAAACACTGTGAGGCTCCCAGCTTCATTTCTGATGACCTATTACAGGGTCTGGTCCATGGGGAAGCCTGGTCTACATAGACTTGAATGGGGGACACTCGGTCTATCTCACGTTCCCAGGGTTGTACTGGAATGTGTACGTGTCTCTAGGAGACAAGTACCTCCAGAGACAAGGGAGGAGAAACACACATAAACTCCATAAAAGAACTTTGTACGTGCACAGATTTTCCCAGGCCCCCAAAAGCAATGGAATAGCAGCCAGAACATGCAGACCCTCAGAGGTCATGGGGAAGCCTTTGGCTCTCGCTCTGATTGCCATGGAAGGTCACTGGAGCAAAAGGAAAACCCTTAGAGGGTTTAGGAGCAGGATACGAGTGGAGCAGGATAAGTACCTCTGTGACAGCAACAGACATACACCTGGGCTTCTCAAAATAATTTCCATGGAAGCAGAGCCTCCCGAACAACATATTAAAGCCTCGCTTCCTCCTTCACCTTTGTACATCACTCCTGTGTTATCTGCTTTATTCATTCCCACCTACCTGGGTGTATGACTGCTGTCTCCTTTCCTACACATCCCCACGCTCTTTGCTCAAAAAAGGTGACCACAGGCTTCCCTGGTGGCACAGTGGTTGAGAGTCCGCCTGCCGATGCAGGGGACACGGGTTCGTACCCCGGTCCGGGAGGATCCCACATGCCGCGGAGCGGCTGGACCCGGAGCCATGGCCACTGAGCCTGCGCGCCCGGAGCCTGTGCTCCGCAACGGGAGACGCCACAACAGCAAGAGGCCCGCGTACAGCAAAAAAAAAAAAAAAAAAAAAAAGGTGACCAGGTTCAAGCTTAGAGACAGCAACACCTATTTATGAAACAAAGGAACATATTACTCATCCTGGATATTCTACAATTTCCAATCCAGTACTGTGTTCAGTAGAGAAGAGAGAACACTATATAGAAAATTACTTCACCAAATAGTATTTCCTGACAGCCCCTTTAAAGCACTTAGGAAGCATTTCTAATTTTCAGATCCTTAACTCTACTTCCAAGTAGTACTCAATCAAAAATAAGGAATGGATAGTCGATTCTAAGATGTGGGCAACAATATCTCATTTCATTTTAAATACCTAGAATGATCACTGATCTACAGTGAAAGATGCAGATCAACTCAAGAAATGAGAAGGACAAGATGAAACCTCACGAAGATTTTTTTTGCATCAACAAACCCCTATTTCTTTGAAATGATTTCATTTCTCATTTGTGCTCATTATGTTATAGCATTTTAAGATACTTGAATATATACTATGGGACTCTTCCTGGAGATACAAAAAGTAAGAAACTAAGAGAATAACTGTGAAATGACAATGCAATTAAAAGGAAATTTACAGAACATTTACTAACAAAAGCCTGAACAAAGGTGAGAGCCTTCATTTTCCAAAGCAATCTACAAGTAAAGGGAAATGAAGTAGACGGGGAGTAGTCATATGAAATGTGATAGTTTATGCACATCTCTCAGTAAATCCCTCCAAGACCCTATAATTGGAATATTATTAGCTTTTCAGTCGAGGAATCTGGCAGACAGCCCCTGAATCAAGTGAACAAAATTAACATCAGCTGTACTGGGACAAACTGATATCAGCTGATCAATGCAGGCAGGACTCATCATCATTGCTGGGATAGTTTCGAAAAGCAATCCCAAAACATTAATCTAATCATGAGAATAGGGTTAAGCACATTTAAAACCACACAGAGCTTCCGTGTCCTGTACTCTTGTGTATTTTAAATAGGAAGTCTTTCCCTGAGGCAATTTAGAGCTCTCTTCCTTTTTCAGAACTTTGGGTTATTCTGGGCCATATAGCAACCAGCTTTACTGGTGCATTTTCATTATCCTTGACTACAGAAACTGCTGCTGCATCCACACAGGACCTAAATATTATATATTCTCCTTCTTTACTGATATCCCAGGACCCAACCTCATATTCAGTGGGAATCTTGTGTATCAACACATCCCCAAGTTGATATGACAAAAAGGGATATTTCTCAACATTTGCACATCAGTAATTTATGGTAGGAATTCTTTATGCTCTAAAGGGAGCCTGGATGGAGAAAATGGAGAGAAGGCGATGGGATATAAGTGAGGAATATCCTAAAGATCTAACGTTGGCTAACATTAGAGAAAAAAGAAAAGTATTAAAAATAAATTTGTTAGGCAGGACCACCAGAGGTAGAGCAGTAAATGTTTGCAAGTTCTAAATACATGGGATTTCAGCAAGAAAAGGGGACACAGCCACTGATCGGGGTCACAAATTTTACCTGAGAACCTGCCGTTTCTTCCTCTTCCTCCTCCACTTCTAGGTTCCTTTTTCAGGCAATATTATGTAGATACATGGCACCTGTACATCTCTGAGGGCATCAGCACAGCGCCTTCACCTGCTACCCCCACTCTCAGAGGCAGGAGGCCCCTGAAATGCAGAAAGACCACGCTCCCCTCTCCTTTGTCACGTGGCAGATTCAGGAAGAAATGCGCTCCTACATGGAGACCAAGGATATTCTCCTTCCCTGTTTTCATACGCCCTTCTGTCTCACAGTCAGCCAGAAATGCTGCTACAGCAATGGGGTATGTGGGGTGCACAGCCCTGACCCACCTACCCAGACTCTACTACCTTTCCTTAAACCAAAGACTGGACTCAAGTCTCACACCACAGAAATATGACAGTCCTCTTGCATAACCCTGATTTCACCCTGGAATTGCCTGGGAATGTAATTAAAGCGAATTTATTTGTAATCTATATAAATCATGTTCACCTGAAACTATGTTGAAACCCTGAATCAAATACAATATTGTATGTCAATTATACTTCATTTTTAAAAAACGCACACTCACCCAAGCCAGTAGACAGAATCTGTGAGGGAGATCACAGGTAACAGTAGTAATTAAAACTCTCCAAGTCATCTTTATTGTAAGCCTAGAGTGCAAAGCACTTATGTAAATCTTGCCTCTCAAACTTCAATATGCATACAAAGCATTCAAGCACCCATGGAAAAAACTGGGCTTCTGCAGGTTTGGAGCGGGGCCCATGAATTGGCAGCTTTAACAAATTTCTTCCTTGTACCGAGGATGCTCTCCCAGACCTGTTTTTAGTAGCACTAGAGAAAGCAGGCACACCACACCTCAGCCCCTTCCACCACATACCTTATCTCAAAGTGACTATTATTGGTTCTGTGTACTTAAAAAATTATTCACAACCTAAAAGTTGAGAGTTATGTTTTATTCAGCGGGAAGTTTTAGGGCTTCAAGCCCGGGAGGCAGCATCTCAAGTAACCCTGAGAACATTGCTCAGAGGAGGCGAGGTGGGGAGCCAGGTTATATAGACATTTTGCAACAAAGCGCAGGTAGTCAGGAACATAAAAGGATTATTGTTAATTCAAGAAAACCAGATATCCCAAGTTAAGGAATTTAGCGCTTTTCTATGTATGGGAAGATGCAAGAGTCTGGGCTCACCGAAATCATTCCTTTGATAGGCACCTCAGCTATCTGAGGCCAGTATCCTGTATTTTCACATTCTGAGTTTCCTCAGGGCTCACGGTAGGGAGTGGCTGCAGTCTGATGGCTGCTAGATGGCAGGTATTCTTTCTTTCCTGAGTTCCCTCAGGGCTCACCAGGCCTCATTGGAGGGCTGCAAGTGCTGATGACTGTGACATCCTTTGTTTAATGATATGGCAGGAAATACTCCTTTTCTCAGTTCCAAGAAAGACCACCATCAACATCTTGAAGGATCACATGTTTGGCTGGCACTTTAAAGTTTACAGAAGGCAATAAAGGCTGTAACATCTGAGTTAAGTCTCTACTTGTTATACAGCATGTATATAGTCATTAGTGCAACGATTATTGAGCATCTACTATGTGTTTACAAGTAGGTTATGGTTTTGGAAACCTCATGGATATTATTGGGAGTTAATCTTCATAATATCCTGGGATTTTGGCACTTGGAGTCTCATAATAACCATGAGGACATAGATACTAAGACTCACTTTTCTCTCTCTTCTTCTGTTTCCCTATCATTGATTTTTTTAAAAAAGTGTTTGCAGGACTTCCCTGGTGGTGCAGTAGTTAAGAATCCACCTGCAAATGCAGGGCACATGGGTTCGATCCCTGGTCCGGGAAGATCCATCATGCTGCGGAACAACTAAGCCTGTGTGCCACAAGTACTGAGCCTGCGCTTTAGAGCCACAACTACTGAGCCAGCGTGCCACAACTACTGAAGCCTGCAAGCCTAGAGCCCATGCTCCGCAACAAGAGAAGCCACTACAATGAAGCCCATGCACTGTAAGGAAGAGTAGCCCCCGCTCGCCTCAACTAGAGAAAGCCTGTGCGAAGCTACAAAGACCCAACACAGCCAAAAAAAAAGTTGTTTGCATACGATAGAAGCTACCTATAGATGGCTTCCTCTTAATTCAGCTCCGCCTTAATTCGGGTAACCTGTCTTTAGGTAAGGTCTCCTAACAGAGGTGTGGAAACGGGAGGAAGAGGCTCCGATGAAAAGCAAAGAAGGAAGTTTCAGGAGAACTTGCAAGAGAAAAAAAGGCCACAGAGATGAGCAGAGCCTGATCCACAAAAACACCAGCGCTTTTACAAGCCCTGCATTCATGGCCATCAGCTACGTTTTCAACATACCTACAGCCAGCCACCCAGGCCTAGAGCCGGAAAACTGCAAGCCCAGGAGTCAAGCCAGGTATTACAGGGTCCAGAGTCCTGCCTCTGGAGAAATAAAGGGAAGTCAGCCGGCAGACAGCCTTCACTCTGTCCAGCCACTAGGCCACCAGATCAGGCTGGAAGGGCCCCCATCAAATGCCGAAAGCAGACCTCTGTCCCCTATTTCAGGCAAGGCAACTTGAGCCTGAGGGTCAAAGCCACTCTGTAACCAAGCCCTCATGTCTGCCCGCGACCTTGAAGTTGCTCCAAAGCCGTCTCCTGGCCCTGAGGCCCAACCAGGGAGCCTTAGCTGAGTTGCACCAGTCCTCTGGCGTCGCCTGGCGGATGTCCGCTGGAACAACAACTCTCAGCCCTTCAAACAGCCTCCCTCCCCTGCCCTGGGAGCTACACTGGCCTTGGGCACCAGCCCGCCTGATATCCTATCTCCCCTTCCTCTAAGGACAGTGAAGTGCCCCACTTAGGGTCCTACTGTCTCGCAAAGTTTCCCAGGGCACTCATCCCTCCCTACAACACTCCATTACTTTATTCCAATTAGGCCTTAAAGTGACTTGATGTGACCTGGCTTTCAATCAATCAGCTCCCCCTCAATTCAGGTGCCCTGGCTTTAAGTCAGGTCCACAAACAGGGGTATGGGGACACGAGGAAGAGGCTCAGATGGTAAGAGAAGAAGGAAGTTTCGGGAGATCCAGCAAGAGAAAGAAAGGGCACAGGGATGAGCAGAACCTGACCCACAAAATACCAGCGCTTTTACAAGCTCTGCATTCACTACCAACAGCCTCGTTTTCAACATGCCAACACCCACGCAGGCCTACAGCTTCAAAAGTGCAAGCCGAACAGTCAAGCAGGGTATTTCTTGGCCTGGAGAACAATGGCAGTCAGACCTCAGACAGCCCGTCAGGCTTGTAAGGCCAACTGGCCTGAGGCAGGGGAATGCAATCAGACTCACAGGCTGCATCAGACCGAAACTTTCCGGACCACCCAGCTCCAGAAACTGACCTGGAGACTTTCCGGACCACCCAGTTCCAGGAACTGACCTGGGGACTTTCCATCCGGCCCAGCCTTCCCGCCTTTCGAGGGGCGGGGGCTAAGGGTCCCAAGACTGATGCAACGGGCAACGGATATTGCCACGATAACGGAAGAGACCACCAAATAAGGAATAACATGCGCCCTCCCGGATTCACCACACCCCTTTCCCTTCTTCCCCTATAACTTCTGCCCAAACCCTCGCCCAGGCGCGACTTCTCTGGCTCCTTTCTCTCGAACCAGTGAACCTCGCCCGGGAGCGTTCCCAAATAAAGCTTGTTTAAGGTCTCCCCCGTTTCTTGGTGCCGTTCCTTACAAGGCTGTCCAGCCACAGAACACCCAACCAGGCCGGACGTGCCCCGATCGCATGCTTAGGCAGAACTCTGCCCCCTCTTTGAGGCGAGGCAATTTGGGCCGGTGATTCACAGGTGCCCACTACCCAACCCGTCTTCTCTGGGCACACCCTTGGGGTTCCTCCAAGCTCACCACGTAGCCATGGGGTCCCCCCCAGAAGTCGCAGCTGCGTCCCCCAGTGCTCTGGCGCTATCTGGCGGACATCCCTGTAACAACAACTCTCAGCCCTTCCTCCGGCCTCCCTCCCCAGCCCTGAAGGCTCCACTGGCCTTGAGCACCGGTATGCCTGATTTCTTTCCTCTGCCTCCAAATGCAAAGAAGTGCCCTGTGAGGGGGGTATGTTTTCTCTCTCAGAGTCTCCCGGGGCACTCACCCCTCCCTATCCCATCGCACTATTTTCAATCAGTCAGCCCCCTGAAGTCACGTGACGTGATTCCTGCTTTAAATCCAACCAGTTCTCCCTTAATGCAGCTGACCCTGCTTTAGATCTGGTGTGGCCGGGACCGGTGTGGCAACAGGAGGAAGCAGCTCAGATGGAAAGGGAAGAACGAAGTTTTCAGAGAGCTCTCCAGAGGAAGAAAGAATACACAGGGATGAGCATAGCCCACCCACCAAAATACCAGTGCTTTTACAAGCTCCCCATTTAGGACCCCCATCCCCGTTTTCCACATTCCAACACTCACACAGGCCTTTACCTCGAAAACTGGGAGCCCAAGATTCGAGCCAGGTATTTCTGGCTCCAGAGTTTTGCCTCTGTAGAAATCGCCAGTCAGGCTGTCCCGACCAGGCTGGAAGTGCCCCCATCGCAAGTATCAGCTCTACCGGCTCTGAGAGAGGAGGCAATTTGAGCCAGAGAGTCAGAGGCTCCGGACAACAAACCGCTCCTCTCAGGGCTCACCCTGGGGTTCTGCCAACCCCATCTCAGAGGCTGGAGCCGCAGGTGGGCTCCGCCAGTGCTCTGCCGCCCTCTTGCGGCTGTCGGGTCTGACGCCAACGCTCATCCCTTCCTCCTGCCTCCCTCCCTTTCCCCAGCCTGGCAGCTGCACTGGTCTATCCTCAATAAATCTTACCTTAAGGGGACTTCCCTGGTGACGCGGTGGTTAAGAATCCACCTGCCAATGCAGGGGACACGGGTACGAGCCCTTGTCCGGGAAGCCCATGCCGCGGAGGAACTAAGCCGGTGTGCCGTAACTACTGAGCCCATGCACTGCAACTACTGAAGCCCCTGCGTCTAGAACCTGTGCTCTGCAACAAGAGTCGCCACCGCAATGCAAAGCCCGCGCACCACAACGAAGAGTAGCCCCTGCTTGCCGTAACTGCTTTTGGCCATCCTGTGTTTTCAACAGGAGGGTTATAAATGTGTGAGGTTTCTCAGTGGCTGGGGGAAGGGACAGAGAGTACCAAGGAAGGAAGGGAAGAAATGAACTACAAGACCAGAAGCACTAAAGGCAAACTGTTTCTCTTACCTCCAGCCTAATTCTCCTGGTGCCCAGACTGTGAGTTCAATTTCTTTGGAAGCTGCGTTGTGTTTTTTAACTACCAAAGCAAAATTCAAACAGTAAAAATTGACTTTGGAGTTTAATAGAAGAATGGAATAAAATTAAAAAAAGAAAGCTGATGGTACCAAGTTATTTTTCTGGTCAGCAATTTTCCCTCACCCCCATCCCCTCCAGGACTGGAGACTGACTGACTGAAACCTTTGGAATGAACTTTGCCAAGGAGCACTCACTCATGAAACAGTGCAGACAAGCTGATGGGATTCATTAATTGTGCTTAGTGTGCCGGATTTTCTATAATCCTTGGTTGACTTTTCTGGAACTGAAAACAGGATCCAGTTTAGAAAAAGAAAAAGAAAAAAGAATGGCTGTGATAAGCGAAGGTGGACAGAAAAACTGTTATAGGGACCTTAATGGATTTCTATTGCCCACAGCCATGGTTCTCACAGTGGTCTTGAAATCAGCAATTTCTTCATCACCTGGGAACTCATTGTACTAGTCTGCTGAGGCTGCTATAACAAAATACCACCAGTTGGGTGGATTAAACAACAGACATTTGTTTCCTTACAGTGCTGGAGGCTGGAAGTCCAAGATCAAGGTGCTGGCCAGTTTGGTTTCTGGTGAGATCGCTCTTCCTGGCTCTTCCTCTTTTTATAAGCCACCAATCCAATCAGATTAGGAACCCAGATTTACAACCTCATTTAACCTTAATTATCTCCTAAAAGCCCTATCTCAAATACTGTCACATTGGGCATGAGGACATCAACATGTGAATTTTAGGGGACAGAATTCAGTCCATAGGACTCGTTACAAATGAAAATTCTGGAGCCCTGCCTCAGACCTACTGAATCAGAAATTCAGGAAATGGAGCCCTGCAATTTGTGTCTTATTAATCTCTCCAGGTTATTCACATGCACGCTGAAGTCCAAGAAGCACAGACCTGCAGGGAAAATTCCCAACATCCCATTTCTTTTCCTCCACAACTTTTCCCATTTTTACTTTCCGACCTAATTTCTTACTGCTCTTTGACATGACCTCTGCTTCTGCTAAACTCCTTCTCACCGTGGCCTGAAGGATCATTCGTATTCTTTCAGACTCTTGTTTACTGTCCTTCCACAACTTCGCATTGTCTTTCGACCTCTTTAATGAAGCATCACTTTAACATCCCAGCCAGGGTCATGTCTTCTTTCTCCAGACAGCAGAAGCACTAATTGTCTGAACAAATCATTTTCATATTTTTACAGATTTTACTTTCTTAGAGTTCATAGGTTATACTTGTCTGTAATTTTAGCACAAGCCTTTCCATATAAAAAGTACTTAAATCTTCAAAATATTATAGACTTTCCTGCTTATAACTCTTCTCTGTAAGTGACTCCCTACAACATCGGCTCCAATACAACACTGATTTGGGGCATCAAACAGCCCGTTGATCTCTGACATAACGCTACTTCCAAAGTTGCTTAATAGAAAAAATTATATAGTATTTGCTATTTATTAAATCTTTAAGTGCATCAAGTCCTATAATAAGCACTTAGTACATTACCTCATTAAATTCTCACAATCACCCTGATATAGGCATTATGATCTTTATTTGACTGAAAAAGACACTGGAAACTGAGGCAGAGGAGTTCAAGGAATTCCCCCAAAGTCACATACCCGAGGAGCAGCAAGGCCGAAAATTATGAATCTATGTTTCTCTAACTCAAAGCATATGCGTTATTTTTACTATGTTATACTAGAGACAGAGATTTAGTTATCTGTCAACGTGTTGAATTTACTGCCAAGAACCCCAGAGTGTGTGTGTCTTGCAGTAAAGATATTTCCAGGGTAGCCTTGTAAACTCTCTATTTTCTCCACCCCTAACGTACACATACACACATACAGAAGCACTGCTAAAAGTAAACCATCATGAAAAAAAAATTTAGGGAGAACTTGTTGAGACCAGCAGATACTATTAAATGACTACAGACAACAAAGAGCTCTGTTCTATATGCTATTTACCTGCAGACAGCCTTTGGTATTCTTTCATCTTTACATTAAAGACAACTGAAGAACTCAGTTGGGAGTTACTTGAAAGGGAATTACTCAGTTGGGAGTTACTTGAAAGGGAATTACTTGAAATTACTTGAAAGCTCACAAGGAACTCTGACAAACTTTTGCCCAAAGCAATTACTGATAACTGAACACTAGAAACACTCATACACACATATATATGCATAGAAAATTGAAAAAAATCTATAAAAACAACGGAATTAAAAAAAATTCGTACGTTCTTAGCTTCCTTTCCCAGAAAACAGCCGAAGTGGTTATATTTTACTTTCACAGCTGCCTGCACTTTAGACTGGACTGTTAAGATAATAAAGCCACACCTATTATATCGTTTCAGTCATACCAACCATCAGCTGAGATAGTAATGAAAAGTAACACTCCATTCACAGCCTACCTGGGGTGGTCAATTCACTCAACATCTTGCAGAAATAGGTGACATATTGTTCACATGGAGGCGCTATAAATGAGCTGAGTATTCTTCTGGGTTGTAGCCCACCAACCTCATCTGCATCTGCAAGTCGTGAGACACTATGGTCCATACTTTGTCCTCTGTGAGGAGAAAAATGCCACGACGATGGGTCATTAATATGCAAATATATCTTCAAATGTCAGAAAATAAGTGAGCTATGCTTTCACTGGTGTTTTCCCCAAACTGCTGTAGAACAGTTAAGGACAGTAATCCTTAAAGTAACCCCTACCCTTTTCTGACACCTACATTCTGCTTCTATAGACAAAGTAGAAAATTCATGTTTCTTATTAGAAACAAACGCAAGATCTGGTTGATGCTCTAATGTCCACAGCATTGAATATGAAGCCCATTTTGTTCCAATGCCTTCCCCTCTCTGGAGCCCCTCACTCCTCACGTAGAACAGGATCAGCTCCTCCCTAAATGAACTATGTGCTCTCAAGCCTCTGGATCTTTGTACATGCTGTTTGCTCTAATCAGAATATGCATCCTCACCTTGTCAACAACGGTTCTTTTCACTCTGACCTTTCAGGTAAAAGGATACACTGTATGCTCTGTTACTGAAATGTTCTACACATGTGGGAAGATGCAAATAAGTAATTATCTTGGTGTTTTCTACCCTGAAAATTTCACTATGTGAAAAGGAGAAGCAGATATAAGATTGATGAGGTTAAATTAAAATCCTATAGGCATTGGGCTTCCCTGGTGGCTCAATGGTTGGGAGCCCACCTGCCAATGCAGGGGACACGGGTTCGAGCCCTGGTCCGGGAGGATCCCTCATGTCACAGAGCAACTAAGCCCGTGCGCCACAGCTGCTGAGCCTGTGCTCTGCGGCCCACAAGCCACAACTACTGAAGCCCAGGCGCAGCAACAAAGACACAACGCAGCCAGAAAGAAAGAAAAGGAAAGTAATGCCTACTCTATTACCCTCAGGACTTGGCCACCTAGGCGGGACTTACATCCCTGGAGCCTGAGCAGGTTTGGGTTTCAAGGCTGGACAGGGCTGGGGCTGATGGAGCTAGGGGGAGGATGTGCCAGCAGTTGAGCCCCCCCATGGACCTGTAGTGCCCATTCACCTCTGCATGGGACCACAATCTCCAGATCCATGCTGGTCCTCTTACAGCCAAACGAAGCCTAGTGCACCCAAAGGATGATGGACCCGCTTGGAGGGAAGAGCTGTGAAAAGGTACCGGATCTCCATGGCTCCTGCTGGTGGGGTTCCCACTTCCATCCTCCTTCCTTAGACTCACCCCCTCCCACCTACGAACCACGCATCCTCACCATAGCACATTTGCAGGGCTTGGGATTTGACTGGGGGAGGGGGTGAAGGGTAAGGGGGAAGAGGCAATTAAGACACAAACCCTTTGGTGTGTGTGTTGGGGCAACTTCCACTCTAATTTCCAACCCAGGAACTGGATGCTCACTAAGGCTCTGTTTGCCCAAGTTCCCAGAGTGGGCATGAAGAAGTGATGCCGCCTGGTGGCCGTTTCTCTTAACAACAACTCTAAAACCGGTGCTCAAGGGCACTTAATATTCACAAGGCCTGCAGGGCTGGAAGTGACCCCTGCCCTCAAGAAATGTCCTGGGCTAGGTAATTGAAAATGGATTCAAATCAGGCCCGACTCTCAAGAAGCCAGTTTCAAGAGCTCAACTGTACTCACACTCTTTATTTATTTATTTATTTTTCGGTACGCGGGCCTCTCACTGCTGTGGCCTCTCCCATTGTGGCGCACAGGCTCCGGACGCACAGGCTCAGCGGCCATGGCTTATGGGCCCAGCAGCTCCGCAGCATGTGGGATCTTCCCAGACCGGGGCACGAACCCGCGTCCCCTGCCTCGGCAGGCGGACTCTCAACCACTGCGCCACCAGGGAAGCCCATACTCACACTCTTTAAAAAAAAAAGTGAAAAGGTGCTCAGGATATGTCATGATTAGAGAATGCAAATAAACATAGACGAGGTGTTCCCTGGCTCCATCCCTCAAAAGTCTAAAAACAGTAAGTGCTCAAGAGGGCAGGCAGAAGAGGGAACCCTAATATGTTGTTGGTGGGAATGTACATTGGTAACGGCCAGTATGGAGAACAGTATGCAAGTTCCTTAAAAAATAAAAACAGACCTACATGGAAAACTGGCGATCCCACTCCTGTTTGTACATCCAGAGGAAACCATCCTTAGAAAAGTCAATGCACCCCAATTGTCATTGCGGCACTCTTTACCATAGTCAAGGCATGGAAACGACCGAAATGCCCATCGACAGATGAATGGATAAAGAAGATGTGCTACCTATACTCCATGGACTATTACTCAGCCAGAAAAGAGAAAGAAATCATGCCATTTGCAGCAACATGGATGGACCGGGAAATGATCACACTAATTCCAGCAAATCAGACACAGAAAGACAAATATTCCAGGATATCACTTACATGTGGAATCTAAAAACTGATAGAAATGAAGTAATGTACGAAGCAAAACAGACTCACAAATGTACAAAAGAAACGTAGGTTTACCCTAGGGGGAAGTAAGGAGGGGGCAAGCAAAATTAGGAGGTTGGGATTAACACAAACACACTAATATATCTAAAAGAGTTAATCAGTGAGGACCTACCTGTGAGCACAGGGAACTCTACTCAACACTCTGTAATAACCTACCTGGGAAAAGAATTGGAAAAAGAACAAGTGCAACTAGATGTATAACTGAATCAAGTTGCTGTAGAACCCAAATAAACAAAACACTGAATATTAACTATACTGCAATAGAAAGTAAATATAAATATATTTAAAGAAAGAAAAGGAGGACTTCCCTGGTGGTGCAGGGGTTAAGAGTCTGCCTGCCAATGCAGGGGACACAGGTTCGAGCCCTGGTCCGGGAGGATCCCACGTGCTGCAGAGCAACTAAGCCCCTGTGCCACACCTACTGAGCCTGCGCTCTAGAGCCTGCAAGCCACAACTACTGAGCCCACGTGCTGCATGTACTGAAGCCTGCATGCTCTAGAGCCTGTGCTCCGCAACAAGAGAAGCCACGGCAATGAGAAGCCTGCGCACCACAATGACGAGGAGCGCCCCCTTGCTGCAACTAGAGAAAGCCCACGCGCAGCAACAAAGACCCAACACAGTCAAAAATAATAAATAAATTTTTAAAAAATCCTATAGGCACCTCCCTGGCAGTCCAGTGGTTAAGACTCCCCACTTCCACTGCAGGGGTCACGGGTTTGATCCCTGGTAGGGGAACTAGGATCCTGCATGCCTCAATATGGCCAAAAAAAAAATCCTATATAGTTCTGTATTTGAATTAGAAGTATCACTATAAACCCTTGATGATGTTATCTTTTTAAAAATGCAGATATATGTCCTAGCTCCGTCCACTGAAAAAGTCCCCAAACAAGGACAAACCTCTGGCACCAGACTGTCATCACTGAATACCATTTTCCATTAAGAGAAAACTAGGCTCCTGGAGAAATGGCTGATTCCAGGGCTGGAACTGGATAAGAGGAGCCTGGAACATATTGTCACATCAGAAACAAATAAACTACTGGAGACAGAGGGCTGTTCAAAAACCCCCAGGGCCAAAGACATCAATCAGAATTTCCTGCAATTAATTAAAATACATCAAGGATATTTAATTCTATGAGTTCCCTGAAAAAAAAGAGATGTTTAATTTTGGAAGATTAGCTAACACATTATTTTGAATATCAGTAAAAGAAGGCAAAAAATCCAGCATTTAGTCCATGTTACCTATATGAACTGTAATATAACTAAATACTCCCTTTATGGAAATACTTCAGCTCATAAATGAAGGCTAAGTGATAAATTAGAGTGTCACCATTTTTGGGGGGTCCTGGCCCCATGACATGTGGAATCTTAGTTCCCCAACCAGGGATCAAACCCGCACTCCCTGCATTGGAAGTGTGGAGTCTTAACCACTGGACTGTGTGTCACCATTTTGTAACTTGTAACAAGTTAGTAGGATCTAAGGAGGCTAATTCATGGCTGCTAACATATCCACAAGTGAAAGGAGAGGAGGTGTGCCTCATGGGGTTGGGAGGGGAGGGCACTTACGCAGCACTACAGTGAAGCAAGGCAGACACAAATCAGACTGGAATTTCACCAAGCTTATAGCCCTAGCTGCCAACTTCTAGAAAATATAGAGGAAAGGGGAACATGTTAAATGGCACCAAAGGGAAATAATCAGCAAAATCCATGCTGTGGAAAACCATAGAGATCGTACAATCTAGTTTTTCAACAGGTAAGCAATAAATTACAAGGGAAGAGACAGACACACACACACACACACACACACAGAGCTATAGATTTAAAGAGATGACCTCAACTTGCCCTTAGGCAAGGGCAACAGGAGTGAGGTCTTCCTATTTCAGGAAATGGCAACTTCATTCCTCCAGTTCTCAAAAGCCTTGGAATTGCCCTTAACTTTCCCCTTTCTTCTACCTCTGCATGCAGCCTGTCAGTGACTCCAGTCTGCTCCATGTATTCAGAATCTGGGTACCCCTCATCCCATCCCCCACCACTGCTCTGGTCGAAGTCCCTGGGGCCCCTCGCCTGCATCCCACAGGAACCTCTAACCAGCCCCCTCTTTCCACCCTTGTACCCTTGAGGCAGGAGATAGATGGGCCCCAGGCTGAGCATCTGGAGTTGTTCCCTGTGGACAGAGACTCCAAAATATCAATAGCAGGACAATCGAGAGAGGAGGCTGGGCCCTGCCCAGATAAGAGATAAAAGACCACATATCCCTCATTCTCGAAATCAAGGAAACCTCCCCAATACACATGTGCAAAAAGGCTCCCTGGAGGTCAAAAAGGGAGGGGGCGCTACCCCTCAGTAAGTGATATCAACTACCCACAGACCTCTTCGCTAGAATCCATCTTGGCTAAGAGATACACACTTACACAGGGAGGACCCTGAGATAAACGAAATATGGACTCAAAACCAGGCAAAGCAAGATGATTGGTCAAAGGAAACCTGGAAGAAACTCCCCACAAGAGTGATTCAAACTACCACGAGGGTGTGACTCTCTCTCTGAGCCCACCCATGTGTCTATCCACACGTACTGTACTCTTTTTCCTCCTAATAAACACTTTACTTTCTTCATTAATTTCCATCTCTATGTGGAAATTCATTTCTACACAGCTGACAGGCCAGGGCCTTGTCACGGGCCACTGTGCCTGGTGGTCTAGTGGTTCGGATTCAGTGTTCTCACTGCCTTGACCAGACTTCAATCTCTGCCCGGGGAACTGAAACCCTGCTTCAAGCCACTGCAGGCCTAGGCCATCCAAGATCACCCTGATGCCTACGGTCAACACAGCAGCCAGGCTGAGCCTTTTCAAATACAAGTCAGATTCTGACACACCTCAAAGTCTTCATGTAGCACCCAGTCTTGTCCACAGTCAAAGTCTAGTTCTTAAAATAGCCCAAGGCTCTCAGCCATCTGGCTCCTTCCTGCCGCCCTGCTAATCTCCACCTTGCTACTCGGGCTACACTAACCTCCTTGCATTCCTCCAACAGATCAGGCAGCCCCTTCTCGGAGACTTGCACTTGCTCTTTCCTGCGTCTAGAGCCATCTTTCCTCAGATCTCCTTGCCCCTCCCTCCCCTGCAGATCTGAGCCCCAGAGCCAAACTTCCCTTCGCTGAGTCCCACCCCTACCACAGCTGCTCTCAATCTACCTGCCCAGCTTTGCACGTGTAATTTATATTTTAATGTCTGTCTTCCTCCATTAGAAGGAAAGAAAGCAGGGATTGTTTTCAATGCTATACGCACAGTGCTTAGAATGGTAATTGGCACATAGTAGGGCTTCAAAAATGTTAGTTGAATAGAAGCATGAATTAACAAGAATAAATAGAATACAAATACTTCTTAAAGTCACTTTTGTTCAAGTTCTGCTGAGACTATCCTGAGAGACTCTGGACTGGCCCCTTCCTTCCTCTGAGCCAGAACTGCCCTTCATCTATTACAACACACCTCTCTTATCAGAATACTTTCCAGCTTCCTGTTCTTAAATCGATGAAAACAAGTTCAGTTATGGTGCCCCTGTAGTCATTTTCTATAGGGTAACGACTTTTCCAGTTCTATCTTTGGCCTGATCAAAACTGCCTTCCTTTAGCTCCTCTGATACAGCAAGAAAAGCTACAATATATTTTGGTAATTCCCTCACTTTCTGACATGATTCTGAAAACAAACTGATTGTCATTTATATCCAGACCTGCAGATTTACCTTCGCCTAATTAAAAAATCATTAATTGAATTAGGTTGAAATAACAAATATGACTCCACGTTAGATCTGTTTCTTTTACCTTAACCTTTGTTTTCTGTTGCTTTTGCTACAAGTTATTCACTAAAGGTATGTTGCCTATAGCTGAAAATACACATAATGGCTCGTCTCTGGGAACCCTGCCCCCCATGCCCGAAGATTAAACTAACATACTTTGTTCAGCTCACAGGAAACATCCTGACCCAGCCCACCTGTGAATGGCTGCAGGAAAGAAGAAATTTACACACTCCCTCCCAGAGTTAGGCGGAAACCAGGACCTCTTTGCAATAACTTTTACTGGTCATCTCACTTTACCTCCTCACCTCCCTTTTTCTTTGTTCAATAAAAGAAACTAGCATCCAGACCCCAGCAAGATGGTTCTCTAGGACCCTTGTCCACCATCTGCTCGGAATCCTGGCTTTCCAAATAAAGTTGTTTTTCCTGCCCCAACACCTCTTCCCCTGATTTATTGGCCTGTCCTGCAGTGAGCAGAATGAGCTTGGACTTGGTCACAAGGTTACTTTTATCTCTTCTCTGTTACATTCAGCCCATGGCATAGAATTCTCAAATGTTTGACACTAACTTATTTTTTCCTCCCTCCCTCCTTCCCTCCTTCCTCTCTTTCTTTCTTCCTCCCTCTTTCCCTTCCTTCCTTCCTCCCTCCCTCCCTCCTCCCTCCCTTCCTTCTTTCTGAAACCACTAGGTGGCATTTCAGGGACACCAAGGAGCTCTGGTTCTTTATGTCTCAGCTCAGAAAGAATTCAGCAGGAGGCACAGTGATAGATAAGAGGTGATTTATTAGAAAAGGACGCTTGTGAGGCTTACAAGCAGGTGGGCAAGAGGGTGCCGCACCCCCAAAACTTAGTGGGCTACAGCTTTATAATCAAAGGAAAAGTGGGGAGGGGGGAAAGACTACCTTCCTCCTCATTCTTGAGTAGTCATCACGCATCCGTCATTAGCTCCTCCTCCATGTCGGGCAGGGGAGTGTTCTTGTCCCTACATGGTAAAGCTGGGACTGTCATGGCACAATGGAAATGAGCAAAGGGCTGGTAACATACGCTTAAAATGGTAAAACCTCAGGTTTTAGTATAATGTCACCTTTTCCTTATATTTCTGTTTTTAGTGCACACAGAGAAGCGTGTCCTAGGAATCATTAACCTACTGAGCTCACTGGGCAGGATGTGGGTCTCATGCCACAGTTGTATTACTGTTTGGGAGCATGTCTCATGCTTCTCCTGCATGGTTTTGTTGCTAAGCAAGCCGGCTTGGCTTTGTGGTTAAGCAAACCTGCTTTTTTTTTCTCTTCTTTTTTATGTATTTTTTATACAGTAGGTTCTTATTAGTCATCATTTAATACACATCAGTGTATACGTGTCAATCCCAATCGCCCAATTCATCACACCACCACCACCACCCCCTTGCCGCTTTCCCCCCTTGGTGTCCATACGTTTGTTCTCTACATCTGTGTCTCAATTTCTGCCCTGCAAACCGATTCATCTGTACCATTTTTCTAGGTTCCACATATATGTGTTAATATACGATATTTGTTTTTCTCTTTCTGACTTACTTCACTCTGTATGACAGTCTCTAGATCCATCCACGTCTCAACAAATGACCCAATTTTGCTCCTTTTTATGGCTGAGTAATATTCCATTGTATACATGTACAACATCTTCTTTATCCATTCATCTGCTGATGGGCATTTAGGTTACTTCCATGACCTGTCTATTGTAAATAGAGCTGCAATGAACATTGGGGTGCATGTGTCTTTTTGAATTATGGTTTTCTCTGGGTATATGCTCAGTAGTGGGATTACTGGATCATATGGTAATTTTATTTTTAGTTTTTTAAGGAACCTCCATACTGTTCTCCATAGTGGCTGTACCAATTTACATTCCCACCAACAGTGCAAGAGGGTTCCCTTTTCTCCACACCCTCTCCAGCATTTGTTGTTTGTAGATTTTCTGATGATGCCCATTCTAACTGGTGTGAGGTGATACCTCACTGTAGTTTTGATTTGCATTTCCCTAATAATTAGTGATGTTGAGCAGCTTTTCATGTGCTTCTTGGCCATCTGTATGTCTTCTTTGGAGAAATGTCTACTTAGGTCTTCTGCCCATTTTTTTTTCTGCCCATTTTTGGATTGGGTTGTTTGTTTTTTTTAATATTAAGCTGCATGAGCTGTTTATATATTTTGGAGATTAATCCTTTGTCTGTTGATTCATTTGCAAATATTTTCTCCCATTGTGAGTGTTGTCTTTTCATCTTGATTATGGTTTGCGTTGCTGTGCAAAAGCTTTGAAGTTTCATTAGGTCCCATTTGTTTATTTTTGGTTTTATTTCCATTACTCTAGGAGGTGGGTCAAAAAAGATCTTGCTGTGATTTATGTCAAAGAGTGTCCTTCCTATGTTTTCCTTTAAGAGTTTTAGAGTGTCTGGTCTTACATTTAGGTTTCTAATCCATTTTGAATTTATTTTTGTGTATGGTGTTAGGGAGTGTTCTAATTTCATTCTTTTACATGTAGCTGTCCAGTTTTCCCAGCACCACTTACTGAAGAGACTGTCTTTTTTCCATTGTATATCCTTGCCTCCTTTGTCATAGATTAGTTGACCACAGGTGCGTGGGTTTATCTCTGGGCTTTCTATCTTGTTCCATTGATCTATGTTTCTGTTTTTGTGCCAGTACCATATTGTCTAACCTGCTTTCTTGAGTGATCATTAACTTACAGGGGTCTCCCATACTTTTTTCTTTACTTACAATCCCCCTAGTGGGATTAACTATTTAATTACCTACTTTGCCCCTTTACTCGGTCCCAATCTCTCCCTCCCTTCCTTCCTTCCTTCCTTCTTTCCCTTCTTTCTCTCTCTCTCTTTCTTTCTCGTTTTCTAAAAAAAAATCCTTGAGCCTTGTCCTATAGCAGTGTTCCAGACCTTTCTTTCTTTAACTCATGATGGAATAGCATTCTAATCTGACCCTCCTTTAAAGTACCATAAACCCCTTTTTAATATACATAATGTTCATAAAGTCAAACATTAAGCCAGTAAAACAAAATGATCACCATTATAGTCTCTGTCAATAACTTTTAAAATGCTAACCAAATTGTTAATATTGATGAATATTTTGGTCCTGGTTTCTTCATGGCCCTAAACTCTAGTTCCAACAATCTCACCACACATATTTCAGCATCAAAACCCTGTGCATTACCTCTTTATATTTGTTTTATAGCCATTCATTCATTCAACAAATATTATCATGTACCTAACGTATGACCGATACAGATCTAGGCGCCAGGGAAACCACAGCCAAAAAAAAAAAAAAAAAAGCATTCATAAATTTTTGCGGCTTACATTCTTGTGGGGAAAAGAAAAAAGATAACAAGCAAAATTAAAATAATACATGTATTTTGCAAGTGATAATGACGAGGAGAAAAACTAAATCAGAGAAGGGAAAAATAGGCTGTGTGTATGGGCATTGCATTTTTTTTTTTTTTTTTTTGGCCGTGCCTCATGGCTTGTGGGATCCTAGTTCCCCAGCCAGGGATCAAACCCAGGTCCCAGCCATGAAAGCGCCAAGTCCTAACCACTGGACTGCCGGGGAATTCCCCATATTTTTAATCCCAGAGGAAACCATAAAAGCCCTGAGAAAGTGACATTTGAATAAATAAGATAGTTATCCAGCAAGCCATGTAGATGCCTGGGGAAAGTATTCCAGACAGAGGGAACGCACATGCATGTGTTCTAATTCTGGAATATTCCAGAGACCACTCAGGTAGACAAGGAGGCCAGTGAGTGAGGAAGGGGAGAGTAGCAGAAGTCGAAGGCAGAAATGTGATGGCGATGAGTGGGACCTCACAGTGAGATGGAAAGACATTGGCAGTGGAAGGTTTGGAGCAAGTTAAAGTAGTTTGCTTTAACTTATTCTTTGACATACTATTCTTAGCTTCAATAAAATTATACTTCAGAAGGGTTTGAAAAATCATATATGTATATATGTTTATATCTATATATCTTTATAAAGATTTAAGACTTTTTAAAATGTCATGGCATTCTAAAAGGTAATACAGTAAGTCCCCTATGTAAGAACCTTCAAGTTGTGAACTTTCAAAGTGCATTTGCATGTCCAATCACGTAAGTTAGTTCATGTGTCTGGTATACATTGTCACATGTGTGAATCCTTTACAAGTGGTTGTGCTTTTGTATACTTTACTGTAAGTACTGTATAGAGTACAGTAGTACAGTATTTTTATTTCAAGCCCAGGATGTCCAGAAGCAAGTGTAAAAGCAGCAGTGATGTAGCTGGTACTTCTAAGAAGTGCCAAGCGATAATGATGGAAACAAAAGTGAAAATAATTGAGAGAGTGAAGCGAGGCAAAAAGATAGAATTGGAGGCCCAGAGAAAGGATGAAGAGAGACAAGAGGAAGAAGAAGTAACTGAAGAACCGAAGAGATTCATGATGCAGGAAATGACAAAGGGATTTTCTTTATTTGAGGAGGCACTGTTAGTTTTTGAGGCACAGGACCTGAACGTAGAATGGTACACGAAGGTTGCAGTAGCCATTCAGAACACAATCCAGTGGTACCGTGTCATTTATTACGAGAAAAAAAGAGCTACTATCCAAATGTCATTGGAACATTTTTTCAAGAGGGTAGATAGAATTGAATCCAACAAGCAACCAGAACCTGTGCCATCAAAGTCGGGTGTGAGTGAAATTAGAGCTTGCCCTCCATCTCCTATTGCTGACGATCCTTCAGCTCTACCATCTCCCACCTCCTCTCCCTCCTCCAGTCAGCAACTCTCCTTCCCTGTTCACACGATAGCAGCTGCTGTATGCCAGCTGTTGTACTGTACTACTGTCAAGGTATTGTACTGTAAGATTTAAAATGTTTATTTTTTGTGTTTGTTTTTATGTATTATTTGTGTGAAAAGTATTATAAACCTATTACAGTACAGTATTATATTGCCGACTGTGTTGGCTAGGCTAACTTTCTTGGACTTACGAACGCACTCTTGGAATGGAACTCATCATATGTAGGGGACTTACTGTATATAAGCTCTATGCTGATAACATAAAACAATTACTATTGATGCATCTTACAAATTATTTTTTAATGCTTGCATATTACACATTACAATGGCTCCTTTGGAGCTATTAACTCTTAAATGACAAATGGATATTAAAGATTTTGCAGGTATCCAGAATCTAGAAGAAAGTTCTGCTGTATAGATTTTTCTTTGCTAGTATCATAAGTTGAAAAATCAAGAATCTTATTCCCATATTCAAAGTGTGTTTATATAATATGTATTATCAGATATGTGTGTAATGCAAATAGAAGCTACTGTGTATGGAAACTTCGAAATTTCTTTCACTGTTCCATTTTCATGAAGAAGCAATTGATAAACTAGTATATTTAAAATACTCTTTTTGGATTAGTGTGTTAGGATAACACCCTTTGTGATTACTGATAGCTTAGGATCTGTTTCATCATGCAATTACATATTTTAAAATTATCACATTGTACATTGTTTTAAATATAGCTGATTTAATGATAGGTTTCAAATACTAGGGCACATACGTAACATACTGTGGAAGTACATCTCTCCCCTTGGCAATTAAAGGGTCTTTGAGATTACCCAGCTTAGTTATCTTGAATATGTACATTAGAAAGGTCCTTTGCTACCTATATTAGTGACCCCCATATCCTTATCCTATCTGTAATTCTCAAGTAATTAACTTCATGAGAACCCAATTCCTTGTGTGGCTGGAGTTCTGATCAGGCTCTGATAAAGTCAGGAAATGACCAGTGAAAAAAGTAAGGAATAACTCCTCCTAGAACACCACCAGTTTCTTCATCATGAATATGGCTATTCTTTGACTCTTTTCTATGTTATCCATTTACAATCTGAAGTTCACATTATAGAGCAGGTCTATCTACAGTACATTTTAATAAAAGCCCAATCTGAGCTGAGTCCAGTAGAAAAATTTTTTGTATCCTATACATATGCATATGCATGTAAGTGTTTCTGATTTTCAGAAAATATCATGGTGCTGGTTAATGCCCAATTTGTTAATCTGAGAGCTTTTTTCATCTTTCTTCATACTAACTCTGAAATGATCTTTAAAAAGAAGGGAATAGTATATTATAAATTATCTAAATTGAAAATGTATAAAACCTGTTAGGTAGGCATAACCAACATCTACGTGTAGTCCAAAGCCCTTAGCAGCCTTATTATCTACTATAGTTACTCTACAGGAATAACTTTGGGTCTCTCACTCTTAGAGCGACACAACTGGAACTGAACTATAACACATGCTTCACCTAAGATTTTCCATACTGCATGTCAACCTTGGCCTGCTGCATAAAACTAGTGAATCCAATTTTGTATATCCTTAAATTTCTCCTCTCTCTCATAAACTGCATTCTGATAACTTAGTCTGTGGCTTTCTTTGAGCATGGAAATCTTACTGGGTGTTATCCTGATTCAATAAATCAACAATTGAACCTCAACTATGAGGAAGATATGAGCAAGGATCGCCAATGAAATTAATAAGAATTGCTTAAACATTTGCAGCCTTATAGGAGATCATAGCCAAGGGAAGAAGTCTACCATTCAAAGGAAACCATGTTCTCATGTGAAAAATTTTTGAGTACCAAGAAATATCAATATAATGTCATGTGAGAGAGCATCCATTTTGACTCTTTTGTATCAGAGATTAAGAAACCAAGTGTAATGGAGTTACCACATGATTCTACAATCCCAATCCTGGACATATATCCAGAAAAGATGAAAACTCTAATTCAAAAAGATACATACACTCCAATGTCCATAGAAGCACTATTTACAATAACCAAGATATGGAAGCAACCTAAATGCCCATCAGCAGATGAACAGGGAATTCCGTTGGTTAAGACTCTGAGCTTTTACTGCCGAGGGCCTGGGTTCAATCTCTGGTTGGAGAACTAAGATCCCGCAAACCACACGCTGCAGCTAAAAAAAATAATAATCAGATGAATGGATAAAGAAGATGTGGTACATATATACAATGGAATATTACTCAGCCATAAAAAAGAATGAAATAATGCCATTTGCAGCAACACGGATGGACCTAGAGATGATATTACTTATATGTAGAATCTAAAAAATAATACAAGGGAATTCCCTGGTGGTTCAGTGGTTAGGACTCCACACTTTCACTGCGTGGGGCACGGGTTCGATCCCTGGTCAGGGAACTAAGATCCTGCATGTTGCATGGCGTGGCCAAAAAAAAAAAAAAGAACTGTAAAGAGATTTGGAACCATGTCAGTTAAGGATCGACTAAGTACTAAAGTAACTGAGAAGTCCAAGATTATGGACTTAAAGATTATGTTAAAAGAGACTGATTTGTAAGAATATTTCAGAATTGACTTTTTCTGCATATTTACTAAAAATATTAATATGTATAAATAACTTCAGCAAGAAACTAAGAAAATAGAGTTGCATTTAAGTTAAAGGTAACAAGATTAGTGTTTTCCAAGATTACAAAGTTACATTTGTGTTGGAAACAATACTTTAGTTTTATGATATAAAGAAATAATTTGTCTTTGTGATTTTGTTAAAGGAAAGTTGAGATTTGCAGGCTTATAAAATTTCTATGATTTTTATAATTTAGGAACAATTTTACACTAAATATTTTCCCACTAAGACACCAAAAATTAATACCCCCTTTAAAACAAGATTACTATCATGTAGGAACAACTTCCATAGATTTGCAGTCTATTAAAACACCATGAGGGACTTCCCTGGTGGTCCAGTGGTTAAGACTTTGCCTTCCAGTGCCGGCGGTGTTGGTTTGATCCCTGGTCAGGGAGCTAAGATCCCACATGTCTTGAGCCCAAAAGACCAAAACGTAAGACAGAAGCAATATTGTAACAAATTCAATAAAGACTTTTTAAAAAATGGTCCACATCAAAAAATAAAACATCTTTTAAAAAATTAAATAAATAAAACAACATGATATAGGAATACTGAAAAAGGAAGCCTTAACACACTGACCGGTTTTGGACACTATTTTCTTCTTTCCTTTATTATGCTTCCATGAAAGGCAGAGTGATCAATTTAGGGGGCTGGTTTAATATACAGGAGACACATGATACAAGGGTGCTGATTGAATCAATGGGAGTCACTAATTACTGGTGACCGATTTAACAACAGAAGTCACATGATCCACGGGGCTGACTGCCGTGCCCGAGCATGCCCCACGGGGGACAGCTCCTCCCTGCCTGTGACTGCTCTGGAGGTGGGAGAAGGTGGAGTAGCGAAGCTGGTAATAAAGAGGCTTGTGTCTTATCACCTGTTTAAGTTCTTTAGGTCTGCCACAACAAATTGGCACAAACCTGGTGGCTTAACACAACAGAACAATATTCTCTCACAGTTGCGGAGACTACAAGTCCAAAATCAAGGTGTTGGCAAGGCTCCGGCCTCTAGAGGACAATCTGTTCCACCCCTCTCTTATCTTGTGGTGTTCCTGGGAACGCTTGGCATTCCTTGGCATGTAGATGCATTGCTCCAATCTTTGCCTCTGTGGTCACATGGCATTCTCCCCGTGTCTCTGTCTCTTCTTCTAAGGACACTAGTCAGATTAGGGCCCACCCCAATGACCTCATCTTAATTTGATTACATCTGCAATTGACCCCACTTCCAAATAAGTTCACATTCACAGGTGCCAGGGATTAGGACTTCAATATATCATGTACGTAGGTATGTATGTATTTGCCTTGCTGCACGGCTTGCATGATCTTAGTTCCCAGACCAGGGATTGAACCCGCACCCTTGGCAGTGAAAGCTCAGAGTCCTAACAACTGGACTGCCAGGGAATTCCCAATATATCACAGTTCAGCCCATAACATCAGTCACAGCAAGAAAAAGGAGATTACAGCCTTCAGCCAGTACAGGACAGGGAGTTAGAACTGAATGTTTTGCAAAAACCCAGAACCCAAGGAGTCCAGGGATCTTAGTCATCCTGGCAACTCTGCTGCCTGGAACAGGCCTGGTCCAGAGGATGTATGTACTCATTTGTTTAACTGGGCAGAGAAATAAATGGACACAGAGGGAAAAGAGACGAGAGAGAGGAAGACACTGAGGTAAGGTTGGAGTGAAGGCTTAAGAGAGACAAGACATGCACTCCCTAGGTTGTCACAGGCCACACCCATCCTTCTTGTCGCACATGGGGTTGGGGGTGGGGTGGTTCTCATATTTAAATTCCCTGCTTGGCCCCTAAGCCCTCTTAAATTTGTAACTTTAGCTCCTAAAGGTGAGGGAGAGTCTGAATGGGTCTCCCAGAACTCAATAGGTCATCTTTTGTCCATAAGCCATCTTTGATGTTTGTTTTCATTGCTTTTTTTAAATCAGATATTCATTTTTAATTATTATTTATTTATTTTTGGCTGTGTTGGGTCTTCGTTTCTGTGCGAGGGCTTTCTCCAGTTGCGGCAAGCGGGGGCCACTCTTCAACGCGGTGCGCGGGCCTCTCACCGTCGCGGGCTCTCTTGTTGTGGAGCACAGGCTCCAGAGCGCAGGCTCAGTAGTTGTGGCTCACGGGCCTAGTTGCTCCGCAGCATGTGGGATCTTCCCAGACCAGGGCTCGAACCCGTGTCCCCTGCATTGGCAGGCAGATTCTCAACCACTGTGCCACCAGGGAAGCCCTTCATTGCTCTTTAAATAAATGTGGGATAAGGTATTCCTCCCCCACCACACTCCCAGTTCAGGGTGCTCTAGTTTGCACCATGAGGCTGTCAGCAAGTTTTAAAATTTTATTTATCCTTTATAATCAAATCATAGTCTGTTCAGTCAGACATCTGTAGCAAGAACATGAGCTGGTCACAATATTGGGCACTGTGGCAGGAACAAAGAGAAAACGTGCATAGCATCTGCTTGATGGAGCCCAGTGAAGGAGGCAAGTATGTTGCAAGGCCTGTGAGTGTGCTGAGGGCAACGATCAATTACAGCCTTGCTACTCAGTGTGGTCCCCACTGCCCCACAGCATTAACATCATCTGGGAGTCTGTTAGAAATGCAGAACCTCAATCCAGCTCCAGACCTGAATCAGAATCTTCATTTTAACAAGACTGCTAGCAGGTGATACTTATGCACGCAGTAGATTTGTCCAGGAGACAGAAATCACTTCCCAGCAGAGTGTCCAAAGATGGCATCAATTCAACCATCATCACCAGAACAGGGCCCTGTGCTGGGGACCTAGAGAAGAAATAAATGTGTCCTTGCCCTCTAGGAGGCTAAGTGGTGCAAAGGTAGGGGAGTAGCAGAGTCTGCTTTACATAGGTGGTGGCTCTGAGATGCTCAACTGCTAATGCTAGTAGAGGCATCATTTCTTCTAAGAAAACTCTTTATAGTGCATGCAGAGTTGATCCAGTGCAACACAATTCGATTTCCTGTAGGTTCCAAGTAACATAAGAGCTGGGATCACTTTTGAGCTGGGGTTCACACAGCTCTTTGTTCAGTGGCACAGTGCCTCTCTGAGCCTCAATTTTCTCAACTGCAAAATAGGACAACTTGTACCACATAGGAGTTATCAGGGTTATCCATGCTTTTATTGGAGCCACAAAGCCACCTTGTGAGAGAGGATGGCAAATAAGGACTAACACGAAAACTTACTGAATGGAAAAAAAGAATGCTGCTGGACAGTACGTGCACTGTGAAATCAGGTTTAGAAAAAAAAGCCCCATACATATTATATGAACTTTTTTTTTTTTTTTTTTGCAGTACGCGGGCCTCTCACTGTTGTGGCCTCTCCTGTTGCGGAGCACAGGCTCCAGACACGCAGACTCAGCGGCCATGGCTCACGGGCCCAGCCGCTCCGCGGCATGCGGGATCTTCCCAGACTGGGACACGAACCCATGTCCCCTGCATCGGCAGGCTGACTCTCAACCACTGCGCCACCAGAAAAGCCCTATATGAACTATTTTTTAACGTGTACTATATATGAAATTATACATAGAGAAGAAGACCTGTAAGAACAATGACTTTCCTGGAGGGCAGAAGTAGGCCTTTATATACTTAAACAGTAGTTTATTTTCAAACAAATGTATACTTCTTAAACGAAAACATTTTACAAGTATTTAAGTGCATTGGGAATTGGAAGTAATGTTAATCCTGATTATCTGAGCAGGGTGATTATGGATGACATGTTCTTCTAATTATACTTTCTAAATTTCCTACAATGAGCCTGTATCCATCTGCGCCATTTGATTTGTCAGAAGCCCTAATTAGGGGACCTTCAAGATGGCTGAGGAGTAAGACATGGAGATCACCTTTCTCCCCACAAATACATCAAAAATACATCTACATGTGGAACAACTCCTACAGAACACCTACTGAACGCTGGCAGAAGACCTCAGTCTTCCCAAAAGGCAAGAAACTCCCCAAATACCTGGGTAGGCAAAAGAAAAAAGAAAAAACAGAGACAAAAGATTAGGGACAGGACCTGCACCACCCGGAGGGAGCTGTGAAAGAGGAAAAGTTTCCACATACTAGGAAGCCCCTTCACTGGGGGAGACGGTGGGTGGCCGTGGGGAAGCTTCGGAGCCATGGAGGAGAGCGCAGCAACAGGGGTGCAGAGGGCAAAGCAGAGAGATTTCCGCACAGGTGCCGACCGGCCCTCACCAGCCTGAGATGCTTGCCTGCTCACCCACCAGGGCGGGTGGGGGCTGGGAGCTGAGACTCGGGCTTCAGAGGTCAGATCCCAGGGAGAGGACTGGGGTTGGCTGCGTGAACACAGCCTGAAGAGGGCTAGTGTGCCACAGCTAGCCGGGAGTGAGTCTGGGAAAAAGTCTGTACTTGCCTAAGAGGCAAGAGACCATTGTTTCAGGGTGCACTAGGAGAGGGGATTCCTTCCCTGTCTGCCCACAGAAGGCAGAGCATTGCCTAAAAGAGCTCCAGAGACAGGTACGAGCCGCGGCTATCAGCTTGGACCCCAGAGATGGGCGTGAAACGCTAACTCTGCTGCTGCAGCCACCAAGAATCCTGTGTGCAATCACAGGTCACTATCCACACACCCCTGGGAGCCTGTGCAGCCCGCCACTGCCAGGGTCCTGTGATCCAGGGACAAGTTCCCCAGAGGGAACACACAGTGAGCCTCAGGCTGCTGCAACGTCACACTGGCCGCTGCTGCAGGCTCGCCCCACATTCCAATTATAACTTTCATACCCCTCCCTCCCCACAGCCTGAATGAGCAAGAGCCCCCTAATCAGCCGCAGCTTTAACCCCATCCTGTCTGGGCAGGAACAGTTGCCTGAGGGCGACCTGCACACAGAGGCGGGGCCAAATCCAAAGCTGAACCCCAGGAGCTGTGCGAACAAAAAAGAGAAAGGGAAATCTCTCCCAGCAGCCTCAGGAGCACCAGATTAAATCCCCACAATCAACTTGATGTATCCTGCATCTGTAGAATACCTGAATAGACAACGAATCATCCCAAAATCGAGGCAGTGGACTTTGGGAGCAACTGTGGACTTGGGGTTTGCTGTCTGCAAATGATTTGTTTCTGATTTTTATGTTTACCTTAGTACAGTTTTTAGCACTTGTTATAATTGGTGGATTTGTTTAGTGGTTTGGTTGCTCTCTTCTTTTCTTATTATTATTTTATATTTTAATAATTTTCTTTTATTTTTTTTCTTTCTTTTTTCCTCCCTTTTCTACTTCTGAGCCATGTGTCTGACAGGGTCTTGGTGCTCTGGCCTGGTGTCAGGCCTGAGCCTCAGGTGGGAGAGCCGAGTTCAGGACATTGGACCACCAGAGACCTTCTGGCCCCATGTAATATCAATCGGTGAGAGCTCTCCCAGAGATCTCCATCTCAATGCTAAGACCCAGCTCCACCCAACGGCCAGCAAACTCCAGTGCTGGACGCCCCATGCCAAACAACTATCAAGACAGGAACTCAACCCCAACCATAGCAGAGAGGCTACAGGAAACCACAAACAAGACAAAAAGACAACCCTCAGAATGGGGGAAAATATTTGCAAGCGAATCAACGGACAAAGGATTAATCTCCAAAATATATAAACAGCTCATGCAGCTCAATATTAAAAAAACAAACAACCCAATCCAAAAATGGGCAGAAGACCTAAATAGACATTTCTCCAAAGAATATATACAGATTGCCAACAAACACATGAAAGGATGCTCAACATCACTAATCATTAGAGAAATGCAAATCAAAACTACAATGAGGTATCACCTCACACCGGTCAGAATGGCCATCATCAAAAAATCTACAAACAATAAATGCTGGAGAGGGTGTGGAGAAAGGGGATTCCTCTTGCACTGTTGGTGGGAGTGTAAATTGATACAGCCACTATGGAGAACACTATGGAGGTTCTTTAAAAAACTAAAAATAAAACTACCGAATGACCCAGCAATCCCACTACTGGGCATATACCCTGAGAAAACCATAATTCAAAAAGAGTCATGTACCATAATGTTCATTGCAGCACTATTTACAATAGCCAGGACATGGAAGCAACCTGACTGTCCATCGACAGGTGAATGGTTAAAGAAGATGTGGCACATATACAATTGAATATTACTCAGCCATAGAAAGAAACGAAATTGAGTTATCTGTAGTGAGGTGGATGGACCTAGAGTCTGTCATACAGAGTGAAGTAAGTTAGAAAGAGAAAAACAAATACAGTATGCTAACACACATATATATATATACAGAATCTAAAAAATAAAAAAAGGTTCTGATAGATCTGGGGCAGGACCGGAATAAAGACTTAGAGGTAGAGAATGGACTTGTGGACACGGGGAGGGCGAAGAGTAAGCTGGGACAAAGTGAGAAAGTGGCATTGACATATATACACTACCAAATGTAAAATAGATAGCTAGTGGGAAGCAGCTGCATCGCACAGGGAGATCAGCTCAGTACTTTGTGACCACCTAGAGTGGTGGGATAGGGACGGTGGAAGGGAGAGGCAAGAGGGCGAGGACACGGGGATATATGTATACATATAGCTGATTCACTTTGTTAGACAGCAGAAACTAACACAACATTGTAAAGCAATTATACTCCAATGAAGATGTAAAAAAAAAAAAGCCCTAACCATCCCTACCCCCCAGCCCCCCACCCCCCGCTTTCTCGCTGAATCTGCCGGTCTCTAGCGCCCTCTGCCAAAGTATCTCTACGTTTTGCGCTTCTCGAACTAGAAGGTGCAGGCCAGACTCCTGGGGGTCTTGCTAAAATGCATATGCTAATTCAATGGATGTGGGGCGGAGCCTGGGATTGGGCGTTTTACTCATATTCCCACGGGAAGCTGATGCTGGACCACACCGAGTGACAAGGATTGAAACTGCTAGGCAGCGAAGAGTTATTCTACAACAGCAACCACAGTACCAGTCAGCCTTGGACACCAGTCCAGCAGTGCTCCTCGGAAAGCCTAAACGTAACACGGAGAGCCGGCCACCCTCGGGAGAAGGCTGTCCTTGGCTCGGCCAGCGGCCCCGCCCCTCGAGGCCCTCGCGGAGCCTCAATTGGTCACCCCTCTCGCGTGAGCGTCTCGTCACGTGAGGCCGCCGTCCAATCGCGGAGTGATCTCGGCCCAGCCGGTGGCTGGCGCACGGAGAGGTGGTGGCGGGCACCATGGAGGGAAGGCCTCAGGTCGCCGGCGGAGGGGTGTGCGCGGCTGCCTACCCCGACGCCTCCGCCGGATTCCCCCCGCACCTCCAGGCGGGAGCGATGCGGCGCCGCTTCTGGGGCGTGTTCAACTGCCTGTGCGCCGGCGCGTTCGGGGCCTTGGCTGCCGCCTCCGCCAAGCTGGCCTTCGGCAGCGAGGTCGAGCCGGGGGCGCCGCTGCGGCGGGCCGGCGGGTGGGGCCGGGGCAGGAGGGGCGCTGCGGGGCAGCGGGGCTTCGGGATGGAGCGGGGCTGGGAGCACAGGGGGGCCGCCTCACCAGCGCTGGCCTGTTTGGCCCACTCCGCAGCCGGGCACTACTGACAGCGTGGGCAGGAAGGCATCCCTCGACTCCATATCACGCCCAACCCACGTCCATTGTAGGTGGTAAGAGACTTCGGGGACTGAGGCTTGTACCCTTATCTGGGACCTAAAGTCTGTCCTCCAATTGGGCTAGTTCACTCTCGGGGAAGACGCACACCTTCCACATCCACTCTCTACCTCTCATTTTAAGCCCTTTGTGCCCGAACATTTCTCTCCACGTGACTGTAAAGGTGAGACACCTGTTGCCCATCTCTTTAACTCCGTAGTTAATGGCTGTTTTGACTGGTCTCCCCTGCTGGCGGAAACTTGGGAATTTGGGATATCCTAGGTATAAGAGAGACTGAGAGAAACATTCTGGACATAACCCCGATGTTGAGAACTCCTTAACTGCCTCCCCATGTCTGCTAAAGGCGTACCTTTGCCTCTCCCATCGCGAGTCATAGGCCACCTTCTGCTTGTTAAAGAGATTTCATTGCATCTGCAACCCAGGGTTAGGCCCTGACCTGGACAGTAGACAGGTTGATTCTTTAGGTTTAAGCTAATCCAGTGGGAGCTGCCATGCTCGAGGTTGGTATCCTGTTGGGTGTAATTCTTGGAGTAAGTGGTCCAAAGTAAGATGAGTGACTATGAGCCATGAGGTTTTTCTAGTCTTCTCAGTTGTGCATCAGACCGTCATAAGCCTTTACATAAGCAGGCTGGCACTGGCACATAAAATGCTTCTGTGTAAATTATACAGAGACACTCCATCCTTAAGACTCTGTATATTCACCTGCTGATGAGAAGTAAGAGGATGAGGTGTAGATGGGCACCATCCCCAGGAGAAGCAGCTCTGTCTGCAGGCAGGTTTATAACTCAAAACCAAACAAGGGGTCTGCATATCCTTTGTGTAGGAGGCTTCTAAAGATCCTCTCTTCTTTCAGTGCTCTGCTTAAAAAAAAAAGAAAAATATCTGCAAGTTCTCCAAGTGATGCCTGGGGTCACCAGTCAAATAGTCCCCCGTGTGGTCTCCCTAGGCATTGCTGTGTCCTAGTTTAGATCATGGAGCCACACTTCCTGGGCCTGAATCCTGGCGGCTCCCCACAGCTGTGGCGTTTTAGGCAGGTTACTTAATGCCTCAGGTTCTTTATCTGTAAAATGAAGTTAAGGAATAAATGAAAATGTACTTAAAACACTTAGCACAGGGCCTGGTACAGAGTAAAAGCTCAAGAATGCCCAGTGGGACCGGCCTGAGTGGGTTTTAGCCTTCACAGAATGGGGGTGGGGGTGGGGAGACGACTATTTCATGCTTTACCTGATCCCGGGAAGTGACGACTCCGCCCCTGATTTACTCATCCCTCAGACTGAGCAATAACCACTTGGCCTGCTGAGACTGAACTTCATGCACTCGTCACTGTGAGGCCAATAAGGGACTGGTGTTCAATAGAAGATAACTGGTATGGATTCGCATTTTACTTCTGCCCAAGGTCACATGGCTGGCAAGATGGCCAAATAGAGGTTGTTTCAGCTGTTAAATGGGTGTGCGCCCTGCTGAGGGTTAAGTGAAGCCCTGTGCAGGAAAGCTCTGAGGACCCCCAGGCTGTGGTGGCCCGGCTGCCAGCAGTAACCATGACCCTGGCTGCTGTGAGGGGTCTGCCGGTCATGCTGCCCAGGGCTGGTCGTGGCTGCAGTGACACTTTCTCCTGCAGGTGAACGTGGGCTTCTGCGTCTTAGGCATTATTGTGATGGCTACCACCAATTCTCTGATGTGGACGTTCTTTAGCCGGGGCCTCAGTTTCTCCATGTCTTCAGCCATTGCATCTGTCACAGTGACTTTTTCAAATATCCTCAGCTCGGTGAGTAGCCTGAGCGTACAGTTTCTCTGTCCCAAACCTGGGCTCTGGGAGGGTTCTGGGTGGGTTGTCCTTGGGCAACCCCTGCTTCTACATAGGAGAAGGGCCAGGAACTGAAGCAGAGGTTGGGCTGTGTCTTGACTCCTGGTGGCTGCCCCTCTAATCTCTAACTTGGAGGAATTCTCAAGTTAGATGGGGATGAAGTCCAACTGTCAAAAGCCTACTTGCTTGCTGCTCCTCAGGGGTCTGTGAACTCAGGCAGGAGCTGTGGAGGGTCGAGGTTCTTCTCTCCCAGGTGGGGCTGAGCCACTCAGCCCTGCAGTCCAGGCAGGGAGGACTTGGTGGACCAGTTGTGTGCTGGGCCTGGCTGCCGGCCTCTGCTGGGCTTTCTTGTGCACTTTGCTCGGTCCGATGCTGTGAGGAGGTACCCTCCCCACTTCTCCAGGTGAGATACGCTGAAGGTAACAGATGGGTTTCAGGCCCAAGACTTCCAGCGCCAGACCTTTCCTCCCACCCTAGGAGGGCACTCAGCCACAGGGGAGTCATGTGGTGCCCACCCACTGTGGTCGCATCCTGTGGGCATGTGCCTGCCCAGCCTCACAGCTGTCTCTGTCCTGCAGGCCTTCCTGGGTTTTGTGTTGTATGGAGAGTGCCAGGAGGTCTTGTGGTGGGGAGGAGTCTTCCTCATCCTCTGCGGACTCACCCTGATCCACAGGGAGCTCCCACCACCCAGGAAGGCTCTTCCACACAAGCAGCAGTAGCACCAGCGGGCTGGGCGGACCCGCTGGAAAGACAGTGATGGCGGCTCAGGCTCGGGTTGGTGTGTGGGGACTGCTTCTCAGGGCGATCTGGGTGTGCAGCCTTCTGACCCTCGGCCAAAGAGAGATGCTTCCCAGGGAACCAGGCCTGTGACCGAGCAGCCTTGCGGGTGGACAGCTCCGGCTTTGCAGCAGTGTTCTGCCCGAAGCCTTCTCGGTCCGTCTGCTCGGTGCTGTTGATTCTCACGCTCGACAACCCACCCAGTGAGCCATGGCAGGTGTGGGAGACCCTGGGGTTGGTGGGCTTCCTGTGTGGACTTGAAACCATGCTGTAACTGCAGTCCTGTTGCCTAACAAAGGCCAGTCATGGGATTTTGGAATCAGTGACTGGTGGGGCTTTCGACAACTTCACACTGATATGTCAGGCCGTCAGCATCATGCTTCTGGATTATGGCAAGAGAAGGAAAATTAGATTAATAAATACTTTTTTTGTAAGTTAAAACTGCCAGGTGTGGAATCTTAATTCTTTCCTACTTTTTTTCCTTTCCTAAGTTTTTGGAGTAAGAGCAACCAGGGTGAGCTGCAATTCCTGGAGGGGGAGTTGAAACTCCTCCCGCTGCTTCCAGACCTGGGGCTTGAATGCTCTCTGCCTGCGTGGTTCCTTCCTGACTTCACGCAGGCTGGTGCTCTTCAAATTCAGGAGCATCTGTCCATTCTCTTGGTCCCAAGGAGAAAGGCTTGACCTCAATTTGGGGGCCTAGTTTTATTTTACTTATTAGGAAAGGAAACTGGCCCAGAGGTTGCTCCCACCCCCTCATGTTACCTCTTCTGCCTTTTGGTCCCGTGGCTTTTTTGTATCTTACACCACGTGAATCTAATTCCTAGTTCAAAACAGTCTGTTTGCTGCCTGCACCCTCTCCCCGTGCATAGCTTCAAGTGCGATGCTCACCTGCCCCAGTTCCCCGGGGCTCCCCTGGCTGTCTGAGAGCCCTCTCAGCTCTCCTGAGCCTGACTGCCGGCCCCAGGAGGTCTCCTTTCACATCCCCTGCAGGAGAGAGGGCCTTCTTAGCCACGAGGCTGGGGGAGAGAAGGGTCGTGTCCAGCTGGCCCCTCCTCCCCACGCACATAGCACCTTCATTGCTGTCCTCCATTACTCGTGGCAGTGGCCGGATGCTCTCCAGAGCTGTTCTGTGACTCCCAGTGACTTCGCTGTGGCCCAGCCCCCTCTCCAGCTGCTCCCTTGCTGCCTCCTTCCCTCCCCCACTCACCGTGCCTGAGTCACCCACATGTCTGCATCTCAGCAGTTCTTAAGGCCGCCACAGCCAGTCATGCCTCCATGCTTTTGTGCCTGCTTTTCCCTTTGCCTTGGATTCCCTCCTCCTTCCCCTGTCCCTGGAAAACTCCTCCTTCATATCCAACAGGGCACAATTTGCTGCTCTTTCTGAGCTGCCACAGGGGCCAAGGCCAAGCGGTGATTCACAGAATGGTAATTGACTAGCCCCACTTTGACACATTGAAGCCTCCCAGCCTCACTGGAACGCAGAGGCAAGGTCAAGGTACTGGAACCATGGGCAAGAAGAGGGATCAGAGTCCCCACTATCTGAGATGCCCCTCTTCTCTGTGGACTATGTCCATACACTAATAAACTTGTGCATATGAGTAAACACAAACGTTTATTAAGTACCTACCACCTGGTAGTTACACGGAATCTAGGCACAGAGAAAACGGGGGCCAAATAGACTACTAGTCCAGGAGCCTGGGGTCTATCAGACTCAGAAATTAGGGGTGCTGGAAGTGTCATTAGAAGTCTTCTTTTATGATGGCAAAGATTTTATCTCAAATGCCTAATCTAATCAATGGGTTGTGGGTACCCAGGGCAGTTGAGAATGGGCGGAAAGCCCCCAAAACAACTGTGATGTCTCCATGGACTCAGGATGGGAGCCTGGAGAACGCAGCCAATTATTATTCCACCTTGAGCCCAACTTCTTGTTTTCCAAAGACAGGAAGAGACTTACCCAAAATAACCCAGTTCCATCCGTCTAGATTTCATCTAATTCTGTGCTTGATGATCACTCATTCGGGGGGACTATAATAAATGACCACACTCCTCCTCTCTAGCTTTTTGGCAGCACCTGAAGAGACTCTGCCCTTGGACTCCAATACCTACATGGGCAGCCTATGTTTGATGATGAACCAATCATCAAAAGTTTCATAATTGCAGGAATTCTAGAGTCCAAGGAAACGACCGCCTCTCAGGAGTTTGCATCTTTCCAGTACCCTGAGCTCCCTGTAGAGGTTAGCCACCTGCAGGCAGAAGGGTCTCCTGGCTGGAGTTCGGCCTTGGCTTGCGGGTGGGGCCCTAAGAATCCTGGAGGGGCCCCTGGTTGGCTTATTCTTTAGGTCAATTGTATTCCTAAGAAAAATGACACCTTGCTTTTCCAAATAATTATTTCTGGAGAAGTGATGGATCAAACAGTTTTTTTTTTACATTTTTGGTCAACTAAATTCTTAACATTTTAATTTTTGGAATAAGTAATTACTTGCACATTGTACAAAATTCTAAACATGCAAAAGTTACAGGGGCCCACCCTCCTGGAAGGCAGTTAGCGGTCTTTCATTACCGCTAATTTCATTACCGCTTTCATTACCGCTGGCAGAATTGGCCAGCCACTCATCGGCACTTATATCTTCTAAAATGCCCTGCACATCCCACTTGCCACCCTCACCCAAGTGGCTTAGCAGAGTATTTCTTCCACCTCCTGAGAGAAGTCTGGGAAAACGCACCTCTCTCCAGGCAGTCATGGTTCCAGGGATGTTTGAGGTGCCTTTTTTTTTTGGTAATCTTTTATTTTTATTCATTTATTTTTATATTTATTTTTGGCTGTGTTGGGTCTTTGTTTCTGTACGAGGGCTTTCTCTAGTTGCGGCAAGCGGGGGCCACTCTTCATCGCAGCGCGCGGGCCTCTTCACTACGGCAGCCTCTCTTGTTGTGGAGCACAGGCTCCAGACGCACAGGCTCAGTAGTTGTGGCTCACGGGCCTAGTTGCTCTGCGGCATGTGGGATCTTCCCAGACCAGGGCTCGAACCCGTGTCCCCTGCATTAGCAGGCAAAGTCTCAACCACTGCGCCACCGGGGAAGCCCTGAGGTGCTTTTTAACAGGCGCTCTAGCTTTGCTTGGCTGGCCTGCCTTTTAATTGGCTCTGACGGTATTTCAGGAATTAAGAGGTTTTAGCTAATATATCTGCGTTGCCAAAGGCATGGAGAAAGCACAGGGTGTTGGTGGGGAGTGGGAACTGTTTCGGAAGAGCTAGATATTTGGATGAATGTTACAAGTGAGGTGAAGCCTGAAAAATGCAAAACATGATGTAAGCCCAGGGGATCCCTGGGTGGAGGAGGGGCACCAGGCCTGAGGTGTGGGTCCGAGGAAGAGGGCCAGGTGGGGGAAGTGGTTACACCAGTGTCAGGTGCTCTGGCCAGATTAGAGGTAGGGGCACTCTGAGGGAAGAACAGAGCTTAGCTTCAGTTCTGCTTCTTTCTCTGGGCTGCTCTGTGAGGCAACTTGACTGACAGGCCCCTTTTGGGATTTGGGGTCTTGTCTGTGAGGAGGTATGATATCCAAGGGTATGGAAGGGAGCCCTGGTGTGGTGGGCGGGAGCCTGTGTATTAACCCTGGAGCTCTGGAAGGGCATCTATGGGAATCCTCCCTCACAAATGTCCCTTGTTTAAAGGGCCTTTCTGGGGAAGCCCTTGCAACTGTCTGTCTTGCTAGATGGGGCATCTGAGAACCACAGGCTGCAGATGGGGCTGGGTGGTGCAGGACGGTCCTTAGTTTGGTGAAGAGGGATCCCGCTTAGGGCTGAAAAGAGGCCAACATACAGGTCAGGCTTGAACTCTGGTTGGCATGGGATAACATGTCTTGAGTTCCTTAAAAGAGAGTCTGACAAAGCTCAGGATGTCAGGTTATTTATACATATACATGATTGCTGGCAACACCAGAAGCTAAAGAAAGGCATGGAACAGATTCTCCCCTAAAGCCTTCAGACAGACACACACACACACACACACATTTTCCTGGCTTGATATAACGCATCATTTTGGTTCTATTTCTCTGCTTTAACTTACCATGAAAACATGTACCTGACTCACACACCTTCTCCCCCTCTTCTCATCCCCACCCCACCACAGCTGCCTGACACAGGCAGAATTGGCCAGCCACTTATCGGCACTTACATCTTCTAAAATGCCCCGCACATCCCTTTGACAGACACCAAGTCCTCTGTGGAAAGCCTGGGCGTCTCCCTGCTGTAGACCATTGACCAAGGGTGAGTCCACTTAAGCTGTTCTTACAAACAGTGCAGAAAATCTCTCCAGGACATAGATCTTTGCTCATGTGTGCAGGTATTTCTGAGATGTGAATTCACAGTAGGGGGTTATAGGGTCAAAATATAGATACATTTTGCTAATGCCAAATTGCTTTGGGAAGAGATTGCATTGATTTATTCTCCACCGACAGATCTTTTTGATTTTTGCCGATATAAATGGTTGAATAATTTCACTGTTGTTTTAATTTGCATTTCTATTTGTGAGGCTGAATATTTTTATGTTAATTAACTATCTCCTGTGAATTGCTTGTTCATATCCTTTACCTATTTTGAGTCATTAATTTGTTCGTATTGTGTGTAGTCTTTATACAGAAAAGTGTTATTGCTGCAAATCATTTCAGTCTTTTTTTAACCTCTAAATGCCTTTCACCACTAGAACTTTGCCATTTAAATGTAGCCAAATTTGTTAATTCCTTCCTTTAGGGATACTGGGTTTCATGTCACCCCAAGAATATGTTTTCTATGCTTTTTCTAAAACTTTTGGCTTTATACTATTAGGCACCTGGAATTTAATTTTTTAGCGTGTGGAGTGATGTAGATAGAGCTCCAACTTTCTCAAATAATCTATCATTTCCTAGTGTTTTGAAATGCTGCTTTCATACATCTGGGTCTCTGGACTCTTTAATTTGCTTATTTATCTTCTCCTACTGCAATGTCATACCATCTAAAGTATTGTAGTTCTATAGTACATATTGATACGTAGTAGGCAAATGCTCCTCACCACTGTTTTTCTTGTCCATAGAACTTTTAAAAGCTGTTGGGATTGAGATTGGCACTGCATTGAATTTACCAAGTTATTGGGGGGAGAATCATGCCAAGTGACTACACTGAGTCTTCCCATCTAGGCATGTGGGATACTGTTCCATTTATTCAGGTCTTCTTTGTTACATTTAGAAAAGTTTTATTGTTCATACACAATTTGCACATTCCTAGTTGGATTACTTGCAAGATGTATTTATAGCTTTTGTGAATGAAATATTTTTCATTATATTTTGTACTTGCTTGCTGGACTATATGGAAACTATTGATTTTGATACGCTGATAGATCTAGCAAAGGACTTGACCAAACTCTAATGCTTTGTTCCTGAACGAAGGTTTCTGACGGTCTGTTTCTTATAGGGTGTCTGAATATTCCAAGGAAAAACCAGTAAACTACTGTTTTCCTTAGACCTTAAGATACAGACAAATTAACTGGGGGAATATTGTTAAAATGTGTATTCTGATTCAGCAGGTGGGGTTGGAGGCTCAGAATCTGTGTCTCTAACAGGGCTCCCAGGTGATGCCAGTGTTGCCAGTAGTGTGGCCCCCAGAGCACATTTTAGTAGTGAGAGGCTAGATGATACGTTTTCTGTGATCCATCATAAAACAGATGTTCCTCTTGGATTTCATATGAAACAACTGTTGCTAATACGCATGGAGCAAGAACATCTGTAAACGCGGGCAGGATTCCTAGGAGGGTTTGTGAAATGTCAGAGCTGGAAGAGCCCCTGGAAGCTGGTTTAACCACCTTGCTTTACATCGGAGAATACTGAGGCCCAAAGGGGCGGTGGAGTCATCTAAAGCATCAGAGCTGTGTCCCAGATCAGGTAAGTGCCATACTGGGGCCAGTTTATTCTAACTAGCCAGGGGACTGGCCTTTAGCTAGCCTCAGAAACTGAACCTCAGTTTCCTCATCTATAAAATGGGGATAATAACACCTGTTCACCGCATGGCACATCCGTGAAAGTCAAATGGGCCAAACAGCAAGAGGAAAATGGACAGAGAATGGCCTGAGTGCCTAAGAGGACCCAGGTCTGTCTGGCTCCAGAGGTCATGCTTGTTTCTGGCCCTTTGTCTTCCCCCAGGGTGATGGTGAGTGAAGAGGAAGCCTATAGACCCAGGGGGCACAGACTCAAACTGGCTAGACCAGTTGGCGGTAACAATGGGGACAGTGGGGTGTTGTGGACAAACAGGAACAGGAAGGACCGTGGTAAACAGGAGTGGGTGCTGCCACTCAGCTCATCTAACTGAGACTGTGTAGGAACGTGGGCCCTGCACTTCCAGATCTTCTGACCTTTCAGAATAAGCTAGAGGAGTGTGTGTGTTCTTCTACAATGTAAAGCTCCTGGGTCTTAAAATGCGGCAATTAATTCAAGTTGTAAAAATCACTCTGTGGATCAGACACAGCAAGTCAGAGGTTAAACTTGTCCTTAGCTTGTCAGTTTATAAACAGTGCTGCCAACAGCTGAGATGCTACTGGCACCCCTGCCCCGCCCTGGTGCCCTGTTCCAACCCTGACAGGCTGCATCTGACTCTCCAGCATGGGTTTAATCATCAGTATTCATCAAAAGCTCCCTAGGTGCTTCTCACAGCACCCAGCATGGATGCCTACGTGCTGTGTCCAGCAATGGCCAGGACCCTTCAAAGAGGCTGAGCTGAGGTTGGGACTCTTGGTTTCTCACACAACTTACTTCCCCTCTCCTGCAACATCCTCAGCTGAATGCATGTCTGTGTGTCTGAATCTTCCACGACGGTGAAGCCAGGTGAGACCATTAGATTCCAAATAAAAGGCATCTCAACAATAGCTGGACTTGAGAAATTTATCAAGTTTAGTTCCAATCAGGTGAAAGAGGTTCATGCTGAGAAGACTGTTCTCATCACAACTAGCCTTTGCCTGATGCCTTGGAAAGAGGCAGCAGCTCTGACTGGCTCTAAGCCTTGGTTGAGCGTTTCAGCATTTCCTGCTTTGGGATTAGCTTTCAGATAATTAGATTTTATTACTCATTAGATTTCAGATGATTAGATTTGATTACTCATAGGAGGGCAGATTCAAGAGCCAGCTGGGTGAAAGCGTTCAAAGGCCAACACAAATCACAGGCAGCAGGACCCACTAGGCCAGGTCGTGTGGAATCACAGGGTAGCCTGTTGACAGCTAGAAACCCCCAGCCTGGGCCACAGAACCTCACCTCCCTGCCTTGAGTCATGGCCTCGAAGAGCAGGGCCACCACTATCTGCAGTCAGAACCAAAGGCGTCCACAGCCACAGAGTCCCTCCCTGGAGACACAGGCTATCAGAAGCTGCCCACTTGCCCCGTGAGGAGGGACCACCTCTTCAGCCCCAGAGTGCATCAGCCCTGGAAGCACTAGCCAAGTAGAGTCTTCTGCCAGAACTGGTCTGGGCCTGCTGGAAATATATTCTCTCCTCGCTCCTCCTCCTGCCTGAAATCCCACCCCTCTTGCTTCCCTGAGGGGGGCCTACCTGAGGAAGAGCAGGTAGACGGGGCCTTTCCCTCGGATCTCTGCACACACCGGGCCTGGGCCTGGGCCTGCCTGCCAAACCAGAAGCAGGACTGAGGGCCAAGTGCTGTCTGTTCACCTTTGACTTTCGACAACTTCAGGCAACTTGAAACTATGGCACGTGAAACCCAACTTCACAGCCCCTACGCTTCCCCATGGTTGGTGAGCCTTCGAGGCACCTGTAGTGTAGTAGGCATGTCCAGTCTTCCACGTGGAAGGAGCCCCAGCCCCTTGGTGGTGGCGGATGACCCAGTGGTCCCTCCTACTTGATGACTGATGGTGTTGGTAAGTTAAAATCAGGAACCTTCAAGGGGGCCAATGCGGGGGTGGGGGGATGAGGGAGGGAGGGAGGAAGATGGTGAACAGCCCCACCTCTCCTGGTGAGGGAGCCTGCATACCTGCTCCCTCCATACAGCCCCTGAACCTTCTCCAAGGAAGCCACAGCCTCCTCACCTGGTCCCATCCAGACATTTCACTCTCACTCTAACACCTGAAACATCCCCCTCCTCCAGGCAGCATTGGGAGTGATCGGAGAGCACCCCTACCCCTCATACCAGGCAGGCCCATCCCAGGCCCTTACCCTGCTGAGCACTCCCAGCTCACACGCGGTGAGGACAGCCAGCCCTGTGCTCCCCGGACATGCTGCTGGACCCCAGGTCCCCTTTTCAGGAATGCCTCTCCTTGGGAACCATCTTGGATGTGGCCCTAGATGTGGTCTGTGAATTTGCTGATCCTGTTGCTTCAGTTCCTCTCTCATGGCCAAGGAGGTAAGATCCATCCCTCTGTACCTCCCATTCACTCCCTGATCCCCAGGAATAAAGCTGCCTTTGTGACCCTGTGGGCCTCCACCTCGGGGTGCAGAGGGGGCAGGCCAGCCAGAGGGGTCCTGACTTGGACCAGACCCAGGAAAAGAAGGGTGTTAAACAAGGGTGCCCCTTCCTGACCTTTGGGGTAAAGAAGACATCCCAAGGGGTGCCCCACGTCTGCCCATAGGGCTGGCCTGGAAGCAGAGCTGTGGGCAGCAGCACAGGGACCCACCAGAGATGCCCTCTCTGGTAGAGAGAGAGAGAGAGAGAGAGAGAGAGAGAGAGAGAGAGAGAGCGCGAGCGAGAGAGAGTGTGTGTGTGTGTGTGTGTGTGTGTGTGTGTGTGTGTGTGTGGCGGGGGGCTCTGGCCACCACTCATCCTTTCAGAGAGACACGATGGGCACTGTCTTGGGAGAACTGGCCTAAAACATTCAGGCCAGATTTCTGGTCAGTTCTGCCCATGTGGGTGGTTAGACTCTCTCCAGGACGGACAGTTAAATGCAGTTCTCATAGGGGAGGTCAGAGTTCCGGTAGCTCTAAACAGGTTCTTCCTCCCGACCCTTCAGTGGGAACGGACCGATTTTTAGCCACAAGGCAGGACACCTCCGAGCTGACTCAGGGATTCTAGTATCTATAGAACGGGAGCTAAGTTTGGGTGTTACTGTCATAACTCAGGCTTGCTTCCAACCTCGGCATGTCCCGTGTGTGTGTGTATAGCCTGCTGTTGGAGTCTTCTCCCAAACCAAGCCTGAGCCCTGAAGGTAGCTGAGGCCGCCATGCCTTTCTTCTAGTTTAGGCAGGCACCAGGGGGAAGCCCTTTCGGGGGAGTGACCAGAATCCCTTCAGCCTTTCCAGGTCCATCTCTCCTGATGCCAGTGTCCCACCCCAGGTTCCCAAGGCCAGCCCTGCTCTGTTCTTCCATCACAACCACACAGCCTTAGTTTTCAAAAGCCAGGAGCCTGGGCCCCAACCTTCTCAAGAGAAGACAGACATCCCAAGAAAGGACACAGGCCAGTTCTTTTCTGCCCCCAGGCTGCCCTATTCAGAGCCTCCTTTGCTGGGTGAGGGTGCACAGGCTGTGAAGGGCGCCCAGCCTCGGAGAATGGTTCCTGACAATCCCTCATGGGCAGATGAGCTCAGAGCAAGTTTCTCATCTTCCTCTGTCACCCCTAGTCCACCCCCATCCCCGAACTGGTCCAACGTGGGGAGAGGGAGGAGGGGTCAGAGGACGGCAAAGCCAAGGGGGTGGTGTGAAGGGAGCAGTGGGTGCAGGGGAGCGAGTGGTGCGCAGGAGCCCTGTGGCGATGATGCCGGCACGTAGGATGATGCGGCTGCCTGGTGCCTGGCCCTCTCCCCACAGTATCATTCATCTATCACCTCCACAGAGTCCTCGTCCTTCCTCTGCTCTGAGTGCTCCTCTGTTGTTTCTGTGTTCTCAGTGTCTGACAGCGATGCCACCTGTCGCACCCAGCCACTGTCACTGAGAGGCTTTGGATGACGCAGTCCGGAGAAGGGGTTGAACCAGTTCAGGGAAAAGTCCCCACCAAAGGTCTCTTTGACTGACTTCCAGCTGCTTGTGCGTTCCCTGGGCTGGTGCTTTCGTTTGAGGCGCTCAATGCCCTGGAGGGACAATGGGATAAAGAGGGTCAGCGTGGGACAGCCGTGCGCCATCTTACACACCCCAGGTCCCGGCACAGCAGAGCACCAAGGCCCAGAGCCAGGGGTTCCCAGAGGGTGGGGAGGGGCTCAGAGCAGCATAGCAAGCAGGGCCTGTGTTTCCCACCAACTGCCCTCCTTTCCTTCCATAGGAGCAAGGGTGCCCGGCCAGCTGCTGCGCAGTGACCAGGCTGCCCAGTGGCTAAGGGCCAAGGAGTAACATCTCAGGCCTCTGCAGGCATGAGCTGGGCCATCTGTCCGGAGACCACCCAGAAAGACAACCCCTCCCCAAGTATCCTGGGCCACTCCCCCTACAGCAGGCGCAGCAAACCCAGCACGAAGGAGGATGATGCGGTTAAGGGGGACAGCAGGAGACACACGAAGCGTGAGGTGAGGAAGCAGAGGTGTGCACAGCGAGTGCCAACATGCAGCGGGCAGCTGGAGGGTGCACGGGGCCGCTGCGAGGGGGCAAAGGCTGGCGTCGAAACTGCACATGCAGTAGACATGCCCTGTGGCCTCTCCCGAGCTGCCCACTCACCTGCCTCTGGGTGTCGGCTGCGCCAGGCCACAGAAGAGGGTGTTGGGAAGGGGGAGAAGCCAAAGGAGTTAAAGGCACAGCCAGGCCAGCTCTCCAGGCCCACCACACCCTCTGCAGAGGCTTTACCCCCACTGGGGCTCTGCCTCCTCCATCTCTTCTGGAAGCCAAGGAGATTTGTCGTGGGCTTCCCAGGCACAGGTACTGCTCACTGACAGCACTTTCCACCTCGGAATGACCTCTGAGTACCTAGTTCTAGGTTTTCTCTTCTTTTCCACACAAGATCCTTACATAACCAGCATAATTCTTTCTATTGTGCAGGAGAAACTGAGATACACGTACAGACTGAGATCTGGCCACACCTGGGCCAGTTCCTCTCCACCACTCTTTCTTCCCACACCATCTCAGAGGTTTAAGTTTCTTGGCTTTTGGAAAAATGGTAGGTTAAAGAACCTGATCTCAAAGTATCTCCTCATAAGATACTTCCTAATTACCGAGGGTAAAACAGTACCTTTACAGTAAGGAAACTTCGCAGATATAACTTTAACCAATTGAAGTTAACATCACCAATAATGAAATGTATCAACATCACGTGCCCTCCGATACGGTGCCCCAAGAAGGACAGAACATCACTTCACTGGTTTTCCTGCCCAAAAGGCATAATCTCAATCTAATTATGTGAAAACATCAGACAAATGCAGATGTCAGGATATTCCACAGAATATCTTCAACAGGATAATAATCTTCAACAGGATCAAAGTCTGATGAAATTGTTTTGGAACCAGACAGAAGTGGTGGTTGTACAATATTATGAACGTACTAAATGCCACTGAACCACACACTTTAAAATGGTTGCTTTTATGTGATGTGAATTTAACCTCAACTAGAAAGAGGATCAGGTTCATGAAAGACAGAGAAAGACTGAGGAGGAACTAAAGACACAGGACAAAGGATGCAATGTGGCATCCTGGAACAGAGAACGATACTAGTGGGACAACTGGAGAACTCTGAATAAAGTATATAGATTGGTTAATGGTATTGTATCAGTAAATTTCCAGGTTTTTATATTTGTGTTATGGTTTTATAAAATGTTTACATTTGGAAAGACTGATTGAAAGGCATATGGGAGCTCTTTGTACTATTTTTACTAATTTTTTTTTTTTGGTTAAGTCTGAAATTATTTCTCAATAAAAAGCTAAGAAAAATCTGAGACACGATTTATGCAATACAGTCTTGAACACGGATTAATAATGAGAAGTTGGAAACAATCAAAATGTCCAATAATGATGGCTAAGTAAATTATTCTATAAAGCACAACACTATGCAGTTATTGAAAGTGGCATCAACAACAAGGGCCTAATTTTCAAAATATACAAACAGCTCATACAACTCAACAACAAAAAACAAATAACCCAATCCAAAAATTGGCAGAAGGCCTAAACAGACATTCCTCCAAAGAAGACATATAGATGGCCAGTAGGCACATGAAAAGATGCTCATCATCGCTAATTATTAGAAAAATGAAAATAAAAACTGCAGTGAGGTACCACTTCACACTGGTCAGAATGGCCATCATCAAAAAGTCTACAAATAATAAATGCTGGAGAGAGTGTGGAGAAAAGGGAATCCTCTTAACACTGCTGGTGGGAATGTAAATTGGTATGGAAAACATACCAATGGCTGCTATGGAAAACAGTATGCAGGTTCCTCAAAGAACTAAAAATGGAGTTGCCATATGATCCAGCAATCCCACTCCTGGGCATATACCCAGACAAAATTATAATTTGAAAAGATACAGGCACCCCTATATTCAAAGAAGCACTATTTACAATAGCCAAGACATGGAAACAACCTAAATGTCCATCGACAGATGAATGGATAAAGAAGATGTGGTGGGGAGATATACACACACACACAAACACACAATGGAATACTACTCAGCCATATAAAAGAATCAAATAATGCCATTTGCAGCTACATGGATGGACCTAGACAAATACCATATAGTATCACTAAATGTGGAGACTAAACTATAACACACATGAACATATCTAAGAAACAGAAACAGACTCACAGACACAGAGAACAGACTTGTGGTTGACAAGCGGGAGGGGAGGTGGGAGAGGGAAGGATTGGGAGTTTGGGATTAGTAGATGCAAACTATTATACACAGAATGGATAAACAACAAAGTCCTATTGTATAGCACAGGGAACTATATTCAATATCCTGTGATAAACCACAATGGAAAAGAATGTGAAAAAGAATATATATATATACATGTATAACTGAATCACTTTGCTGAACAGCATAAATTAACACATCATTGTAAGTCAACTATACTTCAATAAAATTTAAAAAAAAAGTGGCATCAATACAGTTTTACATACACTGGAAAGTCCTGTCCACATGGTGACAAGGGAAGAAAGCAAAGTTGCATCTGACATCATTGTGGAACCTGGGGTTTGGGGATGGGATTTTATTTTATTTTTTTAAAATTAATTAATTAATCAGCTGAGTTGGGTCTTTGTTGCTGCGCGCGGGCTTTCTCTAGTTGCAGCAAGTGGGGGCTACTCTTCATTGCAGCGTGCGGGCTTCTCATTGCAGTGGCTTCTCTTGTTGCGAAGCATGGGCTCTAGGCGCCCGGGCTTCAGTAGTTGCAGCATGTGGGCTCAGCAGTTGCGGCACATAGGCTCTAGAGCGCAGGCTCAGTAGTTATGGTGCAGGGGCTTAGTTGCTCCACGGCATGAGGGATCTTCCCGGACCAGGGCTTGAACCTGTGTTCCTTGCATTGGCAGGCAGGTTCTTAACCATTGCACCACCAGGGAAGTCCTGGGGATGGGATTTTAGATTTGATTTATTTCTGTAGACTTCCCACATGTTCCAAATTTTCACCAAGAAGCAGATGTGACTTTTATAATCAGAACAAAAAAGCTGTTTCAGAAAATGGACCTTATTGACACAACTCTTGAGGGAACCTCACGTGGGTCTGGGGCACAGGATGCTGTGCTATTCACGGTCCGGCCCCTCACCAGGCCTCCCTCCTTAGCGGGAGCGGCAATGGCCAGCTGAGTGACTTGCTTTGGGGATTCTGGGTTCCCTTCCTGGGTGATCATTTGCAGCCTGTTGAGAGAGGCGTTCTAACCATGACTGCAGGGGTGCTGGGATGTGGCCACTTGGCAGACCAGGCTGCAGAGGGGACACCCAGAAATGACAGACTGGCTGGGTCTGCACTGACTGAGCTCACTCAAAGCCGTGACTGTGGGTCCTTACAACCACCCCGAGAGAAGGCGGGTGTTAGTACTAACGCTCGTTATAGGGGAAGACAGGGGTTCTGAGAGGCTGTGACAGCGGCCGAAGCTCATCCTGCTGGTTGTGCCTCAGAACCAGGATGAGAACTGGTGTGTTCTCTCTGCTCAATGCATTTTCAACTCTACTGCAAATCCTCACTCAAAGGCAGAGAAAAGCTGCAGAGGGAAATGAAGCAAAAGAGCCCACAGGACAACACAGATGGAAAGATGTATCATGTTCTTATACTGGAAGAATTAATATTGTTAAAATGACCACACTACCCCAGACAATCTACAGATTCAACGGAATCCCTATCAAATCACTATCTGTCTCCTAGAGCAAAGGAAATAAAAGCAAAAATAAACAAGTGAGACCTAATTAACCTTAAACGCTTTTGCATACCAAAGGAAACCATCGACAAAACAAAGACGATCTACAGAATGGGAGAAAATATTTGCAAATTATATGACCAATGAAGGGTTAATATTCAAAATATATAAACAGCTCATACAACTCAATAGCAACAAACAAACAAACAAGCTGCTTAAAAAATGGGCAGAAGACCTGAATAAACAGATCTCCAAAGAGGACAGGCAGATGACCAACAGGCACGTGAAAATATGCTCAACATCACTAATCATCAGAGAAATGCAAATCAAAACTACAATATCACCTGTAAGACTGGCTATCATCGAAAACAATACAAATAACAAATGTTAACAAGGATGTGGAGAAAAGGGAACACTTGTGCACTGTTGGTGGGAATGTAAATTGGTGAAACCACTGTGGAAAACAGTATGGAGGTTTCTCAAAAAACTAAAAATATAACTACCATATGACCCACCAATTCCACTCCTGGATATATATCTGAAAGAAACAAAAACATTGATTCAAAAAGTTACCGCAGGGCTTCCCTGGTGGCGCAGTGGTTGAGAGTCTGCCTGCTGATGCAGGGGACACGGGTTCGTGCCCCGGTCTGGGAAGATCCCACATGCCGCGGAGCGGCTGGGCCTGTGAGCCATGGCCGCTGAGCCTGCGCGCCATGGCCGCTGAGCCTGCGCGTCCGGAGCCTGTGCTCCGCAACGGGAGAGGCCATAACAGTGAGAGGCCCGCGTACCGCAAAAAAAAAAAAAAAAAAAAAAAAGTTACCGCAAGGTTCAAAGCAGCGCTATTTACAATAGCCAAGACATAGAAGCAACCTAAATGTACGTCAACAGGTGAATGGATAAAGAAGATGTGGTATATATACACAATGGAATATTACTCAGCCATAAAAAAAGAACTTTTGCCATTTGCAACAACATGGATGGGTATTATGCTAAGTGAAATAAGTCAGACAGAGAAAGACAAATACTGTATGATATCACCTCTATGTGGAATCTAAAAAATACAAAAAACCAGTAAATATAACAAAAAAGAAGCAGACTCACAGATATAGAGAACAAATTAGTGGTTACCAGTGGGGAGAGGGAAAAGATGAGGGGTGATATAGGAGTAAGTTATTAAAGGTACAAACTGTTCTGTATAAAATAAGCTACAAGGATATATTGTACAACACTGGGAATATAGCCAATATTTTATAATAATTATAAATGGAGTATAACCTTTAAAAATTTTCAATCATATATTGTAACATATAATATTGTACATCAACCATACTTCAATCAAAAAAATTTAAAAAAAAATTTTTTTAATTAAAAAAAAAAAAGAGAGCCCACAGGATGATGATTTTCCCCTGTGGTGGCGTGTTCCCAGAAGAGCACTCTTGGTCTCTACTCAACCTCCTCAGCAAGCTCGTAAAAATGTTCCAGATGGAGCCTGGCCAGATGAACCTCCTCAGCAGTTAAGTAAACATCCAGGAGTGTCAGCTCTGGGTCTGAAGAGGAGAAAATATTCCAAACGAATCTGATGCATAAGAAAGGCTGAGGGTCTGGACCCTCAGGTTCAGGAGGAGCCAGTGGGGTTTCTTTTTCCTGGTAGGACGCAATTTTGAGTTCTGTGTGGATATAAAGGCGTCCTGAAGGCAGAGTTCTTAAGCTGGAGGTTTGCGGAGGCAGCAGTGATACCCACTTTAGGCTCATGCAGACAAGAATGGTTGATCCCTGGTAAGGGGGCAACAGCCTAAACCAGCACCTCTTGCAGGGAGTGTGTGACTTGGGCCTTTTGGGCCTGGTCTCCCTGGGTGACACATGAGCTGTGATCTATAAACAAACTCACGAATGCCCCAAAATGAATGTACCAGGACTACGGCTCCCCAGCAGGTAGAGACCCAGGCACATGCTCTGTAAGGACTCAGCTAAGGCCCACGGAGCAAGAGCAGGAGGTCCCCCTGCTCCCTGCATCTCAGACATAGAAAGTTGGAGGTGCTGCAGCTTATGCAAATGTGTCCTCCTCAGAGATGGCCAGACAACTCTCTCATCAGTGGTTTCACATCTTTTTAGTGCAGCCCACAATAGGAAATACGCTTCTGTTGCATATGAGCGCACGCGTGCACACCCGCCCCACTCCCCCCTGAAGTTTCATGAAACAATATGTATTTTACAAGGTGTAATGCATTATTTTTTATTTCTTTAAAAAAATTCTGTTGCAAACCAATACACTGATCTCAAACATCATGAACAGTTGTGTACATGGTCTGAAAGTACAGCTTCAACAGAGCTAACATTCCCTAAAGCCATACAATGTGCCAGACACCATCCTAACATTTACATTCATTTCTCTCTTTGAATCCTCACAGCAATTTTGTGATTTAGATTATCTCCCTGATTTTACAGACGAGAAAATTGAGGCTTAAGTAAATTACTGCCTAAGGTCACACAGGAAGGAAGTAGCTGAGCAGGGATTTGAACCAAAGACCAAGGCCAGGGCCCAAGGCCCCATCACCCCATGACCTCAGCTGCAGAAATTCAGGGCATCCTTTATGTCCATGTCAGAGCACGTTGTCTTCCCCCCGAAGGTTTTTGCAAACCCTATTCTGCAACACTTTTCATAATTCCTTGGATCGGCGTCATCAGCTCCCGTGTGCGCAGATGAGGGATCCCTGGGACTCACTCAGTTTTGCTAGGGTAATCACGAGGCTCAAGTCATTAACGATTTTTTCTTGAGAAAGCGGGGTGGGGGAATGAAGTCTTTGGTTTGGGAGAGTAGACTCGTCAGTGGCTTGTTTCTGTTTCACTGTGAATCCTTTATCCTTTGTTAGGTGATTCTCAGGCAAATATGTATTTAAAAGATACAAGAAAAAGCCACATGGGTGTTGAGGTCCACAGATGGAAACCAAAGGCCAGGACGTTCATGTGCGTGGCCGCGCCAGGCTCTAATCACTCACTGGCCACTGCTCCCACTGGGAGGACCCTGGCTTCACTCTGTCTCCTTTTGGGATGGTTCTTCCAGAAACCAGCTGGCCAGATAAGATGTGGAGAAAGATTGCTGGACAGACTAACAGTTTGGCTCTCCTTCTAACAAATACTTTCCTTGTTTTCTCAGCATTCATTGGCTGGGGAGGCCGCTGGTTATGAGGGAAGAGGGGCTCACAGTGGGCACAGCCCATCCAGCACCACACTGAGCCCCGCAGCACACAGGATCGCTTAATCAGCAGGCCTTTGGGCAACCCCTGCAAGCCCCAAGTGGATCCTCAGACTTGAACATGCGTCACCATCAACGGGAGGGCTGTGAAAATCCAGATCGCTGCTGCCCCACCCCCTCAGAGTTTCTGATTCAGCAGGTCTGGAATGGAGCCTGAGAATCTGCATCTCTAATAAGTCCCCAGGTGATGAGGATGTTGCTGGTCTGTGGACCACACTTTGAGGTGCACTGCCTCAGTACATCCTCAGCAAGAAGATTCGCAAGAGGGAATCCAGTAAAATCTTCTTCTCTTCACGTATCTTTGACAACTAAGGTCCCCTTTAAGGTTGGAACCCCTCACTTCTACTGGCTGGCTCACCCTGGAGGCATATGCACTACAAGTTTTCAAGTGAGAAAACCGTAAAACCCATTGGCCTAGTTGGGAGAGCCCAGCCCAGCCTCTCAAAGTCTGGGGTTTCTGTGTGATGCCAACCTCACATTAAGTGTTTAATAAACATTGTTTAACCTACCTCATCAGGAAGGTGGATTATTTATTTATCTATCTATTTATTTATTTATGGCTGTGTTGGGTCTTCATTTCTGTGTGAGGGCTTTCTCTAGTTGGGGCGAGCGGGGGCCACTCTTCATCGCGGTGTGTGGGCCTCTCACTGTCGCGGCCTCTCTTGTGGAGCACAGGCTCCAGACGCGCAGGCTCAGTAGTTGTGGCTCATGGGCCTAGTTGCTCTGCGGCATGTGGGATCTTCCCAGACCAGGGCTCGAACCCGTGTCCCCTGCATTGGCAGGCAGATTCTCAACCACTGCGCCAGGGAAGCCCCCAGGAAGTTGGATTTTAAAAGCTGGTAACTCAACATGTCTCACTTTGGGTTCTTCCAAGGAAAAAGTATTACAAAGATGAAATGGTATGATTAAAAGGAGACGTAGCACATACATTTCTACCCGAATCCACTTTGTGCATGACGTCACCAAGCCCATGCAAATATGCATAGATTTGTTTGCTCCTAAGCCTTTTGCATGGTCAGTCTGGTTGCTACGAACACAGAACACAAACAGGAAGTTGACAGGCAGGAAGGAGTCACCTAATCCAACTGGCCAAGTCACCTTCTTCTTTATTTTTCCTTTCCACTCCTCAGAGCCCACATTCTGAAAGACTGTGGCTACTACTGTCTCATTTTCCCATGCACACACCATTCAGTGCTGTCAGGATTCCTGTGCCAAAGCAAAAGGCTAGGGCTGCCTTTGTGTAGAGGTGTCCTCCTTCATCAGACGTCTGGGAATACTGAGGAGGGCTCAGGGATGCCTGTTTCTTCCTGTCACTATGCTGCAGAAGACAGCCACATTCCTTAGTCATTGTGCTCCTGGCAAAACGTTCTCCATCTCAACAAGATGAAATAGGAAGAACACAGAGGATTTTGAGCTATTCCTATGTTCTGAGTATAGCATTTCACTCTGGCTTGAGAACTGGGGAAAATTCGTTCTTTCAGCCAAAGGGCTCATAAAAACCCAGACAAAATCATACAGGATGTCGGAAGGAGACTCTCCCTCTGGGAAAGATATACGTGGTATGCTTAGGTATAAATGATGAGTTTCTATTTTTAGGATTTGAAAAAAATTCAATACATCTTCAGCACTATCTACTGTATTCCTTAGAAATTCCATGGGAGGAAGAACCAACTTGGGTCACTTAAAAAAATGCCCTTGAAGATGGGGTACTTTGAGGCATCCAAATACTTAAAAATATTCCCTGAGTCCTACTCTCTCTTCTGAAAGCACATGGGAAACAAATGCTATAAAGGAGATTTAAAAGCAGCATTAAAAAAAAAAGCCCAGATCACAGCCTTGACCATGGCGTAAATAGCACAGCAGAGGCAGGTCGAAGTTAATTGACTTAGGAAAGGTCACAGGGTTCCTTGGCTAAACATCCGAGGCATGGTGAAGAGCTCCTCAAAGCGATGTCCCAGGGCGTGTGTGGAAGCTTCCAGTGATTTCCTCTGGCTTGACTTTGCCTTCTGCTGGGTGGGCAGAAGAAAATGGGTCTCTCTCCCAGGCCCAACCCTAGAAGCAAACTCCACAGACCTGATGAGTTTTTCTGTAGCAACTGGGAGCCCACAACCATAAGAGAAGGGACGCAGGCAGCAGAAAGAGCCAGAGGAGAGAGGCCCGGTGGGGGCACCTTGTCCAAGACGGGGCTGTAAACGTCCTTTAGCGGCAACACAATAGAAACCTCATTCAAGAGAGGAAGCATGCATACATGTCCTTTAAAAGCAATGAAAGAAATGCCCAAACACAGCACACTCACGTTGACTGGATAATCGGCTCTCCCTGAGGGGTAACACTGTGAGAGATGGGAGCTCAGCCAGAACAGGTTTTGGAAAAATTTTATTGCGTTTTGTTTCCATGTGGAAGCACTGACAGAATTGAAAAGAGGCAGCATGTTCCACTTACTTTTCTGAAAGATCACATAGCTAGATGAAGTCTCTCCTCACCCAGGGCTGATTTAATAAACCTCACCCCAAACCCACCCCAAGCAAAAGATAAAAAAAGGTTTGTGGTGATCGCTTAAAAAAACAAATCCATGTTGAGATGGTATTCGGATTTGCGACCTCTGCATTTGATGCGTACTCCCTGTCCCTTCACCTCCCGCCACTGTCTTCAGGCCCTTCCTCCTTCAAATAAGACTCAACACACAAGTATGCAAATGGAAAGAAAAGCTAGTCAGTTTCAGCGCCACAGGCTTAGGTGTGTCTGCCGATTCCAGTGGATGGATGGCCATCTCTCAACTTTAAAATGTTTGGCTGTAATGTTGCCCTTGCATCACGGTCAGCCCACGCAGGATAATGGTCTCCCAGGTTAAAATACAGACAAGACATGGGTATGTGCACATTTATGGGTCTAAAATGTCAGAAAGTAAACCCACTGCAGGGATTTACAAAATGAGGAAGAAGGGGTTGACGGTGGAGCTGAGGCTGTTTCACTTGGCAGTAACACTGCTTAACCGACACCTCGCTAGGAGAGGGAGGGAGGTGGGGAGGTCAGAGAAGAAGCAAACGTTAATGAGGGAAATGTAGTTCGCCTGAAGCTGGGTCATTTTCTTCTTCCTTTGATTGTATAAGGCATTTTGAACTGGAAAAACTTCTTCACATTCTTCCAAATAATCAGAGTTGGAATATAACTGGTGATTCAGAATACAAATAAGACCCCTTTCATCTCCATCCCCCACCCCACAAGTCATTCTACACACCCAGAGCCCATAACGTACAAGGCAGGAAATTGATTTTGTGAGTTAGGAGGCGAATCGTGTTCACATGGGGGATGAGGCCACTGTGTCAAGGACCCTTTTAAGGGCTCCATCCCTGATCCTGGCCCTCTCAGGTCACAAGGAGTAAGCATCCATCTTCGGTGAGGTTTTAACTCCCATTTGGGCGCTCGCCACTGCCTCCTGGGCAGTGGGAGGTCATGGGCCCTCCTGGCTCTCCTATGCGTCCCAAACAGGTGTCCGGGCCGGTCCATCCACGCACAAGTGTCACGACTCAGTTAGTACAAGGGGGCATGGCCTGGAGACAGCGCCCTCCACATTAGTCATGCCAGACAGACAGCAGAGAGGAAACCAGAGATCAGAGAAGTGATTTTAAAAAGGAAAAAAGAAAAGCAGCTTCGGTCACCAAAAAAATAGAAAGGATGATCTTTTAAAAATAAAACATGGGGACATTTTTTTTTCTCTGCAATGTTCAGCCATTTTACTTGAGACATTAAAAAAAATGTTTTAGAGTAGTTGTTTTGCTTTTTCGGTTTAAACGTTCATGAGAACGGATTGGATGGTAGTGCTGGGATGTGGTTTGTGTCTGAGTGGCAATGCTGGTCAGGGGTCCTTCAGACCACATACTGGTACGGGTCTGCCTTCCCTTGGTCTGGCGTGGCAAAGGGGCTGGCCCAGCCTAGAGAAAAGGGGTGGCCAAAAACGGCTTTCATGTTCATCCATTTTGTTTTTTTAGCCCATCTTCTCTCTTCCTTTTTCAATTGTTCTATTCCCTGAAAACAAGAACAATCATACTTTCAGTCAAGCACTTTACTGCTGTGGTTTTGGGGGAGAGATATCCATTAGCTTGAGGTGAATCGAGTAAATGCTTCCTTATTTTAAAGCCACGAAGCTCATCTACATAGTACATTTTTCTTCTCTTTCTCTCATAAAAAGTGCTAAAGAAAAAAATCATAATTTTTTTTTTTGGGGGTGGGCATATAGGCACACATGTATAAGTCCCTCCAGGAAGGAAGGGACAAATGAGCAAAGTCAGCAGGCCCCTAAGCCACTGTTCCTAGTTGTGCAATCCAGTGTTTTGTTAAGTGAGTCCTTGCTGGGTCTGCAGAGGCGCTTCAGGCCTGGTTCTGAGCTGTGTGTGCGGGAGCACTGTGAAGGCTGGGGCGCAGGAAGCCTCAGCTGGTGGGGAGCTTGAGATCATGATAGCCAAGGACGGCCATTAATTTGGGAACGGTTCATGGTAAGTCTGAAGCTACTATGACCACTTTGCAGACAAAAAAAAGAACCAAGTCAAAGGACCAGCTCTGGTGCTGTTAGGCCCCCCAGCCTGGGAGGCCAAGGAGCGCCCTGCTTAGCAGGACTGGCGAGGCACAGTGGAGGAGGTGGAACAGGAGGGAGAGGTCACCACAGAGGAGGAAGGAGAGGGATTAGTATAGGTTAGAAGGGCCGCACGGACAGACCGCTCAGCCTCAGCCTCAGCCCCGGCAAAGGCCTTCCTGTGCTCCTTTGGGGAGAAGTGTGACCCAAGGCCACCTCAGCAGTTGTCACAGAGCCCGCACGACCCCCTGGCCAAGTCTCGCAAGAAAAATGTGGCCTGGGGGAGCAGGCTGATCCCTCCCTTTTCCCTTCTCCTGAAGGAGCTGGTCGGCGGGTGGGGCCGGAGGACAGGGGGGAAGCAGCCTGGCAGGAGCCTGGCCAGGGTCCTGTCTGCTGTGGTCTCTGTGAGGTAGAGGCGCAGGGGTGGAGCCTGAGGGGACAGCCCAGTCTGAGTCTGGGCAGTGGGAGGTCATGGGCCCTCCTGGCTCTCCTATGCATCCCAAACAGGTGTCCCGGTCAGACACCTAGGTTCACAGCCTAGGGCCCTGGGACAATAAAGGCCAAGGGCAAGATGCCCTTTCCCATGAGCTGCAGGCCCTTGGCTTCTTTCTCCTTTCCTTTCAATGTGACTCCCTTTAGGAGTACCCTTGAGGGGGAAGAACAACTAGGACCAGGGCCATGAGAGTTTTCCTTCTAGCTCCCCCAGACCATGGCTTGTGTGGCCTGGGGGGGTGTCCCAACAGCGGGTAGGGCCAGATAGTCACCTCTGGGTTCCCTGCAGGTCTTACGCAGAGAAGTTTGTCACATTTACTGCATGGATACACAGCTGGACCTACACCACTGGCTACTATTTTTACAGACACTCTTTTATAATGATATGAATGCTTATAAAAGAAAAAAGGTGCTGAGAGGCACCCAACCTTCTAAACCATGGGGAATTGCCGCAGATCCAAATGGTGGTGCCTTGGCAGCCGGCAGCATCGTCTTTCTCCACATGCTGAATTTCCACACCCACAGGAATGGGGCCTCAGCAGCAGCAGCAACAACTGAGTCTTCCTACGAGCCTCCATCTAAGGCTGACTACCCAATCGGCCGAAGTTCCCCCAGAGAACCCTAGACGATTGTTGAGAGCTGCTACCTGAAGGGGACTTTGGGAAGCCAGGAGGAACTCATGACCTCACCCCAGAGCTAAGGGCTGCCCTTCCTCCTGGGGCCCCTTACCCAGACCCCAAACCCAAACAGGGAAGAAATGCCCACATCACAGCCACGGACTGACCACCTGGAGGCTTCTGGACACCTTAGGAAGGTTGAGAGGTAGTGGCAGTGGCACCAGGGGTATGGGCTCCAGCTTGGCTGGGCCAGCAGCTTCAAAGCTCCCAGAGAAGGAGCTGTGAGCAGGGCGGAAGGTGGGGGCAGGTAGAAGGCAGCAGATGAGGACCAGAGCCGGGTCTTGCTGCCCACTGCTCTGGGGGCTCAAGCTGAGCTGTCTCCTGACTCCATCCTCAGGACCTGTTCGTGAAGGCACCTTCTCTGGGAAGCCGACCCTGTCTGTGCCACCTGGGTCAGGGTGGCCTTTGTCCACCACCTGTCTCCAAGCCTGTGGCCACTGGATGGGAAGGGCATCCCAGTGCCTAGCAGAATGCCCGACCCAGAGCCGTGTATAAGACAGAACCATCACGGGAAGGTGGAAGGGCTCGTAACAAAAGGGAACCCTTTGCCGAGGCTGCGGGGCCCCATTCCTGGTGTGATGTGAGTGCCAGTCCCAAGTGGGGAGGAAGAAGATCCCGAGTCACTGCAAATGGAGGAATGTGCCCTGCACACCCAGGGCCTGGCCGCTGGGCTCCCAGGTCTGGCCTGCAAGCAGCCCTCCCCCCACCCCAGCTGTGGAGGTAGATGGTGAGCAGGCTGCCCACTTGCTTACCGTCTCATCCGTGCAGATGGAGTGTACCTGGGTCCCAAACATGACTGATGTGAAAATGAGGAAGAGCAGCCCCTCGAAGCACAGGAGGATGAGGAGGATCACTGTGGTGGGTGGCGAGAAGGAGCTGCACTCTGAAAGAGAAGGGACACGTGGGGCTCAGGGCTGCCCCTCGCCACCCCCAGGGCTCCTCTCTGGCTTCGAGGCCATGGCAGGGGCCGTCCTCTCCCACACCTGGCTGCACCAGCTCTCCCTCAGGAAAGCCCTCCTCAGCAGGCTGGACCTTGCCGGCTTCCCCTCCCTCACACACACCACTCCCTGCTCTCCGTCCCTCTTCCCGGACAGCACGGGTGTCTGCATCCTGGTGCCAAGCACAGTACCCAGCACAGTCTGGAAGGACCAGAAGGACTCAGAGTTGAGGCACGAAGGCCTGATGACACCACAGGGAGACCCTCCTCTCCTCAGAGAGCAAAATGCAGGTTGCACAGGTGGAGGGGCCTCAGTCCAGGCCTGGTTTGGCCGTGGGTTTTCTGGGCATTCCTGTGCCTCTATCTGCTCACGGGTGAGAGGAAAAGCCAGGTCTGGAGGCTCACTCAGTGGCTGTGGGATCTACAGCTCGGCAGGGGGCAGTCTAAGTGCTGGGGCTTGGCCTGACCCAGTAAGCCCCATGGGGAAGGCCCGCTCTCGGGAGCGTCTGCGTCCCTGAGACAGTCAGTCCTGAAGCTGGGGAGCTGACAGAAGAGCCACCTGGCCCAGAGCAGACACTTTCACTCCCCTGGCCCCTACTACGACCTCATCCTGACCTGGGTGTGACCCGAGGCAAGTCCTTGTCCCTCTCCAGGCCTCTACTCCCTCCACTGTAGAGCAGTGAGATTTGACCAGATGTGTGGTTTTGTTTTAGGCAGCAGAATCCTTTGTCTGAGTAGTGTCTAAGTCAGAAACCCAGCCCACTGAAAAGCAGAGGTGCTGAGGGAGCTGGTGTGGGGTGAGCAGGCAGAGGACCCCTTCTCTGGCTCTTCACCATCAAGGCAGCTTCTCAGGAGAGCCCTGGACCACCTTGGGAGACAGGGGCCCCACTTGTGGCACTGGTCCAGGCCCCTTGGTTGGCACTCACTACCCAAGGACTCCTGCCCTTGCCAACAGCTGCCAGGCCTGTGACACCCGGGCCATGGCCCATGTTTCTGGCTCTTGCAGTGCTCTGGCCTGTTTTCCTGACAGAAGGGGTCTGGTCCTGCAGGGCAGAGCTGGGCTTCACTGGGCTTTGGGAATTCAGGGAGTAAGTGCCCCCTCCAAGCTGCCCTGCTAGCTCCCTCACAGGAATGTCAGGAGAGGAAAAGGACATAAATCTGGAATGAGCTTAGAGACACACCAGCACTGAATGGGTGGCAGGGTAAGAGCATCTTGTCTAAATGCCGTATCTCCCCACATCTTCCTCAGAACTTAACACCTCCACATGACTTCCCTTCTTGGTTCCTTGCTGGGCAGGGTATGGTTAGGATGGCCCAGCAGCCTGACGGGCTGGCCCTGGGTGGCCACAGCTGGGGCAGGTACCTGCCTGGTTTCTGGGCTGGTCAAGGTGGTGGGCAGGACAAGGCAGACAGGGTGGGCATGGATCCTGTACCAACTCCTGACTATGAACTCTCACTAACATCCCGACCTTCCCCTCTCTAGCTTGGGCTGGAACTGTGGCAGTCACGAAAATGGGGAGACATGGTGTTATGGACTAAATTGTAAACCACCCCCTGAAATTCACATGCCAAAGCCCTAACCCCCAAAGTGATATTATTTGGAGCCAGGGCCCTTGGGAGGTAATGAGGGTTGGAAGAGGTCATGAGGGTAGGGCCCTCGTGATAGGATTAGTTCTCTTATGAAAAGAGACACCAGAGAGCTTGCTTTTCTCTCTCTGCCATGTGAGGACACAAGAGGAGAGGGCCGTCTGCAAGCCAGGAAAAGGGTCCTCACCAGGAATGGAACTGGTTGGTACCGTGATCTTGGACTTTCCAGCCTCCCAGACTGTGAGGAATAAATGTTTTAGCCTCCCAGTCTATGGTATCTTGTTATGGCAGCCTGAGGTGACTAATACCCACGGGATTTCTCTTCCCCTAGATGAGGTCAAGCCAGGCAGAGATGGGGGCAGGACCGGGGAGATACACTAAGTCCCCTACATACAAACCTTCAAGTTGCGAACTTTCAAAGATGTGAACGTGTGTTTGCATGTCCAATTACGTTAGTTGGATTATGTTAGTTGGGTACCTAGGCTAACGTTGTTGGACTTTACGAACAAATTGGACTTACGAACGCACTCTCAGAATGGAACTTGTTCGTATATAGCGGACTTACTGTAGAAGGGGGGCAGATGCAAACTACAGAGGCAGGGAAAGCCTCAATATCTGGTTGGGAGCTAAAGATACTGTCCTTTTCACAGCCTCACAAGTTCTGGGGGAAATAATAGCAAGAAAAAGCCTAAGAAGTCAGTATGTGCAGGAAGAGCAAAACTCCTAAAAAATGATGAAATGAAGGGGGGAACCAATCAATGGAAAAAGAATGAAAATATGATGTTTCTGCTCAAGATGTGTCTCACAGATGTATGTGTGAAAGATGGAGCCCAGCAGGTGGCCTCTCTTAATTCCTCCAGTATCTGTAGTAGTCTTCCCCTTATCCTTGGTTTTGCTTTCTGCAGTTTCATTTACCTGTAGTCAACCTCAGTGCAAAAATATTAAACGGAAAATTCCAGAAATAAACAATCCATAGGTTTTAAAGTACAAACTGTTCTGAGTAGCGCGATGAAATCTCACGCCATCTTGCTCTGTTCACCCGGGACGTGAACCATCGCTTTGTCCAGCATATCCATGCTGCATATGCTACCTACTACCTCGGTTACCAAATCAACTACTGTGGTATCACAGTGCTTGTGTTCAAGTAACCCTTATTCTACTTAATAATGGCCCCAAAATGCAAGAGCAGTGATGCTGGCAATTCAGATACTTTCTTACTGTGCCTAATTTATAAATTAAACTTCATCATAGGTATGTATGTATAGGAAAAAACATGGTATATATAGGATTCTGTACTATCTGAGGTTTCAGGCATTCCACTGGGGGTCTTGGAACATATCCCCTACAGATAAGGTGGGACTACTGTACTAAAAATTGTTTTCTTATAACTTATTTTTATTCTTCTTTAAAAAAGTTTAAATTTTATTTATTTTTTCAGCATCTATATTTTTCCCTCAGGATTTATGCAATCTTGTGGTTGGAGTTCCTTCCTCAGCATTTGCATTTTTTTTTTTTTTTTTTTTGCGGTACGCGGGCCTCTCACTGTTGTGGCCTCTCCCGTTGCGGAGCACAGGCTCCAGATGCGCAGGCTCAGCAGCCATGGCTCACGGGCCCAGACCGGGGCACGAACCCGCGTCCCCTGCATCAGCAGGCGGACTCTCAACCACTGCGCCACCAGGGAAGCCCGCATTTGCACATTTAAATGAGATACTTCAAAAGCAGGAAGAATTTGTCTACAATCTTAACGTAAATTGGTGATTAAGCAGTTAAAAAAAACAACCATCACACACACACACACACACACACACACACACACACACAAGATTAACGAAAACCGTCCATGTCCTAGCCAGAAAGTTAAAAATGGATTTCTGCAAGGTTGGAATAAAATGACCTTCAATTAAAGCTCCTCACTTAAAGACATGGAAGCAAAAGCTCTCTCTGCAGGCACAGCTCCACTCCAGGGAATGCACCACCCTGCTGGGGGCCTGCATTTTCCCTGGGCTCACTCAGGCTAGAGGGTCTGTCCAACTCACTACATTACCTGTAGAACTGACTTTAAGGGGCTGCTTTTTTTCATGAAGAGATATTTGGGCCTCTGCTGTTTCTTCCCTGATAGGTCCATGGGCTTGCAGGAGATCTAATAAAATGAGGTTGGCCCCTGGCACCAAGACGGAAACAAAGAGCCCACCCTGCTTGGGTCATGCGCCCCCCTGCAGCAAGGAGGGAAGCCCTGGCACATACTCACTTGTCCAGTCTTCTTCAAAGCAATGCAGGAAGTGGAATCCCACCATGATGAGGGCGTGCAAGGAAATGAGAGCTATGTACATCTGAAACAGGAAAGCAGTGCAGACGCCATTGTTGTGAGAACCTTCTGGCCGTGAAGGCTCCCGGGACGGGGTGCTCGGAACCTCCCATTCAGGAACACTTAGGCTGAGGGCTGAGCAGGAGGGGGGCCAGAGAGGCACCTGGTGATTTCTCCACTGGTCCCCCGCCCCCAGCCCTGGGTCTGAGGTGAGCGGCCATTCACTGGTAGCGTGTGGGACAAGAACAGAAACAAGCACGTGTCACCAGGTGTGACCTGGGCTGCCCTGGGGGCTCCAGGCCGGCTGCTGCTCCTCACTTGAAAGGTCAGGGCGCTGACTGCCATTGGCCCCTCCAGCCCTCACATTCCGCCTACCTGCAGCTGAGGGAGGGTTGCCGCCTTCTTTAGCTACTTAGGTCGGACACCAGGCATAGAGGCCCAGAACACGGCCCTTGCTTATAGCTAATCAACTTGAGTCAATTTTCTAGATGCTCAAGTGAAGGGCACAGGAACGGGCACTTGTTGAACCAAGGAGAGCTCTGGCAGAAAGGCGGAGGTCTGCGTGGCCAGGCACTATTCTGAACAGCAGCAAAGAACACTGTGAGTGCTGACAATTCGAAGGAACAGAGCTCTCCATTGCTTCACAGAGGGTGGGGCAGAATTCGGAAGCTGACTTACTGTAAACAGGACGAAGTACTTCTGGTTGTTCTCGCCAACACAGTTATTGACCCAGGGACAGTGGTGGTCCATCTTCCGAATGCACCGCTTACAAACACTGAAAGAGCCGCAAGGCAGATCTTTAGGAGGGTCCTCACGGAGGCGGGAGGGTCGAGGGGACTCAAAACCCATGCTCCTGCACCACTCCTGGCAAGTGGCCTCTAGGGCGCCACCCAATGTTTTGCTGCATGTGTGTTGCAAGGGGCTTGGAAGGCAGGGCCAGGACCTCCAGGGTCACAATCATTCCAAACAAGGGGACAGTTATCCACCTCCAAGGCCCCTTATCTTGTTTCACATAAAAACAGGTTGGAACGACATGGCTGAGAAAGAGACTGCTCTTCTGAGGTAACAGTGGGCTGAAAATGTGGTTTACTGAGAGGACAGAAAGAAGCAGCACTTTCAAAAACTTGACAGGACGAGATGGGATACAGCTGCTCCTAATTTCCCCCCAAAGACCAAAAACCTGACCAGGGAACCTCCCAGGGTGCGGCTGATGAGAGAGAGCGCTAGAAGAGTTCAGAGTGGGGTCACGAGCAGTGCGTCACATGGCGGCAGGAAGTCCCCCTCTAAGGACCTTGCAGCTCTAAGATAATATCCACTTAGCCCAAAACAGCAGAAAAGTCATTTGAGCTTAAGTGTTGATCAGAAATCCCACTAATTTGCAAGTTACTAACTTGTTACTGGGATAATTTTTGGACTGAGACTGTTTGAAGCTTTGTTATTTGATAGCAAATACCTTCCCCACCCCTTTTTGGACCATACAAGTAAGAATCTGAAACAAGAGCATAAGGCTAATGGGACCTCAAAAGCAACTACTCCCAAAGCTCAAGTTCAGGAAGACCAATTTGCCAATAGATGGGCTCATTAAAAATTGTTTCTTGGGGCTTCCCTGGTGGTGCAGTGGTTGAGAGTCCACCTGCCGATGCAGGGGACACGGGTTTGTGCCCCGGTCCGGGAAGATCCCACATGCCGCGGAGCGGCTGGGCCCGTGAGCCATGGCCGCTGAGCCTGTGCTCCGCAACGGGAGAGGCCACAACAGTGAGAGGCCCGCGTACCGCAAAAAAAAAAAAAAAAAAAAAATTGTTTCATTCTCAATTCATTAAAATAGGCTCCCTAACATTTATCTTGGGGGCAGTATTTGTTCAAAACAGTTTGAAATACTATAAATACAAGCTTGGAAATAATAGAACTATATATATTTTTGACAGTCCCTTAGTTTACACCAGCTTTTCTTTCTAGTAGTTTCCATAACCAACTTTATCTCAGGTTCTTACTAAGGTGGACTATGGTGGGTGGACCCTGGGGGAAGGGTTGGCTCAGGGGCCTGCTGAAGAGAAGGCTGCCTCGTGCTCACACACAGTGCTCGCTGAGCTCTGGCTGACCCACAGAGAGGGCAGGGATGGCGCAGAAGGAGCTGTTCTGGGCATGGAGGCGAGCTGTTCCCAGACCGCAGACCGGGAAGCACAGACCACTCTGAAGGAGGGCTCACCTGCACCCCAAGGGGGAGGCGTGGGCTTTTCTAAGCATGGCATGAGCTCTGGTGGCAAGGCAGACCTGGGTCCCCCCCTGCCCCCCACAGGACGTGAGTACCATTATAAGAGAAAGTGAGAACAGATGCTGGCTCAGACGAGTGGTGGGGTCATTCTGGTCTCCACCCTTGTTCATCCCACAGCTTCAAGGGGTCATGATAACACAGGCATATGGGGAATGGGCACATTTCAGAGATGCTGAACCAGCTCCAGAAATCTCCTTGGGAGCCAGAAAGGCGGGGTAAGAAAAGGACGCATGAAAGGGGCATGGAGGTCAATAAAGAGAAAGCCAGGTACCAGCAACTCCATTACTTGATCAATCAATCTCTCTCTCTCTCTCTCTCTCTCTCTCTCTCTCTGTATGTTACCGATTTGAATGAATGAATGAAAGAACAGGTAACACTTGTTCCCAGTGTACAATCTTGAAAGTACAGACAAGTAGGCAGTAAAGCTCCCTGCATTCTGGGCCTCAGCCAACACATTCCCACCATGGAACCACCCCCGTAGCCCATGTCTTGTATGTCCTTCCTCAGCTCTGGGGTTTCTTAATCCCCTCCCTATCTGGGGAGCTCCTGAGGGTAACCACCTCCCTGCTCTGGACTCTTGAGCAGTTTTTCTTCCACTTGTACTTCTTTGTAAAAGGGGTTTCAGGTGGGTGCTCTGAGGCAGTGTTTGCTCAGCAGCAGAGAGGTGCCAAATGGCCTGACGTCCTCTGAAAGCTGTCTAAGAGATTAAGCAAATCTGTCCTTTGCTCTCCCCTCCCAGCCTCTCTGAAGAGGCCGGGTGTGAACCCTGGGAAGCTGGGTTTCACAATGGGCTAAGTTTCACTGGGCAGCCAAATTAGAACACTACTCATCCTTCTAGAAGTAGGCAGGAGTACAGCCCACTGAGAGCTGCAAAAGTTGTCCAGAGTGTTGGTCTCTGAGTTTCCTATTTGCAAAGACAGGAAATGCCAAGATGGCGCCTCTCCCTCCGGCTTACAGAGTTGTTCAGAAGCGGGCTCCTGGGGCAGGTGGTAGTGCACGTGGGTGGTGGAGGTCCATCCATGTATGTGGCTGGAGGCGCTGTTTAGAGGCTAACTGACCCACGGCTCACAAAACACCCAGCCTGAATGGCTCTGGGGCTGGGGCCTGGAGAGCACCAAGGGCAAGGCCTGGTCCCTCAGTGGGCCAAGTGAAGGGTGCTCCAGGCCCAGGGGGTGACTGCCCACACCTGCCTGGCTATTTCATCTCAGGCACCAGCCCTCAGGGGGAGGACGAAAAAATGTGAGCCTTCCACAACCCCTGACACCCCACTGGGAATCAAGCACCTCAGAGTCAGTCTTCTTCCCAGTCCCCACAGCACAGTGGGCTCACTGGTGTCCCCTCTCCAGACACAGCAGGGCAGCTCAAGCACAGCAACCAGGGAAGGCTCCCAGAGGGCCCTTTCTCCACTCTTGCCTCCTGGCGAAATCCACCTTCCCTGGGGCTCCTGCCTGCACTCCTCTCTTGTACCAACTCCAGTGTCTCCTGTGCGAGACGCTGTGGACACAGACATGTCCTAAGCATTCAATGGCAGCTGCTAAAAAGACCAAATGTCCTCAATGGAGGTATTTGGGGTGTTCCTACCTTCAGGGTTTCCCAGGCCCCTCCCGTTTTTTTTTGTTGGTTTGTTTTTTTAATTTATTTTTGGCTGTGCGCGGGCTTTCTCTAGTTGCGGCAAGTAGGGGCTATTCTTTGCTGCGGCGTGCGGGCTTCTCATTGCGGTGGCTTCTCTTGTTGCGGATCACAGACTCTAGGTGCGTGGGCTTCAGTAGTTGCGGCACGTGAGCCCTAGAGCATGCAGGCTTCAGTAGTTGTGGCACACAGGCTCAGTAGTTGTGGCTCGCGGGCTCTAGAGCACAGGGTCAGCAGTTGTGGCGCATGGGCTTAGCTGCTCCGCAGCATGTGGAATCTTCCCGGACCAGGGCTTGAACCCATGTCCCCTGCATTGGCAGGAGGATTCTTAAACACTGCACCACCAAGGAAGTCTCCCCCCCGGCCCCCGCCTTTTTAAATCCTGGTTTTACAAGAGGGAGGATGCTTCTCTCCTTTTCCTCCAGGTTCCCTACCATTTTCAGTCCCCAGAGCACTTCCTTCACAAGCTTGGAAGAGCCCAACAAGCTCACCGGATCGTGTGTATTCAGGTTCCCTGGGGCTCATGCTCCCTCTCCAGGGAGGTACAAGGAAGAGCCCTTCCTTGGCACTCAGCCCCCAAGGAGCAGGCTGAGGTCCTCTTGCCCACCCTAAGTGATGGCCCTGTGACTCTCCCTACAGCGGCACCCACCAAACTGTATCACGGCAGACAAGTGCATCTGCCCTACCTGGGCAGGAGGCCCCTGGGTCAGGGCCATGTCCCATCCACCACTACAGTCCACAGCCAAGCCTGGGGCCCCGCTTAGCAAGGGTTGGAGGAGTGAAGGCTCTGACACTATAGATGGGGAACTGGGCTCCACCACCTCAGGCTGGGATGCCACAATAGATGAAGAGAAAAAATCATAGCAAGGAGGTACCAAGGGGACCATGCTCCCCATATAGGTTTTCATCTCACACCTCATTCACTATGATTAAAATTATAAGCAAAAAAGGCATCTATAACATCCTGACCCCAGCTCAGACAATGTGGGGTAAGGCAGTACCCAAACAGGGTAAGGCCAGTGGAAAGAACACATCTCTCAGATCACCACTTTGGGCTCTGGGCAAAGAAACTTAGCTTCTCCAAACCACCCTCTGTAGAACTAGCCCTGCTCTCTCAGGGTTAGAGATGATGTGTGTAAAATGCTTTAAAACCAATGCTAGTGCAATATAAATTTATCAGTAACTGATAAACAAGCTGGCAGGGGCCCTAAGCAGTCCCCAACTGTCTCATCTCAGTGTGTGTGTGTTTGTTGGGGGGGGGGAGGGGTGTGAGGCTTTGCCAAGGTCAGAGGTCTCCACCGCCTGTGCAAGAAGAACCTAACACATAAGCCTAACACCTTGGCTGTCCCCGTTAGCATGACCCACCCACCCCAAGGATTTCCACAGGCTTCCATGATCCTCAACGCCAGGATGAAAGGAGCCTGCTTGGAAGGAAGACCCAGCCACGTATCACCAGGCTGGAAGGAACACCTACAGGTGCAAGATCAGGGAATATTTGTGGTACCCATCAGAGCTCAGGGAAAAGAGTTTTAAATTCCATGACACTACTGGGAGGAGAGGAAGCAAAGAGCTGGGCACAGACACATGCCCCTTCACCTGAGCAGGAAGACTGACACCAACTCTCTCGAGCAGGGCAGCAGGCCCCTTGGCTCACCCAGTCACAAACCCAGCTCTGTTTGGTGTGCTGGGGATTCTGCTTATCCAAAACCATGGGTCCCCAGGTGGCCTGGGCCACCACAAAGGAGCAGGTGTCAGCATATATTTCCTGACACAGGAACAGGCGATGCACAGGCATCCTCACTCAGGTTCATCTGAATCAGCAGCTCTTGTTTTGCTCAAGCTGATTTGTTTATTAGCACTCAAGAATACCTCCCTTGGATCATCCTGGGGAGAGAGGTGAGGAGGAGGCGGTGAGGAAAATGCCAGGCGGTGGAGGCTGCCAAGGGCTCAGGGACGAAAGAGAAAAGAACCACTGTGGTCACCCAAGTTCTTTCTATAAAGTTCACACTTCCCTGTTTCTGGTCCAGCCTATGTAAACCCAGCACATCCCCAACGCTCACACATTCCTCCATTAACAGATAGATATTCATACTTAATCCTCACAAGCTAAGGAGGAACAACTCATTTTACAAAGGAGAAAGCTGAGGCTCTGAGAGATGTGGTGCCTGGCCCACAGTCCCCAGTGTGGCAGGGACAGCGCTGCCTTTCCAATGCTGACCTCTCCAACTTCAAGGCAGGAGCCCGCTCCACCACACTGGAGGAATGTGCCCGGAGGAATCACATCACCCAGGGGATGAGAAGAGCTGGGTTCCCGAGCCTCGGGGTGGTAGGAAAAGGCTAGACTGATGCCTCCATCTCAGGCACAAGAAAGCATTGAATTAGTTTCTAATACAGATTTCAGAAACAAGATGACCCAGACACAGAAAACCCCACAGGAGATGGCAGTTCCCATGGTCCCTGCCCAAGCTCCTTGGCCCTCACCCTTGAGAAGTGGCAACTAGCTGGGGAGGTCTCCAGATCGCTCTCTCAGACAGACAGAAAAAGATACAGAAAAATATGCATATGGTTATAGCAAGTTACACAAGTCATGCCAAACTAGAGTTCTAGTGGAAAGAGCCCCAGACTCGGAGCCAGACACACCAGGAACCAATCCTGTCTCTCGTAGTCACCGGCTGTGTGACCCTGGAGCAGCCACTTAACCGCCTTGAGCCTTAATTCCTCATCTAGGGAGGGTCATGCCTATGGCAGAGCTATCTCTGGGGGTGAGCATGGGGATGACGATGAGACGGGGTGGGCTGAGGTGCCTGAGACACAGCAGGTATTGGGAGCTGACCATGGCATCTGGATGTTCAGACCGACTGCCCTCCTCCAAAAGGTGGGCAGTGCGGCCCGCACAGAAAAGCCACCTTTCAGCCGCTCGGACCTCGCACAAAACCCAGATGCTTCCACAGCCTCAGGACGACGATACCTCCTGACATCAGGAGCCAGTTCATTCCTCCACAGCCCCTCTCCACCCCGAACACACGCTAGTGTGAAAAAGGGACTAAGTGACAGGTTCGTGATTTCTGTAATTTAGCATTTAAAGTTCTCGTCATGATAAAATGCAATATTTAGCTGGAGGTTTTCTTTTGTCAAGAAGACTCAAAACAACAAAGAAATCTGAAAACCAAAAGGGAAAAACCACCACAGATAAAACAGGGAAATGGCTTTTTTGGCTGAACTCTACAACTGTCAGACCTCTAGAAGTTTTGTTTTAAAGAAAAGTCTTTCTTTTCTTTCAAGGACAACCCCCTCATTTCCCTATAAAATTTAAGTGAAATTGCACCTGCCCTTTAAATGTGTCAGGGGCTAGACATTCACAGAATGATTTCCTAAAGCTTTGTCTCACGTGCCCTTAATAAAGTAATAAAGCTGTGCGGCAGGAAGAGCAGGACTCCCCTCCATTTCACAGATTTGGAGACAAGGGTGGAGACAAGCAAGGGCCTGGGCAGGGCCCCCTGGCAAGTGTGGCGAAGCCTAGTGTCCTGAGTCCGAACCAAACACCCTTTCCCACCCTTGCCCTCCTGTGCAGGTGGGGATGGAGAGTCAATGTGGTCACTCCGTGCCCAGAGCAGGGCACGTTCAGAAGTCCTGTTGCTGATGGCACCCATGGAGGGAGGGCGAGGGCGGGGGCGCAGGGGGTGAGGAGGGGAGCCCAGGCGGGGGCAGTGTACCTGCAGTGGTGGGCTCGGTCAGGCTTGATGCTGCAGCATTTGGGACACTTGTACACCACCTGCCCAGGCTTCAGCTGTAAACTCTCGATGAATTCTTTAGTAGCATTTCCTTTGGGCACCGCCCCCTGTAAGAAAGAGAGGTGTCAGGGTCAGGCTAGGGGTTCCCTCAGTTCTGACATTCCACAGAGGCGATGGTCATTTGAAAGCAGCAATTCCACATACGGGGACAGGATATTTTCATCCCAACGACATGTGGGTTCTGTTCAGAGTTACGCCAATACCAATAATAAGTTATTGACAAAGAATTTCCCCAAGGAACAGTGAATGATTTTCTACACTGGACAGTTACGTTGTTCCCGATGATCTTCTATTTTCATTTTACTAACACGGTTTTCATTGAATGCATCCTTTCCTATGTAAATATTACAGGGAGGATTTGACTCATCAACTACAATTTTGATTTACATTAGATTTCCCAGGGACAGTTTCGGTCTTTGTGAATTTTCATTGGTGAGCAGCACATCTAATAGTCCAGTTTTCCCAGGTCATAATTCACAGCTCTGAATGTTATTGGGTTCTGTTTAAACTGGAATCAAGTTTTATTTTATTTTATTTTTTATCAGTACTATTGTTATGGATTGGTAATCTGTGCTTAGTTCTTATGAATCCACAAGCAACTGTAAGCCACTGCCCTAAGATATTCAAGTGCTCTCCACACCAAGATGCTGAAAACCAGATGTGACACAGGATAATGATCACCTCTGTGGTGGTGAGGAGGCTGGGAGTGGAATGAAGTGGGGGTGGGGCATATAAAGAGGCTAACCTGTCTTTGTAACTTTTTTTTTTAATTTACAAAGCTGGGAGGCGAACACGTGAGTGGTCGTCATATTATCCTTTACACCCTTTCAACTGTCTTATGTATTTCATTAAAATTTTTCCTGAAAGTTCAAAAGAGAAGTGGAAAAAAAATACAACCTGCAAAATACAGTCAGATGCCAGAAGAACCTATCAAAGACCTTTTAAAAGCAAACAAACTTTGGTAGGCAAGGACTACCTGGTACATACAATGCCATTTATGCTATAGTTCTTGACATCAAACAGCCATAAAAGTACACAGCTATTGACATGGGAAACGTCTATGATAGACTGTTAAAGGGAAAAGTAGATTCCCAAACAGTATGTAGACTACAAACCCATTTTGATAAAGATTACACACACACACACACACACACACACACACACACACACACACACACGTACATGCCAAAGTATTAACGGTTATCTCATGTAGTAAAATCACAGGTAATTTTTAATTTATTAACTATATTTCTTAAATGTTCTAATATGAACATGTGACTTTTGCAAAAAGGAAAAAACGCATTTAAAAAAACAAGCAAAAAAATATACTCAGGAAGGAGCTATGCAAAGTAGGAGTATGACCAACTTTCCTGAATTTTGTAACCGAAGTGCTGTGACTTATCTCACCTTGAGACATCTGAGGGTCCCCCCTTAAGGCCAGTGAAGGGTCAGGGTCTGGAAGTCTTCACAAAGGTAAGAGAGGGCCCAGATCGCCTAGATGAGTGGATTTTTAAAAGGGGCTTGGGAAGGGCGCTGGCCCAGGCAGAGGGGGAGGTTGCAGAAAAGCCCAGAGGGTCATACTTTAAATTCTCTTTAATGTAAAAAAGTAATTGAGTTTGGGTAACTGTGTGACCTTTTGTGGATCCTGAAGCCAACAGACCGCATCTGGAAGTCACTATTGTCATGTGTACAAGAGAAATGCACTAAGGAACAGCGTTTCCCCAAGGTGATGAAGCAATAGGGCTGTTTTCCTAAATGAAGGTCGTTTTTGGTTTTTTTCAGGTCCAGTTTTTAAGGTCACCACCACCACAATTTGCTGTAAATCTCAGGAGACCCTCCCCATAAAGGGCTACAAGAGCTTTACAGAACCAACGGCAATCAGAGCTCTCATTTGGTCTCCTCATTACTGCCTGTTATTCCAGACCACAGTCAGAGACATTCAACAGCGCAACCTTTCTAAAAGTCCCTCCTCCATGTGACTCCATTTGCACAAATCTCCTGGAAGGCTCATTCCCATCCAGGCAAGACCCCACCTGCCCAGTGAGCCCATCTCGCAGAGCTAGAGACCCACTGGGCCAGCCCCTGAGACTGAGTCCTCCTCCCTCCCTCACTTCCTCCCTCCCTTTCTCTCTCTTTCTTTCTTTCTTTAAAAGAATAGGCTCTTCTGGGCTCATCTCCACAGATTTCAGAACTTACTAGTTCATGGTAAGGGATTTTGTTCTGTATAACTCTTGATAGACGGCTGGGAGTTGGAAGGCCTGCTGAGACATTTTTGCCACTGCTGTCACGTGTGCACTAAGAAACACCCACTACCTCCACCCCTACCCCTGTTCCTATATCTCACAGGGATGGCTTGAAGCTTCCACATTACTGCACCCCGGGAGAACAAAACATACTGATTTCTTCCTCATTTCCAAAGTAATATTTGTTCATGATTTTTAAAAATGTATAGAGAAGAGAAAATTAAAAGGGAAGAATGCACCCTCTGATTCGATCATCCAAAGATTAGTACTATTAACATTCTGGAGTATAGTTTTCCAGTCTTTTCTCCTTGTAGGCTAAAAACACTTAAAACAATCTATACATCCATAAAAATGCTCATATGCTTCTAAAACATATATTTGGTCCCGCAGTGGAATCCATTTGAATCTGGGGGCAGGAGGCGTGACATAGCTCCATCAACCATTCCCCTCAGTGGCTAGCCCAAACTTCCAGTACCTTCCTCGACCTCTGCCCAGCACCTTTTCTATGTCAGAGGAAACGGAGGCTGCCAGGGTAACCCCCTCCTTACTCCTCCTCTCGCTCCTCCGATCCCTGGACTCACGGGGACCCACTGTGTGGAGGACGAGGGGCCCTCAGGGGCTCATACTTCTACCTCAGAGCTTTCCCTTCAGGCTCTTAGCAGACTCCATGCTCTCCTTCCTTCACAGCTAAGTTTCTCCAAGTTGTGTACATTTGCTGTCTCTGCTCACCTCTCACTGACTCTTTTTTTTTTTTTTTTTGCGGTACACGGGCCTCTCACTGTTGTGGCCTCTCCCGTTGTGGAGCACAGGCTCCAGACGCGCAGGCTCAGCGGCCATGGCTCACGGGCCCAGCCGCTCCGCGGCATGTGGGATCCTCCCGGACCGGGGCACGAACCCGTGTCCCCTGCATCAGCAGGCGGACTCCCAACCACTGCGCCACCAGGGAAGCCCTCACTGACTCTTTAGTTCCAATTCTCTGGCACCTGTTGCCTCCATACCACAGAACTGCTCCCACTAGGTCAACAAGCAACTCCCTGTGGCCAAATCCAAAGGTCAGTTCCCAGCCCTCATCTTTCTTGGGTCTCCTCACGCCCACCAGTCCCTCCTCCTGTCACTCTCTTGTGACGGCTCCATGCCCTCTTGGTCTCCACCTGCCTCTAGGGCTATGCCTTTCTCACTCTCCTGCCCATCCTGGACATGGGTGATCCTTGGGGCTGCACCACTAGCCCTCTTCCTTGTTCATCCTGCATTCCCCAGACAATCTTCCTCTATCACCAGCTCCAGCTCAGACCTCTTTTGGGGACGAAGATGTTTCTACCTGGTTGTTCAAAAGACATTAAAACAAAATAAAACAAACCCCCAAAATTCAACTTCACAGAACTGAACCCATTACTTTCTCCACAAACTGTACTTCCTATTCTCCCCTTCCTGGCCCATGAGACATCATTTACCCGGTCACCTGGGGTAGAAACCCAGTAGTCATCTCCAGCTCTTCTAACCCTCTGCCTCACACTCCCACCCACTCCACCAACTTAATATGGCCCCAAATGATGCCTTGAATCCAATGTTCTCCCCTCCGTGCCACTCTCACAGCCTTAGTTGAACCCCATCATCGTGTGCCCCAGACACTAGAGTCCCCCAGGTCTTCCTGCCTCCAGTCTCTCCCTGTATCCTGCAGCCTCACCTCTATCCTTTCTCCCCACTATTTTCCAGAGTAAACTTTCTAAAATGTGCATCTGATCGTGTTATTCCCCTTGCCTAAAAGCCTTCCCTGGCTCCCTAGAGCCTTCACATGGTACAGAGTCCAAGCTCCTGGGCAGGGCTCAGGCAAGGCCACCAAGATCCAGCCCTGAACCACCCTTCCAGTGTCACCTCCCTCCCCTGACAGTCCCACCCTGTGGACTACCTGGAGTTTCCCAGAGGCTCTGTGCTCTCCAAGTCTTCCTCTTGTGCCCTTAGGGACCCATATTAGCACCTCCCCTCTAGCCTGTCATGCACATCCTTGCCTCCTGCACCTACAACAAACCCACTCAGGGACCACATCCTCTGCCTTCTTTCTAATGGCCCCAGGCTACACCCAAGACAGAACCCATCACTTGGCCTTTGTGCTACCATAGCTTGTATTTGTCTTATAACACCTATCATTTAAGTATACGCTGATCTCTCCTACATGACTGTAAATTCCTGGTGGACAGAGACAATGTCTTTAATTTGTAGCCCAATGAATTGCCCAGGGCCCGGCACGGAACAAGTCTTCAATAAATCCAAGCTGAGTAACAGTGATGATACAACAGACATTTATTGATTGCTTATATGCCAGGCACAGTTCCAAGGGCTTTACTGTACTTTGTCAATTAATTCTGACAATAAACCTATGAGGCAGAGACTATGATATTCCTCATATTATAGATGAGGCAACTAAAGCAGAGAAGTTAAGCAACTTCCCAAGATCACATGACTAACAGGTGGCGGTGGCAGGATTCAGACCCAAGTCTAGAATCTATGCCTCTATCAGAAGACAACTTACATATTTTATTATTTTTTAATTTTTTTATCTTTTTGGGTGCGTTGGGTCTTTGTTGCTGCATGCGGGCTTTCTCTAGTTGTCGCGAGCAGGGACTACTCTTCATTGCAGTACGCTGGTTTCTCATTGCAGTGGCTTCTCTTGTGGAGCATGGGCTCTAGGTGCACTCTAGAGCCCTACTGAAGCAGGCTTCAGTAGTAGGTGCGCAGGCTTCAGTAGTTGTGGCAGGTGGGCTCAGTAGTTGTGGCTTGCGGGCTCTAGAGCACAGGCTCAATAGTTGTGGCACACAGGCTTAGTTGCTCCACGGCATGTGGGATCTTCCCCAACCAGGGATCAATCCCATGTCCCCTGCATTGACGGATTCTTAACCACTGCGCCACGAGGGAAGCCCCCAACTTATGTTTCTATTCTATTAAGTGATTGAAAAGGGTTTTCTTTTTAATTGCCTTCATGCCATAATATCATTCTCCTGTGAAGTACTGTATAACTACACAAACATTAAGACTGAAATAGGCCCAAGATAACAAGGCCTGTTTCAATTAGTATCCAGGATAATATGATGATGTAAAAAGGACACACTTGGAAAGGGGTGGAGACAGGTTCCAAAGAAGCACCAATGATGCCATTTATTTCAAGCAACAAGTATGAAAACTTGCTAAAACTGTTTCAGGGGCCATGGGATCATGGCATGAGCACACCTGCTGGTCTAGTCAGAAACTCTCCCTCTAATAGCTCTGCCAGGAACAGGTGACCAGCCCCAGGCCTGTGTCAAAAGGCCACCTGTCTCCTCCACAGAAAGGTAGGAGGTAGGTAACCCCCAAATTGGTCACCTTCTTCTCTCTGGAGCTAGAAAGATTTTCCGGTCAGTGTTTATGGATTACTCAGTGGCAGGTATGAGAAACTGCCTGGCACTAGGCAGAGTGCAGCACCCTCCTCAAATGAACCCTGAGGCAAGTCCCTGACCTGATCCAGGGAATGTGTCAACACCTTTGGGCAAAGTGTGCGAGGCCCTTCTCTGGCTGCACGCAGCACCCACGTACATTACACGGCACACTGCAGGACGACCCGGTGCTATTCGTCCTATGCTCCCACGGACCTGACATCATTCTGCCACCGTACTTGCCCGAGTAAATACTCACTGATTCTGTACACAGTTGTGCTCAATAAGGTCACCGAGAGAGAGACTCCAGAAGGGATTACCAACTGCATGTTGAAGTGAGTCCTGTTATTCCGGTTTGGGCAGCTGAAACTCCAATCACTGGCCTGCAGTGGTCTCAGATAGTCATGTGAGGTCTGTTTATAGCAAGGTGTTCACAGGGTGGGATTCAAAGGCAGGGAGGGACACTGGCAGGCATACAGATGAATTTTCCTTCCCTTAACAACGTGGTTAAATTGAATTCATTTACATTCCTCTTGTTCTCAAATCTCAGATTTGAGATAATTTACAATGAGGTTAATAAACGATTAGGTCCAAAGAAAGCAGGGGCAAAAAAAAAAAAAAAAAAGCTGATCATAGGGTTGACACAACTGCTGTGATTGTGTAGTGCTTGGCTTTGGGCTTTCAGCAGCCAGGACAAAAAGAAACACGCTCTCAGCTTTAAGCACCTTCTGGGAGACAGGTGTTGTCCCAGATCTAAATTTTAAATGGAATCCTTCAGGATTCCTGAGGGGGTTCCTAGGATGAGGAGTTAAAATGTATTTATAACTGGAAAAGGTCAGGTGGTGAATTGGGATGGGGCGGGGAGACAGAGCAGGTACCAAGGTCAGAAAGGGTCCCTGAGCCCAGGTTGCCTTCAAGAGGCTGCCTCCTCCAGGCAAGCGGAGCCACTCTCGACCTCGCACCGTCTCAAGTGTTTCAGGAACACACAAAGCTCCTTTGAAGACATTACACAACCTCAGAGCAGGCAAGGAGAGGGCAGCCTGAAATCAAACACCGGTCTGACTCACGCGCCCGCCCACACCATGCCACCTCCAGGCCAGCACACCTGCCAAGTGAGGTACGGCCCCTCTGTCCACCTGCCCCCTTCCCTCTTCTTACAGGCCTGTCTATCCCTTTCACCCCATTTCTCAAATGGGAGTTCCACCTCCAAGTCATTTCTTTCTCCCCTTTTCTGCTCAAGCTCTTCGTGGACCCACTTACTACTATGTTGGAGTAAATGACTGCTAAATGGTCCAGAAAGCTGTAGTGGTTGCAACTCTTCTGATGTTACATTTGGAATAAGAATTTCAAAGCTGAAAGGGCTACCAGTAACTGTCTGGGGGAGACTGCAGGAGTTTTTTGTTTGTTTTTTGTTTTTGTTTTACTAGTAATATTAACAAACTAAAATGATATACAATGCATACATTGTTATACATTGCTTATAACCTCTGGATATAAACTTTTCTGAAAAATTATACACAACATGAATTCTTGAGATACAAAACATTACAATCCTATTAGGGAACTCCTTAGAATCCTGCAGTGGTGCCTTTTTAAAAACAGACTCTGCCTGCAGTGTTAATAAGGAACCCCTAATTGACTTGCTTTCAGTGTGAGACCTGGGCTCCCCAATTCCGTCCCTTGGAAGCCCGGGGTGTCCCAGGGGTTCCTTCCTCTGCAGCCCCACCTCTCTCTGTTTTGTGTACTGGGTTTTGCATAAGATGTCACATGTTGGGAGTGGGGAGAGGCAGGTGGCAGCATGAAGAGCCGGAGATGGGGCAGGTCTGCAGGGCATGCTTTGAGTTGCTCCCCTTACTAATGGTAGATATTTGACAGACGCTTTATTTTTTTGCCCCATTTTCTTTCAGGCCAACAGCAAAACACACCTATGAGAAGCTGAATGGTGTTTGGGATATAGTCTGTGGCTCTCATTTGGGATTGGAAGCCGAGCAACACCCAGTGAGAATCACTCTCTCCTGCATCCGACTGCAAGGGGCCAGACTGAGGAAGACCCTGGAGAGGGCACAACGTGGAGGTCAAAGAACACATGTGTGTGAGGGTAGCAGGAAGGCCAGGGCAGAAGCCTCTTCTCCCTCCCACCCGACATCCAGTTCCCTGATTCACATGCCTTCTAGAAACCAGTAAACTCCACACTCTACTCTCTGATCCCAACTCCCCACCAGCCCCAGACCTGGCTGTCCACTGCCCAGCTAGCACTCCTGCTTACATGTAACAGAGACACAGTTTGGCCAGAATAGAAGTCTTGATTTCTCCTCCAAAATCTGTTCTCCCCAGACTCTCCCATTCAATAAAGGGGACCAGCAAATCTCCCAGCTACTCCAGCCAAGACTCTGGAAGGCACACTCTCTGATCCCTCTCCCCTTTTGTCACTCTTCTGAATGGCGGTTCTCAGACCTGGATGAATATGAGGGATACCTGGGAGCTTTAAAGCACCCCAATCCCAGGGCCCCATCCCAGATCAATTAGAGTAGAATCTCTGGGGATGGGGCCCAAGGCATCAGTACTTTTCGAAAGCTCCTCAAGGGATTCTAATATGCAGCCAGGCCTGAGCATTAGGGGCTTAAAATACATTCCAAATCCAAAAGTTTCTCTCCCCCAGCCTCACCGCTCCCACCTTGGTCTGAGCTGCCACCACGTCTTGCGTGGCCCACTGCGATAACTCTCATCTTCCTGCTTCTACTTGCCCCACCTCAGAACCCTATCGCAAGCACAAGGCAGTGTCTTCTCAAAATATCAGGTCACATCGTGCCTCTCTGATGGCTTCTCACTGTACAATAGAGACCAAGGTTCTCACGAGGCCCACAGGTCCTGCCCGGCCTGGCTTCTGCAGCCCTCCCCACCGCTTCCAGCCCCTCTCGCCTCCGCTCACCATGCTCCGGTCACCCTGGTCTGAGTCCTGTTTCTCAAACACGCCAAGCACACTCCTATCTCTGGGCCTTTGTACCTCTCCTCTGCCTGCAAGGCACTGCCCTCTGACCTTCACCTGCCTGACCTACCCCTTCATGTTATTTAGGCCTCAGCTCAAGTGGCATCGCCTCAGGGGTCCTTCTCAGATCACCTTCATTTAAATAGTCCTCCTGGGACTTCCCTGGTGGTGCAGTGGTTAAGAATCCGCCTGCCAATGCAGGGGACACAGGTTCGAGCCCTGGCTCGGGAAGACTCCACATGCCACAGAGCAACTAAGCCCGTGCGCCACGACTACTGAAGCCCACGCACCTAGAGCCCGCGAGCCACAACTGCTGAAGCCCATGTGCCACAACTACTGACGCCTGCTCACCTAGAGCCCATGCTCCGCAACAAGAGAAGCCACCGCAATGAGAAGCTGGCGCACCGCAACAAAGAGTAGCCCCCGCTCGCCGCAACTAGAGAAAGCCTGCACGCAGCAACGAAGACCCAACGCAGCCAAAAATAAATTAATTAATTAATTAAAACCAAACCAAACCACTATGAGCTTTCAGGAGTTCCCTGGTGGCCTAGTGATTAGGATTCTGGAAAAATAAAATAAAATAAAATAAAATAAAAAATAAGTAAGTAAGTAAATAAATAAATAGTCCTCCTTCGCCCCAGAAAAGTCACTACCACAGCCCCCTGGATCACACGGTTTTGCTGTCTTTAAAGCCCTTTTCGACTTCTGAAATTACCTTGTTCCATCACGTCTTTACTGCCTGACGCCCTACGCTAGGATGTGGGCAGCAGTAGGGCAGGGATTGTGGTCTGTCTTGCTCACAGCTGTATCCATTGCTCAGAAGGACCCTCTCACATAGTAGGTACTCAATAAACATGGCATCCATTTTGTCCCACTCCTCAGTGCCCCCGGGGCTCCTCCTCACTGCTGCCACGGTGATCCTTGTAAAATGACAATCTGATCTCATCACTCTTTTAAAATCCTCAGGGGCTCTCGCTGGCCCCATTTTCCAACTCCTACCCCACTTCTTTGGCACTCTGGTCACATCACCAAACCAAACCCATTCTCCTAAGTTCCTACCACTCCAAACAACCACACTCCTGCATTCCTGTGTCTCTGTGTATGCTGCTCCCTCTGCCTGGAATGCTGTCAGTGTCTTCCTGCCCTATCACCCTCCACCTTCCCATGTACATTGTTCTGACAAGAACTGGCCTGGGCATCACCTCCTCCAGGCAGCCACCCCTGCCTAGACTGGTTAATTTTTGTTCTTCCACAGCAACTTGTGCTTCCTTCTGCCACAGCCTTCATCACACAGGGTTAACCTCACCTGTTGTCTCCTCTAGACAGAGGGCACCTTGAGAGAAGGAAGAGTGCCTGGGGCTCAGCAGACACTAAATTATAAGCTGAGACAAATAATGTCTTTTACTCTTGTATCCCCAATAGCAAGGGCACCATAAAAATTTCTGAATGAACCCTTAATTTGTTTCCATTATGATCAAATTGATGCTGCTGAGGAAAACTGTTTATGCCCTGTGTTTCAGGGCACTTATAAACATGTACTTCGTTTCCTTCAGGTGACAGCTGTTCAACAATCCTACGAGCAGCTCTAACACTGGGCCAGCAGGCCCCTGCCTGCCAGTGTGTGCGATCTCTCCAGGCACGTGCATGAGAAGAGGCGCCATATGGGCCGGTCACTGGCTTGTGATTGAGCCGGGAAAGTGGCTTTCCCTAGGGATGGATTAACAATCCACCACCTGAACCAGCAGGAAATGGAGCCCTCTGAGAAGGGAACTAGCTCAGGACCCAGCATTTTTACTGTGCTTTCCCCAGGACTCACAGAAACGAAATCTGTGTGGCCAGTGCACTGCCACTTGCAGTGCTTTCCCTTTCTTAATTTAAACACACTTGTCCCACGTACTGAAACAATTAAGCCATAGGAAGTCTTTATCAAATAACGTTCTCTCTCACTTTTCCCATACAAGATAATGAGCAGGAACGGAGACTTTAATACTCAACAGCCACTTGCACAGCTTGGTATATTTAGCTAAGTCACTGGGCAGAAAACCACAGCTTTACCCACAGATACTCAACCAAGAGGCACTTGCTAGGGCCCGAAACAGGCTTATCCAGCTTTTCAGGGAAAGATGAGCCTCGCCCAAACAAGGTAAAGGCCACTGTTGTGCAGGTTCCTGGAACTGGATAGGGCTTTAATTTCAGCTTCACCTGGCTCCAGTCCTATCTTCACTGGGAGGCCCCATCCTGATCCAACCCCCAGCATGCCTTCCACTCGGATCATCTGGCCCCAGCCTCGTGGTTTTCTCACTGTGCCTTTCTAACTAGAGGCTAAGCCTCCTCGAGATCAAACTCCTCCCATGGTAGGCTCAATTAATGCAGACACCTACATACAGAAAGCATCATTCAACCAAGACAGGCTGTGGTACAGATGGGGTCCCCTCGGTGGGGCCTGAGTCCACTTTCCCACCCCAGCCCTGGCCCTCCTATTCTCCACATTCCCAAGGTCAGGGGGCACATGCAGGCGGCGGCCATGCCAGGGCCAGAGGAGGAGAGTGTGGGCTGGTCAAAACAAGCCCAGACATACTCACGGGGTCCGTCAACATGGCCCGGCAGTGGGAAGCCAGGGCCAAGAAGGCCAGCAGGTTGAACATAATTCCATTGATGATGCTGTATACGTAGTCTCGGGATGGAATCAGCATGACAAAGAGGACCACAAACTCCGCATAGAGGACCAGAAACCAGGTGACAACGGCACAGGCGATGCCACAGCCATCACGGATAAACCACATGGTTCCCACAGGACTGGGGTGGGGAGGTGGGACGCACTTCTCTGGCTGGAGGTATTCTGGCTTCCGCTCAATGTCTCGGAAGTGGTGGGCGGGGATAAGCATCATAAGCTATTCTGTCCATACTGGCATCTGGAAGAGAGAAGAAAGAACCCAGAAATTTGGTGTGGTCTTGTCATCAAGGAGACTTGACAAAATTACCTTTCCAAAGCGAGCCATGAGTATCTATGTGCAAACTTCTTGCAGAAAAGCTGCCTAAACCTTCTGTTCATTTCCAATGTGAGTTCTTGTCCCTACTTCTGAAAGCTAAAACAGGGCCACCTTGCCCAAAGCCTTCACGTGACAGATAAAGAAAGGGGAGCCTTCAAAGGGCAAATGCCTCGCCTCAGGTCAGCCGGAGCAGCAGCAGCACACACAGCACACCAGCTGGGAGGCGGACTAACAGATATGTTCAAATTTTGACCTAAAAGACAAAGGGGTGGGAGGGGGAGCACCAGGCCCTCTGGGAAAACTCTCTTCATCAGTAACACTGCTGCCTCTACACTGTGGACAAACTCAGAGACTCGTGTTGAGGCTGGATTGAGTAGGAGGAAAGTAGTGGTAACCTAGGACTAGGGTTAAGCTGCAACCATGGAGACCTTCTAACTTAGTGCACTGCATTAGCCAATAATAAAGGCAAAACACTCACTAGGATGGGGAATGTTCTTGAAACAAGCTAGGGTTTTTAGCCCTATGGCCAAAATGGTTTATTTTCCAGGAATGAGTTCTGCTCTACTCATGGTGATAGGGCAAAGCGTAGGAATGTTGGACAATGAGTCCAGAGATGTTTCCGCACCACCTGCTTGTGGGGCTTCGTGAGTTCTGGTCTCCTGACCTAGGAAAACACCCACATTCCAGCCCCAGCCCCCTCCTCACAGTTGGTGTGAGGGTCGAGGGAGTTGGAGGTGCCTGTTACTCGTGCTGTCGACCGCAAGACCCTGCACACATCACAGGCGGTGTGCACGTCTTCTCTCTAGGAAAGACGTCAGTTACTTCAGAAGCAAGTGCTGAGCAACGCGGCCTTTCTTCCTCACAGCTGCAGCTGAGTCTCTGGAGAGAGCAATGAAATCACTAAGACGCGATAACTGAAGTCTCTCTGTCCACGGCACATGCTGCAAGACATGTCAGTCTAGATTCCCCTGCTCCAGTTCTTTATCTTAAACTCTGGGGCCTGTCGTTTCACCAACCAGGTTTCTCAGAAACCGCGATGGCTCCAGTTCTCTCTCAGATGTAGGGGCCATGGGAAAACCACCCGGAGCACAGTCTATGATGCAGGCAAGCAACATCTCAGTCTTTTGAGAACTCAAATCACTTCACAGCACAGGAAATCACTCAAAAGCAGCACTGGCTGTGTGCTTTTCTGAAGACTGCAGCTCTGAAGGGGAAGGGCAAGCTTTCAATGGTTGTACTGGGTTATCCTTACCCTTTGCCCAATTTTCCTCCTTCCTCCACTGCCCTCACCCCCAACGAAGAAAGAGGATCTGAAGTGACTACAGTAGCGTCATGAAAAGTAAGGATGTGTCCAGAAAGCTGAGAGGGCAGATCAGTAACTACTACTCAAATGATAGACATTCTGGAATCAAAACTTGCACTGACTAATAATGAAAGAATAAGGCCAAGGCCTCCCCTCCCATGGTGGCAGAGAATTAATGGCTGAAAGGCAGTTAAATGTGTACTGTGTGCTTGTCCAAAGGAACACTGACTCAAAAAATACTCAGAGTGACTATCACATTCAACCAGAATTTTCCAATAGAGCAACCTTGTGCTCTTCACAAGATAGTGGCAATTAGTGTTGCCAGGGACAACCTAGAGGCATTAAAAGATGCAGGGATACCTTCTGAAGCACCAAAGAGAAGGACAGCAGGAGACTGAAAACTGGGGACATCTGGGACCTGACCTATGGCAAGCAAATTCTAAAATTCTAAACTCTGTACAAACAAAACCAAACGAACGAAAAGCTGAAATCCCATTATGATTCAAAAGCTGATGGAAGCTCAACATTTTGACAACCTCCAAATGCAAGCATTCTTTTTCCTGCTGCCATACTGATTTGTATGCATATCATCTATGTCCCCACGATTGCTATTTAAGTTCTAAACCAATAGTTTTATTGGACCACAGCCATACTATTCGATTACACATATTATATTCTCTATATCTTTTTTGCAGGGTTGAATAGTTGTGATGGAAAGACCCATTAGCCTAAAGTATTTCCTCTGGCTCTTTACAGAAGTTTGCTGGTTCTAGGTAGTTGTCACCCACCAAATAAATACAGGCACACCTCGTTTTATTTCTCTTCACTTTATTACGCTTCGCAGATACTACTTTTTTACAAATTGAAGGTCTGCAGCAGCCCTGTGCTGAGCAAGTCTATTGGTGCCATTTTTCCAACAGCATTTGTCTCTGTCACATTTTGGTAATCCTCGCAATATTTCAAACGTTTTCATTGTTATTATACTGTTATGTGATCTGCAATCAGCCATCTTTGACGTTACTATTTGATTAAGCTTAGTGAGGAAGGCATTTCAAAAGCTGAGACAGTCCAAAAAGCTATGCTTCTTGCACCAAATAGTTAGCCAAGTTGTGAATGCAAAGGAAAAGTTCTTGAAGGAAATTAAAAGTGCTACTCCAGTGAACACACGAATGATAAGGAAGCGAAACAGCTTTATTGCTGATGTGGAGAAAGTTTTCGCGGTCTGGACAGAAGATCAAACCAGCCATAATATTCCCTTAAGCCAAAGCCTAACTCAGAGCATGGCCCTAACTCTCTTCAGTTCTGTGAAGGCTTTGAGAAGTGAGGAAATTGCAGAAGAAAAGTCTGAGCTTATTAGCAGAGTTTGGTTCATGAAGTTTAAGGAGAGCAGCGATCTCCATAACATGAAAGTGCAAGGTGAAGCAGCAAGTGCTGACACGGAAGCTACACCAGCAAGTTATCCAGAAGATCTAGCTAAGATAATTCATGAAAGGTGGCTACACTAAAGAACAAATTTCCAATGTAGACAAAACAGCCTTCTATTGGAAGAAGATGCCATCTAGGACTTCCATAGCTTGAGAGAAGTCACTACCTGGCTTCAAAACTTCAAAGGACAGGCGGACTCTCTAATGCAGCTGGTGACTCGAAGTTGAAGCCAATGCTCATTTACCATTCTGAAAATCCTAAGGCCCTTAAGAATCATGCGCAATCTACTCTTGCCTGTGCTCTATAAATGGAAACGAAGTCTAGATGACAGCACATCTGTTTATAACATGGTTTACTATTTTAAGCCCATTGTTGAGACCTACTGCTCAGAAAAAAAATATTCCTTTCAAAATAGTACTGCTCATTGACAATGCACCTGGTCACCCAAGAGCTCTGATGGAGATGTACAACTAGATTAATGTTTTTTTCATGTCTGCCAACCTAACATTCATTCTACAGCCCACAGATCAAAAAGGCATTCTGACTGTCAAGTCTTATTTAAGAAATACATTTCATAAGACTACAGCTGCCATAAGCAGTGATTTCTCTGATGGATCTGGGCAAAGTCAATTGAAAACCTTCTGCAAAGGATGCACCATTCTAGATGCCATTAAGAACATTTGTCCATGCCACTCTCTGATTCACTTTGTTATAAAGCAGAAACTAACACACCATTGTAAAGCAATTATACTCCAATAAAGATGTAAAAAAAAAAAACATTTGTGACTGGTGGGAAGAGGTCAAAATATCAACATTAACAGGAGTTTGGAAGAAGGTGATTCTAACCCTCATGTATGACTTTGAGGGGTTCAAGACTTCAGTGCCTCGAGGAAGTCACTGCAGATGTGGTGGAAACAGCAAGAGAAGTAGAATTAGAAGTAGAGCCTGAAAATGTGACTGACCTGCTGCAACCTCCTGATAAAACTTGAATGGATAAGGAGCTGCTTATTATGAATGAACAAAGAAAGTAGTTTCTTGAGATAAAATCTACTCCTGGTGAAGAGGCTGTGCAGATTGTTGAAATGACAACAAAGGACTTAGAATAGTACATAAACTTAGTTGATAAAGCAGCAGCAGGGTTTGAGAAGATTGAGTCCAATTCTGAAAGACGGTCTACTACATGTAAAATACTATCAAACGGCATTGCACGCTATGGAGAAACTGTTCTTGAAAGGAAGAGTCAATCAATGCCACAAATTTCACTGCTGTCTTATTTTGCCACCTCAGCCTTCAGCACCACCCTGACTAGTCTGCAGCCATCAAGGCAAGACTCTCCAACAGCTTTTGCTGAAGGCTCAGATGATGGTTAGCATTTTTGAGCATTAAAGTATTTTTAAAATAAGGTATATGGGAATTCCCTGGCAGTCTGGTGTTAGGACTTGGCGCTTTCACTGCCATGGGCTCGGGTTCGATCCCTGGTCAGGGAAGTAAGATCCCGAAAACCATGTGGCACAGACAAAAAAACAAAAGCAAACAAACAAATAAGGTATGTTGTTTTTTAGACATAATGCTATTGCACACCCAGTAGACTACAGTAGAAACATAACTTTTATATGCATGTGATTTGCTTTATTGTAAAAAAAAAAATTCATGTGACTTGCTTTATTGCAATTTTCACTTTATTGCGGTGGTCTGGAACTGAACCTGCAACATCTCCGAGGTCTGCCTGCTTCCCCTGCAGAACAGCTCAGTGTGACCTAGATGGTCAGTGACGACTCACCCCACCCCAACCCACGTCTGTGGCAGTGTATCCTCCTGTCATCTGCTGCCTGAGGGTCATCTCACCACAACCTGTGTACTCCATTGTTCTTCAATTATCATAAACTGTGTGGTTTTCAGAAATGGATAATCACTGAAAATAAATTTTAGAGCAATGCTCTTGTTTATATACTTCCAGTGATCACATTATTCTCATGGTGTATCTTCACAGTAGCTGACTGTATTCTATCTGTCCTCTGACAATTGCTCATTCTTGATTGTACATACGGCAATGAGTTGACTAAACTTGAGTTGTGTTTCATATGTGTGGTTTTCCTGAGGAATAGGCCCTTCCACACAAGCAAATTTCCCCGGTAACTGTGGCTTATTCCTAAGCAGAAACACATTTTAACAATTTGGATGGTTAAATTGGAAATATTAAAAAGTAAAACAAAAAACAACAAAAAAGGGATATTATAGCTCTTCCTGTCTTAAGTACAATAACCATTCATTTCTTCGGAATGATTTAGAGTCATTACCAGGAACATCAATTAATGGAGTGTGTTAGGTAATGTCCTCAGGGGGTACAGAGAATCACTGGGCTCTCGGCCTCACACCAACTGGCCTGTGCAGACTATTATAATTGTTAATTCTGGCATCTCCTTTGTGTGGTTCTTTGTCTTCCTCCTCCATTCCTGGCTGTCATTTCTGTGTCTACAGCTACCAATCTTCCCAACATACCCTCTATTTACTACTGCTAATTGGCTGTGGACTGGAAAAGCAAATAAAACTAAATCTTGTTAGATTTGTTTGTAAAAGAAAGGTATTCATTTTAGGTAACTGACCTTTAGGGAACACCAGCTATGTTCTCCTACCACACAGTCCTTGAGGGCTGGGAGCCCTGTCTTTTCATTAGCCAGTGCCTGGCACGTAGTAGCCACGTACTATCTGTGTTCATTACATGAATACAGGAGTAAAATGCCATGAGCTTTGTGTTCCCCGGCCCACCTCTTGGAGCCCTTGTTTGATTACTTTCAGGGCTGTGGTCATACTTTAGACGGCGAAGGGTGCCCCCAATAGGATTGTGAAATAGGTGGACTGTGACTCTTACTCAAGTTTCCAGATGTTCCACACTCAGACCACGTGAGACCAAAGGGTGGACAGAGGAGCTGTGTTTTCCCACTGCCCCTCACTGGTGAGTGAGAGCCTGTGATCTGGGAAAGAACCCAGCCAAGGGTGTCTGGCAGAGCCAGACACTAAGGGCTGAACTGAAGAGCATGTTCCAATCCACGCTTCAGAGTTTCAAAGAGTCCAATCAAAACCAAGGAAGGCACGCTGCTCTTAAAAATGTACTTAACTAACCCAGCTCCCCCAAAAGCAATGGAAGTAGCTTTCCTTACATTAGCCAACTGAAAATCTGAGGAATATGGGGGAAAACCCACCTTGAAACAAACTGTACAAATTCCCTTCACTCTGTCCCTAGTAACAAAAACAGAAAAGGCAAATATTGACCACTTTTCCTTTTCGAATTAGGGAAATTCCAATCCTTGGGGTTGAGGCTCTTTGCCAAGGACCTACTCCTGACATGAGTCCTTGCGTGAGAGGAGGTGCGCAGAACTAGCTGCTCAGCCTCTGGGGCAGGTCCACAGGGAGGTTGGTCGGTCCCAGAAGCCTCAATACCACTCTTGCCAGCCCGCTCATACCACAGTGGGGCAGCCTCCTCCAGTTTCCCTCCCTACCTTCTTCATCCCATGCCCTTGACCTGTTTGCTTTCTCAAGCCCCCTCTCTTCAATTCAACTCAAAAAGACATGCATGAAACAGCCGCTAAACACAAGGAACTGTGCAGGGCACTCACACCCAGGGATGACAATAATGTGTGTGTGCTGCCCTGGTCAGGCCCTGCCCTTCCCTCTCCCAGCTCCCAATCTGGTAAAACTATAGGAGAAAGAGATGCACAGGATCAGAGGTGTTCTGGAGCTCCCTAGAGAAGGTGATCCTGATGATAAGGCAGAGATGGTGTCCAGAATGACAACCTGAGCTCTGTGGGGAGTAGGGTGTTGGAAGTCTAAGAAAACCATCTAGTCTTCCTTCTTAGAGTTTCAGAAGCAAAAACCAAGAAATGACTGAAATTAGTGCTAACTTCCAAAAAACGCCACTGCTTCTGGTCCAGAGAATTGCCTCCAGATTCACCTATAACACACGTGCTTCATTATGCCTGACCACAGTCAGGCCCTTCCACTAATCCAGATAAGCAGACAAAAATGTATTTAGTGAAGTTCCATCTAGAGTCCTGTGAGCCCCAGGGATTAGGGTTCTGGATTGGCCTTGCAATACATCACTTATGACTCAATTCCCATGCTGCCTATCCATGGCTGGGCAACTGAAAGGGTTTGAAAGTGGTGATTCTAAGGCGAAGCTCAGAGGCCCCATTCCACTATGGCCCATAGGTGGTTGTTGGCCAGCCTAGCCTCCTAGCCTAGTGTTGACAATTAGTGATGGGCAGAATCCAGCTACAGTGACTGTAGTTAATCATTACTTGTTGAGTGAGGGGCAAACCCTTATAAATCCATCACCTGGCCTAAGAAAGTTGACCAAAAGTCCGTGCTTCATGAACAAGGTTCAAAGGCACGACCACATAAAAGTTCAGTACTGGATGTATTAGAACCCCCAAAACCCACTGTTCTCAATCCAGCGAATGTCCCAAGAATCCCAGATCTTCTCAGATTGCCAGCTGCTTTCCTGAGACAAGATACTACACTAAAGTCATGGGTGGCTCAGCTAGATCTAAAACCAAGTCCTTAAAGGCATCTCAAAGGACTTTGTGAAGATTACTTTCCTAAAACAGCACACCCACTCACATTCTCACATCCACACATGCATTCATGCACAACATACAAGCAGATCTTGGCACTGTATAGATTCAGAACTTCTCAAGTTTTAGGGTGATGGACTTCAAGTATTCACAAACCAGCCCTACAGCTTTACAGATGAATAAATGGCCCATTCCCTGGAAGCTCTGGAAATAAATCGGATCTAGCAAAAAATGAATTTATCTGAGTTACAATTCTCTTAATTTGTGTAAGGATCCAAAAGGATTGTACATTTCATACCTATTTTTAGATGATTCTCAGAAAGAGAGAATGAACCATGAATCACTATGTTTGAAATGTTTCATAAAAAACCAGAATGAGTCACTCAACTCTTTCCAAAAGGTAAGGGTGTGGTCCAAAGGAAAGGTGCCTTATCTTACCCTCTGCACCACACCTTGCCAGGCAAGGAAGGTGTCCAGACAGGTAGAGCTGCTGGCCTGTGCTAGAAGATCTTTACCAAGGAGTCTACATTGTGTCTCTCTCTACAACAGGGTCTGTCTCCCTCTGCCTGCTTGCTGTCTCTGTCATACTTAACCTTTAACAAAAAACAGGAAAAAAGAAAGGAAGGGAGGGAGGGAGGGAAAGAGAGAGAGACAGAAAGGAAGGAAGGGAGGGAGGGAAGAAGGGAGGAAGGAAGGAAGATATCACATGCCCAAACCAAATCCTATATATATTAAAATTCACTGAGGGAACCTGCAAGTGGTCAGTAAGCGAAATTTGCCTTCTTCCTATAAAAGCCACCTTCCTATAAAACCCACTCATGTGCAAACTCAGATTCCTAACAATGAGTCTCCATTTCAGAAAAAAGTTTGGGGATTTGGAAGCTCATGTAGGCTAACGGTTCCTCCATTTACTACAACTGACTATTACAGTACTACAACTGGCAGTTTACCACCTCCTAGCTTTCTAGATCTATTAAAAAAAATACACACCCACATATAGGATGACAGATGTCACAAACACTGGGGATCAGTAGAAACTACCACTCGTTTGGGTAACACATTCATCCTTTTTTATGAGCGTGCTTTATCATATGTTGCAACAATGAGAAAAAAATTAAAACAAGACCACGCATAAGATTAACTGGTAAAAAACAATCACTATCTGAGTCAGAATTTTAGAGTGGGAAGGAACCTTAAAGACCATCTAATAGGTTTTAGTCAAACTCTTCTGCTTTACAGATGAGGAAATCCAAGGGCATCTGAGATTTTACCTAGAACATGCAGTGCTGCTATAGGAATGGAGATGGGCACTATCATTAACTGAATGCCCATTAAGACTGAGGATGTACACAAAGCAGCCCCTCTAAATTCTCACAACAACTTAGCACAGTAGCTTTTATTATTCATTGTAAAGACGGAAAAGGTGAGGTATAGAGGGTCTTAATAATATTCCCTAGATCAGATAAAGCCAGGATCCAAAACCAGCTCTGTTTGCCGCCACAGACCACATTCTGAGCACCGCACATGGCTGCTTTTTCTTTCTTTCTTTCTTTTTTTGTTTTGCAAGAGGGGGACAGGAGGAATGACCAAGCAGGAAACACGAGCTCTGCTTCCTGCTCCCTCACACACAATTCATGGACCTAAGGAGAGGTCACTTCAACTTAGCTTCAATGTCTTCATCTCTCAAGTGGGGAGGCCTAGTTCTCTAAACTTTGTGACTCTTTTTTAAAAACCTTAGAAAAGGACTCTAAGCAGACTTTGCTTCCACTCCTGGGAGCCTATAATACTCATTCTTTGGGGGAAAAAAAAAAAGAAGGAGCATTCTTTCTTCTATGAGCCATTTTGCTGCTGGTGGCTTCCTCTTTAATGGAGCACAGCACCCACCAGGCCACCTCACACACTAGGGCCCTCAAAAAACACGGCCTTTTGGGAAGAGACCATAGGGACTAGCTGACCTCTTCCAAACTCTGGTCCAGCCTCTTCTACAGATGGGTAAAGAAATGAAACTCAAGGAGTCAGCTGATTTCCATAAAATGGTTAGCGAGCTGGCTAACTTCCTATCTAGGTCTAAAGGATGGTATCCTCTTGTTGCTTATGCGGCCATCTCCCTACATTAACTCCTCCTTCCAGGAAGTCTGCAACCCAGCAGGAAACTCTTTAAAAAGGCAACAATATGTCACTGATTTAGCTACTCAATTAATGTTTGTCAACAAGTGTTATAGTACATGGAACCCTTTATAATCAGGTGCATGATCTCACCTGACACTGAACTGCCCCTGGCCTCTGTCAGGAGTAGGTTCCAAGATGCCTTCTGCTTGGCAGCTGCCACAGCGCAGGGCACACCCAACGTGGAGCGGGGCCCTGACTCTTACTGAAGGTCTACTATACTGGGCTGTATGCTAGACGCACCTCATCCTGCTCTATCCTCATAGTTACTCGACCTTGTAGGATAAGTCCTCACTTTCCCACCCCCTTTTAGAGGTGAGGAAACTGAGGCATGGAAAGGTTACCCTATGTTCATACTGCTAGGAAGCAGTGGAGACAGGATACACTCCCAAGCCTGCTCTCATTCCAGAGCCTAGCTTTAACTACTCACTACAATCATTAACTTTGCCCATTAACTAGAAACAAAAGGGGGAAGGGTGCTGATGTTTCTACCAGTGACCTTGGCTTACTTACTGTTTGAATCTCTTGCCCACACATGGTCACCCAGAGATGGCACTCTCGGGTGGGCCACATGCAGTGCTGTTCATAGATCACAGACCTGAACTTAAGCATTTTGTGCTCTAAGCTGGGGCCCTGGCTGAACACCAGCCACCATTCAGAAGACTGATCCTGCCTTAACTTAGGAAGCAGGAGGGCTGTGAAGCTTCAGCCATGAGGGTCACCCTAAGATTGAATCCCTAAAATCTGCTTCTGCTGGGGAACATTTCCTGTAGGGCCAAGTTCCAGCACGCTGCTTTTTCTGAGGGAAAGCCCACCCATGCTAGGCAGAGACCAACCAGCAAAGGCTGAAAATGGCACCTGGCCCCACACTGTGCTATGTGCAGATATGCAGCCACTATGCCATCACCCAGGCAAGAGCGTGGCTTTCTTAGGGACTAAAAGCAAAAGGGCTTAGAGGGATCTGAAAGAGGAGTTAGGGAAGGAGAAGAGAGAACCAGTTACTACAACTGTACCAGGCTTCAAGGAGGGGACCCATTTTGCTTTCAGGTCCCTGCTGATCCCACTCACCTCAGGCAGGCCCTGTAAGTGGCAATGCAAGAGCAGAGCCTTGAAAGGAACCTGGGCCCAAGGAAACGAGACTCTACAAGTCCACAGCCCCCGCCTGCCAGGCGAGGCATCTGTTAGAGGCCTTTGGAGATAGATGGGAGACTAGTGCTAAGCAGAATGAAGACTGGGCTTGGAGTCAAGAGGCCAGAATTCTACTCCCCACCCTGCTGCTCACTAACCTCATGATTTGGGGCAAGACAGTTACCCTCCATGGGCCTCAGTTTCCTCACCCATAAAACAAGAGGGAACATTGAGCTGATTGCTAAAGTCCTCTGCAGGGCTGAGATTCTGATTCCTCTGTTCTCAGAAACAAATTCAACATCTTTGTTAATTTCTTGGATTTTTTTATTATCAAAAGTATCCTTTAACTTCCTTTCCCCATTTTTTTGTTAATATTCAAAAAGAAACAGTTGTCTGTTAGCAATTTTCCTGAGCATGTTCAATTTTTTCAATGAAGTATGGCATGTAATTACCACTTCCTTTGTTCTTTCATTTAATGTTTTGCAGAGAGGGAAAAGCACTATCAAAATACATCAAATATTACAAAATGGTAAAAGAGAGAAGTCTTAAAGTCCAAAGTTAAACATGACCATTTTTCAGTGTTTAAATGTCTCTATATCCAAGATCTACTGTGCCTTCTATAACCTGGTAAGATAGGCATTTTCGTGTAAAATGAGGTTTAGAGAGGTTGACTTACTCAAAGTCACAAAGCAAGTTAGTGGCAAAGTCTAGATCACTGGAATAGATGCCCAATAGTCTTTCCACCATAGATCATTATCTTCCTAGCCAACCTGCCTTTCTAGATTCTCTGCTACTCTTTCTTGGGTTAGAAACGCACACTTTGTACAAAGTCAAAACTTATTGCAACAGAACTGCGGCCAGAACTGTACTTGTCCCACTAGGGCCATTGTCCTAAGGTGAAAAATCAATCGTACCCCAAGGCATTCCATCCCCACTGACCCTGAACAGGAGATATTCATGTCTCAGGTAGACCAGAAAATCCAAAGAGTTCAATCAATGGAATGTTACCAGGAATGTTACAATTTGGAAGAAACTATGAAAAGAGGGAGTTTTCCTGGTGTTTCCTCACATTGCCTGGATGAATGGCTGAATTAGGTGGGACATGCAAGGTAGTCTTCTTACCTACACAGTCAAAAGTCAGCAATAACCTGGCCATTTGTCTCTGGAAATCTGCTTTTGAGGAGGAAGGCAAATGATTTTAAAATGCAGAAAACAGGAAGAAATTCGAGGCAGCATGGCATTAGCCTTCTTATTTCCCCCAAAAGGTCAATAGCCAGACATCACACCTTCACTGCTGCTTCAGCTTCTGCTACTTTCTATGGCTATCGGGGTGTGTATGTGTTTAAATACTTCCAGATTTGCTAATCAGGACATGTGATGCCCTTTTCTCACACATGCCCTAATGAAAGACATAGGAAGCACCCTGCCATTCGCTCAGAATGAAACACACGTGAAGACCCTTCCTCTAAATGAGAATAAGCTTTACCTATGTATTCCCATCAATTTTTCTATCACTGGAACCAGAAGTTATGATTTCTAGAATGACAAGACAGACAGACGTGCTGGCCTGACTATGACAGGTTATTTATACCGAGTATTCTTTAAGACAAGGCACAGGCAGGACAAATGCAAAGTGTTTAAAGGAAACGGATCTATAGGGAAAACAACAGCTCACTTTTGCTTTTCTGGGGTGCTGGGCTAATTGTGAGAACGCAAAGGAAAAGGCCTAAAACTTGGCTACCCGTGTTTAAGACTGGGAATAAAATGTTCCCTTGCTGGGCTTTTAAGAGGTCTCCTTCGAGAGCTCTCTGCAACTTCAGCACCACGGACTCAGCACTGCCCCAAGCTCTCCTGTAACTGACTGTTTTTGCTTTAATTAACCAAGGCTAGGTGGGACAGATTTACTCTGTGTAATGTTACTGTTATCTGCCAGTGGCTAGCAGCAGCTCTTTACCTGTTGCTCTTGATGCCTGGCCTGCACAATTAGCACCTTATTATAGGCCGGCCTCTCATCTAAGTACCACGTGTCTCAATTGAGCACTTTATTTTGTCTTGTTCACGTACTAGTTCAAGAACCTGGGCTCCGCAGTTATAAGAAATCTTAAACTCCTTTTAGGCAGGTGTGTGTTTTCAGTTTCTTATCTCTTCAGGCCCACGAGAACACTAGGGACACAAAGGCATGCAAACAAATACTTCCTGATTGTTTGAAGAGCTTCTAGAGGTCTATTCTGGGAATAAGCACGTGGTTGGAATCTGGGTCTCCATGCCTATCTCAACCCTCTGTACCTGATCCATTGGGCTTCTCTGCCGTTGAGGGATCTCAGGTACTTTGAGTTAAGCTCCACTTGGTCTATATGTAACCTTTTCCCTTACCTAAAAGAGTTGGCTGAAACAGACACATGAGCTTCCCATCAGCACCACGTTCAATGTTCCTCTAGAAAAAGGAACAGATTCCTTGCTTTTGGAATTAAAACTAACTATAACTTATAGGGCTTTACCAGTTCCACAACAAACACAGGCCTCCTTCAAATACTCTGGTGAATGAAATGAAAGGGGACAGCTACATAAGGGGATGGTTAGGAAGGCAGGTATGGGAGCTAGGTTTTCTGGTCTCAAATCCTGGCTCTACCGTTTACTAGCTGTGTGACCTGAGACCTTGGTCAAGACAGCCTCTCTGCACCTCAGTTTCCCAATCTGTAAAACAGGATAATAGTACCTGCCTCACAGGGCTATTGTTAATAGGACTGAATCAGTTAGTCTTTGTAAAGTGCTTTAGAGCAGTGCTTGGCACATAATAAGCACTATTATACTTAAGTTACTGTTAGATAAAATTAATAAGCGTACAGAGATTTAGAACAGACAGACCTATAAATCAGTATGCCTCCAAAAGAATCTGACAGTGATGGGAAAACAAGCAGGTTAACAGAATAATATGCCATCCTTAGTGTTTTGATTTTCTGGCAAACATATAATCTTTGAATTGCTTCAGTAAACCAAAAAGAACTCTGGATTTATAGGCTTTTGAAATGTCTAACACATTATCACAACATATGTGATAAAAATGTTCTGGCTGCATTCAAGCAAAACAATCAGTGAAGGTGTCATTGTTTTAGTAGAGAATTTTAAATGAACATTCTACTGTTTACACCTCTTATATCTACTTTGTCTAACATGTCAGACATTGTTCATAATGTTATTTAGCAAATACTGCCAACCCTTCTCCAGCAAAGAAACTTAGTCAATTATCAGGGGAACACTTCAAATGTATGTTTTATATTTTAAAAGATTCATTGAAAGATGAATCTTTATATAAAGATGATTCCATGGTATCCAAACTCAGAATTTTCTTTCAGTGTCTTTTCTGATCTATTCACTGCCACTTTTTAAACCCTCAATCTTCTTAGATATCCTAGCTACTAAAATTCCACATCCAGGGTCTCTCCTTTCGGAGCAATCTCTAGCGCAAATACCATTTCTAACAACAGCAGTCCCTTGTTATCTCACCACGGAGGTCCTCTCTAGAATCCAGGCGTCCAACCACACACAAAGGCATCTATGTGCCACAACAGGTGGGGGCACCTGTACTTTCATTAGGGAGGAAACACTTCCAGTTTCACCTCTCCTAGATTCCCTGGAGGGCAAAGTTCAACAATGCAGGATGTCTTCCCTGTAGGTGCACCTGCAGAGAATTATGTAGAGACATCAGAAACAACTAATGTCCAGTCTACTAAGAAGTGATCATCTATTTTGGGGCTCAGCAGTTTAGTGCTTAAGAATGTGGGCAGGTACTTCCTCTCCATACCCTCCTCGGACTGACCTCCCTATCCCACTGTGTTCACTAGTGCCACTGTCATAGCTCTTAACCACCATGTTCTGTGGTTATGCTGGCCCTGGGTCCTTCCCCTCTGCCTGGGGAGCTTCTCTGGGCAGAAGTTGTGCTCCACTTGTCTTAGTGTTCCAAAGCCAGCACAAAGCCCATCTATGCTAAGCTCCCAAGTTATGTGTGAAACTGTATTTGAGCTACTATCTGAGAAAACCCAAATGTTCTTTGGATGATCAAGCTGTCAAGGGTTACTTTCACTTTTGAGTACAGGGAGGTTCCTCAAAAATGGAGCATTTGGAAAAGTCATCAGACCCCCTCTTTGTTTCTGTCGTTTGGGGTTAACTTTCCCCCATTTATCCACGTGGCCCCTTTAAAATTTTTTCGTGCCCTGTCAGCCCCGCCTTAATGGGCTCCTTCAGTGACCCCACATTCACCTTGCAGGTATCCTTTCTGAATATTCGAGGCCCATTCTTACGTGGCCACGAGCGGGGCTGGCATTTTTTTCGTCCACGGCTCCCAGCGATCACTAGTCACTGCTAGGAAGTGCTGGGGACGCCTGGGCACTGCGCCCCCCAGCCAGCGCCGACCAAGACTCTCCCCCCCTACTCTCTTTGGGACAATGCTCCGGCAGCCACCCAGGGCAAGGGGATCCTGCAAAGGTTCCGGGTCAGCGTTCGGTCAACCAGCCCCAGAGAGAGAGCGGGGGTGGGGGTGGGGGAATCCCTGGGGTGAAGACGCCTCGGGACTAGTGGGCATTCACTTCTGGCCCAGACCCTTCCCACCGGGAACGACCTAAAGAGGTCTTTATCGCCTCTTTCTTTACCACCATTCTAGGGACCAGAGAAATGCAAGACAGGGGGTAGGAAGGAGAGCAAGGAGACAGCCTCTCAGGCCAATCACGACGTCCGCCTCCCCTCACTCGGAGTGAGTCTGTCTGTGTCTGCCTGTCTGTCTGTCTCTCTCAACACACACGACCTGCTACTTCAACTTCAGCTCTGAGCAAACTGCGCCGCACGTCTCTCCTACTACGAGTCCTCCAGCTCCGGCCCCGGCCCGTGCCTCTCGTCTCACCCCAGCTTTTTCACCCAATCCCAGTTTCCTCACCCAACTGACCGTGAAGCTGGAGGCAGTTCCCCAGTCCCAGGCCCCCGGTGGGGCTCGGCTGTCGCCGCCGCCGTCGCTCCCCCTGCAGCCCCCGACCCGCGATCCGGCCTCGGGCTGCAGCGATGGCTCCCCGGCACGAGGCGCCGCGGCTCCCTGGACTCGGCCAGACACAGGGCGGCGCGCAAGAGAAGCCCATCGAGCTCCCGGCGGTGGTGGCGGTGGTGGCGGCGGCAGCTGCTGGAGCGGCCGCCGCGCAGGCTGATGACGCATGGGCGCGGAGGGGGCGTGGTCCGCGGGGGAGACGCTGGCAGATGACATCTGGCGGCGGGGAGGCTCGGCAGCATGGCGTTTGTGGCGCTGAGTGAGGCGGAGAAGGTGTACATTGTGCATGGCGTTCAGGTAGCGGCAGCAGCGGTACCGGCGCCGGCCGTCGGGTTCCCCTAGGACTGCGGCTGACTGGGTTTACCTTGTGATTAAACCGCTCGGCGGCCGGCGTGTGCAGATCGAAGCCGGCAATGAGGGTGTATTTGGGACCGGGCGGCGAGAATCCATTTAGGATTGTATTTGTACTTGCTTCTTTCTGGGTCTACAAGGTTCCACACCCGGGTAGGAAGCGGTGGGCAGTCCCTGATTCTGTTAAAGACCCTCTCAGCCTTTGAAGGCTGAGCTGTCCCATTTTTGTTAGGTACATATTCTATCATAATTTTTATCCCATTGAATCTTTGTAACAGTCCTGAAGGTAAGTATTATCTCTACTTTACATATAAGGAACTATGCTCAGAGAGGTTAAATCAGTTGTCTGAGGTCACAAAGTAAGTGTGTGGTGGTGTTACCCGAAAACAGGGTTTGCCGCTTGGTGGGTGTCGAGCCAAAAGACACAACCAAGCCAAAGATTGGGAGAAGGAAGGATTTGTTAATTGCAGCAAGTGAGGGGACGCTGAGGATCTTTTCCAAAGCAGTGTCTATCCAATTAGCAAAATTGGAGAATAAGCTAAGGGCACATGCATATTCATGTGGAGGCTTGAGCAGAGGGGAATTTAGCATAGAATTGGGGCAAAGGTTAACAGACTCCAAGCTTTAGTTGATTGGAGTCTCCGAAGGTCATAAAGGTCAACATCATCCTTCCTCGTGTTGAGACCAGCTTGGGGTCTTATCCTGTAGTTACCATCCTCTAGCTGGGTGGGGGCCTTAGTTCTTGTATAACAAGTCAAAGATCTGTATCAGATTGTTAAGTATATCCCTTGAGGAAAAACTAGGGCTCTGTTTTATCTCAACTGTTATTTCTTCACTGCTTTTCCTTTTTTCCTGCATTCTTTACTTCCTTCAAGATCATTGATTACAGACACCTGTTCAAGGGCAAGCATTATGGTCAGGCTTAGATCACAACAATGCTTAGGCCTAAAATGGCTTCTCTTATGTCCAGAAAGCCATGCCTGGTTCTCTTTTTCCGGGGCCCCGTACCCTCTCTGATTACAGTGGACCTGGGATATAAATCCAGATCTTTCTGATTGCAAAGCCCACCTTGACTTGCATGCCACTTTCCCTTTTTTAAAATAGGGATTCAAAGGCAAAGGCCAGAGAGACTCCCCACTTCTACTTCTCTTTCTTCTGTCTTCTGAAAGCATGTTGGGGAAATAAGGGGGAGGGCAAGTTCTGAACCCCGCCATTTTCCTAGACCTTAAATAGTATATTGACATATATTGCTGTACTGTTATCTTTTTAGGTAGTACTTTTTCCCACGTTGGTTCTCAGTTTCTTTAGAACCCTATTTTGCATTTCTTTGTACAACTTTTGTTTTACTAACTTGTATCAAACTGGTTTTTATATTCAGGAATTTGGGGCAGATGTCAGAATATCCAGAATTAGCATTTAATCCTCTTTTGGAGTTTGCTTAACTAGCTAAATATGTGCTGCTTCCTCCATGAAAAGACATTGCTAACCTCCGTCTTAGCCCAGTGATTCTGAAACCTTGAAGCGCCTTTTACTCACAAAATACAGCTTCGCGGGCTTTACCTGGACCTTCTGAATCAGAATCTCTGGGGCTGGGGCCTGGGAATGGGTATTTTCATAAATGTTGGGAGATTTTGATGCAGTCACCAGACGTTGGGCTATGGGCAAGCCTCTGGCCTGGTCCAGCCTGGAGTCTGCTGCAGAAATCTTTGCCCCCCTGCCTGAGGTTGTTGCAGGAAGGGGGACCCCTTCCAGGGCCCGAGAGTGGGCTCTTGTCTAACACTCGGAAATGAATTGTCTGAGGGGACACATGTGCTGACAAAGCAAGAGACTTTATTGGGAAGGGGCACCCGGGCAGAGAGCAGTAGGGTAAGGGAACCCAGGAGAACTGCTCTGCCACGTGGCTCGCATTCTCAGGTTTTATGGTGATGGAGTTAGTTTCTGGGTTGTCTCTGGCCAATCATTCTGACTCAGGGTCCTTCATGGTGGCGTGTACATCACTCAGCCAAGATGGATTCCAGCGAGAAGGATTCTGGGAGGTTGGTAGGACATATTGACTGGTGTCCCCTCTCCTTTTGACCCTTCCCGAATTCTTCCGGTTGGTGATAGCTTGTTAGTTCCGTGTTCCTTACCAGGACCTCGTGTTGTAAGATAACTCGTGCAAATGGTTACTATAAGGTCTGGCCAGTCTGGGCGGTTTCCGTCAGTGGTTCCCCTAACAAGGTCACATGACCTCCTGCGTCTGTTTGAGTGAGGACTTGGAGTCAGACTGAGCAGGGATCCTTTCCCGGCTCCACCATTCACAGTAAGAGTGATTCTTACCTGAGTAGCTGAGCTAGCTCCCCCTGTATAAAATGAGAACATATCCATCTGGGAGCAGAAAGGGATTGTGAGGAATGATGAGAAAAGAGAATATGGACCACCTGGCATGTGGTCAACCCTGAAGAGAAGTTGGCTCCCTGTCAAGATTTTTCCATCGGAAGTGTGGCTTTGTCCGGAACCATCCATACTATATCCGCAACCTTCCTAGTGACCCCATGTGGGGTTCCGCCTCTGGCTGTTGAGATTTAAGCTCTTTTGATTTGGAGGGCTAGAGATTGTTAAATTGTCTCAAGACAAGGGGGATTTGTGGCCAGGCCTGGAAAGTCCCTAGGCAGCTCTGGGGCACTGCCTTTTCAGGGCTCCAGCATGGATCACATAGACTGTGTGACTCTGCCTGTCTTTACGTCTCTGGTGACAGCCCTACTTCTCTCTGCTGAAGTGTCTCACTTCTCCGCAGCCGCTTGCTGTCCAGCTGCCCTCCACCTTGGTACATGCCATCCCCCCACCTTTACTTCTGTGAGGCCTCTCCAGCCTCCCTCCACACCATGACCTGTCAGCTCCTCTTTAACTCCCTTTCGCTCCCAAGTATTTCCCAGATCAGAGATCAGATTCCAAGGAGTGAATCAGTTTCACGCCCCAAAGAGCTGGCCACTCTCTGGATTGTATGCCTTTGGGTCAGGCCCTTTGCAAGGTGAGTGGGATCCCATCCTAAAGGAATGCAGGCCCACCCAACAGGCTTGGAAAGTGGAACGAGGACAACATCTCGTTTTGCCTGCTGTGTCTGGGGCCTGGGCCTGCAAAGCTGGCCCTTTCCAAAGTAGGGTGGCTTTCTAGTAGGGGAGGCCGTATGGTCTCAGTTCTCCTCCAGCAAGCTCTGCACTCTTGGACAAGTCAAAGCAAGGTAGTGGAGGTGGGAGGTGGTTAGCATCGCCTCAGAGGACTACTTTAAGTCTAACTCCTCCCAAGTGTGTTGGATTAGGAGAGCCAACTGACAACTCCCATTAGGAAGTAGGACTGTGTTACCCGGGTGTGAGGAACAGCAACTCTGGGTTGGGTCATCTGTCCTGCCACTCTGTCACAAACAGGAGGTTAAACTTGGCGCCTCAATGTCCTCATTTGTAACCTCTCTCCGGGTTGTTTTTGAGGATTCAGTGAGTTAATATGTGCTGCCAGAAGCAGAAGGAGCTGCTGAGCAGGGACTCCTGTGTGCTGCACTGTGCTGAGGATTCTCCTATAACTCTGTAGGGTCGGGGTTATTCCCGCTTTATAGACAAAGAGACAGACTCAGAGCTGTTGAGGAACTAACTTGCTCAAGGTCAAAAAGCTGGCGTGGAACAGCAGAGTTTTAAATATAGGTTGGCGGTGACTCTGTGCCACACCCAACCAGCAGGGTTGTAGTGATCACACAGGTAACAACTTGAAAGTCACGAGGAGCCATCCTAGCATCCAGAAGGCCTTTACCTAGAAAGGTGCTCGTCCCCTCTGCTGAGAACAGGGTTCCACTCCCTGGTGTGGTCTGTCACCTGTGGACATCTCTATTGATTTTTTAAATGGAGCGTTCACTTCAGGGCAGCCCATGTTTAAATGTTCACACATGGATTGATTCCTTAGCTCCTGAGTACTACAGATGAATAAAAATTATGGTAGGGCGTCAGGCTCTGAGCCAGGCCAAGCAGGTTTAGCTATTTCCTAAGCCTTTTTTTTTTTTGCGGTACGCGGGCCTCTCACTGTTGTGGCCTCTCTCGTTGCGGAGCACAGGCTCCGGACGCGTAGGCTCACCGGCCATGGCTCACGGGCCCAGCCGCTCCGCAGCATGTGGGATCTTCCCGGACCGGGGCACGAACCCGTGTCCCCTGCATCGGCAGGTGGACTCTCAACCACTGCACCACCAGGGAAGCCCCTTCCTAAGCCTTTTATGAGGAAAAGTGGATTTTTAAAAAGTCCTGTGTGCAGTGATTCATGGACTTTGTTTTCTCCTGTTGTGTGCTTTTTTCTACGAAAAAAATTATACTTTACGCGTCCCTGGAAAGGGAAATTTGTAGCTTTTTTGTTTATCGGAAATTTGTAGCTTTTTTGTTTATCTCTTACTTGTCACCCGAGCCTTCCTGACTGAGCCTTCCCCAGGGGGCAGAGACTGATTTAAAGGCTGGAAAGGCAAGCTCTGGTGAGGCCCAGTTTTCTGACACCCCTCCAGCCACATTTTGGAACAGTGGGTTGTCACTACAAAGGGTTGTGACTAGAGTGAGTGGTAATTTAAAGCAATAGTGGGAAGCCCTGTAGCCTTGCGGCCTTCTTGCTTTCAGAGTCGTCATCACCATCATTAGGACGAACTGGTATAGCCAGCCAGTTCGTCCTTTGCGAGAGGCCTGTGCTGCCTCCTTTGCACAGTGAAGAGACTCTTTAGAATGCAGGAGACTGTGGAATTGGGGTTAAGAGCTCTGGCTTGGAATTCAAGTGCTATTTACTGGCTATGACGTTGGGCCAGGCATTTAGCATCTTTCAACCTGATCCCCATTTGTAAAATGGAATGAAAATTTGCTCTCTTACATTATAGGGTTATTGTGAGGATTTAACATGTTAACTGTATAGTGTTCCTAGCACGTTATCTGGTCGATAGTAAATGCACATTAAATAGTAGCTACTATTAGTTCTTGCAAATAATTGTGGCTCTTTTAATTTATAGATCCACAGAATTAGAGACGCACCTTTGAGGCCGTCGAATTCAATCTCTACATCTACAAATGAGGAAATTAGTCTAGAGGGGAAGGGTTAGGGTTAGGGTTAGGGTTAGGGTTAGGGTTAGTCCTAGGTCAAGCAGCTAGTTAATTGCAGGACCAGGCCTGGAGGCCATGACTGATGCTCCTAGTGACTGCTCACACTTGTGCCATACCTACAATCCACCAAGGACTCATTGTAAATGCTGTTTCTGGGCCAGGTGTTCACTTCCTAGCAAGGCACACCTGGGGGATGGGGCAAGCCGAGATTGACCTAGGATGCTTTCATGTGGGTGGGGGTAGGTGGGGTTGTGACGAGACACGGTTATATAGTTTTGGGATCCTCCAGGGAAGAGAACTCACTCTGTAGAGTTCAGGAGACTCATTCTTCTAGACTTGAAATTCTGTTGCTTTTCGAGAACATGTCTCCCCAGGCTTCAGATAGGGATTGCCTCCAGGGAGGGGATGGCTGGGAGGGGATGTCTTGGAGTCGACTGGCTGCAAAAGGACTTCAACCTGATTTAGGATGTTTATTTTCTCTCCTTTAACAGGAGTTTAAAGAGTTGAAACAAACACGACAGATGGTAGTAGTTGGTACTGTGTGGCGGGAGTATTCAGTGTTTTCCTTTTCTGTATTTTCATTCCTCAAAATAAAAAAGTCAATCAGATATGCAGTGAGCCAAGCAGTTTAAAGATAAATCTCTGACAGATACATACTTCAGAACAGTGGTGGCTTGTTTGTTTGGTTTGTTTGTTTGGTTTTTGTTTTCAGTATTTTGAGAAGCATTAATCCCTTTGAGAATCTGATGAGGCTAATGATTTTTTTGCTGAAAGAAAGAGCTTTCAAAAAATGTTTACAGAGAATGAGGACAATCTCTATGACCTGATGTGGAGTGATTTCCTGCATATGTATTGTTAATTGTTTAGAAAAAGAAGCTACGTGTAAAAGAGTATCTGTAGTATGCCATATTTTATAAAAGAAAATAAGGGATATTAAAAATACTCTTATCTGTTCTTTTGTGGAAAGGAAGTACATGAAAGATGGACTGGGAACTAAAGAGATTGGTTACCTGCCTGGCGCTGGTGGGAGGGGGTAGGAAGGTGGGGGGGGGATGAAAATAGGGATGAGGGGTGAGTGACATTTCTCTGAGCACACCTTCTCTGATAGCTTTGACTCTTAGAGCCCTGGTGATAGTAATTAAAAGTAGCCAGGATGTGGGGGACCCAAAATGGAACCCCAGCAGTTACTAATGAACTGACAGGGGTACAGATGAGTAACAGAGGCACAGGAAGGATGGGGAAAGACAACTGGAAACAATATTTTGAGTGGGTGCTGTAAGGCTAAAGACAAAAAGAACTCTACACAAATACTGTATTAGTAAATTTGTTTTTCACAGGGGTATGGCGCAGTAATTCTGAAACTACTTTATGTATATACAGAGATTTAACAAATACATAAATACATTGTAGATAATGAGAGCCAGGTTCCTCCCTGTCTGAGAAAGAAGTTACAAATAAGACAAGGAGGTAGGTTAGAACCAACTCTCAGTATGAACACATGACTTTTTAACAGATATGTGGATAGATACAGAAATAAATATAGGTGTGTGTATGTGTGTGGGTTAGTACACATACGTATATTTTCTAGCACTGTTCTACTGAGACGATCTAGAAGCAATGATACCCCTGTAACAATGAACCTACTTAGCACCCAGATCCTGGTTTTTAAGTACTATTCTGCAATGAAGGGAACCAGGGCTCCTTGGAAAAAGGGCTGATCCCAGGGCTGGGGCAGGTAAAATACAAGTGGCTGGAACACCTTTTGTTGTCAGAAGTAAAGAAGTGCTCCGAAGAGATTGGAGACATATTGAGAGAATGCAAGAACCAACCCAAAGGAGCTCCCAGTGGCCAAATCTGGGACACTTGGAGCAACAAGATAAATAATGGAAGTACTGGATTACAACCACAGCATAAAATAGTTATCTATGAGTTATACCAATAGAAGTAAATAATTGAGTTAAGTAAATAACTGGGGATAAGGCCAGGCAGTACGTACACCACCCTGAAACCCATCCTCTGTAGCAGGGGTTGGCAAACTTTTCCTGTGAAGGACTAAATAGTAATGATCTGGGGGCTGCAGGTCATGTGGTCTCTATCTCAACCCCTCAGCTCTGCTGCTGTGGTATGACAGCAGCCACAGAATACCTGAGCGAGTGGGCACGGCTGTGTTCCAGTAGAACGGCTTATGAAAACAGGCGGCCTGCAGGCCTAACTTTGTTGACCCTGTTCTAGAGCATGCCTGTTTTAGAAGATCTTTTAGAAGATACCAGTTAGTTGTTTTTAGCTATTTACAGACTAGATCTGATTGGGTTTGGGGGGTTGGAGGGCTACAGCCAAGACAGTTGTACCTGTATCTCTGACAATCCATACTTCTTGTGACTTCAGAATTGCAGATTCGGAAAGAGACCTCTTTTATTTTGTCTGTTCAGATTTTGTTTGTGTGTGCCTGTTCTGTATAGTGGTACGTAGTTTGGACTTCGTGCTCCGACAGACCTGGGTTGGAAGCTGAGCTTTGCTGTCCCTAGCTGTGGGACCTTGGACGTGAGTCACTTAACTTCTCTGAGTCTCCATTTCCTCATTTGTAAAATAGTAATGTTACTACCTATGAGGACAGAATATTTGGATGAATCACTAAGAGAAAAGGAGTTGTTGTACCACATATTTCTCTCTGGGGGGAAAGGAGTGAGTCAGTTGAACAGTCTGTTAGAGGTTTAGTATTATAACCTTAGGATTTTGATTGTTGCACTCAGGAAGACCTCCGCATGGATGGCCGTGGCTGTGAAGACTACCGATGTGTTGAAGTGGAAACTGATGTGGTGTCCAACACCAGTGGGTCTGCCAGAGTCAAGCTGGTGAGTACTGTGGCCACAGTCTGTACCCAGGTGGAGGAATGGGTAGGCTCTAGGGAACCAGTTGCAGGCCCCTCTGGGCTTTTGGAGTGCATATTGTTCCAAGGGAAATCTAAGACCCAAGCCAAACTCTGGGAGGGGGTCTGTATACATCTGAAGGACCCCTCACCTTCTCAAAGGGCCACTTTCCAAGTCCCGGCACTGATGCTAAGCGAGTCCCCTCGAGGCGTACATCTGGGAGAGGAGGGGGTGGTTGGGTGCCTGGCTGCCTGCCCTGAGTGAGGACCCTTCTTGCATGTGTCTGCAGGGTCACACAGACATCTTGGTGGGAGTGAAAGCAGAAATGGGGACGCCGAAGCTGGAGAAACCAAATGAAGGTTACCTGGAGTTCTTTGTTGACTGGTCAGTACTCTGCAGATGTTTTTAAAGAAAAATGCTTTAAAAGATAGAAGATTCAGAGAATTAACCTCTGGTTTCTTGTTGAGCCCACTTTTATTTTGTATTTAATCATCTTTCACCAGCCGGCAGGTATTTACTGAGTTCTCCTGTGTACCAGGCACTGGGAAATGTGAAAGGAGGCCTTGGCTCAGGTCCTGCCCTTGTCCTAATCAGCTGGCCCTCACTGGGCTTCATTTTCCCTGTCTGAAAAAGGAGGGTGTCTGCCAGGCAGCCCGGCACATGGTAGTTATGAGAGTCAAATTAAATGATGTCCTGTTTCCCTTCCTGCTCTAGTTTTGCAGAAAACTTCTCATGACTTGCTTGGCAGAGCAGGGAGTAGGGCAAGCCAAGCAGCCTGACAGGCCGACGGGGTGGCAGCTGGGCAGGCAGTGTGGGTACTGGGAAAAGCAGAGACTCTGCAGTCTCTGCAGCCAGGCAGCCAGCCTTGTTGCTGGCTTCCTTCTCTGGCTAGCTGTGTGACCTCAGGCTAGTTACTCAGTCCCTCTGCGCCTAAATTTCTTTATCTAAAATATTGAGATAATAATACTGTTGTGATGATGAGGAAGCGAAGTAATGAAAATAGAGTGAGCATCCAGCACAACGACTGGTTCAGTGGACTTTCAAAAGTGTTCTTTCTCTCCCTCGTGTTACCTCCCCTTCTAGGGGTTGGGGCTTTTTATCGGGTTGCCAGCCCAGTCTCATCTTCTATCTGTAACTCCTCTTCTAGCTGGGTGGTGACAGCAGACCTTCTTGAGGTGGGTAAGGCTCTATCGGCTCATGCTAGGTGCAGGTATATAATATTGGTACTTTACTGGGAGGGGTGGCAAGACCACCCCCCACATTCAAACATTTCCTGAAAGGACTCACAGGACTTAGCATAGAGCATGGAGTTGTATTCAGAGCTTTGATTATCACAGAAATGCAGCAACACGTGTGTGATGATTCTGCCTAAGAAAACGCATTAGAGACTCAGCACCAAGATTTTGATTGGGGCTGGTCACATAGGCACCCTCTGCTTTACACATACCAAAGTTCCAGACTCCCAGAAGGAAAGCAGGTGTTTAGCATAAACCACGTTATTTGCACAGTCTAGGCACAGGAGACCCAGTTTACTGTTGACTGAGTCCAGTCTGAGAGCCAAGTGCCCAGATGCCAGCTGAGGACCAACCTTGCAAGCAGACCCTTCTAAAGGTAGCAGCCTTGCACCTGCAATGTCAGCCCTTTTCTGCAAAGATGGTAACCCACATTTGCACAGTGAGTTACAGTCTTCCAGTCTTCACTTCCAAACACAGAAATTGATCCTCACAACACTCCTGAGAGAGAGATGACAAAAGGGGTTCAGAGAGAGTAAGTGACTTTCCTGGGATCACACAGCTAGTAATGCCAGCTCAGGTCTATTCGGTGCTGAGTCTTTGCTCTTTCTGCTTCATGTAGCCTGCAGGAGCCAGCTTTAGAGGGATATCCTGCTTAGAGTTTTCAGAATGTGTCTGCGTTCATCTTTCTGGCCAGTTTTCCTTCCAGCCCATCCCTGCCCCGGCCCTGGCCCCTCCAGAGCAGTTTCCTCTGTTTCTGCCCAGCTGCTCTCAGCAGTCTGAGTTGTCCAGTGGAATCGGCCCATCCTTTAAGTTGCTGTGCATGATGGTGAACTTGTTAAGGCCTCCAACTTATCCTTCCTTTGCTCGTGGAGGAAGAAAAAAATGCCTCTCCTGCCTTGATCTGCCTGATCCGGTGCAGTAAACAGTCACTGAGGAGCAGACGCCATGTGTTAGGGGCTGTAATTTGCTTTCCTTTTCTTCCTCTTCATTATCCTTCCGCCTCATTCATCTTAGGCAGACCAAAGGCAGTCAGCCCAGCCACACCAAAGAGAGGGTGTTGCACTCAGATGCTTGGTATAGGAGACACGTTTCATTGTGGCTCTGTGTCTGAACATGACTCCAGTTAGCCTGATGCTGTTGACCCTTTCTTGTCCCAGCTGTAAGAGGGTGGCTCCAGGGTGAGAGGAGCCTTTGAGCTGCCTCTTCCCAAGATCTGGCTTCTAGAAGCAAACCTCTTTCTCCTGGCTGAGAGTGGCTGCCTGCTGGTCTCTTTTCCCCCTTTGTAAGTCTCAAGAGAACCTCACCAGGCCCAGAAACTCCATTTCCCAGGGAGTTCTCCTGAGTCTGTTTCTCAAGGTGGCACCCTTCGGCGTCTTTAAGTGGCTCAGTGTGATCAGCCCAGCGGGTAGAATCACCATGAGAGATTCATAAAGCCCCATTTTCCTGCAAAGAAGAGCAGGTTACCAAGCACCACTGGCTGCCACCTTTATCAGAACCTCATTTGCATATTCAAGGAGCAACTCATAATTGTGTAAACAAATAAACCCCTTTATTTCAATCCAATGAATAGGAATGGCTTCTGGGTACCTGTGGCTATGCCCAGCCGTAAGGGTGCTGCCCCCAACCCCATCCGGGCCCCAGGCGTGGGGCCTCTGCTGGAGAGCTCAAGGCATGCACCCATCCACAGGCTGAAACAGAGTTGTTACCCAGTGGGAGGAAAGTTAATTGGTGGGGAGGGGGGGGCCTCCTGCCTGACTGAGCCCAGCTTGACTTAACTACTTACTAGCAACTTTCATGTTTTAATTATTTAAATTACCAGTGGTAATTACCAGAGAGGTCACAGAAAACGAATTGCTTTTCTGCTAATTCCTTCTACTTCTGTTTGTCTACTTGGAATAATATATGGAGCCTGGTGTAGACACCTTCGCCCACCCCAATGATTTTCCCCGGGTCTTAGAAATGATGCCCTTAGGAAAGGGTACCCATGACACAGACCCTGATCCCCATACCAGTGGAGGAGGAAAACCTTGGGGTTCCTGAGATCTGCTCCAGAGATGCCTGGCAGCACTTTGACTAAACTGGGAGCATACTCGGACCTTCTAACTCCTGTCTCTATGTCTTTGTTTTGTTAGTTGTAGCCTGAGAATAGGCCATTTTAAATAAGAAGCTTGAAACTTTGGGAAAAGATGGTTTCCATCTAAAGCCCAGAAGGTAAGAATTTAGTGAGCTGGTGTTTCACTCTGGTTACCACCATGTGGCAGACCATCAGGTCACTTCTTGGCTCTCTGGCCACCATGTTCATGGGTTTAGGAGCTGTGTTTGGTCTCTCAGAGAGGCTGCGGGTTGTAACTGGAGGAGGTGAGGAGAACACGTTTCGTTCATAGACATTTCAGCGTGCCCGGCACTTGTCACTTCTCTGGGATCTCAACTACTTTTAAATGTGACCACTTGTTTTTTTTCACTAATATTGAACTGGAAGCTTCAAGCCCTGAATTGGTGGGTGGAGCCACTTGATCTCTGTTCCTTACCTACTTCGTGCTGCTTGAAGGGGGCACCATTCTCGGCTGAAGGGCTGGGGGTGGGGGCAAAGCAGAGAGGCAACCTGCAGAAGTCATTTGAGGCTCGCTGTGCTTTGAATGTCTCCAGAGCTAACGATATAATTCTCCCAGGAACTGCAAACAAGGGCTTACGATGCAACACTCAGAATGTGCCACTGTTCCCATACCCATTTATAGGGAAGCTTTTGCAGGCTCAAAAGTGAGCACATGTGCTCCCTGAGGAATTGGGACCTACCTGGGGGCTAGATGACTAGAGGGGTAAGGCCCGGAGTCATCCCTGGCCCAGGTACCTACTAAATCACTTTTTCTGCCGTGGGCCTGGCCTGGCCTGGCTGTAAGCCTTCACAGATTTGCAGGCTAGATTGACAGCAAGGGAAACAACAATGGGCCTAGTGTCTGAAGTCCTGTTCCAGGTAGACATGGCCTTGATCTCAGCCTAATCCAGTTAAACCAGAGATGTGCCAAGCAGGAGGAGCACAGTCAGGAGGTTGGAGAACTGGGAGGGGCAGCGTTTCCAGGATTTTTATGTTTATCCAGCTCAATAAGCGATTTCCCAACAGCCCTGGAAGAGGGGCTGGGTCATACTTTATGAAGGATCTGAATTGGTTTTGGTAATTGTAATTATAGAAACCACTTGTTTTGTGCCAAAAACGAACAAACAAACCAAACCCAAGTATATATTCCTCTACTGAAAGAATATATTGTGATGCCTGCGAACAGGAGTCTAGGATTACCAGCCTGCATTCTCTCGCTCTCTTTTTTTACTTGGCACTTAATAGAGAAGCTTTTTATTTAGGACTCCCTTGGTCTGCATTCGTTGACTCCAACATTTGTGGTCTAGTAATAAGTCCCAAGACCAGAGCACCCATTCATTACCTTGAGGCATAAGACAGACCCAAGGAGCGCTAACCTGACTAATGTTAGGCTTCAAGCCAAGCATGCTGAATTACACATTCAGGGAGAGTCCAGAGCAGGAGCTTTCCGTAGTCTCCTGAGCATCTAAACCTTCCTTTCTCTGGCCACCAGCTATGCTGAAAGAGTTAACCTGTATTTTGCAAAGGAAAAAAAAGAAAAACCTTTTAAAATGGGAAAATTTTCCACTTTAAACCAGCCCAGTGTCCAAAAAAAACCAATGGGGGGTGGTTTGGTAGGTAGATTATTTAGCCGATTGGCCTGGGACGTTCTTAAACCATCCCTTTGGGCTGTTAGTGCGGCAATCCCCAGTAATTAGCCCCTCCCAGGAGGATGTGGCCCACTGTAATCAGGGAAAGGTCAACATTTTAAGCATAAGCATCTCTGCCTGGATTTGTTTACACAATGGTCTATTTAGATGCAGTTTTTAAACACGTAAAAGATGGGACTTAATGGCTTAGCATTTAAATTAGAAACAGGTTGTCTTTTGCTAGCTGTGCAAAATAATGAACTTGGTCTCTAGTGACTTGATTATTTTACCATAAATGAGCTTTTTTTCATGGCTTAGTGCCCGAGTCTGGCAGAGGCAGTGAGGGAACAGTGAGGTTGCTATGACAGTAATGAAGTTTCTCATAGGGGTTTTAAATTGGGGTTCTGCTGGCTCATAGTAGTAAGGGAACACTATGAGAGTAGCAAAGTTATTATACAACGATACACTCTTATTGTTTTAGGATTCATCTTACATCTATATTAGAATGGACCAGACAAAAGGGACACTTAAATATATTAGGTGAGGTTTCTTTCAGCATTACACAGACGGGGTGGGTACAGCCTTGAGCCTTCACATAGGTTTTGCTTTGCCTGGAATCCCCTTGGCGTTTCTGTGGTCTGACCAGCTTCTACTCATCTTCAGGTTCAAGGACTCCTATAACCCTCAACACTGGTTGACATCCCTCTTGACCCCCTACTCCTGTTTGCCCACTATCGTGTGACTCCCCCCAGCAATCGGAATTGCTGACTTAGGGTCTGCATTTGCCTTGCTCAGTCTCTAGGTCTCCAGTGCCTGGCACAGGGGCCTGGGACCTTCCAGGTGGATGAGGACCAGAAAGCTTCAATATGTGATTTTGTAGAGACCATACTAAAACAACTGATTTCTTATCTTTCTAGGCCTTATTTATTACAATAAAATGATTACTGGAATGTTTGTATATGTCACAAGTGTATTAAGGATTTGTTTTCATTAAGCCAGAACCCTCAAAAATTTCCTGTTAAACACTTTAAGTAGTGCTTAGGGTGGCAAATGTCAATGCTTGTTCATTCTTTGTTGAGGTGATTTGGCATAAAATTAAAGAGGCTAAAAAGGAAAAAGTTTTCTCTAGAAAAATGAAGTAAAAGAGAGAACCTAATATTTAAATCAGCCAACAGTCTTATTTTCCTGCTTTTCAGTACCATGATAATCTAAAGTTAATAACATAACTCTGACATACTGTTATATATATATATCTTCTAAATCATTCCAGGAAAGTTATTGTACCTACATTGTGGTTTTTGTTTTGAGAGTATCATATCATCATCTAGGGATGGTATATATAATGTAACCCCTCTGTAGGCCAGACTGATTCTCTAGGCCTCTCTGGGCCTGCCAGAGAAGTCTTTATTATACCCTCAAGATATGAGTGTTCGTTATTACTGGCTGAGGTTCATCTTACCAGCGTTCCTGTTTCTCTTTGGATAAATATGGCTTCTGTAGAAGTCAGTGGGAACTCCCACCACACACACTGACACATCCAGAATATGGTCCTGGCCTGGCTCATTGTGTGTGTCTAGAGGCTGGAAAAGTGTCAGATGTATCCTTTCCTCATTTCAGTGACTTTCCTCATAGTCCTGGTTCTTCCAGCATCCCCCAGGGAAACTGGAACAAAGCCTGCCCTTTTGCTCTTTGCATTCGACAAGACTCACCCCTTTTCTGTTGCCCTTCTATATAGTTCAGCCAATGCTACCCCTGAATTTGAAGGTCGGGGAGGTGATGACCTTGGCACAGAGATTGCTAACACCCTCTACCGGATATTTAACAACAAGAGCAGCGTCGACCTGAAGTCCCTGTGCATTAGTCCTCGGGAGCATTGCTGGATTCTCTACGTGGATGTGCTAGTAAGTATCACATTGCTGTACTGGCCATACTCTACCTTTGTTGGAAGCCAGTTGGCCTACTTTCCTCCCACTGCTTTTTCCGTCTTCAGTTGAATGCTTTCAATTTCCAGGGTGAGGTTAGTTGGGAAAAGATTGGTCTCCTGTAATAATTTTTAAATTAAATACAACATAGTAGTGCAGGTATAATGCCATCTTACAGTAAAGTTACAGTCATGTCATGGTAACACCTAAAATTATCCACAGAGGCTGTCAGGGGAGAAGAAAACAAGAGATGCTCTCCAGATGGTGCCAAACAGAGTTGATGGGCAGAGTTTAGACAAGAAGGATAATGGAAAGATGATGAGCTCTTTACATGCATTTTCATGTAACCTTTACAAATGTTTTGTGAGTGGGCACTTGTTTTCCCCATTTATAAGTGAGGGAACTAAGACACAGAGAGGTCAGGTAACTAGCCCAGGAGGTCTCAGCTTGTGAGTAGTGGTACTGGGCCTCAAAGCCAGGTCTGATTAGTGCCAGAGCTGGCTTGTGACCTCACCAAGCCATCCTCCCTCGAAAACACCCTGTAGCCCAGCTACTCTGAGTCCCTCGTTTCCCGAGTGAGGCCCCTGAGGCCCTGCCTCCTCCCTCCTCCAGAGTCTGCGCCTGCAGGAGTCTTTCTAGTCTAGCCCTCCATTTCCTTCCTGGTGCTTCCCTCTCAAATACTCGTCTGCCCAGTTTTTGGCGATTGGCAGTAACTTTTCTTACAGCTGTGATTACTTTTGCCATTCTCTTGTTCATGTACAGGCTTTTGTTGGGTCTATTTTATTCCTTTTCATTTAATTTTATGAACCTTGAGATTAGTGGCTACATCTTCCACTTCATATTGAGGGCACAGGGCTAAGCCAGTGACCAAACAGGTTCTTTAATGAATCTGAAGATAAAGCCTATCTTGTGGACTGATAGTGAACTTCATGCAAGGAACAGCCCAGCTGTCTATAATTGTCGGCCCTGCATGAAACAGGGCAGGGCTTTCTGGATACTTTTAAATTAATTTGATAATAGATGGGCACAGCTAACCCAAAGAGAGCAGTGCTTACTATGGTCTAGCAGGTTAGGGCTGTTCTGAATGCTGATGCTAATGGATAAAAATAGTGAAATTACAAGTCCATTTGCTTCTTCTCACCTCTGGTAAGCGGGATGTATTTGTAGTTTGATTCCTACCAAGCAGGTAGTTTTACACGTCCTGGTTTTGAGGAGGCGGGAACTGGCAGCCTACAGTCATTACCGATAAGAGTCAGGCTTCATAGCTGCCCAGGGAGGTGCAGCCCTGCACACTTGTGGTTTGGTAGGAGGCTGGCCTGGTGAGGGGGCCTGATGCTCTTTTGATTCAGGCAAGAAGCCTGTTCTCTCAGCGCAGGCTCTTGAAAAACTGGTGAACATCATAGGGACGTTATCTCAGCTTAGAACCAGCATGCTTCTTCCATGAGCAGGGATATATGGTGAGCAGGAGTGTCTCGGGTGCATTGTGTCTTGGTCACCTGCAGGCCTTTCTTTCTTTCTTTTTTTTTTTTAATTTTTGGCCACACCCTGCAGCAGGTGGGACCTTAGTTCCCTGGCCAGGGATTGAACCCACGCCCCCTGCAGTGGAAGGCAGAGTCTTAACCACTGGACTGCCAGGGAAGTCCCAGGCCTTTCTTTTTAAGACTTTTTGCATTTGGATTTCTTCTCTAATATTTTTTTAAAGGTTTTACTTATTTTGGAAGAAGATGTGAGCTTTTGAAATGTTGTCATCTTCAGAAAAGTTTTTAATGAATTAGAAAAGCATTTTAAAAATTATATTATTAATGAGGTAGATTACTTTTTGTCATTCACATAATTGCTTTCTGCCTTGGTGGGAACGTACTTCATGCATGTGAGGTAGGAGATAGGCTTTTGTTTGGGGAGTAAGTTTTTGTCCTACATCTAAAAATACATTGAATACATTGAGTCCATGTTGAAGCAAAATGGTGGAAATCCAGTCCTATCACTGGGATTGCAAAAGATGAATCTCCTGTGATTTATTTTTACCAACTGGTCTGGGTAGTCCTCAGGCAGAGCCCATCTTTCAAACAAATATTCACTGGGCAGCCTTCCATGCTTTCATACTTTTATTGCAGGCACAATTACTTGAAACCTATTTTAGCCAGATGATCCACCTGTTTCCAGTATTGGTTTTTTCCCCAGTTGCATTATTTTATGAGAGTAGAAATTTACCATCATGGAAACTTCATTCATCTTTGCTCTTCACAGTTCTTTAATGGCATACTTTTTACCCCAAGTGGGATAGCTTTGGACTTCATGGCACTGACGGTGTACAGGCGACATTTGGTGGGGAGGTGGGTCACAAGGCTTGTCTTGCGAGGGGCCCCAGGAGTGGTGATGAGACCCGCATGTGGTCTGTGGCACTGGGCATGGGAGGGAAGGTGGAGTGGAGGAGCCACTGCAGCACCCGGCAGTGGCTGTGTGTGGTGCCAGGAGGTGCTCAACACGGGTGTCTGAGAGGACAGTGCGGGGAAACCCAGGAGGAGCAGGATTTTTGTGGGGAGGCAGGTTTTCTACTTGGTACGCTGTACTTCCTAGCAGTATGGTTTGGAGGTGTACCTTATGAAAAGAAGGCCGTCATCCTCAGAGGCTAACAGAATAAGTTGTCTTGTTCCCCTAAAAGAGCCATTGTTGTATTTGTGCATCTGACGGGAGGTGCATCTGTGACCAAGTGTGTCTTCCTTCCCCTTCCTCAGCTCTGCTCCTGCCCCACCTCTGTTACAGGAGGGGTTTTCTCCTCAGCGAAGGTGGACACCTATGACCTCTCTGGGACCACAGTCCAGTCTCTCTGTAACGCTAGTTGTCCGGCACCTCCCCGTTTCCTCCCAGCTCGCGTAGGCCTGTTCAGACAGCCCAGTCAGGCTGCTTTGGGTCTCCACATCCCCCCCCCAGTCTCCCCCTGCTTCTTGGCTGTGCCGCTGTGTTTAGCAGAAAGATTCTAGCTAGGCTGGGCCTGCTTGGCAGGAAGAGAGGAAGGTAGGGTCTCTGAGCACCTCTTATGTGCCAGGGATGTAGGGATGTGATCTCATTTAGTCCTCATGGCCACCCTATAGAGAAGCATGGCTTTGCTTCACTGAGGGGGAAACCGAAGTTCGGAGGACGCCTGGCCAGCAAGCGGCCGAGAAGAGTGTCAGACGCACGCTGCCCGGCCTGGGTTCCTTGTCGTGCGGTACCCTGTGAGGAGCCAGGCAGGCAAGCTGAGGCCTGGAGTTGGGTGCCTGCCCTTCGGGGGCCCCTCAGCAGATACTTAGGGTTCAGCATTCTGCCCTCTCGATTTCATCTTTTGGTGATAAGCCAGAATGTTGAAAACCAGTGTTTGTGTCCGGCCTTAACGGGACGTGGTGCAGGACAGTAGAAAGAGCTCTGACTGGCCGGCAGGCCCCTGAGCCCACCTGTCAGGGAAGGGTTGGCCGAGGTGCTCTCCAAGTCCTCTCCAGCTTGGAGGCCTCACAGCTGCTAGAGCAGACGTCAGCATTTATCTAGCACTTCCCTTGCATAAAGCAGATACTGTGGGCAGCAGAGTGTAAAACGGTGGTCTTCACCCCTGGCCAGTCATCAGGACCACCTAGGACCTGGAGTAAAAAGCAGTTTCCAGGCCCTCACCCTGCATTGTTAATAAGCTCCCTGACCCTGCACAGCCAGGGTTAGGAACCTGGGCTGTCAACAGGGAAGATGGAGAACATGCAGATGCACTCAGACAGTCTGTGAGGACAACAATGGGAAGATGAAAGAGCAAATTAGTATTTATCTTAAAACACTTAGCTGACGCCTACTATGTGCCAGACACACTTCTAAGGGCTTTACAGATACTAAGTTGTTCAACACTTCTGGGAGATCGTGTGACTTTCACCCTCCATGAGGCCCAGAGATGTGAGGTCCCACCCCGGGTTATTCAGTTACCCAGCAAAGATAGGAATCAAACCAGACTGTCTGGCGCAAGAGTCTAGCCAGAGGTGGGGGCCGTGCTGTAGTCTGTACTTGAACCAGGGTACAGGAGAGCTAGTCCAGTTGCTAGACAAACAAGCTGCAGTTACAAAGCCAGTTGGTAATACAGGCTGGGGGATCATATTCTAATAAGCAGTAATTATACCAGGCTGTAGGAAAGATGGTGTCTGCACTGGAGGTTTGCCCAGAAAGCTTAAAGACGGGAATTAGAGTTTGCACTGGGTATGAATGAAGTGCATGAGACATACCAGGTGTGGTTGTTGATTCTTAGTAGAGTTTGGAAGGCCTGGGTTTAGGGCCTGCCTGTCTTCCATAATCACCAGGCTCCTCCTTCCCAGCAGCCCTTCCTCCTGGGCTCTGAAGATAAAGGAATGAACAAAACCAACAGGGTCCAGCCTCACGAGTTGACAGTTCAGATGAAGAGGAGATAGACTCTATAAACAAACACACACGGACGTACACAACTTTTCTTTCTACACGTGACTTCCTCTCCTCTCTTCCTGTTGGCTTTATTCCATAACTCAGGCCAAGGCTTCTTTAAAATAAGGAAGAAGGATGTGTTGCCTTCCTCTTAATAATGCGCTGTAACCCTCCCTGTTCAATGAGCGCACGAGTACAGTCTACACTTTTGCTCATGGGCGAAAACGTGTGAAAGACCTTAGTTGTTACTACGCTTAATGTAGAACAGGGAGTGTTAGGTGTTTGAGCATCAGATGTACATAGGTAATTACGTGCAGTAGTAACTGCACTAATCAACATGGCCCTGGTGGCAGCTGCAGCATCAGTGGCCACCATTTTTTACTTGTTTGGAGGCCAGGCATATGTTAGCAAAGATGAGAGTAACACTTGCCAAGTGCAACTGAGAGTTACCTGGGGCAAAACGCAGGTGATGATTTCCTCCTTCAGTGCAGGCCTGACTGGCTGAGGAGCTGCACCACAGGCTGAGGCCTCTGAGTGGTGGTACCACAGCCAGGGCAACAAGGCAGCGCGTGCGGTTAGGGTGAAGAGCCAGTGTGTGTCAGTGAGCCAGGAGAGCAGCCACGCGTTCTTGTCTTTGTAAACACTTGGTTGGCACTTCTCAGGAACCAGTGTCCTTTACTGGGGATAATACTTAAAGTAACAAATGATGCTACCTTCTTCTTCTCCCCCTCACTCCCCGTCTCCGTTAGCTCCTGGAATGTGGTGGAAATTTGTTTGATGCCATCTCCATTGCTGTAAAGGCTGCGCTCTTCAATACAAGGTATGTCTTCCTGGAAACAGCCCCCTGGGCCCGTGGAGAACCTGAGCAGCCACCTGTGATGAACCACTGAGGGCACTGCTACTGGAGCTCGTAGGAGAAGATAACAAGGGGTTTCAGCATTGACAATGCTGGTATTTAATTTTAAGCTTCAGAAAACAGATTTTATAAGTTATAACTAAATATATTTCTGTATTTATTTTTTTGGATTATTATTTTCATAAGTAAACATGTACCATATAGAAAAATATTAGAAAACTACAGAGCAGCAAAAAGAGTAGAAACCAGAGACACAGTCAGTTTTCCAAATACTGTCACTAGATAAAGCTCCATGGAGACAGGGGTTTTGCCTGTTTTGTACTCTGCTGTCTCCCCAGCGCCATCAACAGTGCCTGACACATACTCCTTGATTGGACACGTGAATGTTCTCAAAGCAGGGTAGCAGCCTGATGTTTGGTTTAAGTTAAGAGCGGGAAATGATGATGCCACTGTGGTTCAGCTTCCCAGACAGGCTGTGTAGCAGAGGACATGGCACTAAGCTTTCTTGGAGTTGACATTCCCTCTGACTGTTTGATGATACGGCCTTTTCCTTCTCTATGCACAAGGTTCTTTGAGGAAAGTTTGCAGCATTTGAAAATAAATATGTGGAGGAGGGTGTTCATTCCATGAGAGAGCTTACATTATGGTAATGGGGGGTCCTGGGGTACTTGAAAATGAGGATTAAAACTTCTAGGGATATAGCCTAAGGAATTAATTGGATAAGTGAGCAAAGATATTATTCGAAGATGTTTATCACAGCTTCTTTGTAGTGATGAGAAGTTGGAAACAACCTGAATGTCCCAACATAGGGGATTGAAGTCTACACAGCAGCATATTTAGTATGTCTGTAAATATATATATCCCCAGATGGTCATTGTGGTTATTTTCCAGTGCTCATATCATGGGTGATTTAAAATTTATCTGTATTTTAGAGTTTTTCTGTGGTGAATTTACACTACTTGCACAATTTAAAACAAAACAAACAAAAACAAAGATAAATAAATGTAGGTCAGAAATTGCAGGATGGAATATTTGCTGAGAATGAAAGCTATAGAGTCCCTTAACCCTAGCTGTGCCACTAGACTCCTGGCTGACACTAGTCAAGGGTGGGCCTGGCACTTGTGGCCACTGTGAGGGCTCGAGTACCAGATGCCATCAGCAGCAGCCTGGGCTTGGGCTCCGTTGGAGAAGAAAGGAAGTCGCCATCTGTTGTACCTCAAGCGTCAGAAATTACTTCCTGTCTGCCAGCTGGTTTCCATGGGCACCAGGGCAAAAAGGGAGAGTAGAACCAGATGAGGCGGTTTGGCTGTGGGGGAGGTGTTGGGCAAACTGTACATCAGGATGATAAACCCAGCTGCTCAGGATGGGGAGGACACCTGTCATGGCCATAGCTGCAAGTCTCATTCCCAGAGCAAGAACAGCCCTGCGGGCAGCAAGGGATACGGACTCGGCAAGGCACTGGGTCCCTCTAGTGTATGGAGAGACCTTTGGTACAGCCAGGGCCTTTTAGAAGGGTAGAGACCATTCTCTTGACAGTATCCTCTAGCCCTTCTGCTGAACCATATTGTGGCCAGAGGGTTGGGAAGGGGTGTGGGTGTGTGTGTGTACGCTTATTTTATACCATGCCAAAATTCAAACTGGTTACCTGATTTGTTCAAATAGGATATTACTTAGTACTTACACCCTGGGGGCCCCTGACATGGAGACTTCATCCAGGGCAGACCCTGGCAGGACTCCTTAGTCCTTGTGGACATTCTCTGGCTGAAACTCCTTTGCTCTGGACATTGGCTTGTGTAGGGATGGCCAGCAGGCTGAATCATAAGGGTCTTTTGTTAGAGGCACAGGGAAAAGCACCAACACTGTTTCTATAACAGTAGCTGGCTGGACCACCTCTTCCTTCCTGGCTCCACCCCACACTGGAATGAACTGACTTTATGGCTCAAATATATTTTCAGCACCCAGCTCAAGAAACAGAACACTGCCAGCCCCCCAGAAGCCCTCCCACCCTGTACCCCCATGCAAGTCGCTATACCCACGGAGGATAACCACAGTCCTAAAACAATAGATTGGTTGGTGCTTGATATAAATGGAATCATGCAGTGTTTTTCTCTTTTATGTCTGCCTCGTTCACTGAGCATTATGTTTTGAGACATCTGTATTGTGGCCTGTAGTCATACTTTGCTTTTTGCTGTAGGGTGTTCCACTGTGTGAATATGCCACAGTTTATTTATCCATTCTTCTGTTGATGGATCTGAGTAGTTTCCAGTTTTGAGCTATTGCAAATAATGTTAGTAGGTAATGCAAAACAGCTTTCCAAAGTGCTTTTACCAAATGATACTCCCATTAGCAGTGTATAGAGTCTGAGTTGCCCTGCATCTTTGCCAGCCCTTGGATTTCTTTTTGTGTTTTTAGTATTAGCCGTCCTGGTGGGTATATCTTGGTATCACATTTTAGTTTTACTTTGCACTTCCCTGATGAATATTTAAGTTGAGCACCTTTCTGGCAATAAACATAGCCAGTATGTTTATTGGCTATGTGAATAGCCTCTTTCATGAAGTTCCTGTTGAAGTCTTTTGCCCATTTTTCTGTTGGGTCGTGTGACTTTCTCTTATGTTTGGTAGGAATTCTTTATGTAATATGTGAGTTTATATACACATACACACACACAGAGAAATATTTTCTCCACTCTGGATTATCTTTTAGTTTCCAAATAATGCCTTTTAATTATTTATTTATTTAGGCTGTGTCGGGTCTTAGTTGCAGCACGTGGGATCTTCATTGCGGCATGCGGGATTTTTAGTTGCAGCATGTGAACTCTTAGTTGTGGCATGTGGGATCTAGTTCCCTGACCAGGACTTGATCCCGGCCCCCTGCACTGGGAGCATGAAGTCTTAGCCATTAGAGCACCAGGGAATTCCCCAAATAATGCCTTTTGACAAACAGAAGTTCATAATCTTAATATATATTATACACACACAGAGAGGCATATCTTGATTTTTTTTTTTTTTGCGGTACGCAGGCCTCTCACTGTTGTGGCCTCTCCCGTTGTGGAGCACAGGCTCCGGACACGCAGGCTCAGCGGCCATGGCTCATGGGCCCAGCTGCTCCGTGGCATGTGGGATCTTCCCGGACCAGGGCACGAACCCACAACCCCTGCATCGGCAGGCGGACTCTCAACCACTGCGCCACCAGGGAAACCCGGCATATCTTGTTTTACTGCACTTCACTTCATTGTGCTTAGCAGATACTGCGTTTTTTACAAATTGAAGGTTTGTGACAACGCTGCGTTGAGCAAGTCTATCAGTGCCATTTTCCCAGCAGTCTTTTCTCACTTCATGTCTCTGTGTCATATTTTGATAATTCTTGCAATATTTTGGACTTTTTCATTATTCATATATTTGTTATGGTGACCTGTGATCAGTAATCTTTGATGTTACCATTGCAAGATGACTACGACTTGCAGAAGGCTCAGATGATGGTTATCATTTTTTAGTAATAGAATCTTTTTATATTAAGGTATGTGCATTGTCTTTTTTTGTTTTTTTGTTAGATAAAATACTATTGAATACTTAGTAGACTGCACTATAGCGTGAACATAACTTTATATGCAAAAAATTCGTGTGACTCACTTTATTGCCGTAGTCTGGAACCAAACCTGCAGTATCTCCAAGATGTGCCTCTGTGTGTGTGTGTGTGTGTGTGTATTCAATTATAATATAATTGAATCTGTTATTTTTTTCTCCCCTTTACAGTGAGTACTTTCTGTCCTATTCAATAAATCTTTGTCTACTCTAAGGTCTTGAAAATGTTCTTAGTTTTTCTTATGAAAGCTTTATTGTTTTATCTTTCACCTTTACATCTGCAGTCCATTTGGTATGTGTATGGTGAGAGGTAGGGATCGGGATTCATTTTTGGATATCTGGTTGACTAAGCATCATTTTACATTTTATTTTTTAAGTTTATTTTTTTATTGAGGTATCATTCATTTACAGTATTATAGTAGTTTCAGGTGTACAACATAGTGATTCAGTATTTTTATATGTTATACTCCATTTAAAGTTATTATAAAATATTGGCTATATTCCCTGTGTGGTATAATATATCCTTGTACCTTATTTATTTCATTCATAGTACTTCATGCCTCTTAATCCCCTACCTCTTTCTAGCCCCTCTCCCTTTCCCTCTCCTCAGCATCATTTTTTTTTTTCCAGCCATGTGGCATGCGGGATCTTAGTTCCCTGACCAGGGATCGAATCTGGGTCCCCTGCAGTGGAAGCGTGGAGTCTTAACCCCTGGACCGCCAGGGAAGTCCCCCCCTAGCATCCTTTTTTAAAAGACCTCCTTTCCTCACTGCACTCAGTGTCACCTGTACACTTTTGGCAGGGCTGACACGGAGCTCAGGCATAGCATGACTTCATCTTGTGAGGCACAGGGATTCCAACTCAAGAAAAAGAAGTTATCATCCTTCCTTTCAGTTAGTGGGAATTTTAATTGTGCTTCTGCTTCTAGGATACCAAGAGTTCGTGTTCTGGAAGATGAAGAGGGCTTGAAGGACATTGAACTGTCTGACGACCCCTATGACTGCATCCAGCTAAGTGTGGAGAATGTCCCCTGTATCGTCACCCTGTGCAAAGTATGAGCTTATATCTCATGGTTTTTGTCTTCCCTGTGGATCTCCTTCAACGCGTTAAGGTTACCTAGTAGATTGAGAAGTTATAGTTTCACAACCCATATAGTAGTCTTAACCCTCGAATAATTTTGTTATATTAGAGACCACTACCATGAGCAGCTCTTTCTTTTCTTTTTAACTGGAAGATAATGGCTCTGGTCCCAGGAGCACACGAGTGGGTTCATAGTAACAGTAGCCAGAGTTTGCTAAGCCCCTTCTACCTACCAGGCATTTCACCAAAACACCCTGAATGCATATTTCCTTTAATTCTCTCAACTCTATGGTGTCTACGCTGCTTGAGTAGTAAAAGGGTGGTTGAAAGGTGGACACTGTCCCCTCTGTGGCCCTAATGTCCACATCTATGAAATAAGGGGGTTGGAGCAGGGCCTGGGTGTCTAATACATCAAGTGTGGTTTTTCCATTAGCACTGAGGCCTGTGGAGCATAACACCTGGCTGATGCTGATGTGTAACTTGCACCTCCCAAGGCTGTGCAAAGAGGCCTGTTTTGGCTGAGATTGTCGCTGACTCCACGCAGGATTCGTTATATAAAAATCAGACTGAACTGGTCAGGTTTACTTCCACCAGAATCGCTTCACCCAGGCTCTGGTGAAGCATTGGGACGACTGGAGCCACCTGCCCTTGACTCATTCTTGAGCTTGTCCCTTAGCATGGGCTCTCTTGATTCATCTTTGTCATCAGTGAAACTTCCAGGGGCCTGTTAGAAACCCCCTGGTTGGCCTCTGACTTGGAAGGTCTCTGAATTATAATGCCACCACCCTTCCCCCTACCCCATATTTCCATTTCATGCTTCTGTTACACTGGTTACACAGTAGCCTGTGATAGAGTGATCGAACGGTACTTCAAATATTTCCCATATGAGCAGGAACTAAAATAAGACCCAAATGGGAGATACAGGTTCTTTGCTGGTATAGATATTCCCTCCACGAGGCTCTCAAAAGTGGGGATCTGGGATGTGCGTTGCCCACGCACGTGTACTGCTGCCTGACTTTGCAGATTGGTTATCGGCACGTGGTGGATGCTACTCTTCAGGAGGAGGCCTGCTCCTTGGCCAGCTTGCTGGTGTCCGTGACCAGCAAGGGAGTTGTGACATGCATGAGGAAAGTGGGAAAGGGCAGCCTGGACCCAGAGAGCATCTTCGAGATGATGGAGGTGAGACTGGTTCTGAAGCAGGTGCTTGGACCTGGCTGGGAGTATTGGCTGCCTCCTGCCCCCTTGGTCACGCTGTGGGAATTCTCCCCATTGACCCCCTTCACCCCAGGCTTGGGGCTTGGAGAGCAGCTGGTATGAGCCAGATGTCGCTGAGCTAGCTGAGGGTGGTGGTGGTGAGGGCTCTGGACCAGGAAATGGCGACCTGCTCATAAGAGTCTCTTATCCTTTCCCTCTCTCATCCTCAGTTCCATATTTCTGAATGAGAATATTGGACTGATAATGTGAAGAGTCACTTGTAACTCCAAAATTCCAAGTTTCTGTGATTTGATAAGGGAATTGAAATCCTGGCTGACTGCTTCCCATCCCTTGAAGGGAGTGAGCGGAGGTGGAGCCAGGGGGCTGAAGGATGGCCATCTCCCCATTCTTCGTGGGTCTGGAAGTGTTTAAGTGGAGATGAATAGGAAAGGTGGGAAAACTTCTTGACTGGCGGATTGCTCCCCTCAGGTCTCCTCAGGCCTGGCAGCACCACTAGGGTGCTTTCCAGCTGCTCTGTACTGATTGGTCGACAGGTCTGTCCCCCACATTGGCCTGGAAGCCCCTCTGCGGCAGGGACCAGGTCATGCTGACCTGTGTCTTTCCAGACCTTCCTTCCCTCGTGTCCACCTTGACTTTCCAGAAGTCTTTGAGGACTTTGAGACTGACAGACTGACTGACTGACTGAATTGCCAGGAACAGAGTTAGCCAGCCCCAGTTTTTTGCTTTAGTTAACCACTGCCTCACAACACATGCCCAGAGGTCATCTATACTCTTCTTTCATTTCTAGAAATAGTGACTTCTCACTATTGTGCACTTAATGTCTGTTGTTATTTTTGTCATCTTACTTGAAAGCATAAAATTGGCCTTGTGTATAGTGTTGAGGGCCCAAGCATAAGCTCTGAAGACAGACTGCCCGGGTTGCAAATGTGGGTTCTGGGCCACAGTTCCCTCATCTGCAAATGGGGATAACAACAGTAGTAGTGCCTGCTGCTGCAGGTGTTGTGAGGGGTGGGCAGGCTGAGTGGAGGGGAAGCACGTGTCAGAGCGTCTGACGTGTCGTCAGTTTGCAGTAAGTGTCAGCTCCTACTCTGTGCCCCATTAAGCACCCTGAGTTCAGGTGTCTCCAACTGTGCATGGCAACAAGGGTTCTTCTTAAACAAAAGCTCTTAAAAAGCTTTATAATAAGTTCTACCAGAGGCCTCTAGATGAGTGGCTCTCAAATATTGTTTTCGAAGGAATTCCCCCCTCATCCCCCCACCAGGAGAGTTTGATGAGAATTGCAGTTATCTAAATAACAGAAACAATAAATAATAGTTAACGTTTATTGTGTGCTTACTACATGTCAGACTCTGTTTTTAGTGCTTTAAATAATATCGTGTCATTTACTCCTCAACAACCCCGTGAGGAAACTGTTGTTACCCTTATTTTTATAGACGAGGAATTAAGGCACGTAGAGAATAAGGAACTTGCCTACAGGCTTCACAGCTTGTAAATGCGGGAGCTAGGATTCAAACCTGGACTGTGTGCCTCCAGCCAAGAGCTATTTTAACCTCATAAACCAGGTCAGCCATGGATGGGTGGGAGAACCAGAGTGCTGTCCAGTGAGCTGGGCTTCATCTTCCCCTGGGGCTCGGGAATGAGGTCTGCAGACCCTGCTCAGAGGGACCATGGCCCTGAGGCCCTGTCTCACCATTTGCCTCACATGGGGAGGCAGCATTCTGGAGATGCCGCTCGTGGTAAAGCTTAGAAACCCAGGTTGTTGTGCGGCTGCCACCCCCAACCCCTGCAGTCTCTTTCCTGCAAGTCCAGGTTCAGACTTCTCAAGTCCTGGTGTCCTGTCTGTCTCATCTCCTCTTCTCCTCTCCCTGCCTTCATTCACGTGAATAATCAGTTCCTCTACTAAATCAACTTGGACATTTTTTCTTTTTTCTAACGTCATGATAAAAATCTTCCCAAAGTCACTTTGGACCTTAACCCTGACTTTGCATTTCACAGAACTGATCACTCCCCAGCCTGTAGACTGAGATCTTCTCTTCATATGAGTTTTCCGTAATTCTTAAGAGTCTCATCCCTTGTTATAGTCAGGGGTCAGGGGAGAAGGCACACAGCCCTAGGGAGAATCCACCTATGACTAGGAGGATTGGGGTGGGGGTCAAGGCCTGGGTGCCTTTCTCCCTGACATTGTTGGGCATGGAACCGGTGGCACAGGTGAAACTAAAACTGCTATGGGAACGTGGAAGGCTTGATGAAGAGACTTGCAATTGGTTCACTGTATTCTTAACCTGATTCATGGGATGGAAAAACAGTTGCCTAAAGAAAGATTTTTGTTGTATAGTTGGGTTTTTTGGCCGGGGCCCCCTTCTTTCTGCTGTGTAGGAAATCTGTGGGTTGTCTGACCTCCTGACCTGTCTTGATTCCAACATTTCACGCCTTTAGCATCTCTGCATGTCAGTAACATCAAAGACTCTATCCGGGTATTGACTTTGGTCCTATCTGAGCAGGTCTCCTTTGGTGGCAGGTGAATTAGAAACTGCTTGTTAACATGGGTCCTCAGCACCATCTGTTCCTTCATCAGACAGATTTTTGGATTCACTTGGCTTCCCCATGCCTTCTCACTGCAGCACAGTGGCTGTAACCAAGACCTGACTGGGTTGACAGTTTTGCTGCTTCTAGTGGCAGCAGCTAAGGACTGAGGCAGCCTTTGTTGCTTGCTGCTTTGGGGTTTGCCTTCTTCTTCTTCTTCCTTTTTTTTTTTTTTCCTTTTTCAAAATGGAGGTTTTTCCAGAATGCAACTACTATGTAGTCGGGGTTTGGGGTTTGTTTTTATATTGACTTGTTAATTAAATAAAAGTCCTGTAAGGCAGATGGAACGCGTGCAGCTTTACAATGGCTAGCTGGCGGGGAGCTTCTCTTGGTCAGAGTGTGTGTGCCTCACAAGCGGGCCTGTGCCCTCTTCCATCCCTTCTGTGTCCTGCAGACCAGCAAGCGCGTGGGCAAGGTGCTGCACACCTCCCTGCAGAGCGTTCTACACAAGGAGGAAAGCCTGGGGCCCAAGAGACAGAAAGTTGGATTCCTGGGATGATTTGCACATCAACCCCCAACTGCCACGTGTTTGTTTTCTACTTTTCCTTTTAAGCTGAATTCTGTGTACATTTTTCTTAACTATTATGAATTTAAGGCAACATTTGTACATGTAAAATTAAAGTCTGATTTATGATCTGGCTTGATATGGCTAGAGTTCCTCAGCTGTAAGCCAAGATGCCATTCGGTGACCCCTCAGGGAGTCTGACCCTTGTCTAGTGAATGACAGCTAAGTGCAGAGGTCTGCTCCAATGCAAGGGCTCTGGTCACAGGCCTCCCCAGGGAGACCTACCACCTGCCACAGGAGATCAGAATAACAACATCAAGACCTAGCAGAAAAATGGTTCAAAGGAAATGTTTATGATATGTATATTGTCAGTCTTTCTCCCCTGTAGAGCCTACAAAATAAGAATCACACACAAAAAATGTAAATTCGGGCTTCCCTCGTGGCTCAGTGGTTGAGAGTCTGCCTGCCGATGCAGGGGACACAGGTTCGTGCCCCAGTCCGGAAAGATCCCACATGCCGCGGAGCGGCTGGGCCCGTGAGCCGTGGCCGCTGAGCCTGCGTGTCTGGAGCCTGTGCTCCGCAGCGGGAGAGGCCACAACAATGAGAGGCCCACGTACTGCAAAAAAAAAGAAAAATGTAAATTTGCCTCGTGTATTTGGGGGCTTCTTGGTGGGGGAGATGGAGGAGGCACTCTGCTCCAGGTACAGACCCAGGGCTTCTGCCTGGCTGGTGAGCCTTCCCGAGTTTTGGGGGAAGCCCAGTTCTTGCTTCTTGCCCTCCAAGAGATTCCCAACCTAGCTCCCCTAGAGTCTGGGGCTTAACATGTACTTTGGTCCTTAGCCAACCTTTCTTATCACTCTTGTTTAGAACTTACTTTGTGTTTTATAGCCACTCGCTGGTGTTTTGTAAGATTTCCATGTTTTATCAGCATTAAGAGGGCTGCTTCAGAGATGTTGTCATTTGATTACTCAGCTCAGCTTCCTACTCTGGGGACAGAAGGAGAGGCCATTCTCAATGGCGCCAGGAGGCTCTTTCTATAAGCCTGTGTTCTACTCACAGTGCAGTGTGTTGGAATTAAGTCTATTCATGGGTTGAGCAGTCTCTATTTTTTCTCCAGGGGAACTGAAACTCCCCAATCAATCCTTAAAGAGAGCCCTGGGGAAGGAGCTGATTCATGAAAGAGCGCATTTCAGCCGTGGCATTTACTCTCTGCATTTCAGTTAGACAAATAGGGTAAGGAGTTAGGAAGTTATTGCCTAATGGAAAGAACATAATGCGAGCTGAAGCCCTTAAGGACTGACTCCAGAGGTCCTGGCGTGGGCACCTCCTCCCGGCATGGCCAGGTATGTCCTGTGGAGAGAAGCAGCTGCCTGGACTTGGACCTGGAGTTGATGCCCTGTTGAGAAAATAGCCTGGGTTCTCTTTTTTCTTTATTTTTTTCCCAGTGATTGTCCTTATAGGTGCCATGACAGTGCTCCCAGGGAGGCAGCAGTCAGCCTGTTTCTCTTCCCCTGCCCCTGGTTGACTGACCGTGCTGGAACATTAACAGTGGGACTGCACAGATGCAACCAGAATGTGAATAAAGTTTAGAAACCTTCAGTTTTGATGATTAAAGACATCAGATAGTTGAGACAGGCAGGTGAGGCCTTCCCAGGCCAGTTGTACAACAGCTACCCAGCTGGGCCTGCTGGCTAAGCAGTTATGGTGCAAATGAAGGGAAGAAGTAGATGTTAGCGTCTCTGTCTACCACCCCATCCATACCTTCCCTTGAAGGCCACCCCACCTGGAAGAAGGGTACATCACAAATGAAACAAAATACCAAATGAGCAAGGTCTCTACAGGAGAGGCTGTATTAGAATTGTCTGATGGTTGCAGCTCTCAGAATAAGTGAAAACTGAAGGCAGAGACTGGCAAAGACTTGGAAAAATATTGTCCTGGGGAAATCCACTGCTTCATCCAGCAGAACCAGAGCTGTCTTTAGTGGCCATTAAATAAATGTCAGGGAGAAAAACTAAAGTCAGCCAAAAGGCAATCAACAGCTTGTGGGTGGGGAGGGTAAGGGTGGGCATAGAAGGAATGAAATGTTATAGAATATTCAAATTGGTTTTATTGTTTCTGTGATTCCTTGGTCTCTCAAATTGTGTAAATTCAAGCCTGCAAAACACATGAATTTAGAATACTGACAGCAGTTTGCATTTTGCTCAATAAAGGCTGTGGTCTCATATAACTGCCAGTCAAGCGTAAACCTGTGTTATTCAAAACTTTTTGGAAATAATCTGGCAGTGGGTATTAAAAGTCTTAAAAATTTCATGCCCGCTGACCTAAAACTCCACTTCTGGAAATGTAACCAAAGGAGAGTAAAAACATGAAGTATAAAGAAGTTCATGCCAGTATCACTGCTTGTGCAAGAATGGCAGAGCTGCAAAGCAGCCTGAAGGTGCATCCTTGGCAGGTTCCTTTGCCAGAGACAGGGCTTTCTTCAGGAAGAAAGGGACTCTGACTTGGGATAAAGACAGGATCTTGGTCCCTCATTCTCCCCGGAACACTTTAGGCAGGCAGAAGAAGCCCCTACCCCTAGCTAAAGGAGAGCAGCTGTTTCCCAAAAGAAACACTGTACCAGTTCCCATGCAAGGACCATACTGAGGCAGATGTCTCACAAGGTGATACTTGTCAACCTCTGCCCCACCTTCCCTCATTGGCTCCAGACCCATAACTAGGGTCTGATTACAGCCCATCCTGAGCAGGAAAATGCAGTCCCTGCCATGGGAAGAAAGATATTACTCATCAAAATAATTGCAAGACCTGGCTTGGCAGGTACCAAGGAAATAGAAGTGGGAGTGGATCTGAGGGTGTTGGACCAGGGCCAGGGCTGAAAAGGGGGTTTAATATCCTAGCAAGGAGGTCTGAAGCTGTCCTAATTCACTGCTGGGATAGCCCCTGAAGTTGGACCTGGCCAGCACCTGAAATAAATGAGGAGGAGACACCAGAACTGAATAAACTGAAAAAGCAACAATGCTTCTTAGATCTGTAAGAGAAGTGAGGTCACAGGGCAACCACTGCTCCCCAAATCAGAGAGACCAACAGGCAAATCCAGCGAAATTAATATAGCTATTATGAAGCTTACTTTAAACATGAGACATATAGATTAAAAGTATCAATAAATGGAGGAAGAAAGATAAACCATGGTAACAATCAAAAGAAAGCTAGAGCAGCTATATTAATTTCAGACAGAGGAGACTTCAGAGCAAGGAGAGTTATCCGGAATAAAGAGGAACATTACATAATGATAAAGGGGTCAGTTATCCAGGAGGACATAAAAATCTGTAATGTGTATGTGCCTAACACCAGAGCATTAAAATACATGAGGTAGGACTTCCCTACTGGCGCAGTGGTTAAGAATCCGCCTGCCAATGCAGGGGACACAGGTTCTATCCCTGGTCCGGGAAGCTCCCACATGCTGCAGAGCAGCTAAGCCCACGCACCACAACTACTGAGCCTGCACTCTAGACCTTGCGAGCCACAACTGTTGAGCCTGTGGAGCCACAAGTACTGAGCCTGCGTGCTGCAACTACTAGGCACAGGTGCACCTAGAGCTCGTGCTCTGCAACAAGAAGCCACTGCAATCAGAAGCCCTCACACCATAATGAAGAGTAGCCCCCGCTCGCCACAACTAGGAAAGCCCACGCAGAGCAACAGACCCAACACAGACAAGAAAAAAAGATGTTTAAAAAATAAAAATACATGAGGTAAAAACTGATAGAACAGCAAGAAGAAATACATGAATCCACTATCATAACTGGAGACGTCAACACCCCTCTATCAGAAATGGACAGATGGAGCAGGCAGGAAATTGGTAAGGACATATTTGGACTCAGCAACACCATCAATCAACTGGACATAATGGACATCTATAGACTGCTGCGTCCATCAACAGCTGGATACACACATGGAACATTCACCAAGATAGACCACATTCTGAACCATAAAATGCACCTTAACAAATTTCATAAAACAAATCACAATGATCTGATCTCAGAACACAATAGAATTAAACTAGAAATCAATTACAGAAACACAGCCAGAAAATCCCAAAACACTTGGAGATTAAACAAGAAACTTCTAAATAACGCCTGGGTCAAAGTAGAAATCTCAAGTGAAATTACGAATTTTGAACTAAATGAAAACGAAAACACAACTTATCAAAATTTGTGGGTTGTAGCAAAAGCAGTGCTTAGAAGGAAATTTATAGCCTTGAATACATATATTAGAAAAGAAGAAAGATCTAAAACCAATCATCTAAGCTTCCACCTTAGGAAACTAGAAGAGCAAATTAAATCCAAAGTAAGCAGAGGAAAAGAAATAATAAAAATTAGAGCAATATAGGTATCAGTGAAATTGAAATCTGAAAATCAATAGAGAAAATCAATGAAACCAAAAGCTTGTTCTCTGAAAAATTCCAGAGAAGGGAGAGAGCTTTAGAAGGGAGCAGTCTGTCACCAGTCATTTCATTCCCTGGGGGCATCTGCAGATTCTGGACATGGGCTCTATGAGGAGTTCCATGGGGGGAAAAAGAGAAACCGGCAAAACTTAACTAGTGAGGTTGTGCAGGGCTAGTGTGATTATTTGGAAACTTCAGGATCCCTAAATGCACAACTGGGTTTATATTTGTCGAATTTTAAGGCCATTTGTGGAGGGGTCGAGGGACAGGTGTCAAAATGGCAGATGGAAATCTATAGTATCCTACAAAACTAATCAGATTTTCTATTTCTTCCTGTGTGAGCTATTATAGCTGAAGACATCAGGTAAGTGCAAAACGGCCACACGCCCAGTTTACTCTTCCCAAACTTACAAGTCAGGTCATTTACTGTCTCAGCCCTGGAGTGGAAGGAGTAAAGTGGTGGACAGAGGCCATGCATCTCTGAGGGCGGTGCACCTTCTCTCACCAGTCCTCCTTTCCCACACCTCTGCAGGTGGCCCAGCTGCCTCACATACAGGGTCTCCACATGCTCCTTACAAGAATCCCATTGTGTAGGCAGAGATTATTGCCCTATTTTATGAAAGAGGGATCTGGGTCTTGAATAACTTGCCCCAGAAAACACAGGTGCCAGGTGTCTGAGCTCCACTTAGAATCCAAGACTCCCAGTTCTCTTTCCACTAGGCTACTGCTGACCTTTAGGGACAAAACAACAAGGAATGTGGCCCCATGGTGCCAAGAACTTGGCTAGGTGGGGTATTGCCTCCCCCAGTACTGTGTGCCCCAGGGCCTGGCACACAAGGACAGAGGCAATACTTGTTGAATGAATGACAACAAGGTGTTAAAAAGGGTTCAGAAAGGAGCAAATGACTTTCCTAATGACGGTCATTGAGACCATGGTAATAGGCCATTTGTCTTTGGTTCTGACTAAGGGCCAAGACTGCCCTTGCAATATATTCTTGGAGATGTGCACCCTGGATGTTCTTACCTTTGAAGAGAGTGTGGAAATTCTCTGCTCCATAGGCGGGGCCTCATTTCTGTTGATATAGGGCCAGTGGAGCTAAAAGGAAACATCTGTGCAGGGAGAGGGTAGGGGTGGGGGATGGTTCCACGTTGGGCCAGAAGTTTTCATGTTGTTTGGGCTGACATGGGTGGGGTGGCCAGAGCTTGTTTTATATACTCAGACTTCCAACAGCTTTGGAGGGAAAAAAAAAACAAAACAAAACAACGCTTAAAACCTGAAATGTGCCTTTTAGAGCTCTCTTCAGATTTTTCTGCCTCTGGCTTTATTGTCAAGATGATTCTTTGTGCAGGGAAACTGATGTGAAAAGACTGGGCCCTGAGGGTGGTGTGTTAGCTCATAGACTTTTCCTTGAGGGTGGGTCATTCGTGAACATTAACATGTTCACGAGAACATTAGCATCGTTCTCCTGGCTGAAACCACCCCCACTTGCTGCTGCCCTACCGGCTGGTAGAGGCCTCTGGGACGGTGCCACCAGAAGATCTTTTACGCTGGGACGATGAAATCCATAGACCTCACCGGGGCTGCTGGTGAGTCCACTGGAGGTGGCTGCAGTGCTCGTTCTCACCTAGCCAGGGAGAGCTGGGGGTGGACAAGAGGACCCGGGGGTTCAATGGCCATAAGCTTATTAACACTGGCAGCAAGTGAGGCATGGTGGCTACAAAGAGGTGGGTTCTGAACAGCGTGTCCATTTGGACCACGGGAGGCACAGCCCCCTGCCCATGGCAGACTGCTTGAGAAAACACACCACAGCGAGGACAGTGACAAGCAGAATTCTATCCAAAGGTGATTTGGGGAAGATAAGTCCAGGAACCATATCTCAGAGGAAAAGTTGGGAGGAAGCGGGGAAGGAACACGGAGAGGAGGCAGTCAAAGAGGGACAGGAAGGCCAGTTGCAAACATTTGCTGGCCTCTTAAATGACTGCTCCAGAGGCCGGCGCCAGGGACCACAGGGTGATGTTTCGGAGGCCTGCCTGCCTCACCACAGGGGGACTTTATAACAAGCTGAGTGTCTAATGATGGAACCAGCTACTTTGCAGAGTAATGAGCTGCTCGTCCCAGGAAGGATTTAAGCAAGCACATGGAGACATCGGACAGGCTCAATGGAAAAGGACAGCCCATATCGAGTGGTGGTTAAACCAGGTGGCCTCTTCCCATCTGCTTTTTATCTCAAAGGTTGAGGGACGGTGGGCCACTTGCCTTTGTTGAGGCCCACTTCAGTCCCACTGGCACAGGGGGCCCCTCACATTGCACTCCCAGGGCCTCACACAGGCCTGGGCACATTGTGAAGTGAATGAGGGACCGATGGGGCAAGAACAGTTCCAGGCGGGTCCTGACATAGCCTGGCTCTGTGTGGCTCCTGTGGGATGACACCTAGAGCAGGGGGTTCCGGGTTTCTGAACGGCCACAGCAGAGCTTCTCTGGGACCTCCTCTCCAGCATAGCCAGGGCACGGCCTCAACAATCAGGCCTGTCCTGGCCTCACACTTGGAAACAAACTCCTCCCATTTCCCTGCTGCCAAAAAGCTGAGGTGAGAAAATCAAGAAAGCAATGGAGGGCTTCCCTGGTGGCGCAGTGGTTGGGAGTCCGCCTGCCGATGCAAGGGGACGCGGGTTCATGCCCCGGTCTGGGAGGATCCCACATGCCGCGGAGCAGCTGGGCCCGTGAGCCATGGCTGCTGGGGCAGCACATCCGGAGCCTGTGCTTCACAATGGGAGAGGCCACAACAGTGAGAGGCCCGCGTACCACAAAAAAAAAAAAAAAAGAAAGCAATGGAGTTTCAAAAAGAAAAAAAGAATTTTAATTTTCTCTTGCTATGTGCTACCCACCCAAAGTTCCAGGAAGCAAGGCTCCCTGCCTGTTAGGTTGCATAATCCTCAGCCCTAAACCATCCCACTGAGGGGCCAGCTGTGAATATAAAACCCTCTCCCACTCTTGAGAATGTGAGGGATGGCCCCTGACAGAAAGGGCCAACAGAGTGCCTGCTGCCTGCCCCAGGCTCCTGCCCTTGGGGACCACAGCAGGGAGGTCAGCCAGGCTGGGCTGCAGGCACATCCCTCCCCAAATCAGATGGGGCAAGGCGGGGTCCCTGGAAGAAAAGCCTGAATTACATAGCACTGCATTTTCTTTTGGAACAATCTAAAGCTCACAGAAAATCTGCAACTACAGTACAAAGAATATTTTTCCCCTGAGCCATTTTCAAGTGAGTTGTCGACCTGATGCCCGAAGGTTGTGCTTTAGTGCATGTTTCCTATTGACAAGGCCACTCTCCTCCATAGTCACAACACACTATCCAAACTGGACAGTAACATCCAAGGGGTACATCCCTGCCACGTGCTCCTCAGACCCATCAAGTTTCTCCAGTTGTCCCAAGGGCGTCCATGAGAGCGGAAGGGTTTGGTCCAAACGCGTTGCTCTGTGCCTGCAATCTCCTTCAGTCTGAAACAGTTCCTCAGACACGTCCTGGACGGTTCTGAAAGTTGCTGGGCAGTTGTTTTGTAGAAAGCCCCTCAGTTGGGCTAGTGTGGCGTTTCCTCGGCAGGAGTCTCACGGAGGTGATGCCGCATTCTCCTCACCGCAGCCCATCAGGCGCTCAGGTGCTGCAGGCTCTCCATTTGGCCCATTACTGACGATGCTTACTTTGCTCACTTCATTCAAGTGACATCTTCCAGGCTTCTCCACTGCGAGGTGACTCTTTCCTCTTTGTAATTAATAAGTATTTTGTGGGCAAGTAATCTGAGATGATGAAAATACCCCGTTGCTCATCAGACTTCCCGTGTATTCGCTTATTTATTTATATCTGTGTATGCTCATGATTTCCTGTTTTGCTGTTACTGTCACTATTTTGATGTTCAAACTGTCCCTGATTTTGGCCCCAAGAAGCTCCTTCAAGCTGGCTCTGTGTCCTGGCACGTTCCCATCCTTCTTTAAACAATTCCTTGCTTTCTGGCAAAACAACTTGTTCTGGGCTCATTTTCTACTTTTCCTGCCCCAGCCCTGAAATCAGCCATTTCTCCAAGGTGCTCTGGTTCCTTTTAGTGGAAAGCTGTATTTATTATAGAAGGTGGCACTTGGATGCCAGGAGTGCTCGAGGCTTTGGAGGCAATTCTGCTCCACCCAGACAGCTGGCAGACTGATGTGCACATTTGCACTGACATTTATAGATTCCTCTTTAGGTGTCAAAGTCCACAACTGCACACCGATAGCTCCAATTTTAATCCTACACCACAGGATTCATTCTAGTTTTCTCTCTGTATTTGTACCTCCCTTTTCTGACAATGAGAAACCTGGCTCCCATGGTCTTTAATAAATGTACTTATTCGATGGGTGCCCCTGTATGTAACCACTCTCTCACCTCTGCCACCACCCGCTCTCCCATGCGGACCACCTCTTCTCCTCACCTGGACTCCAACACTCCATGTAGGGTCTCTGTTCCCCTGGGGGTGCCCCCCTCCACCCTGCTGCAGCACCCTGACACCCCACACCACACTGCTCCTCATGGGGACATTCTTTTCTCCCTGCTCCATCTCTGACACCACTCTGGGGCACCACAGCTGCCCTTCTCCCACCGTGGCCACCTCTGCTTCAGACAGGATAGTTGAGAAACAGAAAGTGAAAAAAGGAGAGGACTCCCTTGTATTTTTAACCAAAGATACATCAAGTGCATAGAGACAGACCACAAAAGAATCACAGCAAACATTCTAGACAATCCAGCAGTCAGCCCCAGTGCACTCTGTAAGGAGACATCATTGTGGGACCATTCTGGAGTCACCCCACTTGAGGTCAAATACTGGTGCTGCCCCTTACAGCTGGGTAGCTTGGGTTCCCTTAAACTCACTGAGCCTCAGTTTCCTCAACTGTAAAATGGGGAAATGACAGCACTTCCCTCATATTGCTGGTGTGAGGCCTCAACGAGGCCAGGGAAAAGTATGACCCAGCGCCTGCCCAAGGTAACTGCTCAGCAGATGTGAGCTATGACAACTAGCGTGTATTTCTCAGAATCCTAGAAAATAATGACTCTGTTTTAGAAGGCGGGGCCCGGATGCTGGGTGGGTGTTCCCTGGGCAGCGAGGCTCCGTGGCCCCAAGGGCTTCCTCCTTTTGCAAGCTTTTTTTTGGCACTCTCTCAGCCAACTCTGGGAGGGTTTCCTGGACAGAGGTCGTCGTGGCAGTTGCCTTAAGACGTGCAGCCCAGGCCACAGCCACTAGTGCTCTCTGACCCAGGTCCACTGCAGGCGGCAGCAGCAGCCCCAGCCGGTGGGTGCAGCAGCATGGAGCTTTGGGGGCCCTACTTGCTCCTCTGCCTCTTCTCCCTCCTGACCCAGGTCACTGCCGAGACACCTACCTCCAAGGTCAAGAAGGCTGCAAATGTTAAGAAAGGTAAGGAGGGGGGTGGAGCCCCTCCCCATCCTCCAGGGAGCTGGTCGCCCTCTCCTTTGCTGGTCCTCACTCTCCTTCCCCTCCTTCACTTTCCTTCTCCATGAGTCCAGGGAACTTCAATGAAGTACCCCTTGGGACCTGGGAGAGTCCTCCAGCAGCAGGGGCAATTGTCAAAACTGTAAGAGTCACTGGCTCTTAAAATCAGAAAGAAGCTTCCAGATCACCTAAACTGACACCCACTCCCCCACCACCCCAATATTTTACAGAAATCAAACCTTTGGCTCAGAAGTCTGGAGAGGTCCGACTCTCATCAGGAGTGTTGGCAGGCTTTGCCTTGGCATCTCCAAACCTCGGGTTTCTCAACTGTAAAATAGGGATTGTGGCATTTGCTCACAACGCTGGTTGTGAGGATTTAATGATAGAAAACATGTGAAGTGTCTGGAACGTAGGATATACTTGATGCACGGCGGGGGCGGGGAAAGAACAAGTTAATTCTTAGTTCTATAGTGTATCACAGCCTCGAGGAAATAAAAATGTTCAAACCCAAACTCGGATAGTGGAGGCAGCTTTGCTCTCCCTCTGTTGCCTCTGGGTTTGGGGTGTCCTTGGGTCGCCTTGGCCTCAGCAAGGCCTGCCCTTGGAGCCCTGCCTGCAGTGAGGTCACCGCGGGCTGTTTTGAGACAACATTAGTGAAATGCCATGGCAATGATCGGGGCTGTCACCCCCCACAGGGCTCCAAGGGGAGGAGAGAGAGTTCCAGGGGATGAGAGTGCTTATTAAGCAGAGAAACAGGTGGCTGGGGCCAAGAGCACAGAAAAGGTGAGGCAGAGGGGCATGGGCCGCCCTCAGGCCCCTCTCTGAGCCTCTTCCGTAAATGGACAGCTGCCCACTGGTCACGGACAATGTACATAAGGGCACATTAGGACAATGGAGACCCACAGGCCTGCAACACAGAATGGGCGGATCTGGGTGCTGATAGGAAATAATCCCCAAGGTTCAGTTCATAAAGTAAACAAAAAATTCAATACTTTGAATGGGTACTATGCTGACATTGGTTTTGAAAAAGGGACTTATATAAAAAAATATATTTACTTGTATATGCATAGAATTTTCTGGAAGGATCCACAAGAGTTAGTAACAGTGATTACCTCTGGGAAGAAAAACTAGGGAGCTAAGGGCAGACTTGATTGGGAAGGAGACTTTGACGTTCTGAACTGTTTGGGTTTTTTAAAGTTATATGGCTATATTACCTTTTACAAAACGTTCATTAAAAAAAAAGAAGACTCACAGCATGCATGGTGTGTCCACGAACGTTAGCTGAAATTGCCACCAAGGATGTTCTTTGTAAAGGATACACAGTTCCAAAGGCAAATAACAGAATTTTTGAATGTGGAAAATAGTTGTTAATTTCTCAAGTTTACCAAAGATTTAGTATGTATTTATTTAATCATGTAAATCATGTATTTGATCATATGGACAAGAAGGTCAAACCAGACAATGCCCTGGTCCTCTTCAGCTGTCACACTTGAACCCTAGCTCCATGTGGTCCCCACGGAGGTGGCCCATGGAGGTCCAGGAGGAGGCCCGCATAACAGCTGACAGAGCAAGAGTGGAGTGTCCTGTCCAGCCCTGCCTCTTGCTGAAACCCACTGCAGCTTGGTTTTCTTTCCTTCGACCTGCTGCCAACCTACACCACACATGCTTACACAGCTCTTTCTCCAGGTAGGGGCCAGTATACATGCTGAACACTCTAGCAGACAATTAGCATCCCTGCTCTTAAGATGTGAATCAATTTGCGAACCACGGTGGTTCTCCCTCAGGCATCATCAGCATCACCTGGGAAATACATTAAAATCCAGGCACCTGGGACCCACCCCCAGAAATGCTGGATCATGGGCCTGGAATGCTCCCCAGCATCTGCCTTTCCCACCAGTCTCCAGTGATTCCTGGGAGCAGCCAGGACTGGGAATCAAAGGAACAACCTAGTCAGGGGCCAGTGCACAAAAGTGGGGGAGGGTGTCCGGAGGAGGGACAGTCGTGCCCAAGGAGACCCCTCAGTGCCCGCTGAGTGGTGGAGAACAAGCTGGCAGGATGGACGAGGGGAGGAGAGGACAGAATGTGCTATGCCCCCATGCTGGCCCCCAGGGTGGGATGAGAAAGGGGAGAGCCCAGGCTGCTTCTGGGAGCTCATCTGCCCCTGGTGTGGGGTGTGGCCTGAGCCAGCTGTATGGGGGTCAGCCAGATGTGAGGCAGGGAGGGCTTAGGCGGCTGGAGCTCCAGAGGCCATGTGGCCACACCTGGCAGAGGAGCTCAGGTGGGGACGATGGCCTCACAGGGGGTCACAGACTCTTAGAACAGGGACCTGAGGGCATCCATTTCAATAACATGCATTAGGAATCTGAGGCTCAGAGGTAGTGAGGGGCAGCACAAGGGCTCCGACTCCTAGCCCAGAGCTGTAGAAACACCCAACTCCTACGCCTTCCTCAGTGGAGTTCTGTTAGCACCTTGGTCCTTGGCCAGTCCCTGGAGGGCCCCTCGTACACTCGGGCACCTTGGTGCAAATCACAAAAGGCTCTCCGCTCTGAGCTGACAAATTATAGAAGAGCATCCCTTTCTCTGGTGTGGTCAAGCAGCACAGCCAGGGCAAGGCTTAGAGGCTGGACATGGGCCCCCACCTGTCCCCTCAGCTGAGTGCCCTTGTGTAGTACCCAACTTTCACAACTTTATGCGGTGCCCTGTGCTGGTACATCATGGGACTGAGTACAGAGCTGCTGTGAACCACTGAGGCAGAGGCCCACTGTGAGGCACACATAACCCAGTCAGGCTAGTTTGCCAGCCCCAAACACTCCCTGTTTTGCCTTGCTCATCTGGGTGTTAATTTCCTCATACTTGGTAAGTCACATCATGAATTTCTATATATGCCAGTATGTTTCTTGCTCACGTTTCCTGTGATTCCCCTGCAAAGGAATCTGGGGTGGACAAAGGTCTGACTTCACCCCTCATACCGTGGACTTTATGCAAGCAAAGCCAAATGGACCATGGAAGCGCTTCCCCACCCTCTACCCAAGCTGAGCTCAGCCTTTCCTGAAGCTCCTGGGATTTCAGAAAGACTGGGGTCCACCCACTTAGCTCTCAACTTACACATGCAGAGGAAGACATTTCACATCTGCCTCTCATGAATAACTGGCTCCGAACGGGCCTTTTGCTCAGGAAGGCTCACATTAGGAAACGTGCTGCCATCACGGACGTGGGGAGAACAAGCTTGCAGCCGTGCGGACTTGGGTTCGGGCTGCTGGCTCTGCCAGTTCAGGCGAGTTGCTTCAGTCTGGCCTCAGTTTCCCGTCTGTGAATTGGTGGTGGTATAGAAGAGACACATTACCCACGTCACAGGGCTGACAATGAGCCCAGCGCTGGTCACATGCTTCATTTCTCTTAGTCTTTATTCTTCTTCAGAGTCCTTGGAGGTGGGGCTATTATCATCCCGTTTTACAGATGAGGACAGTGGATTCAGGGAGGCTGTGGAACTTGCCCAGGTCACCCGCATGCATGCAACCTCAGAGCCTGTACACACGTTCACCTGTGCTGCTCCACACAGCCCCAGGCCGAGTGCCTGCCCTGCTTGGTCCGTGCCTTGTTCGTCCAGCCTGGGGAAGTGAATCTGGGAGGTCTCAAGGGCCCCTGGCCCTCCTTCCTGTGCTCTGTTCTCCTCTAGAGCTGGGAGGGTGGTTGGGTGTCACCGAAGGAGCTGTCTGCACCCTCCACTCCGCTCCTGCAAATCCCAACCCCATCTGATCCCAGCAACTCTCCTGAACAATGCAGTACACGTCTCACTTTAGCAAGAGCAAGAGAACGATGGTCCCCCGGTAGAAGGAAAATCATGAGCGATCACTTAGACTACCACCGGCAGGGACAGGGAGAGAGAGAGTATGCCAAGACATCAAGGTCGAGGGGAGTCGTTTCCCTCGTCCCCTTGTGGCTGACAGTGGTCCACCCCTCCCAGTCCCTGCCCTGCCCCACTCCCTACTGCCTTTCTCACGTGTTCGTGATTGTCCCCACTTCCTTCTGACTTCATCCTAGATGCCGTGAGCCCGAAGATGCTTGAGGAGCTCAAGACCCAGCTGGACAGCCTGGCCCAGGAGGTGGCCCTGTTGAAAGAGCAGCAGGCCCTGCAGACGGGTGAGAGCACGTGGCGGCCTCTCTGGGCAGGGGTACATCAGACAGAGGGCCTCAGGCCAGCAGCCAGCAACCCACCTGTAGCCTCGAGCCAGTACCAGGGCCCTGGCTGGCCCCTGTAGTCCAGGGCACTGGATTCACAGAGCCCCCTCCTCAGCCTGCTTCTCTCAGGAAGATCCCCTGACATGTGGAAGCAGCAATGTACCGAAAGGACAACAAGCTCTCCCACAAGAATCCATTACCGCCCACTGGAAGTGCGAGCCCTGCAGCGCTCGTGGAGCAGAGGCAACCCTAATGAACCCCAGGAGACCCTCCGCTCAGCCAGCCCCCACAGCCCTACAGGGCGTGAGCTTCATTCCCTGTGTCAGCTGCTTTGCTGAGGCTGCCACTCTTAATCATCATCATTATGCTGAGGCAGGATTTATCACCCCTATTTTAAAGAGGGGAACTGAGGCATAGAGAGGTTCTGGTTTTGCCACGCCCACCTGGCTAGTTACTGCAGTTCAGGATGGGAATGGAAGCAGCCTGCCTGGTGCATGCTGGGTGTGAGGAAAGGCGGGCTTTGGTCTTCCTGGCCCTGCACGAACCAGCTAAACCAGGATGGACAAAATACACGGCTGTGGAGCCCGGGGACACAGCTCATAGCCACCTGCCCTAGCACTGCCTGGCCAGCCTGCCTGGGCAACCTGTTCTCTTTCTCTCCACCAAGTTCCTTTCACATTGTCTCTATTTTCCACACATCTCAAACTCACCTACTTCTTCGTGACCTTGCCCTGGAGAACACAGAATACAGACTAACGATAATACTTAACACATGGGGGAATGTTTAAAATGAGCACAGTGTTGTTCAGGGCCTCAGTTTCCTCATCTGTAAAGTCGAAGGGCGGGGGGTGGACTTGCAGGGCAAGCTCTAAGGTCTCATGTCTAAGCTTTGTGCTTGTGCCAAGACCATGCAACCCAGATGCCACTTGCCTCCTGAGGTGGGTGATGTGGTGGGGACCTCCCCGTGCAAAGTCCATGGCATATGGAGAACTAAACACCCCCTCCATGTCTGCTGATTCCCAGGAGGTTCATGGGCTCCTGGCCTCCTTGGGGACCTTCTCCCTCTCATCACCCGCTCCTTTACTACCACTACCTGCAAATCACCTTGTCAATAACCCCACACAAAGCACTCCTGACCTAACTGAAGAGTTGAGAGAATCAAGGGTTAGGGGAGCAACCCTCCCGTCCCGCCATCTGCCCCTTCCCTCCCCCAATCAGCAAACACACATGAGGTCCTCCCCCCAGCGAGCCTCTGCCAGGCACAAGGAGGCAGAGGTGACCCAGCCAGGGTCCCGCTCTGGGAGCCTCAATATATTCATGAAATCAATGTATTCACTGGAACCCGCACGTGTGGGAAGATAAAGAAGGATTCCAAGCAGAGGGCACGGTAGGAGCAAAGCTATGGAAGGCCAGCAAGAATCAACGGGATCGGGCTTCCCTCGTGGCGCAGTGGTTGGGAGTCCGCCTGCCGATGCAGGGGACACGGGTTCGTGCCCCGGTCCGGGAAGATCCCACATGCCGCGGAGCGGCTGGGCCCGTGAGCCATGGCCGCTGAGCCTGTGCTCTGCAACGAGAGAGGCCACAACACTGAGAGGCACGCGTACCGTAAAAAAAAAAAAAGAATCAACGGGATCATGAATAGGCCAGAGTGACAAAATGTCAGTAACGATGGTAAGGCACTGAGAACTGATACTTATTGAGGACTAACTATGTTGGAGGGAGTGTTGCAGGTAGGGTTCCCAAGAAGCGGCCCCGAGGTGGAGTTTAGCCTGCAGGAGGTTTATTAGGGAGCACACCCAGGATGAGCACCTGGGGAAGGGAAGAGACAGAAGGACGCAGGAGTGGGAAGAGTGCCCTGCGCGTCTCAACGAAAGCCTCAGCCAACTGCAGAGGGAGCCCTGACGACCGGAGGGCCCTTCAGAGCTGTCCTGAGTTGGGGCAAGAGGGCTCATGGGCCAGTCACTGGGTACAGGCTGCTCTGGGAAGGGGGCACACCATGGGGGAGGGGGCTGTCTTCCGCTGATGCAATCCCCAAAGGGGCTGAGAGTTAAGAGTTGTCTCCCAGCAGCGCTCCCAGCAGCTGGGGTAGTCAATCCTTCACCCCAAGGGGGTCTTGGTGGCGTGTCAGAGTCCCCAGCAGGAAGGAAAGGCAGTGTGGCGCCAGGCTGGGAAGGGCAATGAAACCTGCCTAGGATGAGCTGCAGGATAGCACGCGGTAGGGCTGGCTGCCTTGGGATGGCATCTGTGAGTAAAGACACCTCTGTGATGCTGCAGGCCCGGAGTTCAGAGCTCCAGGAGTGTCAGGTGCTCACGGGGACATGGAGATGTGTGTTAAGTGAAAGCAACTGAGTGAGAGGGTGAGTGAGTGAGGGGATGGGGGTGAGGTGGAGTGCAGACCTGCCCCTAACACTATTGGGGTCAGCAGCAAGAGGACAAATGGAGGCATGTACCCCAACTGCCTAAACATTTAAGTTACAAACCCAGCTGAAGAACAAACTGCTGGGACTTCCCTGGTGGTCCAGTGGTTAAGACTCCACGCTTCCAATGCAGGGGGCCTGGGTTCGATCCCTGGTCAGGGAACTAGATCCCGCATGCCGCACGAAGATCCCGTGTGCCACAACTAAGACCCGGTGCAGCCAAATAAATAAATAAATATTAAAAAAAAAAAAAAACCAAACTGCTAAGTAAAAACATTCTATGCTCCTAAGCTGACCAAATATATACCTTCATCACAACCTTTGAGACCAGATTCAAATTTAGAATCTTGGACTCGAGTTCCATGCCTGAGAGAGCTAGCCCCTGGCCCACCACCTGGGCCATCTCTTCTGTCCCAGGGGCTTGCCCGTCTCAGCTCCGTCCTCCCAGTCGCCGCCCCAGAAGAGGCCCCTGGCAGACTCTGGGAGCTTGCTTGGGCCCCTGGGTCAGGGCTTTGGGGTCCTGGGTACCTGGAGTGTGGTCTAGGTTCTGGGTAGGGATGTCCCCTGGCCCTGCAGTTTCTTGATCTTAGGGAGGGTGGGGCTGGAGGAAGATCAGAGCAGGTGGCTCCGCCTGGGCTCTCCAGGAAGCCCACTCTGAGATGGAGCTCATTTATTAGGGAGAGCCCAGGGTCCCAACTGTGAAGGGAGGGAGGTGTTGGAAGTAGATTGGGCAGAGGGGGAGCTGAGTAGCAGCACAGGCCCAAGGCCAGCCTCTGCCACGCTGTGGAGCCTCCAAGCTAAAAGGCCCCTTCACAATTATCCTGCTTGGGGTAGAGATGACCCTACCTATTCCCCTGGGCACTGGATGGGGCACCCAGGAGAGGGGTGTGACCTTGAGGGAGGGGCCGTGTGCAGCTGAGGGGGCTGACCTCACTCCCAGCAGCAGGGGCTCCACCACCTCTTAAATGGGGATCTGAGATGTGCATCAGTGCCCACCACAGCACGGCCCTCTGGCCTGGGTCTGGAGCCTGTCCAGGGAGGACAGGATGTACAGGGATGGGATGGAGGATGGTGTGACTACCCCTGGCGGTTGGCTCTTGGCTCCGGAACCGGAGGCCTTGGGTGACGTCCATTTCCTCCCCTCCCCCCTAGTCTGCCTGAAGGGTATCAAGGTGCACATGAAGTGCTTTCTGGCCTTCGTCCAGGCGAAGACCTTCCACGAGGCGAGCGAGGACTGCATCTCGCGAGGGGGCACCCTGGGCACCCCGCATACGGGCTCCGAGAATGACGCCCTGTACGAGTACCTGAGCCAGAGTGTGGGCAGCGAGGCCGAGGTCTGGCTGGGCTTCAACGACATGGCGGCCGAAGGCACCTGGGTGGACATGACTGGCGGCCATATCACCTACAAGAACTGGGAGACAGAGATCACCGCACAGCCCGACGGCGGCAAGGTCGAGAACTGCGCTGCCCTGGCCGGTGCGGCCAACGGCAAGTGGTTCGACAAGCGCTGCCGGGACAACTTGCCCTACGTCTGCCAGTTCGCCATCGTCTAGCGGGCCGAGAGGGGCGGGGTCGGGGGCAGAGTTCGGGGGTGGGGCCAGGGCAGGGTGGGATCGTGAGCCCCGGAAGAGGGGCCGTGGGACCTTCCCGCCCCGCATCCCTGCCCCCGCGCGCTGGGGGCCTCCTCTTGCAAATAAATTGGGTGCAGCTTGGCAGAGAGTGGCTGCGGTCTGTGCCGGGTCCGAGGGGTGGGGAGTCCAGGAGCCTGGCCGGGAGCCCAGGGAGAGGTCGCTTAGAAGGAGGCGAGTAGGGAGGTGGTGAAGGATGGCGAGCTGGGTGCAGAGGAGGGGGAGGAGGAAAAGAAGGGGGGGGTGAACGAGGGAACCCCTGATTGCTGCTGCCTTTTTTAAATTAAATAACTTTATATTTCATTGGATTTCCCACTTACAGAAAAGTTGCAAGAATTCCCGTATACCCTTCATCCAGATTCCACAAATATTAATGTTTTCCCATATTTGCTTATCCTTCTATTTTTTCCTGAACCGTTTGACAGTGAAATGCAGACGTGATGCCCCTTTACCCCTAAATATTTCAGTGTGTTTCCTGAAAGCAAGGACATTTTCTCACGGAAGCAGAGCACTGTTATCAAGGTCGGGAAATAAACACTGTTACTATGTTGTTATCTAAGTTACAGGCCTTATTCAGATTTCCAGTCTTCTTACTGCAGACTCCACTTCCTCGTGTTGGAATCCAGCATCCCCTCCACAACTCCAGAGGAGGAGGGACACTCCCACCTGACACCCTCCTGTTAGGGATTCATTTCTGCGGTGCACTGACATGCTGAGTTCTGTCGGGGTGAGAGCACAGGCTGCCCGCGGGGGATATTTGCATCCGCCTTCTTGCCCAACAAGGGGGCTGGTTCAGGAGCCAAATATGACAGTGGCCAACATTGCCTGACTGGTGTGTCCCCCTCCTTCCCGCTCCTCACAGAAAGTTCCACCCTAGCAATACCAGCTACTACTTATTGAGCCCACAGACTCGCAGGCACTCCACCCAGGACAGGCGTGTTATTATCCCAGTTTTGTAGAGAAGGAAGTTGAGGCTAAGGGAAGTTAAGTGACTTCCATTGGTCACACAGCTAGTAAGCAGCAGAGCCAGGATTACAAGGGCCTTGGCCTTTCCACCATCCACCACCGTGATACTTGTCTCACGTTACTGGACCTTCCCTGAGATAAAACATCAGAGAAGTGCCCTAGTGACCCCCAGAGGCTATTGGCCAGCTCCTGGTGTGACCTGGCCCATCCAACCATGTAGGCCCAGCTCTAGTGACACCCTTAGGGGAGGTCTTCCCTACCACATCAGCCATGGCATCATCCACTGTGTGGACTTTGCCACATCTTTTCTCCCTGGTTGTCTTCTAGTGTGTCTTGCCTTCAGTAATAAATTGATGATAGTTTGATTTGATCAAGGGGAGTGGGCTGGGCTGGAGTAGGTAGCTTACAATGAACTGTGTGCGTACTTTGTGCCAGACAGCCTGCTTGGCATTGTCACAGAAAGCATCTCGTGTAATTCCACAGTTATAGGAAGAGGTAATGATGGATGAGATCCATTATAGGTGCAGAAACTGAGGCTCAGAACAGTAACGTGATTTTTTTCAAGACGGCCTAGTAAGTGAGAAGGAAAATGCGATGCAAATCTCGGTCTGGCAGCTCTGAATCCTGGGCTCTTTTTACCCCACTCAGCTATCTAGCAGGATGTAGGTGGCCACGGATTTTGTGAAGTTCCCTGCATCGGGTGGATGCCCGCAAGAGGGCACCAGGCCTCGGCATGTGAGCATGGGTCCTGGTGGAGAGGTGCCACCGTGGCATTGCCTGCTTCCAGCAGCAGGTGGAAGTATGAGCAAGAGAATCGTTACCCATCTTTAATCAGCCGGGAATGCTCTTACACTTGAGACACTGAGACTTGTGGACTTCCAGCTGGGGTACACCTGTCCTGGGATCCTGTCTTTAAGCTTTGATGTGTTTTTTTATCACAGATTTTTGCATTAATTTTTTCTTTTTTTTTTTTTTGCGGTACGCGGGCCTCTCACTGTTGTGGCCTCTCCCGTTGCGAAGCGCAGGCTCCAGCCGGACGCGCAGGCTCAGTGGCCATGGCTCACGGGTCCAGCGGCTGCACGGCATGTGGGATCCTCCCGGACTTGGGCACGAACCCGTGTCCCCTTAATCAGCAGGCAGACTCTGAACCACTGCACCACCAGGGAAGCCCTGCATTAATTTTTATTTTTTAAAACATCGTGTTCAAATATTTTTTATCATAATTACTGAGCTTTTAGGTACTTCCTTAAATTTTGTACCCCAGGGAGTGTCTCACTCACCTCACCATTCCTGGCCCTGGCTACAAAATTTGAATTTTCCAAGGCGTATATAAACAATGATAAGGTATTGGTTTCTAGATCTTCAAGGGAACTGGTTTCTACATCTTCAGCTTCTCCATTACTCTTTATTAGAGCAGATGGTAGAGCCATCTTTCACAGCCATCCATTTCCCTCTCTACTGTGCGTTGCCCTGGTGTGTAAAAAACTCTGAGGATGCACAACAAAGGGATAATTTGAAATACTGCTGTAAGGAGGCAAAAGACTGGGTAAAAACTCCTTTTGCAAGTTCAGTTGTCTCCAGTTCTTTGCCTTCAACAGCCTTGGAGAAGAGCCTAATGCTCACAGACCATGAAAAATACATTCTGATGACAGAGTGCTTTTAACCTGTACCTTAGGAGAAGTTCAAGTATTAAGTGACATCACTCTTTTCAGTGACACCAGCCTACTTATCTGAACAAGACTGGAGTAATATTGATGCTGAGCCCTGCTTCACTCTAGGATACATGAACCAATGAAAGAAAAATCCATCCATCTGATTAAGAGATTCCTACTTAATCATGTGAGAGGGCGGTTTCTGGACGGGTCTTTCTCTGTCTGCTTTTTGGCCCTTAACCAGTGTGCTGGAGCCATGTGCTCAGGCTCCAACTGAGCCTTGCTCTCTCCGCCCTGTCCCATCACCACTGCCGTTCCTATTCCTAGTCCTTTTGCATTTGGCTGTTCCTACCACCTTTCAAAGCCTAGCTCATCCCAGCCAAGGGAAGGGAGAGTCAAGGGGAGGAAGTACAGATGGAGACCCCCAGTGTGGAGAAGGGGGTGCCCTGAGAGACCTGGGGCTGGTAATGGTGGCCCTTGCTATGGGATCCTGGAGAAGGCCTGTGGGGCATGTTGGCCCCCAATTTCGTCACCTGCAAAATGAGGTTTAGCTTAGATGACCTCTTAAGCCTCTTGAGTCCAGGATACTGCCCAACTATCCTCGGGAATGTCTTTTGTAGAATTCTCTCCAGAAAAGAAAGCTGTTTGGTGGTTGTTTCCTTGCCCAAACAAGCCCCCGTCCCCTGACGCTTTACTTTCTGCAGCGATCGTGGGCCCTGCTCTCTCTCTCTTAAATCCCAAACAGGTACAAATTCTGATGCCTGGTGGACACCGCCACCTAGGAGTCCTTAGGCACCTAAGTTAACATGTTTCAAAAGAGAACTTGGCATCTCCCACTCAAGTCTGCTTCTCTTCCTGAGATCACCATCTCCATGGTCGGTCCCCACCTTACCAGTCACTCAAGCCCCAGACCTGTGAGGCATCACAGGTGCCTCAGTGTCTGTCACGCTTGAGATCCAAGTCATCAGGACTTCTGGTGATTTTACTTGCTGAGGAAGTCTCAGATCACCTCTCCTGTTCTGCTGCTACTAGGCCCAAGGCTCCTGCTTGACCCTTAAAAATAATATCCTTCTTGGTTCCCATTTCCCGCCACATCTCTCCCAGCCTCCCTAAACCATAGCCTTTCCTGCATAACCACTAGCTAGCTATACAGCAGAGAAGGCTGGTTCAAACTTTGGTCAGAGTCGGTCCCTGGAATGCAAACTTCCCTCCCACACACGTACACATATTTGCTTCAACTGTAAGCATTAATGTGTCCTGGATGCCTTAAACCTCTAGGCACATTCTTCTTTTGATTTTGGCTTTGCTGAGAGACAGTGGAGATATTAATAAAAACAAAGAAGATGAGCAATGTGTGCATTCCTGATGTGTGCTGGGCACTGACCCACGAGCCCCTTACTATGTCCTGACAACAACCCAGGAATTACCTCATTTCATATTCATAATAACCTAGGAGAGAGGTATTATTAAGCCTATCTTACAGTTGAGGAAAATGGAGTACAGAGAGGATACTTTTTCTAAGAACATCCATGGATGGGGCTGGACTTCCAGCACAGGTCTGTTGAGTTCCAAGGCCCATGTGCCATCTACTATATGCATTCAGTTCTTCCTGAATCTTGAAGACAGTTTTCAGATAATTCATGATGTGATTGTGAAAGTTTTGTGAAAAGGAGTTGATGGTGATGTGCACTGGTGTGTATTTGAGACTGCTGCTAGCGAATCCTGTAAAAACACATTTTCCACCCAGATTTTGCAGGGCTATTTCTGAAGCTTAACGTTAGATTCTACTTTACCTGCTTTCATGGGTGACTCATGAAAAGCATGGTTTAAGAGTGTCTCTTTCAGGCTAAAAATCATGACACAATCTACGAAGAAACTAACCATCTTCTCCACTAGAATGTACTGCTATTTCATACAGTGTGAGAACACAGCCAGGGGAGAAACATCTCAGAGATCAATGCAATCTCCAGATGAAAAGACTGAGGCCCAGGGAGGTTAAGTGACCAGCCAAGGTCAAGCAGCTTGCAAGACAACGAGCCCAAGAGTCTCACTTTGTTAGTAGAAACAGCTTTGTGCAAACCATTTCTCCAAACAGCCACCTAGTAAGTACTGAGTGCCTTCCATGTGCCAAGCACTCTGCCAGGAGCTGGGCCATGAGACCTGGGTCCTGTTCTTGAGGTGTTCACCTGCTTGCTGAGGGACCTGGCATTTTAAGGAGCTCAGAAACAGAGGGATGGGGCTGGTTTTTGCCCCGAAGAGTAGCTCTCCTGTTTCGCGTTGTTGGGAAAACAACTGTGCAGTAGTCGTAGGAAAATGTCTTTCAGAATAGGACAGACAAGCCAAATAGCTAGGTCAGAGACAAACTGGAAAACTAGTGTTTCCTCCAGTTCATCACCAAGTTTCATCAGGAAAACCTTACACCAGGTTGAAGTTACTCATTGGTAGTGAAATAGGGTCAGGAAGAAACCCTGGATTTGGATTCCAGCTCTGCCACTTTCTAGTTCTGGGACTGTGGGAGAGTCACAGTCTCTGAGCTATGGTTTCTTTGATTGCATGGCTTGAAATGGGAGAACAGAGCATCAGAGCCAAGCTCATAGACATGGATGGAGACAAACTTCTTAGCCTCTCATGTTCACCAACCATGGCTGCCTTAACTGTGGTTACTGCAGTCTCTTCCAATCCCCTCTGAATTATTCTCTCCAAGGCCATGGGAGAAGGCATCAGAGAAGGGCCTGGAATCCGTATCTGTTAAGCTGTCACCCACTCTGCTTCCAGAAACCAATTCAACTTTCTGGGGTGATGAGAGGATGTGCCCTCGGAGGTGAGAGCAGAAAACCATCCCTTGGGGACGGTGGTGACCCAGCTTAGGATGAATCTCTGGGGCTGTTTCCCCATCTGTAGAGAGGGCATAATGCCCCTCTCACACCACTGTTGTGAAGACTAAATATACGTAAAGCCTCTTGCCCACTGCTTGGCCCACAATTTTGAAGACCATGAGAAAGCGGTACTGTATTAAAAAGAGCTTTGGAAATAAGACTGCCGTATATAAAAGATGATAAAAAGCCATGACTTTTACCTGGGTAGGAAAAGCCACAATGAGCTCAACTGTGACCTAATATCATACTGAAAAGACGATTCTCTTAGAAAGATAGTCTGGCAATGTAGTTGGAGCTGAACTAATACGGACCAGGTCAAATTGAAGGTTAGGTCAGTGGTTCTCAACCCCAGCCAGACATTAGAATCACCTGAGGTACTTAAAGAAAAAACCAAACCCAATAGCCAGGCTTCACTGTAGACTGATTAAATCAATCAGAATCTGTGGGGAGTGGGACCAGGCACTGGGAGTAGTTAAAGATTTCCAGGTGATTCCAAGCTATAGTGATTGAGAACTACTAACTTAGGTGAAGCTACCTAATCTTAGGTTAAGATTTTGAAAGAAATCCATCAGTTCCAGACTATCTCCCCCCATGGTCTGCCTCAGTCTGAATTTCCTACCATTCTAAGCATTGGACAGTGGTAGCCTGCACAGTAACCAGGATTGGCTACAATCAGTTTGGTTACTGTTCTATATTGATTTTGACAGGAAGTAGAGGTTCATCTTGAAGGACTTGGTATAGTAAGTTAATTTCAGTACGAATGTTTATCAGTTAGGATTAGATTTTGTTGCATATAATGAAAATCCAAAATAAAAGAGCCTTAAACAAGACAGAAGTCTAGAGGCAGGTAGTCTAACACTGGTATGGCTTCTCTATGGTCACAGGGGACACAACGTTCCTTTTATTTTCCCACCCTACTGTTCTAGTGGGGGCTTTTCATCTTTGAGGTCACTTCATGGTCCATGATGGCTGCTGGTGCTCCAACCATTATTATCCACATTATATCCACATCAAGTAAAAGCAAAAGTAGAATGGACAAAAAAGGTCCAGTCAGCTTCTTTAAAGAGCCTTTTCTTTTTCTTTTATCTCATAGGCCAGAACTTTGTCAAATGTCTATCGGCAAGGAAGGCTGAGAAGTAAAACCCTTTAGGTAGCTTCCTCTATACCCCAAATAAAATTAAACTTTATTAAGGAAGAAGGGGCAAGTGGTAGGTGACCAGCAGTTTGTGCCATAGAGCCATTGCAGATCCAAAGCCTGAACGTGGGAGGGAACTAGAGGCTAGGAGGCAGGAGAATTAAGAGATCTTGAAGGAGGAATGGTGATTCATTCATGTGGTTCCCAAAAACTTGCTGCCATGGGTCTTTCAGTAAGGGAAGCTTACTTTCAATTGTGTAGCTGGGTCAAGCCTTCATTCCTTTCAACAAGTTCCTAGTTTCTAGGCATGGCCATCTCAGCCTTAGTTTTAGATCAGTCGTCTCATAGGCCAGCCCTTTTCTTGAGGAGCCTGGACCTAGAAGGCTATTACACCTCAGGTGCCTTCCTGCCTGCCTACACCTGGATGGTAGAATCATTATTGCTGGTCCTGAGGCAAAAGCCACAGGGCATATCTTGACAGACCTTGGCTGAATTCTGTGAAGCTTTTTCTTTTCCGCTCCTCTGAGGAGTTAGATGCACCCTATGTCAGTTACAGTACCAGTAGGAAGCAGAATCCAACTCAGGTAATTCAAAGGACTATAACGAAAGGGGTACAGGCAGTCGTTGTTTTGCACAGCTCATATGCATGAATTTCAACGATCAATAAATTTCAATTATTTTAGTTAAGTAACACCAGTCCCCCAACAAGATGGTTAAAATTTCAGTTACATTTGTATATGAACTATGAGCAATTGTATAAAGCTGCAGTTGCTAAAGTATAATTGGACGGCTAGCTCATCAGTCCACAAATCACTATGTACATAACAAATGCACAGCATGATCATGACCAATCATGTCACCTCTTTCAAAGCCTGTTGGTGACTGGTCACTGGACATCTGTTACTCAATTCATGCACAGACAGAAAAGTGTGTGGTTGTGTTGCTTCCTTGTTTCCCAGTGATAAATCCATGTGACTTTTTACAAAATGGTTAACTGAAAAAGGGAACTGGCTAATAAAGATGAAAATGCAGCAAGGAAATGCAAAGTGATAATACTGGAAGTAAAATTTGAAGAGCATATTGACGGAGTTACAGAAGAAAGAGCTGACTATGGGAGTGTTGACACTGCTGCCATTGGAGACTCGATATGCAGCTGGAGGAACTTAGGGAAGGTGAACTTAAAACATAAATGAATAAGTGAAGAAAATGATGGAAGTGATGAAGATGTCCCAGAGGAAGTGATGCCAGCAAAAACCTGCTGGTTTTAAAGGAACTCTCAAAGGTATTCTGTGACACTGAAAGTAAAAAGGATAAAATAGTGGCAGCTGATCCAGACTTAGAGTATGTCAATTTGCCAAGGCAGAGGAAAGATGTTCACTCTCTATCAAGATATACAACAAGGAGGAGCAGGCAAGCACTGTTCAAAGCATTCTTGGTAAGATTTTTACGAAGAAATACTTTTTATCCTCAATGTTTCTAATGCTTCAAATTAGTTTATTTAATATTAATTTTTACTACTTTTTCTCTTACCAATAGTAAGAGGGCTTTAGTGTTTTGACAAACGTTTTGAAATGTCACAGAATAATCATATTTTTTTCCCACTGATTATTAAGGTTGTTTTGCACGGTCATTTTTACAGTCCCAAAACTACTGTGCAAAGTGAGGACTCCTGTAGTTACAGAGATGGGGCGCTATCAGCAAACGAGCAAGGGATGGCAGGGCATTTTAAGGCTAGCCATGACAGAAGGCACACGGCAGAAGGGCCAGGGGAGCAAATAGTGCATCTGGAGCCATGAAGCAGGTACACATGGGAAGAGATCTCTGTGTGGAGGGACACAGCCACAGACAGAAAATGCAAGCACAGAGGGGACTGGGAGAAACATCCCACCCTCCTGACTTTGCAGGTGCTTTTCACTGGGTGAATCCAGCTGAAAGGCAGCTTGCAGTAGGACCAGGCAATGCAGTCAAGTCAGACTAGGGCATACAAGAGGGTGGAGGTGGGTGGAGCTTGGAAGGGGGGCATAAGTACACCTAACACTGTGCTGTCATTTTTATGTCCATGCCCTACAGTTGGGGACAGAGTTACCTGCCTCTCTGACGCTCAGTAAAAACTAAGTGAACACAGATGGGAATCTAGGTTTTCATTCTCTCAATGTAAAGCCCCTTCTCATGTCCACTGTGCTCCAGAATTCCCTTAGTGCTGCTTGTCATATTGGCTGGGACACAAAACACAGAGAGTTAGAGGACGATTGGGAGGAGAAAAAGCAAACTCAATGTTTAAAAGAAAAATTTCTATTGACAGCCCCCCAAACTCAGTAGATTTTAAGCAAGATGGGCTAGGAAAGTGTCAAGTTACATTCTAAATACCACTGACAGAATGTCAGGGCAGGCGTGGGTACATCTGTCTCTCAGATGTGACTGAATATAAAGCATGTTGCTTAGGATCAAGTTTTAAAGCATCTTACTTTCTAACATGAGAGTTTCTACAACTTATATAAGAGATTTTGTGTGTTTTAGTTATGTCTTTGGAAAGCTACTGGAAGTCTGGGGTGTTCATTAATCAAAAACTTGCTATTTAAATAGGAAAGACGCTCTGGTTGCTCTTCTTCAGAATGCTTGATTGCTACGAATGGTCTACTGTTAGGAGATGACTGTACATATTGCTATTGCTCTGGGGCTAGTCCATCCAGGAGGTTCCAGTCCCTGGGGTCTACCCACTAAGCCCATTTAAGTTACCCATGCTGCCAGCTTCCTTGCAAAAGGATGGAGAGGATCAACAGGGCAGAGTTTCTCACCCTTGGCACTACTGACATTTTGGGCCCTATAATTCATTGTCAGGGGGGCTGTCCAGTGCATTGTAAATATTTAGCAATATACCTGACCTCTACCCACTAGGTGCCAGCAGTACCAGTGTTGGAGCAGGCAGATAGCTAGATAGGAACAGAGAAAGGGGGACACGGGCCAAATGGCAGGAAACCAAACATCTTGTAGTCAACACGGGTCCTTGTGCAAAGAAAAGCAGGAACCTCCGGACTGACGGGGAACCATACATTTTGGGGTGATAAGTGTCCTGGAGGCAGGCAAAGAAAGGTGGGAATCTCTGCTGTCTGAAGGTAACCTTTTGCTCATTATGCTCTCATTACAATAAAATTAGCCTTGCAGATAAGAAGATTCCATAATGCACCGAGGCCATGACACTTCCGATCAAGACTAAATAAGGACAAAATTCCCTCCTCTCCGCAAGGTGGAGCTGGGATGAATATCAGGGGCTACAACCCCAGACCCCTCCCTCCCCAGTGTATATTCTGCCCCTTCATTTCTACACCCCCATATAACCTGCTTGCCAAAGAAACTCTGCACAGCTACTCGCCTGAGACTGACCACTCTCCTTTTGAGAATGTGCTATCAGTTAAATAAATCCTCACTTTGCTTTCTTGACCTCCCTGTCTGTCTCTGAATTCTTTCTGCCATAAGACAAGAACCTACTCCCCGACCTTTGGCGAGCAACAGCCAGGAGACCTGCCTCAGCCTCTCCCCCCCCTTGAGCTTGAGAGGCGCTGCCTTACTTCCTGCCATTACTCTCTCTCAACTCTCTCTCCCTCACTCTCTCTCTCTTTTGCTTTCTTATTGTGTGTCGCATTTTCAGACCTACTGCCCCAGTGATGGGGTCAAGCCGTAAAAGCCACTAAGATGCTCACCACAAGAAATCTCCCTTCACAGGATGAGTGGGTCGTGCAATGGACTACAGAGACGGTGGGTCTGTCTGCCCACCTCAAGACAATTTCCACGCAATGTTTTAGGCACACAGTTAAAAGCATAACCCTGGGACTTTCCTGGTGGTCCAGTGGGTAAGACTCCGAGCTCCCAGGGCAGAGGGCTCGGGTTTGATCCCTGGTCAGGGAACTAGATCCTGCATGCATGCTGCAACTAAGAAGTCCGCATGCCACAACTAAAGAGCCTGCATGCCACAACTAAGACCTGGCGCAGCCTAAATAAACAAATATTTTAAAAGAATAAGAATAAAAATAAAAGCATAACCCTGCCCCCTCCTCGCAGTTACCCTTATAGGCTTATTACTGGTCCACCTATACCTCACTATCCTTGTCTCGTCTCTGTGTCCCTATCTCACTCTTACTTTTGCACCTTACTCTGCTGGAAATGGGGGTAAAGAAATCTGTCAGGCATTTTCCAACCTTGTCGCTAGGTCCTGCACTTCTCATTGTGCAAGGCATGTCAGGAAAACTTTCTGGCCCTTCTCACAAGCAGCTAGGGACCCCAACCATAGGACCTTTACGTCCTTTGGGTTTGCCTTATCCACCACTTAATTAACCATCATCAGGTTCAATCGTGTGGAAATATAAAATACAGCCTTACTTAGAGTTTGCGCCCTGGCCATGGCAGCTGAGCTCCTTCAGGAGTTCCCTCACTCTGTGGGTGGTCTGTGGGTGTACCCAGGGGTGTTGGGAAGGGGGACCCATGGTGGTAGAAGGACGCCTCAGGCCGCCATTCTTCTCCACCCAGCATTCCGCAGGCCCCCTCCATGGTCCCTCCCGTCCCCACTCCTGCCTTGGCCTGTAGGGGCGGGTCTGCTGTGCTTGCCTCCCCAGGCTTGAGGGATCCTTAATGGCCAGTGCCTGTTTTTGGAAACTTACCACCCTTTTAGAGAAAAGATGCTTCCCTGACTAAATAGGTCCTAGAACCACGAGGATGTCCATTCCAGGGGGACATACCCTGGAACACAGGGATTAATACTGCCATAGAGTCTATAGAGAAGCCTTCAGGAAGGTCGCTCCTCCTGGGTTCCATGGACGCCAGGCTAGGACACAGGCCCCAGGACGCTGGGGCCAGCAGGACTGCCATATGGGGGAGTAGCTAACCCCCATTTTGGCTAGAGTTGACAGGACTAAGTGGAAGGGGACACCTGGAACCACTCCTGCCTGAGGGGGTCCCTACAGGTCCTCCTAACCCTAGTGCTCCTCTCTGTTATAGGAGCAGCCTCTACCTGAAGGAACGATGGGAAACACCTCCTCCATCTCCAAGGACTCACCCCTCCAGTGCATTCTGAGTCACTGGAATAAGTTTTCTCTAGATTCTTTAAGATGCAAAAAGCTTGTTTTCTTTTATGAAACAGCCTGGCCCCAATATAGACTTGAGGACGATGAGGCCTGGTCCGAGAATAGAAGCCTCAACTGTAATACCATCCTACAGTTTGACATTTTTGCAAAAGGCAGGGAAAATGGACAGAAGTTCCTTACGTTCAGGCTTTTATGGCCCTAAGAGAGAACCCGGAGCTATGCAAGTCCTACGTTAGGGACCCTTGCCAGCTGGGACCCATTCAGGCTATGAAAGCCCTCTCTAGTGGCATCTCTGGAGGAACAGGTGCCCCAGATAGAAAACCCAAGCCCCAATGCTCTTTAACCACCTTCAGCCCCTCTCCTGCCCTATAAGTCTCTTTACCCTTCTGTACCAGAAGTGCAGCTGGAGCTTCTTTGCCCCCTTCAAGAAGTAGTACACCCCTTTTTCTTTGTCTGACCTCAACCAGTGCTGTACTCGTTCGGGCAGATTCTGGGAGGACCCTAGCCAGTTCACCAAAGAATTCCAGGGACTGACTCTCTCCTTTGACTTTACGTGGAAGGACCTAAATATTGTCCTTTCCCACTGCTGCACCACTGAGGAAAAGACCCGTATTTGGGCACAGGCTGAAACATGTGTTGGTGGATTACACGTTGTCCAACCACAACAATACCCTGTGGGCATGATGGCAGTGCCTCTAATGGATCCCAATTGGGACTATAAACCAGGCCAGGCTGGTATCACTAGAAGGGACCACATGACCCTTTGCCTCATTGAAGGGAGGAAGCGATGCATAATTAAACCTGTTAACTATGATAAGGTTAAAGAGATCACCCAAGGCCAAGATGAAAATCCAGCCTTATTTCAGGCCCGACTGGTAGACGCCCCTAGAAAGTATACGAATGTGGACCCACACACGTTTGAGGAACACATTGTATTTGCAACCCACTTCATTAGCCAATCAGCCCCTGAAATCCATTGGAAGCTTCAAAAGCTTGCCATGGGGCCCCAAACCCCTCTCAACATTCTAACTGACACAGCCTTTAGTGTCTTTAACAATAGAGACCAAGCTGAGCAAGAAAGGAAGGAACAGCGTGACTTAAGAAAGGAACGACGGCAAGCCAGGCTTTTGGCAGCTGTCATGACAAGACCTCCTGGTCACCCCAAAAGTACTCCCAGAAGACCCCCCCAGCCAGGAAAGGGAGCCTGTTTTAGCTGTGGGAGCCCCAAACACTAGAGCAAGGAATGCCCCAGAAACACGTCCCAGCCTTCACCCAAGACACCATGCCCACTCTGTAAGAAGATGTGCCAGTGGAGGAGGGAACTGCCCCCAGCTCTGAAGGGAGTGAGGAAATTCCCCCATGCCAGTCGTGGCAGTGGTTGATTGACGGGACCTGGGACCTCCCAAGGCTCCCAAGAAGACAGTCATCATCGCACGGGAGGAACACAGTCATCAGTGGGTGACCACTAACGTGGCATGTAAGCTTGTCCAGTTTCTAGTGAACACAGGGCTACTTACTCTGTCCTGACTTCTCATGCTGGGCCCCTTGCCCCTGAAACCTGCTCTATTGTTGGGGTAGAAGGAAGACCAAATCTAGAACATTTCACCACCCCTCTAACTCGCACCTGGGGAAAGACCCTTGTCACACAAGTTTCTTGTCATGCCTAAATGCCCCAGCCCATTTATTGGGAAGGGATTTTCTCTCAGCCTTGGGGGCAACTCTTACTCTCCCTGAAAACCAAAACCAAGGCCTATTTTTGGCTGGGTTATGCATTATGGACAGCATAAAATATTCCCCGCAAATTAAAGAAACAAAAAACAAAAAAACCTTACAGATCCACAGGTCTGGGATCAGGGAATCCCAGGGAAAACAAAGTTTGTCACTCCTGTAAAAATCACCTTAAAGGAGGCTAATAACTTCCCTTGCAGGCATCAATACCCTCCCTTTCCAGTAAACTCTCCAAGTTTCTCTGCTCTTTTGCTTCTCATGAAATCATGTCCCCTTTAACCACACCCATCCTAGTGGTTTTCCTTGTTATTCACATTGGCACAGCTCCAGCTTACAAACATCCACTCTCAGACACCATAAATGCCATTGCTAAAGTTAATAACTCATCTGACTGTCGGATCTGCCCCCGCAGCTGTACCTCCCCAAAGGACCTACGTCTTTTGGGACTCCCTGCCTCCTTGAAGGACATGGTGGCGCTAACAGCAAAATATTCTGGGTTCTCATTTACCACCCAGTGCGGTAAGGAAGGACTGGGGCAGGAACCAACTGGAGGCCAAACTCTCTGGAACAGACACCCTCCTCCAAATCAGAGGGAAGGGTATTTCATCTTTTAGGTAAAGCTAGCCTCTGTTATTTACTGCTGTTAGCATTCAGGGACAAGAATTAGGATGGCTTAATGAAACACAGTACAATCACACTCTACCTTTTAGTAATCACAGTTGGGTGACAGTCACCAACCAGACTGCCAATATCCAACATGTGGGGAACATCACTACCTGGTGGAAGAACCTAGTGACTGGAATAAATAAAACTAAAACTCACAATAAAAGCATAATATTCAATAATAGTTAACAATACACAAGAGAAGGCCAGCACAGGGACTGGACAATATTCCAGACTAATGTTTAATATAAGTAATAACTGTATTCAGATATACTCCAACTTCTCCCTGTTACAGCTGCTGTATCGAAACCTGAGGTGTCGAGGGAAAAAAACTCATGGCTTCAGAAAACTCCCAGGGATTTCAACCCATCTCACCTGAAGATGAGGACTGCCACCAGCCACTGGATCTACTCCCCACTCTCCATCTCCACCACTGTAAACAACCCCGAGATCCCTATCTCTGACAGACAGCAAGGAGCTCTGGACCCACAGGTAGGGACAATGCCCGTGCTCACTCGAAGCAGTTACAGAAGATGGACCATCAACCCTTTGCCCCTTAAAAGATTTTAAGGGTTCAGACTCCTTGAAGTGGGAATGTTAGAGCAGGCAGATAGCTAGATGGGAACAGAGAAACGGGGACATGGGCCAAATGGCAGGAAACCATACATCGTGTAAACAACGGTGGGGGGCAGGGGGGCTCCTCCGGCAGACAAAGAAAAGCAGGAACCTCTGGACTGACAGGAAACCACACATTTTGGTGTGATAAGTGTCCTGGAGGCAAAGAAAGGTGTGGAAAGGCGGGAATCTCTGGCGTCCGAACGTAACCTTTTGCTCATTATGCTCTCATTACAAGAAAACTTTACAGATAAGAAGTTCCCATCAAGCACCGAGGCCATGACACTTCCGATCAAGACTAAATAAGGACAAGGGGTGGTGGTGGTGGTTGTGGTGGGAGATTGGGATTGACATATATACACTAATACGTATAAAATAGATAACTAATAAGAACCTGCTGTATAAAAAAATAAACTAAAATTAAAAAAAAAAAAGACTAAATAAGGACAAAAATTCCTCCTCCCCTCAGCAAGGTGGAGCTAGCATGAAAATCAGGGAATATGACCCCAAACCCCTCCCTCCCTTCCCCCTCCCCCCTCCCCCTCCCTCCCTTACCCCCTCGCCAATGAATATCCCACCCCTTCATTCCTACACCCCACATAACGGGCTTGCCAAGAAACCAGCGCAGCTACTCAGCTCTGAGAGCCTACCATCCCTTAAATAAATCCTCGTTTTGCTTTCTTGACCTGTCTCCTCTCTGAATTCTTTCTGCAATGAGAGGAGAGCCTACTCTCCCGCAACACGGGCTCCAGCTGTAACAGCCCAAAATACCTGCAGACATCGCCAAATGTCCCCTGCGGGGCAAAACCACCCCCTGTTGAGAAGCTGAGAAGCAGTAAGGGAGAGGGTACCTGGAAAGCCCTCACAGAAAGAAGCCGTGAAAATAAAATAACAGTTGAGCCAGACCTTGTTTGTTTGGTGCTTTAAATTCCAATTTCTTTCTTTCTCTTCTGTAGAGAGAAGTCTGTGCCTTTATTGGCCAGCCCGCTACTTGAGGGGAACGAAGCGGGAGGAGTGCGTGGCCACCGTGCCCGGCAGGGCGTGCTACAGGCTTGTAGGTGATGAGAACTTGCCTAGGTAGTGGCCAGTCATCTCAGGGTTGGTTTTCACCTGGCTGAAGGTCTTGCCGTTGTAGACACCCTCCAGGCTGCCCACCATTTTGGGCAGGATGATCACGCCGCGCTGCACGTCTCCACCACCTCAGGCTCCTCCGTGGGAGGCACCGCCTTCTTGGCCTCGCGCAGGCGCTTCAGCAGCCACTCGAGGGCTGCTTCCTCCGCAGGACGTAGTGCGGCTGCCGCCGCTGACCCGGGCTGTACGGCTGCGTCAGCTGCGCGCAGGCCGTGTAAGGTAGCTGGTCGAGGTCCACGCGGCCGCAGGTGAACTTGCGGAAGGCACACTTCTTCTGCTCTACCTCCGTCACCTTGTTGGCACTTCCTAAATTCCAGTATCATCACTTACTTTACACGACGTATAAGAAAACCGTATTTCCCAAGCCAAAATTCAGGACATATGACTTAACAGAGGCTTAAAACAAAACAAAACACGTCTATGAAAGTATTTATTCGCCAGCACTCTACAGTTTAAGTCACACTCGTATAGGTTTGTTTTGTTTTTTTTTTTTGTACGGTGTGCGGGCCTCTCACTGTTGTGGCCTCTCCCGTTGCGGAGCACAGGCTCCGGACGCTCAGGCTCAGCGGCCATGGCGCACGGGCCAAGCCGCTCTGCGGCATGTGGGATCTTCCCGGACCAGGGCACGAACCCTTGTCCCCTAAATCGGCAGGCGGACTCGCAACCACTGCACCACCAGGGAAGCCCCTCGTATAGGTTTTTTTCTCCTCCTCTCTTACCCCTTTTATCCTTTACAGGCATTTCCCTTAACAAATCTCTTGCATGTCTAATCCTGTCTCGGCTCCTGCTTCTAGGAGGAGTTGACCTGTTTCAATGACTCAAAAAAAAAAAAAAAAAAAAGGTATTGGTGAAGGAAGAAACATATGGCCATCGAGGGTGCTGCTCAGATGGCTCTAACAGAACCTGCCGCCAAGAGCAGGAGCTGACTGACAACCTTGGCTGCCACCCGGAGTTACAGGGGCCAGTCTTTCGCTGGCTGCCTCTGGGCAGTGACTGAGCTCGGCAGGGGCACCAGCACGGAACTATTCCCGCCAGAGAGGTGACCCCTCTAGGGGGAAAGTTTAGCCTGGGGATTCCCCAGAGGCCTGGCCACGATTTTCTCAGAACTGTGCTGTGGTCTGAGGTTCTTCCTACCCAGTCCTTCTTCCCCCGTCTCTTTACACAGGGTCAGCCCTGTACTGCAGAGGGCTCTCTTCAGACTGCGGCTCTTGAGCCCTCACAGGTGTTTCCCCCAATCGATCTCCTGCACTTCAAATCCCATTTTCCTGTCTGCTTCTCAGAGGATCTGACATGTAATGGATTCCCCTAAATTCCACTAAAAAAAAAAAAAATTATATAGAGCAATGTAGTATGTAGCCAAACTGTATCCGAGGTAATCGAACAGTTATATTACTTAAAATCAGGGATGTACCAGAAAATTGGGATGTACAATCATCCTGTCTATGCTTCCTAGAAAAGTGGATTATATTTCTTTTTTTAATTAATTTTTTAATTGGAATATAGTTGATTTACAATGTTGTGTTAGTTTCTGCTGTACAGCAAAGTGAGTCAGTTATACCTACACATGTATCCACTCTTTCTAAGTGAGGATTTCTGTACTAAGAACGGCCACTTCTTATTGCCTTCCTTGCCCCTCTACCTGGAACTTCCTCCAATAATTCATGGGACACCTGCACACCAATGTTACCCTAATTCCTTCCCCTGCCCCCTCAACATGGCTTTGGAATATCATTCTATCCAGGTAGAGGAATAGAACCCTGGATTCATTCAGGTGACAAAGATATGAATCCTCTAAGCTAAGATACTATTTCACCCCCCACCCCCGAGGAAATCCCTCTCCTCCTTCTCGTCCATCCCTCCTCCTCTTCCTCTTCAAATGTGAGGACCTCTATCCCACCATGAAGATATGAGACTAGGATATAAAGAAAGTTGGAACTTGAGGATCAAGGCTTGGCCTTTGTAATGACAAAGAGAAAAACAGTCCCTACCATCAGGCACTCAGCTAGGCTGCAACATTCTGCTGTCGAACAGAGCCAGTCTCACAGATCACCAACCTCAGACAAGGCTGACAAACACCATTCTGTAGTCATGTCTGAGCACAGACAAATATGAAGCCACTGTGCAAACCACAGAAATCACCCAGCCCCAGCTGACACAAATGACAGCTGTCCCTTCACCAACCACGGCTTTAGCTCTGCTGCCTTTGTCTCACCTTCTCTATAAAAACTGAAATTCCTGAGCGTAGAATCGATCCTGCTTCCTGATAACATCCAATCCAGAGCAAACCCCTGCTTCCTTAAAACTTCCCCCACATCACAACACAAGCGCAAGTTCTATTACAAGTCCCTTGTGCTAAGAGGCCCCGTGACTCCTCATCTATGCATGTACACAGCCTCCTTCACTGCAACAAATCAGTAAATCCAACTTTGTTCCTAGTGGTCTTCGGCTACAGGGCACAGGTGCTGGATCCAGCCAATGAAAGAAAAAGAGAAGAAATGAAAGGCAAGACAATGATGAGAAAAAAGGTCTCAGTACAAAGAGTCGAGGTGTAGATGAATCTCCTGACTAGGGTTCCAGTTCTAACTTGCTCTGTGCCCTTGAACAAGTCATACACAAGTGGAAATACATTGAACCTTCACAGGGCTGCAAAGTTAAGTCTGATGTCTGAGCAGTCATCAGTTTAGAAACACACAGGACACCTGTGAGAATGGCTATCATCAAAAAGAATACAAATAACAAATGTCAGCGAGGATGTGGAGAAAAGGGAACACTCGTGCACTGCTGGCAAATTGGTGTAGCCACTGTGGAAAGCAGTATGGAGGTTTCGCAAAAAACGAAAAATAGAACTATTTTATGACCCTGCAATTCCACTCCTGGGTATATATTAAGGAAAAATGAAAACACTAATTTGAAAAGATACATGCACCCCAATGTTCACAGCAGTATTATTTACAATTGCCAAGATATGGAAGCAACCTAAGTGTCCATCAACAGATGAATGGATAAAGAAGATGTGGTATATAAATACAATGGAATACTACTCAGCTATCAAAAAAGAAATTTTGCCATTTACAGCAAGATGAATGGACCTAGAAGGTATTATGCTAAATGAAATAAGTCAGAGAAAGACAAATACTAGACAAATACAAATACAAAGACAAATGATATCACTTATATGTGAAATCTAAAAAAATACAACAAACGAATATAACAAAAAAGAAGCAGGGAATTCCCTTGTGGTCCCATCGTTAGGACTCTGTGCTCTTACTGCTGAGGGCCCAGATTCAATCTCTGGTCGGGGCACTAAAATCCCACAAGCCACATGGTGCAGACAGAAAAAAAAAAAAAAAAAAAGAGCAAGCAGACTCACAGATATAGAGTACAAACCAGTGGTTACCAGTGGGGAGAGGGAAGCGGGGAGGGGAAATAAAGGGGTAGGAGAGAAAGAGGTACCAACTATTAGGTGTAAAATAAGCTACAAGGATATATTGTACAACACGGGGAATATAGCCAATATTTTATGATAATTATAAATGGAGTATAACCTTAAAATATTGTGAATCACTATATTGTATGCCTATAACATATAATTTTGTATATCAACTATACTTCAATAAAAAATAAATTAAAAAAAAGAAAGAAAGAAACGCACATGTCTTTCAGGAGCAAAAACAGACCAGTAATGATCGTCGCCTTCCAGAGACTTAAAAGGCCAAAGTTAACGGCTCAACTTTTAACTTGTGGGCCGAAGTAGAGGGTACCAGTTAGGAAAATTCATGCTTCTAGGAGGGACCAGACTAAAGGAACTGTGATCGCAAAGAGAAGAAATCGAAAGGTGGGCAGAAGGTTTTCTATGCATCCTACCTGAGCCAAGTCAGCTTGAGCTGCGGGGAGGCTGCCTGTGTGGAATGGTGCCGCCAGCCAGACGGCCTTTAAGCCACCTGTTCTACCACACGGCTGCCACTTTTAGCTGTGTGCTTTACCTGGGGGAGGATCTAGGCCCCAGGTGGGGAAATGCAAGCTCCAAAGGCAAAGGGGGGCCTTAAGCGAGATGGAGCAACCTTTCTTGCCCTCAGTGGTGAAAATGTTAACCAGAAACGCCCTTGGCACAGTCTCACGGATGACCTGCCTATGCCCTCGACTGGGGGTCCTGCAGTTTCCTTACTCACACGCTGGTGGCCCTAAACCTGGCTTTCACGGCCTTCTGTGCTCTGATGAGGGTCCAAGGTTCGTCACCCGTACCCAGAAGCTATGGGGAAGGTTCCTTGCAGGCTGGTGAGGCAGAGCTCTTGGCCTCCTCCGTGCTGTTCCACCCTGAACAGAGTGCGGTTCCTGGTTCTCAGCTGGCTCACTGGGCCTCAGGATACCAGCAGGCAGCCTGGACGGAGGCAGTCCAGACTCGCCACCAGGACGCTAACTGGGCCAACCGCCCTCCTGATCCCACTCCCCACCCCTCGCAACACCTCACCTGGTCCTCGCCCTCCCCTCCCCCTACCTCGCTCAGGGCCTCCTCCTTCTCTGGACCTCGGGCTCCCTCAACTCTCCTCTGGGCCTCAAGGGTCTTTTTCACCCTCTGGGCTCCTCAGGCCTAGGTATTTTTTGCCCTAATTGTCCTCACCTGGTCCGCTTTAAACATAGTTTAAAATCATGTCTTAGAAGCGGGAAGGGAGGACGGGAGGCCAGGGCAGTTGGTTTACAAGTGTGCCTCAAGATGGGCCTCATCCTTTCCTGGGAGATGGGTTGGAAGGAAGGTGGGGGATGAGTCTGGCCTCAGGCCCTTGCCTCACAGCTCCAGGATGAGCGCTTGCTCTTAAACTAGAAAGATCTGGAAGGATTAGGAGCTGAGGTAACCCAGGATCCTTGGGTGGGGATTTTTGTTGTTGCTGTCATTTTGGGGGCAGGCCTTGAACACCTTAGGGAGGAAGGGGCCCCCTGAGCATAAACAGTCCTTTATTTAATGGTCCCCTGTGACAAGAGCCCTTTCACAGGAATTTGCTGGAAGAATTTGACCAACTGAGGAGACAAAGCTCATTGATTTCCTTCCTATGTTCTCATGTCATCCGTTATCTAGCATCTTAGGGCGGCTGTTCAGAGAGGAGGACAGTGTTTGTTTGGCAGAACCTCATCCCTAGCACAGCCATGATCTTCAAAACCCTCTCTCTAATTTTCTGGGTCCTCAAAGAACTTGGGAAAGGGGACCTGGAAAATGGCAATTCAGAAACTTGAGATGAGACCAAAGCATCATAGAAGGGCCCACCCTTCTCTATCCCAAACTCTGGGTATGGTGAGTTGGATCCAGGAAGCCCCAAGGTGCCACCCTCCCCAACTGAGCCTGTTTGGTTCCTTTTATTCCTCAGTAGCCTGAATATGGTTTTCATCTCTCCTTCAGGCAAGAAAATATTAGGTTGCTGTTCCTAAAGAAACAATAGTCCTCTGTGCAGAGGTTTGGAATCAAGGGTAAATCTTGAGATGACCTATGTCTTACAGGTGCAGAGTCTATTACCTTCTAGCTGCTCCAGCCCTAAGTGTTCCTGAGGGCCACAATAGAGTGCACGGTTTTCTTTTCCAGTATCCAAAATGAAGGTTATGGGTTAAAGAATATTGCTGAGAAATCATCACAATATGTTTTAATTAGTTTACAGATTAATGTAGCTTGTTTGCTAAATACTTGCAACCTGGTCTGTTGCCTTGGGAGCAGGGCTAGAAACAAAAGGTCAGAATTGGGAAAATTGAATAAAAATTGGCAAAGAACTCATCACATTTTATGACTGCCTCTCCAGCCAAGCCCCACATTCATTCCTCTTTCAGTTTAGAAGTGTCTTAACAACTCAAGAAAGGATCTAATGGAATCGAGGTAACCAGCACCTCGTTTGGTGCCATGCTTTTTGAATGAATGAGCAAACGTTGCCATGGAAGTTTTGTAATCTCCTCCCTTCCCCCACCCCACGTCCCAACCCTCCCTCATAGCACTTTACCTGGCAGCTTCTCCACCAGCACTCAGCCTTAGCACACTGTCTTGCGCATAGTAGGTATTTAATGAGTACATTGAAATAACTGGATACACAGCAGAATGAATACCACACAGTTGAGTGCTACCCACACTGAAATTCTTCATGAAGATCAAAGCAGAGTTGATGCTATGTTCAATTATTGCTCAACTCTTGGCAAGGATCTGAAGACAAATAGAAACATCTTGATCTATTTGTGCAAGAAGTCTGCTTGCAGCATCTGTAGCAAGTGTAAATTCTCATCTGAAAAACTGATGTCCCTGGCCTGGAGAAAATAGATTAATTTTTTTTAACACCAAAGACAAAGTCTTTATTATCTCAAAAGGAGCTTGTTACCCATGTTATTTAAGGAAAACATAATTGAAAATACTTCATCCTGGATATAGTGGACTGATTTGACACTAGACCTTTTTTAAAAGGTATAAGGGGTTTTTATCTTCATTATTGGAAGTACCTATGTTACCACTATTTCTCAAAGAGACTGTTATTTGCAGAAATATCACCGGGTTGCTTTTCAAGAGGAAGTGAGGAAGATTTAAATCCTGATTGGAAAGGATCACCTCTGAAGAACACATTTCCCAATTATCCTTCCATCAGCTGGCTCACTGGGCCTCAGGATACCAGCAGGGGCCTCCTGGGTGGTGCCTGCAACCAGTGATGGGGTTGGATGGGGGTGGCCTTGGGAGGAGGTTGGAGGGCAGGTTCACCCCCAGCCCCCCAGGTGGAGGGTGGGGAAAGTGCTTAGCCTGCAGATAGCTCTGGTGACACTGCAGTTGGCAGGCTGCTAAGCAATTAGTGTCTCTTGAAAAGAAAGGGACCGACAACGGACTTGGCCCCTGCTGGTATCCTGAGACCCAGTGAGCCAGCCCAGGGTCCAAAGTACACACTGAATCCAAGTCTGAGGCATAATGGCTCTTTCACTCCCACAGGGCTATGGACTTGGATTTTGGCTAAAAATATTTTTTTCCTTTCGAAAGACTAAGTATCACAAAATGATTTTCTCTCCCTGAACTCCAAGGAGCCACCCAACCCCCTCCCAACCCTAGTTCCTGGGCTTAAGATCTGAGTGGATTCTAGTCCCTCCGGCCTGGATCCTGGAGAGGGCAGATCTGAACATCCTGGGCAATGAAGGGGCTGAAGTCACTTCACCAGCTGATGCCGGGACTCCTCTTTCCAGATGGGCGAGGGGAGAGTTCCACACCTCCTCTCCCAGGACTGGTTGTCAACCCCCGGAGGACTTCTTGGCCTGGGAGTATCAGCATTGAGGAATGGAGTCCCCGAGGTGCTGTGGAAGAGCCTTCTAGGGTGTTTGAGCAGCTACCACACCTTCCAGTCTTTTCCAGCCTTTAGCCTCTCTGGGAGTAACCTGGTATCTCTGACCAGAGGGGCATGAAATATGGCCAAACTGGTCTCACCACCGGGGGGTGGGGAGGGGAGAAGGGAGGCTTAAAATCTCTGAAAAACTGCACACACAGGAGGCTGAGAAGAGTAAAACCACCAAAGAATCTTGAGTTTTGACAAGTTTTTTTTAAAGTTTTTGTTTTCATTTTCTTTTATTTTAAAATAAGGTACATTTGCATGGTTCAAATTCAAAAGCTACAAAAGGGTATATGGGGAGGAAAAGTTTCCCAGTCACAGTTTCCTTCCATGAAGGCAAACACTGTCCACAGTTTCTGTTTAACAAGCTTTTTTTCAAACTTCTGTTTGAAACTTTTCAAATGCTTAGAGGCTATTTAGTGGCACTGACTTAGCTCTACATTGGAGAAGAAGTGATGAGTTTCTGACCATCTTTAAAGGAGTGGTACTGTTTGCCCAGCCTCTTGTCAGTGAGGAAAGGTGTCCTTTGCGGGTCAGGGTGGAGCAGGGAGAAAAGACTGAACCGTTGCTATGGTTACTTCAGGCGATAGGGAATGCCGCACCCCTCACATGTGTTTGTTGGGGTCCGTCTCTGATCTGGGTGCCTGGTCAGGCAGGCCCAAAGACCCAGGGCTGCCTCAGACACAGGCAGCCAAATATCTTAACATACTGCAATAATGTTAGAAAATGAAACCCCGCAGTTCCCAGTTCCTTGGCTGTGGAGCCCACACGGCTCATGCTGTAATGCTTCTCCCAGGAACATCTCTTTCCAGGGCTGCACAAATGCTGTAGGATCATATGCCAGCTTGCTGGAGCTGACAGCTAAATGAATTTGGAGAGAACGAGGTGTACAGCATCTTTGAATTTGACACAATTAGCTAGAGAACTGTCAGCTCACAGGAAAAGACAACCAGCTTGCTGGAGATGAGACCAAGCCAGATGAGCAGACTATGGGCGATATTCTTTTCTCTTCAATGCAGATGTAATGAAGAGTGGCTACTAAATCCAGACATTGTCATATACATCATCTCTCCCCACCCTGGCCATCACCTTTGTTAAATAGGTATTAGGATTCACACTTTACAGTTGAGGAAATTTTGGTTCAGAGAAGTTAGGTTGCCTGTTAGGGTACACAGGTGGTGCTTCACAGCTGCCTCTTAGTAATTCTGAGGTCTCTTCAGTCTGGGGATAAATGTTACTACTCATGCTGCACTTATGTAAATGATTAGGCCCAATTTAATGAGACTATATATTTCAAACAAAATATTCTTTGATTATCTTTGATAGAAATGGGGATAATTATAGAGAGAAATTCTATGTGTCAATAGAAAAAATATAGTGTATTCTTGTGGGTTGTCAAATTCTAGCCATGCTCACTGTCTCTGAGCTTTTTGACCTCTTGCTAAACTGGCTCCTAACATTTGTGCATTTTAGTAATTAACATTTCCATTTTTCCTTTCCCCCTCCCAACTTGGTGTCACTGAGAACTAAAACCTGGCTGTCCAGATCCTTATTAGGACTGTCTAAAAAAAAGGAGAAGGAGCAGCAGAAGGAGGAGAAACCTTGCAAAGTGCAGCTGGACACCTCCATGCTCTGCACTGAGGAATATCTGTGACTGTGACGCTGATGTAGATGCTAGCACCAGACATTCAAATTGCAAACTAGGAAATTCGTTGGCTTGGCACTGCTATTCTCACTCCACCATCTAAAAATGTTTTGAGATGTGGCATATATATACAATGGAATATTACTCAGCCATAAAAAGAAACAAAATTGAGTTATTTGTAGTGAGATAGATGGACCTAGAGTCTGTAATACAGAGTGAAGTAAGTCAGAAAAACAAATACCGTATGCTAACACATATATATGGAATCTAAAAAAAAAAGAATGGTTCTGAAGAACCTAGGGGCAGGACAGGAATAAAGACACAGACATAGAGAATGGACTTGAGGACACGGGGAGGGGGAAGGGTAAGCTGGGATGAAGTGAGAGAGTGGCATGGACATATATACACTACCAAATGTAAAATAGATAGCTAGTGGGAAGCAGCCACATAGCACAGGGAAATCAGCTCGGTGCTTTGTGACCACCTAGAGGGGTGGGATAGGGAGGGTGGGAGGGAGACACAAGAGAGAGGGGATATGGAGATATATGTATACGTATAGCTGATTCACTTTGTTACACAGCAGAAACTAACACAACACTGTAAAGCAATTATACTCCAAAAAAGATGTTAAAGAAAAGAAAAAAAGTTATGGAACGAGGCAGGAGAGTGGGGGAGGGGGGAGTTGGATGAAGGTGATCAAAAGGTGCAAACTCCAGTTATAAGATAAATAAGTACTAGGGATGTAATGTACAGCATGACTAATATACTTAACACTGCTGTATGTTATATACAAAAGTTAAGAGAGTAAATCCTGAGTTCTCATCACAAGAAAAAATTTTTTTAAAATTTTGTATATATATGAAATGATGGATGTTCACTAAACTTATTGTGGTAACCATTTCATGATGTACGTCAGTCAAATCATTATGCTGTATACCTTAAACTAATACAGTGTTGTATGTTAATTATTATCTCAATAAAACTGGAAGATAGATAAATAAATAAATAAATAAATAAATAAATAAATAAATAAATAAATGCTTTGAGCCCAACATCTAGAAATCTTCTAACTACCTTCTGGACTCAAAAACTGAGGTTACAGTTTGTTCTAACCATTAGCCCTTTCCCCCCTTCATTTTCTATAGAAGTGTCCCTCATTAAGTGCCTGATTGCTCACACTATATAGAGGCTTAACTTAAGTGGGCACCCTGCTCCCACCTGCAGTACCATTTCCTGAAATGAAACACAACTGTTTCACCAGGGTGACTTACTCCCACGTCTAAAGAGACTGATTCAGTAAGATATGGGGCAATATACTTAGATTTGCTCTTTTCCCCTTGTTCCATCTATGGTGCTTCCACCTTTGTAGATCTCTTATTTCAATACTTCGAACCCAAATCTCTCTGCACAGCTGCCAATTCAACTTTTAATATATGAAACTTATTGATGTTTCAAATGGGAGAATGAGGGATTCAGAGTATCCCACCCCAAAACATGCAAGCCTGGTGTAAGGATCATTTTGAGCTGAAGGCAATTAAGAAGAAACAGACACAAGAAAAATTCTCTGTCCTCTCCCTCTCTACCGGGAAGGACAGTTTGATTCTTTAATCAACAGAGACAACTCTAGACTCTTAGCCCAGAGATGACAGCAGAGAAATCTATACAACACACCTTGCGAAAACCCGTATTTTCCATTAACTCCCCCCGTTTATTTACCTTTTCACAATTTGCCACTCACTCCTAGAAGCTCAAAGTACTTTTCCTTTGTCTTGTCACTTCTCTACAAATTTAATGCTCTTACGATGCAATATATGCATCCCCTTAAACCTGAGGCTCTGAGACTGACGCACCCATAGGCTAGAATGGATGTGACACTGTGCCAGCTTCCAGGCCCAGGCCTTGAGGGACTAGCAGCTCTGACATCCTGATGCTGGGAACACTCGCCCTGGGAAGCAAGCCTCTGTGTTGTGAAGAAGCCCAGAAAGCCCTGTGGAGTGAGTGGTCCACATGATGAGGAATCAATGCTCCCGGCTGGCAGCCAGCAATAACTTGCCGGCTGTGTGATGTACCATTTTGAAAGTGGATTCTAGTTGAGCTGCTCCAGAAAGGCCACACGGAGCAGAGATAAGCCATCCCTGCTGATCCCTGCTCAACGTGGGTTTGTGGCAAAATATGTGATTGTTCTTAAGTCACTAAGGTCTGCTGTGGTTTGTTACACAGCCGTGCCCGGTCTCCTCCGTGTACTTGGGTCTCCCCTCCAAGTGCATGGCAGGTGGTGGGGACCCGCTTGGAGCTTCCCTCTCCCACTGCCTTTCTGGTGGCTGGTGACCTGCACTGGGTGTAGAGCAGTCAGTGGCAAGGGTGGCCTCTGTGGGGGTCAGGTATTGGGAGGGTCACAGAGAGGGGGCTCAGGTTGCCTCAACAAGAACAGAACAAACTCTGGCCTCTCAGTCACTCATTGGCAACCCGGAGTCCAGCTTGCTGGACCATAAACACATAGAGAAGATGGAATCTGCTGAGCCCATGTTGAACCTGGGAAATGAGGGCCTCAGCTGAACCAGGGGACAGGTCGCCAAAGCATTTAAACAACCTGATGCCTTTTTTTCTGTATATTTGTTTATTTAAAAAAGTATAGGAAATGAATAAAATGCTGCCTCAAAAGTATATACAACAAATAAATTATTTTGAGTTAAGCATTGCAGATCCACACAGATCAGTCCCAACCTTGACCCAGGTTATGTTCCATGGACTTATGCTTTTCCCCCATGACTCTTCCTTGAGACATCGCCCTCCCATGCAAAATGACTGCAGCATTAACCAGTCCTGTCTGAGTCGGGCTTTGTCACAGGTACAGAGGATGGGCGTGAGGGCAGCCCGGCATCAGCAGACCCAGCGTGGAGGATACTGTGCTGGCACAAGCTAGGCTTCAACAAATGTGTTTGGTTTTCAGTGACCCTGAAATATTTTACAGAAGTGGGGCCTGGGCTTTAAAGAAAAGAGCCAGGGGTATGTCGGGCTGGCCCCTTCAAGGAGGCATGTCTTTGGAAAACATTAAATCTACCTGAGGTCTCAGGAAGACAGCAACTTGGCCTGGAGTTTTGAGCTCTCGGTTAAAAGAAAATGGCCACGTGGTGCCCTTGTGAGTAAAGGTGGCGTGTGATGACAGCCATGCTTTAAGGGTGGGATTCAGAGCACTGACTGAGTGACTGTCAGAAGCAGCCAGGAGGTCAGAGAAGGCAGAGAATGGAGGGTCAGGGCCCCAACGATGATTTTAAATATTGATACAATTTCAGCAGAGGGAAGGAAGGCACAGCCCTCCTCTGGCCCTTCCTGGAGGGTGTTTGCCAGCATCTCATGTCGACGCTGAGGGTCCCTGAGCAGAGCCAGCCTTTCAGAAGTAAAGGTGTCACTGTCAGCACCGAAGGCATAATTTAAAAAACCCCAACATACTCTTCCTCCTGGAAAGAGTTAAAAAAAACCCTGGAACACACCATTTAGGAGATTGCAAAACTCCTTTTCATGGAGGCAAAGTAGCAGGTGGACAAGTCTGGGCAGTGTATTTCCAAGGTGAAGTCACTGAACACGACGACCTGCATCTACTTTTCTTTTTTTTTTTTTAAAGTTAATTCATTTTATTTTTTAAAAATTTATTTATTTTTGGCTGCATTGGGTCTTTGTTGCTGCGCGCGGGCTTTCTCTAGTTACGGCGAGCGGGGGCTACTCTTTGTTATGGTGAGCGGGCGTCTCATTGCAGTGGCTTCTCTTGTTGCGGAGCACGGGCTCTAGGGCGCGTAGGCTTCAGTAGTTGTGGCATGCGGGTTCAGTAGTTGTGGCTCGTGGGCTCTAGAGTACAGGCTCAGTAGTTGTGGCGCTCAGGCTTAGTTGCTCTGTGGCATGTGGGATCCTCCTGGACCAGGGTTTGAACTCACGTACCCTGCATTGGCAGGAGGATTCTTTAACCACTGCGCCACCAGGGAAGCCCTACATCTACTTTTTAAAGGAGGTTTTGCCACAGAAGTATCGACCTGGGACTGTACTGACAAGCCATAACACAATTCTTCTCCTCCCGGATGAGAACAGGGGCCACAAAGGCAAATGCCCACAGGAGCTGGGCTGGTAATTAGTATAAATGAAGGATGTGGGCTGTGTGTAAAAGAAACTTTCCTGAAGCACCCATCAGCCTTAAGAATTGTCTTCTTATTTCATATGAGATATGAGTCTTGAACTTTCCATTTCATTATGAGAAGCAACTCTGCAGGGTGTTGACCAATAGCAGCAGACCCTCAGCCTCAGTGTGTGAGGTGACAGGGTTGGTGGGCCCTGTGGTGAACTGGTGAACCAGATGCCGCATCTAAAGATGAGCTGTGTTTCAACTCCAGCTGGTTGTTGCTCGGTGAGAATGTGAGCCGCAGCATGGCCAGACCTTCTGATCCAGAATTTTATGTAAACATTTTATAATTTTAAATGTTGGTGACTAACTCTTTAAAAAGATGCACAGGCTAAACAAAACACACCTGTAGGCTGGATCATTCTCCAGTCTCTCCTGCAGGGGCAGGAAAGGTGTGGTAGGCAGAATAATGGTCCATGTCCTAATCCCCAGCACCTGTGGATATGTTACCTTACAGGGCAGAAGGGACTTTTCAGTGTAATTAAAGATCTTGAGATGGGGAGATAATTCTGGATTATCCGGCCGGGCTTTATAAGTGAAAGGTCCTTGTCAGTAAAAGAGGGAAGCAAGAATGTCACATTGCCACCATCTGAGGCAAGGAAAGTGAGCAGTCTCTACAAACTGGGAAAGGCAAGGAGATGGATTCTCCCCTAGAGACTCCAGAAGGAGCACAGCTCTGCTGACACATGGATTTTGGCTCAGTGAAACCCATTTTGTGCTTCTGATCTCCAGAGCCCTAAGATAGGAAATTTGCGTTCTTTTAAGCCACGATGCTTGTGGTAATTTGTTGCAGTAGCATTAGGAAACTAATACAGGCGGCCACCCTTTGGTGTATCCTTCAATGTTTTTAGAGGATGAAAATACTCTCTAAATTTCTATTTAGATGCTAAAGTATTGCTGCAGCTGGGAGAGCCACACATGGCAATTCCATGAAATTTCTCTTACTTCTAGGTCAAAGGACAGTGAGACTCAAGATGGATTTCTATGGTAGGATAACCACACACAGAGCAAGAGAACCAGCAAGTCTCTTATCAAAGCAGATGTGCGTCAGTACCCTCAAACACGTACACCCTTTTCTGGCTGGACAGACTGCAAATTATTCCCACCTCCCAGGGGACAAGCACATCTAGTGGTGAGCAGAAGTCAAAACCCAGCCAACTAACCAGTTAGCGTGAGCTGTCACTACGTCAGGTGAAAAGAGCTGCATGGCTATACAATTGACTTCTTAAATACACAGGACCACCAAATAAATATAATAAAGCATACTGACATTTCCACCCAGGGGACCCCAGTGAGAGCACGGGTCTCCGTGGGCTCCTAGGGGTTGGCACTGTCAACCTGAAGAAGTCCAAATCCAAATCCAAATCCAAATCCAGGGCTCACTGCATCCCTGTCCTGCGTGATTCAGCCTCTCCCCTCTCATTATGGACTGGTTACAACCCAACCTGAGTTTAGAAGGACTTTCACTGTGATGATTGTATCCAGATCACAATTCATCTTTTCAATGTCTCAGCACTGGAATGAGTCCACTTGGAAATCAGAAGTTGGTGGCATCCAGAAAAACCTCCTGCTATCCTTCCACAGAATTCCTCTTCTTCAGGATTTCTGGGTGGGAACCCTAAAGGGCATCTCAGTGCCCTGCTTTATGTCAAGTCTTAGGGGTGGGTCCAAATTATTCCCCAGGCTCCATGGTCTCGTAGGTTTCTAGCAAGGGAGGGTCTGTGTTCCCATTGCTTATATTCCTGCTGCTGGGGTAGGAGAAGGTGTACGTTTCGCTCTCAGACTCAGAAAGGAAGCCAGAGGATGGCTCATCTTCGGTCAACTTTGCAGTTGGAGCCCTGGAGCATATGTGGGGTGGGGAGGGAGGGCAGTCCCCTGTGGGGCCCTGGAAGGGCCGGTAGGTGTCCACCTTTGGCTGGAGGAAGGACCCTTTGGAATCCTGCAGCAGATGCCCATACACCATGGTGTCATCGATTTCGGCATACACGTGGGATTCGTTGTCCTTCCGTCTTTTCTGAAACGTTTTTGGCTGCATCGGCATCTGGGTATTGACGTTACCATTGTAGATACCTACAGCTGGGCCCTTGTTGATCTTCTTTTTCCTACTGAGGAAGGGAACAAGACAGAAGTCAGGAAGAAAACGATCTTAGAGGCTCACCAACTGTACATCCCTACTGGAATGAAGATCATTCAGGGTTCTGACTGGGTCTCCCCCAAGTCCCTCAAATAGCTTAGCGTTTGAAACTGAAACTGCTGTCCTCAGCGAACAGTTAGAAAGGGACCAGCTTCTGTCTCCAGTTTTTAAGGTGGAAACAGGAGCAGAGAGTGGTTTAGAGAGGGCACTGTTAACACCCTCTGTGCCTGAGTTTGCTTTGATACCTGCGTGGTATCCAAAGGTAGAGACATCTGACAACCTCTCTTTCCTAGCAGAGACAGGTGGTGTCCCAAACCAACCACATCAAGCACGGGTGTACCTAGGCCAACCTTCTATAACTCTCTGAGTTCTTTCCTGTAGCTAATGCTTCATCTCAGTTTTGCATGGGCACAAACTACGACCATCTAGTTTCTAAATGATAGCATATGACACTCAGATACAACCTCAGGAAGGTTGTATCTTAGTTTTTAGCTGGAGTTGGGGACAGTAGGACTCAGCATCAGCAGAGGGATCCAGTCCCTTCAGCAGTAACCTCCAAAAGAGGAAAGAGCTACAAAGAAGACAAAAGTCAGGCTGGGGTGCCCAGGTTCCTCCCTAACACCATTAATGCTTGGTTTGTAATGTTCTTTGGTATTGGACATGGATGGGCATTTGCACTCCCTGCCTCGGAAAACAAAGCCTCGCCCTCCATCTCCACCAGTGAAAAGCAGGGGATGCTGACTTTTTAGCTGACCAGAGATTCAAATGGAGGACAGTAGCTCAATTAGCATAATGGACCACATAATGCATGGCTGGCGGTTCACTCATTGTGAACCTGTACTTTTCTCAGATAAAAATAAATCTAGTACATGTAGCTTGTAACACTGGGTTCCCTGGCCAGGATGACAGGCTGCAAGGCCTCCAGCCTGAAGCCTTGTAGCAATGCTCCGCCCATGTGCTCCTACAGCACCTTGCTTGTCCCCACCAAGCTCTTCTCACACTGTCCTGACACCGCCTCCTTATTTGCCTGCTTCTTTAGTCCCTCTGCCCCCATAGACGGCAGGAGAAAAGACTGTGTCTTGTGTATCCCCAGCACCTCTCCTGGTTCCTAGGGCCCAGGAGACCCTCAGGAAATACATGCTTCACGACCAAGTTCAACGGCACTGTCTGCCCTCCTTCTCATGGCAGGAACCCGTCCTCCCTCCCAACCCAACTTGGGGACAGACAAGCCTTATGCAAACCTGCCAGCCAGTGGCCTCCCCCACAGCAAGGCAGGGGCTGGTAATTCCCAGGCCGGGACTGGGGCACTTTAGGGATGGAGGCAAGTGCTGGCCCCTCCCCTCGTCCAATTCCCTCCTGATGAGGAACCTGGGGCCCAGTGTTAATGCCATGCTTTCCCATCTGGGTGGAACATACTGTGCACCCCAGACAGGAAAGTTTCCTGAGAGGAGTGATACAATGATGTTTCTTTAAAAGAAGTCCTTTTCCCTCATGCCAGATGTGTGCAATCACATTTCACAGAGAAGACGCCTCCCCCGAACCTGCCAACCCACCCTCATCAGTAGAGACATTTCTGATCAGCAATTTCAATTGTTTGCTCATGGCCCCAGTTAATAAAAAAAATTTTTTTTTAGTTTTTTGCTAAGGGAAATAGATTCCCCCCGCCCCCATGGCTTTAATTAGAAATAGGAGCAGAACTGATGAAATCTGGCAGCAGCATGTACTCTGTCTAAAAAGGTCAACACTTTCCTCTCATAAAACAGAAGCTGTTATCCTGAGGGGGTGGAAGGTGAGACTGAGTCAGTTAACTGGGTCTTCCTTCCTCTTGCCCACAGGGCTGGCTTTTTGATGCTTGTCTGGAGGCCAATAAACAAGCATAAAACAGACAGTTTGTTTAAGAAACTGGAGGAGAACAAGCTGGGCAGCGTGAGTGTGTTTTCCTCAAGGTGACGGGGGGAGCGGGTTCACAGGCCTGGTCTGGCAGGGTCTACGGGAGCGTTTTCCTGCCAAGATCACCCCTGTGAGGACCACAGTCTAATGAGCAGACAGTAAATGATTCACAGGGGACTTATGCTGAGGCAGCTGCGTAAAACTGCAGGCTAAAATGTCACCGCATGTGTACTTTTTTTCCTACTAGGTAGGGGATTTTTTGCCCCTCCAAGCATAATTCACATCCAGCAATATTATTTATTTTCCACTTCTCTTTTTTTTGGCCACGCCAGGTGGCTTGCAGGATCTTAGTTCCCCAAACAGGGATCCAACCCGCACCCTCGGCAGTGAAAGGTTGGAGTCCTAATTGCTGGACTGCCAGGGAATTCACCCCCTGCAATATTTATTTTTTTGGCCGCACTGCGTAGCACGTGGGACCTTAGTTCCCCGACCAAGGATTGAACCGGCGCCCCCTGCACTGGAAGCACGGAGTCTTAACCACTGGACCGCTAGGGAAGTACCCGCCCTGGCAATATTATTTAACATTGATCTTTGCGGGGGAAAATGGAAAGCAAGGGAAAAAGTCAATAATTAATGACAGCTCTGGTCTGTGTGATGTAAGGAGGTGTCAGCTCAGGTGAAGACAGTTCGAGAAATTCCACCTACTTCTTTTTCACAAAGCAAATGATGAGTCCGAGGGCAAACAGCAGTAAGGCGCCACCTCCCACCACTGCGAGGATGATGACAGTCAGGTCTGTGAACAGAGACACAAGGGAGGAGAATGGGGAGACACTTGGTGTCAGGCTGGTGATGAACTCCAGTAGACAGTCTTCAAAGATGGCTACCATCCATTCCTTCCCTCCTCGTACGCACATGCTGCTCCTCCCTTTAAGGGGAATCTGTTTCCTTTCCTCCTGAATATGGGCTGTGCTGGTGTGGACCTAACCTTTTAGAAACCTGGCAGCTTCCTGCGCTTCCTGAGGAAAAGCCAGCCACCATGTAAGAAGTCTGACTATGCTGAGACCATGCTGTGAGGAAGCCCAAGTAGCCATGTGGAGACTCCATGAGGAAGACAAACCAAGGCTCCCAGCCTTGAAAGTGAGCAAAGGTGAACCATCCCAGCCCCCCTCTAGCTATTCAAGGCATCTGGCTGAGGCCCCTCATATCTTAGAGCAGAGATGAGCCACCTGCTGTGCTCCATCCAAATTCCTGACCCATGGAATTGTGAGCAAAAAAAAAAAGGTTATTGTCTAAGCCACTAAATCTTGGAATAGTTTGTTATGCAGTGAAAGATAACTAAAACAAACTAGGGGACCTACCAGATCTATTCCAGAGGCTACTCCTGGCCTATCCCAGCTGTGCTCCCCTGATCGCCACAGCCCATGTTGGAGGAGAGAAGAGCAGGGGGTGTAGAAGAAAGCAAGGAGTCAAAAGTCAGAGGTGAAGGAGTTAAGGAGAGGGTTGTTTCATGCGTGCTGTCCTTCTCCTACAGTTGTACAAAGGAAAAAGAAAATATATCAGAGAGAGAGCCCTGCACCAAACCAGGATTTAGAATTTCTGGCTTGTTCAATAAGAAAACAAAAGGTGAGACTGTGAGAAAATAGGACTAGAAATAAATGACAGAAAATGAATGTAAGAGAGGAAGAAAACTCAGGAGCTAATCTGAGAGTGTGGGCGAGCTTTTCACTTGTGGCTTCTGGTCCCCGTCGGTTCTCTTGCTGCTAATCACCTGTGTGGCCTTGGGTGGACACATAGTCTATCTGACCACCCAGAAGGGAAGGGGCTGGGGAAAAAAACTCCGTGGTTCCAACACTCTGTGGTGCTCTGTGACTGTCTTGGAATCAAGGGCTAACATGGCCCCACCACAGATTGCCTGAAACTCTTCAGTGGATACTACCACTTTGGGCATAAAGGCAAAATCCTCATCATGGCTCTGAGGCCCACGACTGAGGGCATTCAAGGATTCTAATGTTTCACTGGACTAAATAAAAAAAGCCAGCATCATGTATCTGTGTCACACTTTCCAGGTCCTCACAGTTTAATCACCAACATTGAATCCCCAGTGATAATTTTATGGGGTAGTTACAATCATCTATTCTCTGCAGAGGAAGATCAGAGGAGTAAAGAGACTTCCCCTATGTCAGAAAGAGGTTAATAGTAGATTGACTACCAAAATGCCCTAATTCTTCCCCTGCCCTGACCCATGTCCTTTATTTACTGTGTGATCCTGCAGCTCCTCCCATCAAGAAATGGAGTCTACTTGTCCACCCCTTGAATCTGGGCTGACCAAACCAATGCTGTCAAAGGGACAGGGTATGAGTTCCTAACCTAAGCGTCAGGACACCTTGCATGCTTCCCCCAGCCTCTCTTGGATCTCTCTGCCTCTGCCATGAGAACAGGCCCCAGTTTGGAGGATAAGAGACCATGCTGAGGAGAGCCAAGGAATCTCAGTTATCACGGCTGATCTTGGCTGGGCTCCAGACATGTGAGAGTGCCCGGCCAAGACTGACAAAGTCCTCTAACCAACCTGCAGCTGCCCACAGGTGCTTGAGTGAATGAACCCTGACAAGCCCAGCTCAGAACTGCCCAGCCAACATGTGAGCAATAACAAATGGCTGTTTTTAAGCCACTGAGTTCTGGGGTGGTTTGTTATACAGTATTATTGACACAACAGCTGACTGATACATGGACAGCCAGGACTCAAATCCATGCTTTCTGACTTGCCTTCCAGTCTTGCTCCTGATCCCTCAGCTACCAACTGCTATCCACCACCACCCCCGAAAGACCTTACCCATGGTCCTTGGGGTAAGCGAGACCCAGAAAAGCAGGTCCAGCTGCTTCTTGCTCATGGGGCTGCAGTTGGAGATGTTGACCCAGAAGCTGTGATAGCGGAAGCTTGGCTTGGGCAGCACCTCCTCCTCCAGGCTGAAGATCTCCTCGGTGTGGGCCCGCTGCTCCTGGATGATCATGAACGCACGCCCTGTCTGGCAGACCACGCCCGTCCGCTCTTTGAGGAAGGTCAGGCAGGCCACCTGGTCTTGGGGCACGCTGATGTTCCAGGACACGGAGGTGAGGGATGGTAGGCCCTTGTCCCAGTTAGGGGTCCTCAGGTAGACCTTGCTTTTCGTGTCCAGGGTCACTGTGAAAACACCTTCCTCTGCAGGAAAAGGAAGAGAATCCACTCAGATGTTGTTTCACTCAATCAGGATGGAGAGAATAGGAGGGTGGAGGAGATGATGCTATACTGTCCAGACTACAGAGCTTCCTGCCATGATGGAGAGGCTCTGGATCTGCACTGGCTAAGAGAGTAGCCACAGCCGCATGTGTCTGTTGAAGACTTGAAACGTGCTTGGTGTGACTGAAGACCTGAATTTTTAATTTTGTTTACTATTAATTTAAATTTAAATTGCCACGTGTGGCCAGTGGCTACCATATTGGTCAGCAAAGGAATATAGTCTCAGATTAGGTTCTCGGGCCTTTTGAAAAAACCAACCAAACAACCAACCAAACAAACAAACACAAAACAGGCCAGTTTGCCAAACTGGTGGTTGTCTCAGCTTCCTTTCAGAAATGCCCTCAATGGAGCTAATGTCTATCCAACACCCTGCTCCATGGTGGGACTGGTGTATACTGATTTCTATTTTGCAGATTTAGAAAACTTCAGGTTCTGGGAAGAATTCTTTCTGGTTGCAAAGTTGAAAGGGTCTCTGACATGTCAACTAATCCACTCCTTATCTTCAGGTGAGATAAAACCCCAACACTCCACATTGAGGATGGTGTGTCTTATTTTCAAAGATTCCCCAGAAGGAGTTTCTCTGGTAACCTTGGAGATACCAGGCAACGTGGAATGACCTTAATCTTACGGCCAGATTCATTTCCCTCCCACTCATGCCTCTGAGAACAAAATTACAGGGTAAACCTTGAATTAAGGTCTTGGTCAATTTTAAAAATGAACTTAGCAACTTGTAGTGGTGACTGTGAATTTTAAAATCAACAATGTAGAGTTCACCGTTGTGACCAATTTAAACCTCACTTGCTGCCTGAGAAGATCATATACTAGCCTCCCAGGAGGGGTCTGCTCCCTCATGCAGGAGAACGCTCTAGAGATTCATCTCTCTCCCAGTATTCCTTCCTCTGTGCCCTCCAAACTGCGTTCTGAATTGTCAAAGCAGAATCATAAAAATATCTGCATAAGGATTTGTATGTTACCACTTCAAGAATCCAGGACTTGGGAATATTTGGTTAGTTCTCATTTATGCCCTGCCTGCTTCCAAAAAAGCCTTGAACCTGATTATTTGTTCTGCTGCCTACCAACCATCACCTCCCACTGTCAGATAGTCTTATTTCTAACTCCTGGAATTTTCCACACTAGGTTAATGGTAAAGTCAGGATTAGGACTCATCATCTTGTATAAGGAACAGCCCACTCAGCTATCCCTTCTCTTCAAATTGACAATTGAGACGATCAGAAAACCAAAATAAGATAAGTGTCCCCATAAGAAAGGCTAAGAGGGCATCGAGATGGGGAGAGAGTGAAAGACCACCTTACCTTTGAAGTGGGGGACAAAGGACACGGTCAGGCTCTGCCTGGAGGCCTCTTGCTGGAAGCTGGGGGCAAAGGCACGGAGGGTCACCGAGACGTTCTGCTTCACCTGAATCTGCTCGATGGAGCCTCCAGAGCAGAAGGAGCCGAAGTAAAGGTCCTGGCCGGGAACGGCACTGGCCACGAGGTAGCTGAAGCTGGTGTTGCAAACCCTCTCGTGAGTGTGCTGCTGCAGCTTCTGGGCAGGCACCAGTGCCAGGCTGATGCTGTCTTTGGGCACCAGCAGCTTCCAGGAGAAGTCGTGCAGCTGCACAGGCAGTTGGAGGATGTACCACGGCACCTGGAGCGAGTAGGCCTTCCTGTGGCAGTACCGGTGGTCCAGGCAGCCTACGAAAGAGGGGTTCGTGGTACCCAGGCTGGGAGGAAACCGGAAGTGCATCCTCTCCAGCTCTCAAGTCAGCCCGAGGCTTTCTCGCTTTTCCCTTTGGTCTCTCCTCTCCTGCTCTGTCCTGCGCTCCTGCCTCCTTGACGCCCCTTTCCTAGCTTCCCTCCTGCTCTTGCATTCTTACTCTCCACTAAACTGGCAGAACAACTTCTGGGGAGTATTCAGGGTTGAAATTTTCTCTTCTTGTTTGCTCAAGTTCTCAACTAAGACAACCTGTGTCTTAGATGCTAAGTGCCACGTGGGCAGGGTACAGGTTTTTCCCTTCACCCAGCCCTGCTGCCCAGTGTCCCTGCCTGTGGGGAGGCAGTTCGCGTAGTGGTTAGAGCTGGGAGCAGAGTTGGGGAGATCTCAGCTGGCGTTTCAGCTCTGCCGCTTCCTAATGGGGTGGCCTCGGGCTGGCTGCTTTGCCTCTCGCGGCTTTAGCTACTGCCTCAGTGGAGACCCTAAGAGCATCCACATCAGAGATGATGGTGGCCCAGCAAGGAGGTGACTATTGGTTTTGCTGCCCTCCACTGATTAAACATTTCTATGTGACTAGCACATGTCGGGCATGGCTAGTAGCTAAAGGGATAAAAAATGGAAGAAGCCAAAGTTTTTGAGCTCAAGACTTGGTCTCATGCAACAGAAGACAAGTGAGCAGTGAGCGTGGAAGCAGGGGGCATGCGCATGGGGGAGGTTGGGGAAGGCTACGAGGTTTCACAGGAGGGAGACTGGAGGCTGGACAGAGGAGACGTGAGCATGGACACGGCGGATGCCACTTGCTTCTGAAAGATGCATGTTCCCACGGAGGCTGCTGGTCTCAAAGTGGGTGTGTTTCCACCTTGCTCTGTGCTTCTTGGTTGCCCTTGCTCACCCTCACTGCCGGGGGCATTTCTGATCATACTATTCACAAACCACCCAGTGGACCCCACTAAGACAGGGCAGGGAGGGGAGAACTCCCACAGCCTGGGAGGAGCACACTGAAGGGGCAGGGGCGTACTTATGGTTTTCTCGGCGTTGATCCACAGGCGTGTCAGATCATCACAAAGGAAGGAGATCTTGTGTTTGGAGCCAGCTGTCAGGGTGAGGTTGGTGCTGCAGGTCCGAGAGTCCAGACACACAAAGCAGCCGGGGACAAATTTGCGGCTCAGTTTGCCGGGCCGTTGCTCGATGGTCAGTGACATGGCTTGCTCGTTACTCAAGTCAACCACGTAGGTTTTATCTGGAACCACAAACAGAAAACAGGCATGAAGAATGGATCAGGATGAGCCCCGTGAGATGGCAAAAATGAGCACAAAATCTCTCATGGCTGGGGGACACTGGGAAATTTTTTTATTATTAAGAAAACATTACGATAGCTTGAAACAAAATTTAAAAAGAAAGTCAGTGGACTGCATTTTGTCCATCCTTATGTAACTGCTTTCATTTCTTCAAACTCATTTTAGTCCTTGTGCGTATGCATGCATATTTTCGCCTATTTAACAGTATGGTGTATATAAAATTTTATACTCAGATTTTACTTCATTATTTTATGCAGATACACTTATTTTACCATATAGTTTTCATATGCACTAAGCTTTTAAAATATTCATTAAGCTTAGTCATCTAAGGGAGATTTAGCATCACCTATTTAAATATTCTCCCTCTATGAAGAGTAATTAACAACAGCTGGTATTAGTGCAGGGATACAAGATTCACAGACAGGATGGAACCATAGATAGTATAATTTAATCTCTAATAAATGCTACATTTCAAATAAATGACAAAAAGAAGTATTCCATAGGTTGGGCCAGGAGAATGGTCTCTCCCATTAGTAAAAGAATAAAATTACACTAGTACTTCAAAGCAGTCACCAAAATAAAAACAAAGAGAATATCTTTATAAATGTGGAATAATTATAAAAATTATAATAATTATAATTATATAATTATAATTTATAATTAATTATATATTATATAATTATATAATTATATAATATATATAATATATATATTATATAATTATATATATATAATTATATAATTAATTATAATATATAATTAATTAATATATAATATATAATTATAATAAAATATAATAATTATAATAATAATTAAAAAATTATAAATGTGGAATAATTATAAAAATTATAAATTTTAAATAATTATAAAATTTATAAAATTATAAATTTTATAAAATTATAAAAGCAAAAAAATAAATAAAGATTAAAATATCTTTCTGACTTAGGTACCATAAATAATGTTTAAAGGACAAGGGACACACTGGGAGAAAATATTTTCTACAGAGAATGATGGAGAAGTTCACAGTAAAGGAAATATAAATGTCCAAGTAGCCAAAATATGAAGTGTTGTTAATATCACTTGTAATACTACTTATAACCAGAGAAAAGCAAATTAAAAGAAAGTGTATAGTATAAAAATAAAAACCCTACACCCCTATAACCCAGCAGTGTGACATGCGTATATATGCCCTCATGTGTATGTCAGTGCCGTGACAGTGACTGGAGTAATACTGGAATAGTTAAACAGACCATGAAACTTTCACCAATGGAATATTACGCAGCAGTTAAAAAGAATGAGGGAGATCTAAATATACTGATATAAGAACCTCCAAGATATAGTATTAGGTAAAACAGCAAGTTGTAGAACCATATTTAGACTATGACACCATTTGATGATAAAGTCTCTATGTAAAATGAAATAGTGATTTCTACATGTACATACTTATGTATGTATGTACTTAATATTTAAATGAAGAGAAAAAAGATTTGGAGAGAAATATAACAAACCCATAATTGTGGTTACCCTAGGAGGGGGGTCTGGAAGTAGGGACAATACAGATGGTCAGGGGGGATTTTAGCTTTGCCTGTGATGTTTGAATTTTGAGTTAGAAAATATGTACGTATTTCTTATATAATTTGGAAAAACTGCCCAATTATTGTTTTTTTAGGTCACTTCTATGATTGTGCCACTAGAAGTAAAAGATTCTAATAAGCACATGTGCATGTTTAGTTTTTATCTGTTTCCTCAGGATAAAATCCCAGAACTGATTGTTAGGTGAGAGAATAGGAATATTTTTTCAACTATTTAGAATGGATTACCAGACTACTTTATAAAAGAGTCATTTCACTTTATAATGTCATCCCTAGAAGGTTCTACACTATGAACCCCTGCAAATCACTTTTTACTGAGTTGCTTTTTAATTTCATTCGTTCTGCTTTTACAGAAGCCATCAAGTTAGGAAGATGCCTATGCAAGGTGGTGCTGCCTTTGCAAGTCATGGGTTTTGCTGATGTGCCTATCAGGTATCTTAGCCTCTCTGCCTGCAGCTCCAGTGAATAAATAAGTCCCGTGCCAGTTGGGAAAGCTCTGTTTCCCAAGAGAGTCTGCTAGGCTTCCTCCTTCCTGGTAACAGAAACCATATACTTAATAGAATTGTTCCTTTTGAACTGGCTGCCAGGGATCTCAGTGTCAAATTAGGAGCAAAATTAGGGAAATGTCTTATGGTTGTCACATCTGCTGACTCCTTTCTTTAGTTCTTATTGCTTATGTCTAGGTAAATTTTACTGTAAGTTCTAATAGTGCTTTAATCAGAGAGATGACATACCCAGAGCTGGAGTATATATGCTAATGTTGTTAACTTAAATATGATTTGATTTAGAAAATGGTTAGCTTTTCAATCTCCTAGCCCCACATTCAGCTCATATCTTACTGTCCTTTAAAATTTATCTTCGTTGGGCTTCCCTGGTGGCGCAGTGGTTGAGAGTCCGCCTGCCGATGCAGGGGACACGGGTTCGTGCCCTGGTCCGGGGAGATCCCACATGCCGCGGAGCGGCTGGGCCCATGAGCTGTGGCCGTTGAGCCTTAGCGTCCGGAGCCTGTGTTCCGCAACGGGAGAGGCCACAACAGGTGAGAGGACCACATACCGCAAAAAAAAAAAAAAAAAAAAAAAAAAATCTTTGTTGTTACCTCTGGGAAACCCTCCCTACCCCTACCCTGGCTGTGTTAGGAGCCCTTTTGCTTCTGAAACCCCACTCACCCTTATCGAGGTCCAATCACAGGTTGCAGGAGGCTCCCTACCCGCTCCCTCTTTCCTAATTTGTACGGTATCAAAGTAGTGCACGCACAGAATTTAAAGCAGGGTTTCTCTGGCTTGGCACTATTGACATTTGGGGCAGGGTAATTCTTCGTTGTGGGGCTGTCCTGTGCACTGTAAGATGTTTAGCAGCATCCCTGGCCTCCACCCACTAGATGCCAGTAGCACCCCTATGGCCCTCCATTATAACAACCAGAAATGTCTTCAGACATTGTCACATGTCCCTTGGGGGGCAAATTGCTCCTGGCTGAGAACCACTGGTTTAACGAATCAAATAGTTTTCTAAGGTTTGTTATGAAAACAAAACTCCCTCCCCACTGTGACCACTCCCCAGAATAACAACTTTCAACTCTTTTAGCAGGTTCTCTTTACAATTACATCCACAGCACCCAACAACATGCTTCTATTGCTGCTTCTAGATATTTCTGTTTCAGGGTTTTTTAAAAAATTAATTAATTAATTAATTTATTTTTGGCTGCGTTGTGTCATCATTGCTGCGCATGGGCTTTCTCTAGTTGTGGTGAGCGGGGGCTACTCTTTGTTGCGGTGCGCAGGCTTCCCACCGCAGTGGCTTCTCTTGTTGTGGAGCTCGGGCTCTAGGCACGTGGGCTCAGCAGTTGTGGCTCGTGGGCTCTAGAGTGCAGGCTCAGTGGTTGTGGCGCACGGACTCAGTTGCTCCACAGCATGTGGGATCTTCCCGCACCAGGGCTCGAACCTGTGTCCCCTGCATTGGCTTGATTTCTTAACCACTGCGCCACCAGGGGAGCCTGTTTCAGGTATTATTTGTTGGTTTCCCACAAAAGAAGATGAGGATTTCCTCTCCTTCACCCACACTCATGTCCCCCTGCCCACACCCCACACCTCGTATACAACATACACACACCCACAGTACACATGCCCAGCAAACATCCAAACCATACACTTGCTATCCACCCATCTTCCCAATCTTTACCATCATATTTTTAATGTTAGATCATTATTCTGTGTTGACATTATCATGCCTATGTAAACAATAGTAACACAGTGTTTACACAGTTACGTTATTTCCATGCTATTGATTCTCTTTCTTGCACAAGATTTTATTTCCCTAGAATTAGTTATTGCCGTTTAAATCATTTCCTTAGTTTCTATGTACTTATCAGTAATTTGACACCCAAACTCTCCCCCACTTGTATAAATCTCCTTTCAATACCTATGAGAACATTAGGTATATCATCAAGTTATCTTTCTGAAAAGTCTCTCCAGAGCCTTCTCAACTGCTCTCATCTAAAGGGGCCCAGGTATGGTCTTGGGTCCCCTTGTACCATCATCCTAAGATTCCCTTTGCCTCTCTCTTGAAAGAAAAGAATTTTTGGCCGCACCTCGAGTCTTGCAGGATCTTACTTCCCCGACCAGGGACTGAACCCAGGCCAAGGGAGTGAACGCCAAATCCTAACCACTAGACCACCAAGGAACTCCTGAGATTTCTTACTTATCCATGGGGATAAGTCAGAGGCCACAATGTGTCAACTCTTCCAGGACAAATTAAAGACTCACAGAGGGGCTTCCCTGGTGGCGCAGTGGTTAAGAATCCTCCTGCCAATGCAGGGGACATGGGTTTGATCCCTGGTCCGGGAAGATCCCACATGCCGCGGAGCAACTACGCCCACGAGCCACAACTACTGAGCTCACGCACCACAACTACTGAAGCCCGCGCGCCCTAGGGCCCATGCTCCGCAACAAGAAAAGCCACTGCAGTGAGAAGCCCGTGCACTGCAATGAAGAGTAGCCCCCCTTGCCGCAACTAGAGAAAGCCTGCATGCAGCAATGAAGACCCAACACAGCCAAAAATAAGTAAATAAAGACTCACAGAGCAGGAGTTACCCAAGAAAAAACAAAAACAACGCCAACATTTAGTTAAGGGCTTCAGGTTGCTTCTGGGGGGTTATAAAAGCTGAAAAAGAAGCAATGCAACTACTTCCACAACCAGCATTTACCCAGATCAGTTACTGGAAGTATCTGCTATAACATTCTGGAAACACATCCATCTACCTTATTTGAATCATGTTAACCCAGAAACCTACAGGGCTTGAAGATACACTCACTCTGCTGGTATTTTCAGAGCAAGTAAACGTATCTTCCAGAAGCTAGAAGAGGATGCAAAAGGTAGTAGGCTAGCAGTCTGCTCCCACTACAGGGAGTAACATAGACAGGTAGACTACTATTAACTCATATGATTGTTATCAGCAGGGCCATTTGAACCTTTTAGAAATAATATCAGAAAATGAGAGACAGGCTGTGTGGGACAACAGAGAAGTTCTCTCTCTACGGTGACTATTAGATGAAACTCCAAGAGGACCAAAATCATTTTTTATATCTCCAGGTAATGGAGTGGTAATAATGCCAGGTATGGCATGGTAGTATTGTACCATCAAAAAAGATGAGAGGGGCTTCCCTGGTGGCGCAGTGGTTGAGAGTCTGCCTGCCGATGCAGGGGACACGGGTTCGTGCCCCGGTCTGGGAGGATCCCACATGCCGCGGAGTGGCTGGGCCCGTGAGCCATGGCCGCTGAGCCTGCGCGCCCGGAGCCTGTGCTCCGCAACGGGAGAGGCCACAACAGCGAGAGCCCTGTGTACCGCAAAAAAAAAAAAAAAAAAAAAGAAAAGATGAGAGTGCGTTACGGAGCACTGAAAAACAAGATGTGTTGGGTGGAGACAAATGTAAATCAAGTTCTCTGACATTGCAGAACTGCACGTTTTGGGCAACGTAAGCCATCCATGCTCACACATCTGGTCACAGCTGGCCAGATCAGCCAGAGCAGCTTGTACATTACTCATCTTAAGACACAGGACACTTGTGCTCAAGCCATGGAAAGATATTCTCTGCAGGAGTCCCCTGGGTCTAGTTTTAGCTAAATTGATATTGTCAGCAAAGTAGAGAGAGAGAGTAGAGAGTAGGGTGTGGGGAGAGACAATCAGGTACAAGGTAACATCTGCCTGCTGCCCACATTCAGAATTTGTTTTTTTTCAGTCTGGGCCCACTGTGCATGCTGAGGGGTCAGGGTGCCTCTGACAGCTGCTTCCACCCTTGGTGAGGCTCTGACTTTGCATGGTTGCTGTGACAGCCATCCTCTTTGGCTTGAGAAACCCTCCCAGCTCTGCCTCCACTCTGTTTTTGATGCTCTTGTCCTTGTCTGCTTCCCCCAGCAGCCAGGCTCCTGGTGCTCCCACTGTGTCCCATCTACCTTGCCCCTTCTGAGGGGTTGTGCCTTTGGGCAGTGCATCTGGCTCTCAAGCCACTTTGGACAAGAGGCTGCCTCCTGAGATTAGTGCGACAGTGTTTATGGAGGGCCTGGAATGCGCTGGAAACTGTGCTGAGTGTAGGAAAAGAGAGGAATAAGACAAGATGCCTGATTGGGAGTTTAGTGGGACACAGACATTCAGATGGATAAACGAGACATGGTAGTGATGGGGAGGGAGACAACAGAATGAACCACTGAATGGGGGTGGCCGTGGGAAATTGTTTGGAGGAATCCCCTTTTCCCTGCCACGTGCACCACAGGGACTGAACGTGGGGAGACGAGGAGGGGTGGCAGGTCGGTTTGGGACATGTCTTTAGAGGGTGTTGAGGAAACACTCCCTTTCTCCAGCCACAATCTCGAGGCCTCCCAGCATGCCCCACCCTGGAAGTGTCAAGAGTGGCACCTTCTTTAGTCTAAGCCTACCCCTTAGACACCACTGGCTGGGGATAGTGCTTGCTGACCTAGCAAAACTGAAGGGTGTGGAGCCTCACTGTCCAGGGGTCATTGACATAGGAGAAGGGCAGTCTCCCTGGGTAGGCAATGGGAGGCTCTGCTATGACCAAGGGGACCTGCACACACATGTACAACGACTCACTCCCAGCACCAAAGAAAGGAATGAAAGAAGAGCCCCTGTCAACCCAAGTTCAGAGACAGTGGCAATGTCAGAATGCCTTCTTCATGCTCCACTTTTTCCTAAAGACTCCCCCGCTAAGCCTCTGAACTTGTCCTTGCTGGGTACAAATCCCCTTCTCAATGCACACCCCTTCTCATGAAGCCTCCGTTCCCACTCAGTCACCATCCTCCTCCCCCAAACCAAAGCCACTCTGGGCTCACCCTGTTGCCTTTCCAGGTGCAAAAGAAAGCCATGAAGGTAAAAAGACCCTTTCAAGGGGGTTTGAGAAAACCCGAGAGTAAGACTCCAACAATATTAGTCTCTTGCCACAGTCTGAATAAGAAAATGAGTCAAAATCAGCCAGAGCAGGACCAAGAGACCCAAGAAAAATCCACCACTCCAAGTAACGACTGGTACAGACAGTAAGTGCAGAGCAAAGCCAGGGACTCCAGAGCTATCTGCTGGTCTCCAATGGCCCAGCTAGCCAACCACAGAGACTGAATCTTTAACAGGGAGGGTTAAAACAAAGTTGACAGTTTGTGAAAGGCTCCTTCATCCAGGGGATGAGTGTGTGTCACAAGTTCTCTGCTGATGGGGAGGAAAGAAAGGAAGAGGCAGGTGTGTGACAAGGAATGGAGGTGGGGTCCTTCGAGGTGGAGGACCAGACTGGGTCCTTCAATGTCCAAAGTCAGCCAGACATTGGGAATAAGGACTGGGTGAGCAGTGAGCACCTGAGACAAATTCCCCCTTAACACTTTATCTCCTGTGCAAGGAGGAAAAAGGGCTCAGCACTACTGCTGGGGCTGGGGAGAGGGGGCCCAGAGGAGAGGCATGATGTGTTTGGGGTGGCAGGGCACCCACCAAAAAGGCACACAGATGATTTGCTTCCAGCCATCTACCTCTTAGTGGTGTGTGTTGTAACCTACCTTATGCTGTAAACAACTAAAGACCCTCAGAAGGGACAAAAACTCGCCGTACAGAAAAATCACCAACCCCAGCCTCCATAACAGTGTCTGGAGGCCACAAATCCCACATAGATTAGGACACCTTCTTGCTAAGTGACTTGGAGTCATGCAGTGGCCTATCCAGGTCAGGGCAGTGGGGATATTTCATTCCCTGTGAGGGAATAAAGGGGAACAGAGAATTTTAAAACAATAATAAATCTGAGTAAATCCAGGCTTGTTTTTATTGTCACTATGCTCTAGGATTTCTAAACAATGTCAGTAATAAACTACTCTCCCTCACCAAAAATTGTTCTTTTCTTTCCGAAATTGTTTGTTTTCTTACAGAGAACATAATTTTTAAGCAGCTCTACTGAGCAATAATTGAATTACAATAATCTGTACATATCTAAGGTGTATATTTGCCTAGTTTTGAACCTATATACACACCTGTATATACATCAACATAATCAAGATAGTGAATATATTCATCACCCACAGAAATTTCCTTGTGCATCCCCCTCCCTCCTCTCACCACCCCTCAGGGTGTTAGGAGGGGTGTTTTGTGATGACTAAGCCATCCCAGGACTACCATTGGCTGGAGCAGTGACCTGAGGACCAAGCAAAGCTGAAGAGTGTGGCTCCTCACTGCCTAGGAGAAGGTGTATGTAGGGAGATCAGGAACCCTGGCGCAGACCACTGGGAGGCTTCGGCATGGCTGAAGTTGCTGGCAAACCATAGGAGTTTAACACAGATATGGACCAACCAACCATAAGTACAAAACAAACACAAGCATGGAACAACCACCCCTAGCACAGAACAACCAACCACAGTTGGGGAACAACCAATTACAAGCACAGAACAACCAACCACAAGCAGGGAACAGCCGACCACAAGCACTCAGGAAAGGACGCAGGGGACGACCCCTGCCAATACAAGTGCAGAGACAGTGCCAAGGTATGGAAGAGAGCCAAGTGGGTAGAGATGCCCACCAAAATTTCCTCTGAAACATCCATCATCTGTGCAAGAAAGTACAAGAGAGAAACCAGACCAACAGCATTTGTTACCACCAGCTGATGAAGAGAGTGAATGAAAATAACAGACAGAATCGGCTGACGCAGAACCGAGACCCCACCCTGGAGAACTCCGTCCATCCCAGTGATGCAGAGTGTATAGAGTCCTGGGCACCTACAACTATCCGCTGCATCCCCAGAGGAGCCCGTGGAGAAATGGCCACCCACGTAGAGACCAAATGTTACACCAATAGGGTACCCAGATTGCAACTATTAAAATAAAATCAACAAGATATGAAAAGAAAATAAAAAGAAGAAACTCCTTCTGGGAAGTGACCTCCTGCATCCTATAAGTCTCATCTGTCTTCTGGATTACAGGCTAATGTCTAAAGACCAGTGCTGTGTCTTTTTCAACTTTGTATCCCTTCCTTGACCTAGAGCCTTGCAGGATAACATTTAAAGAGTGCTTACTATCTGCCAGGCACTGCCACCTCATTGCTCCTCACAACACCCCTACGAGGACAGTCCTATTATCTCTACTTGAAGATAAACTGAGTCACACAGGAGTTAAGTGACTTGCCCAGGCTCACACAGTAAGTAGGGGAATCAGGATTTCGAATCCACGCAGGCCAATTCCAGAGTAAGTGCCTTTAACCACTGGGCCATGCTGCCTGCAAAACAAGCTGTCCACACATATTTACAGAACCAGACAAACGTGTGAGTGCACAGGGCTGGCAGCCTTGGGCAATCTCTTGAAACTTAGGGTCCACGTTGGGATTCAGAGGATCAAGATGGAGATGTCCAGAAATCAGAGCTCTCAGGGACTCCAGCATCGCCTAAGTAAAGATACTTCTGCTGGCCAAGTTCACTCACTTGCCTAGAAAAATGCAAACCATGCTTGATGTAAAGCCTTGACCGTGCTAAACACATCTAAAGTGCAGCTAACCACTATTTACCTCAAAACTGAAGCCATATCCTTCTTGATGCTGGTAATAGCATGCTTAACAATTTGATTATATTTAGAAATCAACCCAGCTGATGTTACAGGAAACAGAATTAATCAGTAGCACTTCACCGTGACTGAGATGATAAACAAATCCCTGCGTCTTCTAAAACTCAAAGCCACTCCATTTCTGAATCCCTTCATGGCTGTTTTCAACATTCTGATAAAATTGTGACATAGAGTCATCAAAATGTGTCAGTGGACACACATGCACATACACACATGTATATATAAAGTTATGCCTTGTATACGGTTATTGTGAATTAGAAGGAATCTTGGGTCAAGATATGAAGGAACTGAGGCTTCCTGAGGAGCCGGGCTCCAGGTGGGTGCCGAGCGGGCACTCCCAAGACAGTGTCAGATGGGCAACGCTGGGAGTGGATCCCACGTGGTCACTTTTCAGGTGTTTATCAGCCATGCCATTTCACATTCTCAATTTCTCTGCCTGGTTCTGTCTACTTCCCGGAAGTAAATAATATCAAAAACAAGGATGAGAATCGACTCTGTGGGCAGACCCCATCGTCAGCACACATCACAGATGTCCTGGTTCAAGACCACCTGTCACAACTCACAGACTCCAGCTCATAGATGAGCCCCAGGAATAGCCACTCCGAACTCATCCTGTACCTTTTTCTCAGGATCCCTGCCACTCCTCTCCGTGAAGCAAGGGCAATCCCAGAGAGTAAGTTTTAAGGAGGTGCTTACTCTCGGGGACTGACCTTGAACTGACACAACCCTGAGGGTGAGAGCCTCTGTGAGAGGGAGCTCCTCAGAGCGGGTGCCTCCTTCAGTGTGGTGCCCTGCGCATACAGCCTCGCTGTAGTCACGGCATCTCAGTAAATGTGTGTGGAATGATACACAACCTCATTCTCACAGAACCTGGGGTTCTGCATGGTCCAGAAGCACGGGCTCTGGGTTCTGAGATTGCTCTGCTCCTGGCAAGCTGTGTGATACTGGGCTAGTTCCATAACCTTTCTGAAACTTCTGGTTTCTCATCAATAAATGAAGGTAATTCCTGTCTCCCCTGCAAGGCTGTAATAAGGATTAGCTGAGACCATGTGAGTGGTGTGCTTAGGGCAGGGCTTGGCACTCAGACAATAAAAGTGTTATCATCACTGCTCACGGTGCTGGTGACATCCTGATCCACACTGTAGGGTCAGTCAAGACATGAGCTCTAGAAGGTAACCTTCCAATGTCTTCATTAAAAACAACGTATCACCCCGAATGCAAGATCATCTTAGCTTCTTACTGTGCTGAAGTGGAACAGTATGCCCGGCATTCACCAGTGACCTGGTCTCACTGCCTAGCAACGCACTTCCTGAAAGTCTTACAGGGTCCAGAGTCCAAGTGTGCCAGAGCCACAGACAAGAAGTAGGAAGGGAACCTCAGCCCAAGCAGACTACCCAGGAAGGAAAGAAGGCACTGGAGGAGGGGGAGGGGAAGGAAAGTGGGGCTTACTTACTGCTTTCATTTTGTGGATGTTGGACCAATACTTGAAACTGCAGCCGGAGAATGCCTGGATTTTGGGCATCTTGGTCACAGCCCTGCAGAGAGAGGTTGAAGTTCCCGGCTATGTTCCCAGGCTGCTTGTCCTTCAGCTTGAACACCTCGGGGTTGGTGGTGGAGCCTGGGATGCAGTACTCAACCCGCTCCTCCTTCTTCACGCAGTTGGAGACATTGAAGTGGAGGAAGGAGACGCTCGCCCGCAGGTGCGCGGGGATGATGAACTGCCATGTCATGAGCTCGTCCTCGGGGAAGCCGTCCGGGTAGTTGGCAGACATCAGGGTGGCGGAGCCTTCACCTTCAAACACAGATTCGATGATGCACAGGCCTGTTGGGGGTGGAACCCAAACGAGAGAATAGGAGGTGATTAGACCCTGCCCTGGTCATCCATGGGTGTGGGGACAGGGGTTAGAGAAGAGGTGAAAGTGGGTCTTAGGTCCTGAGCACTGGGTCTTGATATGGCATGTTTATACTCAATTCAAGGTAGACAGTGAGAATGAGGATACATCAGTGGTGTGTGAGTATATGTTTAATAATCAACCCAGCAGGGGAAAAAAAATAAAGCCTTAATTTGTAGTGTCTGCCCACTTCCTTGGTGTAAAGACTCCCACTATAGCTGATTTCAGGCTACCAACAGGAGATGGATGAACGTGGAGTTGGAAGGAGATGGACAGCCCTCTCACCATCACATAGGATTTTCACCATACAGATCCAATGGGCATACCTAACTTCAAAGCATAAATAGTAAAATGCAGTGTATTAACTAGGAAGTAATGAGTTTTGAGTACTTATTACCTTTGTTCCTAAACTAATTTATTTAATTGTAAGTTTATATAATTTTATTTTTAGTAACGGCTCTGTTTAATACCAGCTCACAAAATTCCAGTACACTCAACAATTGGCACTCATGAGCTGCTGTGGGCCAGCTCTGGCATACAGATACAATTGTATCTGGCATACCGATACAATGCTAGAAACTGTGAAAGAGACAGAAGATGGGAAAAAGACATGAGAAACAGAGTCATTAAGGTCTGTAGAGCCAGTCCCATTTCATTTCTTGAAAACAAGCCTCACATACAAAGGACAAAAGAGTCACCACCTGGTTTGTTTAACAGAGGAGGGTGGGTTCACACCAGGACTGGCCCACATGCTTACAGAAGAGTGGGACTTCCTTTAAGGTATTCAGATGGAATCACAATTGCCAACATCTGACCATTTCTGATGGAGAGCAAGCGTCATTTTGTAGGTTTCAACCTCAGCAAACAGAGGGGAGGGCATGGCGAGCTCACGTTTTATAGACGACCGGTTTGTGATGCTGAAGCCGGAGACTTTTCTCTTGTGGAACCACGGGAGGGCCAAGGCCATTTTCACTCCCTCTTGCATTTTGATCCGGGACACAGTGCCGTTGCTGCAGAAGGTTCCGATCCTGACCATCTTGGTGTCAATGCGGCTGCTGATGCTGTGAGTGACTCCGTCCGGGCAGCTCTCCCCCCGCCCGATCTGCCTCAGGCGAGGGAGGGAGAACTGCAGTTCTAGACCGATGTTCTTGTTAGCTTTGACATCCCAGATGAAGGTTCTGTTGAGGGTGGGCAACACTGACATTGAGGGCTGAAGATGAACCTCTCCAAAAGGACATGGACCTGACATGCAGTCTGAAACACAGTCACAAAACAATCTGGTCACAAACGCTACTGGGCCACTCACTGCCCCTCCTCAGCCCCTATAGTGAACTCTTTGGAGGGGGGGTTTTCTGGGGCGCCCACCCATCTCCGGGCTACATGAAAGTTGGCTGCCAACGGCTCACGGATGCATCCCTCTCTGGGGAAGTGCCTTGGCTGGAGGGAGCTGCCTTGGGGCAGAAAAGCCTGAGAGGTTTCCCTGCCCCTGATTCCCATCCCAGCAGGGGGTGTCAACCCACAGCCAATCACTGCCAACCCAGGAGTGAAAAGCCTGACATCCCTGATTCACATGACACAGCCTGGCAATTGTCACTCAAGCTCCAGATCAGCCTGCAGCTAAAACCACATCTTTGCTTGCTGTCCTCATTCCACCCTGCTTTCCTCACTTCTTCACAGGTTTCTCAGGGCACTCTCTTGATTCATGACTTAAAGACAAGAATTCCCATGTCAAGCTCTGCTTCTAGGGAACCAGACCCAAGTCACCTCCTAACTACAAGTTTCCCCTGCTTTTTTTTTTTTGCGGTGCGCGGGCCTCTCACTGTTGTGGCGTCTCCCGTTACGGAGCACAGGCTCCGGACGCGCAGGCTCAGCGGCCCAGCAGCTCCGCGTCATGTGGGATCCTCCCGGACCGGGGCACGAACCCGCGTCCCCTGCATCAGCCGGCGGACTCTCAACCACTGCGCCACCAGGGAAGCCCTCCCCTGCTTTTTGAACGTTCGCTTTATTCCACTTTGCTTTTACGAAAGACTTGCATTGGTACTTGTTTCCGCTAACCAAAATAAATCCAAAGAGAATTTTTGCATTTATGAAAAAGGAAAGCGCAAAGAGCATTCAGTGTTTGTTTTGGAGGGAGCCATTACAGAGGCAGTGGGTACCCCTAGAGTGGCACCGCCAAGCTCCTTCCCCGGGAATGACACAGCATCTCAGCATCACGCTGCTACAGCTCTGAACTCTGTCCGTGAGCATTTGTGCTTTATTTCAAATTACTTTACACATCCGTTAGCAAGATGTGTCCTACAAGTAATTGCTTCTTTGACTTAACGCCATTTTGGCTTGTGAAAAATGTCATAGGAACACTCTGCTTTTGGGATAGCGCGGGTCGGGGAGGGGGGACCCGCACTGTTTTCCAGATTAAGCTAGTCCAGTTGGTGGATCTCTGCCCAGGCCCTACTGAAAGCCAGAGGGAGGCCCTTTGCAGTGGAGCCTGTGCTTTGGCATACATATCCTACTTCCTCTATACCAAAAGAGTCATGATTTCTCAATTTTTAGGGTGCTGCGCCAAGCTCTACCTTTTAAAACTGGTTTTTCCATCAACACACTCATCAACAGACTGAGTACGCTCTGAATGTACAGCCCCTTAATGGCTGGAACCTGGAGGCAAGGTCATCTTCTTGCCTCCTGGCTTTAATGCTGGTGTTTCATTACCACTGCAGTTGAATTTTTTTTTTCCCAAAGGCTAACACTTAATGACATCCTTTGACGTACTTTGTTTCCTAAGCCTTTTTAAAACAAAGGGAGAGGGCTTCCCTGGTGGCGCAGTGGTTGAGAGTCCGCCTGCTGATGCAGGGGACACAGGTTCGTGCCCCGGTCCGGGAAGATCCCACATGCCGCGGAGCGGCTGGGCCCGTGAGCCATGGCCGCTGAGCCTGCGCTCTGGAGCCTGTGCTCCGCGACGGGAGAGGCCGCAACAGCAAGAGGCCCGCGTACCGGCAAAAAAAACAAAAACAAAAACAAAAAAAAAAACAAAGGGAGAAACATTGCTATCAGGGAGGCACTAAGAGAAAGCAGGCAGCCTAATAGTGAGGCTTTTGTTGTCTCCAGCAGGGAATCTGAAAGGTGCAATGGACTTTGGCCACTGTAATAATAATCTGCAAGGCTTTATTGCTGCTCCAGTGGAGTATTTGAAACTACTGCCAACTCGAAATAGAATTATGGGAGAATTTCAGAGCTGTCTAGGACCTCTGAGGTCATCACGTCAAAACCCTAATTTTTGCAAAGCAGCCCTGGAGTCTGGGTGAGTCGTGTGGCGCTCGCAGTGCACACACTCCTAGGACAAAAGCCCAGGCTGTGTTTGGTCGACTTCCGTTCTTGCCAATGCACTGCGTTGCTTAACCAATAAAACAAGGTTAGATAACAAGGTGACAAATGCAGCTAAAATTATATTTTGTGTGTAGGTAAGGATAGTACCTATTTTTTGGAGCTCGTGGAAACTTCATTGTTTCTATCAAGCCATCTCTTTCATAAGTTTTCAACTACACTTCCCATGTGCCCTACTGGGTTCTGTGTTCTTGTGGGATCACTTACCCCTACTAAGGCAGTGGTTCACAGCTCTGGTTCCACACTAGACTCACTTGGAGGACGTTTAAAAAATACACATGCCTGGGCCACCCAAGCGACTCTGATTTAATTCCGTACCAAGTACCGGGAGTCAAAAAGGCCCGTCTCTCAGCCATGGCTCTGCCACCAGCCATGAGACCCTGGCGGTGTCAGGTTGTGCAAGCACTTTTTAATTTGTTGCTAAGAGCTTTGTTTTCAGAATGGATACACAAGTAAGAGTAGTCAAAATGATGGGCATGCCTCCAAGTTTTCTGCTCCCCGTCCGGTGCAAAAATGTTAAATAACTAAAATGATTCCTACCCAGAGGACGGAGAAGTGTAATTTCTGAAGCGATTCACACCTCATTTTCCCCAGCACAGACTTCTACTTTCATTAGCTTTAACGAGGCCATTCAAGAAGGGATGACATTGTAAATCAGTTATACTCTAATATAAAATAAAATTTTAAAAAATAATAATTAAAAAAAAGAAGGGATGACTGCAGAGGAGCTAAACTTTGAAACTTTCAGAATGTTTATTCAGGAAAGGTTTTTAAAAACAAGAGGCAAGCAGAACACTGAACTTGATTCCAGTGTCTAGATTTATAATCTAAAATTTTTATTTTCAAAACATTTTCAAAAATTGTGAGCATGGGTTTTTATTATATGGTAAACTGTGTGTGGTCTGTGTGTGAGACTGGTCTTGTGAGATGTGTCTTGTGAGATAAGATTGTGGTACCCTTTTCCTTTTTTTAAAAAATAATGTTTATTTATTTATTTGGCTGCGCCGGGTCTTAGTTGCGGCACGTGGGATCTTTGTTGCGGCATGCGGGATCTTTTAGTTGCGGCATGCAAACTCTTAGTTGTGGCATGTGGGATCTAGTTCCCTGACCAGGGATCAAATCCGGGCACCCTGCATTGGGAGGGTTGAGTCTTAACCACTGGACCACCAGGGAAGTCCCATTACCCTTCTCCTTTTTCAAGAGGGCAGTCACTTTCTTGGCTTAATTGGTTGTAAAAGTAATGCATGCTTGTAAAAAAATGACACTACAGAAGGACAGAAAAAAGACAATGAATGTCACCTGTCCCCCTCCCCTACTCACTATAGAAATAATATAAGGCTAGCATTTTGGTGTTTAACCCCCCAGACTTTGGGCTCCATATGATTATGTGTATTCAATTAAGTGGGATTAAACTATACAAACTATTCTACTAAAAGCTGCATTGTTTTCAATGGAACAAAATGACCTGGGGCATCTTTCCATGTCAAATACATAGATTTACTTCATTCTTTTAATAGCAACACAGTATTCCTTTGAATTCTTAAGTATATCAATAGTCTTCTCAACTCTGTAAAAGCTTCATTGAGATTTTAATTGTAATTGACTTAAACTCATAAATTGATTTGGGGGAGAAATGACACTTAAAAAATACTGAGATTTTCATCAAGTAACATGGTCTATCTCTCCATTTATTTACATCTTCTCTTTGGTCTTTCAGTAAGATTGTACATTTTGCTTCATATATATTCTATGTATTTATTAAGATTAAATACTTAACTAGAACTTTTGAATAATGGTGACCAAAAGCATGCATGGTGAGAATCCTTATGTTGTTCCTTGATTTATTGGTAACGCTTCTATGTCTGGCTGTTAAATATATTTGCTATCAGTTTTTTTTTTCCTGGCCGCACCGCAAGGCATGCAGAACTTTCCCCACCACGGATCGAACCCATGCCCCCTGCAGTGGAAGCATAAAGTCTTTTTTTTAATTTTATTTTATTTATTTATTTTTGGCTGCACTGGGTCTTCGTTGTGTGCGGGCTTTCTCTGGTTGTGGCAAGCAGAGGCTACTCTTCGTCACGGTATGCAGGCTTCTCATTGCAGTGGCTTCTCTTGTTGCGGAGCATGGGCTCTAGGTGCACGGGCTTCAGTAGTTGTGGCACGTGGGCTCAGTAGTTGTGGCTCACGGGCTCTAGAGCGCAGGCTCAGTAGTTGTGGCACACGGGCTTAGTTGCTCTGTGGCATATGGGATCTTCCCAGACCAGGGCTCGATCCCGTGTCCCTGCATTGGCAGGCGGATTCTTAACCACTGTGCCACCAGGGAAGTCCCTGTTATCAGTTTTTGATAGATACAATTTATTGGATTAAGAAAACATCCCTCTATTTCTGGTTTACTAAGAGCGTTTTATTAAAAACATTTAAGACCATCTATTAAGATGATCAAATGCAGTTTCTTCCCTTTCACCTAATCACACAAAGCAGTACGTTAAACTTCCATCTTCCAATAAGCTCTCCTGCTCTTGTTGTGTTAGTCTTTTAATGCAATTTTTTGGGTTTCATGTATTTATATTTTACTTAGGATTTTTTTGGCATGTATGTATATTCATAAGAGATTGGTCTATGGTTTTCTTTTTTATGTGGTGGAAGATTTTGACATCAGGGTGGTAAGAGCCTTATAAAATGAACTGTGAACCTTTACCCCTTTCAGTGCTCTAGACTAGGGTTTGGCAAATGGCCAAATCAAGCCAAACACCTGTTCTTGTAAATAAATGTGGGATATTTATTGCCCATTTGTTAACCTATTGTCTATGGTTGATTTTGTGCTGTAATGGCAGAGCTGAGGAGTTGTGACAGAGACCATCTGGCACATAATGCCTAAGATATTTACTCTCTGGTCTTTTACAGAAAAGGTTTGTCAACCTACCTCTAGAATGGTTTAAATATCATAGAAATTATCTGCTACTTGGAGTTTTATAGGACTCTATAAAACTCTAACTAGCGGCCATGGCTCACGGGCCCAGCCGCTCCGCGGCATGTGGATCTTCCCAGACCAGGGCACGAACCTGTGTCCCCTGCATCGGCAGGTGGACTCTCAACCACTGCGCCACCAGGGAAGCCCTAAAACTGGTTTTAAGTACTTTAATTTCTCCTTTTATTTTTATGAATTCCTTCTTCTTAAGGTTTATTTTATCCTTTTTCTTCTCCCATGATCTATTGCCAATTCATTTATTTTCAGTTAAAGGTGAAGAAGTTTTCTGAGCATGGCTTTGATTAGATCAAAATAGTGTTCTCACTGTTATTGATATATCTATTAGTTCCTAGTTGGCATGCCACCTTAAAATGATTGGGAAAGTATACCTTTAATTCTTTCTGCCTGATTATTGTGTCTTATGTCAATCTTCTATCTCAAATTATGATTAATAATACCAGATATCTGTAGTTTGTTGAATTCTGGTGTGTCATGCACTCTCAATCCATAATTTTATTTCTTCCTCAAAACACCCCTATCGGTTGGTACAATGATTCTTATGTTACAGACCAGAAAAGTAAATCACAGAGCAGTGAAGTAACTCATATGAAGCCATGCAATCAGGCCACATGATCAGTAGCCCTGGCACTTGAAGTCAAACCCAGCTCCCTCAGCCTGCAAAGCTGCTGTTTTTTCCCATTGTGCCTTGTGGACCCATTTCCCCACTCTTATCTTCTCAACCTTCCAATTCTTCTGTCCTCCAACTCCCTTGACTTTTGCTCCTGCTCAGCCAGATGTTTTTAGCACATCAGACAGAGCATCACCTGAGAATCCGTAGCTCTGTTACAAAACAGTGTGGCATAGTGGTTACAGGCAAAGACTCTGGATCCAGAATACTTGGGCTCCCATCTTGCTGCTACACACCAGCTGTGCCATCTTAGGCAAGTTACTTTCTTTGAGAACTTCTCCTAGGGCTGCTCTGAGGATTAAAAAACTGAAACCATGTAAAGCACTTAGAACTGTGAATGGCCACATAAAAGCTAAAGAGAGTGCAGAGTTTCAGAACAGATCTCACCTCCCTAGCAGTAGAGGCTGGCTTAGCGTGTAAAAGAGAGGCAGGGAGGCCAAACAGTCCATGAGTGCATACTTACCAATATTCTTCTGGATCTCGACAACAAAGTGATTCTCTGGATCCCGGCAGCTAAAGGAAAAGACTGCTGTCTCTCCGGCTTTGATGGACAATGGGGTTACCTGTCTTTTAGAAATGATCTGACATAGGTTCGCTGGCAGAGTTGGGGCCCCAGGCTTTATGAGGACTGTAATGTTGCTTCCATGTGGCAGAGCAATCTCATAAGTTTCTGAAGGAAGGAAGAAAAATGGAGTGAACAGGATGATTTAGGGTTGCCAACCTGCTGCCGTCCCCTCAGTTGGTCCAGGAGGATGACCTCCTTGACCCCTTTGTTCCTTCCCCCAGGTCTGAGAAGTGGGATGATGCAAAATGAAAGTATTATCCTCACCTGTGGGCAAGAACCCAGCCACTGAGGGCTGGGCATTGACACGCATCTCTTATTTGGCTGATTACTTTTTCTAAAAATTAAAAACACTACACCACATCCTAGGTGTCTGGAGCAGTATGTTTTCAGATACCCATCTGTGCAATATTAAATAGAGAGAAACTGCCACATCTCTTCACAATATGACTGTAGGTGAAAGTCCACACACAGAAACCATCTTTCTGTAGAGAGACATGCTTATCTGTAAAGAGCTGCTGTCCCCTGCCCAGGCCACTTCATATGCCCTGTTCACACATACATGCAGTAGTGGAGGCCGGGAAAACTTGCAGAAATTAGATACAAACATATTGTGTCAATGAACGTGGAAAGTTAAAGCCAAACAATGCTAATACCTCAGACTGGGGCTCAGCAAAATTATTTGAACAAACATTATCAAGCAAGAGAGATGGAGGTTGGTTACTAAACAGAGGGGTGGGTGCACACCAGTCGGGATGGGGCCCTGATTCACAAACAAGCCCAATCTCCTTCCCATCCCTTTTGCTTTATGGATTTTTAGGTCCTCTCAGACCAAAAGGAAGAGCTACTTTTCCTCTAAGTAGCCACTGTCCCTTCCCTGACTTGGGTTCTGATTGTGGTCTCTGGGTGGCTGATGGGCTGGGAGCAGAGGATGGGAGGCCAGTTGTCTGGCGGAGGGAATCATGGGGCTCACAGAGAGGGGCTGGCGTCGGTGCCTCTGTTCCACCGTGTTCTGCACCAACAGCTGGTCAGCACCTGTTATGGCGCCTTGTACAGGGAGGTGCTTGGTAATTGTTTAGCCCGTAAATAGCAATTTAACCAAAAGCTTTACTTTTTCCCTTCCTTTAAAAATTTTTTAGAATTAAGTTTGATATAATTTACACACATTATAAAAGGTCCTACTTAAGAGTTTTGACAAATGTGTGTGCACATGTACACCACCACAATCAAGATATAAAGATATCCATTACCTCCAAAAGTTCCCTCAGCGCCCTTTGCAGTCGAGCTCCACTCCTGGCCCCAGAAAACTATAAATTAGCTTTGTCTGACTTAGACCTTCCTGCAAAATGGTGTGCTTACTTACGCCCTCTCGTACCTGGCTGCTTCTGCTCAGCGTGTTTGAGAGTCAACTGCATGGATCAGCAGTTTGCTCCCTTTTATTGCTGAGTAGTATTCCATTGTCTGGAAAGACTGCAATTTATTTATCCAGGCACCTGTTCAGTGACATTTGAGTTCTTTCCAGTTTTTGCCCAACCTCGTGCTTTCATTTTACCAGAACTACTAGCCTGCTCGAGAGCTGTACTCACTTCTCCTCCCACTTAGTGCATGGGCGTGCCTGTGTTCCCACAGCCTAGCTGCTGTGTGCGATCAAATGTTTGGATTTTTGTCAACCTCCTCTTGTACCCCTCTCCCCCACCATTCACTCTGCACCAGAGCGGCCAGCCAGCAGCTCTTTATATAGGGTGGAAATTTATCTCTCAACCTGTGATAATGAAATGCAAAAATTTCCTCCGGGTCATGAGGGAAGAACTTTACCCTCTTTGGGCCTCTGTTCCCTCATTTGTAAAATGAGGGGATTGGGCTAGAAAAGCTCTACCTTCCCTGCCAGCTCATCTATCATCAGTATCCGAGGAAATAAGAAGCGATTTTGCAAATGTAAGCATTCTCAACTACGGCCCAGCAGTGACACATCTCTCAGAGCACAGGGGCACCAGCACAGCTGGCTTCGTGACTTTGTTTTCAAGAGGGCTCAGGTTTGCATTTTTGGAGCAAGACTTCTTATCTCTCTAACCTCAGCTTGTACCCCTCTCCACCTTGGTCACTGTGCTCGGGCCATCTTTGCCTTCTTTCTTGAACATACCAACCTCAGGGCCTTTGCATGTACTGGTCCTGATTTCTAAAATGCTCTTTCTCTAGCAATAGCTGGCTCCTTTTTGTTATTTGGGTCTCAGCTCAAAGATCACCTCCTCAGAGCAGTCTTCCCCGACCAGCTACCCAAAATGCTCACCCCACCCCTACCCCAGCCATCCTGTACCTGCTTTCCCTTCATCCCTGCTCTCTTCTCTGAGAGGACCCGTGTTATTTGTTCCCACCTCCCAGTATCAGAATGCGAGTTGCTGCCTACAGGAAGGCAGCAGGAATTTGCCTGTCTTTTTCAGTGGTAGTCTCAGGACCCCAACAGTGCCTGGTGCCCACATGGAAGCAGAACTGATGACCCTCCCAACAGCACCATACAAAATCTCCACATTCTTGTCTTTGCCGCATTTAGTTTCTCATAGACTTACTACCATTCCTGTGTTTCAGTTTGGGCTATAAACCTTGGTGGGAACCAGGGACTCTGAACTTTTTAATTAATAGCCTCAGAGAAAGAAAACATCCTCTGAGGCAGAAGTTTCTTTACTTGAATGCTTCATCTTCAAGCAGCATGGTCACTAAGAATCTTCTGAGAAAGATCGGAAGGCCCAGGGGTTCTTTTAAGATACCAGATTAAAAATGAGTCCAGATGCATGTTCAGAAACCCAGTTGTCAGATGTATATCTGAGCTGAGTATGTCAACCCTTGCGTTCTCTTTCTGTAATCATAAAAAAGGTCTTACCATGTTATCTGTAAAAAATTATTGGGGTACTGGGTCTCTGAAGCCTCGGCACGCTCTCCCGTGGCCTCCAACCCTGGGTCTCCAGGGGGGCTAATTCACTGTCAAGTGAAGCTGTAATCCATCTCGGGGTTGCAGCCTGGCTGGCTAGGTTACCAATTTCTTTGTCATTTCTCCTCTTTGGCAAAAATATTTTAAAGTTCCTGATTCTACAATTATGATTACTGTTACTTTATTTTTGGCTGCACCTCATGGCTTGCAGGATCTTCGTTCCCTGACCAGGGATTGAACCCGGGCCCCCTGCAGTGGAAGCGCAGGGTCCTAACCACTGGACCACCAGGGAAGTCCGGATTACTGTTATTTTTCTTTTAACATCTTTTTTGGAGTATAATTGCTTTACAATGGTATGTTAGTTTCTGCTTTATAACAAAATGAATCAGTTATACATATACATATGTTCCCATATCTCTTCCCTCTTGCGTCTCCCTCCCTCCCACCCTCCTTATCCTACCCCTCTAGGTGGTCACAAACCAACGAGCTGATCTCCCTGTGCTATGCGGCTGCTTCCCACTAGCTATCTATTTTACGTTTGGTAGTGTATATATTACTGTTATTTTAATTGAGCGTTAGACCCTAAACAGATCAGCGGTTCCCTAAGGATGGAGGTGGGAGGAGGGGATGGAATACAAAGGGGCAGAGGAGACTTTGTAGGATGAGAAAACCATTCTGTATCTTGACCATGGTGGTGATTATAGGTTGTACACAAATGCCACAATTCAGCAAAACTGTGCACTTAAAATTGGTGAAGTTTATTATGTTTAAGTTACACCTTAATAAATAAAAAAGAAGGGAAAAAAACTTGTGCTGGAAAGATTGTATTTCTACACAACGTGGCACTTAATAAATGAAAAAGGAATAATCATGACCACAGTTAAAATATGGTTTAATAATATTTTGAGGTGGGCCTAGTTTCTCCCAAGGTATGTGTAATAATTTCAAATAGCTGTAAATTAGATTTTGAGAAGAAAAAGTTGATCTTACTAAAATTTCTCCGTTCAGTTCTTCTCTCCTGTTTTCAGCCAGGTCAGTATCCCAAATAATTCTGCATATATGACAATCTATTCCATTATCAATGACAGCCAAAGAAAAATGTACAATCTTTTTTAGAAATTCATTTTTTTTCTTTTAGAATCTGAAATCTTCTATTCATTCAAACATTTTCCGGGTTCATATTATGTTCCAGGCATCATCCAGGGTGCAAAAGATTTAATGTCAAAAAAAGCCCTGGAGTTCCTGCCCCCTGGGAGTTAGTAGTCCAGACTAGGGGTTTCTAAGTGGTCTGTGGAGGGCTTTAAAAATGATGAAGTTCTAAGTTACAGTAGGCCCAACATGGGACCTGGGAATCTGTATCGGAACCACTTTTTTTTTCCCCTTTATGGTGGTAGGTAGGGATTTCTTTTGTTTATTTTTTTCCAGATGGAAAACCAAACCAATCGTCCCAACTGTAATGATTGAATATGCCAATTCTTCCTTCATGAATTGTTAATGCTACTTCTGTTGTTTATATTTTTTATTTGGGGTCTAAATAACCCAGATTTTCATCCAAACTCCTTTTAGAAACAAAGCAGATGAAGCCTTGTAAGGGTTAAATGACTCACGTGGGGGTGGACTTTTAACATTTTACTATGTTTCTTTGCTCTGACTTTGAGATGACCAACCCAGTATGTTCTACGATCAGGCCACAGTTCATATCTCTCCTTCGGTGCCTCATACCAGAGAATGCCCACCTGGCTCAGAGCCCAGGGAACACTAAAGGGCTTATCCATCTTTGCAGCAGGAGACCATTTATATTACATGCTGTTTCCTAGGGTCACAGCCAAGGCTACATCACACATTGGACTTTCATTTTCAACTATCCCTCCTCATCCTCAATGATAAATATACCAGCTGGAGGGGGAGAGCCAGAATGAGAAGATAATGATTCAACCACGTATACACTTGAAATCTGGACCCTCCTTACCGAGCCCCCACTAGAGGCACTTATTCTACTGTAATAAAAGTAGCAGAGAAACCCCCCACTGCTTGAGTAAAATCACTTATAACTTATTTATCACAAATGCTTAGAGTTTGAGAACGACATCTTGGTTGCACATTTTTCCCCTCTTCCCCACTCACCACCATTAATCATCCCTTGAAACTGAAAATTCCAAACCCGTAGAATAAATCTCAGCCTCCTGCCACCCCACCCCTATCTCCCAGTCGGGCTGGCACATCTGAGTGCTTGATAAATGTACTGTAATTTAAAGAAAATGGATGGGCGTTTTCTTCTTCAGTATCTCTTTCTTTTGCTTCCCTAGGAGCTTGGTATTTCATTGGTCCGGTGTTTTGGAAGACCTATTACCCAAGTTCCCAGAAACCCAAAGCTCCAGATTCTGGCGTGATTTTGAGATCTCACAGGCTGAAAGAAATCCAAGGTGACCCTCACATTAGCAGCGCATGGGCTGTCGGGCTGGAGAGCTTGCAGGCACCACACGTGGGCACATGAGTCACAGCTCTCATCTTCAGCTCTCCTGCCTTCCGACCTCTCTTTATTAGGATGCCTCGGTTAGTTTCTGCTGGTGTTTCTGCCTCACCAGCGGCTTCTCGGGCGGGAATTTCCAATTGTTTTAATCACCATTCATTATTCGCATATCACAGGATATTGTACAAATGCCCTGTTATTCCTTTTCCCCGCCCTCCTATGTCTTTGTAAGGGAAGTAAATGCAAGGAAGGGGATTCACCAGGAAGTTATCTGTTCCCAGATGTGTCCAATACAGGTTAAAAGACTGACAAATGTAATTTACAGTTTCTTAGACGGGTCAGAACCTGCTGCCTCAAAGCTGGGTGTGGTTTCCTGGGACACTCTGCCCTCATCCACTCTCTCTGCCCAACGAAGATGAGCAGAATAGCTCCCAGCCAGGGACTGGACACAGCCTGGGCACCAGGAAATACATATGAAGACCCATGGGACGAACTCCCAGGATGTCGAGGACTCAGACTCAGGAACAAAGCAGTACGATTGTGAATCAGCATGGCCGATCAGTCACAGTCTGCGCGGGAATCAGATTCCAAAGCAAGCCCATAAGGAGATAATCACTTTCAGGGAAATAGCCCTGTCCTCTCTCAGGAAGACGTCACACTGCAGACCCACATCGCTCTCTCAAGGAGTCCATGGGGCTGTGGCTGGTGTCTGCTCCCCCACGGAGCAGATCCCTGCTTCTCAGACTGAGCACCAGATAAAGCACTGATTTGATTTTAGGGACCAGGTTTGCAAAATCCAATTTGTTAAATTGTGGATGCGCATATCATGAGAGCTGGAGGAAGGGACACCAGCAGAAGGGCCGGCGATTCACCCTTCCACCCTGCATCCACCCCGTGGGGACGCTCACACCATTTGCATGATTTCTCCCGCCTACTCCCTGCAGGAGGCAATTGCTGAATTCACAGAAGTTGAATGTACGTTTGCCTGTCTGTCTACTCCATCAGACCCCATCAGACCCCATCAGTTAGTCAGCAATTTGAGGGCACCAAGAAAGGTCAAGGTACTCTGAAGATGCTGAAGTTAGCCATTAACTGTCTGGGGGTGGTCAAGGAAGATTTCACGGAGGAAACTTAAGATGGGTCTAGAAGAATGAATAAGGAGTTTGCCTATAGAGAAACAGGTGTCGGAAGGATAGGTAGAGAGAACGGCAGCGGCAAAGTCACAGGTGTGAAGACGACAGCTTCCTTATAGCCACTCCAGGGAGTTTGGTTTGGCCAGAGGGCAAGGAAATGTGGGTAGAGGAGGCTGGAGACAGGGGAAGGGGCCAGGCCAGGAAGAGGCTTTGTTGCTGCCATGGAGTTTGGGCTTCACCCAGTGGGACCAGCATATCTTAGCAGCTTTGTGTAGTGGTGAAGAGCTTATAGTCTAGAATCTGACTGCCTGGGATCAATTCCCGGCTTGGTACCACTTATCAGCTGTGTCCTGTTGGGCATATTCCTTAGCTTCTCTGTGCCTTACTTTCCTTACCTGCAAACGGGGGTAATAATGGAATTCTCGTAAGGACTAAGTGAGTTAGTACCTATGAAGTGCTTAGAACGCTGCCAGGTAGTCAATCGATGTTAGCTGTTATTGTTGATATTAGTAATGATAGAGAGCACATTACAACTACTGCTACTGGGGCAGTACTGCTGGGGCGCTGTTGAAGGGTGTTAAGTAGGGAAACAACTGTAGCAGCAACTAGGCTCTCAATCTAAAGCCCAGAGTCCTGGCTGGCTGGGCTGGACTCAGGGCGAGGCAGGTAAGGTGCCTAGGGGCAAACTTCATCACACTCAGGATTATGCAAGTGTGAGTGCTTCCTTAAATTTTCCACACCTCCCCTGCCCTGGCCTGGCCCTGCCCACCGACTATTAAGGTCCTTCTACATGTGCTTACTCATGTGACTCCAGCATGCCTTTGAGGCTCAGAGAAGTGACCTCAAGTCCCTGTTTTGCTGAGCTCAGGAGGCAGCTGGGAGATTCTGGTTTGACCTCAGCACACTTGCCCTCCCCACTCCCCAGGGTACCACACTGAGCTGCCCTCCCGTAAGTTGCCAAAGCTGGTGGAATCAACCAGCAGAAGGGGAGGAAGTGCTGCCATTGTTATGAAGTACTTGGAGTTGTTGGCTGACACGGAGGGCCTGAGCATCAGCACCAACATAACCCATCTGAATGGGGCCTGCTGTGATGAGGGGGTGCCGGACTCTCACACTACCAAAGTCATAGTGTTATTAATCCAGTGGACCTGGGGCAGCAAGGCTGGCAGGCTGTGGAGGAATAAATGGTGTAGACACGCTAAATCTCTTTGATCAGGTCTGTTTACAGACCGGTAAACCGAGGGGAAGTCTCACCAATGGCAGGAAGACCAGCCTTCTGCCTGCCTGGAAATAGTTAATTTCCCACATTCACATCAAAAAGAACCACAAGGTAAGTTGCTGTTTCAGAAACCAATCTGCCTTTCTTGGATGAGAAGCCTTTGGAGTCTAGATACCAGGCCAGTCTTAATAATAACACTGAGTACTTAGTATGTGCAGGGTCCGTGCTTGCACTTGATAAGAATTTATAAATGCCCACAGCCACCCCACAGAGCAGGTTCTAATGTTAATCCACATTTTAAAGATGACGAAACCGAGGCTCAGAGAGGTCAAGTAACTTGCCCAGGCATGTATGATTAGTAAGAGGCAGGGCCAGATTTATGCCCGAGCAGTCTGACACTGGAGACCAGCACATGAAAAATGGCTCGTCAGCAGAGCCAGCCCTGCCCAGGGAAGTCCACACATGGCCAGGAGCCTTGTGATGAGACTGGCCTATTATAATCAACAGTCACTCGAAAAGGAATAAAACATTTCCCAGCTGCTGGCTCTCTAGGGAATCTCCAGGATATCAAAAGGGAAAGGTATTTGTTTAAAATGCACTTTGTTTAAATAGGTGCTTCGTTTAAAAATAATTTGAAAATGTGGTTTGAATTTAAACTGAAGATTTAAAGTTCCCCGGAATTCAAAATGTTTGGGGCCTGGTTCTTCTTTTGTGTGATTTTTTTGGCAGCATCTCTAGGCAAGGACCTGAGAAAGGGAACCTGGCGTGTCTGGCCGTCGATGGCTTTGTAGCTTTGTGAGCCTTGCCTGGGGACTGTGGGCATGGGAGGCAAGTAGCCAAGTTGGTGGCAGAAGGAAAGCAGCCATAATTCTGGAACAAAGCACTGGGTATAAAGGGCTAGTGCCAGGTCTTGGAAGGAAAGCATCCCCCAGAAGCCCCTGCCCGAGGGGCTCACTTCTCAAGGCCACTGTCAGTGAGATTCATGGGCGAAATCACACCTATGTTTAGGAGAGTTCCCCAAATCCCCATCTCCTGAATTTTCTTCCCCTTTACTTGGGCTGCAAGACTCCCAACCCAGACCTCTGGTTGGCTTGGCAGGAAATACCTCCTCCTGGAAAGAGACTCCCACCTGTCCTTCCAGGTATCTGAGCTGTAAAGCTGCTCGTTCATTGGTTTGGAGATCAGGCAGGACCTGATTGAGAAGGCACACCAATGCTCCCCCATAACCCTGTCCCCCTCCCCACTCCACCCACCTTACTCCCCTGGCTGGCTTGGGAAAAGCAGCCTCTTGCGGTAGCAGGGCAAATCTTTTTTCATTCTCTTTCTCGGAAGTAAAGGGAAGTGGGCTGATGGCTACCCACACAGCATCCCCACAGAGAAGCTGAGTGTGGGGGCTAGGCCAAGCTGGGGGAATTCTTCAGGCTATTGCTGGAAGTATGGAGGAACAGGAGGTGACAGGACGGGGGATCATCCCATGCCCCGGCCCCAAATAGCATGTGCACCTCCCAAGTGAAGAACTAGCCTGCCATTCCAACACGAGAGCTTCATAGGCTCTTTAAAGGACAGGGCCACGTTTTAAGCCCATACACTAAAAACACTGCAACAGTCAGTTAACACACCAGAAAGGATTGAACATCGACTACAGTTATAAATAAAGTGCCTGGGGGTGACCAAGTGCAACATTGCATCAGGGTGAACTGGGACCCAGGCCTGCACTGGCGGGGCAGGGGTCAGGGCAGGGAAGAAGGCGCAGGAGGAGGACCAGGGCACGCACAACGGAAGCGGAAGGCCCGAAGACAACTTGGTGCTGCGATTGCAATGAAGGCTGACTTGGGCCACGTGACTCAAGGTAACGGTGAGCTGCTCTCCAGGCCGGGTGCCAGCATACAGAGATGCACCAGGCTGGGCCCAGCTTCGGGGAGTCACATCCACGGACTTCAGAACTCAAAGGACATCATGTTCTCACCCCCTCAGTGAGAGACGCATGGTTCCCTTTAAAATAGTTTACTATTTCTATAGCTCTGAGAACAATCATAGAGGACAATAAAGTTCAAAGAGCAATTTTAAATAAAAGGAACCATGGGCATTCTTAGTCAATCTGACTTGTTGGAATAGTTTATCAAAACAGGGACCGTTGTGTCCATCCATTCACTCCCTACTCTTAATTCCCAAACTCCCTAGGAAAGAAATTTATATGCAATGATGCAAGTTAATTTTCTAAAGTAACTGAATGATTCTCCAAAGTGGACACTAGCGATCAACTGTCTGCAGGGCTTGTGCTTTGAATTACTTTTTAAAGTGGTGATGGGTTTGCAGGGAGCCATCCAAACCTTCTGTTGTATCTTTCCCTTTTATGATCAAAGACACATGCCATATTGGAGACGTATGTTAGAGATGCATTACGAGGTCATGAGCCCTGTCTGGGCCACAATCTGGAGCAAATGAACACATCTATGTATAAACCCCTCTGGGACTGTGGCCATTTTAAGGCTTCTTGCCGCGATAAGACCCGGACTTTAACATTTCACTCCACGTGGAATGGAATTGTACTGGGTGGAGGGATGATTTCAAAGAGGCTCACAGAAGTAGACAAATCTGCATAATAAGAGACTTTGCACGTGGGAATTGCAGAATTAAACAACAAATATAACTGAGTTTATGACCACTGCAAATAAGTCAGGATGATATGCTAAATTGCCACAGGGCCAGTGTAAATCACATTAACATTTTATGAAATGTTAAAAAGATTCATTTTGCCAGACCTTGAAGTGTGAGTCATGACGAACTTGAAAGTCACTGAGGATCACAAGGACAGATGGGGAAGAACCAAAGGAGCAGAGTTAAAAAACCCATCTGTATGTGTGCTCAGGGACACGAACAGAATGAGGGCCCTTTCCCTTCTCCGTCTGCCAGAAGTTCAGAAGTTACTGAAATTCCCATTTTTTTAGTGTTCCCTGAGTCCTTTGCCAATGGTCTCACCTTGCCATCAGAGATTAGCTGTTCAAGTTCCTCTGATAAAAAGCTAGCAGGGAGATGGTTAAATAAGAATCTACACTCATCAGGCCTAACTGCTGCTGCTTCTTTTTTTTTTAAATAGATTTATTTAATTTATTTATTTATTTTTGGCTGCGTTGGGTCTTCCGTTGCTGTGCGTGGACTTTCTCTAGTTACACGAGCAGGGGCTGCTCTTTGTTGTGGTGCGGAGGGCTTCTCATTGCGGTGGCTTCTTTTGTTGCGGAGCACAAGCTCTAGGCGCACAGGCTTCAGTAGTTGTGGCACATGGGCTTCAGTAGTTGTGGCACACAGGCTTAGTTGCTCCGCAGCATGTGGGATCCTCCCGGACCAGGGCTCGAACCCATGTCCCCTGCATTGGCAGGCGGATTCTTAACCACTGCGCCACCAGGGAAGCCCTAGGTCTAACTGCTTCTTAACTGCAGAGACCCAATCTCCTGATCACTTAGGGGGACAGGACTGGGGAGTGTGGGCCAGCCCTACCCCAGGGGCCAGGGCTGCAGCCAACTGGGAATACATCCTTCTGTTTAAACCTCTTGTTTTAGGGAGTAGGGGTTAGTACCTTTTGTTGTTGTTATCTCCAGCAATCTTTTAATATTTTTATTTAAATTTTTTTCTTCCAGTTTTATTGAGATATAATTGACATACAGCATTGTAAGTTTAAGGTGTACAATGTAATGATTTGACTTACATGCGTCATGAAATGATCACCATGATAAGTCTAGTTACCATTGTTTCCAGCAACCTTAAAGACAGGGGTGGGGGTGGGGGTGATCCATCCTCATAGCCTGACTTGGAGAGTAAGTCTTTGAATGAAGCTCTCTCAAACGACCATGGGCCAGTCAGTACAGTGATTCCTCCAGCAAACCACGTAACCCCATGGTAAAACAGGTCAGCAAAGGAAGCCTGCACACTCTAGGAGATATTTGGGGCCAGAAAGACACATGCTTTCTGCATCCAGAGGGGTCAGGACAGCCCCCAGGAGGTGTCATGTCAATGAGGAGGGCCATTATGGAAGGTACTATGTCAACAAGGACAGTCGTTATGGAAGGTGTATGTCCACGAGGATTGCTGTTACAGAAGGTATTAACATGGGAGGCGTTAAATCAGTAAGAATGGACATTATAGGTGTTCAGCCATCACGGACGAAATTATATCAACAAGGATGATCATTATGGAGGGTGTTACATCAACTAAGATGGCCGCTATTGGCACCTGGACAGTTCCAGTGGTGGCACTAGCTAATGATCTTAAGATAATTATGCCATAAATTCAGGGAGGTGAAAAACTGAGTTGAGGGACCAAGAATGCTGAGCTAGGGGTTTTGAGGAGGCACATTGTGTCTGTAGGTGGAAGAAAAAGTAGATGGTTATTCCTGAAAGGGAGAGAGGCTGTGGTTCAGAGCAATTTCCCTTTCATGACCCGTATTCCTTCCTCACAGCAGGAGTTGGTCCTGCTGCTAAGTGCTATTGCCAAGGAAGGAAGAGGAGGATGGGAACAAAACTCAGTTAGAAAATCCCAGAGTAATGAGGCATTTAATCATCATTCAAACTACATTCTGCTTCGCGCCTATAGCTGGTCTCCAGTCATGAATCATAAATTGAAGGATTACTCTTCATTACATTTTTCCAGATAGAGGATCACTTTGCAAGCTGTCTTTTCAGAGATGGTGGGAGAACACTTTTATTTTATTTATTTGTTTTTTTTACTGGGGTATAGTTGTTTCACAGTGTTGTGTTAGATTCTACTGTACAGCAAAGTGGAGTTCCCCGTGCTATACAGCAGGTTATTATTAGTTATCTATTTTATACATATTAGTGTATATATGTCAATCCCAATCCCCCAATTCATCCCAGCCCTTGGTGTCCGTACATTTGTTCTCTACATCTGTGTCTCTATTTCTGCATTGCAAACCAGTTCATTTCTATCATTTTTCTAGATTCTACATACATGCGTTAATATACAATATTTGCTTTTCTCTTTCTGGATTACTTCACTCTGTATGACAGTCTCTAGGTCCATCCACATCTCTACAAATGACCCAACACTTTTAAAATATCAAAACAACACCATGGGATTACTGGTGATAAATGACAGAGCCGTACTTCTGTTCCAGGGCCTATTTTAGGGTTTTGCTATGATGTTCCACAGACCTCAGACACCAGAACACCTGTCCTCCTCCTTCTCTTTTCCTGCCTGTGGAAGGTATTCTCCATCCTCAACCTTTATTGCAGTTCTCATACATACATCTTTTGCTGTACTTACCACACTGCATATTGTCTCAAACTCAAATGCTTTCAGGGCCTAGGCAGGTAATATAAATGAGAAAAGCCAACATAGTGAGGAGGGTCTTTATTGAATCAGAGGATACATGCTCTACTAAATATATTGTAATTCAGCTTTTTTCAAAACACATCAAACAGAACTGGGCCAAGGTCCTCAGGCCACCCATTTGTAGCTCCTGGTTTACATGTTTGAATCCCTTCTGGGTGGTGAGCCCCCAGAGAGCAAGGGACTAGGGTTTTCTACCTCTCAATGTCCAGCATCCAGCACAAGGGGCCTCCAACATCTGGGGAATGAATGGAATCTGTTACCAAATAACCCAAGACTAGGCTAGATCTTTTCAAGATAGTCTAGGCAAAAATCAGATTCTCTAGGCCTGCTCAGTGCTAGGCCCTAACAGTGGATAGGGGGGTGGGAAATGCAGCAAATTGTTTTTCAAGAAAAGCTGCTCCAGGTGGAGAAGGCAGTTTTGGTCATTAGTTCCTTGATTCCCAGTGACTTAATACTTCTACTCCATCCCTTCTATACACCAAATTCTTGCAGGAAGCATCTGTAGACTTTTTTGAAGACAGAATCATTGCTATACCCATAGCTGGCTTTAAATTTTGTTTTTTAATTTAAAACTATTTTTAAGACAAAACTGTGGTGATAGAAGGCAATTCAATGGTTTCCAGGGGCCAAAGGGCAGGGCCTCTGCCTGCAAAGGGGTCTAGAGGAACTTTGCAGGGTGATTGAAACGTTGTACCACCTGACAGCACTCATCAAACAGTACAGTTGAGTGGTGAATTTTATGGTATGTACATTATATTTCAATAAAGTTGAAAAATATATTTTACTTTTAGATAAAAAATACATGAAGCACAAAGTAAAATATGCAAGCATATCTCTATAAGGCACCCCTATGTTATTTCATTTCACTTTGCCAAAGGGTGGCATACCATCCTCACTGTTCTGAATCTTGTGTTTTCCCCTCAAGAATATATCTGGGGGGGTTATGCCATGTCTGTACACCGAGAGCCACCCCATTCTTTTAAATGGCTGTGTAGCATTCCACTGTTTGGATGTACCATCATTAATTTAACCAGTCTTCTAATCATGGACATTTGGCTTGTTTCCAGTCTCCAGTTACCAGGGGAAGGAGAAGAAGATGCTTATCTGGAGTTTCAAGGTGCCAGTGGGACATACCTTCCTTGGTGTCCCACGGTTCCTGGCTGGAACTGGAATTGTATTCCCACAGAAGCAGAGACCAGGGAGGCTGGAAGATGTTATTTCAAGGGTTTGGCTGCATTGTGTTGGGATGGGCTTCTGCAAAATGACCCAAGCACTGTCTACAATTTGAAAAAAACGTCTTCTTTGTTGTGATAAGTTGAGAACTTGCTCCTGACAGCCCAGGGCTGAAGTGCCTGATAAGGCTGTCAGCAACTTCAGGGCAGTTGGGCAATCCTCCACCTCTCAGCAGGGATGAAAGCAGGGGCCCTGCCAGACTCCACAGAATATCCAGCTCTGGTTTCATGGCCTGGCACACTCCAGCCCAGTGTCGGTTTATGACACTTGCTCACAAGGACAGCTGTAATCTTTGGAAGCCCACTAGGAAGTTCTTTTCACTTCTCATGTGTAATTGGGCCTGATGTTTAAGTTACATAAAACCGGTCTGGTCAGTTCCTTGGCTAAAAGGAAATGTGTGTGTTTGTGCGTGTGCGTGCATGCATGCACGCACGCACTGGCGTGCGCTGGTGCTTACCTGCAAACAATTTTTAAAAACATGTTCTAGTGTCATTGAGAACAATTTCTTGCAGTTTTTAATCCAGCAGCTTCTATTCTAGGAGCTTCCCTTTCCTCATAAGGGCCCAAAGCTGACCGCACTGGGATAGGGGCTGAAGCATAGTATGTAGTAGCAGAGGCTGAAACAACCAAAATGTCTCCCAAAAGCAACCTGGTTACACAGACAACGGCCTGGGCAGTTTGGTCCATGTTGTCTGCTGCTGAAAATTTCAATGTTCTTCTTGGGCTCAACTCAAATGATCAAAGTAATAACAATTATTAAGTGAGGAATCTGTTCGAGGCTGGACACTGTGCTGAGTGATTTACAGACGTTATTTTCATTGGGTCTATGCCTCGAAGATACTCCAGGGCCCCACTCCAGTGAGACTTGTCAGCAGGGCGGTTGGTGGTAAAGACAGCCCATCACCACAGGCTAAGTCCTCCCGAGACAGTGTCCCCGGCTGCCTGGGGCCTCCAGCATAGCGTAGACTTCTAGCAGGAGGAGCAGCATTTGATAACTTCACCCTCTGTGCTGCTGGCTCTTGGACTCTCCTCCGTGGCCGGTGTGCCACTGTGCACCAGAGTTAGGCGTCTGTCTGCCCTTCACACTCGGGGGCTTCATCTCACCATCTCTGCATCCTCCATGATGTCCTGGGACCTCTCACCAAATGTTCGTGAGTTGTTCTCAGGTTAAAAAATGTTTCAGCCAAACATCCTTGTTTGAAATAGCTTGATGTCCCCACCACCAGCCCAATGATGGAAGATAAAGCATCTGCTTGAAGGAATCTGGCACGTGCCTGGACATACACCATCCTAGCCCAGCTCTCAGCTGGACCACAAATTGCCAAGTGTTGAGAAGTCTCCTCATGGCTCCAAGCATTGTGTGACATTACTTGGAGATGGCCAAGTGGGCAGACCCCAAAACAAAAACAACAGCCTGACTTGAACTCTGTGTAATTTTTGGATGCAGAAAGTTGATGAACTCAATTCTGGAGACTGTCTTTTATTGTCCCAGCCAAAGACAGCACGTAGGCACCCATAAGTTTTTACAGAAGTGGCACATTTCCCCCAGAATGCTTTGGTTGTCTGCCATTGAGGGTAGGGAATATTTGCACTTCACTTAAAACAAAGAAAGTTATACCATTGGTGCTCATGGAACAGTTATAATTTGTTTTTTCAAAATATTTCCGAATTTATTATTTAAAGATGTTCACAGTCTAGGGTGAGGTGGTTAATGGCCTCATAGTATATTGTTGAGCTGCATTTCCATCTGGCAGAATGGACGGCCCGTCCAAGAGTACAGCCTCTCCCTGGCAAAGTCAGACTAACAAGGCTCTCAGGGGTGCCCTTGGCTTGGGCTGTACTCAGGAGAGAACTGAAAAGTGCAGATTATTTTTTAAGTACAGTAACTGAAGAAAGAACTTTACATTTTATAAAAGTTTGTGAAGTATATGTCTGTAAAACAAATTCTGATTTTCTACTGTATTCTATCACAAATCAGTATTACTGTTTAGAGAAATCCAAACCACACGAACCAAGCTGGGATCTTGTGAAGCAATGTGGTTCACATGGGAGAATGTGCAGGACAATACAAAGTCCTTGTCATGATCATCACGGCTACCAGCAAACCATCCTTCACGCAGGAGGGCTCTGCTGGCTACACTGTAGGCCAGATACTTCTGGTGTAACTTCTTCCTTCCAGTCTTTTTTCCTATGACTAGAGTCACACTGTACATACACACACTACTTTACACCTTGCTTCTTTCACTGTATCGCCATCATTTTCTAGTTTTTCCCTTGCAAGTATCCAGGAGTGGGGTTGCATTCCCGAAAACCCACCCACACCCCCATCCACTTCCTCCTGGAAGTGGACCAGCAGAGACTTATGAGCACGTTCTACAGAATGAAGATCCTGGGTCCTGAGGTGAGGAAGAGAACCCAGACCACCAAGGAGGTGTCTTCCACACCCTGAAGGGACACAGAAAGCTGTGGCTCCGTCTATCAATCCACATTTTCTTTTTTCTACTTTCTAGTTTTCCCAGTCCACACACGCAGTCACTGGGACTGTGCTTCCCTCCTCCTCCTCTTCTGTCTGATTTGCATCAGATTTGGAGCCAGAAGACCTGGGCTTTAGACCTTCTTGCCCTTGCCACCTTCTCACAGTGACCTGAAGAAGTCATCTAATGTCTACAAGCTCATACCCTCTCCTAGAAGGAACTGGCCTTGACCTGGATTATCCGTTTGTTTATTCCACAGATATTTATTAAGTGCCTGCTATGTGCCAAGCACCATTCCAGCCACTTTCCTAATTGGGATTGGATATGACCCTGCCTGAGCTCTTCCAATAGCTCGGGGGTCTCCAGAAGATCCACAAATCAGCTCATGTAAATCAGCTCATAAGACATTAGGGCTGGTGGTTCCTCTGCACGGTCCAAGCCCCTACATGAAAGTCTGGGAAACTGAGGCCTAAGGAGACAGGGCAACTTTTCCCAAGTCATAAGGCTAACTGTTGACAAGACTTGAAGTTAGAACCAGGTGTCCTGACCCTTAAGTCTGGCACTCATACCACTCTGCCCGCGACGATGACTTCTTCCTGGGTTCCCATCTATACTACATTTCAGTCTCCCTTTCAGGTGGATAGAGCCATGCCACTGAGTTTTAGTCAACAGAGTGGCAGCAGAATTGATACGAAACAAATTCCATTCCTGGACCATAAAACCCTCCATGTAAGACCCCTCCTGCTCTTTGATCTTCTATCAGTTTGATATGGATGAACACAGAAGCCACACTTCTTGAAGATGGTGGAGTCAGAAAGTGGAAGGAGCCTGGGTCCCCATATCGCTACTTGGAGGAGATCCCCTGTTTAGGACCTTCTGTGAGTAAGAAATAAACATCTATTGCATTTGAGCCATTAGACACATCTGGGTCTGTGTTACAGCAGCTCAAAGGGTGTTACACCTTAACTATTAGACTTATCAAGGTAAAAAGTCATAAAGAATTAATCAGTCCTCAATGCAAACATGAGGAGCTATCAGAGTGCAAGCCCGTCTTCAGCCTTCTCAATACACAGTGCTCACGGCATTCTGATCACGGAACTGAAAGTAAATATTTGAAAGGAAATTCAAAATATTTCCCTTGCCTAAAGTTCATGATTAGTTTCAACTGGAAAGAATAAAGAAAGGAGTAAATTGCAGCCTGGGGTGGTTAAGAACCTGTACTCTGAAACGAGACTGCCCAGATTTACAGAGGGCACTACCACCTATTAGCTGGGCTCTTGGGCAAGCTGCTTCCCCTATTACTCACTTTCTTCTATTTGACATTTTCTGTACAAACGCTTTGACCCAGTAACTCCTCATCCAGGAATTTCACTTACAGATAAACCTGTCCATATACCCAAAAAAGTCAGCTGTAAAGATGGTCAGTGAGGTTCTGTTCATAGCAACAGACGATTGGAAACAATCCACTAACAAGTGGCTGGTTAAATATAACATGATGCTCCCACGACAAGAAATATTATGCAGCTGTCAAAAAGCATGGCAGCTCCGTATGTTCTGGTATGGAGTTAGAACCAAGATGGATTGCTACATGAAAAAAATCAAGACGCATATGGGACACATCCTATACTATATACTATATTTGTGCTCCTTTTTGTGTAAAGAAGGGAGGTATGTATATTTGTAAACTTGTACATGCTCAGGAACAATGCACAAGAAACCACAGCTGCCTCTGGGAGGAGGCCTGGGGTCAGAGGTAGAAGGGGATATACTCCCCTCTCCCCGCCACAGATCATTTTGTACTATTTGAAATTTTGTTACCACGTACAGGTAATTCTTTTTCTAAGTACAGTTTTTATATTGTTTACATATTAAAAACATATACACATTACCATATGATCCAGCTATCCCACTTCTGGGTATTTACCCAAAGATACAAACACACTAATTCTAAAAGATACATGTACCCAGATATTCATAGCAGCATTATTTATAATAGTTAACATATGGAAACAACCTAAATGCCCACTGATGGAAGAATGGATAAAGACGATGTGATATATATGTATAGATAGATAGATAGATACACACACACAGACACAAACAATGAAATATTACTCAGCCAAAAAAAGATGAAATCTTGCCACTTGCGATAACATGGATGAACCTTGAGGGTATTATGCTATCAGATGGAGAAAGTCAAATACTGTATGATTTCACATATATGTGGAACATAAGAAACAAACAAACAAAAAACAAAATAAATGAACAAACCAAACAAAAAAAAACATGTAGATTCAAAGAACAGAGTAGTGGTTACCAGAGGGGAAGGGACGGGGTCGGGGGTTGGGGGGCGCAAATGTGGAAAATGGGATCAACTGCACGGTGACAGACGGAAAATAAATTTTTGGTGATGAGCACGCCGTAGGGTATACATAAGCTGAAATACAATGCTGTACACATGAAACTTATACAATGTTATACACCAATGTGACCTCAAAAAAAAACATTTTAAAAACAAAAAACACACATTCCTAGAACAAATATGAACACAGCCCTCAGTAAGTGTTGGCTGATTTTTCAAAAAATGAAAGAAAATGTCTGGAGTGCAGACACTGTCTCTAAGATGACCAGCAAATGCTGTCTTTAGGAGTCCCACTGTGCACAGGGGGCATGGCACACTGGTGACAGAAGCTGAGTTCCGAAGTCAGGCTACCTGGGCTACCATCTCAGCATCACTACATACTTGCTGGGTAGCCCTGGGCAAGTTACTTTACCTTTCTGTGCCCCTCTATTAAGGGCTTATAGGAGTACTTGCTTGAGGCTGGAGAGCTAAATGACTAGCAGGTCTACTCAAGAACGCCTCCTGGATTTACATTTTCACAAGAGGAAACAGCTGAGTTTTTATTACTCAAACATTGTGTCATCTATCACAGTTATTTTTGGCCAATGTCTATTTAGGAAATATGTATATTTACATCTCCAAACACAATACAACATTTGAAAAAAAATGTATGTTGCAAACAAAATAGGCAGAATACGAGGATCTGGTGGAGACGCCACGACTGCCAACAAAAGGGGTGCAGGAAGTTATTACACACAAAGCAACTGTCTGTGAAGAGCCACATACAGTAAATGGTCTGGCAATCCAGAAGGGATGTCATGAATTTTACGTTTAATAGAATTGGTTGTTAATTATATATGGGTATCTTCTGGTGTTTCATTATGCTTTTGGAAACTGTTGGGGGTTTGGGTTTTGTGCAGTAGGTTTTTATAGTTTGTCCCACATGAAATAATGAGATGTAGGTCATCAGTTAGTGTTTTCATGCAGTATGTCTGGTTTTTAGGGATGAATTACTGATGTTAAGTGGGAGATGCTTACACGTAAAATACTCAGAAGAGTGGCTGGCACAGAGCAGAAGCTCAATATGTGTTAGGTATTACAAGTAGTAGTTAGTAATTAATAAAAAAACAAAAACAAAGAAACAAAAATCTTGTGTACTGAATACAAACCCAAGGGTACAAAGAGGTGAGGGAGGGGACTTGGCTCTCCTTGCTGGTTTCTCTAAAATGTTGCCAGCTGCCCAGGAGAAGGTGATGGGCTAATTACAAGGTTGTAGGAAGTGGTTTGAAATAATTTGATTGTGGAATAATTTTTATAATTTAGAATGATAATTAAGGGGTGTGAACTTTTCTTAATCACCCAGGTGGAGAGCCTTAGCTATGGCTCCCCCATATCGCGCCCCCATTGTCCCACCCATCTTGACCTCAATCATGGATCCTTCTTACCAGCAAACTCCCCTTCTCCTCCATCCAAACCAAAGTCAGCACCACTGAGCAAAATCGAAGGTGAGGCTTGTGTTATAAGCCAAGGGACTCAGTTCTGGGTTTTTGTTTTTAGCAAAAAAAAAAGTGCTGCTGGACTATTAGTACCACCTAGCTGGGGCACTCCTAAGATTCTTGAATACCCACCAACACCGTTCAGACCCTGCTTGCTGAGCTAGAGGGAGGAATGCTTCTCCCATAGTTGCTAGTGAAACAACAATGATGACAGCCCAGGGAGCGTGGGAAAAGGGCATTCATACTCTGTTGGCAGGAAGGTACACCAGAACAACAGGACAAGCTACCCACAGGGCAACATGGACATGTGTATCCAAAACCTTAACCTCTTCTCCACTCTTCATCCCAGCAATTCTATTTCCAGAATTTTAGTTGGAGCAAATAGTCAAGAATGTGCAGAATAGAGCCACAGGAACACATTCTCAGATATATCAAAATGGGATAATCCAGTTGACACTATTTTATAACCTTAGCAATGCAAAGATAATATCACTTCATGTCATTATAGAATCTGTGCTATATAATTTTTAACGTCTTTTCACTGAACAGACCCCTATTGTTGGACATGTTCTATTTTTTTAAAGCTTTTTAAAAATATATATATTTATTTTATTTTTGGCTGCTTTGGGTCTTCGTTGTTCCTCTAGTTGCAGTGAGTGGGGACTACTCTTCATTGCGGTGCGTGGACTTCTCATTGCAGTGGTTTCTCTTGTTGTGGAGCAGGGGCTCTAGGCGCACGGGCTTCAGTAGTTGCAGCACGCAGGCTCAGTAGTTGTGGCTCACGGGCTCTAGAGCACAAGCTCGGTAGTTGTGGCACACGGGCTTAGTTGCTCCACAGCAATGTGGGATTTTCCCGGACCAGGGATCGAACCCGTGTCCCCTGCATTGGCAGGCGGATTCTCAACCACTGCGCCACAAGGGAAACTCTGGACATGTTCTATTTTTAGTAGGAAAAATTGAAAGCAATCTAAATGTCCACCAATAGGGGACTAGTTAAAGCTATACAAAGGGATGGTCCCATTTTTGGTTTTACACACACACACACACACACACACACACTCAAATTGTGCACCAAAATGACCAAGGTGGTTTGCTCACAGATATTTTGTTATATTTGTTGCCAATTTTTCTACAATAATTATATATATATTACTTAAAACATTTAAGTAATTTCAACTTCCTTTTGCCACATTGATAGCATGGGAGAACCCCTAGAAGAATGTGGGGGGGCAGGGTACAGTCATTACAGACAAAACGGTAACATATGAAGTGACCCCTGAGGCTGATGGGTCAGCACTCGGGCACATGTCTACAGCCAGCAGAGAAACAGTCTGTGTGGGTGTGGGGGTTAGAGTGGGGGGAGGACTCATCAGTTCTGCCAGTTACACATTTGAATCTGAAGAATGATGAACACACACACTCACCAGGGTGAGTGAACACGTCATTTGATGCCTACTCATATTTTTGGCAAGAAACAATGGCGGCAAGAATGGGGTCACTGACCCAGACTCTGGTACCTGAGTGGTTCTTGGAAAGCCACTAAGTTGAGGTTTTTTTTTTTCTTTCGTTTTCTTTTTTTTTTAAATGCTATCCTACTTGAAACTCTTAGACTAAACTTTTTTTAAAAATAAATAAATTTATTTATTTTTGACTGTGTTGGGTCTTCGTTGCTGCGCACAGGCTTTCTCTAGTTGTGGTGAGCGGCAGCTGCTCTTCGTTGCAGTGGGTGGGCTTCTCATTGCAGTGGCTTCTCTTGTTGCAGAGCATGGGCCCTAGGCTCGTGGGCTTCAGTAGTTGTGGCACGTGGGCTCAGTAGTTGTGGAGCACGGGCTTAGTTGCTCCGTGGCATGTGGGATCTTCCAGAACCAGGGCTCAAATCTGTGTCGCCTGCATTGGCAGGCAGATTCTTAACCACTGCACCACCAGGGAAGTCCCTAAGTTGAGGTTTTAACAAGGCCATTTTAACTTAACCAATCTTTCATTCTTAGAAGTGGGAGAGCTGGTGGGAATACCAAACTCAAACAAACACACCCCACCAAGATGCAAACTTTCCTTTACTCTTCATCTCTGCAGTGACACCAACATCATTTTCACTCTGCAGAGTCTTAAGAGAGTTCAGGGATTTATAAAATAAATCCACTGTGCTAGGCTCTCTGGTTCTCTCCATCTTTTCAGGACAGACTCTACTAACTTCTCGAAGGTCTCCACCAGTTAGATCAACCCCAAGACTCTGGGCAAAGCAAATGTACTCTGTGACTGCTCCAACCACAAAGGGATAACCTTTAGTTCAGCCCAGAGATGTGGTCTCACAGTTCCACTTCTTAAGACCACAGGAAAGATTTAAGAAGGTAAAATGGGAAAGTTCCTGGGCTTCCCTGTATCTATACAATGAACCAAGAGACACGGCTCCAACAGTCAAGAACTTCCTGGAAAGAACAGACTCCACTGGACTCACTGGAGACCAAAATGGCAGCCTCTCCAGGCCACAGGGAGGAATCAGACATGTAACACAAGCCAGTTCAGGATAAGCTGTCATGGTTGTCAGTAATGCACTGATGCCTTGATTTACACCATACTCTTACTGGAGGAGTTCTCAACTGTTATCACAGACAACCGGAAACATCTCAGACAATTCCCAGAGTTTCAAGACAGCGCTCAAGTGTGATGGGCACACTATTTTTCCTCACACATACATTTACACCTACTTTCATTAGCTAAATTACTCTTTATTCTTTTTTTTTTTTTTTTTTTTTTTTTGCGGTACGCGGGCCTCTCACTGTTGAGGCCTCTCCCGTTGCAGAGCGCAGGCTCAGCGGCCATGGCTCACGGGCCCAGCCGCTTCGCGGCATGTGGGATCTTCCCGGACCGGGGCACGAACCCATGTCCCCTGCATCGGCAGGCGGACTCTCAACCACTGCGCCACCAGGGAAGCCTCTACTCTTTATTATTAAACTGACTTTTTCTTCAAGGGAATCTTGAAAACTCAGTCCAAATTACAATAAACACAGTAAATATTTTCAACGTCCCATCTTCTGTGCAGCAATATGTCACCTCACTGCTGTTGGAGAAAAGAACCAGGAAGCTTTCCAGTCTCGGATTTGTCATGATGGCAATTGCCGGAACGCCCAAGTTCAACTCATCTGCTTAGATCGATTCTTTTAACTTAATTTCCTCTAATATACCTGCCTGCCAAACACAAACGTCCCCTTAGATGCAGCAAAGGGTAATCAAAAACCCAAATCGCTTCCTGGATAGCTCTTTTAAAAACACAAAAGTTGTACTAGTCTCAGGAAAGGCCTCAAATCAAGTTCTTACATGAAGAGACCAGTACGGTTTTAATGCTTCCAGGGCCCACAGGGCTCCTCGTAGGCCCAGGTAGCTGGGATGTGGCGGTCCCTGCCCCCCACCGGAACTCGGAATTCCCACACAACTGTGGACTGCCCCCTCTGCCGACCCCCTTCCGCTGTCCAAGTCCACTACCCACGGGTGCGAGGGGCGGGGTCGTGCAGAGCCTCCGCGGCACAGAAGTGCTTTCATTTTTGGATTAATGTTCCTAAACTTCGGGAGAGCGAGAAAGGAGCGGACGGACAGGGGAAAAGGTGAGAAAAAAGGTGGGATGTTGTGGCGCCAAACCACCGTTTTCTCGCCCCGTCTCTCTGACCCAGGCGCTGAGGTAGAGGGTGCGCCAGAGAGTGAAGTTCCCTCCTCACGCCCAGCCCGGCGCCATCGATAATCCAGGTAGAGCCCCCGAGCGCGCGGCGCGCCACCTCAGCGAGGTTCCCCGGGCCCGGCGTCCGCGCGCCCTTCTCTCCTTCTCTGACGGCGCCCGGCTCGTGGCCCCGACCACCGCGGTGCTTCCCGCTCGGGGACACCTCCACTTGCCGTGGTCTGAGCCCTGGGCGAGGTCGCGCGGAATGCGGGAGGGTACGGCCACCACTCCCGTCGCGGCACGCCCCGGAGCCGGGCTTCCGGGGGGCCCGAGCCGTCTGTGTCCCCCGCCCGCGCCGCCCCGCCCCACCGTGGCGGGCGGTGTAGACCCTCAAAGCCCAGTGCCCCCTCAGCGCTCCGCGCACTGGCAGCGCCGCACTCACCCCATCCGCGGGCCAGGCGCGCAGCGCCCAGCAGCAGGACCCCCAGCAGTCCGACCGCGACCCTGCAGTTCAGGCCGGCCATGGCTCCGTGGCGCCTCGGTCTCGGCGGGGAAAGCGAATGTAGCCCGTGATTCGGAGCGGCGGGCGCGGGCCCGACCCTGGCACGGGCTTCTGTTAGTTCCGTCCCGTCTCGCTCACCTGAGCGCGGGCCGGACTGGCCCTGGCTCCGCCTAGCGCCGCCGGAGCCCTAGCTGGGTGGGTCAGTCCCCTCCTCCCTTTCCTCCTCCCCTTCCTGCCTCTACACCCGCCTCTCTCGTCCAGAGCAGTGGGACCTGTAGCCACCTTCCGAGGGCTAGCTGGCGCTCCTCTCAAGACTTTGTCTACGGGCGCGAAGGTCGCCCTTGGGGAACCCAGTCAGGCCTCCTTTTACTTTCCGGGCGACAAAGGAGGCCACTGTGCCGCGCATTTTTCCGGGGGATCATGTCTGTGGATCATCAAGTCCTGGCTTCTGCCTCTGCTTCCTCATTTGGGCTGGAGGCTTGCTGGACTTTAATGCCGGTGCTACAGCTATTCTTTGCCAAACTGTGAGCCTGAAGCCAACTCCAGGCACTTCACAGACAGTATTTCTAGTGCTCACAGCAACCCTTCCATATAACAATTGAAACATTTACTGAGTCACTCAACCTGCCCAAGGTCACCAGGCCAGTTAGTAATTTATGGAGGCAGGATTTGATAGCCCCTGAAGGGGTTTCCACAAACGGGGTTGCTTTGTTACATTTTTGAAGAGTGAATGAATGAGTGAATAAATGCATGAGGCTGCAGAGGGCCAAGAGAAGAAACCTCAACAGGTCCACAGAGGCCCCTTCCTTGAGTTGTGAATAGTATGTATGGTACTAGCGTGAGGCATTTACTCCAGTCGTTGGGCTGTAAATCAATGGCGCTGGGTATCTTTTCCTCCTCCCAGCTGCTGGTGTGCCATCTTTCTCTGGTTTCCGAGGTCCTATAGATTCTTCTTACCCCCTGCAGACCACACACCATGTCCAGGGTCACAGGGCCACAAGGAGAGGCAGTGGATGGTTCAGGGACTCTCAGCTAGCAGACCAAGGTTCTGCCAAAATGACTCCAAGGGCCCCCCTGGGTCTGTCTGTGCCAGTGGGCAGCCAGAGGCTGGGCCAGGGTCACCCAGAACAACCTGGAAGAAGAACACATGAAAGAGCATTGGTCTACGTTCAGCTCCCACTTTTGTTTGATTCTTGGGGGAACTGAGCTTCTCCAGGCTGTCCCTACACTCATTGGGAGCAGGGCTGAGAAACCATCTCTTAGGAGCTTCATCCCCTCCTTCTGTGTATCTTCAATGATGAGAATAAAGCAAACTCTGCCCACAGTCCACGAGGGAGGCAGGGATGTCCAGGCTGCGGACATGACTGCCCCCCTCACCCTTCCATCTATGGCAGGGCCTGGACTGTGAGCTGGGGGGAACATCAGAGTTTACCTTCCAGTTCACTTTCTGCCTCAGGCAGACAGATGGGGAAACTGAGGCCTAGAGGGAAGGAAGAGGATGAGAAAAGTAGGAAAGCTTTTGGTGCTCCCCAAGGAATTGAGGGCAGCTTCATCAAGAGAAAGAAATTTTCAGAAAATCTAAACATCTTTCAAATATGTTTATGGTAACAGGAGAGTAAAGCAGATTGTGTCTGTTTTCCTAATTCTAAGCAGGCATATATACCCCAGCATCTTTTCCTAGCATGCATAACACCATTGTTTTCCACATATGATGATGATGATGATAATGGCAACGTGTTGAATTGAAAATACTGGAAATACTTTGTGACAGCTTTAAGCCTAAGGAACAAGTCATTTCTTTACTGTATAATTTTCTGAAGTTTGCTTAACTTATCTCACTGGGAGGGTGAAACTAACTTTCTGTAAATGACATGAGTCAATAATTCTCAGATGTGAAGGATTAGTGATGCTTCCAGATAATGGCAGCAAAGAGAAAGAGATGAGGAAAGTGGGGAGGCACTTCAGCATCCTTTGCATGACAACCCAGCTACATAGTTGAATTCAAGATGTCTTGAGGTAATAGCTTGGTTCTTGGAGTAGAGTGTAATCGAAGCATTGCCAAATTTTGGAAATGTCTTGTCTTTACAAACTTGGCTGAATGGAAGGAGTCCATTTTAAAAGGTTATTTCTGAACTGGAAGAAATCCAGGCAGCTTCAGTCTGTTGCCAGAGAAAAATGACATTGAAAGATGAGTTTTAAAACAGACTATTCTATCTAATTTTGACCCCTCTGGAAACCCTACAAAAACTACAAAACAGGAATTAAAAAGAAAAGACATAAGCCTACAAAGACAGGGAGAACAGACAGAAGACAACAGCAGGATCCTCTTGGAAGCTGGAAAGCAGATGGACAAGTGGTAACTGTAAGCCAGTAATGGGGAAAATTGAGAAGTAGCATGATTTATATGATAGAATTCTCAAAAAGAAACAAAAACAAAACAATAAACCAACCCTAAGGAACTGGCAGCACAAGGTATTCTGGAATGGGAGGGTGAAGGAGAGGCTAAAACAATGAAGCCCGGGAGAAAGCTGTTTGAAAAACACTGTAGTTAGATCTCTGGAAACTGTACTCCATTCCTTCTGGCTGGGCAACTGTCCCTCAGCAGAAGTCTGAAGCATTGTTTTCTGAAGAGATTAAAACTGAGGGAACTGGGCTGAGGAGTGCCAGGCATAGCTGAAGGCCTAGGAAACATTCTGAAAAATAGGTAGATAAAAGGAACATATGCATTCTCTATGCTGAGCTCCCTAGCCGCCAGGCCCCAACTTGCCTCCCAGATTGCAATAGTCTCAGTCCATTCTGGAGATAGAAAGAGTCTTCTTCTGGAGAATCTGACCAGCTCAAGGGGAAAGACCTAAAGATACAGATGTTTATCCCCATCAATAGGCTGACCATATTGCTACAATGATGTTTCCAGTTGGTAAGCCACACCAATTCAGCTTTTTGATCTCTCACATTTAAATATGACCAGGCGGTAGGATTTCAAGACATCTGAGGAAAGCATCTAACATGATAGAGTCAAAATCAACCAACTAACTAAACAGAAAAAAGCAACTTGGAGAAGAGAGACTATATAAGGAGAATAAAACAAAACAAATCAAAGCAAAACAATTACTAACTTCTTTAGAAAGGTAGCAGATAATATTGTATCTATACAGTAGGAACAGGATTTTATAAAAAATGAATATTCAGGGACCCACAGAAGAGTTCTTAGAAAAATTTTAAAACTATAGTAGACATTAAAAAATAAATAGAAAAGTTGGAAGATTTCCCAGAAAGTAAAGCAAAAAGATAAAGGTAAAAAATAGGAGAGAAAAATTAAGGTAATTAGAGGTCCAGTTCAGGAGATCCAACATCTGAATAATGGGTTTCCTAGAAAGAGAGAGCAGATGAAATAGAGACGACATCATCAGTAATATAATTCAAGAAATTTCCCAGGCCCGAATGACATGAGTTTTCAGATTTAAAGACTCATGGAGCATCCAGCACAATGGATAAAATAGGCTCACATCAAGGTACATCACAGTGAAATTTCAGGAACCTGTGAACAAAGAGAACATTTTGTGATTTCCAGATAATTTCCAGGGTCTCATGAGAAGAAATGAAAATCAAAATGGCTTTGCATTTCCCAACAGTAACTCTAGAAGCTGGAAGACAATGAAGCAATACCTTCAAAATTCTGAAGGTATAATAACTTCCAACTAAGAATTCTATACCCAGCCAAATTACCAGTTAAGTGGTAAGGTTCTGATTTAGACATTCAAAATCTAAAACAAAAACAAAACCAACAAAACCTCCAAACAACAAACTCCCACACACATTTCTCAGGAAAATACTGGAGGATGTGTTCTATTAAAACAAGAAATGCACGATACACAGAGAGGGGTGAATGCAGGTGTGTGGGGCTGAACTTAAGAAAAAGAATACAGAATTACAAATAGAAAATCAAGTGGGGAAAATAATTATTTATTTAGAATAAGTAAAGAAATGACAACAAATCACAAACTTGAAAAAATTGAAAAATACCCCAAATGTCACAAAATCAAAAAAAAATGTGATGTCTTCACAATTAACTCACTGGTACAGCTCTGTATCATTCATTCATTCATTTCTTCAGTTCATTTTGCTTCACTGATGTGTGTACTATCTGTTCTGGAACTTCCAGATTTCATCAAGATGCATCAGATAAGGTAAGATGCAATCTTTATTTGTTGGCACACCTTAGACATGTGAATTCATACATAGAAATACTCAGTGTTTATAGAAACATTACAGTGTTGTGCCCTACAAATACAGGAATTCTTACAAATTCTATATGTGTGATTCTTATTAAAGACCAAAATAGTGTGGGACATTTATAATTTTATATGCTGCATTATCCATTTATTTCTGACAGAAAATAGAAACCTTCATTTTTGATAAGACATGATGAGAACTGCATGTTCTGCTTCAAATTTTAGTTTTGATAATTGGAAGAATTTTCCAGACTAGCTTCTTTGATTCCTCCTCCTCCACTATCCACATACTTCTGGTTGGGCACGGTAGGACACATTCATAATATAATACCATCTCTGACCTTGCTCCTTTTGGTCACCTCACCTGATGAGTCAGCCCAGTGGATGGGAGGAGTATTCCTGGAAGCCGCTACTACAGCATGAGGGCAAGCAGCGACACGAAAGTGACCGTACATTATGTAAAGATATCCTAGCAACCCCCAATTAAATGTATCTCCAATTCAACTTCTCCTTAGCCAGATCCCAAAATGCCCATAGCCACTCAATCCTGCATTGCATCAGGGGAGGTGGGATAGAGGGGAGGTGGGGGAAAACTCTTTTTGCATTTGAAATACATGCCTTTGCAAATTTTACAAGAAACATGACCAGATGAGTACATGCCTTTGGAAGGGCTGCACAGTGATATTTGAGCTTTCTTATCTTTATGATGTATTTGCCTCTGGACACAAGAAGCACAAGATCCAGCTCAAGGGAGAGGTAAGGAATTTCCAGGTTGATGTGCACTAGGCTTAGAGAAACTGGAGACCAGATTGAGTCAAGTTGTAAAATGTATGGCCAAGGATTGTGGAAGTCCCTCCTGAGCGAACCATTGCACAGAATAAAATCAAATGCAGTCATTACATTTGTTGATGAGATCCTCAAATAATAAGTGTTTGGCCAAGATGTGCCTACTCCACACCTCAGCATACCCATGCTCTTCAGATGCACTCGAGCCACACGCGGCTGAGCAACCAGAGACAAGGAGCTGGCACCGTGGAGTGACACAGCAGCCCTGAGGAATAAACTTTTTTTGAAGCTTCTGTGATTTGGGGCTTCCAGTCCCTTGTAATGGAACCTCATCCTTAGGCAAGCACGGGATATTTTTCCGGTGCCGTGGAATGTTAAGGGAAAGCAGACTCAAGTGATTCACTGCAAAAAGGAATTTGACTTAAATGAGAGAGGTGGAATGGCTCAATGACTAACAATGCGATTCTGCAGTCAGATGTCCTGGATTCAAATACAGGCTCTGCAACCTACCAGCTTGTGCAACTCTATATATGCCTCAGTTTCCTCACCTGCAAATTGGGGCTATGAGAGGACGTCCTTCAGAAAGTGCTGTAGAGATTAATGAGATAATATATGTAACAGGTTTAGCACAGTGCTTGGGACATAGTAAATGCATAATAAAGGTGGCTGTGATTGCCTTTGCTATGGGGGTTGGTATGAAAGGAGAGGGTATCAGCTTGGTGGGGGTGGAGGGGAGGACTCTGGAAAGAGAGGTCTGGAGACCAACTTCTTCATGATCTCATTCAAGCACGAAAGCGTCAGTTCCCCAGGACAGGAAGTTGTCTCGTCTTTACTCATCTGGATGTTCCCAGTGCTGAAAACAGTGCTTGGTACGTAGTCACTGCTCAGCAGATAGTTGGGGAATGAATGGATTCATCAAGCTGATGAATGCGTGGATGGCCCTGCTAACCCGGCCAGCTGAGCCTGGGGAGCTCCTTGTAACTTGGGACCCTGAAAAGATGAATGGCAAGTGTTCATTTTAAAAAGGGGTGGGCCCCTGGCTTCCAGAAAGAGGCCATTGTGGCCCATGCCAGGTGTCTGGCAGAGACCCTGGCCTTGTGGGACTGGCCAGTGTCTGGTGGGCCAGGACTTCATCTGGTTTGAACAGAGGGGTGGAAAGAACATCTGTCTGCATGAGGCAGCTTCTCTGAGACTTTGCTTTCCAGGGGATTAAGCAAGTTAACAACGGGGAGATTCTTTCGGTGCACAAACAGCCCTTACTGTCACTGTAATGCCAACCACTGTTTCAAGGAGAAAACCTCCCAGTCACAGTTTGGGCAGAGGCTCCTTTGTGAGCCTTGAAACAGAGGAGTTCGCTGTGGTCTGGGGATGAGATAGGTGTTCCTAGTTTGCCAAGTAATTTTTTTTAATTAATTTATTTATTTTTGGCTGTGGTGGATCTTCGTTGCTGTGCTCAGGCTTTCTCTAGTTGCGGCGAGTGGGGGCTACTCTTCGTTGTGGTGCGCACGCTTCTCATTGCGGTGGCTTCTCATTGCAGAGCATGGGCTCCAGGCACGCGGGCTTCAGTAGTTGTGGCTCGCGGGCTCTAGAGTGCAGGCTCAGTAGTTGTGGCACATGGGCTTCATTGCTCCATGGCATGTGGGATCTTCCCAGACCAGGGCTCGAACCCGTGTCCCCTGCATTGGCAGGCAGATTCTTATCCACTGCAGCACCAGGGAAGCCCAGTTTGACAAGTAATTTGCCCAAGGGGGAACCATGTGGTACAATTTCAGTCCTGGGATGAGTAAGACAAGGAAAATCCTCAAGGAGCAACTAGTCATGCTGCGGACCAGGGCTGCGTGAACGTGCATCTGCGTGACTCAGGAACTCGCCAGCAGGCCGCCAAGCACCTTCTGTGCTCACCCCAAAGTTACCTGAAGCCCAGGAATCTGCACTTCATCACCTCCCCAAATCATGGCACCTAGGAGGTCACGGTAAAATGACAGGGGAGGAAAGAGGAAACGTGAAGCAGGAGACAGAGCTCTCCTCTCCTCCCTTTTTAAGCCTGTGCAGCCAGCTCCCTGTAAGTCTCTTGCCCGCAGGGTGAGGAAAGCCAGACCCTGCCCTCCCTGGAGAGCACCGCCCTCGGATATGACCCATACCCACGTCAGGCCTGTGCTTGCCAGCCTTGTTTCTTTCTTTCCTATATTTTCACTTGGAGTGTGGGAGGAAAACGGCCTTTAGAATGCCTTCAGAGATGTTCTTCCCCCGGGAGAGGGAACTGAGTCATAACCACTGAGCTGGAGCCTTGGAGCTCATCTGGTTGTCACCTCCTGTTGAATGGAGTCACAGAGACGGGATGTGACACCGTCAAGTCACACAGCAAGTCACCTTCAGAGCGGAAGCCAGGTGTCCAGCCAGGAGTCTGTGAGCTCTCCTTCCTAAAAAAAACTTGGTCCAGGGCTTCCCTGATGGCGCAGTGGTTGAGAGCCTGCCTGCCAATGCAGGGGACACGGGTTCATGCCCCGGTCCGGGAAGATCCCGCATGCCTGCATGCCGCGGAGCGGCTGGGCCCGTGAGCCATGGCCGCTGAGCCTGCACACCTGGGGCCTGTGCTCCACAATGGGAGAGGCCACAACAGTGAGAGGCCCGCGTACCACAAAAAAAAAAAAAAAAAAAAAACCTGGTCCAACTCTGCCGGCATCCTCATGCCCACCACCCACTCAGCACACTACCACCTGCCTCTGACCTTGGCAGCCTGGCTTCCACCCCCACTGCTCTGCTGAAATGTTTCTCCCCAGAATGGCCAATGCCCCTCCCCATGGTCACACCAGGCCTGGTGACAGGAAGATGGTTTCAGAAGGAGGAGAGGATGGGGAAGGGGTGTGGGCCGAGGTTCTGAGACTTCCCTAGTCCAGAACTGGCTTGAGAGCTGGACGGGCAAAGACTGGGCTAACCCAACAACACCAAAGCCATTGGTCACTACCTTTGCCTGCAGTGCCCTCCCACCCCACTTAATGGGCTGAGAATCCAATCCATATCCTCAAGTGGCTCAGGTTGCACTTGTTGTGTAACCATCACCATCCACCTCCGGAACTTCCTGATCTTCCCAAATTGAAACTCTGTATTCATTAAACAACCTCTCTCCATTCTCCCTCCACCACCACCACCCCCCGTCCCCTGAGCAACCATTATTCTACTTTCTGTCTCTCTGACTTTATTATTTTAGGTATCTCATATAAATGAAATCATACAATATTTGTCTTTTTGTGTCTGGCTTATTTCACTTAGCATAATGTCTCCAAGGTTTATCCATTTTGTAGCATGTGTCAGCATTTCCTTCCTTTTTAAGACTGAATAATATTCCATTGTATGGATATACCACATTTTGTTTATCCGTTCATCCATCAATGGACATTTGGATTGTTTTCACCTTTTAGTTATAGTGAATAATGCTGCTAGGAACATGGGTGTACAAGTATCTATCTGAATCCCTCCTTTCAGTCCTTTTATTTATGTACCCAGAGCAAAATTGCTTGATCATATGGTAACAACAAAGCCATCACCACACCTGCAACTAAATGGATGATGATGCCTTAATAGCATCAAATATCTAGTCAGTGTTCAAATTTACAGTTGTCTCATTAAAATCATTTTTAATAGTTTAGTTGTTTGAATCAAAATCAAAACATCTTTCCTGTATTGCAATTGATTGGTATGCCTTTTTTTTTCTTTTTTCTTTTTTTTGCAGTACGCGGGCCTCTCACTGTTGTGGCCTCTCCCGTTGCAGAGCACAGGCTCTGGAAGCGCAGGCTCAGTGGCTATGGCTCACGGGCCAGCCGCTCTGCGACATGTGGATCCTCCCGGACTGGGGCACGAACCCGTGTCCCCTGCATCGGCAGGCAGACTCTCAACCACTGCACCACCAAGGAAGCCCTGGTATGCCTTTTTTTTAAATAAAATAACCTGTTTAGTTTGGAATAATTTTATATTTACAGAAAAGTGGCAAAGTCAGTACAGAGACATCCCATGTACTCTTCACCCAGGTACCTCTAATGTTAATATCTTCCATAACATGAGAGATTGGTCAAAACTAAGAAATTGACACTGGTACTTTACTATTAACTAAACTCTAGACTTTACTTGGATTTCACCAGTTTCCCCACTAATATCCTTTTTCTGTTACAAGATTCCATCTTGGATACCACATTGCATTTAGTCATCATGTCTTCTTAGACTCCTCTGCTCTGTGACATTTTCTCAGTTTTTCATTTTTCATGACCTTGACAGTCTTGAGGAGTGCTGGCCGGGTATCCTCTAGAGGGTTCCCCAGTCTGGGTTTGTCTAATGTTTGTCTCATGATCAGACTGGGGATATGGATTTTGGTAAGGACAGCACAGAGGCAGAGCACTTCATCACATCCCATCAGGGGTGGGTGACATCCACAGGACATCACTGGTGATGCTCACCTTCATTTCTGGTATAAGTGGTGTCTCTTGGCTTCTCCGTCCTAAAGTTACTATCTCCCCCTTTCCCTGCTCTGTTCCTTGGAAGTGAACCATTAAGTTCATGGTATGTCTTTCAAATTCATTTTAATCAGTAGATTCCCCCATCTCTTAATTTTTTCTCAAAATTTATTTGTTGAAGAAACTGGGCCGTTTATCCTATTCCTTTGCCCTCTGAAGTTCCTTTAAACTGGATCTCAAAGCCTGATCTGCCTCATGCTTGATTTTTTCAGCAGGGCCACTGCACGGGTGGGGCTGTGGGCTTCTGTCAGGAGGCACCAATTGTCTCCTTTTTGTAACATTAGCAACTACTGATGCCCACTGTGTTACCCAGTTCTGATACCTTTAGATTCCTCAGAACTAACCTTATCATGCAGGTAACCTTTCCTACATGAAGACAGTTCCTTTTCTTCCTTCAATACGCATAATAGATTTCAGCAAATCAAAGATAGCACCCATGGTAAGAAACATTATTGTTTCTGTACAACCAAGAAAGAAAAAATGCTGTGAATTCACCTATGGCACATCGCCAGCCATAGAATACCAAGGTAGTGTTTTCCTTTTCCACTAACCTCATAGTTTTATTCTTTCCTCGGCTGAATTGTAGAAGTTCAGTCAAAATCAGCGGTTGCTGGCGGATGGATGTTTGGGCAGCCCTTGTTGCAGGGGCATCGCTCACACCGGCTTTTGTGGTTCAGGTGTCACATTGCCTTCATCAATCCCTGGGACTCAGTTTCCTCTACACTCCCTTGCATTGTCGCTTGCTGTGTGGTCTGCCATCCTTTTGCACACTTCTCAGTGACAAAACAGCTTAATGGAATTCTATTTCTTCTACGTCCTTTCTTAAGTCCTGTAAGCACTTGGTTATAGCTTTGCAAGAAAATACAAAATTGTAGTCATTCCTCTAAAGGCAGATAATTGCTACTGGGCTGTTACATTTGTGTCCCACTGCCCTGTTTCCATGCCTTCCTGTGCCCATGCCAACTGTTTGTTTCCACGGTGAATTATATTGTCATCTTTTTGACGATATTTTAAATGATAGTTAGACCCTGTATGCGTAGAACCAACCATGCATATAATGCAATGGAAGGTGATGCATTATGAACAGTGATGGTCAAGTGTGAGTGTGTCCAGTCATGATGACCGCGCTGCCACTGGTGGGCAACGACTGTGAGAAGTGCCCCAGTTACAGAGATGTTAAAAGTTTTTAAGACATGTGCCTTGCAGTTGATGAAACACAGAGTTTCTGGTTAAGTGGCTGGCAAGAATCCCATTTTATTTATCTGGGTGATCTCCCCAGACCTTAGCTCAGTGTTTACAACTATTTCAAAAATATTTGTGGAGGAATGAAACCAACAGTAAGCAATATGTATTTATTGAGCATTTACCAGGAACAAGGTCTAGTTGGGATAAATACTTGAGAACCCAAACCAATTCCCTTTCTTAAAGTTAATTTGCTTTTCCCCATTCTCATCACATTTCTGTAGCTGTTCTCGGCCAGGTTGAAGTCTTCCACTACTATATTGGTAGCCTTTCTGTTTCTTTTCCACTTGAGTAATAAATATACCCAACTGTCTATCTTAGATTTTCTACAAGAGTCCTGATTCCCATCTTCAGGTCACCTGAATGGATTTGGGGATCAGAAAACATGGTCATGTTCATGACCACCCTCTATTTCATTTTCCTCCATGGACTCCTGACAAATCAGCTGGAAGATTTGCCTGAACCACAAAATGTCCATGTCAGGATGGGTGATTTCCAGTTAAATTCAAGCAACATTACCTTTCTTTTTTTCCCCACAGGACAGATAATTGTCTCTTTGGATTCTTTCCTTCTTTCTTTTCTTTTATTAATAGGCTTTATTTTTTAGAACAGTTTTAGATTCACAGAAAAATTGAGCAGATAGTACGGCGAATTCCCATGTACCCCCCCACGACAGTTTCCCCTATTAATATCTTATATTAGTGTGGTACGTGTGTTACAATTAATGAAGCAATACCAACACATTATTATTAACTAAAGTCCATATTCAGACATCCCTAGTTTTTACTAAGGATCCAGGATCCCACATTACAATTAGTTATCATGTCTCTTAGGCTCCTCTTGGCTGATACAGTCTCTCTCCCTTTCCTTGTTTTTGATGATCTTGACAGTGTTGAGGAGTCTAGTCAGGTATATAGTAAGATGCCCCTCTGTTGGGATTTGTCTGATGTTTTTCTCATGATTAGACTGGGATTATGAGTTTGGGGGAGGAAGACCTCAAGGTAATGACATTTTCATCACATCTCATCAAGAGTGCAAACTATCAACATGACTTATCACTGTTGATATTAATCTTGATCAACTTATCACTGTTGATATTAATCTTGAGCTGGGGTGGTGCTCATCAGGTTTCTCTCCCTGCCCCCACTTTTCCATACAGGACTCTCTGGAAGGGGGTCACTAGGCTCAGTCCCACATTAGGTGATGGAAAGTTACAATTCCTCTCATTTAGGGTGGAGCTTGGATTTCTTTTTAAGAGTCAACCTCCTATGTTTCTCTCATCTCTTCTTCCCTTGCCCTCACCTCAGTTCCCTCCCAAAGTCTTCTTCCGAGGTTTTTCTTCCAATGTCTGTTTGATGTTTTTCTCTTCAGATTTAAATACTCCTGGATTTGGGGCTCAGTTCCCACATGCTCCTCTCTTCCTTAAAGTAGGTTTTTCTGAGTTGGTGCTACAGATCGCCCTTTCTCTGGGACACTCTGGTAGAAAAGGTTCTTTGGACCAATGCATGCGGAAAACGCTCATTCCTTACCCCTTCTTAGAGACTCAGAGCACACATGAGCATAATAAAAGGTCTGACAAGTCTGGCAATAAAGAGGCCTGATTAACTCAAAGGTTTCTCAAGCCTATTTCACCTTGAAACCTTTTACCATATTTCATTGACTCAGAGACACTCATTTTTTTTTTCTCACATATTAACATTTTTGAAGTTGGGTTGCATCTTACAGATCATTAGATAAGAAAATAGTATGTTTCTTCTTAGAGGTACCTGCAATAATGGTGTCAGATACACTGATGGTATTTGAGATTTGAGGACATACAGTATTCACGGCACATCTATAGATATTCTTCAGAACCAGTGAAAAGTGGAAACTGAATTAAGAAACTCAGCCTGCCAGGTCCTCAAACCCCACCTCTTCCTACTTGGATGACCTACCTCCTTGATTTTAGGTATTCTTCAGTTTGGGGTACAGATGTCCTTTGCTTCCTCTGTGAGATGTGCCCCAGGGCCCACTCCCCACCCCCTTCTGGCACAGCCAGCCATGACTGATTGGCTAGGCCAGTTTAACTTAAGAGTGAGGTATTAAGGAGTCCCTTGGCCACAGATCTAAGCTTTGTACTCTGAGCAGCTTTATCATTAATGAGGTGCACTATTGTCCTTAAGGAAACACATTCCTAGACTGCCTGGCTTGAAATCTAGCCTGCAGTGTGATCTTGGGCAAGTCAGTTAACCTCTCTGTGTCCATTTCCTCACCAGTAAACTGGGGATAAATAATTGCATCTACTTGATAGGGTTGTTGTGAGGATCAGATGGGATATTACACGTAAAGCACTGAACCCAGGGCCTGGCACCTGGCAAGCTACTGTAAAACATCGGCTGTTACTAGAAAGACAACATTTTTATCTTTGGTTCCTGGGTCATTTTTCAGGAATAAAAAAGGCTTGGAGACACTGACTAGCTTGGGTACTAATGGTGGCAGGAGGCAGTTGGTAGGAGGGCAGAAGAGAAATTTTCTGTAATAAATCACGGCCTGTGGTCAAGCTGGCCTTGGCCTGCTGCTCGGAGTTACTGACCCCAGCCAGAAGGTGGAGAGGAGAGAGCAAGAAAGTGATTCTCTTCCAACCAGCCCAGCCCCTAGAACAGAGGAACCTGGCAAAATAACAGCCTGAAGATTCAAAAGCAGTGAGTGGCATTCAGGCCCCAGGCGACTGGTTGTCTTCCAGGGTCCCCGCTGCCTGCTGCCATGTGTGCCGCCTTGGGCAGGACTCTGTCCACTCTATGCAATCTCCGCAGTTTCCTCCTCCTCCCCTTATTATTCAGGACATCTTGCTTCATATTCATTCCCCCACGGGCTCCATCCAATTTAATTGCTCTGTCACCAAAGATTAATCCCGACAGATAAGAAAAAAGACATCTGGAAACATTGACTCTGCTCCTTCTTATTGTCCCTCCCAGGGCCTTCACACTTTCAGCGGCTTCGCTTCAATGCCTTGTCAGGTTGTTGGAGTGGCTCATTTCAGGGGGTGAGCTCTCGGGGGTTCTGGTGCCCAGTGCTCCCGGAGGCTGGTGGCTGTCAGGGTCTGGCCACCTGTTGCTGTGCTGGAAGGACAGAGCTGGGACTGGAGGCAGGGCCATCTGGGCCTCAGGTCCCATCCCAGGCAGGACAGTCCTTTGCCTTTCTGAGTTGCTAAGAGACAGAAAGACATCCAAGAGGCAGGCTGCTTTAAAGAATATCATTTTTTAAAGGCTCATTCTAAATGGAACATCATCAGAACTTTGCCAAGATCTTCCTGGTTGTTCAGAAGATGGCCACTCTTTCTTTTTCTCACTCCCTTCCCTCTGTATCCCTGTCCCTTCGCTCTCCTTCCATCTCTCTTTTTAGCTTCTGAGGGCTCAGTCCTTGCTGGTCTGTTGATGGGGCTGAGCAGGGGTCAGGGATGATGGGGTGGCGGGTGAGGTCTCAGCCACAGGTCAGCCTGGGGGCCCAGGAAGTGTTTGGGGAAACTGGCTTCACTTCATCCAACCATGTCTGTGTCATTCACCAGGTGGCCTCTTCAGTGAGCAAACTCTTACCCATGTGTAAAATAAAGTGATTATCTGGGGAACAAGCATCCACACTTTTCGTGATTGCCACGGATCATTGTGTAGCCGTTTGCTGCTCTCTGGGTCCCGAGCTCCATATGTATTTTTCATATGTGTATCTGGCTCTATATTGTATTTTTATACAAATAGTAGCATATTATCACCTTGTTCTAGCCCTCGGGATTTTTTTTCTTTCATCCTAACAAGAGTCTTGATTATCTTAGTGTGTCTGTACATAGGAAGCAACATCAATCGTTTCGTTTTGTTTTAAACCACTTCACTAGATTATTCTTTTTAAAAAACATTTATTTATGTATTTGGCTGTGCCGGGTCTTAGTTGCAGCACGCATGATCTTTTAGTTGCGGCACGCGGGATCTTTAGTCGCATCATGCGGGATCTAGTTCCCTGACCAGGGATTGAACCCGGGAGCATCCGGAGCGCAGAGTCTTAACCACTGGACCACCGGGGAAGTCCTCAGTCGTTTTCAATGGTTAATCAAACACTTCTGCTCTAGGGCACTGCTGCCAGCCCACCCTGAGGCCTGCAGACTATACAATGCATGTCCCCAGGCTGCTCTGTTACTCAGGGGGCAGGAAACAAGTGGCAACTCAAACCTGGTGACCAAGGAAGGCGCTGTTTACAAAGGTGTGGGTGCAGGACGGAGAACCAGCCCGGGTTGCGGGCACCAGGGCCAGCACCATCTAGTTTGCTCATTTTATCCAGTCCTGAGGGGCTGTGTGACTTGCCCAAGGTCACACAGCAAGAGGCAAAGCCATCAGAAAACCAGGTGTCCCGACTCCCAATCACTGTTCTTTCCTCTGGGTTTGCTTTGATTGTCAAAAATGAAACAAAACAAAAACACCCCTGGTTATTTAAATTCCAATCATGAGTCTAGGAAAGTTTTTTTTTTTTTTAACATCTTTATTGGAGTATAATTGCTTTACAATGGTGTGTTAGTTTCTGCTTTATAACAAAGTAAATCAGTTACACATATACATATATCCCCATATGTCCTCCCTCTTGTGTCTCCCTCCCACCCTCCCTATCCCACCCCTCTAGGTGGTGACAGATCACCAAGCTGATCTCCCTGTGCTATGCAGTTGCTTCCCACTAGCTATCTATTTTACATTTGGTAGTATATATAAGTCCATGCCACTCTTTCAGTTCATCCCAGCTTACCCTTCCCTCTCCCTGTGTCCTCAAGTCCATTTTCTACGTCTGTGTCTTTATTCCTGTCCTGCCCCTAGGTTCTTCAGAACCATTTTTTTTTTTAGATAGGAAAGTTTTTAAATTAATCTTTTCCACAATCAAGACCAATTAGTCAGCTCTTCTGTCATGAGTTTCCATAATTTTTCGATTTCCCTCACTTACAAATTGCTTTTTAAATCATAATTTGCAAATTTATTCATGACAAATGTTTTTAAAAGCCAAAATTTGGTATCAGCTTAAGTGTCCCCAAATAGGATAATGGGCAAGTAAATGAGGATACATCTATCCAGTGGAAAATTATGTATTTCTTAAACTTGATATTTATGAAGAGTGTGCAATAAACTGGAAAATGCTTAGCTGTAATGCTCAAGTAAAATTGTAATCTCCAGTTTATTTCGAGTATCATCAGAATTATGTTAATTCATACATGCACTGAAACAAACCAAAAAAACCCTAAAGTTACGTAAAGAAAAACAAATATGGTAAAGGAATATACCAATATGTTACTGATAATGATTATCTTTAGCTGGGTGAAATATGGGTGATTTTGATTTGCTTCTTTCAACATTTCCAGATTTTCTACATTGATCTACTAATACGTTCATAATAACAACAGCAACAACTATAATAATCACAATTCAAGATTTTTAAAAGTCACTGTGATAATTTGACGAGGGATGCATATCCAAAACCATACAATTCCACACCTCTGACCCAGTCATTTCTCTTCCAGGAATCTGTCCTGAGAAACGAATTCTGCTTTGGGGCAAATCTCTAGGCAGGAAGAAGTTTACTGCAGGGAAAAGCTGGAAACCACCTAAATGCCAAACAGTGGAGTAATGTGGTTCAGCTGCTCAATGCTGCTACGTGTTCATTAGGAAAGAAACTTATGACAAAAGTATGTGCTACAACATTTAACGGAAAACTCAGGATTCATAATTAAATGTAAAATATGACTCTAACAGGTTTTTTTAAAAAAAGGTGTAGGTTTGGGGGGAAAATACACAAAGATGAGCTTGATGAGCCGGCAGGGCGGGGTGGTGGAATCGTCAATAATTTTTCTTCTTGATTTTCTAACATTTTCTGTAATGTAGTTACCTTGCCTTTGTAACTTAAAAAACACGATAAATAGCTGTTCATCTGGGAAGTTGGTTCTCAAGTTGTACCTGCTAAGCCACAATCTCACAGGGAAGGCGGGTGGAGACCCAGCCCCGATGTTGGCAGGATGACAAGAGGAAAGTGTTCATCAATGAGGGCCTGATGAAGTCTGAGTTATTTACTCCAGGGGTGATGAAGCACTGAGTAGGTAATAGAAATTGCTGGGCCCTGCAGGGGTCAAGGTGGGGAATGAGATAAGTAGAAGAGATAAGGGGGCTTCCCCTGTGGCGCAGTGGTTGGGAGTCTGCCTGCCGACGCAGGGGACACGGGTTCTTGTGCTCTGGTCCGGGAAGATCCCACATGCCGCGGAGCGGCTGGGCCCATGAGCCTGCACGTCTGGAGCCTGTGCTCCGCAACGGGAGAGGTCACAGCAGTGAGAGGCCCGCGTACCGCAAAAAAAAAAAAAAAAAAAAAGAGATAAGGAGTGCAGAGCACACAGTTAAAACAATCAGTTCACTGACCAGGTCCAGCTGACAAAGCCCTCACACCTGTCAGGGAGAGAACTGTGGTCATGGATGCCCAGGCTGAAACAGTGTGCAGGCAGCCTGCAGACGGGAGGCACCCAGAATAGGGCCCTGGAGACATGGGTTCTGGGGTCCTCACCACCAGTCCTGAACCAAGGATCCCGGGATTGACTGGGGGCTCCAAGGCCCCTTCCAGCTCCCAGTGTCTGCGATCTGTACTGCCGTTTGCTCCTGAAATTCTCTTCCTCATACTCCAAGGTGTGGCACTAATGCCTTCACCCCTGCAGGACCTTCCTTCCCTGCCCCTGCCTGGACTGCACATCCCTCAGTCTGTGTGTCCACAGTGTTTGAAACCCAGTTCAGAACTGACTTGTTCCATCTGAAAACAAACAGAATAAACATCTGGCAGCTAAGGGAGCATTTAGGATGTGCCAGATATTGTACTTGGCTGCGTGTTGTCCTGAGATGGGCTTGTCTGTCCCCCGAGGACTGGGTTGGCGTATTTGTGCCCACTTACCTGTTACTGCACGGCAAACCATCCCGAAACTTATGTTTTGTTCACCTTTATGGTGATAGCTGGGGCAGGGCAAGAATTGTCTGAAGGACTCTCAGTCACACTCTGGTGGTTGATACTGGCTTTGGGTGGGACCACGGCTGGGGCTGTTGACCCACCATTGGCCTCCTTCTGTATGGCCTGGGCCTCCTCACAGCAGGGTGGTAGAGAGATAGATAGAGAGAGAGAGCCAGACAGGAGGAAGTTGTATTCCTTTTATGACCTGGCCTCAGAAGTCACACAGTGTCATCCCCACTGTATTTTACTGAATAGAATCGCATAACTAAAGGTGACCCAAATACAAGGGAAGGGGAGTTGGAATTCGCCGTTTGATGTGAGGAATGTTCAAGAGCTTGCACATATGTTTTCTAACCACCACTGTTGGCCTTCCTTGTACCCCACTCTTCCTTGCGCCTGACACAGAGCCTTGAACTAAACATTAGCCAGAATTGTTGGTAGAGCTGAATTGCCTTTCGGGTTGGTGCAGACCTGGGTGCAGAGGATAGTTTGGTGTGAACCCACTTGCTTCCTGTTTATGTTGTTCAGAAACACAAAACACTTGGAGAAGCCATGAATTTTTTGCCTCTGGCTGCCCACAGGCTTGGGATCTGGGTGGGTCAAGGTTGTTGTCTGTCATCTGCCCCTATTTTCCCATCCAGCCTTTCCCCCACTGCTCCATAAACTCAATCCCATGCTTTAATCAGACAGGTCCCCTCACTCTGTCCGAGTGGGGACAGCCTTTACCCAGGTGGGTTCATCTTCTGGGATGCCCTCTCTCCTTTCTATCAATACTTTCCACCTGCTACCCAGCCTTCATGACCCAGCTCAAGGAACTTTCTCTCTTGGCATTTCCCTCTTACCACCACCAACCTCTTCCCCACCATTTCCTCGGCAAGAGAAGTGAAAAGCAGGCTTAATTCCCAAAGCTGCAGTCCTGAGTCCTTAAGGAAGCCCAGGGGCAGCAAAGACAAAAGCCCTGGCACCAGGCAGGTGAGGAGGCTGAGAGAAACAGGCTGGAGGCCAGCTAGACCACAGGAAGGACCACAGCCAACTGGTCTACCAAAGGGGGCAGCTCCTTCTTGCTTCAGCAAGTTGTTACCAGGGGAACTGAAGGACAGATCATCTAATCTTTCCCGAGAAGCAGAAAAATATGGATTTTTATGTGGGATTTCTTAATTTGTAATTATTGATGATTAATTTAAAATTTTAGAATTCAAGCTAATTCCATGGGCCACATTTGCCCCCCCTCAGTTCACAACTTTTGGCTGAAAAGATCTGGGGCAGAGAGAAGGGTTTGGGAGGGAGGGAGGGAGGAGGCTGGACAGAACTCCCCAGGCGGGGGCAGAGTTGAGGGGGCTGTTGAGGATGGAACTTCTGGAGGGTTCTCAAGGGGCCTCAGTCCAATGTAAGCTTCCGAACTTGGACTTTACACCAGGGGAAGCATACAGAACCTCAGCAGAATGGGGCTTTTGTGGAAGTTGGGTTCAGTTACAGAAAAATAAAATCCTACTTCTTGCTCCCCTGAGTTTGGGGTGAGATTCATACTCCAGAGCCTTCAGCGGAGGCTCACTGAACGAGGGTCCCTGTCTCAAGTCAGCTCCCCAGGGAAACAGATTTGGCATAGTTTCATCTGCAAAATCCAGGCTTGTGGGAGAGAGCTCTTGAGACCTCTAGGAGATAAAGAGAGCAGACCTGGCCAGAGGGCAAGGTTGAAAATGATTCAGTCTTGACAAAGACCTCAGTCCAGCCTATGGAGAGCTCTGGGTTCCTCCGAGGTCTTCCAAGTTGACCTGGATGGGGAAGAGGTTGCTGGGCCACAGTGACCAGGTACTGAATGCAGGCTGCCCTTGTGAACAGAGCTCGGCCTTGGGCAAGGGGGTTCTCTGCAGCAGAAGGCAAGTCCCAGAGAGACTCAGCGGGAGCCATCAGCAGGCAGAGGAGTGAGATTCCAGTTCTTGAGGGAGGAGGTATCTGGGTGGTTCACACAGTGTCCACTGCCCCTCGCACTACTCAGATTCACTAGTTTCATATGATAAGTTTTGAGAAGCAGCTCCTCCAGATTCCACTGGACCTCTTTTCCAGGGGACGCTTACAGGGGGAAGCTTAGAGGGATGGAATTCAGCTCCTTCCTCCCTGCAGCTGGTCTTGAGGGTGTAACTGATACCCATCATCCTCTCCTCTACCACCATCCTCGTATCCCCATACCCTGAGCTAGCACCTCCACTGGTTAGGTGGCTTGGATGGGGTAACTGAGACCCTCATCCTTGAGAGGTCTGCTCCCCTCATCACCAGGTCCTTCTTGGTCTATGCATTTGTTTATTTCCTGTTGAAATTGGGTACAGGAGAACCAAGAGCCATCCCAGTGAACCGCTTGGGTGCCAAACATATTCTTTCCTGCCCCCCTTGTGTATCAGCGACTTGACTGTCTCCTGACGACCAGGGTCCATTACCCATGCCAGGAAGGTGACCTGTGGGGCAGTGTTCAACCATCCACCGTCACCACCAGCCACATTTTTACACCAGGCTCCATTGCAGCGTTGCCTCCAGAACTCTGCCTGGGATGGAACCAACCACTCTGGGTTGGAATCCTGGCACTGCCATTGATGGGTGAGCTTTGAGGGCTGCCTCTTCTTTGGAACATGTGTGGTCTTAGTGGTAATTGGGTAAGTGGGTCTGTGTTTCTGGGTTAAAAAGACAAACAAGTAGGGCTTCCCTGGTGGCGCAGTGGTTGAGAGTCCGCCTGCCGATGCAGGGGATGCGGGTTCGTGCCCCGGTCCGGGAAGATCCCATGTGCCACGGAGCAGCTGGGCCCGTGAGCCATGGCCACTGAGCCTGCGCGTCTGGAGCCTGTGCTCCGCAATGGGAGAGGCCACAACAGTGAGAGGCCTGCGTACCGCAAAAAAACAAACAACAACAAAAAAAAACAAGTAGAAACACCTCCTAACCAGCCTAGATCAGGGTGGCAGAGAGGTACAGCCAGGAGTGTGGCCTTGGAGGAACAGATCTGAGACTGAGTCCCAGCACTTTTCTTTGCCATGAGGCTTGGGCCAGTCACTTAATCTCCTGAATTCCCAATTTCTCCAGATGTGACTTGGCACCCAAAATACTCCTGTTGACATCTGGCTCTGAAGATGGAGGGCACAGCCCAACTCATAAGTGTGTGTCCAGTGATGGTAACTCTTGCATGACTCTTGGAAGGTCCTGTGTTTTCACAGTCTCAGGTCAGATTCTTCTAGAACCTGGCCAAGGACTTGATGCCAGCTGTTTCTGAAGGCAGTGTTCTCAGGAGAACCAGGTCAGGCAGTGGGGAAAGCAGGAGAGGGAGGTGAAAGAGACACTCCCCCAACCCCACCCTCCCTCTGCCCAAGGGGGAGAGTTGAGGTGAAGCACAGCCTCAGCCTGATCCTGGGCATCAGGGAGCCCTGGGAGCTGGAGGCAAAGGAGCTGGTATTTGTCCTCTCATGTAGAGAGTTCTTGGTCACAGGCTGCTGGGGAGTGGGGGGATGCAGAGCTCCCAGGCCCTTCCAGCTCTCTGTAAGGGTGAGGCAGCTCCAGTGCAATCTCCTGAGAGTCTCAGGGACCGGCCCCAAGGAGCAGAGCATGCAGAAGCTGGGGGAAGGATTGGAGGAGATTTGTGCAATCTTGAATTTCCTCGCTTGTGCTCTAAGTGCTTTCTGAAGCCCAGGCTGCTGGGACCGGGACCCATTCCCTTGCCAAAGAACAAAGTTAACAAAATCTTGACTTTTAAGTCTGGAAGCCTTTGTCAGGTGTAAGACAGAAGATGTTTGGAAGGAAATGTGATTGAGTTCCTTTCCCCAAGAGAACTGGCCAGCCTCTGGGAAGGCCGCCTGCCTGCCCTTAGGCACCTGGCCAGATCTGACTCCAGGTTGGCACTCTCTCTGGGATGTGGGGATCAGGCAGAGGCTTTCCTCTGCTGTTTGGGGCAGCCAGAGGGAACTGAGGGCTTAGATACCTTGTCCAAGGACACAGAACTGTTAAGTGGAGCTGGGATTTGAACTTGCAACTGCAGTGCTTATATTTACTACCTAATGCTGCATAACAAATCACTCCAAAACTTAGTGGCTTAGAACAACAAACATTTATTATCTCACCATTTCTGTGTGCCTGGAATCTGCCAGCAGCTTAGCTGGGTGGTTCTGACTCAGGGTCTGTCGTGGGGTTGTACTCAATCTGTTGGCTGGGGCTGCAGTCATCTGAAGGCTCAACTGGGGCTGGAGGATCCAATACCAAGCAGACTCACTCACACTGCTAATGACTGGAGGCCTCAGTTCCTTACCACTAGGCTTTTCATAGGGCTGTTAGAGTATACCCCGAAATGGCAGCTGGCTTCCCCCAGAGCAGGCAGTCCAAGAGAGAGCAAGGAGGAAGCCACGATGTCTTTTATTTCCCCGTCTTACACACCATCACGCACCGTCACTTCTGCCACATCTTATTTGTTAGGAGCAAATCACTAAGTATAGCCATGCTCAATGGAAGGGGAAGTGCCTTTTAGAGGGAGAAATATCAAAGAATTTAGGGACATGTTTTACAACCACTGCATTGTTATACAGCTGCTCCCCACCTTGCAGGTGTGCTTGGAGACTGCTGTCCTCAATCCCTGGGTGGTGAAGGCCCCTGTGTCATTCTGCCCCTGGGGTTGGGGGGGCTCTCTCCCACCTGTTGCTGCACGCACCCTTCCCCAGACCTGTAATACTCACGGTTCTTCCCTCCAAATCTCTTCTCTTCTTCTCTAGGCATCTCCGTTCTGCTTTCCCAGAGACGGATGTGAGTTGCTCTAAGACCTGTGATTTGACCTTTGTGGGAAAGGGGTGTTCAGTGTGGTCACATCTGCCAAGGATGCTGGGGAGGAGTCTCTGTGGGGCTGAGGCAGAGTGTCCCAGTCCCCATGAGCGATCTGAGCCTGTATGAAGCCTGATCCACTCAGCACACACCCACCCTTTGATCTGAGGATGAAGAAGTACTTGACCACATCATCCATTTCTCTTTCCAGTGCACCTGCGAGGTGGGGTGGGGAGGGAGGGGGAGGGAACTGGGGCAGAGATGTTTTTTCGTGACCTCATTTCAAAGAAGTTGAGCTGGGGCTGGAAGACAGGTGTCCAGTGGCAGCTGCTGCTGACCCGTCTGCCACTCTGGGCTTTGTATTGGGGTATGGCAGCTGTGAGCATGTGCCTTGAAGACCTCCAACAAAGGGGAGCTTAACCAACCCAGGGCCACAGATCCTGGATCCTGACTCCGCCCCCTCATTTGTGCTGAGGCCATGGCACTTCCCATGACCCATCAATACTGAGTGCAAAAGAGATACTAAGGCCAGCCCGTTTTGGGGAGACTCTTCGGATGTCCCCTAACTTTAGCTCAAGGACTCCCCAGTAGCTTTGCTGAACCTCCTTAGACAGCACAGCAATCTAGGACGTTCCCACTCAACCTACCTTTCTCCTTTGCTCAGAGTTAGGACTGCCAGATAAAATACAGGACACCCAGGTGAATGTGAATTTCAGACAAACAACAAACAATTCTTGTATAAGTATGTCCCCAGTACTGCATGAGATATGCTGATACTAAAAAATTTTTGTTGTTTATCTGAAATTCATATTTACCTGGGCATACTGGCTATTTATTTGCTAAATCTGGTAACCCTACTTGGGGTCAGGCTCACCTTGTAGCCTCCTCTGTTCCCTCTCTATTTCTTGTCACACATGCATTTCCTCTGATAAAATCCTTGCATGTTTAATCCCTCTTGGCATCTATATCTCAGAGGATCTGGACTAATACAGCAGGGCAGGGCTGGGAGTGGGGAGCTCAAGTAGGCAGCCTTGGCTTACAGACGTCTCGTTTCACTATAGCTGGCATGGTCCTGGCAATGGGGCCATGTTTTGCTGCTCAAAGCTGTAGTAGTCGGGGAAGAGGAACTACTCTTTGGTCCAAATTGGAATGCACTTTCCAAGTGTAAGGAAGCTCTAAATCATTTATCCAATTTCAGGGTGCTCAAGAACTGCATGGGGAATACAAGGGAAGTGCAGATTCTTGGGTCCCTCCCTTCAGAAATTCCAGTTCTATAGGTCTACAGTTGGGGTCAGAAACTTGCATTTTTTGCAGGCTTCATAACTGATTTTAAAACTGCACAGGGAAGGTAACTTGGCATATTTTGTAAAACTTTCCATGAATGCTACTGCCCATGCTTATTCAATGCTCTCTCCAGGTGATAATTGGTTAGCATTTAGTAGTCAAGTTGTTAAAGCTGGGAGTAAGTTTGCTTTCCTTTCTTTCCCTTCATGCTTACTTTTCTGAAGGCTCTCTCTGGGTTAGAAAAATTTGCCAAGGGTCTGGGTCTCTGAGAAGATATGGTAGACTTTCTTTTGTTTGATAATGAGAGTGATAGTAAAAGTGATAATAAATCACTTTTCCCCTTGCCTGCTAGGAGGCTCTGAGCAAGATTTCTGTGTAAGTGGCAGTACTCCTCCTAAATCAGGATTTCTGATACAAGAAATTCCTGCCCCCTGCCAAGTAAACACACAGGGACTTCATTACACTGTTACTGTGGTTTCAATCCTGGCAGTAATAGTAGACTTGTGTTTCTCATTTTAAACAGCGGCCCCCAGTCCTTTCAGAATTATGCAAAGTACAAACCAGTCCTCACTTACCTGACTCCTGAGAACTGGAGGTGCTTCCCAGGGGCCAGGATCATCTGTTTCTGTGGGAGTTTTAAAGTAGAGGGTAAAGCTGCAGAGAGGGTGTGGGCCTCCAAGGAACAGCAAGCCGGGTGCCACCCTTAAAGGCAGAGCTGGGTGTGTATCAACATGAGGGTGGTGGCTGGCCGGTGTAACCAGTGTGTTTGGAATGGGTGTTGGTTGATTCGGATCCCATGCAGCAGGGTGAGTTGGCAGGGAAGGAATGTCCTGACTCATCCCTCTCTTGATTTCTCTTAGGGTGGAGGGCTGCCCCCAGGGGCTGAGGAATCTGGAAAGGAAAAGAGGGACAAGGGGGCTTAATATGAAGCCTGTGGGAACAGGAGCCCTGGCCACAAGGGTTCAAGGCCTCTTTCATTCCGCTAACCACTTATTGAAGACCTACAAAGAGTAGCTCTGTACTAGGAGCTGGATTTAGGGCCCCAGGATATCTCCCACCCCAGAGACCCAGGCCACCAAGTGCTTGTTTTAGGATCTTGTTTAGGATTGAGGCATCCTTCCTCCCATTTCCCTGCTCGTTAGCCTCAGCTGGGTGACATGGGGTAGGTTACTTGAGCTCCATCTGTTGAATGGGTGCATGGGGTTGGCGGGGAAGACAGGGGGCTCTGAGTCCCAGTGTCTTCCTTCTCGTGTGCTGGCATCACTTCCTCCTCCCCTGGCAGTGTGATGGCTGGACATGCTGATAGAAGCCTGGTGGGAATAGACCCTGTCCAGGCATCTCTCCATGTGCCCAGCCCTGGGCTGCTGGCTCAGAGCCACCCCCAGAAGGGGTTAACTGGCCAGAGTGACCCCACCTGCTTAGGAGCCAGGAGCATCTGTGTTGCATCCGATCTCCTGCCTTTCACTGTGGAAGTCCCAAGGCCAGTGTTCTCATCAGCCCTAGGGACATGCACTTCTTTTAAACAGAACTCCAAATCTAAGGGTGTGGGGCTGGGGAAGTAGAGGTTCAATTCTGAGCAGGTTCATTTGGTCCATTTTCGAGAGGGGCTTCAAATGGGGATTCACCTACTGAAAGAAAAAGAAGCAACCCCTAAACCCTAGGCTTCTAAATACGAGACACAGGAGTGATGACACTACAAATGGGTTTCTACACCCAAACCAAAGGTGGCCGGAGGACACTGCTAGCAGAACCAGGCCATGGCCAGTGACTCTGCAGGTGGGGGATTTGGCAAAATGTGGCCCACAGGAGCCGATGACCCTGGGCGAGTCGCTACCCATCTTGGAACTTCAAGTCCTCCCAGTAACACAGGGGAAATCTGTCTTCTGTGGAGTTGTCCCAAGGCCGGGGTGATGCGTGTGTGAGTATACCAGGTACCAGGTACTGGGGCTCTCACTACAATTAGCTCCCCTCTGCCTTCCAGGAAAATGAAGATCAGGATCTTGGGACTCCAATCTGCAGGGGGAATACAGAGCGATTTGAGGCTCTGCTAGATGCATTTCAGGAAATTAAGTCACAGTCACACAAACACTCCTCAAAAGGTACCATTTCAGAATATGGTAAAATGACCCCTAATTCCACCATGTTGGTATTTTCCCAGACACTGCTCCACCCCTGGAGAGCAGACAATTTTCTGTCCTTTTAAAAAGTGAGCTGGGGGACTTCCCTGGTGGCACACTGCTTAAGAATCCACCTGCCAAATGTAGGGGACACAGGTTCGAGCCCTGGTCCAGGAAGATTCCACATGCTGCGGAGCAACTAAGCCCGTGCATCACAACTACTGAGCCTGTGCTCTAGAGCCCGCAAGCCACAACGACTGAGCCTGCGTGCCACAACTACTGAAGCCCACACGCCTAGAGCCCATGCTCCTCAACGAGAAGCCACAGCAATGAGAAGCCTGCACACTGCAACGAGGGGTAGCCCCCGCTCGATGCAGCTAAAGAAAGCCCCGCGTGCAGTATAGAAGACCCAATGCAGCCAAAAAAAAAAAAAAAAAAGAATCCGCCTGCCAATGCAGGGGACACAGACAGGTTCGAGCCCTGGTCCAGGAAAATTCCACATGCCGTGGAGGAACTAAGCCCATGCGCCAAAACTACTGAGCCTGTGCTCTAGAGCCCACGTGCCACAATTACTGAAACCTGCTCATCTAGAGCTGGTGCTCTGCAGCAAGAGAAGCCACCGCAATGAGAAGCCCACGCACCGCAACAAAGAGTAGCCCCCACTCACTGCAACTAGAGAAAGCCCATGCGCAGCAACGAAGACCCAACACAGCCAAAAACGAATAAATAAATAAATAAATTTATTTATTTAAAAACAAAGTGAGCTGCACTGAGCAGGCCTCTGGAGAAATAACTTGCAGTTTGTAATTACCACTGAGTGTAGAATCTCTGGCTGGTGAAGACAATCATTAGCTAATAATGCCCGAGGCCATGGGAACTGCTAAGTGTAGCCCTCATTGTACAAGGGAGGGAATAGATGGAAGTGTGATGGGGCTTGTCATGGTGGGGTCTCAGTGGTGTCTGTTGCTGGCAGGTAGGAACAGTAGCGGTGATAAGAGCTAGGTGACCCTGTTAAGTGGACGCCCATGCTAGTGGCCCACCTGCAGACTCCACCTCCACCACATGGCTACTCCGTTCATGAGCTCAGGGTGCAAACACTGGATGGTCAGGGACAGAGACTGACTCATCTACTGGCCAAGTCATCCTGTTCACTTAATAATTTAGTGCCTCTTCTGGAGCAGATCTTGATGATGGGCACTAACAGGTGGCACAGAAATCCTCACAATTTGTGCCTTCACAAATTGTCTCCACCATATGCCTTTCCTGGGACTTCTTTGTTCCTGATCTTCCAGTCTTGCTCCTCCCAGGCCTCTGATCAACTGGCCAAGTCTTTCTTCACCTCTCATGCATCTGTGTACATTCGTACCTCAAGCAAGGTGGATGGATGACCAGGTGCTCTTTGCCCAAAGCCCTGCCCATCAGGGACACTCCCTTTCTCTCCTGTCTTTTCTTTCCTGTTTGTGTTAGCATGACAGCAGTACCTTCCGTATGGTACCCACGCACTGAGTTCATCACCCAGCAGCCAAGGTCAGGCCTTTTCCTCTCTCTCAGCTGGCCATAGCGACCCCTCATGGGGCCAAAGGGGTGAGCTGAGGGAGAGACGTCTGTGCAACAGTGATGGGTGGCCTGAAAGTCCATGCCACCTGGTCACGCAGCTTAATTTTCCCCTCCAACCCAGTTTATGCCTGATCCTGGATGTCAATCCTTCCATTGTATGAAGGATTGTTCCTAGGCCTGCCCACTTAATGAATTGGTGGATCTGACACTACCCAGCTCATGATGGCCAGTCCTGCCACATGGCCATTTGGTCAGTCCCTACCTGGGTGCAGTAATATGATTGGTGCTTCTTTTTGAGTGGCATGTAGTTCTTTCCTGCAATTGTATGACCTTGATCCAGAACCCCATGGGTCTGTGCTGTGCATGTCTTGTTGAGGCACACAGAGGCTCTGCATAACATCTTTTTCTACCTCAGATACCTCTAGCAGCATGGGATTTTATGGGTCACATGGCCCATGAAGCAGGGCTGCAAGTATATATTATAGCCAGGACCTACTGCAGGGCCCTTTCTTGCTCTGTGCCCCACTCATAACCGTCAGTTTTCATCTTTCACCCCAAAGATGGATCATAGCATTTTTCTCAAAATGCTACCTCCAAAACCCAGAGGCGTATGCAGTATTGTGCTACTTTCACACAGGTAGAAGATCAAAGGACAAAATTTTATCTTTTACTTTGAACAGAATGTCTCCCTGTGTCCCAGAACCATTGCACCCTCGAGTCTTTGTATGACCCATTCTTTGTAGTGACTGTGCATCCAAGGTACTTGCCATTAATCTTGCACATCTCGTCCAATTTATATAATGTCATCTATAGAGTAGATCAATATGATGTTCTCAGGAATATCTAGCTAGCTTTAGACTCTATTGTGGCAGAGGTGAATTAACATAGCCCTAGGGCAAAACCTTGAGTCTACACTGTTGTCTGTCCCAAGTGACTGTAAACTGATCTGTATGGAACACAATGCATTTGTCACACCCCTTACCAGAGGCTATGTTAATCTGCTCAAATAAAGGTACCATATCAGGTTTAGCAGCAGCAATATGACTATTGTTTACTAATTTTGTGGTAGACTACTGTCATCAGACTATGGTCAGAGGCCAGGCTGGCTTTTGCAGAGGCCAGGCTGTCGAATTAAATGGGGATAGATTGGGGATGACCTTCGTCTTTGTGGGTGGCCTGATCTCTGTCATCCCCCTGAAGTATGATATCGTTTGTGACTTTCTGCCTTGTCAGGAGAGGATATGGTTTTAGGAGCTTTCACTTAGTCTTTGCTCTTATTGCTCTTATTCTACTGATCAAGGAATCAGTGAGAGGATTTATTTTGAAGTAAATCCATTGCAATTAAACAATTGGGAGCTGGAGAAATGACCACTGGATAAGTCCAAGGACCCACTGGACCCACTGTGAGATGAACCTGGGCTGGAGCTCCATTTATTAACTGACCCCTACAAGCCTCAGTCTCATAGGGGGAGCATGATGGCTCTTTGGTGCCAAAAGATCTGGGCATTTCCCTTTTCCCATTGTGTATTACCTGAGTAAATATCCATGGGTCCCTTTGGGGAAGGACTCGGGGGTTCACTCCTGTATTCAGTTGGCATGATTTTGCAGGGTTCTCCCTCATAGAGACCTGGCATCTCCTTCAAATGATGGGTTCTGAGTCTAAGAGCTGGCTCAAGTCTGGAAATTGAGCAAAGGATTGTGACTGTATATTGACGTAGCTAAACTTGGCCTTCTGTTCATCCTGATCACTCTTGATTTTGTGTATGAATCAATACCCTTGTTAGATGCCCGTCTATTTTGCCACTAGGAGCATCATCTCATATTATCCATATCCATAGATCTGTGCAGGTTGGGCACCCCTGGCTGCTATTCCAAAATTGTCATCCATAATGGTAATTACTCCCACCTTGACTCTGATGGTTATGTGTTGTCACTGACCTCAGCTATCCCTAGATCCCCGCATCCTCATAGTTACTAATAGGAGCCCAGTTCTGTAATAGTTCCTCTTACATTTATCCCCTGCCTATGACAGACAGCCAGCTCTGAGATTTTCAACAATTCTGGTGCCCCCTTACCGGAGCACTGCTTTGGTAAATGGAGTGACCTCCAGGCCCTCCCAAGGAACACAATTAGCTAGGGGGTCTTTCAGTCTTATACATTAGTCCCATTCTAGCTGCCCACTTTTTGAATCTTTTGATCCATTTCCCTAGAGTCTTCCCTGGTAGTTTTGGCATTCCAACCTAATTTAATGTATTAGGTATTGCTTTTTCCAAGCTTCCAAGGGTCATCTTGTTACCAACCAGGGTTCTTGGCCTCCTTAATAAATAGAAGTTGATAAGAGGCCAGACAAAAAATTCAGGCAAGACTTTATTGGGGCCCCTGCTGCAGCAGGGGGGAGTGAAAACAGGTAACAGTTTCCCTTGCTTGCTCCCCAAGGGGGGAGCGAGCTGGTTCCTTATATGTGGTATGTCCAGGGATCAGGCAGGAGGGGTGACTTAAGTGGTTTGCTCACCCTTTTGGTGGTGGTGAGTGCAGGATAATACCCTGCTTTTGCTCCCTATACCCTGTTTTTGCTCCCGGCTCTTCAGAAGCAGCAGTTGGGATTTTGGTCTTTTTGTATCTTGTTTTTCATAATTTGCCCCAACTGGGCATGCACACAGTTATTTTTAGTCCCTCTTAGTTTCTTTATATTCTGTTGCTTGAGGAGACATTTGTCCAGGTGCAAGCACTGCAGCGAAGGGTCCCAGATCCCAGGTCCCAGGTCCCAGCCTGTCTTAATCTCAGCAGAGTATCAGGTCAAGCTCCTAGGACCTTCGCTGGGTGTTAAATCCTGTGTCATGGGAGAGTGTGCTCATATCAACAAACTCTTCCTTATTTAGTTTAGATTCTGGCCCCCTTGATCCAGCACCAAGAGGATCTCCTTCCAGGCATATTCTCCCAGATCCTGCTCGTACATATTAGGCGAGAACTTCGGCTCCTTCAACACAATCTGTCTCCTTCCTTAGCGTGGCCAGAACTTCCCCATCCGAGCAAACTAGCTATGCTAAGATTCAAGCAAGGCTAAAAGTTAACCCTAGTTGTACGTCTGGTGGCCAGGAGGGGAGGTGGGGCAGATTCTGAGGAGGGCAGACGTTGTCTTGTGTGGCCTCTGTCTCATCTGAAGCTTCTGCACAGTCACCGAGCAAGGGGAGGTACTTCTATCAAGGGGCAGTGAGCCACCCCTGCAGGCACAGAGGCTTCAGGAGAATCAGAGGTCAAGTTTTCCAAGTACATCTACCTAGATATTCCCATCCCGGGTCTCAGAGTCCCACTCCTTCCCTACCAGAGCTTTGACTAGGTGGAGAAATCAACTTCTCTGAAGTTCTGCTATGCTTATAGTTAGAGCCTAAGGCTGCTCCTCAGCTTGGTCTGCCCTTTGGTTACAGGAGATGAGGATTGCCTTAACCACTGCCAACGAGGCCCTCTGGCTTTCACATTTTGAACTTAATACTTGCCCTCAGTCTATTATTTTTTCTCTCTAAAGCATGAATGGTGTTCAGCAATAGTCTTACAGTTATCCTCTCTCTCTCCATATTTTTCACATGCCTGAGACATAATATGAGCCAGTGCACCCCTTCCACCCGTATCCCATCCCAATGAACAACACATGAAAATCTTAGCATTTGTGCAGTTATAGCACACCAGGCAGAGAGAAGGAGGAAGTGACTTGCCCGGTTCAGCCAGCGAGTGGATAACCAAGCCAGGACCAGTGTCCTCCTTCTGGCTCGACTGCCTCACAGGGTAGGGGGAGAGGTGGGGCTTTCCGGATTCTAAGAAAAGCGAACTCCCTCCAATGACATCAACTAAGGGAAAGTATAGTTACTGCAAGGATTCACGAGCTCAGAAAGCCAGGGAAGCCCAAGATCCAGTCCTGGGAAAACCATGGAACTGGGTCTACTGAGGCCAGAATCCTTATAAGTACCTCTGGGACCACAGCAGGAGGAGCTGTGAATCTCCACCTGGGATCTGGGTACTTGCATGGGGCCTGCCCTCCTCTCTCCTCTCCATTCACTGGCCTTTTCTGTTCATACTTGGCAGCTAGGGAAATCTGACCGGCACAACTAATAACTGTTACACTGCTGGGAAGCCATTTGCTATCAGACCACATCCTGGGCTATTGACCAGACTGGGTATCAGCTGCCATTGGGCCAACCAGGTGGCAGCAGAGTACAGCAGGTGTGAGCAGAATCTGGGGCTGGCCTGGTTTCCAGTCCTGGCTCCACCACCCATGGGCTGTGTGTCCTTGGCCAAGTCATTGAACCTTTCTGTGCCCCATTTCTCATTTATACAACAGAGATGAAAATAGAGCCTGCCTCTGAGGGTTGCTAGGAGGGTTCCATGAGTTAATATTGTTTAAAGCCCTTAGAACAGTGCCTGGCACACAGTCCATGCTCTGTGTCTGTTGAAGAAAAAAATGTGACAGAGTGGAGTCGGAAGACTTAGAGGGGAAAACAGAAAATCTGCAAAGGAAGAAATTTGTTGAGGAAAGGACAGGTCCCTAGAATTGTTTCAGTTACCAAGTCTCCCATTTTCAGTTTAGTCCATGTACTTCCTGTAGGAGAACTCTTTTCATGAAGTAGTCTGAGTTGGGTTTTTCCCTTGCTACCAAAAAAGTCGGTCTAGAACAACCCCCTTTTCCCACTTCCATGCATTGAAGCCCTGCCCTCTCTTTCAAGTCTACATGAGCCTTTCTTTCTGTGAAGTCTGCCAGGGTTTCTCGTCAGACATCTCTACCTCTAAGCACCCAGAGCAGGGTCTGAATCTCCCTTAGGCCTCTTCCCACTGTCCACCTCACACTTTGGGTGCTTGTGCACAAGCCTCCCCTCCCCAGATAAACGGCATGATGTCCATAGAGTCAGGAAGCCCAGCGAAGAGATACAGCGCCAAGAGCTCTTCAATGTGTAAAATAATGAGATATGATCTACACCTCCGACTTCCTGGCTGCACCATAGATGCTTCTAGGGTACAGGAACCTGCCTTATTCTATCTTGAATGCACCCTCTTAGGACTCTATGACTGTCACAGGGAGAGAGGGGTCTTCCTAGGCTGTCTCCCCATCTAGCTCCTCCCAAGTGAGGAAGTATTGGCAGAATGGTTGGTCAGAGCCTGAGACATCCATTGGGCCAAGTTTTACTGGTGGGCAGGCTCACTGGGTGTTGGAAGTGTGGGCACATTAGTGAACTTCCTCTTGCCCTTTCTGTCTCCGGGTGGTGAGTATGACAAAGAAAAACCTGTTTTCTCAGGGCAGGCCCAGCTGTCCTCTTTCACTTTCTGTTCCACGCAGACCTCACACCTGGCAAGGTCTGCCTCCCTTTCTGGTCCACTTTCTCCACTTGAGGCTGGAAGCTGCAGATGCAGGTATCTGAGATTCAGGGGTTGGGAGGTGAGTGAGAATCAAGGGACCACTTAGTGACCACTAACCTGAACTGCCTTCTCCAAACCAGCTTGTCCCTGAGGCTGTCGTTTGGGACACCATATAATCCATCATCCAAGTCAGGCATTTTGAGAATGAAAGGGGAGGTTATTAATATTGACCTTGGGAAAAGAGTCACAAACAGGGCACGTTCCAGGCCAACCAGGGCCCCTGGGCCCCCTCGTTGTCAGGCTCTTGCTCTGTATTCATGCAGTAGTACTTTATTTCCCATTCGGTTCTCATTCCTGGGGAGTACAGCTCCTTTGGCGAGAAATCACAGAGGGAGAGGAGAGGAAAGTCAGGATCTGAAAACCAAAACCCAACTTTGAATACCTTACATATGTAATAGACTGTCTTTTTTTTTTGGCCGTGCCTCGCGGCATGCGAGATCTTAGTTCCCCAAACGGGGATCAAACCTAGGCCCTTGGCAGTGAGACCACAGAATCCTGTGGACCGCCAGGGAATTCCCTAGACTCTTGATTAATATGGGTGAAAGTATAATGAATGTAGCTGAATTATTGCCGGTGATAATAAAAGTAGCAGACGATATTGTGGCAATACTAGTAGTTTAAAAAATAACATGGAAGACATGTTTCTTTACTTTGATGGATCTGAGTTAGAATGGGCTTGGGATCCTAGCTCATCTCTTACTAACTGTGTCATTCTGGGCATGATGCTTAACTCAAGACTGTGCATGATCTGAATGTCCCATGGGGCCTTCCTGCCCCTTGGAGATTTGGCACATTTGACTTAAACATCCTGTGTAGTGGATTAGGTAATCCAGAGTTTTCCTCATCGTTTCTGCAAATTCTGATCCCTAATGTTTTTTTTAAAAAAACATTTTCCTTGATGCTGCTCTCTTCCCCCACATTCCATGTCTGTGTGTTGCCTCACATCAAACCCTGATGTGAACTTTAGCCCCATCGCTCTTTTTCCACAGGAAACCCAATCTTTCTCAACATCTGAGTTTGGAAACTTCATGGACTTGAGGGGTTATATGGAGGAGTTCATCACACACCACAACCATCTGCCGTCTGGGTGGCTCCAGACCTTCTTCCCTTTTCCACTTGGTTGTTGTTCAAAAGGGAGCAGCATCTCCTCCTGTGTGTCTCTTTTCCTCAAAGAAATAGTTCCCAAAAGCCACCCCCATAAACTCTCACTAATATCTCATTAGAATTGTTTTATCATATGTTCCTGTCTAAACTAAGCACAGGCAAGGTAATGGTACAACCAACTTGGGCTTAGACTAATTAGGACTCACTCCTGGGGGTAAGGCTGGACTCAAACCCCACAAATCTTCTAACTACCACAGTGGAGGGTGGATACCAGAGTAAAACTGAGTTTGTTGGACAAGTGACTGGGCTTGCAGCCATGTGTCTGCCACTGTGAGACAATTGAGATTAATTGAGCTTTGAGTCGTGGAAGACAGAGGGAAAGGAGGGCACAGCCAAAGAAGGGTGTCATTTCCCTGGCGGGGGAGGCACGAGATGGTGGGGCAGACAGATCTCTCTTCTGGGGTGATGTACTGCTGTCAGTTGGGACATTTTGGTGATTCCCTAAAAAAACCTCAAGGCAAATAGGGGCTGGGGAAAGTATTATCTGAGTGGCCATGAGTATAGGCTCTGTTGAATACTCTGCTTCTTGGGAGAGTCTCTGATAAGATCTCATTTGCATGCTGTGTTGGCAGTTGTTTCTGCTTCAACGTTTCCGTTTCAATTCCTTTTCCATTGACTTGCTCTAATACGGAGCATGTCTTTCCTTGTCTCAGAATCTTTAAAGCTATATCTTTTCTGTTCTTTTTCTTTTTCTTTTTTTACCAAGTCTTTAATTTTCCAAAGTTCTCAAGAAGTAGTTTCCTCATCATTAATGTTTTCTCTGGACACTCTAAGTAGGGAAGCAGCTGCAGATTTCAGCTCAGATTCTGTTCTGCATGGTTATAAAAATGTTCAGTCCTTTCAGACTGCCCCCAGTGCCCAGGTGGAAATACCTTTCTACTAATGGTTTCAACTAATCATGTAGACCTTGCCTCAGATAACCAGCTCTTAGCCGATTTCCAGTCTATGGTATAAAGTCATCTCTGTCTGCATGGCATAATTTAAGTGCATTTTTATTTATTTTTAAAATTTTTTAAATTAATTAATTAATTAATTTTTGGCTGCATTGGGTCTTTGTTGCTGTGTGCAGGCTTTCTCTAGTTGCGGCAAGCAGGGGCTACTCTTCGTTGTGGTGCGTGGGCTTCTCATTGTGGTGGCTTCTCTTGTTTCTGAGCACGGGCTCTGGGTGCACGGGCTCAGTAGTTGTGGCTCGCCGGCTCTAGAGCACAGGCTTAGTAGTTGTGGTGCACGGGCTTAGTTGCTCCACAGCATGTGGGATCCTCCCAGGCCAGGGCTCCAATCCGTTTCCCCTGCATTGGCAGACGGATTCTTAACCACTGCGCCACCAGGGAAGTCCTAAGTGCATTTGTTTTTTTAATTTCATTTATTTATTTATTTATTTTTATTTTTGGCTGCGTTGGGTCTTCGTTGCTGTGTGCGGGCTTTCTCTAGTTGCGGCGAGCGGGGGCTACTCTTTGTTGAGGCGCACGGGCTTCTCATTGCAGTGGCTTCTCTTGTTGCGGAGCACGGGCTCTAGGCGCGTGGGCTTCAGTAGTTGTGGCACACGGGCTCAGTAGTTGTGGCTCGCGGTCTCTAGAGCAGAGGCTCAGTAGTTGTGGCACACGGGCTTAGTTGCTCCGTGGCCTGTGGGATCTTCCCGGACCAGGGCTGAAACCCTTGTCCCCTCCATTAGCAGGCAGATTCTTAACCACTGTGCCACCAGGGAAGCCCCCTAAGTGCATTTTTAAGTCAAAGTGTTTTGCAAATAACTCTGCTGTTATATGTTCCCATAATGGCACTAGTGTCTGCTCAAGTCCAGAATGAAACTTGCAATAATGCTGCCACAACATCTGCTAGGAAAGATTCCTGTAACTGAAAGAGTTTTATTGCTAGCAGCTTTTGTGTCTCCATTCCTTCACCCTTGTTTCACTGAAATGCAATTTAAATAGTCCTTTTCTTAATTTCTGTCTCATCAAAGGTCTGATGTACACTGTGGAGATGAGGGCATTGGTTGAGATGATTCCAGTTAAGAAAGCAGTTTTGGTGGGCTACACAGGGCTTCAATGTCTAAAAAAACACTCTGCTCCCACCCAGCATCTCTTTGGGTACATAAGAGCTTTTGATCTGTAATGAGGGGAGGAGGGATGAGTTTTATTTGGGGGATGGGCTGAAGGAAACAGAAGGACTACAGGAGGAATGTTATGGCACCTGTTCTTTGACCCATGATAGAGAAAGGGATTCAAGACTGTAGCTGCTGAAGTGAGAGCTTTTAAGACCCTGGATCCAAGCACAACTGCCTTAGGGTCCAGGGAGTACAGCAGGGAGCTGGCTGTGGGGCGGACCTGTCACCTTGCCTCTGCCCCAGAACCACTGAGGGTATGCCCTTGGCCTGCACCTTGGTGTTTGATATTGATGGTTATCAGATGGCCTTGTGGGCAGTGATTCCTGACCAGGAAGAGTGGGGGCTGGGGCAGGAAGTGGGGCAGTGGAGGGTAGGAACTGCAGCATTTTTAGCAAGACCAAGAGGACACCCCTCTGGGACGCCTAGAAGTAGCAGTTTGAACCACAGTGATCAAGCTGCTGGAGCTTGGTCCGTCACCATCTGGCTGCGATAAGGAAGGTTAGCATCATTTTGAAGTCATAGGCTGCTGAGGATTCTATCAATTTATTTTAAGGAAAGGTCCAGGAAAGGCAGGCAAACGTTTCTTTCCTGAAATGATTTGCAATGACTTCACCTCCCCACTTCATTTCCTGTCTAATCCAAACTTGGCCCGAACCACTGTTCCAGCTATCGAATGCTTTGTAACAAATCACCCCACTATTTAGCGCCTTAAGACAATAATCATTTTGTAACCTGCCGTGATCTCTGTAGGTGAGGAGCTTGGGAAAAGTTCATCTGGGCGTTTCTGGCTTGAGTCTCTTATGTGGTTACGGTCAGACAGTGGCCGGAGCTCAGAAAGCCTGGGCTGAAGCAGCAGGCAGCTGGCCAGGCACCTCTGTCTCTTCATGTGCTGTCAGGGCCTCTGTGTGGCCTCTCCATGTGGCCTAGTTTAGGCTTTCTCACAGCATGGAGGCCTCAGGGCAGTCAAAATATTCCAGAGGGCTGAAGGCTTCACGAGTGAGGATCACGGGTGGAATATGGATGTCTTTTATGGCCGAGCCTCTGAAGTCTCGCGTAGCATCTCTTCAAGGGTGAGCTGCTAATTCAAAGTCACAAAAGGTCACTTAATGTCAAGGGCAAGGGAATTAGGCCCCACTTCTTGATGAGGGAGTGGCAAGGTTCTAGAAGAGTGTGGGGGTTGAGGAGAGGTGGAAGACTTTGCTGCACCCAATCTTTGGAAAATACACCCACAACCACCTTCTCCACGCAGGGTGAAATCATTCTTCCGAGTCTGTCTCCCTCCAAGGCTGGCTTCCTTTAAGACAGCCTTGATCTGGATCTTCCTCCCTTATCAGCTTTCTGCCACCTTTTCTACGTGCTTGAATCTCTGCCCCTTCCCCTCTTCTCCCAGCTCCTCAATCATGTTGGCTCATCTCCTCCCAAGCCCTATTTAATATGCAGGGCCTCGGATGGAAACCTCTCCAGGTCTCCTGCTTTCCTGCTGAGGGATCTTTTCCTAAAAAGGCACTGAACTGGCAGTTCTCGTGAGCAAAGAGAGTGCAGAAATCCATCAGAGCACTGACTAAGATGCAGGGCAGCTGTGGGACGCTGGCTGATTGAAACATCCCTGAGTTCTTTGATCTGAGCAAGGCACACACCAGGGAGGACAGAGGGAGTAAAGGGCTGGGGGAGAACGCCAGGATAATAAATGGACTTGGAAACCAGGAAAGGCTCTCAGGGAATATTTTCCAAGCTTGCAGGCATGTAAGGACACTCCCTAATTGCCAATAAGTGAATCATCACCAATTATCATGCAGCCCAGTTAAGGATAATTGTATGCTATAGGCCTAGAATCAAAGCCTTAAAAATGATATTATTAATAATATCATTATTATTAATAATATTATTTTTAAATCAACAGAAAAGAGAATCTGTTTAGAAGCCTGGAGGATGATCTAAAAGGAGAGGTCAAGATGGGAACACTTGGAGGCAGGACAGCAGAAAGACAGGGGTATTCCTATGTGACTGTGAGGAAGGGCAGGCTCATGGAGAAGCATGGAGCTTCTGGCCAGAAGAGACCTGTTCATAGAATCAGCTAGGTCCCCTGAAGTCACACTAAGCTGCCACCCTCTCCTCCCTGGGGTGTTTGTCCTTTTTTATGTGGCCGTGAAATAACCAGGCCTCACACGCATCATGCGTTTCCGTTTCTTTGCAGTAATTCTAGCCAGAGAAGGTGGCACTCAAACCCAAGTGTGAATTCTGGCTCTGTCACTATTAATCTGTGCAACTTTAGGCAAGGCACTTAACCTCTCTGAATCTCTGTTTGCTCACGGAAACTGTAAAATGGGGAATATTATACCTTACCTTTGTGTTGTGATAAAATGAGATCATATGAATCAAGTGTTTAGAATAGCCTTGGACCCAATTAGTGCTTAATCAAGTCTGTTCTCTTCTGTTCCCTCTTAATTATCCAAATAGCATCTTTTTTCATTTTGTAACCAGTCTCAAACTTGTTTCTTTTGATAGGCGTGCATTATTGCAAGAAAGCAAGACATTAAAAATCAAAACATGGTTATACTAAATGGCAGGCCATAATCATTTTGGGGGATTCAGCAAATGAAGAGTCCTTTCTCCTGGTTTCCTTTTCATGTGTGGGCCTTCCGAGATGCTACCGAGTTGGGAATGCAGCCCGCCCAGCATCCTGGCCTTTGTCCTTGGATCTAGGATTCCAGATTTCCCAGCCCTTCACCTGCTGCCATCACAGGTTTAGGAAGGGCTGTCTGGGGGTTTTGCTATGAGTCTGGGTCTGTGAGGCACACAGAGGCGTTGTAAAGGCAGATGCACATGCCCTATTCAAGTCCAGCCCCTTATGAACACACGCCACAGATCATCTATTCCCTCTCCCTGGGGTAAAACATCCTCCATTTCCCCTGAGGACTCCCCTCTCAAGCAGTGACTTTCTCCTTTGGGGCCTCCTAATGCCTGTGACTCGCCTCCATCACAGCAGCTCTCCCTCGGCATCCACATCCTGATGATTTGGGTGCACACTGCCCTCCCTGCCAGGCTCCTCTCACACTACTGATTCCCAGCAGAGAGCTTGGCACAGAGAGGTGCTCAGTAGGTATTTGTTGACCTGAATCAAACTGATGAAAGGCAAGACTTACAAGACTTTCCCAACCCTAATATTCCATGATTTTAAAAAGTACCTCCAGGCTTCCCTGGTGGCACAGTGGTTAAGAATCCGCCTGCCAATGGAGGGGACAGGGGTTTGAGCCCTGGTCCGGGAAGATCCCACATGCCGCGGAGAAACTAAGCCGGTGCACCACAACTACTGAGCCTGCGCTCTAGAGCCCGCGAGCCACAACTACTGAGCCCATGCGCCTATAGCCCATGCTCTGCAACAAGAGAAGCCACAGCAATGAGAAGCCTGCGCACTGCAACGAAGAGTAGCCCCTGCTCGCTGCATCTAGAGAAAGCCTGCACACAGCAACAAAGACCCAATGTGGCCAAAAATAAATAAATAAATTTATAGAAAAGAATCACTTCAGAAATGGAAAAAAAAAAGACTAAATCAAATTTGCCCACCTTTTCACCCACTTCCCCTCTGATCATCAAGGTGGTCAAAAAGCTGGGCTCGAGACTTAGCGTGAGCACCATCCTCCACAAAGGTTAGGGCCCAAAACTCAGCTGGTGCTCAACGAATTATTTATTGCTCAATAAACAGATCAAATGAATGTGCCATGGTAACACCAGGAAGTATACTCACTGACCCAGGATGTATCATCTGAGGTGCTGATTTATCTTAGGGGGTTGATGAAGCATTTCTGGGAAACTCACAGGGCGACAGAAATGCAGGCATTGTCAGGAAAGCGGATTAAGGTGTTTTGATTGCTGGGCAGACCTAGTCTTCAGCATTTCCCTGTGGTTACAGCTCTGGATTTTGATGACCTGTCTGAGTGTTTATAGAAGCACAGCCTTTCCAGCAGCAGCCGAAAGGGTCTTTTGGGGAAGCCTATGTGAAGAACCCACTGTGACATGGATGTCACCACAGGCTGTGATGTGTCTGATGGAAAGATGCAGCAGACCTGGGTGAAGGAAGTGAAGTCTCTTTAATGATGAAGGTTATAGAAGTACGTGGAAATGGTTACAGAAAGTAGGAGGCAAGCCAGCCTGCTTCAAGGGAGAGGTGAAGCTTCCCATGTCCCCAAAGTCCCCACGAGGACAGCCCCCCACAAGTGATGCGAGCTTCAGAGTGAGGCTCTGCCAGGGCACCACGAGGTGCCCTCTGCCATCCTCATGGGAGGAGTGAGTGGGTTTTTCTCCTGTTACTTCCTCTGCAACCCCAGATGTTTTGGAGACTCTGGCCACTTACCTGCCTACTCACCAGGTACGAGGGATGGGACAGAATAACTCTAGCACCTTCCTGAGTGTTCACCCTGAAAGTAATAGATGAAGTAAAAGCCTATTTCTCAGGAGGATCCATTCCTGCAAAGGGCAGTTGCCAACCCCTACTGGAGATATGTATCACCCCTATTGTGATGCATATTGCCAAATTACATTCCAAATTGCTTTCACAAATTTATACTCTCATCAGTGCCTTCATGAAGACATCCTTGCCAGCATTACATATTAATATTAAAAAAAACCTCCCAAGGCTGGAGTTTTCACACATCAAGAAACCGAAGCTGAGAGAAGCTGAGTGATCATTCAGTGAATCATAGAGGATGGCAGAATACAGATATGACAAAAGAGAAGTTTCTATTCCACAGGAAGTACAGCTATTTTGGGACTTGGGGAAAGAATCGAGAAATAGGGCAAGAAAAGGCAGGCAGGGTCAGGCTGTGAGTGTGCTGATGCTTTCCAACCCACCCATCAGAATCAAACCCCAGGGGTAAGGGAAGATAGAAACACCCGGTAGTTTTAAGGGCTCCAAGAACACCAGGCTGGTGTCCGCACTTCCCTGGGTGTCCCCTGAGAAGGCTTCACACATTTCACTGGACCCTTGGGTCAGCCTGACGCTGCTTCCAACATGGCACCCAAGCCATGGAATAGAAATGACTGAAGGGGGTGCTTCGGTGGGTTGGACCTGAGACGGCAGCCCTGGTTCGAAACGTCTGGTCCAGCATGAGATGTGGAGGAGGTCTAGAAGTTGCCTTGTGCCACAGGGGGACCCAAATAGTAGCTGAGGTACTGGCTGGTGAGTTCTCTAGGGTGTCACCCATGGCAAAAGCAAAGTGACCTTTTAACAGAGAGTTGCAGGGAATTCCCTGGCCATCTAGTGGTAAGGACTGCACGCTTCCACTGCAGGGGACACGGGTTCGATCCCTGGTCTAGGAACTAAGATCTGGCAAGCTGTCTGGTGCGGCCAAAAAAACCCCCACAGAAAAACAAAAAACACAGAGAGCTACAGGATGGACTTCTCATACCAGGGATCAAGTGGCTTTCCCATGCAGGCCTCAGGGCATCAGTAGCCTCAGTGAGAGCCAGGTGAGACCTAGGTGGCAAGGCAGCACCTCCAACCTCGAAGGCAGCATACAGTTGTGCCACAAGACATGAAGACTTGTAAGCTTCCTCTGCAACGAGCTGTTATCTTGGAATGAAGAGGAGGAAGGAGAACCTTGTAGTGATCGAGAGACTAAAGATGAAGTAATTACCCAAAAGGAGATGATTTTAAACCAGAAAAGTATGAGATACCATGATGGCACAAACAAGAGGTTTTTGCCTCCAGTGGAAAAAGGGGGCTTGTGAGCTGCTGGGGATCTTATTGACAGTCGTGTTTTGCACATCTCAGCACACTCCACCTTCATGACTTCTATAATAACATACTTTATTTTTACTTGGAGAACAATAGTATAAAGAAGAAAATAAAAATCATCCTATGATCTCACCAACCACAGATAACCACTGTGCTATCTTGGTGTATTTCCTTCCAGTCTTTTTTCTACGTATACGTGTGTGTGTGTGTGTGTGTGTGTGTGTGTTACTGTGATTGTATGCTGGTGCTTCTTGTTTGTTGACAACAGTCTTTAATGTCTGAGGCACTTTTGTTTGTGGAAAAGAATACCCACCACTTTGTGTACTTTGTTTATTATCTGTAAATAATTAACAATTCTTAATGTTCACAGCACTCATGACCACCAAACTGAAAATGTAAGAAGTCATCAAATCCAATTTCCCCAGATGCTTAAACATTGATAGAAGTGTGATCAATTAAACTTCTGTAAACATTTGATTACAAATCTCCAATATTATCAGATTCTCTCATGTGCTGTAAATGCCTTAAAATGCAGACAGAACAGACCCACAATGACAATGATTTCTACACTGAGCAGCAGTTACAAAAGTGCTCATTTTATCTCATCATCTCATTCTTACTCCTGTGTTTATTTCTTGCCAGAGGCTTGGCTTCCTTTCCTTAGCCCAGAGATCTGGCTGCCTCTTCGCTGGCTGAAATGGGAGAAAGTGTTATGGGTCAGGGACTGCTCAGATTATCAGCTCTGACTTCTTAGATATGATATGATTTTTTTGTAGTCCTGTCAGATGGGGAGACTGACCTGATTTAGATAAAAACTTGTCACACTGAAAGTACAGCTTCTCTTTCTCATTGATTATTTTGACCTCTAATGTTGACACTATTCTTCCTCTTCATTTCATGTGCATTTCATGGGTGATTAAGTTTTCTTCAAAAAAAAATTTTTAATGGCTGCCTGACATTTACTGGAATGGATGCGCCACCATTTATTTAACCTGGTTACTTAATTGTTGGGCATTTAGATGATGTTCAGTTTGTTTTCAGTTAAACTCATCTCCATTTGAACAATGTACGCTTATGAATCTCAGTGTGCCTTTCTAGTTTCTTGGGTTAAACTCATAGAAGGGAACCTCCTGGGTCAATGGTTATGAAGATATTTAAGACTTTTGATACATAATGCCAAATTGCCTTCCAGAATGGCTCTGTAGGCCTCATTGTTCTGGTGTGGTCCCACATAGGATAGGAGAAGGCACTGCTGTCTCTCTTTAAAGGAGGAGAAATCAAGACATGGCAGAGTGGGACTTCCCTGGTGGTCCAGTGGTAAAGAATCAGCCTTCCAATGCAGGGGGCGCAGGTTCAATCCCTGGTTAGGGAACTAAGATCTCACATGCCACGGGGCAGCTAAGCCCGCACACCACAACGACAGAGCCCACGCACTCTGGAGGCTGCGGGCCACAACTAGAGAGAGAAACCCCCCACACACCACAACTAGAGAGAAGCCCGTGCGCCGCAATGAAGAGCCCGCACGCTGCAACTAAGACCCGATGCAGCCAAAAAAAAAAAAAGAGAGAAGACATGGGAGAGCAAATTGTCAGAGGAGAGGGTCACTACTGGAGGTTCTGGTGAAGGAAGATCCATGCCAGATTTCCAAACACTGCCCGGTTACTCACATATGGTAACTGTGCTTTTCAAACTAACAATTCAGACTCAGCCTGACAAGTCCAGGCATACTTAATGGACAATGGAAAAGAATCTTTGGAATTAGGACTGTTCCAGAAAAGCTGGAATGTATTATAATTAGCTATTCATCCCTGCATTGTCCAATATGGCAGACATCAGCCACATGCAGATATTGAGCTAATGTGACTAAGGAATGGAATTTTTAAATTTAATTTAATTAATTTAAATTTAAAAGCTGATATTTGATGCAGTTATTGGAAAACTTTTAATGGTGTTTGGAACAACTTGAACATGTGAATTTATTTTTTGACTCTAAATTTTATGAAACCTAACTAAATATGGTCAATATTTCCAGAGAAAATTTAGCATCCAAGTTAAGATGTGCTATAAATGTAAAATGCACAGTGGATTTCAAAGACTTAGTATGAAAAAAGAACGTAAGCTGTCCCATTAGTAAATGTTTTATATTGATCACAGGTTGTAATGATAATATTTTGGATATGTAAGGTTAAATAAAATGTCATTAAAATTAATTTCACCTTGTTCTCCTTTTTTAAAATAAACTTTTAATTTTAGAATACTTTCAGATTTACAGAAAAATTGCAAAGATAAAATGGAGAAGTCTCATATGCCCCACACCCAATTTCCCAATTATCAACATCTTAATATTAGTAGGATATAATAACCAACAAGGACCTACTGTATAGCACAGGGAACTATACTCAATATTTTGTGATAACCTATAAGGAAAAAGAATCTAAAAAAGAATATATATATATATATATATATATATATATATAACTGACTTGCTGTGCTGTACACTTGAAACTAACATGATACTGTAAATCAACTATACTTCAATTTAAAAAAGTTTTTCAAAATTAAGTATATATATTAATAGGATATATTTGTCACAGTTAACGAGCCAGTATTGATACATTATTATTGACTGAACTTTATTCAAATTTCCTTAGTTTTTACCTAATGCCTTTTTTCTGTTCCAGGATCCCAACCCAGATACCACATTACATCACATCTCCTTAGGCTCCTCTTGGCTGTGACCATTTCTCACAGTTTCCTTGGCTGTGATGATCTTGACAGTTTTTTGAGGCGTACTGGCCAGGTGTTTTGTAGAATGAGGCTCAGTTGGAATTTGTCTGATATTTTCTCATGGTTAGACTGGGGTTATGGGTTTTGGGGAGAAGGACCATAAAGGTAAGATGTCCATCTCATCATATCATATCAGGAGTATATACTGTCAACATAGCCATCATTGTCAATGCAAACCTTGGTCACCTGGCCAAGGTGGCCTCTGTCAGGTTCTCCACTGTAAAGTGACTCTTTCTCTGCCCACACTTACAAATGAGGAGCTGTGCTTCACCCCCTTGGGAGTGGAGATCTGCATAGATCATTTGGAATGCTTCTGGAAGGAAGAGTTGTCTCTTCTTATATATTTACTTATTCAATCATTTATTTATGTCAGTATGGACTCATGGATATTTATTTTTATTCTTTGGGTTATTATCCAATACAACTTTAAATTTACGTTCTTAGTCTAATTGTTCTATAGCTTTGGCCATTGATTGGGAGCTCTCTCAGTTTGTCCTATGTCCCTTTGACATACCCCATTGTTGTGAGGTTTTTTGAGTGGGCTTCTTTTTTTTAATGTAGCTACTAGAACATTTAAAAATCACATTTGTGCATGCATTGTATTTCTATTGGACAGCTCTGATCTAGACTGTCTTGTATGCAGGCACTATGTACTTAGAAAATTCTTAACCTTGGGACCAGCAAGAGTGTCTAAACTGTGTGGGCATCCTAAATCTTGCATTCAGTTAATTTCTCCTCTTTGCTTTGGCTCCTGGGAAACTCAGTGCTGTTATTGTGATCCTTGTCTAGAAATATCCTACCATACTAAGTTTCCTTCTGGATATATTTCCTTTTTATCTCTGTTTCCCCATGGCCTCAACTCCAACAATTAATCATTTAATTTTTTTTGTATTGTACCTAATTTTGTTAAGCCATCCTGAACCCTCTATGGAACAAGGCATGTTTATAGGACAGTGTTAATGCTCTGCTCAGATCTCTCAGATCCCTTTTACTGTTTTGTGTGTGTGTGTGTGTGTGTGTGTGTGTGTGTGTGTGTGTGTGTGTGTTTCCCTGCTGCCACACTTCCAATAGCTGGCCCCTGTCTAGTCTCTGGAGATCTAGTCTTAGGCTATTGGGGGAGGCATTGCCTGAGAATTAACATCCCTCTGGGGCAGCCCTTAACCATTGACTGGTGGGGTGTAAGAAGTGGAAGCTTTGTTCAGGTGCCCTGAGGGCAGGAACCGGGGGGATTCTGAGGTGCTGCTTACACTGCAGAACCCTCTATGGATTCAGGCTACAGCCGCCCTCCATGGGACTTTGCCTGAGATGGCACCTTATCGTGGCTTCCCTGAGATGGCATCCTTCATAAGTCACTTGCATACGAAGCTCATCTCAATGTCTGCTTGGGGAACATGACTTAAGACAGCCAGTGATACTTTTTTTTTTTGAATTTTATTTAATTTATTTTTTTATACAGCAAGTTCTTATTAGTTATCTGTTTTACACATATTAGTGTATATATGTCAATCCCAATCTCCCAATTCATCCCACCACCACCACCACTCCCACCACTTTCCCCACTTGGTGTCCATTCTTTTGTTCTCTACATCTATGTTTCTATTTCTGCCCTGCAAACCAGTTCATCTGTACCATTTTTCTAGGTTCCACATATATGCATTAATATATATTTGTTTTTCTCTTTCTGACTTACTTCACTCTGTATAACAGTCTCTAGATCGATCCACATCTCTACAAATGACCCAATTTTGTTCCTTTTTATGGCTGAGTAATATTCCATTGTATATATGTACCACATCTTCTTTATCCATTTGTCTGTCGAGGGGCATTTAGGTCGCTTCCATGACCTGGCTATTGTAAATAGTGCCGCAATGAACATTGGGGTGCATGTGTCTTTTTGATTTATGGTTTTCTCCGGGTATATGCCCAGTAGTGGGATTGCTGGGTCGTATGGTAATTATATTTTTAGTTTTTTAAGGAACCTCCATACTGTTCTCCATAGTGGCTGTATCAATTTACATTCCCACCAACAGTGCAAGAGGGTTCCCTTTTCTCCACACCCTCTCCAGCATTTGTTGTTTGTAGATTTTTCTGATGATGCCCATTCTAACCAGTGTGAGGTGATACCTCATTATAGTTTTGATTTGCATTTCTCTAATAATTAGTGATGTTGAGCAGCTTTTCATGTGCTTCTCGGCCATGTGTATGTCTTACTTGGAGAAATGTCTATTTAGGGCTTCTGCCCATTTTTGGATTGGGTTGTTTGTTTTTTTTAATATTGAGCTGCATGAGTTGTTGAATATTTTGGAGATTAATCCTCTGTCTGTTGATTCGTTTGCAAATATTTTCTCCCATTCTGAAGGTTGTCTTTTCATCTTGTTTGTAGTTTCCTTTGCTTTGCAAAATCTTTTAAGTTTCATTAGGTTCCATTTGTTTATTTTTATTTCCATTACTCTGGGAGGTGGATCAAAAAAGATCTTGCTGTGACTTATGTCAAAGAGTGTTCTTCCTATGTTTTCCTCTAAGAGTTTTATAGTGTCCGATCTTACATTTAGGTCTCGAATCCATTTTGAGTTTATTTTTGTGTATGGTGTTCGGGAGTGTTCTAATTTCATTCTTTTACATGTAGCTGTCCAGTTTTCCCAGCACCACTTATTGAAGAGACTGTCTTTTCTCCATTGTATATCCTTGCCTCCTTTGTCATAAATTAGTTGACCATAGGTGCGTGGGTTTATCTCTGGGCTTTCTATCCTGTTCCATTGACGTATATTTCTGTTTTTGTGCTAGTACCATATTGTCTTGATTACTGTAGCTTTGTAGTATAGTCTGAAGTCAGGGAGTCTGATTCCTCCAGCTCCGTTTTTTTCCTCAAGACTGCTTTGGCTATTTGGGGTCTTTTGTGTCTCCGTACAAATTTTAAGACTTTTTGTTCTAGTTCTGTAAGAAATGCCACTGGTAATTTGATAGGGATTGCATTGAATCTGTAGATTACTTTGGGTAGTATAGTCATTTTCACAATATTGATTCTTCCAATCCAAGAACATGGTATATCTCTCCATCTGTTTGTGCAGTGATACATTTTTAAAGTAAAATAAATTTGAAAGAAAAGAGCAGTTTCTGTAGGTATACTCAGAAATTTGAGTTAGTCTGCTGTACAGCTTATTAAGTAAAAAATGAAGCCAGACTTACTTCCCTTGACATATCAGTCTGGAGTCACAACTGTAGCAGCAGGGAAATAGGAGGGGGATCCCTGTGCATTATGGGTGCTCATACTGTGTCCTCTGGACACTGATGCCAGATCCTAAAGAACTTCTATGGGGGTTGGGATCATCTCAGAGAATGTGGAGCAGGCTTCCCTCCCTGCTGCCCTCCCAAGTGCATGGGTGAAGCCAGAGGCCAGAACAGGGGCAGTTCAACCAAAATAACTGTCCTGCTGCACCTGACTCGTGGGCCCCACACCCCAGGGCCACCCACAGGCCACAGGGAAGGAAGAGGCAGAGTACAGAGGGCTGAGTGGAGATGGAGTTTGATTTGCCACCCTGAGTGACCACAGAGAGGGTTTCTAGAACTCTCCACCCTCCTGGCAGCTTTGGAGAGAGGAGCATTCTGTCCTCCCACTGCTAACAGCTGGGGAAGTATGACTGTGGGTTATTCTACACAGCTCAAAGGTCCTGGGAGTTCTGAGAAGCCTCCTAATTCAGGTTCTGCCTTTTGTGGGAAGGCAGAAGGTGGACACCTTGGTTCTTCGAACTAGCTGGGTCACAACTAATGACCACTTGCTCATAGCGTCTAGAGTCTGCAGAGCCAGCCTCGGCTTCCTGGGAAGGGCGCCACCTCGTGGTGGGCACTCTAGGGATGGGAGCGCATTCTCTCTCTTGCTCATCTGGGGCACTTGGAGATGGAGACTAAACAGAGGTGAAGGGGTGGAGATTTGCCTCCTGCAGCCTCAGACTTCCCTGGCAAGTCACTGCCTGGGGCACATTTGCTGACTAGCTGTGATTGAGGGCTTCCTGGGGCAGTGGAGCCAGATGCTGCAATTCAAGCCCCATTTTCACCACTGTGGGAACTTAGACAAGCTACTAGAACTCTCCAAGCCTCAGTTTCTTATCCATAAAAGGGAGATCAAGGGACTTACCTCCCTTGATTCTTTGTAAAGAATGAATGAGATTAGGCGTTATCTGAGTCTGAGTTCCCTAAAAGCAGATCCTGAGATTCAGATGTAAGTACTTTATTTTGGAGGTGATCTCAGGAAATACCACTTGGGGAGGATATGAGACAGGTGAGGGGAAGAAAACAGCAAGAGTGATTTATCCAGCAGGCGTTCTGCCACTGGGGCACCGGGTGGTGCTTAGTCCCTCTCAGCATTACCTGGCCTGAGGGGCATAGAGCTGGGGTATCTCCACTGATTCCCATCCGTCTCTGACTACGGGGGAGGTCCTGCTGGGGTGCTTTAATTCCCTAGCACTTCTGGCCTATTCAGTGCATGCACATAGCAGGCTCCAGCAGCCAGTGTCCTAAGAGTCAGAAATGATGATATTTGGAAGTTCGGCCAATATGTATGGAAATGTTCAGTGTGTGTGGGAGGGGTGAATCGCAAAATCTTCTATATGCATATTTAAAAGTTCTCAGAACAGACTGGGACACTAGTAACATCTCAATAAACAATAGTTCTCAATAATAGTACACATCAGTGACCCAATGTAGCCCACCTCTTCTCCACCAAAGTGGGATGTGGCTGACAAACTAGAAGGGGGACAGATAGACTGTGCCATGGGGAGCACAGGTGCCAACAGCCCTACCAGCAGGGGTTTGATGTTCCCCATTTTGTAGATAAGGAAGCTGGGGCTCACAGAGTATGAGAGCCTCGCCCTGGTCCTGGGTCAGATGACATCAGTGTTGGTCTCCCGTGGGCAGGTACCGCTGCTCCCACCAGTGCCAGGATTGTAAAGAATTCATTCTGTGCCTGAATAAAAATGCTCTCTCTCTCTGAGCCCAGCCATGACTGTGCAGAAATGTGTTTCCTTCTGTAAAATATCAAGGCTGAATCTTTTATGTTCTGCCCTCGATCTGCGCCCAATAATGAACTCCACCCAAGCCCCACGGCTGCCTCCAGCCCCTGAGACTCATTGGGAGCCTTGGAATAATAACAAAAGGACTAATTCTCAATGGTTGGAGAGAGTGAGGGAATGGCCTTATCATTCTTTTCCTGCACCACTTAGACCTGAGAGAGAAGAAGAGGGAATTGGTGGAAACAGGAAAAGGTTGGGGGCCTGCTCTCTCTCTCATTTCCAGTTGTGACCACATGGAATATTGGAGCTTGCCTGCCCATGGGGCCTGCTTCCTGTCCACCAGGAGCCAGAGACCCAGGGTCTCATTGCCAGCATCATAGCTTGGAATAGAGGGTCTGCTCAGCTCTCCTTCCTAAGTGCTGTGGCCACATCTGTCAGTGCTGGTGACGAGGTTCATGTGGTACTAGCAGGAGAGCAGCCTGGGAGTGGGCTGGGCAGGGCTGCCATGAAGAGCATCATGGTTTGGGGGCAAGGAACTGTTTCCAGGTGACTCCACTGGGCAGAGGACAAAACCCATCTTTAATGGTCAGTTCTTGGATGGAGTCAGGTAAGCCTTTTTCTTATTATGATTATTTAAATTTTTTTTTTATTGTGGTAAAATATGTAACATAAAACTTTCCATTTTAACTATTTTGAAATGTATAATTCAGTGACATTAATTACATTCACAATGTTTTGCAACTATCCTCATGCTGTTTCCAAAACTTTTTTATCACCCCAAACAGAAGCCCTGTCCCCGTTAAGCAACAACTCACCATTCTCTCCTACTCCCAGTCCCACAACCACAATTCTACTTTCTGTCTCTATGATTTTGACTACTGTAAGTACCTCATAATACTAGTGGGTATGTGTCCTGTTTTTTTAAATTTATTTATTTTTGGCTGCATTGGGTCTTCATTGCTGCACGCAGGCTTTCTCTAGTTGCGGCAAGTGGGGGCTGCTCTTTGTTGTGGTGCGCAGGCTTCTCTTGTTGCAGAGCACAGGCTCTAGGTACGCAGGCTCAGTAGTTGTGGCACAGTTGTGGCTTAGTTGCTCCGTGGCATGTGGGATCCTCCTCCTGGACCAGGGATCGAACCCGTGTCCCCTGCGTTGGCCGGCGGATTCTTAACCACTGTGCCACCAGGGTAGTCCCGGTATTTGTTCTTTCTTGACTAGCTTATTTTACTCGGCATGATGTTTTCAAGTTTCATTCATATTGTGGCATGTGCCAGAATCTCCCTCCTTTTTAAGTGAGATTATCCCATCACCTGTTGATGGAGGCAAGTCTTTCCCTTACATTTCTATCCACTGTGCCCTTTAAAAAAAAAAAAAAAAAAAAAGAACACTTTTGAAAGAAACAAAGAGGGCACCCAGCCCATATGACCCTCTCACAGCACTGGCCTGGCTTGCCCGGCCACCAAAGATACCACTGGTCACCGACACTCTTCGGTAACGCTTCTGAGAACAGCAGCTAACAGTAAGAATAACATACACGTTTCAGTCAATTACACATAAGCATGGATTTAATATTTTGGTCCTTGGAAGTGATCAGACTGGGCTGTGTGTTCCATGAGGGCAAGGTCCACGATCGTTTGATCTCCATTCTGTACCCAGGGCTCACTCTGACCTGCCTAGCATGTAGTACAGTAATACTAAATGAGTATTTTCTGAATATGGAATGAGACAGCTGGTCCACAGGGCTGGAGTGGATTGCTACCCTGGAGTAATAATACTGCTAGTACTGTTTGTTGAGCACCGACATGTACCTGGTGCTTAACGCTCACTCTTCCTCCCAACAGCCCTGCAAAGGTAAGCATCATCATGCCCATTTTACAGACAAGGAAGTTGAGGTTAAGTATTTAACCCAAGGGAGTAGAGGGCAGAGCCAGGTCCCAGTTGGAATCTGTGTTCCTGGAAGGGTGTGAAGAGGAAGTAAACACTTCGCTAGGTCATCTTTTAAAATCTTTACAGCAGTACCTATGGAGAGAGGTACTGATACTATTGCCATTTTACAGACAAGAAAACTGAGGCCTGAAAAGCAGCTAGCAAGTGCCAGGGCCAATATTAGAACCTGACCAGTCTGGCCTTACTGCCCACTGCCTCTGCCCCACTGGACTGGCCCTGTTTCTCACTTCGTTCTGCTGGAGTCACTCAACGAGCATTGCTGGGGCTTCGGCTTCCCTCCGAATGTAACTGGAAGACTGAAGTGAGTCTGTGGGAATTTTGCCATCTCATCTGGCTAATTAAGTGTGATTTGTGGGCTCCTGAATGATGTGGATGTGAATCATAATAAACGCGGGCTCATTCAAACTTAGTAACCCCACTAGTCATGCATCTATGTTTAGAAGGGATTTGGGAGCTGCATGAGTTGGGGCTGGGGCATTCCTGGAGGACCCCGTGTCTGTTTTTTGCTGCCTTCCTCGTAGGACAAGCACTTATCAACCAGAAGAGAACAATTTGCAGATAAGTTTAAATAAATAAATTTTATAATAACAAACAAACCATTGTGTACGAGATAAATTTTGCATGAATTTTAAAAAGAAAACATAATATTTTTTAAAATTGCCCCTTGCAAGAGGCAGCATTAGGTAACAACCTCAGCATGCCCAAGGTGGAGGGGCATTCTGTGGCCAGGAGACTTTTGCAGAAGGGTTTGAGAATTAATTCGCTGCATCATTATACCACCATGCCAGTGCGTCTGGCCGCCAGCTCCTGCCTCTCCTCTGTTGGCCTGCTCTGCTCACTGAGCAAGCAGGCTCTAGTCTGATGCTCAGGGTCAGGCACACCTGGTACCTGCCCTTGGGGTAGAGGTGGTGTGTGTGGTTGTCTGCTGTGTTCCCTGTTGTAATCTACCAGGTAGACAGAAAAGGACATGGAACTTCTAAACGTGGTGCATAAGGCACCATCACACTTTATGTTGTAGGGTCTATCAACTCAGAGAATCAGAACTCTGATTCTTTCCATGTCCATGAGATGAACATTTCAGGGAAGATCAGAAAGAGTTTCCCCATGGCCTTTATTGCTCATCAAATGCTGTGTGCAAACACTCCTTTCCACACTGCTTCCATCTCTCTGCCTGCCTGATGATGGGACTCCTCAGTCATCTGAACCTGGGAGATGAATGGTGTAGAGCAGGCATCTGCAAACTATGGCAAAGGACCGTGGGCCTGTTTTTGTATGACCTGTGAGCTAAGAATAATTTTTACATTTTTAGTGGTTGAAAAAAATCAAAAGCATAATTCATTTTGTATGGAATTTAAGCAAAATTCAAATTTTGTATAAATGTATACAAAATTCAAATTTCTGTGTCCATATATAAACTTATAAATACATAACTTTATATAACATATATAACTGTAAAATAAATAAATAAATAAATAGCCACACCTATTCATTTACATATTCCTTATGGCGGTCTTTGAGCTACACCAGCAGAGCCGCATGGCCCACAAAGCTGAAAATAGTTACTACTTGGCCCTTTACAGGAAAACTTTGCCAACTTCCGGGTGTCTTTTTTTTTTTTTTTTTGGCTGCATTGAGTCTTCGCTGCTGCACATGGGGAGTGGGAGGGCTGCTCTTCATTGCGGTGCACGGGCTTCTCATTGCAGTGGCTTCTCTTGTTGTGGAGCACGGGCTTCAGTAGTTGTGGCTTATGGGCTTAGTTGCTCCGCAGCATCTGGGATCTTTTCGGACCAGGGATCGAACCCTCCCCTGCATTGGCAGGCAGATTCTTAACCACTGCGCCACCAGGGAAGTCCCCTTCTGGGTGTTTTGCTCAGAGCCCACAGGGATCCTGTAGGGGGGATAGTCACAATGACCCAGGAGCAATGTCTAGGGCAAGCTGTCTCTCCTCCCTCAGTAGAGTGTGCGTGCTGCTCCCAAATTCAGCTTCCCACGACATTGGTGGTTTCTCCCCCAGTGGGGAAGGCCGGACATGACCTCACCATTCCCAAGTCTACAGGTTCTAGGTAGCCAGCTCTCCCGGGACTCTCCTGGATATCTTGCACCCAAACTCAGAGTCTTATCTGGTGCATGGAAGAATGGTCTTGTTCCCCATGCGACACATATTTTTTAGTCTGGCACCAAAGATTCTGATTTTAAAAAATAAGACAATTTCCCTAACTGACCACTTAATTTTTAATTTGGAAAGACATGCTAAAAATATACTTCTGGTTATCCTAAGTGAAAATATGCCTGGTTAGATGTAAATCTTCTAAATATGGTTTACATGGGGAAAAAAAAGAAAAGAAAGAAAAAAAGGATGCAAGTGTTGAATGAATTCACAATTGTTTGTTTGTTTGTTTTAAAATAACTTCCAGCAGAGAGTTACTGAACCGAGTAAACCTTAGCAAAGGGGGTGTGGATTCGAAGGAGGGGTGTGGGCTTTGTGACATTCTCCTGTGTCTGAGCCGTGAAAGTTATTCAGCCTCCCAGAGCCTGAGTCTGTCCATAAATATTTAAAATAGTGAAAACATAGCCTCCCTTGTAAGATTGCGGTGAGGATTTGGAAGGTCAAGTTCCTGGCATGTAGTAGGTGCACAACCCATGTTAATTTCTCCTGTTCCTTGCCTTGTGCAGACCACCTTAGAGTATGATACCAAGTGTTAACTCACAAAGTCAAAGAAGTCATTTTTTTTAATGTGAAAAATTTCTCATTTTTTGTTTGCTTCATTGTCTTGAAAAACCTTTATTCCATGGCTGTGGCCATTTGAATACAGGAAAATAAAAATCATAATTTTATAGATTATTAGACCCACACAAGAAGCCAGTATAGACAGTCTGGTGGTAAAAACCACTCATATCTTAAAACCCCTCTTCTCTAATTTGTACTATACTTTTCCCCTGCAAGTCACCCAGAAAAATGAGTGGGCACAATGGTACAATGAAGAAATGCTTGAGGGGTGTGTCTTTGTAGCTGGTATGGTCTGACTAGCCTGGAAGATGGGGAGGGGAAGCCAGAACACGAAACTGCAGGCCTGGAAGGACCAAGGCCTTGTCTTGTCCAACAACCTTGTTCTGTAGGTGAGGAAACGGAGACCAAACAGCTTATTAATGGCAAGGCCAGAACCCTAAGCAGGTGGCCCAGTGCCCTGTCTCATGTTACTACCAGTTTCCTGGCAGTCTTGGGGATGCTAATACTGTATCTAATGCTGATACTAATACTGTGGGACCTCCCTTATAATGCAAGTACCTGGGATCCAGGGCTTTGAACACAGAGGCAAATGGCAGGGACTTCAGACTTCATCAGGAAGGGCCAGCACGCTAGAGCTGGCTGCACCTCAGTTGGCACAAGTGCAGGACACCCGGAGGCAAGGCCAGCTAGCCAGACATCATCTGAGACAGGCCAGAGTCCTGGAGGTCAGCTGGCGAGTGGGACGGGGAGTTTAAAGTTCACTTGGTGCCTTTCAGCTTCACTCCCCACCTGCCACTACTGGGTACAGGACTCAAGAGCAAGGTGAGGTCTGCAGTGAATCCTGTGGGTGTCCCACCCCAGACCCCCTTTACAGGCCTGCGCACCTATCCTCCGGCTGCTGAGGGTGTGGTTGCTAATATCTCCCAGTTGCCTCTTTCTATGGAGAACTGGGCCAAGCTAAATGGGAGCTGCCAGGGAGGTGTTGCAGCCCGTACCCCCAGACTTTGGCCAACGACTGAAATGGGAGGACAAAAGACCAGCCCTTTGCATCAAGTGAAGAGAGGGTACAACTCTGTGGTGCAATTCCTGCACGAGAGCCCCCATGGGATCAGGCTGAAGCTGACTCCAGCTGAGACCACATCCTTGCTTTGCTCCTTCCCTGCCCCATCCTGATTCCTCCACTCCCTTCCTCCCGAGTGCACCCTTCAATCAATCCCTTGTGTGAATCTTTACATCTCAAGCTCCGCTTCCAGGGACCCCAGTCCTAGACAAGATCCCTCCTGGAAGGCCTTAATACGGTCCATTTATTGTGAGTGGTGCTGAATACATTTTGACCCAGTAATGGTTTTTGTCCTTGGCCGATTCCCCCACCTCTGGCCCCAGCTCTGTCCTTTCTCTGGGTAGGTTCTGTCTTCAGTCCCTGACCCCGACAGCAGAGGCATCTGAATGCAGCTGTTACTTGGCCATGTGGAGTTGTGACAGCTTTGGGGGCAGCATTATACAGGAGCAATATCCTTCTTGCTTATTGAATCTCAGAATTCATTTCACACCAAAGGCATCAAACAAACCCAGACAATACAAGGCAGCTCCATGGTTATGATTGGAGGAGATGAATTGCATTGTTCATCCTCTAAAGTTGTGTTCTGTTCCTTATCAGCCTCATCTGAAACCTCAGGCTCAGAGTAGAGATGTTTCTCCGGCCGGAGTGGAAAGTTTGGTCTGCTTTGTTATGTGTCGGAGATGATAGATTTGGGATGGGAAAGATAGAAGACCTCCCCAGCCCGCTCCCTGCCAACAATCTCCATCAAGCCTTTGGCCCTCAGATAGGTTTCAATATCCTGTGCAGCTGACTTCTGACCCACATCAGGAATACAGCCTTTATATACCCACTGCCCAGAGAAGCCCTCTATCACCTTCTGCAGAGGGAGGGACCCCCAAAGAGCCCCTGAGTAGAGAAAGCAGAGTGGCCTCTGAGAAGCAGGTGCCTGCTGTGGTTAAAATATGTAGAATATATGCATGAACATTTGTCGATAAATATTAGTCACAGTCACTGGGGATGCTGGGGTTGTTGCTGCCATTGATTTCTTTATCTTATGGAGGGTGTTTTCTCAGTTTTCTATGATGTAGCACTTGTATAATAAAGAAAAGTTTTCAAAACAGGTACAGAACAATTCCATTTTTAATATAAATAACTACTCACAGACACATATACATGTGTAAAAATAGACTGGAAGTATATTCACCAAAATGCTGGCAGGGCTTATTTTTGGGTAGTAGGAAGATGAGTTCTCTTTTCCTTCTTTTTTGTGTGTCCTCATTTCTAATACTTCTACAATGGATAGATAGTATCCGTGTTCAAGCAAGAATATAAGGATGATGCTCTACAGCAAATTGTCCTTTCTGAGCAGTGTTAACCCCCACGGGGTCATGGTGACAACCTGGAGCTGGCACTGTGGGATGTGCCTCTCAGGCTGGGTGAGACACAATTTGGAACTCAGTGATTCAAGCCCCTTCCAGGGCCAAAAGAGAAGAGTGTTTCAGGGCAGAGGAGAGAGTTGGTTGGGCTGTCCACTCAGGGGTAGCTCTTTATTTTATTTTTTGGCTGCGCTGCACAGCTTGTGGGATCTTATTTCCCTGACCAGGGATTGAACCTGCATCCTTGGCAGTGAAAGTGCAGAGTCCTAACCACTGATTCGCCAGTGAAGTCCCCCAGGGGTTAGCTCTTATAAGAGGGAGACCAGCAGAATCTGTTCCCAACTGTTGTCCCCATGTGCTCCCGCCAGTGCCCATCCCGTTGTAGGTCCCCCAGATGGCCTTCCTGTGGCCCATTCTTCACCTGCTTCAGGCTATGGCTCCAGGTCAACCACTCCATTTTAATGTCCTTTGTGCCTTTATGTGGGGTCTTTTATTGTGTGTGAGGGCAGGATGAGGTGGGAGATAATCTTTATGTTCTTAAAGCTGTTTTATTTTTTTAATCTTTTATTAAAGTATAGTTGATTTACAATGTTGTGTTAATTTCTGCTGTACAGCAAAGTGATTCAGTTATACATATATCTACATTCTTTTTTATATTCGTTTCCATTATGGTTTGTCACAGGATACTGAATATAGTTTCCTGTGCTATACAGTAGGACCTTGTTGTTTATCCATTCTATATATACTAATTTGCATCTGCTAACTCCAAACTCCCACTCCATCCCTCCCCCACCCCTTTTCCCCCTTGGCAACCACAAGTCTGTTCTCTACGTCTGTGAGTCTGTTTCCATTTCATAGATAAGTTTACTTGTGTCATATTTTAGATTCTACATATAAGTGATATCATATGGTATTTGTCTTTCTCTTTCTGACATTTATTTTTGATGATTTTTTTAAAATTTAATTTTATTTATTTTTTTATACAGCAGGTTCTTATTAGTTATCCATTTAATACATATTAGAGTATATATGTCAAACCCAGTCTCCCAATTCATCACACCACCACCACCACCCCACAACGCTTTCCCCCTCGGTGTCCATACGATTGTTCTCTGCACCTGTGTCTCAATTTCTGCCCTGCAAACCGGTTCAACTGTACCATTTTTCTAGGTTCCACGTATATGCGCTAATATATGATATTTGTTTTTCTCTTTCTGACTTACTTCACTCTGTATAACAGTCTCTAGATTCATCCACATCTCTACAAATGACCCAATTTCGTTCCTTTTTACGGCTGAGTGATATTCCATTGTGTATATGTACCACATCTTCTTTATCCATTCATCTGTAGATGGGCATTTAGGTTGCTTCCATAACCTGGCTATTGTAAATATTGCCGCAATGAATGTTGGGGTGCATGTGTCTTTTTGAATTACGGTTTTCTCTGGGATTGCTGGGTCATACGGTAATTCTATTTTTAGTTTTTTAAGGAACCTCCATACTGTTCTCCATAGTGGCTGTATCAATTTACATTCCCACCAGCAGTGCAAAAGGGTTCCCTTTTCTCCACACCCTTTCCTGCATTTTTTGTTTGTAGGTTTTCTGATGATGCCCATTCTAACTGGTGTGAGGTGATACCTCATTATAGTTTTGATTTGCATTTCCCTAATAATTAGTGATGTTGAGCAGCCTTTCATGTGCTTCCTGGCCATCTGTATGTCTCTTTGGAGAAATGTCTATTTAGGTCTTCTACCCATTTTTGGATTCGGTTGTTTGTTTTTTTAATATTGAGCTGTTTATATATTTTTGAGGTTAATCCTTTGTCCGTTGATTCATTTTCAAATATTTTCTCCCATTCTGAGGGTTGTCTTTTCGTCTTGTTTGTAGTTTTCTTTGCTGTGCAAAAACTTTTAAGTTTCAATAGATCTCATTTGTTTATTTTTGTTTTTATTTCCATTACTCTAGGCGGTTGATCAAAAAAGATCTTGCTGTGATTTATGTCAAAGAGTGTTCTTCCTATGTTTTCCTCTAAGAGTTTTATAGTGTCCGGTCTTACATTTAGGTCTCTAATGCATTTTGAGTTTATTTTTGTGTATGGTGTTCGGGAGTGTTCTAATTTCATTCTTTTACATGTAGCTGTCCAGTTTTCCAAGCACCACTTATTGAAGAGACTGTCTTTTCTCCATTGTATATCCTTGCCTTCTTTGTCATAGATTAGTTGATCATAGGTGCGTGGGTTTATCTCTGGGCTTTCTATCCTGTTCCATTGATGTATATTTCTGTTTTTGTGTCAGTACCATATTGTCTTGATTACTGTAGCTTTGTAGTATAGTCCGAAGTCTGGGAGCCTGATTCCTCCAGCTCCGTTTTTTTCCCTCAAGACCACTTTGCTATTCGGGGTCTTTTGTGTCTCCATATAAATTTTAAGATTTTTTGTTCTAGTTCTATAAAAAATGCCATTGGTAATTTGATAGGGATTGCATTGAATCTGTACATTGCTTTGGGTGGTATAGTCATTTTCACAATATTGATTCTTCCAATCCAAGAACATGGTATATCTCTCCATCTGTTGGTATTATCTTTAATTTCTTTCATCAGTGTCTTATAGTCTTCTGCATACAGGTCTTTTGTCTCCTTAGGTAGGTTTATTCCTAGGTATTTTATTCTTTTTGTTGCAATGGTAAATGGGAGTGTTTCCATAATTTCTCTTTCAGAGTTTTCATCATTAGTGTATAGGAATGCAAGAGATTTCTGTGCATTAGTATTGTATCCTGCAACTTTACCAAATTCATTGATTAGCTCTAGTAGTTCTCTGGTGGCATCTTTAGGATTCTCTATGTATAGTATCATGTCATCTGCAAACAGTGACAGTTTTACTTCTTCTTTTCCAATTTGTATTCCTTTTATTTCTTTTTCTTCTCTGATTGCCGTGGCTAGGACTTCCAAAACTATGTTGAATAATAGTGGTGAGAGTGGACAATCCTTGTCTTGTTCCCGATCTTAGAGGAAATGTTTTCAGTTTTTCACCATTGAGAATAATGTTTGCTGTGGGTTTGTCGTATATGGCCTTTATTATGTTGAGGTAGGTTCCTGCTATGCCGACCTTATGGAGAGTTTTTATCATAAATGGGTGTTGAATTTTGTCAAAAGCTTTTTCTGCATCTATTGAGATGATCATATGGTTTTTCTTCTTCAGTTTGTTAATATGGTGTATCACATTGATTGATTTGCGTATATTGAAGAATCCTTGCATCCCTGGGATAAATCCCACTTGATCATGGTGTATGATCCTTTTAATGTGTTGTTGGATTCTGTTTGCTAGCATTTTGTTGAGAATTTTTGCATCTATATTCATCAGTGATATTGGTCTGTAATTTTCTTTTTTTGTAGTATCTTTGTCTGGTTTTGGTATCAGGGTGATGGTGGCCTCATAGAATCAGTTTGGGAGTGGTCCTTCCTCTACAATTTTTTGGAAGAGTTTGAGAGGATGGGTGTTAGCTCTTCTCCAAATGTTTGATAGAATTCACCTGTGAAGCCATCTGGTCCTGGACTTTCGTTTGTTGGAAGATTTTTAATCACAGTTTCAATTTCGTTACTTGTGATTGGTCTGTTCACATATTCTGTTTCTTCCTGGTTCAGTCTTGGGAGGTTATACCTTTCTAAGAATTTGTCCATTTCTTCCAGGTTGTCCATTTTATTGGCATAGAGTTGCTTGTAGTAATCTCTTAGGATGCTTTGTATTTCTGTGGTGTCTGTTGTAACTTCTCCTTTTCCATTTCTAATGTTAATGATTTGAGTCCTCTCCCTCTTTTTCTTGATGAGTCGGCTAATGGTTTATCAATTTTGTTTATCTTCTCAAAGAACCAGCTTTTAGTTTTATTGATCCTTGCTATTGTTTTCTTTGTTTCTATTTCATTTATTTCTGCTCTGATCTGTATGTTTTCTTTCCTTCTACTAATTTTGGGTTTTGTTTGTTCTTTCTCTAGTTCCTTTAGGTGTAAGGTTAGATTGTTTATTTGAGATGTTTGTTGTTTCTTGAGGCAGGATTTTATTGCTATAAACTTCCCTCTTAGAACTGCTTTTGCTGCATCCCATAGGTTTTGGGTTGACGTGTTTTCATTGTCATTTGTTTCTAGGTATTTTTTGATTTCTTCAGTGATCTCTCGGTTATTTAGTAACGTATTGTTTAGCCTCCATGTGTTTGTGTTTTTTACGTTTTTTTCCCTGTAATTCATTTCTAATCTCAGAGCCTTGTGGTCAGAAAAGATGCCTGATATGATTTCAATTTTCTTAAACTTACTGAGGCTTGATTTGTGACCCAAGATGTGATCAATCCTGGAGAATGTTCCATGTGCACTTGAGAAGAAAGTGTAATCTGCTGTTTTTGGATGGAATGTCCTATAAATATCAATTAAATCTATCTGGTCTATTGTGTCATTTAAAGCTTGTGTTTCCTTATTAATTTTCTGTTTGGATGATCTGTCCATTGGTTTAAGTGAGGTGTTAAAGTCCCCCACTATTATTGTGTTACTGTCGATTTCCTCTTTTAGAGCTGTTAGCAGTTGCCTTATGTACTGAGGTGCTCCTATGTTGGGTGCATATATATTTATAATTCTTATATCTTCTTCTTAGATTGATCCCTCGATCATTATGTAGTGTCCTTGCTTGTCTCTTGTAACATTCTTTATTTGAAAGTCTATTTTATCTGATATGAGTATTGCTACTCCAGCTTTCTTTTGATTTCCATTTGCATGGAATATCTTTTTCCATCCCCTCACTTTCAGTCTGTATGTGTCCCTAGGTTTGAAGTGGGTCTCTTGTAGACAGCATATATATGGGTCTTGTTTTTGTATCCATTCAGCGAGCCTGTGTCTTTCGGTTGGAGCGTTTAATCCATTCACGTTTAAGGTAATTATCGATATGTATGTTTTCTTAATTGTTTTGGGTTTGTTTTTATAGGTCCTTTTCTTCTCTTGTGTTTCCCACTTAGAGAAGTTCCTTTAGCATTTGTTGTAGAGCTGGTTTGGTGGGGCTGAATTCTCTCAGGTTTTACTTGTCTGTAAAGCTTTTGATTTCTCCATTGAATCTGAATGAGATCCTTGCCAGGTAGAGTAATCTTGGTTGTAGGTTCTTCCCTTTCATGACTTTAAATATGTCATGCCACTCCCTTCTGGCTTGTAGAGTTTCTGCTGAGAAATCAGCTGTTAACCTTATGGGAGTTCCCTTGTATGTTATTTGTCAGTTTTACCTTGCTGCTATAAATAATTTTTCTTTGTCTTTGATTATTGCCAATTTGATTACTGTGTGTCTTGGCATGTTTCTCCTTGGGTTTATCCTGTATGGGACTCTCTACACTTCCTGGACTTGGGTGGCTATTTCCTTTCCCATGTTAGGGAAGTTTTCGACTATAATCTCTTCAATATTTTCTCGGATCCTTTCTCTCCCTATTCTCCTTCTGGGACCCCTATAATGTGAATGTTGTTGCATTTAATGTTGTCCCAGAGGTCTCTTAGGCTGTCTTCATTTCTTTTCATTCTTTGTTCTTTACTCTGTTCCACAGCAGCGAATTCTACCATCCTGTCTTCCAGGTCACTTATCCTTTTTTCTGCCTCAGTTATTCTGCTATGGATTCCCTCTAGTGTAGTTTTCATTTCAGTTATTGTATTGTTCATCTCTGTTTGTTTGTTCTTTAATTCTTCTAGATCTTTGTTAAACATTTCTTGAATCTTCTCGATCTTTGCCTCCATTCTTTTTCTGAGGTCCTGGATCATCTTCACTATCATTATTCTGAATTCTTTTTCTGGAAGGTTGCCTATCTCCACTTCATTTAGTTGTTTTTCTGGCGTTTTATCTTGTTCCTTTATCTGGTACATAGCCCTCTGCCTTTTCATCTTGTCTATCTTTCTGTGAATGTGGTTTTTATTCCACAGGCTGCAGGATTGTAGTTCTTCTTGCTTCTGCTCTCTGCCCTCTGGTGGATTAGGCTATCTCCTGACTTATTGCACTTAGTATGATAATCTCTAGGTCCATATAGATGGCATTATTTCATTCTTTTTTATGACTGAGTAGTATTCCATTGTATAAATGTACCACATCTTCTTTATCCATTCCTCTGTTGATGGACATTTAGGTTGTTTCCATGTCTTGGCTAGTGTGAATAGTGCTCCTATGAACATTGGGAGGCATGTATCTTTTCGAATTAGAATTTTCTCTGGATATACACCCAGGAATGGGATTGCTGGATTATATGGCAACTCTATTTTTAGTTTTTTGAGGCACCTCCATACCATTTTCCCTAGTGGCTGTACCAACTTACATTCCCACCAACAGTGTTAAGAGTGCTCCCTCTTCTCCATCCCCTCTCCAGCATTTGTTATTTGTAGACTTTTTAATGATGGCCATTCTGGCCAGTGTGAGGTGGTACCTCACTGTGGTTTTGATTTGCACTTCTCTAATAATTAGCCATGTTGAGCATCTTTTCATGTGCCTGTTGGCCATCTGTATGTCTTCTTTGGAGAAATTTCTATTTAGATATTCTGCCCATTTTTCAATTGGGTTATTTGTGGGGTTTTTTTTGTTGAGTTGTGTGAGTTTTTGCATATTTTGGAAATTAAGTCCTGTCGGTCACATCGTTTGCAAATATTTTCTCCCATTCTGTAGGTTGTCTTTTCATTTTCTTTATGGTTTTGTTTGCTGTGCAAAATTAAAGCTGGTGTTTTAAATTCACGTCTCCTCTCCTGTTAGTTATTGTTTTCCCTTCTACTTCTCCCTCTCTAATTCAAAAGAACAATTAATAACAATAGTATTTTTGATGATGATTATTATTATTTCCAGTGTAGTCCTCCTCTAGAGGTTGCAGAATTATCTAGGAACACAGGAGGTGATTTAGGGTATAATGTTAAGAAACTCAGCATCTTTCGTACTAGGAGAACCAAAGAATATGGCATTTAACTCAAGACAGGGTACTCCTATGATCATAAAATATTCTGAAATAAGATTCCAAATTATTACAATGATAAAAATCACAATTCTAGATCGTTACACAGTGTGAATCATGATTTAAGTCCAGAGTGGCTAAGTGTACAAGGCCAAGAGCTAGGCTGCAATTCACAAGTATATCCTCTGGGATAGAACAACACGGAGCCTTGGACTGCCGGGAAAACAGCAGGGACTCAGAGACACTGTAGCACAGCCACTGGGAGGGGTTGGGGAGCTCTTCTAGGTTCCGAACAAGGTTCACACCTGCAGTCCAGGGTCAGACCGGGGTGGGGTAGAGAGCTATGCGGTCAGCAATTTTTCCCCACCCCCTCCCTGCCTGCTGACCCTCAGAAAGTCTGATAAAACTTCCCAGGAGCCCAGGAAGGATTCTGGTCACAGAGTAAAGTGGGGCCTGCTGGGTACCCCCAAGGTAAGTTATTTTCTCAAGTGCCAAAAAAGCTTTCTAGGAGACAATTTGTATGAAGAGTCAAAATGAGGCCTTAGGATGTTATCAAGATGCCAATTATTTTGACTTTCATCACTGCCCCTGTGAAAGCACAGAAAATAATGGGTCCTCAGAGGCACACTAACTCACCCCGGTACTTTAATGAGACAGTTCTGGGAATACTCAGGCAGTAAGAACACCAGGAAAATGCTCAGGGTGAGGGAGGAGAGAGGCCTTTAATTGTCCTGGGTGAGCAGCAGCCATGCTACCAGCCCTCAGAGAACCACAGTAAATCCCCATCATCCTCAAAATATGCTTGGACCCTGGCCTTTCCCAGGGCATGGCAGAAATTACCACGCCTCAGCACCTGTGTGGGGGATGCCAAGGCTGGGCTGCAGACTGTGCGATCCTGGTAGCTGGAGGTGAGGAGGGAGAGATGGCAGCTTCTCAGGAAGAAGGTAGAGGAAAAGCAGAGGGCTGTGAATGGTAAGGGGCCTGCTGGTAGCAGAGACCCTGGCTTTGGAGAGAACAGCAGGAGCTGACCAGTGATGGAGCTGCCAGGTGGGGCATTAGGAAAAATCGCGTAAATTTAAGAAATTACTCAGAGCTGATGGGAGGTTGCAGGCCCAGAGAAGAGGGAGGTTCTTGAAGATTTCTGAGAGCTGGAGACTGCTAGGAATGCTTGTCCTTAGGGTATTCCCAGGGAAGGTGAAGATCTAGAGAACAAGAACCCCAGAGAACCAAGAGTTGGCAAGGAGGAGCTGGGGGACCTCGGGGTCTGCTGATGCCTAGTGTGAGCACACTGCACAGCACAGTTTTGCACTAAAACCAAAGACCCAGAAGGGAAGAGCCAGAGAGAGTGGTAGGTGGTATCTGGTAAATACCTGAGTTCCGGTTTCCGGTTTGTTCCCAGGCGGTCCCCACGTGCTTAAGTGGTTTGGCACTCCCAGCCCAGAAGGAGCCAAGTGTTGCACTGGGAGAGATGTCCCAGGAGATGCAAAGCAAAGGCATTGTCTGAAGGAGAGACTGCCCTGGTTTGGGGGCTGGGGACAACAGAAGGTCTACAGCAGGAGACCAGACAGGAGACGGGACGCTGATGACCCGAACAGGCGCTGTGGAGCACCCAGAATGAGGTGAGAGGTGTACAGCATAGCAGCCAGACCACAGTGACCTGGGTGGGTCTGGGCCATTGCCCTCTGTCATCCTCATCCTCTCTTAGTGACTTTTTCTCCCAGTGTTCCCAGGGAAAGGCTCAGCCATGCACTCAGTGTCTTTATATTGCTCTTAACTCTCCCAATCCTTGTAGCTTTAAACCTTTTAACCTAGCTGAGAAATGGATGATTCTTCCCCAGTGAAAGGAGAGAATTGGAACAGTGAAGACCAGCCCTCTTCTTGCCCCTGTTGTCAATGAACGAGTCATTTCTGTGCGGTGGGGGAGGGGCTAGGCCAGGTGAGGGGATGCCTGCTCTGACCTTCTCTCCATTCCTTTCTTTCCTTTTTTTTTTTTTTTTGGTATGCGGGCCTCTCACTGTTGTGGCCTCCCCCGTTGCGGAGCACAGGCTCCGGACACGCAGGCTAAGCGGCCGTGGCTCACAGGCCCAGCTGCTCTGTGGCATGTGGGATCTTCCCAGACCGGTGCACGAACCCGTGTCCCCTGCATCAGCAGGTGGACTCTCAATCACTGTGCCACCAGGGAAGCCCCCTTTCTTTCATTTTAACTCCTTCCATCCTTCTGCCTTGATGACTCCTAGGTCATGGAGATCCAGAGTGTATTTTTGTCTAAATCTCCCCAGTTGAGTTCTTTTGGGACCCACTCTACCCAAACATTGGAATGGCCACCAGGCTGATGACCTCCATCACTCAGGAGACTTAAAGAATGAACTGTAATCTGGGAATTGCACACGTAGGTGCACACAGGCTACAGTGGCACACTTCCTGTCCCGTCAAAGAAGTACTGATTTAGTACTTTAGTAAACTGCATTTTTGGAAGTGTTTCACTACTGAGATGATGCAAATCAAACTGACTAGGAGCACAGACCCTGAAGCTGAGCCTGCCAGCATCTTACTTCCTTTACCCAGTGGATGGTTCCAACTTAGAGAGACCAACAGGACACAGGCTCCATCCTCACTTTGCAGTCTCCTGCTTAGAGCTCTGGCTCTTAGAAAGCAGCCAAAGTCAGCATAGTGAACTAACCGATCATCCAACGTGTGTGTGTGTGTGTGTGTGTGTGTGTGTGTAGCACGATTGATCGATAGATCTAAATACGTTTTAGGTGTGTGTGTGTGTAAAAATACATAGATAGAAAGTTTTATCAAGTGCCTGAGTGTCTCATTTAAAAAATTGATGCTCTCCGGCTCCTTTGCATTTGTGACTACACAGAATCTGACAGTGACAGGGGTGGGTCAACAGAGGATCAGACTCTGAGTGGCTAGCTCCTAATTCACCTAGAAAGGGCAGTTTCTGGTGATGAAAAAATAAGAGTCAGGGAGGCAGAAGACCCAGGTTTGGTTTCAGCTCTGCTTTTTTGTGTAGCTGTGTGATTGTAGGCAAAATGCTGAACCTGAGCCTCAATTTTCATCTTGGAAAAATCAGGGCGACTGTGTGTGTGTGTGTGTGTGTGTGTGTGTGTTGTCCTAGGAATTCTTAATATGCCTTCCAGAATTACAAATGCTATGACTATATTAAAATTGACCAAGGTTAGGAAAGTTATTGATTTTCCCCTGCTAGTTACCACAGGGTTAGAGAAAAGAGCAGTTCACAACCTACCTTGCTTTGGGGTATAAGAAGGTTTACAGTGACGCATGAGGCTAGCGGATTTGCATTATACTGAACTTCTCCAATGCCTGGATCAGGAGATAGAGGAAGACTGCCACCCTCATGCTTTCCTCTCTTAAGAGGCTGGCTTCTGCTAGAGATATCCTGGACCCCTAAGAGACAGGAACAACTGAAGCTACAGTGCAATGACCCAGACTCTCCTCCAGACAGATTCCTGTGAAAAAAGGGTCCCATTTCTTTGATATAATAGAGACATCTTGAGATAAAAGGAGGCTACATACTTTGAAGGTTCTCTTTCACTAGTACACAGTGGTTCTCAAATTTGAATCCCATCAGAATTTGTCACAGGGCTTGTTAAAGCAGATTGCTGGGCCCCACCCCAGAGTTTCTGCATCTGTAGGTCCTGGGCAGGGCCCCAGTTCTGCATCTCTAACAAGTTCCCGGGTGTTACTGATGTTGCTGTTCCAGGGACACCACTTTGAGAACTATCAAGAACGATACCTAGTATTCACTAGAACAGTATGCTCTAGAACAGTTATCAAGTATTCACTCAAAAGTGGGGATGGGGAGGAGATGGAACAAGAGAAAGTAGCTTAAATTTTTTTTAAGGTGTTAATTAGTCTGTAAGAGTTTACCATGAAAAAATCTTAATGCCAAAATAGCTCAGGCTTTAAAACCAGCTTTTGAAATGTGTTCGTATACTAAAGGTTACACATATGAAAAGGAAGTCTACATGCCTTTTAAAATGAGTCATTTTCATGAAAGACACCTGGCTCAGAGGAACTACCGATTTCACCGTTTTGGCACTTAACTTGGTGTTTTGCAGGGCCTGAGGGAAATGCGTAAAAAGATAAATCACATAAAACCCTGTATGCCGCCGTGACGGGTGTCAGTGAGGCTGAGGGGTGGGGGTGGCCGCGTGGTGAGAGGCAAAAACACTGCCATTAGGGTCAGTAGTATGGTTTCCATCTCCCGCCTCTCCCAGACAGGTAAGGGAGACAGAGTTAGCCCTTCTCTCACTTTCTGAAGATTCCCTTACTCACGTTTCAGGGGATTATCTTGTAATTCTTGGATTCCTTTTCCGAATCAAATAAAGACACATACGCATCTCTGGAGGAAAATGTCTGTATTAAAAGCCAAAAAAACACAGAAGTACAAGAAGAAATGCCCATCTGGCCACGTCACTGGATAGATCGACTTGGAAAAAGGTTAATAAAGTTCATTTTCAGCGGTAACAATATATCAGTGTTAAATCATTCCCATGCCTCCTCCCCCTTTTAAATAAATTAAAAAACAACAAACTTCAATTACTATGTTCAGATACAAAGAGCTTCCCTTACTACAGCAATAGCAATTTGATTTTTTTTACTAAAACTTTCATTTAAAACAGTTATTAAATATATAAAACAAATACACAGGATTTGGTCATTTTCTGCCATGGATATAGGGCACGTGGGTGCGGGGAGGAAGGAGGGCAGGGGGACGCAAAGAGGGGAAAGGGCCCCATTTCCCTCCTCTCCGTCTTCCAAGCTGCGGATCTCACCCTGCAGGGCAAGGGCTTGCATCTGCTTTTCGGAGCCAGAAGCGCGGCACAAACCTGGCTTTTCCCACACGCTGGGGCCTCTTCCGCGGACCCCTCCCCGGAAGAACTAACGGTCACTACTGCACGAAGCACACCGGCCGAGTCTCCCGGCGGGAAAGGCACCGAGAGCGCGGACATAGGGAGGACAAGGGGAGGAGTGGGGCGGGTCACTTGGTCGCCGCCCCCGAGGTGACGGCCGCGGCTGCGGCTGCGGCGGCGGCGGCTGCGGCAGCGGCGGCGGTGGTCCCAGCGGGTACGGCGGCGGGGGCGGCGGCGGCGGCGCTGGCGGTGGTCCGGCGCTGCTCCATGCCGTTGGGCAGGAAGCCGGCGATGATGGGCACCGGCCAGATGAGGGCGGCCACGCTCCACACGACGATGACCAGGGTCATGAAGCAGGCCACCAGCGTGGACTCGATGGGCTTGCGGTTCAGCCGCCAGCCCGGCTCGCCCTGCAGCTCCTCCAGGCTGAAGTCCAGGCAGCAGAAATGCAGCGGCTCTCCCTGCAGCCACAGCGGCCCGGGGGGCTCGGCCGCGGGGTAGGCGGGCAGCGCGGTGGGCGTCCCGGCGGTGGCGCCGGCGGGCCGGAGGCGGCCGGGGCGGCGGCCGCGCACCCAGCCGCAGCCCACGCAGAGGCGCAGGTCCTGCTGCGCGCCGCCCGCCGCCAGCCCTAGGTGCTCGATAAGTAGCGGCGGCCCGACTCGGTGGAAGGCGGCGGCGAAGAAGGCGCGGCCATGCGCGTTGGTGGAGAAGAGGAGCAGGTCGCACTGGAAGCCCCGCGGGCGGCCCCAACGCACGAGCAGCGAGCTCAGCATCTGTCGCTGCACGCTGATGTTGCACGGCGCCGCCGCCTCCTCCTCCGGGCCGGGGCGCTCGGGGGCCCCGGGCGCAGCCGAGGCCAGCAGCCGCGGGGCGGCAGGCTCGTCCGCAGACGACGCGTTGACCGAGGCGTTGAGGGGCGCCCCAAGGAGGCCCGGCGCGTCCGCGGCCCCGCCGCGGGCGGGCGGCAGCGGGCAGGCGGCGGCCAGCAGCGCGGCGAGCAGGGGCAGCATGGCCTGTGGCGGGCGCCTACGCGCGCAGGGCAGGCGGTGGCTGCATGGCGCGCGGGAGACGAGCCGGCGAGCGGACGGCGGGACCGCGGGGACTGGCGGCGGGCGGAGTGAAGACGCGTCGGGCCCCCCTCAGCCCACGGGGGCGGCGCGGAGGCGGTGGCGGCGGCTCGCTTGGCGCGTGGCTCCCTCCCGGCCCGGCGGTGTCTGGGGTTCCCCGCCGCCTCCGACGCGGGAGCCCTCGGACGGCCAGGCGGCTCTGCTGGGCCCTACGCTCGCCGGGAGCAGGATTCCCCGACTCGGCTCCGCCTCCCGCGCGCCTCGCCCCATCCCGCCCCGCCCTCCGCCCGCTAGGCTCGGAGACTCCGGGGAGGGCGGGGTTGCACGCGCCGCGGCGGGAGCGGGGGCGTGGTCGGGCGGGCCGGGAGGGGTGTAGGCAGCTTGCGGGGGTGGGATTCCGAGGCCTGCGCGTGGGCCCGGACGGTCGTTTCTGTGGCTGTTTTCCGATAGTTTGGGGTGGGGTGGCTCGGCCCGGTTCGCGAAGCTTGCGGACGCGCCCTGGCGGCCCCGCCACACCGCCGGAGTCCAACTCCAAGCGGCGAAGGCACTTTGAGGGAATGGCGTCCTCGGAGGGAGACTTTTGTCACGCCTGAGGCGGGCCTGAGATGTCTCACCTTAGTGCTCACCTGGACCTCGCTCCTTTTACAGAAGGTAAAACTGAGGCGGAGAGAGGGGGAAAGACTTCCCCAGGCCAACCCAAGAGCCAGAACCAGAACTCCTGGCCACGAGTGACTCTTAGGTCCGGAGAGTTTGGCGGGTTTTTAATGTACCTCCAACACAATAGATCCACTTGGTATTCTCACAGCAAGCAAACCCCAAAATTCCAAGAACTCTATGGAGTTGGGGTGGAGAGGGTCGGGTGGGAATGTGAGCCCCATAACCTTGCAGCTCTGGGGTTTCCTGATAGGGACTTTCATTCCCAGGGAACAGCTCCTCATGTGCAAGGCCCTGTCTGGCAAGTCCAATGAGCACGTATTTATGAAAGATTTGTATGTAGAGTCTGTTCAAGGGAGGATTCATCTCCGTTAGGATATTAAGTGGAGGAAGGCCTGTCAAGAATAACGTGCCAAGATCAGATTTATATTTTAAAAAACACTTTCCTAGCAGTTTGGCCTTTTACACTTGGTAAGAAAAATTCACTGATGCTGCTCCAAGAGAATACCCCTGTGGTTTGAAGCCAGTGTGCTGCGTGAGCACCAGCTATTCCTGAGTCTGAGAGGGAAGGGGTGGAGAGAGCAGAAACAGGCCATCACCGAAATGGCACTCCGTCTAAACCAGCTCCATTTCCTGAACAGAACTACATCGCTAGGCTTGGTGGCTGATTACATTTCTGGCAGAGTTATCCATTGTTTCTAACAATAAGTCAAACCAGGTTGAGGAAGATGTAAAAACAGCTCCAAAATATAGGTCGCAAACCTACCTGCCTTCTTTCCACTTGGGCAAGTTATTATTCTGACTTGGCCTTGGCTTCCCAATCTGAACAGTGGGGTCAGTGGTACCTGCCTTGCAGGGTTGCTGTGATCAGTGCACTCAACCCAGTGTCTGTCCATCTGTTCACAGAGGTGCTCATGCGTTGGCTGATGAGATGTAGTTCCTATCAGTCTAGCCCGAGCTGGCTGTCTGGAATGACCCTTGGTTTCTACAGAAATGATGAATTTCCTTGAGGGGATGGGACTCCCTTTTGTTTAAGCCTTCGTCACTTTTCTGCTGGGAAGCAAGCTACCAGAGAGAACAATGTGAATTTTCGTGCTTTTATTAAAAGTTAGTTTTCCTTTTAGACTTGCATGCCGGGAACAGAATTTATTGTCTGATACGGCAGAGCGGTTTTAGTCTGAGCCATGTGGCTGGTGAACAGCCCAAGAACAGGGGCCTCAGGTAATCTTCAGGGCTGAGAGAGGCCCAGTCTTCAAGGGGTGGGTTTTGAGTCCACTGTCTTTGACAGTAGGTGATGCTCTCCAGGGTTTCAGCCAGAGGTGGGAGCTTGCTGGCTTTGTCTGAGCAGCAGGGAGGCAGCAGCAAAGGAAGAAGACACAGAGCCACTTGGGGAGCCAAATAGTTAGCTGCAAGGCTGTGCCACCATTGCCCTGCGTCCTAGGAACCTGAATTCTGCCCACTTTTCCAGCACGTGTAGGACTCCAAAACCTTACCCTCGTTCAGAGGGACAACCACACAGTTCTAGATTGATTTGCTGTCTTTAGGGGCAATTGGAATTTGGGAAGATAAGATAAAATTACGTTGTTTTCGGTCTTGTTTACTTCTGTGTTACCAGCAATGGCAGAAGCACTTGAGCACAGGGGAGAGGCTGTGTTTGTTGACTGGACAAATTTGCCTGTTTGCTAATAGCTCTGACCAGCCACCATTTATTTAGTACTTTCCACATGCCAGGTGTTTTACACACATCATCTCTACTCTTTTCAACAATCCTATGGATGTGATACCTATTTTACAGTGAAAAGACTGAGGCTCAAAGACCGTGAGTAACCCACCTGAGGCCCCACAGCAACTGGTGGCAAAACCGGAATATCAGTCCAGTCTCCACTGACTCGAAAGTTTGTGCTTTTCAAAGAACTAGTTGTGTCTTGTCTTATTGAGGTTGGGTACCAAAGTCTGTGCATAAGTTAAAAGAATATATGGTGTAATTCTAATTTCATTTTGATAAAAACTTTTGGTCGAGTTTCTTTTTAAAGATATATATATAACCAACATATTATAACAGCATTAGACAAAGATTGGAAAACAGTGGAGGAAACCATTAGAATCCCGGCTACCTGATTCTTTACTTCTCTGCTCTTTTCTGCAATCTTCGTATTCTCTAAATGTGCAACTAATACTTAAAAAAAAAAAAAAAAAAGGAAATTGAAGTCCCACTACCTTTTACAGCCATTATCACTTTGTGTTCTTCCCTTCAGCCCAGAGGGGATCTGGGGTCCAGCCAGGAGCATAGGGCACTCAACATGCAGTTGCTGACTGAGTGAGTTGGCCTGCTGGTTAAGAATTCTGCCCAAGCTACAGGCGGAGACCTGGTTAAGTTGTCTGGCTCCTGGTCCCTTCTCTGATCCATCTCCTACCACTTTCCCTTTCCCTCACCGGCTCTGTTCCAGGCATACTGCCTTCCTTGCTATTCCTGGAACACAGCAAGCAAATGCAGACGCAGAGCCTTTGCCCATGCTGTTTCCTCTGCCTAGGATGCCATTCTTTCTGATAGCTATCTTGCTTGCTCCCTCCCTTCCCACAGATCTCCGTTAAGATGTCAGCTTCCCCAGAGAGGCCTTTCCGGACCAGTCCTGTAAAACAGCACCCATTCCCAGCATCCCCATCCCTCTCCATCCTCTTGTGCATGGTTCCGTGTCTTCCTGGTACTTATCTTCAGCCGTCACACCGTAGGTTTTTCTTCTTTGTTTAATGTCTATCCCTTCTTTGGAATGCTTGCTGCCTCAAAGCAGGGCTTTATCTGTTTTGTTCAGTGGAACAGTGCGTGGCATATAGTAGGGGTTCAATGACTAGCTGATGAATGAGTGAGTGAATTTAATAGACTGGGCCAACCCAGCAGGCAGGATGTCGAGGAGCGGTCAGGGAATTGAGATGGACAGAGCCACGCCAGTTCCACAGCAACAAGACTCACGTAGCCCCTACCAGCCTGCAGGCCTGGAGCCGCCCACCTGGCCCTGCCCTGCCCGGGACTGGTGGAGGAGCCAGGTCCCATGGGGAACCACCTGCGGGGCAGAGTTTGGCCTGGAAGACTGAATTGATCTCGCAAACCCTGACACCCAGCAGCACTGAGGGACATGAGTCAGGGCAAGCTGAATGACTAGGAAGAACATCCCAGATGAGCCCAGACTTCCCTTCTATCTAAGGAAGAAAGGCAAACGAGACTCCTTCCATCTCCTCAAGTCCTATCACTTTTATCAAACGAATGGAAGACTTTGATAAATCTCTGTTTTGTCTATAAAATACAAATAGCAAGTTCTTCTACATGGACCGTATTGTTAGAAAACAATCATGAGGACTTCAAAGAAAATAATTACTAATGATGCCCAGTTGTTTCATTCTTTTCATTTCCTGTGTCCTTCCCCCGGTGTTAGCTAATTTTTCCTTATGCTGCCTACTGAAGTTATAATTAACAAAAAGATCTCCCTGGGTTATTTGAATTCCTTTCATCTAACGACCTCAGAGTGCCACAGGTACAGTAATTTGTTAGATATGATTACCACACGCTGTAGACTGAGAAGTAAGCAAGAACCACAAAAGAATCGTAAAAATAGGACAGAGGAAAGAGGGGCTTAGAAACCAGTGGTTCAGCTATACCAGAGTCACTGGTGAAGGCTGTGGTAGTTGGGTTGGCATGTGTTTTGACGGGGCGGGGAGGTGGGGGGGGCGGGCACTAGGAAATAGGGGAAGAATTCTTTTCATTCCAGTCTCCCTGTGAAATCCCATTCCTCAGATGGGAAACTTGACTGCAGGAGCAGCTGAAGAGCTGGGCCTTTGTACCAGGCACTGGGGGAGGGCTGGGGGCCCCCAGTGTTCAGGTGATTAGAGCCTGACCAGTCCTGTGCCCTCTGCTTCCAGGCTGCTTCGTGACCTCACCGGGTGGCTCAGCCAGATCTCCAGGGTGTGGATGTTTATTCTTCCTGATCACTGTGGTCAGAAGGGAGATTTCCCTCCGCGTACTTCTGGCAGCAATTATAGCCCACACAATTCATTTGGCAATTAATCGTGGGCTGCCTTGGGACAAGGCTGCTGTGGCCAGCTCAAGCTGTTACTAAGACAATTCAGTCTGGTGCGTTCATTGTTTGCTTGTGGATATCCTCTGTGCATGGTGGGCAGGGCCACTGCTGGTATTTCTTTTCTATCCAGAGACCCAGACATCATGCTGGGCTTCTGGTAAGATTTCAGCAAAGACTTTTTGAGGCAATAAGAAGCTTGTGCTGTTATAGGAAGATGGAGAGTATCTAAGAGAGAACTGTGAGGAAGAAAATGGTGCCCAGGTGATAACATATGTGAAATAATTTGAAGGGGAGAGAAATCCTGCCAAGTGAGACCCTCTTTTGGGTTTGGCCTAGCATTGGTACCTTCACCAGATGATAACTGTCCCTTGACAGACACTTACTGTGCTCCAGGCACTGTGTCAACCACTTGAAATGCATCCCCACCGTAGTCTCCTGAGAAAGAGATTACTGTGACCATTTTACAGATGAGGTAAACGGAGCCTCGAGGGATTAAGTCACTTATGCAGAATCACAGTGGTGGAACCAAAATCCAAACCTCATCTGACAACAGTGTTCTTAATCACAGCCCTGCTAAATGGTCTCTGCCATCACCGACAGCCTTGTGAGTTGGAGGTTATTGTCCTGTTTTAATGATGAGGAAGCAGGAGCAGGATGTCTGGGCAGTTGGCAAAGGATGGGTCATCTGCATCTCTTCAGCATTCCAATTATATCTAGCCTATACTCAGTCCCAGTTCATAAATTCCATCAATACTGAAATTCTGGAGGATGTTTTCCCAATCTGGTGCATCCTTATGGATGGAGCCCTGGATTCCCCATGCCTGTTGCTCTGCCTCCAGGGCCATCAGGGCTCCTGGTACTCAGTAAGTGCTGGTCAGGAACCTGGGATTCAGCAGGGACTGCTCAGCTGCGCAGACATCCAGCCTGGAGCTCCTGAGATACCTGAGAGCTTTCAGGTATGACGTTGATGGATTCTAAGATAATGTATTCACAAGTTACTTGGCGAAATATTCAAGAGGTATTGACTAAACCCCATTGATGGGGATAGCAGAATAGTTTCTGTGAAAAAACCGCCATTAAACACTTATTTCCAGGGTGAGCATCTGTCAGGCAAACTAACTGAAACTATCTTTTAAAAACTTTTTTTTTTTTTGGTAATATGGTGATGTGCATTTCTAAAACTTTGGTGTTGCTTAAAGTAATTTCTTTTGGAAAGACAACCCTTAAAGCAAATGATATTTTGTTGTTCTTTTTTTTTTTTGCGGTATGCGGCCCTCTCACTGTTGTGGCCTCTCCCGTTGCGGAGCACAGGCTCCGGACGCGCAGGCTCAGCGGCCATGGCTCATGGGCCCAGCCGCTCCGCAGCATGTGGGATCTTCCCGAACCGGGGCACGAACCCGTGTCCCCTGCATCAGCAGGCAGACTCTCAACCACTGCGCCACCAGGGAAGCCCTATTTTGTTGTTCTTGTATCCACCTTATAAAAAATTAAAATGTCATTTATAAATGTAAATTCTGAGAGTTTCAGTATGGCAAATATGGGAGACAGAGCTGGGTCATCAGAGCCAAGGCAGCTGAAATGTTCCCCATCAAGCAGTAACCAGCGTCATAAAAATTTACTTCATGCTGCTTCAAAACAGCACCAAACACTCCCTTCAAGTGAAATCGTTGGTGTTCCGTTTCCAGAGGTAGGGAGGAGACCGAGGAAGCAAGAGCCCATTTGGAGAGGGCCAGGAACATTGGAACACATTTGTCAAAGTCTTTCATGCCTTCTCACTGCGCCCCCTTCCTGCTGGATCTACTGGCCCCACATTCAAGGGGACATCTGCCACTTGCCTGGGCATGTCCTGTCACTCAGGGGTCCTGCCTGGCATTGCCTTCGTGTTGAGTTGGCCTCTTGGTCTACCCATTCTTTCTCTACTAAAGTCCCCAGATTTGGAGATTTGAGAGAGTTGTGACTATGAACATGGCCTTTGGAGCTGGGCAGACCTAGACTGGATGCAGTACTTTACTGTGTCTCGGTTTTCTTGTCTGTGAAATGGGCCTAAGAGCTGCTCTCTTCTAAGGGTTAAATGGGATTCTTATTGCAAAACAGCATTCAGTGAGAGTGGCTAGCACTTTGGGTTCCAGAAACATGGGCACGCAGCTCTTCCTCTCTCCTTACACTGCTGTGGAAATGGATGTATTTGCATCTGCAGGGGTTCATCATTGTATGTGGAAAATAAAGAAAGAGGGATGGCTCCTGGCTTAAAAGAAGCTAGCGTACATTCCTGTCTACCTGGAGCCATCCCTAGTAATCAAGCACACTTGGATTCCTGTGGCCATGAGAGTTGGAAGGGATCGCAGAGGCCACCTAGTCCAAGCTCCTCGTTTTATAAATGGGGAAACCAAGGCCCAAAGATGGCTGCTGGCCTCACCAAAGATCACAGTCTGGTTGGCAGCAAAACCAGGGCTGGAAGCCAAAACCCATGGCCAACTGGCCATCAAACATGGCACCTCTGTAAGTACAGTCTGTTGCAGTGCTTTTACAGCTGCACTTTAAAAATGAGGTCCAGTTGCAAAGGGAGAGCAAAGAGCCTTTCTAATTTACTTAGAGAAGAAGAGGAAAATAATGGGCTTTATAATTGCCAGAATCACACTCCTAACTCTATTTACACGATGGAGGATTGACTGCGTGGGCTGAAAGTGTCAGCACACTTGGCAAGCTTCCATTCTGATGCATTGAAGCCTTTCTCCTTCCAGCTCTGCTAAGAACCTGGGTCAGGCCCCAGGAGACCCCGATGTGAGTGGAAGCCCAGGCTGAACCAACCCCACCCTTAAGTCCTGAAGGAGTCCATGGGAATAGGCAGGAACTTGGAGCCCACTGTCCAAGTGAGGCCACTGGGGCCATCAGGTCATGCTTCTTCCTGGTACCCGGCCTGTTGGCCAAACTCCTGCAGTCCTTTGCATGGTATGAGAATCCCCAGGTGACTGCCTGCTTGAAGCTATGTACCAGGGTCACCCAGAGCTGGCTGTGCCCTGTCCTCACCATCCAGGCTGTCCCCGTCAATGGCAGTCTTCATTTTGTTGGTACCTCAGTTTGCTTTGCCCTGTGCACTTTGGAGATGTGAGCTGTGAGCCCCTCCATGGAAGAACCCAGTGCCACCCTGGAACTGGGCCTGTGGTTCCAGCCCTGTCCACCCTAGCCCAGCATGTATCGCCCTCTCTGGCTGGCTGCTGACTAAGCAATGGAGCACACAGGTGGGAGGGATCAGATTTCTCTTAAAGCCAAACTCCTGTGGAAATCTAATGAGTGAAGCTCAGAGATTTCCCACACTGCCCAATTGCGACTCGCTTTTCAGTGACAGTAATGGAAAGGAAACACATTTGGCTTCCCATAGGCAGACAGTCTCACAATGTCCCATGCTCCACCAGGGCCCAACCATCTCACTGTCACAGAGACTGATACCTGCAGTCCCCTACAGTCCCCTGAGCAGGCATCTCCCAGAGGGGACCCATTAGGGTTCTGAACTGACCCCTGTGGCTTACACCTTTCTTAAATCCAGTTCACTTTAGTCTCTTGTTCATCAGTGATCTGGCATCTTGTTTTAAGCCTCAAAATGGCAGATCACTTTTATCTTGTAGGCTAGCTTGGATTGGCTGGAAGTCATTACCTGAGTGCTGTGTTCAGAAGGATTCTGAGGCTGAATCTTGGCTCAAGGGGGAAATATTGTGATGGACTAACAGTAGCTGCCAGGGTATGAAGGAATACAGATAGTGAATATCTGGTTTTGTCTGCCTGTTTCTTCAGGAAAGGACCTCCCTTTCTCTGGGGTATCTGCTGCTCCCTAAATCCGTATGGTTTTGGTGGTGCTACCAGTTAGAGTACCTGGACCCTGGTTTCAGTGATGAACATGTGACCCAGGCCTAGCCAATCATAGTGCCCCAGCCACCTAACCCTAATGATTTGCCCAGGGAGCATGTGACCCAAGCCAGCCAATCAGAGACCGTCCTTGGGATTTGATACATGAAGCTGGAGGAGAGAAGGCATCTCTTTCCTCTGGCATGTCTGGCTGGAATGAAGGAATACTGGAGTTGTCTGCAGCTCTGCCCACTCCTTCCTCCACCCCCTGCCCATTTCTCCTCTCCCTGCACACAGAAAGCCTGTTTACGGTAGGAAGGAATAACCAATAGCAGTTTCTGAGAGATGCCGGAAGGCTTGTTGTTATCATTTGTGACCCTTGATCTAGCAGGACTTGAAGCCTGCACTGCCCCTGTTCTGACCAGATTGTGAGCTTAAAAGCACAGTTGTGAAAATGGAAGCAGGCTAGAGTTGCGTGTCTGACACATGCAACCAAATACATGCAGCAGCTATCTGTCAGCCCTCTTGTTATCACTCAAAACACCCTCAGCTTTAGCACTGCTTTAATCTTACTGGGAAGCCCCTCTACTCCCTTTTCTCACAGCCCCCAGAATGCCAGCTGTACTCTTTGAACCCCTCTAATTCTCTCAAAGAAAGAAGACACTTTTTTCTCTCCTTGATCATATTCATAAATGAGCACCACTCCCTCCCCTGCTCAATCTCAGGGGAAATTTCTGTTCTCTATATAATTAGCATTTGAACCGAATCACTCAACATTTGTGAATCTGTGTTCCAAGGTCATAATCGTGAATAAAGAGAAAGTTTGTAGCTCCAAGACATTTATCATGTTGTTTATGATGGTGAAAAATTGGAAACCAACAAAATGCCCCCCAGTAAGGGGATGACTAGGAAATAGAGAAATGTTCTCCTTATGAAAGAGTACGCAGCCATGACAATTCTCTTTACAGAGAGTTTTCTGCTGAGTGTGGCATTGAGACCATCATGCAGACTTTAGCTCCTCTCATGGTGTCCAGAGTGTAGAACCCCCAGAACTTTGGTTATTTGCATAACCTTCACCGATGCTTTGTGCAGTTTAGGGAGAGGGCACATTGCATAAGGCTTGTGATTCCACCGACAATATCTTGAGATACTCCCTGTTATGGGGGTCTCACTCTCTCTTCCTTTTTCCCACATAGCACCCAGCCTCACTGTCTTCACTCTCCTCTCCCCTAGATTTCCTCAGGGGACCTCAGAAGTCCTTCCCTTCTATTGTAAAGAGCAATCCAGTTCTTCCCTGGATCCTACCTCCCAATCTATCCTGGGACTCCCCTGACCTGAGCCATGCAGGGAACCAGACCCTTCCTTCTTACAAGACCATGGAGCCCTGGATTTTGCCACTGGAGCATGTTCTGGAGCTTCCCGATCTCCACCAAAATTGGCTTTCCAGACCTTAACTGCTCCTGAATCCCCTGGAGGGCCCACCCTAGTGGTTCTGATGCAGCAATGCAGGGTGGGGCCTGAGAATCTGCATCTCTAACAAGACCCCTGATGGTTTCCAGGTGATGCTGAGGCTGCTGGTCTGGGGACACACTTTGAGAACCACTGACTTGGAGCATTTCTCTTGAACACATAGAATACTCTCCCTAAGAGGAATTTTGTGAACAGTGTTTGCTCCATCTTGTCACATATTATTATAGTACTATTCCTGGAGATAGAAAACGTTACATAAAAATGTTTATGCCAGGGGCATCTGCTTCCCAGTTTCTCCAGAGAAGGGGATCCCAGACTGCCCATCATCTGGATTTGCTTAACTAAAGAGATCCAGATCTTTCCATGGTTTGGAAAGATGATTTCCAGCAACTAACCAGGGCAGCTTCCATGGTATCCAGGCCAGAGAAGGTGCCAGGATGGGGAACAGTTTTGGGAGCAGGGCTGGGCCAGCAGAGGTTGGAGTCCGGCCCCAGAAGCCAGGTCAGGGACCAGTCAACTCACTGGCAGCTCTACTCAATCATCACTGTACCAAGCGCATGTCAGAGATGACCAGGGACACAGCTCTCTGCTGGTGGAGGAAGGGGAGCCAGGCCAAGTCAGCACGTGAAAATATGAAGTCACCCCAGACTCATGGTGGGCACTGACGGAAAAGCCACGGGAGGTGGGGAAGCCCCAGGGCACCTGGTTCTAGTCCTGCCCTGGTGTTGGCTGGTGAGCCTTCCATCTTGAGCACATCGCGTCACCTTTTTCAGTTCCAGTGTCTCATTGGTAAAACGAGGGGCCTGCACCAGATGATGTCCTTGGCTCCTTTAGATTCCACGGTCAAATGTGTCCTCAGGGCTGGCACTTCTCCTCTTCATTGGGACTGTCTTCCTTTTGTGGGGTAAGGGGGATAAAGGGCCAGCTCGGGTGTTGCGAGAACTTGGGCCGGTTAGCACGCCTTGATGCGTGTGACAGCCTCTTTGGTTATGAGGGGTCGTCAGGCGGTGAGAGATCCAACACGCTGTCTCAGTCCCTGGGGTGCTCCTTTTACTCTGACAAGTGGAAGCAGGATGTTGGGGAGCACAGGTGTGGAGATGGGTCGCATACTGGGCTTCCAGATGTGGGGAGTGCCCAGCACAGCTGGACCACATTTGGTCCCCACTGGCTGCTGGGATCTGAAGGACAGGAGGAAAAGCATCGATAGCTCTTGCAGGGCCTCTCTGGACAGCAGCCCTGATGGCTTAAAATGGATGTGGATTGTGAAGGGAAGGGAGGCACTCCACTGGGGCAGGGGCACCGAGGACAGTATTGTCGTCTGAGTGCAGGAGTGTGGCTCCTCCCTGCAGCCAGCCGTGGGATGTGGCATTGCCCACTAGGGTACTGCTGGGGATTTGCCGGGCATTTATATAGTTTCCCCAGGTTCTATAGTCAGACTGTTCCCAGGACTCGGAGAGCTCTCATCTGCCAGCAGGAGCTCCTGGTGGCCTTGCCAGCCTCAGGCAGGGCCCTTCTCTGGCCCGATGGGGCTTCCCCTGTAACTTTGGGACAGACCTAGGCTCTGGGTGTTTCCCCTGCTTTCTCCCTTCCCGTGTCCCTCTTTCCAGGTGCCTGGGGATTCTCTTAGCCGACAGCCAGCTGAGCACTTCACACTTCATTGAAAAGTCACCACAATAATTACCAGATCATTAACAAGGGATTTTGAAAAGGCACTTAAGCATCTCTCCCATAATTGCAAAGACAGGTGTAACAGTCTATCTGGGCAGAGAAGAATGGTTTAAAGGGATGTTGGGGACTGAGTGTAAAAATAATTAAAGTGGGCTGAGCAGCGGCAGGAGTGGGTAACCTTCTTATCTGAGCATGGTAACAACCCAGGCAGCAGTGAGGAGGCCTCACAGTTTTAGACAAAACACAAAACGTACAGACTTTGTTTCTCCTCTTACACTTTAATAAGGAATTTGACATAAATCCTAGGTCTTCCTTAGAACGCCTGGTACCTGTTTCGACAAGGTTCGTGTACAAGAAACATAACCTATCCTGCACCACGGGCTTCATTATTAATTTTATTCATTACAGTTAATGAAAAATCAAATGTCCAAATGGCTGGGGACGAGGTGGGCAGATAAGCTCTCCTTATATCAAAAGTCCCACAGGAAGGAAGATAAATGGTTATGTCTCAAATAGGTGGACGATTAGGTATGCCTGCTTAAGCTACCCCCTTTACTGAAACTTTAGATCAAGTTGTTGCCTCCTGACAAATCTGCATACTGTTTGGATGGAGATACAACCCTTCCCTACCTGGGAACCTTGTTTCCAGAGATCCTTGCCCAATTGCAAGTGATACCCGGGTGGCAACAGACTCAAGTACAGATCATCACCTTTCTTTGATGGTCCAAGTCAGTGGGTTTCAGCCCTGGCTGCATATCAAAATCCTAGTAACACAGGTGTTGGGACTCACACAAGACATGTGGAATCAAAATCCCTGGGGCTGAAAACCTGGCATCCATATTTTTAAACACCTCTCAAGGTGATTGTTTTGTAATTTTTAGAGTACTGGTATTTGGGAACTAACCACAGGAACTGAAAATACTTTTTGTGAGGTTTTTTTTTCTCCTTTTCATATTCAAAGCTACTTTAGAGCACAGCTGCTTTAAAATGTCACCTGAGGGTCTTCAGCCTCCTTGAGAGGGCTGATTTGCATGAAGTATTTTCTAGATGCCAGGCAGAAAATGTAAGCTAAGCATAGGAGTGTTTGGGCTCGTGGTGACCATCTTTAGCATCAGGGAAGCATCTGTCTGGCACCTTGCAGGCTGGCGAGGCAAAGTGTGAAGTTCATGGTATTTCTTATTCGGAGAATAGCAAACTCTACCTAGGACATCATGCTATCTGGGTATGACTTGCTAAAATGCAACTGTGTCCGTCTGTGCATGAGATCATGCGTGCTGTGTGGGCCTAAATGTGCAGGTCCAAACTCCATGCCCTGTCCCAGATTCTCTGCCTGACTCTTGGACAGTGATCATGAAGCCTGAGACAACCGTGGTAGGAAAGGGAGGTCCTGGGTGGTCCCAGAGGGAATGAGGGTGATGGAAGATGCTGGGTAGACCTGGGGGGACAAGTAGATGGGAGGGGCTGGCTGTCTCCAGAAGGGATGGATGAGAGTGATGGGTGGGGTGCCGTGCTTAGGAGGAAGGTGTCACCAGCTAGATCGGAATCCACGGTTTGGGAGACCCGCTGTAACTAACAGATCAGTCTGCCCCTCCCCAAATCCTTAAATGTGCAGGCATCAACTTGTCATTTTGGATTTTATTAAGTTTTATTAAAATCACCTTGGAAATCTGCCCTATTTATCATAGACACCCTGATGTCTCTGAAACATCTCTGGGCATTGGGGTATTCACATTTCTCCTGCTCACCTCTGGCCCCGATTCCTGTTGGATTCCCAGTCTCTATTATGTGCTCTTGTTTTCCCCGTAGGATATCACCCCACCTCCCTCAGCCCTGATCTCTTCTTACCCTCAAAGTCCCACCAGCTCAAAGCTTTGGGAGGACCGACTTCCAGGCCCAGATCAGCAGAGTCCAGCCACATCACAAGGATACCCTTGCCCTTAGCCTGGTCGGGACCCTTTACACTCATGCTGCTCCTCGTGTTATAAAAGCAAAGCATCCCATTCCTGGCCCATTGCCCCTCTCATCTAGCATCTCCTCACCCCTTAGAGACCTCTGACACCCCACTTACCAGGCCAACGCTGCCAGCTGGGAAGGAAGAGTAGAAAGATAGATTGAGGGAGGCAGAGGGAATGACCCTCCTGTATATCTTAATTTCAGCATTAAAATCGAATAGCCAGAGATCCGATTCTGTAGACAGAAGCCAGTTACACACAAATTTTGGCAAATCATATGCAAATAACACATGTGTCTACCCTGGATTACATCTGCTTAGATGTGTTTTTCAGGAGCAGACAAGGAGAGATCACGGGGAAAGAGTGTTCGGGATGTGGGGGCAAAGAAGCAAGAGAGGGAATGATGGATTCTTAAAGCCAACCACATGCCAGGAAATTTTACTTATGTCATTTGCTCAGCTAGCCCTTCTTAAGTGGCTGTTGTGCGCTTTGTATATTGGCCACGTTTCTCCCTATCATTTAAAAGTGGCTGCCATTGCCCCAAACACCATGTCATCACACAGTGAGGGCCAGAAACAGAAAAAGAAAGGGGAAAGATATCCTCACGCCTTTCTCTCTTTCATTTTTCAGAGAAGACAATTGCTTCTCAAAGCTACCCAATAATCTTCCCAAGGCCACAGAGCTGGGAATATAGTGGAGCAGTGATTTCAGTGTGGACAGTCTGACTCTAGATGGTCCAACAGAAACATAATGCAAGCCACATATGCAATTTTAATCTTTTAGTAGCTACATTTAAAAAGTAAAAAGTAGGTGAAATTAATATATTTTATTTAACCCAATGTATCCGGAAGATTATTTCAACATGTCAACAGAAAAATTACTAGATATATTTTACATTTTTTATACTAAGTCTTTGAAATCTAATATATCTTTTATACTTAGAGTACATCTCAATTCAGTCATCATATTTTCACTGGAAATACTTGATCTGTATTTTATATTTTATAAAATTTATATATAGATACACATACTCAAGTTGTTCCAGATAGACTTAAAGTTTCCCAGTTATTGAATCAAGTAGTGGTTTTTGCATTCACATTTAAATTAATTAAAGTTAAATAAAATTTAAAATTTGGTTGCTCAGTGTTTCTAGCCACAGTTCAAGTGCTCAGAAGCCACATGTGCGGTGGCTACTGTATCGAATAGCATCGTCTAGAGTCAGCACACTTAAGCTCATTTTGATCAAATTCCCTGTACCCAGGTACATAGTGATGTGTTAGTAAGTGTCCACCTATATTTAAGTGATGCACAAACTCTCCAGCTAGAAGACTGGAGACCTGCCTTGTGTTCTTGCCCTGGTTCCAATCAGCTGTGTGACCTCAGGTGAGTTACTCTATTTCTCTGGCCTTTGTTTACTCATTTGTTAATGAGGTGGTATGTCTCAAATGTCTCTTCGAGCTCTCAAATTACCTATTTTTTCTCTTTTCTAAAAGAGAAAGGAATGAGGTCATTATTAAAGCCATGGGCACCAGGGTACGCACGTACACACACACACACACACACACACACACACACACACACACACACACACACACACACACACACACACACACACACACACACACACACACACACACACACGTTCTCCTCAAAGTAATATATACAATCCGTGTTGGCAGTCTCCAGTATCTGCTGAAATGCTGTGGGCAAGCATGGCTCCCAGGGTGTTCTCTTCCTCCCCTCCAGCACTGAGGGACTTTCTCCAGAATGCCCATGATAAAGAAACATTGAGGCATTGTCTGGCCTCCAAATTCCAGGAAATATTGCTAGTTTGTTCCCTTTTATACACTGCCTTTTAAGGAAGAAAAATCCTATACATGGAAGGAATTCTGCGTTGGTTTCTACAATGATTTTGAGTCACTGGCTTCCTGGAACAGGCTGTGTTCTTTTTTTTTTTTTTTTTTTTTTTTTTGCAGTACGCGGGCCTCCTCTCACTGTTGTGGCCTCTCCCGTTGCGGAGCACAGGCTCCAGACACGGAGGCTCAGCGGCCATGGCTCACGGGCCTAGCCACTCCGTGGCATGTGGGATCTTCCTGGACTGGGGCACGAACCTGCGTCCCCTGCACTGGCAGGCGGACTCTCAACCACTGTGCCACCAGGGAAGCCCAGCTGTGTTCTTTTAATATATCTAAAAGAAAGGGCCTTGGCTCTCCCATACTCCCCTTTGTTACAGTTTGTATTGTGTGCACCTGACTTGTTAGTCAGAATGGGCCTTTGGGTTTATTGGTTTTTATAAAAGCTTTTATAAAAGTTTTTTATAAAAGATCAACTATATTTTAGGTACAGAGCCATGAAAGGATGGTCAGGGGATTCGAGTCAAACCAGAGAGTAACTACTGAGTCTGAAGGCCCAGCAATCCACATAATAATTGGATTTGACCAGAACTTGCCTTCCAAATGGAGGACATGGATGTGCCAGGGGCATAAAAACTTAACGGCCGTGTAGGAAGGTCTCAGTTCTGAAAAATAATTGCCCCAGACTGGTGACATTTTACTACTTAGAGTCTCATTTCTTTGGGTCTTGTAAGGTGGGCAAAGTGGAACTAGCCTCCTCACCCCAAAATGAGAGATTGTAGTCTGGGTTTGAATTTGGGAGAAGAGAATAATAAGAAACTGAATGAGAGAAGAGGGCAGGAGGGGGCAGGAGGAACTAAAACGACACTAAAGGAAGATGCTAAAAGTTGTCAGCCATTTTATGTGACGCTAATGCCATACTGGAATTTATACAGACCAGCAAAGACATAAAAAATCTGTCACCAGTTTATTCTCTGCTTAAAGAAAGACAGGCTAAAAAGAATCAGGAGTGTGGGGTTTAGTTTCTTCATTTCTTTAACCAGCGTGAGAATCAGAAGGAAGTTTATAACTCACTTATTTGTTCATCTTTTCATCCATTCATTGTGGTAGGTAACTTTGAAAGATGGTCACCATCAATTCTTGCCACTCCGTTCATCATGTCCTTCCATTAAGAGCTGAGTTTGTTTTCCCCTCCAGGTGATTCTGGGCTGGCCTGTGACTTGCTCTGACCAGTGGAATGTGCTGGAAGTGATGCTATGCCCTTGGGAGGCTGCGCTGTGCCGTAAAGGAGCTCAGGCTAGATTACTGGCTGATGAGAGGCCACGCAGAGAGGGAGAGGCCAGGAGGAGGAACCTGAGGTGCCAGAGGTGAAGGAAGCCTTCCCACCCAGCCCACCTACTGTTGGAATGCAGGTAAGTGACCTCAGTCAATGCCAGATGGACCGGAAAAACGGCCCAGCTTTGAACACTGCCCAAATTCAGCACCAACAGAGTCATGAAATTGTTGTGGTTTTAAGCCACTATGTTTTGGGATAGTTTGTCATCCAGCCATAGATAACTGAATATATATGTTTTTGGCAGCTGTATTTAAGGGGTTCCTTTTTTTTAGTTTTCCAAAAGAGATTTTTGATCATAAATATGAGTTGAAATTTGTTAAATGACTTTTTCTGCCTCTGTTAAAATGGTCATGTGGTTACTTTTCTCCTTTAGTCCATTAATCTTTAATCTGCTCTGCATTTTTGGTTGTTTTTTAGCAGAGGTATTGCACATCATCTTTCATTAAATTTATCCTAAATATTGTATGTTTTTTGATGCTATTGTAAGTGGTACCTTAAAAAATTTTATATTCTAAGTGTTTGTGACAGTATAAAAATAACACTGATTTTTCTATATATTAACATTGTATTCTGTGACTTTGCTAAACTCATCTATTAGTTTTAGTAATTTTTAAAAAGATTCCTTAGGATTTTCTATATACACAATCATATTGTCTACAAATAGAGATGGTTTCACTTCTTCCTGTCCCATATTTCTACTTCTTATTTATTTTTCTTGCTTTATTGAACTTGCTATGACCTCTAGGACTATGGTGAATAGAAGTGTTAAGAGTGAACATCCTTGCCTTATTCCTATTCTTAGGGGGAAAGCACTCACTCTTTCATATCTAAGTATGATGTTATCTTTAGGTTTTATATAGATGTTTTTTATCAGGTTGAGAAAGTTGTCTTCTGTTAATAATTTGCTGAAAATTTTTATTATGAATGGATGTTGAATTTTGTTAAACACTTTTTCTTCGTAAATTAAATGATCACATTTACTGTCCTTTATTCTGATTTTTTAATGGATTGAACTACAGTGTGGTTTGCAGCCCCTCACATGGTCCCCAGTAATCCCCTTCTCCTGGTATTCATGCTTTTGTGTAATTTCCTCTACTTGAGAATGACCTGGACTTAGTGACTCACTTACAATGAATGTAATACAGCAGAAGTAGTGGCTTGTCACTCTTGAAATTAGGTTATAAAAAGACTGTGGCTTCCATCATGGGTGACTTCCCTCACTCACTTGCTCCGAGGAAAGCCAGCTGCCATGTTGTGAGCCACCCTCTGGAGAGAGAGGTCCACATGGCATGGAACAGAGGGAAGCCTCTGGCCATTAGCCAGAGAAGAACTGAGGGCTTCAGTCCCAACAGCCCATAAGGAACTGAATCTTGCCAAGAACCACATGAGTCATCATGAAGCAGATCCGCCCTCAGTCAGGTCTTCAGATGAGATGACTATCCAGGCTGACCCCTTGACTACAGCCTCATGAGAGACCCTGTACCTGAAAACCCAGTTAAATAGCACCAGGATTCCTCACCCACAGAAACAGTGAGATAATAAATGTTCATTGCTTTAGGATGCTGCATTTTGGGAGTGATTTCTTTATGCAGCAATAGATAGCTAATATATACATTGATTACTTTTTGAAGGTAAAATAAGTCTTGCATTCTTGGAATAAACCTCACTTCGTCATGAAACGTTATCCTCTTAAACACTGTTAAATTTGATTTACTAATTTTATTTTATTTATTTATTTTTTTGCTGTACGTGAGCCTCTCACTGTTGTGGCCTCTCCCGTTGCAGAGCACAGGCTCCGGATGCGCAGGCTCAGTGGCCATGGCTCACGGGCCCAGCTGCTCCGTGGCATGTGGAATCCTCCCAGACCGGGGCACGAACCCGTATCCCCTGCATTGGCAGGCAGACTCTCAACCACTGCGCCACCAGGGAAGCCCGATTTACTAATATTTTTGTGTCTAGGTTAAGGATTTTTGTGTCTAGGTTCATAAGGGATATTGGTCTGTATTTCTTTTGTAATGTGTTTGTCAGGTTTTGATATTAGAGATAAGCTAGCCTCATAAAATGAAATCCCTCCTCCTCTATTTTTTGAAAGAGGTTATATGATGTTCATATTGTTTCTTACTTAAATTTTTGATAGAATTCACCAGTGAGCCTGGAGTGTTCTTGTAATGAACTTTTTTTTTCTTAATTATAAATTCAGTTGTCTTACAGATATAGGACTATTCAGATTTTGTTTCTTCTTAGGTCACTTTTTCCCCTTCTCCAGCTTTAAATATTAAAAGAAAAAATATACGGGTTGATTATCAAAAGAAAGGCAATTATGTTGTAACAAGAACTCCTAAGGCTGCTTTGCGTAGCAGGATTGTACAACATAAAAGGAACATGTTGCCTGGAAATGTATTGATGATGGGAAAAGACAGCATGGATGAGAGTTATGTTGGAGCAGAAGAGTGAAAAAGTATTAGGAGTTTTAGGTGTTAGCGAGTAGAGAGCAGGAGACTTTAATAAGTTGCTATGGCCTAAATCAGATTCCCTGATATCTCTGAAAGAAACATGCCTTAAGATTAAAATTCTTGTCTGCACCAAGCTTAAGAGTAACACCCGTTTGGGACAACAATATGGATGCTTGGAACACACAAGAGGAGGGATATTCAAACCTTTGTAAGCATCACTTTTCCATTGCTCTGATGTCACTGAACTTCATTAAAATAATGTGTACTTTGTTACCATTGCTTCATAACAAATTATGCCAAAACTCTGTGGCATACAACAACCATTTATTATTATGCTCGTGGATTCTTTGGGTCAGGAATTTGAACAAGACATAGTAGGAACAGGAGTTGTCTCTGCTCCGTGCTGTCTTAAAGTCCCAGCTCTCTCCAGCTCTCTTTTTTTCTCTACCCACTATGCCTTCCAGGCCCAGTCATCTGAAAGTCTTTTACTTTCCTTAACACACTCTGCATTTTCTCTTACTGAGGTCCTTTCTCCATACATGCTCTTCCCAGTACAGAATGCTCTTCTCATATCTCCTTGTCCAATTAATTCCCAGTCTCCTTTGGGGACCACTTAGATGCTACCTCCTGTGACCCTCTGCACCTGCTTCAAGTGCCCTTCCTCCAGGCTCCCATAATCCTCTGTACTTCCCCATTGTAAAGCTCATCACACATTATTTATTTCCTGATTCTAATGTCCAACTCCTCAACCAGGATGCTAGCTCCATGAAGCCAGAGACAGCCTCTATGCTGTTCAAGTGCTTTCCCTAGCATGTGGCACAAGGCTGGATATTTACTTGTTGACTGCATTAATGGGCAAGGCAGGCATTGTTGTTCCCATTCACAGAAGTGAAAACATGGTGGGGGAGAGTAAGAACCAGGCCCAGTCATGGTCAGTTCATGACATAGCTGAGTCTAAGTGCAGGTCACACCACCATCCAACACTCTCGTGCAGCCTGGAAACAGAAAATTTGCAACAAGCCCCCGCAGCGGTGGTCCTTGATACTCTACCAGCTGTGTCCACTGTCTTTCCAGCCTGGACATGCCAGGCAGCTGGGTCCATGGAGGGAAAAGTCCTGGTTATTAACTTATTTTTATTCATTTGCTTGTGAACCACCCAGTGAGAGATGGTGCTTTTGACTTGTCTTGGTAAGACACAGCCAGAGAGATGCACGTTCTATTCCCATGATTAAGACTTCTCCACAACTAAAATATTGATCTTAATTAAGAAATAATGCAGGGCTTCCCTGGTGGCCCAGTGGTTAAGAATCCACCTGCTAGTGCAGGGGACACGGGTTCGAGCCCTGCCCGGGAAGATCCCACATGCTGCAGAGCAACTAAGCCTGTGTGCCACAACTACTGAGCCTGCGCTCTAGAGCCCGTGAGCCACAACTAGTGAAGCCCGCATGCCTAGAGCCTGTGCTCCGCAACAAGAGAAGCCACGACAATGAGAAGCCCATGCACCACAATGAAGAGTAGCCCCCACTCATCGCAACTAGAGAAAGCCCGCGTGCAGCAATGAAGACCCAACACAGCCAAAAAAAATAAAAACAAACAAATAAATTAATTTTTAAAAAAGAGAAATAGTGCATAAGGAGGATGCTGGGAACAGTGGCCATAGGCTATGGAGACAAGAGGCTTTTGTGAGAAGAGGAGAAGATGGAAGTTCCATCCGCTCTCATTGCCAGCGTTTTTCTTTCCCACTTAGAATAGTGACAAATAGTTTTCTTTTTTCCATTTGGGAGAAAAGTACCCGGAAAGTACTTAACTCAGGGAAAAACAAGCCCCAAAGCCAGACAACTGGATCACCCTGTCTCTTAACAGCTGCTACTAATGGGTGTAGAATCAATACCATCGAACCCCCAGACTTCCCAGAGCAGACACTTCCAAATGCCCAGCTCGGAGCAGGAGGAACTAAGAGGTGAGGCAGGGCTGGACCAGCCAGAGCTGGGCCCATGAGATGGTAACCAAACAACAGGCCCACACTCTGAACCAGGGCAACCAAGGGCATGTGGCTGGATGGCAAGCAGAATTCAGGACTGCGGCATCTCAAGGCAGGGTGAGAGAGGTCCCAAGGCAGAGAGCTCAGGAGCTAGATAAACAGGAGGAAAGAGCACCTGGTTACCAGAGGTAAGAAAGCCAGACAGTCATGGGAATTTCTGCATTCTGTGGCAATGACAACAACGAAATAACCTTGATACAGAAGCCAGACCCCAGCCCACAGAGGAGCTTCCCATACACTTCCTTTTAAGGATGAAACCATTTTAATACTCAATAAATAACACACAGGAACACTTTAAAAAAGAGCTATACAAGTGTCCGCTAAGCATATGTAAAAGGTCTCCAATGTTTTAGTCATCAGGGAAATAACAACTGAAACCACGGTGAAAAACCATTTCACGCCACTAGGATGGCCAACCTCAGAATGACACCACCTCTTGGTGAGGATGTGGAACAACTGCCTGTAGGAATGCAAAATAGTATAACCACTTCGGAAACTTGTTTGACAAGTTCTTGTAAAGTTAAACAAATATACATCTACCCTTTGACTCCGTAGTTTCATTCTTACTATTCTTACCCAAGAAAATGAAAACACATGTCCTCAAAACGATTTGTATATGAACGTTCGTAAGCAACTTTATTTATAAATAGCCTCAAACTGAAAACAACCCAAATGCCCATCAGATTGAGAATGATGAAAATGATCATTCCAGGATGATGAAAATGTTCCATATCTTGCTTGTGGTGGTGGTTCCAAGGATGTAGGCAGTTGTCAAAACCTATCAAGCTGAACACCTAAGATCATTGCACCTTGCTGTGTGCTAATTATATCTCAGTTTTTAAAAGAAAAGCCATAGGCAAATTGAAATCTTTAGGTCTAGAATGACAAACACAAAGCTCATATGCTGTTGCTTCTGATTCTTCTCCCATGGCAGACATGATTAATTGATTTCAGCATTCTGTGCCCTTGAACTTCAGTGGGGCTTCAGAATACATCACAGTGTAGCTCTTCAAGCAGCCAGTATTAGTCCACCAATCTGTTAGAGGTCAAAGCCAGTGCAACTCATTCTTGCTACTGTGATCTCAACTTGTTTCTCTAGATTGGTGAGGCCTGGGGAAATTCAAGTTTTCTATGAAAATGATCCATTTCAGAAAAGTTTTAAAGTAACTCAAAATCCCACTCTCCTATTACCATCACTAATACCATTGAAGTTATTTCCTTGTATTATGTTGTCCTAGGTAGGCTTATTTAACATACAAATGCAGGTCCTGTTTCTCACTATTCTAAGAATTTTTCTAGGATACTAATAGTTGTCATAACTTCTTTTTATTTTTTAAATGGTGGCATAATTCTCTGAGCAGCTGCACTATCATTTACTGACCCTGCCCCTATGGTGCTCTGTTTTCACTCATTCCAGAAATATAGTTTTGTTGGGTTTATAAATCTAGTTGACAGTTATTTCTATCAGCACTTTGAAGGCTTGATTCCACTATCTTCTGGCTTCTATATTTGAGAAGTCAGATATTGATTTTTATATTTTTATAGATAATCTATCTTTTCTTTCAGGCTTCTTTTAAGATCTTGTCTTTGTCTTTGGCATTCTGTCTTTTCACTATGATGTCTGGATATGGCCTTTTTAATTGTTTATCCCGTTTAGGATTTTTGGGGAACTTTCTAAATATGAGAATTCACAGCTTCACCAAATTCTGCAAAAATTCTCAGCTACTATTTCTTTGACTATTGCCTCTTCCCCCATTCTCTCCGTTATCTGCTTTTCTAACCCTGATTGAATGTATGTTGAAATTTCTCACTCCATCTTGTCATTTTCTAAACCAAAGTTTTCCATATTTCTGCCTCTCTGAGCTGCATTCTGTGTAATTTCTTCAGATTTATATTTGAGTTCACTGTTTCTTTTTTCAGCTCTTTTTTGCTTTTCAACTCATAGATATTTTAATTTTTATTATAGCCTTCATTTCTAGAAGAAGTCTTTTTGGTTCTTTTGTAGTACATTTGCTGCTCATTTGTATAGTTTTTTCTTTTAAATTCTCTGTTATTTACATAATCATATTAAAATAATATTTTCAATTTGATAATTCTAATCTTTGTGAGTAACCTTTTTTCCTTGCTGTCTCTTACTCATCACAGTGGCTTGTTTATTGCGGCATTTTCTGGTTTTATATTGTGAGCTCATATATGATGGAACTTTGCCTGCAGGAGTTTTATGAGGCCTGGGTTGAAGGTACATGCTTGCCTCTGTCAGGAGTTTTAGGCACTAAAGACCTGGGTCCCTCTAAATTAAATTCTTGCCTTGGGATTTTTTGGTATATTTCAGTGTATGAATCTATATGAGTGTTGGCCAGTGGCCTTGAAATCTCAGGGGAAGCTTTTTTTCTCCTCCAACAGAATTGGTCCTAAGTCACTGTTTCTTGTAATCAGCCTCTGATAGGCAGTATTTCTTCTACTTCACCCCTTTTCTCAGGGTGTAACCCCCTCTGAGTCCTGGATTGATGCCAGGTTTTGCTGCTCTGTGTCTGTATCACTACTCACATCTAAGGCTTGTTCTCCTTTCTCATCCACCCCTCACCCCAGTTAGCTTCTATGTGAGGAAATTCTCGGTCTCTTTTCTCTAAAGATGACCTCAGGCTGGGAAGTGCTTTTTGATTTTTATTTACCTTCAAGGGCTGGTATTCCTGCCGATTTTCTAAATCACAGATGATTCCCTTACTTTACTTTCTTGCAGACTATTTCATTGCTATAAAGGAGATTGTGTGTGTGTGTATCATGTTAAGATATTTTGTTGCTAGAAGATCTCAGGATGCTCAAATTATTTGCTACTCTTCTTCAATCATTCTGTTCTCCTTACATTGACTTATCATTGTTCATAATACCTATTCTCTTCTTTCTAATTGCATTAATATCTTTGTATTTTTCCTTTGCATTGTCATGATTATAAGTTCTTTTATGATAGCAATTTGATTTTGAGCCTTTTATTTCTTACTGTTTGTGAATTTTTAAAAAAATTATTATTTTATTTTTGATTGCGTTGGGTCTTCATTGCTATGCACAGGCTTTCTCTAGTTGCGGTGTGCGGGTTTCTCATTGCAGTGGCCTCTCTTGTTGCGGAGCACGGGCTCTAGGTGAGCAGGAGTCAGTAGTTGTGGCACGTGGGCTCAGTAGTTTTTGCTCCTGAACTCTAGAGCACAGCCTCAGTAGTCGTGGCACACGGGTATAGTTGCTCCGCAGCATGTGGTATCTTCCCGGACTAGGGCTTAAACCCGTGTTCCCTGCATTGGCAGGCGGATTCTTAACCACTGCACCACTAGGGATGTCCCTGTGATATTTTTATTAATTCTTTTATGCTATTGTGTTTGTCCTCGATTTGTTTTCTTAATTCTGAAAGATCTGGTTTAACTGTGGTCTATTGATTTTATGAACTCACCTCTCAGTTCTTGTTCTGTTGAATTCGTGAGAAGAAGCACTCATGTTCTGTTTTTTGAGTTGTTTTCTTTTAGAATATGTTCTTCACTTATCTTTGGCATGCTTTGTCCTTTTCTTTCCTTTTGTTTATTGGGGTATTTTTTCCTAGTTTGAATGTGGACTGCTATATCCACACAGAGTATATTCTGTGAGAAATTTCGCTACAAGTATTTCTTGTTCTGTCTACTTTTCTGTAACATGAGAGCGTGGGGTAGGGGTGAATATTCTCCTAATTCACTACGGAGTCCTAAAGCCCTTGCTTTCATCTGAAAAAGTACCTCCCTTCTCCTCTCAGTGGCTGTTTCCACTACTCTTACTCTCCCACCCAGCCCCCCACCCAAATAGAAGAGGAAAAGTAAATGTCACATTCTCTCCAGAATAGGTCTATAAGTAGAATTCTCAGGATCCTGTTGACTCACCAGAGTTACATGTAGGAGGTAGGCTGCACTCCACCGTATTCTGAGTTATTTTTTTCCCCTTTGTCACCACTTCTTGAATTCTTATGTCATTAGGTTATGCCTTTGTCTGGCTCCTACTAGTAAAATTTTCTGGTTTGTTTAGTTTTTCTTAGTGTTTTTGTCATTTCCTTAGGAGTTAGAGAAAAAAGCCTCTCTGATCCTATTTCACTTTGCCAAATCAGCTCAGACTCATCTGTTTTCTATCTTCCATAATTCTCTCAAACTTCCTGTTAGCTGTAACAGACATTATTGTCTTCCAGCACTTTTATAGTTTCATTCCTTAAACACACACACAGCCACACACACTCTGCTTGGGGAGCAGCCATGTATAAAGGATGTGTTTTGACTGAGGTGCCTGTTTACTTAGGGCAGCTCACCAGCTTTTGGCTCATATGGACTTTTCTGTGCCAACTTGAGAAAGGCTTCCTGTGAACTAAGGCAGTACTCTTAAGCAATTACTGCACTTCTGTACCCCACAATTGGCTAATGTCAAGTACACGAGTTAGATTCATCAGGGCTTCTCAAACAGAGAAATGTCAGTTATCGGTGTTGGTGCATGAGGACATTTTTCTGAGGAAAGAGGCCTCAGCTTTCATCAGACAACCTCTCTAAGCCTCTGATTCCTCATCTGTAAAATGGGGATTATAATAAAGGTACCCACTGCAGAGGCTCATTATGAGGATTAAACAATGGAATTCTTATTTAATCTTATTTATTTAAGTAAAGCATTCGGCATAAGGCCTAGAATGTAGTGAGTACTATTATTATTCTCAAAGGAGCCCATGTCCCCCAGATTTTAATAACCACTGAAATAGAAGATTTTCCTTCTAGTTTTCCACTGCTATATAACAAAATGCTGTAACATCTGGTGGATTAAACAACAATTTCTTATCACTTGCTATTTTGTGGGTTGACTTGGACTCAGCTGAGCAGTTCCCACTTGGGGTCTCTCAAACAATTGCCATCAGACGTTGGCTGGAGTCATCAACAGGCTTGACTGGGTTGGCCATCAAGATGGCTCACCCTCATGGCTGGTAGTTGATTCTGGAGGCTGGCTGAGAGCTCAGCTGTGGCATGCAGAGCGCCTACACATGGCTTCTCCTTGTGACTTGGGGGCTTCACACAGCATGGGAGCTGGGTCCTAAGGGCAAGAATCCCAAAAGTAAACTACCCGAGAGACCCAGTCATGGAAACCTCAAGGCTCCTTATGACCTAAGGGAGTGAATACTGGGAGATGTGAGTCCTGAGAGGCTTGGTTCACTGGTGGAGGGGGGGGGACATTTTGGGGAAACTAGCTACCACAGTTAAAGATCTCTTCTAGCTCTAATATTCCACAGTTACATTGTCATAAACTGTTCTCTTTTCTCATTTCATGCTTATAAGCAACCTTTTGAACTCCCATTTTAAAGATGAGGAGACACAGACAGGGTAAGTAACTTGGCCAGGGTCCCTTAACTCCAAGTTCAGTACTGTTTGCCCTAGTGGCTTGTAAACACGAACTGGAGTGCTGCCATCTATTGAAACCCTGCCCACATTCCTAGCATGAGGCTGGGTACCCAGAAGAGGCTGAACTTGTGCTTGCTAATGAAGCAAAGGTCTTTTCTTTGAGAACTCACCGAAAGAAGGGGTTGCTCAAGTCTGTTTCCCTGGGGTGGTTCACAGGACTTGAGAACTGCAAACACATTTTCCTTTACTGACTATATGTAAGACAGGCAAAAATCTCTCCTTGAACAGCCGTCTTCGGGAAGAGAAATGTAAACCAAAGCACGCTGCAGCCACTGCCCAGCCTCTGTCCTTTGCCGCAGACCTGGATGGGCATCCATGCTGTGCTGGGATGTTGTGTATCTATGACTGTGTGGTCACAGAGGAGGATCTTGACAGCTGAGCAGGCCCAGAATTAATCTTTTCCACCACCAAAATATAGATCAGCTCCAACCCATCCTGTCTGGGCATGTAGCTGCCCACACTGAAACAGGCAGCGTCAATTAAACACCCTTAAAATACCCTTCCCCAGAGGAACTAGTGAGAACAAAGTGACATGGTGGTTGAAGTTATGGCTGAAAAGTGTTTTCCTCTGACATACTTCCTCCCCCAGGGCATCGCGGGAGTTTGCCCAGCCTACCTGCCCAGGAGGGAGAGGAAATACCAGAGGCTCTGAGGGTCCCCTCTTAGTCCCTCCCTAACAACTGCTGTTCTGCCCAGCACCTCACAGTTTATAAATTCTCTCACATGCCTCTTCGCAGAGATCTTGTGAGCTGGGTTTTACAGGAAAGGAAAAGCAGGTGGAAAGAAGGAAGGGAACTGGCTCAAGGAAATGTACAGGCAGACCTCCTTTTATTGTAATTTGCTTTATTGCGTTTCGCAGATATTGTGTTTTTTCACAAATTGAAGATACGTGGCAACTGTGCATCAAGCAAGCCTGTCAGCGTCATTTTCCCAACGGCATTTGCTAACTTCATGCTTCTTTGTCTCATTTTGGTAATTGTCACAACATTTCAAACTTTTTCACTGTTATTATATTTGTTATAGTGATCTGTGATCAGTAGTCTTTATGTTACTACTATGGCTTGCTGAAGGCTCAGATGCTGGTTAAGGATTTTTAGCAATAAAGTATTCTTTAATTAAGGTATGTACATTGTTCTTTTAGACAATGCTATTGGACACTTAACAGACTACAGTATAGTGTAAGCATAACTTTCCTGTGCACTGGGAAACCAAACAATTCTTGTGACTGCCTTATTGTGATATTCGTTTTATTGCTGTGGTCTGGAATCCAACCCACAATATCTCCAGGGTCTGCCTGTAGTTAGTGAAGATCATAGTCAGAACCTGAATGATTGTCTTTGGACACCAAATGCCAGCCCCTTCTGCTCCCCTGCGGCCCCCACTGTCCCACAATTACAGTGGGAGCATTACCTGCCCCCCACGCCTCTTGGGGACCACAGTGAGCTACTCAGCCTTCCCCTCCCACCCGCCCTTGGTGTCTGCTGGTCTCCTCAGTGGAGCCACTTTGAGAACAGGACTACCCCAGCCAGGTCACTGCAGCTCCTGGTTTTCAGTTCAGTATGTTACACAGCACAAGTTCCAACCGTGAGACTTATTTTTTTCTTCCCAACCTTAAGTCTTTCAAAAACAGTCCCAGCTAAATATAATAAGGATGCCCTTTGGCACATCTTGCCAATCTTATGAATGAATCATAGAGCTCACTGAAGATGCCCAGGGTCACAGTAGCTGCCATATAGTAAAAATAGCTGCTGTGCTGGAAGGTGGCACAGATGGTTCTTAATGAGCTCACCCTGCTCCTCCGGAGCCGTGCAGTGGTGTGCACAAGTGAGCCTGGCAGGGGACATGGTTACGCTGGGCTTCCTCTGGGCCTCCAGTCGGCTTATCAGCCCAGTGGAGTTCCCAGAGTCTTCCCACAAGCCCACAGTGCTGGCCAGGCAGAGCTGGCCCCGTTCCACACAGAGTCTGCCTCCTTTGACCACCCCTGAGGCACTGTCTTTGGTTGGGTTCCCCAGAAACAGAGCCTGAGACAGGGGTTTACTGGGGGACTACTCCCAGGTAAAACCTGTAAGGGAGTGAGGGAATCAGGATAGGGCAGAGAGGAGGCTGGGCAAACGTGTAGGTCAAACTGAAGTCTAGTCTCAGCCTAATCCCACGGGGAGCTCGAAGGCATGAGTTTTTCCACCTGGAGGTAAGGCCTTTGGCCCTTGGACACGCAGACCAGTCACTGCCAGCTGGCAGCTGCTTCTGCGGGAGGGCAGAACCTCCCAGGCTTTTTCGGGTGAGGATGATTCCCTGGAGAAGGGAATCCATTAGTCACTGACACCCGCAGCAGCTGGGGGCTGGGTGCGCTGGCCAGGAAAAGAGGAGCTCAGTGGGACGCCAACTGTACCTACTCCAGGCACCATTTCTCACCTGTTGGGAAAACCAAAATGATCAAGCATCGGAAGGTAAGTCACTTGCTTATAGCAAAACATTATTTTCTATTTGTCCCAAGGGTGGGAGGAAGCCAAATACAGCATCAATTCATTTATCTTTCATCTTGCATTACGTCTGATTTTCCACACGCAGGGCAATCCCTGTGGCTGAGGAAGAAGTAAAAGTATAAACACTACTGAGTCTTTCTTAAACATTCTAACCTCCTATACGACCAGGGAATGCCATAGTTTTCATCTCACTTCCTCAGTTCTTTCACTCTGAAATAAATTCCCTGCTGAGATGCACGTGGTGTGGGATACAGCAATGATGGAGTAAAGCATTCAGTAAGTCTACTGATGATGTTGCTGGAAGAAACATGGTGACAATGGAAGGCAAATTCAAATCCAGAGTGGGCCCTTACTACCTGAGGACAACCCATTGCCCGGTTCAAGATGGAAGGGATTATAAACAACCTGCCACTGGGTACCTGAGGTAGGTACCATATCAGATGCCCAGCAATGGTCTTTGCTGCTGGCAAACTGGGGAAACAGGAGTGGCAGTACCAGATCATCTTGGTGAGGGGGAGTCCCTATTGTTTTTAATTTTGGAATGCAAGAGAAGCTCTAGGGACTCCCTCCTTCTTGCTATAATTGTCTTTAGTCCAAGGTCAAAGAGTCAGTGTGGGGATTCTTCCTCTTGCTGAACTGGGAAATGAGCCATTATGTGCTAGGATATAAGTGTGTAAGATATCAGGAGGCTGACTGAGGTGGACTAGTACCAGAGTGTAGTCCTGGGTCCCTCAGAGCAGATGTCCAATGCTCCTCAAATGGTCTGATGATTTCCCTGTCCCCAGAACATAGTTACCCTGGGAAATGGCCACAGGTCCATTTGGGAGAGTGGTGATGTCATGGAGTAAGGGCAGCCTGGAGAAACTTTGATTTCCCCATGAAAGTAACTTCTTTAGGTGATACCATTACAGGGCTCAAGCAAGGTGGGGAGAGCCTTTTCAAACTGGAGAGGAAGGGACATTTTCTGGCAAGTGGATTAGTGGGACTTCGTACCTCTCTTACTAAGCCATTCAGTGCCACTGGAAGAAGCCAGTTTATCCCAGTTAGGAATAAGAAGTTATGTACATACTTGTGATATTATCACATTATCCAGAAATTCTGGGTCTTCTAAATAACTCAGATCTGGGAACTGCTCTGGTGGCTCGAGTTAAGCTCCAGTTGGCCAAACTAGAGGTTTGGGGTTATAAGGTCAAGTGGCACCACAGTTAGCTGCCATCCTATTTTAGTCCTAAGGACCCCATGATCATTTGGCTACTCCAAAAAGCTCTGTGGTCAGACTATGCGAGTGCTACCCCAGCCTCTCTGCTGATTGCCGTGATCCCAAAGCACCTTCTGGAAGCTAGGCCACCTCTTGGCCTCAGCCACCTCTGTATCCCTTCACCCCCTGCTGATATCAGGGAACCCATTTTAATGCAGTCTCTCCCACTAGCACATCCAAACTACAGATAAGAGCTACAATAGTGCCTTTCAAACATTCCCATTCGTTCCTTATTAATGTAATTCTCAATACTTTGGCAAAGAGAGTGTCTTCAGGGCCCTTTCAGGGGACATGTCTAGGGAATGACATGTCCCCTGACATATTATATGAATAGATCTCATATACTTAGTCCAACATTTATGGCTCCCTCCTCTGCATCAGGGCTTCATAACCTTGGGTCTACATTTTAATCATCTGAGGAGCTTTGACAAAATACTGGTGCCCAGGCCCCATCCACAGATATATATATATATATATATATATATATATATATTTTGGCTGCTTTGGGTCTTCATTGCTGGGGGCAGGTTTTCTCTAGTTGCGGTGAGCGGGGGCTATTCTTGGTTGCGGTGCGCAGGCTTCTCATTGCGGTGGCTTCTCATTGTGGAGCACAGGCTCTAGGCGCACGGGCTTCAGTAGTTGCAGCATGCGAGCTCATTAGTTGTGGCACGTGGGCTCAGTAGTTGTGGCTTGCGGGCTGTAGAGTGCAGGCTCAGTAGTTGTGGCACATGGGCTTAGTTGTTCCGTGGCATGTGGGAATCTTCCAGGACCAGGGCTCGAACCCATGTCCCCTGCATTGTCAGGCAGATTCTTAACCACTGCACTACCAGGGAAATCCCCATCCACAGATATTCTGATTTAATTGGTCTTCAGTGCAACCCTAGCATCAGTAGTTTGAAAAGCCCCTCAGATGATTCTAATGTTGCAGCCATGCTTGAGAGCTGCCATTCTACATTAGACCGTGAAATTTCTGGAACTCTGTTTTATGTTGGCTGTCATTGAATTCAGGATTAAGTCCACCAATCAATTAGAGAGAGTAATTAGAATAGTAATCACCTGCTCAAGACAGTCCATTAAACATGGACTCTGGTCAGAGCACTCCAGTTGACAAATGCAGGTCTATCCATGTTATGTTCTTGCCTCCCTGGCCCAGCATCTTCAGAATCAATCCCTACACACGCCTCCATGCTTCTTTCTGGCACAAATTAGCAGGTTCTTGCACATCTTTAGATACAGATGCCTTTTCTTCCCAAGTTTGACTTTATATTTGGCCTCCTATGACTGCTGGGTTCTGATCTCCTGGTAGGTCTCAGGGCAATGAGTGGTGATGGCCGGGGGTGAGGGGAACTTGGAGGGATTTAGAGTTACCGGGCCAAGTAACTCCTGTGGGTGAGGCATTCCAGGCCCTCAAGCAGGCAGGGAAGTCAGGGGATACTGTTCTAACAAAAGCAGGATGGAGGGGCTTAGTGCTCCTCTTGGTGAGCTGTCCAGTGTACTGGGGGCAGCCAGTTTACCACCCGTCTGGCCCTGAATTCCTCATACTTTTCATACCATTTGATGGCAGCACCATTAGATCACCCTGAGCTTTGCCTTCAATGTGCTTTCCAAGGCAGCCACAGGAAAACACTGTTTTCAGGAGTCATGCCTTGGACTGCCTGGTCCCCTTCCTTATTGCCAGCTGGCCCTTCAGCGCCATCCCTTCCAACTAAGTCAGATAACAGGGTTTTGTAGCTGGGACCTACTTCTAGTCCCAATTTCTGGATAAGTCAGGTGTCTGATGGCAAGACTGACTCTAAGTAGGAAAGGCATTTATTAAAAACACATTGCCATAGCTCGTAGAAGTGTTGGGAGGGTGGAGAATCATGCTCACAGCTGAGCTCCCAGAATCACACTGCAGACCTGACTTGATGAAGACACTGCTGCCTCTGGCACTAGAGGAACACTCCCCCTACCTCCAGCCCACCCCTCTGAGGCTGATTTTTCCCCAGGAAGTGACTTTGTACCCACTGCTGACCCTGAAAGCTAGATACCTCTGCCACCACCCTGCAGCAGGTTCTGAATAGAGCTGCCTTTGTTGAGTTGCTCATTTCTGAAATTGTATCTCACACAGGTGAGAGTTGACATATAGGTCGTGTGCCTGTGTCCCAGCAGCAATGGAGGTTGGGGAACTGATTTTTCTGGGTTCTGCTCTCCATAAGCAGAATTTGTAAGGCTGGTATACGCGATTTAGCCTAAGGAATTGGCTTATGTGATTGTGGGGGTGGGCCTGAAACCCTCAGGGCAGCCCGGAAGGCTGGAAGCTTCCAGGCAGGAGTTGATGCAACCATCTTGACGCAGGAGTTTTTGTTCCTCAGGGAAACTTCAGTTTTCCTCTTAACACTTTCAACTGATTAGATGAGGCTCTCCAACATTATCTACGATAATCTCCTTTACTTAATGTCAACTGAGCAACACCTAGATGGAGTGTTGGATTGAATCACTGGGCTCTATAGCCTAGTACCCATAAAAAGTTAACACATAAAAATACCCATCACAGATGGTTATTTCTCAGAGTTAGCAGTGGTGTTCAGAAGGTCCTGGGAACCCAGAAGACATGGCAGATGTTTACGGTGCACCCCAAACTCACCACTAAAGAGGAGATGATGAGGATGATGGTGGTGATGACGACGCCTACAACAATTTGTTGAGCTCCTACCATGCAGCAAATGCCTAGTCTATTACTATCTCATTTAATCCTCACAATAATTCCATAAAGTGGTTGTAATTATCTCCATGTTATCAATAAAGAATCTGAGGCTCAGAAAGGTTAGTTCATGGGCACAGTGCACGTGGAGGAGAGAGGAGCAAGAGATGCTCTGCTGGATTCCAAATCTCCGCCCACTCCACACACTGCCTCTCCAATGGTCCTAAGAAGGCACTTTGGTAATTTAACTAATTCTCAACATTCGTGCTAAGGAGGGGACGAAGGAAGTCAGTAAAAGCAGTGATTCTCCAACTTTAAGGCACATAAGGATCACCTGGAGAGGTTGTTAAAGCACAGGTTTTTTTTTTTTTTTGCACGCCGGCCTCTCACTGTTGTGGCCTCTCCCGTTGTGGAGCACAGGCTCCGGATGCGCAGGCTCAGCGTCCATGGCTCACCGGCCCAGCCGCTCTGCGGCATGTGGGATCCTCCAGGACCGGGGCACGAACCCGTGTCCCCTGCATCGGCAGGCAGACTCTCAACCACTGCGCCACCAGGGAAGCCCTAAAGCACAGATATTTTGGCCCTATCAGCTGTGATTCTGATCTCGTGGGTCAGAGGTGGAGGCTGAGAGTCGGCATTTTTTAACAAATTCCCAGATGATGCTGATGGTGCTGGTGTGGGACCAGACTTTAGGTAGCAGGGGTAAAGAAATCCACACGTATTACGAGCATCTCTCCCCAGTGAAACCTTTAAGAGCGACATCTGTAAATAGTAGACAGCTGACTAGAGTGGGCGCTGTTTTCTCTAGCCTGGGGCTGACAGTGCAATGATCAGAAGTCAACGAGGTGATCCTGCAGGAGAAGAAGCAGCAAGGGGCAGCTTGCTAATCTCTTTGTCAAAGAGGAGCCACTGTCAGAGAACTGGGTTTCAGTTTTGTGAGCTCTTCTGCAAGCCTGCAAACACCCCGGCCCCGAGCTCTGAGGGAGCCCTGGTAGGAGGATTTGACACAGCATCATTTTCCCCACTGAGGAAACTCTAGGCAGAAGTTCAGCTCTTGGAAGAGAAGAGAGGATGGGCTTGGCATGGGTGGGGGCCATGGCCAACTCACTCGTACCGGGTATCCAGCCATTGAAGTTCTACCCAGGCCCATGCTTAACTACGTGTGAGGAGACCCCACTGCTCTCTCCTGGCAGCTTACTGGAGTGGGGATTTAAGACACGGTCCTGAGCGGTACCAGGAGAGGAATGAGCATTCAGAAAATGGGAGAAGAGTTCCAGTTCAATCATTTAAGCTATAAAACATGAGTCTCAGTTTTTCACTTGCAAAATGGGATCTACCTTACAGAGAAAGGTTTCAGTGCATGGTTGTAAAATTTTATATTGCTTTGACTCTTTCCCTGCCTCATTTCCTTTTTTATTTTATATCCTTTTTTATTTTATGTGACTGATACTACAACTGAGCACAAACTGTTCTCAATTTAGAAGGAAGAACAGTCACTTCCAGATTCTTTAAGGATTTGGATAATCTGGACTTGATCAAATACCTGGGGGAACATGAGACAAGATAATGAGAAGGGTTTCTTAGCTTAGGCCTCTGGAAAGCAGAGCCAGAAGCAAAGACTAAAACATTGACATTAATTGTTTGTTTTGTTTTTTTCTCTTTTAATCAATATTTTTAAATTGAAGTATAGTTGATTTACATTGTTGTGTTAATTTCTGCTGCACAGCAAAGTGATTCAGTTATACATATATATACATTTTTTATATTATTTTCCATTATGGTTTATCATAGGATATTGAATATAGTTCTCTGTGCCATACAGTAGGACCTTGTTTATCCATCCCATATATAAAAGGTTACATCTGCTAACCCCAACCTCCCACTCCATCCCTCCCCCAATCCCCTCCCCGTTGGCAGCCACCAGTCTGTTCTCTATGTCTGTGATTCTGTTTCATAGATAGGTTCATCTGTGTCATATTTCAGATTCCACATATAAGTGATGTCATATGGTATTTGTCTTTCTCTGTTTGACTGACTTCATTTAGTATGATAATCTCTAGTTGCATCCATTTTGCTGCAAATGGCATTATTTTGTTGGGTTTTTTATGGCTGAGCAGTATTCCATTGTATCTTCTTTATCCATTCATCTGTCGATGGACATTTAGGTTGTTTCCATGTCTTGGCTATTGTGAATAGTGCTGCTGTGAACATAGGGGTGCATGTATCTTTTTGAATTATAGTTTTGTCTGGATATATGCCCGGGAGTGAGATTGCTGGATCTATGGTAATGCTATTTTTAGTTTTCTGAGGAACCGCCATACTGTTTTCCACAGTGGCTGCACCAACTTAGATTTCCACCAACAGAGTAGGAGGGTTCCCTTTTCTCCACACCCTCTCCAGCATTTGTTATTTGTAGATTTTTAATGATGGCCATTTTGAATGGTGTGAGATGGTACCTCATTGTAGTTTTGGTTTTCATTTTTCTAATAATTAGCGATGTTGAGCATCTTTTCATGTGCCTATTGGCCATCTGTATTTCTTCTTTGGAGAGATGTCTATTTAGGTCTCATGTAAATCAATGAAGCTAGAACACACCCTCTCACCATACACAAAAATAAGCTCAAAATGGCTTAAAGACTTAAACATAAGACATGACACCATAAAACTCCTAGAAGAGAGCATAGGCAAAACATTTTCTGACATAAATCGTACCAATGTTTTCTTAGGTCAGTCTCCCAAGGCAATAGAAATAAAACCAAAAATAAACAAATGGGACCTAATCAAACTTACAAGCTTTTGCACAGCAAAGGAAACCATAAACAAAACAAAAGGACAACCTACAGAATGGGAAAAACTATTTACAAATGATGCGACTGACAAGGGCTTAATTTCCAAAATATACAAACAGCTCATACAACTCAACAACAAAAAAACAACCCAATCAAAAAATGGACATTAATTGTTTGAGAAGTGTCTAGCCCAGGGTGGTGAGAGTGGGGAAAAAGAGAAGGGGGGCAGGGATAAGGAAAGATGCAAAACAACATGGTGCAACGTGCTACCACCCTGGGTACCACTTCACGACAAGCTGAGAAGGAAGAAGCAGGTAACTTAGCAGGTATGTTTATTCAGCACATGGGACTCCTCCACAATAATTGCAAGGGAGAGCTAGTCTTTTATGGTAGTCCATGGAAGAGAGAAAGGAGGGCACACTTGGTGCTGCCATTGATGAATGCCAAAGGGGGAAAGCCTTTGCCTCCCTCCATCTCTTGTTGTGTCTTGCAAATATGGGCACCTTGAGCTTTAGCTGGAAACTAATTGATGTTCTCTGGCCCCTTTCCTAGGGATGATGGTAGATTCTCTGATTCCATTCCAATCTCCCCACCCATGATATCTGTAGCCAATTTCCCCACTAAGTTATCCAAGAAGCAAGCAACTTCACCAAGGCAGGCATTGTCCTTGTTCCCCTCAGAGGTAAGTCCAGCCTCAATATGAGGAAAATGTCTGCCTGCCTTGAGCATGACTATCATACCCCTGGTATAATTGTGGCAAGATGAATTTGACTTTTTCTGTCCCTGCAAGTGTTGCCAAAGTGGCTATAAATGGCCTCCCTCTCAGCCACCTGCAGGGGTGGTACCAGCTCAGATTAAAAGTCTTCTTGATTCCAGTTCACTCTGACACAGTGGCTGATGCATAGGAGATGCACAATGTGCACATCTGCCCCCTTCAACACTCCTCTTATTTATGATTATGTTGGCATTGATCCTATTAAATAGCTATTTTCCCCCATCACCTCTTTCTTTTACATTTTCTCCCTTCCCTCTTCTTTTATTTCTGGCCTCATCTTTGTAGTTTAATCTCTTCTTTGTGGTTTTGTATATCCTTTGTAATTATGAAGTGGAAGGGCTCTTTGGTGATAATTTCTTGAGAAATTCGTACCAGAGAAGAACAAGAAATTTAAAGTCTTCTCTCATCTCAACAAAGAGCTGTAGTTCCGTTTATGTCAGTAGAGGTGCAATTCAGAAGTACTAAACAGCCCAGATTAATGCTCCAAACAGCTTCTGTGTGGGTGGGCAAGGCAATTAAAAACTAGACATGTTCAAGTTTTTAGTGGATGTCTAGGTGATCAAAATGCTGTCAACACATCCAAAGAGGAGTCTGCCAGCTTTTGTGGGAACAACACAATTCTCGTGTCCACAAAGGAAACTCTCATCTTTTCTTCAAGTTCAGTGTCAAACTGGAGAGGAGTATTAATGGGAGCTGGGGGGTGGGGGTGAGGGAATGGGGATGGAGCAGAGACAGCAGGTGGCTTTGTGTTTAAAGGACAGCCAAGGAGACACCCATTAAAATCGGGATTATGCTACAGAACTTTAAAACACCAATCTCTAAAGTTCTAGATGAAAAAAGAGATGAGTTGCTTTAGGATGTCTCTAAAGGTCGCTTTCAAAAAGTTTGAAGGGCCCTTCAGCACACGCTGGGTTTGCAGCTTGGAATGGCTCATTGTCATTGCCCTTAAGTTTTTGTTCATTCTCTTTAGTGTAACAGAAATGTTGCCATGAGCTTCATGTATACCATCTCGCTCTTCACAATAATAGGCATTAAAATCTCCATTTTGCAGATGACAAGACTGGGTCTCACACAAGTTAAGAAGCAGAGCAAAAGTTACCCAGTTTCCAATAGTGAATAGTTGTTCTATTCACTATTGAAAGTGGGGTAATGAAATTTCCAAGTATGATTGTTGAATGGTCTATTTCTCCCTTCAATTCAGTTAGTTTTTGCTTCAATTATTTTAGGGTTCTCTTGTTAGGTGCATATATAACTATAATTGTTATATCTTCCTGATGGAATGACCCTTTTATCATTATAAAAAGTTCATATTTAACTCTAGTAACATTTCTGTTTTAAAGTCTATTTTGTCTGACATTTGCATAGCCACTCCAGCTCTCTTATGGTTGCTGTTTGCATGGTATATCTCTTTCCATTCTTTTACTTTCAATTTACTTATATCTTTGAGTACATAACTCAAAGCTCATTGAGTACTAACTCCAAAGCTTATTGCTCTCTACTCTCTGAGGAGACACTTCAGATTCAAAGTAGTCCTATTTTAGTCTACTACCACTACATTTTGTAAGTGACTCAAGTTTCATTCTGCTTTGTTCTCTCATTAGAATACATCCATTATGGTATAGATTAAAATTCTCTTTTATAGAAAGGCTTTCTGAAGAAGTTTTTTAAAATAAAAAAAGTCACTTGAAAGCCAACAAAAACGTTATTTATTAAAGTTATATATCTAAAAGGAGCTTTAATCCATGAAAACTAGGAGTTGGATTAGAAAACATCAAAAGGATGGAAGAAAGACACTGTAATTTCTGTCTGATGTACTCTGGTAATTTTTCCTTTTCTCCATACCTAGTTGTTTGACCATCTGGAGATGTATAACTAATAGAAGACACTCCTACTTGCACGACCAACTGGGACCCATCATTAAACTGAACCCACACAGCTCCACTAGTTAACTGTGTAGCCCAACCAACATTTTTCACAAAAACAGACTTGAAAAGTTGTGCTGATTTAGGGAGACAATCTTTTAGACTACTAGGAGAGCTGTTAGTTCCAGAAGCTGCACCTGCAAGGCCAAGTCCTTCATTTGTAACCTTAGAAGGATTAAGTATTGGTGCCTGTTTTGGAGAAGCAGCACTATTTATGATCATTCTATTCAGGGATGGTGTCTCTCTCATTGGGTAGTTTGGATCCACAGAAGGAGGAGGTGTTAAGGCCTTAGGTGAACTAGTACTACTAGGTTTTCTTCCTAAGATTATTGGGAAAAAGGGAGCACTTCCACTTTTCTTTTCCTGTTCTGAAATTATGGATTTAAGAGATAATAAAGGGTGTTGAGTAAGCCAATACTTCTGTGGAAAACAGAACAGTGTCTGGCACATAGAAGGTGGTCAATACGTTTTAACTAGAGTTAGCAGAGCTTAGATGTTAAGGGCCTTAACACCACAGATCCTCAGTTTCCTAACCTGTAAACTGGGGATGACAATACCAATCTCCAAAGGGATATTGTGAGAACCAGTGCAATACCATGAATAATGCAATTAACGGAGGGCCTAGCTGTTACTGTTTGTTATCATCAGGCTCTTTGAGTCAATAGAGGAAAAGAATGAGATGTTCAAATGAGAGGCAAAGCTGACCTGCAGAGTCAGCAGAGTTTGGATGCCCATGTGGTGTCACAGAGGCCTCTAGTAAATGCAATTACCCTTTGGAGCCATGAAGACCAGGACAGTGCTGGTAGCAGCCAGTGTTAATTGACGATCAATGACCAGGCAGTTCTCTAAGTGCTTCTGTAAGGTATATGACCTATTATAATATGCCTATTTTATGATGAGTAAACTGAAACAAGCCTAACTGTGTGATGTGTAAGCTGAAATATAGTGATGGGAAGAAGGCTACTAATGTGACACACTAATAGTGGTGGAGCCAGGATTTGAACCCAGGCAGAATGGCTGCAGAGGTTAGGCCCTTAACAACTAAGCTCTGCTAACTCTAGTTAAAACGTATTGAGCACCTTCTATGTGCCAGACACTGTTCTGTTTTCCATAGAATTATTGGCTTACTCAACACCCTTCCCTACCTCTTTCTAAAATATCTTCCTACACTTCAAAGACTGGAAAGCTAGGCATTTTCCAGACCTCCTAAAAGCTTGCCTCCAGTTGTTCTCCTATGAGACTTTGATTTACAACTGAGTTACCTGAGCAGAGAAGCAGGGTCCAAGGCTCAATTTTCCTGGCACAGGTTGGTCTAGAGGTGGCATGGTTCTTAAGTCAGCAACTGTAGAGTTCGCTTCCTGATCCTGCAGTTTCCTAATTAAGCAGAGGAACAGTTCTTTTTTTTTTTTTTTTTTTTTTTTTTTTGCGGTACGCGGGCCTCTCACTGTTGTGGCCTCTCCCGTTGCGGAGCACAGGCTCCGGACGTGCAGGCTCAGCAGCCATGGCTCACGGGACCAGCTGCTCCGCAGCATGTGGGATCTTCCCGGACCGGGGCACGAACCCGTGTCCCCTGCATCGGCAGGCGGACTCTCAACCACTGCGCCACCAGAGAAACCCAGGAACAGTTCTTCTGGTGGCCCAGTTTGGCACTGTGGTTTTGGCAGTTGTTCCTGGAAGCTCAGTCCAGAGCCAATTTCCTCAGCCCCTATAATGATTCTGTAAGTTTTCTATTCTCCCTTATAAATTTCTTAGCTAGAACAGATACTGTTGCCTGCAACCAAGGGTCCTCATTAACACCCTTGAATTCCCTCACCCTGGGGTTAGTCGATTTCTTCAAGAGCAAATTGAAACTCCAGGAAGTTAAAAGATTTGTCAAAGTCATACAGTAAGCCAGGAACTAAGATTTAGTTCTGTCAGACTCCAAAGCCTGGGATTCAACCACTGTATTTCACTGTTTTGGTTTTCTTGTTTGTTTGTTTTTTCCATTTTTCTGCTAGGCTCGAATATAATCACAACCCGTCATTTTTGAGATATCCTTATTATCAGAGGCAGCTATGTTCCTTTCTTCCTCTCTCAGTCTTCTTGGAATGTGGTTCTGAATATCTGGCAGTTCCAGCAGCATTACCTTTTAATGACTTATCCCCATTGTCATGTGTTGAGCTGGGCCTCATGCTGGGCATTCCACATCATCCTGCAACAATCCCAGAGATGGATAACATAATCCTCATCTTAAAAAGCAGAGAAGAGATCCTGAGGGCTGTTGATTGAAGATCATAGCTGGTTAATTAAGGTCATGCTAGCTGTTGGAACAAACCTAACAATATACAGCGGCTCAAACATGATAGGAATTTATTTTTCATTCACCCAAAGCCTAAAACTAGTGTTCCTGATTGGCAGTGGCTCCCCTCCAAGTGGTGATTTAGGGACCCAGGCCATCTCTGTCCTATGGTTTTGTCACTTTCGACAGGTGGCTTCCTCTAAGTCAAGGCAGTAGATGGAGAAAGGGCATGGGTGACCCCATGTGGGAGGGTTTTATGGACCAGGCCTGAAAGTGATGCTTGTCACTTCTGCTCACTTTCTATTAGCAAAGACTCAACCAAAAGGCCACATGATCTCAGGGGAGGCTGGGAAAAGTCTATGTAAGGAACACTTGGAAATGTAGCCTGGCCACATGCCCAGGGAGAAGAGGAAATGGGACTGGTGATCGTTAACCAGTGCCACACAGCAGCCTCAGCGGGGCCAGTGCCAGCCCTACTCTCCTCCCTGCTGCCCAATCGTCTTTGTCAGCAGTGGTGGTGCAGAGGGAAGGAGATTGGACTGGAGACAGGAGTCCTAGTGCTCACTCTGTCGCTGGCTACATGACTCTGGGTAAGTCATGTTACTGTTCTCGACCTCACTGTCCAACTCAGTAAAATGAAGGGGTTGGGCTAGCTATGTCTACCGCCCTAGCCAGCGCTAACATTGACTTTGACTATGCTAATTGCTTTAATTATGCTTTTGTCTAGAAAAGATGTTCTTAAACCATCTTTTTAAAACATTTATTCTTTCTTCAAAAGGCAGATCACCTGGAAGCCCAATATAGGACAGATAAAAGGAGAGCTGCTCCGGCTGGAGGCAGGAGAGGGGCTGGGAGCCATGTGTCCTTGGCTGCCTGCTCCCTCTTTCCTGCAGTGGCCCCTGGAGGGTCTCTGTGGACCTTAAGTCTCCAAGAAGCATAGTCTGGAAACCAGTTGTTGAAACCATAGTGGTCGCTCCACATGTGCATGCTAGGTCTCTGAATAGCACAGGTAACCCCTAGATTCATTCTTTCACTGCTCCATCCAATCTTACTGAGTTCCTATTTTGAGAGGCAGGAGAGTACAGTGGTTAGTCATGTGGTATCCGAACCTGGGTTTCAATTTTGAATCTGCCACTTAATAGCCAAAGGATTAGATTTTGAACAAGTTCCTTAACTTCTCTCCACCTCAGTTTCCTCAGCTACGAGACATGGAAAATATGCATCTCATATGCTTGCTCAACCCTCTTCCTTGTACTGTCTTTCTCCTTAGCACTTATCACCTTGTACTATGTCAAGTAATTTACTTATTTATCTTGTTTCTTGTCTGTCTTCTCCACTAGTATATCCACTCCTTGAGGTGGTGACTTTTGTCTATTTTGTTCTCGGATGTATCCCCAGCACCTATGACCAAGCCTAGCTCAATAACCATTGCTCAATAAATATTGTTAAATGTTGTTAATTTCCTTAAAGCACTCAGAATGGGGACAGGTACATTATAAGCATTTAGTAAATGTTGACTGTTAGTATTTTTATTGAGTACTATTGATGAGGATACAGTGTTGAAAAGAATCAGATAGCGCTCCAGCCTTCATGAACTTTACAGTTCAGAGGGGAGACATATAAATAAAGAAGCAAAAATAAATATCTATTATATGTTACACATATTTAAATTTTGACAATTGTTAGGAAAGTTTAGGGAGCCATGAAAGGATGTAACAGAAAAATATCATTTGGTTTTGGTTTTTTGGAGGTGGACAGGGGTCCAAGCTGGCTTCTTTGTGATAAACCATTTAAGCTGAGACCTGACAGGTGAACATGAGTGGGCCAGGCACAGGGACAGTGTTCCAGGCACGGGGACAGGTATGTGAGGCCTCAAGGCAGGATGGAACTTGGAATTTCTGGGATCTGAAGGAAGACCAGTGGGGCTGGTGCCCAGTTAGTGAGGGGAACAGGAATAGGAAAGTCCGCTGGAGAGGCAGGGATTGGAGGGGACAGGATATACAGAACCTCAGCATCCCCAGCAGGGTGGAGTCTTGGCTTGACAAGCAATGGGTCCCACAGGCAAGTGATGTATTTAAAGAACAGAGGAGGGACATGGTCACGTTCACAAGATCCCTCTGGTTGCTGAGTGGGGAGGGAGCTGCAGGGGGAGGAGGGAAGCGGGACACAGAGGCTACACTTCACCCCTGCACCACATTCCACAGGTCAGCGTTCTTTTTCTGCCATTTGTTTTCCCACAAGTTTTGAATTACTTAGGCAAACTCTTTCCTCTGTTTACTGATCAAGTTCTAGTGCTTGATCTTGAAACTGCAGGTCCTTCTAACTGCTGGGGAAAGAATTCTCATGGCACTAAGAAAGAAAGATATTGCCTCCTTTCCTGCAGCTTAGGCAAACCTCCTTTGCCTTAGCAAAGCAGATACTATTCTACATCTTAAAACTGTCTTTGCATATGCTGTTTCTGACAAGGTCTTCTCCAAGATGCCTGGATTTTGGAGATGGTTGCTCTGCCCTATAACTACCTTTTTTTTTTTTTAACATCTTTATTGGAGTATAATTGCTTTAGAATGCTGTATTAGTTTCTGCTTTATAACAAAGTGAATCAGTTATACATATACATATGTTCCCATATCTCTTCCCTCTTGTGTCTCCCTCCCTCTCACCCTCCCTATCCCACCCCTCTAGGTGGCCACAAAGCACCGAGCTGATCTCCCTGTGCCATGCAGCTGCTTCCCACTAGCTATCTATTTTACGTTTGGTAGTGTATATATGTCCATGCCTTTTAACCTCTAAGATGTCTCTTGTCTTAATTGAGAACCCTGGTAATAATATTTAAAATGGCATCTTTATTCTCTAAAAGTGATAAGTACTTGCGAGGTTTCTTTCTCGAGCCTGGAGGAGAACATGAACCCTCCCTTCTTCTCTCTTTATAAAAAAAATACCATTTTGTATTTCTTTTTTAAACAGAGTTTGCTAGCTTTGGCTTACTGAAATTAACCCTGGAGACTCGTAGGGAGCTTTTGCAAAGTCAGGTGACAGATGCTGCAGGTTTGGATTGGGGGGGAGGGCGGTGGGGATGAGAGAGCTGGGAATTGGACAGAATTGAGAAAGATTCTGGAGGGAGAATTGACAGGACTTGGGAAAAGACTGAACTGAGTGTGGGAGGAACTTTGACAGATGACTCCCAGGTTCCTTGCATGAACCACCAGGAGGATTGTCCATGAAAAGAAATGAGAGGGTAGAATGTCCCTCGGAACTCCGTTTACTCCACAATTAATGATGTCAGGAGGTCCTTTGTGCAAAATTTCCCTCCTCAGAGGACCCAGAGTGAAAACTTAAAGGTCATTGACTGTGTCTGAACAGTATTAGAGGAAATGGGGGTGGGGTGGGTCACGGGGGTTCTTGGTGACTCAGCAGGTGGATTTTCCTCCATAGACATCTCTGATGATGTACTGGGACGTGAATGGGAGCAGAGCTCCACCCTGAGCCCCCAAAGAGGTGGCATTTCTGCTTGAACTCCTCTCAGCTCTGCCCTCTGGGCACTGAGAGCTTAGGGGGTTGGGGGAAGACATCTCACGAGTCGGGGAGATGACCCTGGATTGTTCTGTGGGACGTAAGGACAGGGCTGAATGGCTGAGGAGATGTGCTGGGAATTGAATTCCCTGTGAGTGATTAAATGTACAAATGCAGGCAGCTGGACCACATGTAAAAATAGAACTCTGACCCACAATCTGCTGCCACCAGCTCAGGAAGCCAACCCACAAGGCTCGTAACATTCTGCCCAAAATGACTGGGACATTACAATCAATAACTGCCAGCTTCCCTAATGTGTGTCTTCCTTCCAACTTAGGACCAATCACAGAAGGCCAAATATGCTCCCCTAACCAATCACATAGGATGCCCGGCTTCTAGTTAGCCCACCTCCAGCTCCCTCTGCCCACAGCCTCCAATCAGGACACACCTGAAACCTTCCCTTTCTCCACTACACAGCTTTCCCACTCCCCCGCCTGCCTTTGAGTCTCTGCCAAAGGCAAGTGCTGACTCCCTTGCTATATAGCAAGCTCTGAATAAGTAACCTTTGTTTGTTCTCATTTGGGTAGTCTTCACTTATTTCCGCACCTGGCACCTTCCAGGACTTCATCGAAGCTACCTTGCTGGGGACTTGGGGAGGGGGAAAGCAGACACGGACCTTGAGATCTCTGTATTTCTCAGTGTTGGGGCAGAAGGCTGATTCTTCATCAGAGGTGATGCCGGCAACATCTGGCAATTAATCTGACACCTTACCAATGTAGCTGGGGAGTATGACTGAGTAGGAGGAGGGCCGTCTGCTGGGGCAGACCCTCTGAGAAACAGCAGTTTAAAGGGGTGTGTGTGTGCGTGTGCACATGTTTTTCTGAAATCGTTTAGCTCCTTTACAGGAAGAAAGCCCACAATGGCCACCAGCATAGCATTAGAGTTTAGAGCTGTACAAGTGGCCCACATGATGTGTTCTCCTTCCCAAAGAATATGTACAGAGTATGTGCACCTCTGACTGCAACTGAGTCTGAATCCTGGCTTTATCACTCTCCAGCTGTGTGATCTTGGACAAGTTACTTCCCCCCTCCCCCTCCCCAGGGTCTCAAAGTCCTCCTGTGTTTATTTCATGGGCATTTCCGTGCTGCCATGCTGGTTTAAGTGTGGTCTACATACCACCTGCATTTGAATCCCCTGGGGTATTTGTTAAGCATACAGGTTTCTGGGCCCACCGCAGACCTAATGAATCAGAATCTCTGGCAGTGGTCTGGATATCTATCAGACTAGCCAACTCTCCAAGTGATTTTTCTACTCATTAAAGTGTAGAAACCTCAGGGTTACTGCATCTTAGGTACTTGCGAGGTTACAATAATGATCAAGAGCTGATGCTCCTCCAAGGCAAAGCACATTGCAATAAACCCAGAAATGGAGGAACCAACAGCTGTGGGAAAAGGGATGGATTCCAATCTGGGAAATTTGAGAAGGCTGCATGAAGGAAGTGGTTTCCAGTCTAAGCCTTGAGGGAGAAGTAGAATTTCATCCTGCGGACATGGAGCCCCATCTGAGGTGCTGGTGGTAGGGAAGAGGAAAACCTTCTCCCTCCAGAGGAGAGAGGCATAGACTCAACGCTGCCTGGAGGTCACTTATTACAGTGGCACAGGCCCATTCTAAAGCCCCGTTAGATGCCACCTGCCTATGGGCTAGATAGTACTGTCCCTGTTTTATGCATGGGGGACCAGAGGGCCAGCGAAGACCTGGGACTTACCCAAGGATGTGCAGCTAGGAAGGAGGACGCCAGAGCTTTGCCTATGGAGTTAGAGAATCTGCAGGAAGGAGGGGGTTTCTGTGGAGCATTTGAGGAGCAGGGAGCCCCCGCTGATCGTTTTTTTTGGAAAAAGGTTGTGGTGCTGATTTGTCACTATGGGAAACCTGGCCTCAAGGCAGGGGTAGGCTGGTGTATGTTTAACTGGTCACCAGCTCTGGGGAGAGCAGGGGCCCTGAGTTGTAGCGTTTGCTGGTTGCTGTGGTGTAATCACTCCCACCGTGGCCCATTTCAAGCTGTTGACATGGTGCCACTGAATAAAGTCGGGAAGAGATGCACCCAATGGGCTCTCGAGCCAGAAGAGTGGCTCCAGCACCCTGTGTCTAGGGCATGAATGAAGGGGAAATGTGAGCCAGACTCACCCATCGAGAATGAAGTAATGCCGTGGGCTGGTTTGTGGACTGACTGTGGCCTTCGGCTGGTTTAGAATGCCCCTTAGTCTGTTTGGTGGGCTGTGCCATCTTTATTGCTTCTTGGGCATGCCTTTGCTGAAACATTTGCAGTTGAGGAACCCTGGCTGTGAGGGAGGCGGGGAGCTGAACGCTGCTCTTCTCTCTCAGAAGGGAGTGCATCCAAGATCTTTACAATGTTGCCTTTGAAAAACAACCTGTCTTAACATGGTCGAAGGGGCTCTGTGGGCGCATGGAAGAGCCAGAGGAGAAAGAATGAGGGTGTCCTGGCCTTTGGGACACTGGGAGGAGAGGTCCTAGGAAGACAGTGAGAAATGAAGGGGACCTCCCAACCGAGCTGGGCTTCGTGGGGCAGAGACAAAGTGGAGGGAAGGAGGGAAATTTACTTTCAACAGACCTATGCAGAAACATGGCAACCAGATAATTAAGAAGTTATTATAATTTCAGCATACATATAAATATTGTGCTTTATGATTTTATTTGGAGTTAGGTATACGGAGGAGGCATGACAGATAATAGATGTCTTTTCTTGCCCAGGGCACTAAATGGATTCATCCAACCCCACCCCACTGCCTCCTGACCCATATCTGCCTCCTCCAGCCCCTCACCCCACTCAAACATAGCCCATGTTGGTAGTGGGAGAGGGAAGGGGTGCCATTTCTCCCCCTTGGAGAGGAAGCCAAGCTGTCCCTCTCTGAGGGCATCCTCAGTGACAAAGGGGGCCAAGCTGAGGCGGAACACACCTGACGAGGGCCATACCCACCATCTACGCAGAGAGCACCCCACCAGCAAAACCAGAGGGAGCCAGAGAGAGGCCTGAGACCTCACCCAATGATGGGAGACCATCCTTGATCCTTGATTCTCTTAGGTCCCCAAGACCTAAGGACCCAGGAGAAGGCATTTGGTATTGTAATTATTATTCTCTGGTGGTATCTTAGGAACCTCAGGGCTGGAACAATGCCTGCTATGTGGCATCCACTCAGGCATCTACTAAGATTGTGGGTAGGTCTTGTAACCCACTCTGTGGAGGACAGATTGGACAAAAGAGGCATGAAAAGAGGCTAGGAGAATGTGGCAATAAGTAATAAAGAGCAGGGTGGAATGATGAGGATGGGGGCACTCCACCTCTGCACGCTTCCTCCCAGAAACCCATAACCCCATCCAAGCACGAGAAAAAACATCAGACAAGCCCAAACTGTGATTGAAGAACTATCACACATCAGGGGAACCTAAGGAGAAATGACAGCTACATGTAATGTGCATCCTGGAGGGGATCCTGGGACAGAAAAAGGACTTTAAGGAAAAACGAATGAAATCTGGACAAAGTGTGAAGTTTAGTTCACGGTAGTGTACAAATGTTGGTTTTTTCGTTTAGCAAATGTACCATGGTAACCTAAGATATTAACATCGGGGACACTGGGTGAGGAGTATTTAGGAACTCTTGATGCTATCTTGGAACTTCTTCATAAATCTAAAACTGTTCTTTAATTAGATTATTTAAAAGGGGGTGAGGAGAGGAGGCATGGCTTCCTAGTGGGGCACTTGGGGACAGCATTGTGGACAAGGTGTCGTCTGAGCTGTTGAAGAGCATGCAGGGATTGGGTGGGACAGGGTTTACAGGGGTGGAGCAGCCTGAGCACAGACCCAGGAAACCAAGGGGGCTCGGTGGTCAACGGGCACTGCCTGTCCTCCAAGCAGAGGTGGACAAACAGCACAATGATGTCAGCTAGTATTATTTGCTTTTGACTTAAGGATTCTCTAAATCAGGAGGTAATTAGACCACCCCAGGCTGAACGAGGGCACGTGTATTTTCGTCGGCGAGGAGTGTGGCCCATGGGGGACTCTAGTGACCAGGAGCTCTGCTACAGTCTCAGATGGGCCCGGGGCAGGGTCGGAGAGGGGCGTTGCAGTGGCTCCCTCTTCCCACTCCGACGAAAGACTAGTATGTTGAGTGTATACCAAAACCTGCATATGGATGTTTATAGCAGTTTTAATCATAATTGCTAAAACTTAGAAGCAACCAAGATGTCCTTCAGTAGGTGCATGGATAAATAAACTTTGGTACATCCAGACAATGGATGTATTGTATTATTCAGCGCTAAAAACAAATGAGCTATCAAGCTATGAAAAGACACGGAGAAACCTTAAGTGCATGTTACTAAGTGAGAGAAGCCAATATGAAAAGGCCACATGCTGTAGGGTTCCAACTATATCACATTTTGGAAAAGGCAAAATTAAGGCGACAATAAAAAGCTCAATGGTTCCCAGGAGTTGGAAGGAGGGCAGAGGCTACTGGGATGAATAGGTGGAGCACAGAAAATTTTTAGAACAGTGAAACTACTCTGTGTGATACTATAATGGTGGATATATGTCATTATACTTTTGTCCAAACCCACAGAAGGCACAACACCAAGAGCAAGCCCTAAGGTAAACTGTGGACTTTGGGTGACTATGATAGGTCATCAGTTGTAACAAATGTACCACTCTGGTGGAGGATGTTGATAATGGGGGAGGCTACGTATAAGTGCGGGCAGAGAGCTTATGGGAAATCTCTGTACCTTCTCCCTTAATTTTGCTGTGAACCTAAAACTCCTCTAAAAAAAAATAGGCTTAAGAAAAGGAAACAGAGCCACAAAACAAAACACAATGAAACAAGTCTGTTGGGAGTGGAATAGGGGTCCAGAGGAGCCACCCAGCTCCCTTTGAAGGCCCCCAGCCCTGGTCTGCCTGGGAGGCTTTGCCTGAACTGAAGTCATTCCAAGGCCCAGGGGAGTGCGGATCATCAGGTCCCGGGAGCAGAGCACACATTACTTTAGACTTTTAGAGGAGCAGTTTGTGGGGGAGGAATCATTTGAGCTGGAGTTTCATTGACTTCACCAGGTAGCCTAAGTCCCACCCTGGCCTCTCCATTTTTTCCCAAGTCCTCCCTACATGGGAACATTTTGTTAAAGACACTTCCACACAGGCACCGCTCCTTGTTCATAGTGTTTCTGCCACTCAGCTTGTCCCTGGGCCCCCTCCTGCCCTGGACACTGAGGTCAGAGTTCATGTGATGTGAGCATCACAGGGGAGGGCGTGGTGGAGTTGACATACTACCGGGCCCCTAGGTGGGCAGTTCTCCTTCCACAAAATCAGAAAGATAAGATCTCGAAGGCCCCTCCCTGCCTTGGAAACCCTGTTCTACCCTTATGACAGCTGCTCTGGAAAAGGGAAAGGGACAGAGTGGGAATTTTTCGTTCTGTTCATTCCATCCTGATTCCCAAATAATTGGCTTGGAGATACAGATGAGCTCCGGCCTCCAGGGCATCTGCCTTTGGAAAGGAACCAGGTAGCTGCTAAGGAGCTGATGCTGCTTCAAAGAGTGGACGACTGTTTGTCCTCCAAAGCCTTGTCTGGATTGTCCCAGATGCAGATGGCAGCTTCTGGTGTGGGACCCTAATTTGAAGAAGATCCTGTGACCTCTGGACCAATTAAATCATGTCTCAGGAGCTGGGAACAGCTGTGTGAGGAAAGTGCTTGTGATGGCTTTGGGTAACAGGTGAATTTTTTTCTCCCACCAGAAGTCGTTTGAGCGAGGTATTGACTGTGGGTGTTGTGTAGTTCAGGAAAATTGGTCTCAGGAGAAGCAAGAAAAGTGACATTAGCAACCTGCCTTTTTCAACAGAGGCTCTAATGAGGCAGAGCTGGTTTTGGGGGAATAATTGCTTCCAATTATCAGGAAAGTTGCCTGGACCAGAAATAGGAGAAGGTACCAGAGACATGCTACTTTGAGAGGGGCAGAGAGTTGGGGGGATTAGGTTTTGAACCTCTACCCCCAATCAGGCCACTGGAACTACATTCAAAAGTGTCCCTCGAGACTATTTTGTGGTGATAGAACTCTTCTGTATCTTGATTGTGGTTGATGGTTACAGGATCATATGCCTCTGTGAAACCTGCCATAAAACTGTAAAGTTCAAAGAGTCAATTCTACTCTATGTAGATTTTCCCTAAATTTAAACATACACAGTACACACATACACAGGGTCACTTAGGCTGGCTCTCCTCACCCAGACCCAGGTAGGCCTCTGTTGGTCAGATATTAACTCCAAGTCCTGCCTACAACTCCTGGGATCCTTGTATAATTTTTTAAAGGAGGGGAGAAGGAGGAGAAACGCCAATGCAGGATTATAAAAACTGGGAGGTCTCTGAAGCAGGGGCTTGCCACCTTGGCTGTCCCCAGCACCCCCTGGGAGCTCTGACAGCTCCAGGCCACACCTGACAAATGAAGTCAGAATCTCTGGAAATGGGACCCATCCTCAGGATTTAAAAGTCCCCCCACCCCAACCCCCACCCCATGATAGTTTTGTGTGAACGGTTTGGGACACTAATGGCTCTAAAATCATGAGGAGTGGCTCGTATATTCCATCCTTCACTTACATCTTTGGAGTCAGTGTCCGAGGCCTACATCTGAGGCTCTGTGCTCTCCTGCCCCGCCCGCCCCCCGCCCGCCCTACAGGTTGCTGGATGCCCTTGGATTTCCATCTTGCTGCTATGATGGGACGTCAGTAGACTCCTTCCTCTCCCACTCAAGGATGAATTTGGAACTTTGGCCCTGGGTTCCCACTGCCTCCGGCCCCTGCCCTCCTCCCTCTCTCCCTGGGAATGTACATACATATCGTGTCCCCAGAGGAAGAACTTAGAACTGAACTCTGGTTCCAGCTCCCCATCTTGGATGAGATTCCTGGAGGGTCCCAGGATAGGGCAAATCACTCATCCTCTTTGAGCCTCAGGTTTCTCACCAGTAAGATGGGGAAGATGGCTGAGATGATATGAGCACTCACTTTGGAAACCCAAGCATTCAAGCCCTAGTTAACATTCTCACCAATGGTTCCCTGGAGGACAGGACTTTATATCCTACATTTCTTGGTTTCCAACAGGAGTCTCTGCAGTGTTCTCCCAGGGATGCCCGATCATCGTTTGCCAAATTAATTACTGTTAAACCTTGTTTTTCATGGGGAAAAGGACCAAGCTATTTTCAGGCTGGTGGGTTAAGTCAGAACTCCGTGCAGCCTTCCAAAACAGCTGCTGGTTCCTGCTGGGAGGTTTCTGAAGTGGCCCAGATTTCTAAGTGCCCCTGTCCTGAGGGAAAGGCTGTCACCATGCCTGCCCGCCCACTGTAAGGGAAGAGGATGAGCACTGCCCTCCTATGCGTTCTGTTCTTTCCTGTACGGCATGGACAGGGAATGAGGCTCTCCCCTCTGGAGGGGAAAGTTGAGGGACACAGTGGGAAGTGGTGTTGTATTTTGAAGCTTTTCCAGAATTGATTGTTTCGAGGACACTTTTTTAAAGGGTCCCTTCTTGAATGTTGGCAAAGTGGCCAGACTGCCAGAAAAAGATATGGCATGGACAGTGTCCCTCTGCCCTCATTAGATTTCCCCACCCACTTCAGAGCCCAGGGAGGCTGCACATCCCACCCCAGGGTCCAGGGTTCCCACTCAGGGTGTCAAGTCTGGACTGTGTTCTACGCTTGGCAGAGCAGGGTGGTAGGGGTGGGGGGGGGGGGCGCTTGAAACAACAGAAATTGATTCTCTCTCAGTTCTGGAGGCTGAAAGTCCAAAATCAAGGTGACCCATCCTCCCTCTGACAGCTCCAGGGAAAAATACTTCCTTGATTCTTCCTAGCTTCTGGTGGCTACTGACAATCCTTGATGCTCTTTGGTTTGTAGCTGCATCACTGCAATCTCTGCCCCATCGCCACATGGCCTTCTTCCTGGTGTGTCTTCAAATGACCCTCTTAGAAGGGTCATTGGATTTAGTTAGTCATTGGATTTAGGGCCCTCTCTAATCCAGTATGACTTCATCTTAACCAATTATAACCTAGACCCTATTTCCAAGGAAGGTTTGAGTAGAGCTGAATTTTAGGCGGACACTGTTTAACCCAGTACAGTATCCCTGGGGCCTACATAAACTTATATATCCTCTGTGTGAGGGGTTTTGTTTTGGCAAATCTGAGCAGGGTGAGCTCAGCACCACAGTAGTGAAGACAGGCACTGTGGTGTGAAAGAAGGGCCAGGGCTTGGATCTGAAGACTTGGGTCAACTTCCTGTGGACCTGAGCAAGTCACTACCCTCAGAGCATGAAGCTACCTGCAGACCCACAGCTTAATAGGATTAAGTTCTAAGACTGTGTGCATTAAAATTAACCCTCCGACATTCACAGAAAGATAGACAAGATGAGAAGGCAGAGGGCTATGTACCAGATGAAGGAACAGGATAAAACCCCAGAAAAAAACCTAAATGAAGTGGAGACTTTTTCTAGATGTGGCAACCTTCCAGAAAAAGAATTCAGAATAATGATAGTGAAGATGATCCAGAACCTTGGAAAAAGAATGGAGTCAAAGATCAAGAAGATGCACAAAATGTTTAACAAAGATCTAGAAGAATTAAAGAACAAACAGAGAAGAACAATACAATAACTGAAATGAAACCTACACTAGAAGGAATCAATAGCAGAATAACTGAAGAACCGATAAGGGACATGGAACACAGAATAGTGGAATTCACGGCTGCAGAACAGAGTAAAGAAAAAAGAATGAAAAGAAATGAAGACAGCCTAAGAGACCTCTGGGACAACATTAAACGCAACAACATTCACATTATAGGTGTCCCAGAAGGAGAAGAGAGAGAGAAAGGACCTGAGAAAATATTTGAAGAGATTATAGTCAAAAACTTCCCTAACATGGGAAAGGAAATAGCCACCCAAGTCCAGGAAGTGCAGAGAGTCCCATACAGGATAAACCTAGGAGAAACACACCAAGACACATAGTAATCAAATTGGCAAAAATTAAAGACAAAGAAAAATTATTGAAAGCAGCAAGGGAAAAACAAAACATAACATACAAAGGAATCAGCTGATTTTTCAGTGGAAACTCTGCAGCCCAGAAAGGAGTGGCAGGATATACTTAAAGTGATGAAAGGGAAGAACCTACAAACAAGATTACTCTACCCGGCAAGGATCTCATTCAGATTCGACAGAGAAATCAAAAGCTTTACAGACAAGCAAAAGCTAAGAGAATTCCGCACCACCAAACCAGCTCTACAACAAATGCTAAAGGAACTTCTCTAAGTGGGAAACACAAGAGAAGAAAAGGACCTACAAAAACAAACCCAAAACAATTAAGAAAATGGAAATAGGAACGTACATATCGATAATTACCTTAAACATCAATGGATTAAATGCTCCAACCAAAAGACACAGCCTTGCTGAATGGATACAAAAACAAGACCTGTACATATGCTGTCTACAAGAGACCCACTTCAGACCTAGGGACACATACAGACTGAAAGTGAGAGGATGGAAAAAGATATTCCATGCAAATGGAAATCAAAAGAAAACTGGAGTAGCAATACTCATATCAGATAAAATAGACTTTAAAATAAAGAATGTTGCAAGAGACAAGGAAGGACACTACATAATGATCGAGGGATCAATCTAAGAAGAAGATACAACAATTATAAATATATATGCACCCAACATAGGAGCACCTCAGTACATAAGGCAGCTGCTAGCAGCTCTAAAAGAGGAAATCGACAGTAACGCAATAATAGTGAGGGACTTTAACACCTCACTTACACCAATGGACAGATCATCCAAAGAGAAAAATAATAAGGAAACACAAGCTTTACATGGCACAATAGACCAGATAGATTTAATTGATGTTTATAAGGCATTCCATCAAAAAAAAGCAGATTACACTTTCTTCTCAAGTGCACATGGAACATTCTACAGGATAGATCACATCTTGGGTCACAAATCAAGCCTCACCAAATTTAAGAAAATTGAAATCATATCAAGCATCTTTTCTGACCACAAGGCTCTGAGATTAGAAATCAACTACAGGGGAAAAAATGTAAAAAACGCAAACACATGGAGGCTAAACAGTACGTTACTAAATAACCAAGAGATCACTGAAGAAATCAAAGAGGAAATCAAAAAACATCTAGAGACAAATAATAATGAAAACACGATGATCAAAAACCTATGGGATGCAGCAAAAGCCATTCTAAGAGGGAAGTTTATAGCTATACAAGCCTACCTCAAGAAACAAGAAAAATCTGAAATAAACTATTTAACCTTACACCTAAAGGAACTAGAGAAAGAAGAACAAACAAAACCCAAAGTTAGCAGAAGGAAAGAAATCATAAAGACCAGAGCAGAAATAAATGAAAAAGAAACAAAGAAAACAATAGCAAAGATCAATGAAACTAAAAGCTGGTTCTTTGAGAAGATGAACAAAATTGATAAACCATTAGCCAGACTCATCAAGAAAAAGAGGGAGAGGACTCAAATCAATAAAATTAGAAATGGAAAAGGAGAAGTTACAACAGACACCACAGAAATACAAAGCATCCTAAGAGACTACTACAAGCAACTCTATGCCAATAAAATGGACAACCTGGAAGAAATGGACAAATTCTTAGAAAGGTATAACCTCCCAAGACTGAACCAGGAAGAAATAGAAAATATGAACAGACCAATCACAAGTAATGAAATTGAAACTATGATTAAAAAGCTTCCAACAAACAAAAGTCCAGGACCAGATGGCTTCACAGGTGAATTCTATCAAATATTTAGAGAAGAGCTAACACCCTTCCTCTCAAACTCTTCCAAAAATTACAGAGGAAGGACCACTTTCAAACTCATTCTATGAGGCCACCATCACCCTGCTACCAAAACCAGACAAAGGTACTACAAAAAAAGAAAATAACAGACCAATATCACTGATGAATATAGATGCAAAAATCCTCAATGAAATACTAGCAAACAGAATCCAACAACACATTAAAAGGATCATACACCATGATCAAGTGGGATTTATCCCAGGGATGCAAGGATTCTTCAATATACGCAAATCAGTCAATGTGATACACCATATTAACAAACTGAAGAATAAAAACCATATGATGATCTCAATGGATGCAGAAAAAGCTTTTGACAAAATTCAACACCCACTCATGATAAAAACTCTCCAGAAAGTGGGCATGGAGGGAACCTACCTCAACATAATAAAGGCCATATACGATAAACCCACGGCAAACATTATTCTCACTAGTGAAAAACTGAAAGCCTTTCCTCTAAGATCAGGAACAAGACAAGAATGTCCACTCTCACCACTATTTTTCAACATAGTTTTGGAAGGCCTAGCCACGGCAATCAGAGAAGAAAAAGAAATAAAAGGAATACAAATTGGAAAAGAAGAAGTAAAACTGTCACTGTTTGCAGATCACATGATACTATACATAGAGAATCCTAAAGATGCCACCAGAAAACTCCTGGAGCTAATCTATGAATTTGGTAAAGTTGCAGGATACAATATTAATGCACAGAAATCTCTTGCATTCCTATACACTAATGATGAAAACTCTGAAAGAGAAATTAAGGAAACTGTCCCATTTACCATTGCAAGAAAAAGAATAAAATACCTAGGAATAAACCTAGCTGGGGAGACAAAAGACCTGCGTGCAGAAAACTATAAGACACTGATGAAAGAAATTAAAGATGATACCAACAGATGGAGAGATATATCATGTTCTTGGATTGGAAGAATCAACATTGTGAAAATGACTGTACCACCCAAAGCAATGTACAGATTCAATGCAATCCCTATCAAATTAACAATGGCATTTTTTACAGAACTAGAACAAAAAATCTTAAAATTTGTATGGAGACACAAAAGACCCCGAATAGCCAAAGCGATCTTGAGGGAAAAAAATGGAGGTGGAGGAATCAGGCTCCCAGACTTCAGACTATACTACAAAGCTACAGTAATCAAGACAATATGGTACTGGCACAAAAACAGAAATTTAATCAATGGAACAGTATAGAAGACCCAGAGATAAACCCATGCACCTATGGTTAACTAATCTATGACTAAGAAGGCGAGGATATACAATGGAGAAAAGACAGTCTCTTCAATAAGTGGTGCTTGGATAACTGGACAGCTACATGTAAAAGAATGAAATTAGAACACTCCCGCACACCATACACCAAAATAAACTCAAAATGCATTAGAGACCTAAATGTAAGACCGGACACTATAAAACTCTTAGAGGAAAACATAGGAAGAACACTCTTTGACGTAAGTCACAGCAAGATCTTTTTTGATCCACCTCCTAGAGTAGTGGAAATAAAAACAAAAATAAACAAATGGGACCTAGTGAAACATAAAAGGTTTTGCACATCAAAGGAAACCATAAATAAGATGAAAAGACAACCCTCGGAATGGGAGAAAAAATTTGCAAACGAATCAACGGACAAAGGATTAATCTCCAAAATGTATAAACAGCTCATGCAGCTCAATATTAAAAAAACAATCAACCCAATCCAAAAATGGGCAGAAGACCTAAGTAGACATTTCTCCAAAGAAGACATACAGATGGCCAAGAAGCACATGAAAAGCTGCTCAACGTCACTAATTATTAGAGAAATGCAAATGAAAACTACAATGAGGTATCACCTCCCACCAGTTAGAATGGGCATCATCAGAAAATCTACAAACAAGAAATGCTGGAGAGGGTGTGGAGAAAAGGGAACCTTCTTGCACTGTTGGTGGGAATGTAAATTGATACAGCCACTATGGAGAACAGTATGGAGGTTCCCTAAAAAACTAAAAATAGAATTACCATATGACCCAGTAATCCCACTACTGGGCATATACCCAGAGAAAACCATAATTGAAAAAGACACATGCACCCCAATATTCATTGCAGCACTATTTACAATAGCCAGTTCTGGAAGCAACCTAAATGCCCATCGACAGACGAACAGATAAAGAAGATGTTGTACATATATACAATGGAATATTACTCAGCCATAAAAAGGAACGAAATTGGGTCCTTTGTAGAGACGTGGATGGATCTAGAGACTGTCGTACAGAGTGAAGTAAGTCAGAAAGAGAAAAACAAATATCGTATATTAACGCATATATGTGGAATCTAGAAAAATGGTACAGATGATCCAAATTTCTGGTTTGCAGGGCAGAAATTGAGACAGAGATGTAGAGAACAAACGTATGGACACCAAGGGGGAAAGCGTTGGGCGGGTGGGGTGGGATGAATTGGGCGATTGGGATTGACATGTATACACTGATGTGTATAAAATGGGTTACTAGTAAGAACCTGCTGTATAAAAAAATAACTAAAATAAAATTCAAAAAAATAAAATAAAATTAGCCCTCCGCTCTCTGCAGAATATTCCTGCCCAGGAAGATGAAGTTATAAATAATTGTTTTATTTGTCTTATGAACTTACTGAAAATCCATTTATCTGAATTTTTATTTATCACTCAACTAGCCTTCGTCAGGGTAAATAGCCCCTTTCTCAGAACAGTGGATCGCTCAGCTGGTTTTTGCAAATGACTGTTTACTCTTAAGGTTCATTCAAAACCTTCCTTTCTTTGTTTTTTCCAACCTTCAACTATTGTATCAGGAAGTTAGTCCAATTCCGATCAGCTCCCCGCAGTTGAAGATCCACCTTAAACTAGACCCTCAAAACCTATAAATATGGTACCCTTGACCTCCCCACTTGCTGCAGAGCAATAAACTGAGCTTTGCGGGCCCCACAGGCTATCCAGGTGGTATTTTGCCTGGAGTTGGCAGCTGGCATATCTCTGAGTGTCAATCTCCTATATTTTATATTTATATTGTATATAGCAAATGCATATTCTTATATAGAAATATATTTTTACATTATATATTTTTATATTTATATTATAAAAAGTCTATAAAATGGGGATAACAGTTCCCTACTTTACCCACCACATAGACTTGTGGGTTCCCTGCTCACCCCTACCCCTGCACCAAAGAAGAAAATGGAGACTGGCAAAAATTCTCGTCAGCAAGGACGTACTCCAAGACTGAAAGGAACAGTTGCCCCCTTGGGAGCTTTGGAGTCTTTTAAATGTGATGTGTCAGTAAAAGAATTCTGTCAGTCATAGGCTGCTGTTAGATACTTTTGTCCCTCTACCCACAAACGGAAGCTTTTGAACCAAATAACAGAATCTAGTGAGGTAAAGTTGGTGACTTGTTGTAAAATTGGTCCCTGAATCAAGAGTTTCCTAGCTTCTGTTAATTAGAAGTAGACACGCGTGCGCACACACACACACACACACGCACACCCCACTGGGCTCAGGATTAGCCTGGGGGATGTCAGGCACCCATGTGGAATGAGGGACAGTGCTGGGTGGTCTCCGTCCACCAGCCCACCCACAGCATCTTACATGTCCCCGCTGGTTGGGAGTCACGGGGTATTACTGTGCAGTAAGCCAAGATGTTGATACTTAATAAGTGGTAGTTACTGAAAGTTTAGTTACCAAAACTGAATTTAAATAGTTTTCTAATAGGCATTTTATGTAAAATGAAGAAAAATGTGCTATTTTGAGGTTGTGCAGAATTCCCCTTGGTTTAGGAACATACCATAATGGCCTCTCTGAGTGTGTCTATTATGGACTGTGATTCAAGGGGTGGGGCTTTTGCAGATCAGGTATTTGCCAGCTGGGTAGCACGTCTGTAGTTTGGCCAAGTGAAGATCAAAATGAAGATCCATATTTCACTTTCCCCAATTGTCCCTACGATGTCATTTGGACCTGACTCTGAGTCAGGACCCAATCAAGATTTGAACGTGGCATTTGGTTGCTATGCCTGTTTAGTTTTCGTTCATCTAGAATGGTTCCCCCAATTGTTTGTCCCTTATCATATCAACTTTTGGAGAAGATAATCGGTTTCTTTATAAAAGGTTCCATCTTCTAGATGTTGTCAACTTGTTTCTTCGTGGTGTCATTTCACTTATCTCTCTCTTTCATGCAAAGTGGGAGTTAAGGCTCATTTGATTAATTTTTAGCAAGAATATGTCACAGATTTTTAAAAATATTTTTTCAGATAATGAAAGCAATTCAAAGTTATTATGGAAAAATTTAAAGAAAAAATAAATAAAGGCAGCCCATAGTCCTGCCTTTCCAAAATAAATATGTTTTGGTGCATTTCTTGCCAGTCTTTTTTTCTCTGCATGTATATAAAGAGAAACAATGAGAGAAAATATATAAATATCCTTTTTAACAAAATTAAGCTCAGATTCTCTGTGTGGGGAAGTGTGTGTGTATGTGTGTGATCAACCCATCATTTGATCAGTTGTCCTATTGTTGGGCCTTGAGGTCATTTCCAGTTTTTGTCTTTTACATGTATGACAAACATCCTTGCATTCACATCCTTATCTATCTTCTTCTAAAATGGAACTACTAGGCTAGTACTATGTACACCTTGGTACACATTAACAAGGTGCCATAGTTGATTAATTTATACATCTGCCAGCCATTACTCGCCTGCCCATTTTATTACAACTTCACCAAACCAGAATTTTCTTTAAAAATATTTTGATAGATGAAGACATAATGGTATCTAATTTTAGTTTTCATACCAGATTGTTTAAGGAAGCTGAGCATATTTCCATATGCTCATTAGCCCATCATGGGGTTTTTTTAGTATAATTTTATCCATAATTTCTTGATTGCACAGTCCTTTATATTAAGAATAATCGTTTGTCATATATGTTGCTCTTATCAAGTTGGAAAATGAAAGGCCGCTCATAGCCTCAGATTTCACTCATAGCCACTCTCTCCTTGGGATCACGCTGGAGTCTAGGGCCTGTTGAGAGGGTAGGAGCTTGGTATAGAGAAAGCCCTTGGCACAGGGCCTGGCACACAGTAGGCACTCAGCAAAGGTTGGGAGCATACTGGTGATCCCAGTAAGCCCCCGGGACACGTCCCCTCCTGTGACCCTGTCATAAACCACCAGGATGAAGCTCAGAACTCCTCCCAACCTTGCCTCCCCATTCCCACTTCATTCCCTTCTCTCCATCTGCTCCTCGTGAGTCCAGACCTGCTTGGATTTGCCTCTTGATTTTCCCTTTGTTGAACTACAAACCATCATCCCCAGTTGACAAGGGCCTGATTTGCAGAAGCCCCACCCCCAGAATCAGGTTCAGAATACCTGGTTCAGAGGACTGAACCTCTGAAAGCTGCAGAAGGTGAGGGCCGGGGTGGGTGCAGAGGGAGACTGGACAAACCTAGTCCAGGCTGGCCTAAGGCATGAGGACATCCTGGGCAGCCTAATAATTTGGTGCCCCATCACGCTGATAATACTTTTTAAATTCTTCAATGGGAAGTAAATAGAAAGTAATTTTCTGTTTTAAAAAATAGCGTGCAGAGACAGCTCTCTCCCTCTATGTTCCCAGCACGGCTTCTCTAAACCTTTGCTCTGGTTTCCATTGTGATCACCAGCAACTGTTTATCTCTTCCAACCAGACTGTGAGTGCCTGGAAGGTGGGGACTTTCCCTCTTTGTCTCAGAGTCCCCAGCACCTGGGGCAGTGTCTGGCACATAGAAGGTCCTGGAATGAATTGCTGACTCTCCTTCTGTAAAAGGCTGCAGTAGACACGTGGGCTCAAAGGGAAGAGCAAGAAACCCACACATTGCTGATCTCAGGCCCCTTTGGACACTGGGGCTCAGCCCTTATGACTTGGAGCCCCTATGCCTGGGCCCTGGAGGGAAGCCCAGGACTCCCTCTCCTCCCCTCAGTTCTTCTGGGAACTGCATCCTGAAACACATTTGGCTCTTCTTGTCCTGGATTAACTTTAAAATGCAGCAATCCCTCTTGGAGGAAGAGATGGAGACCGAGAGGGAGAGCAAGCTGGAAGTGATCTGAATGAGGGTGGGGGCTAAGTGGACCACGATGCTGCCCTGGACAGCAAGGGTAGGAAATCAGATCAGAAGCCAAGAAGCTGTTGGCAAAAGGGTTGGGGGTAGCAAAAAGGGTGTCATAAAATACCTGTTCTAAAGAGAAGTCACTGGGGCTGAAAGGCTATGACCTCGCCACTCTAATCCTGTTCCCAGGTCTCTGCTGCTTCTCCCCTGCGAGAAGCCTGGCCTCACACTTCTATGCTGACCACATCAACCTAGGCAAATAATAATAGTTGCCATTTGTGAATGTCCTCTGTGAACTCTGCTTCACATATGCTTTCTCCTTTAATGTAGACCTCACCACTTCTCATCTGCTCTTTGATGTATGATGATACCTATCCTCACTTCCTTTTGTAGCTATAATAAAAATCAGTATAACATTAAAAAGCACTAGGGACTTCCCTGGTGGTGCAGTGGTTCATAATCTGCCTGCCAGTTCAGGGGACACGGATTCGAGCCCTGGTCGGGGAAGATCCCACATGCCGCAGAGCATCTAAGCCCGTGTGCCACAGCTACTAAGCCTGTGCTCTAGGGCCCGCGAGCCACAACTACTGAGCCCGTGTGCTACAACTGCTGAAGCCCACGCGCCTAGAGTCCGTGCTCCACAACAAGAGAAGCCACCTCAATGAGAAGCCCGCACACCACAACAAAAAGTAGCCCCTGCTTGACACAGCTAGAGAAAGCCCGTGCTCAGCAACAAAGACCCAATGCAGCCAAAAATAAATAAGTAAATATATATATATAAAAAATAAAATAAGCACTAAATTTTTTTTTTTTTTTTTTTTTGCGGCGCGCGGGCCTCTCACTGTGTGGCCTCTCCCGTTGCGGAGCACAGGCTCCGGACGCGCAGGCTCAACGGCCATGGCTCACGGGCCCAGCCGCTCCGCGGCATGTGGGATCTTCCCAGACCGGGGCACGAACCCGTGTCCCCTGCATCAGCAGGCGGACTCTCAACCACTGCGCCACCAGGGAAGCCCCAGCACTAAATTTTTATAACGAAAAAAAAAACCCTATAGATATGATGCTAACACCCCCTCTTGGAACAGAGCTTGGCTGCACTAGGTTCCCAGTTATAACTGATAGGCTTGACCTTAGAGGATAAATCACTGGGTTCAGGCATCGCATAGATAAGCCATGCCCTGCACCACCACCCCACTCCTATCCTCCAACTGCTCCCTCTCCCCAAGCCTGTCACATCAGAACTCAAAGCTTATGTTTACATTAATATATCATTTACATAAAGTTCACCCATTTGAAGTGTACACTTTGAAGAGTTTGAGTAACTGTATACAGTCACGTAACTACCATCGCAACACAGACCAGAACCATCCCCTAACCCTAAGAAATCCCTCCTGCCCCTGTGCAGTTGCTCCCCGCCCCCCACCAGCCTCATGCAACCACTGGTCTGCTCTCTGTCATTATAGTTTAGCCTTCTCTAGCATTACACATAAATGCTCTCATGTAATATATTGCCTTTTGTGTTTGACTTCTTTCACTTTAGCATAAAGTTTTTGAGATTGATCTGTGTTGTTCCATGTATTGCTATTTTGTTCCTTTTTTTAATATAAATTTATTTATTTTATTTATTTATTTTTGCCTGCATTGGGTCTTTCGTTGCTGCGCACAGGCTTTCTCTAGTTGTGACGAGTGGGGCTACTGTTTGTTGTGGTGCACGGGCTTCTCATTGCGGTGGCTCCTCTTGTTGCAGAGCACGGGCTCTAGGCGCACAAGCTTCAGTAGTTGTGGCACGTGGGCTCAGTAGTTGTGGCTCACGGGCTGTAGAGTGCAGGCTCAGTAGTTGTGGTGTTCGGTCTTAGTTGTTCTGTGGCATGTGGGATATTCCCCGACCAGGGCTGGAACCCATGTCCCCTGCATTGGCAGGCGGATTCTTAACCACTGCACCACCAGGGAAGCCCATATTTTGTTCCTTTTTATTGCTGAGTAGTATGCCACTGTATGCATATTCTACAATTTGTTTATCCGTCCATCATTTGTTGCTTCCAGTTTTGAGTGATTATGACTAAAGCTACTATGAACATTCACACACACATCTTTGTGTGGACGTATGTTTTCATTTGTCATAGGTAAATATCTGGAGTGGAATGGCAGAATCATATAGTAAGTTTATGTTTAACTTTAAAAGATACTGCCATACTGTTTTCCAGAGTGACTGCACCACGTTGCATTCCTATCAGTAACGTGCAAGAGTTCCAATCGTTCCACATCCTTGTCAGAACTTGGTATTGTCAGTTTTTGTTGTTATTTTGTGTGTTTTAGCCATTCTAGTAGTTGCATTGTGGTGTATTATTGTGGTTTTACTTTGCATTTCCCTGATGACTAATGATGCTGAGTATCTTTTCATGTGTTTATTGGCCATTTGTGTATCTTCATTGGTGAAATGTCTGTTCACATCTTTTTCCTATATTTGTATTGTGTTGTTTGTCCTTTTATTATTGAATTGTACAATGCCTAATTTTTTAAAAATTTATTTTATTCTAGTATAGTTGATTTACAATGTGTTAATTTCTGCTGCACAGCAAAGTGATTCAACTATACGTATACATACATCTTTTTCATATTCTTTTCCATTATGGTTTATCACAGGATATTGAATATAGTTCCCTGTGCTGTACAGTAGGACCCTGTTGTTTATCCATTCTATACATAATAGTTTGCATCTGCTAACCCCAAACTCCCAATCCATCCCTCCCCCACTCCCCCTTCCTTGGCAACCACAAGTCTGTTCTCTATGTCTGTGAGTCTGTTTTGTAGGTAAGTTCATCTGTGTCATATTTTAGATTCCACATATAAGTGATATCATATGGTATTTGTCCTTCTCTTTCTGACTTCACTTAGTATGATAATCTCTAGGTCCATCCATGTTGCTGCAAATGGCATTATTTCATTTTTTTATGTAAAATGCCAAATTTTTAATAGCTAAATGTTCCCTATGACCCAGTCTGAGGCACGGAAGTCTGATTTCTGTCTCAACTGCTTTATCTCACTTAGAGAGACAGATTTAATAATAGTAAAATACGGAATGTACCTCCATCCAAGTCATGTTGACCACCGCAAAGTTATTTTAATCCACTGCACCTTTTAAAACTGAAAAAGCATTTGTCCTCTGAACCCTAAACATGGTTAATATGACTTTTACTTCCTTTTTTCAGGAACATAAACATGTAACAATGCTTGTGTAAGAAAACACCCACACTTTAGCTGACACCTGCTTTTTCTCTTCTTATGTCAACTAAAATAATCACCAACAGAACTTGGAGAAATCTATTCCAGAGATAAATCCCTTAGCTTCTTGATACTCTGATGGGTCATTGCGCTGAGTAAGAAAATCCTTACATCAGGAAATTTATGCCTTGGCTCAAATTCTTGGAGTTTCTGATTTTTACATAAAGTCCTAAGCATGCCAGGGGGAACCCTTACATACAGTTCGTCCATGTGTCTGTGCTTCATTCAATTCTCTCCCATGGTGGGACACAGAATAAACCTAGTAAGTTTGATAATTTAATAATGGTTACCATTGTAGATGGCTTACTGTGTGCCTGGTCCTTGGAACTTGGAGTCCATAATCTCATCTAATACTCAGATAAACCCTGAGAAATGGTGGCTGTTATTATCCCCACTTATAGGTGTGGAAGCTAAAGGTTACAGAGAAGTAACTAACCTGCCCGAGATCTCATAGCCAGCAGAAGCTGGGCCAGGTTCAAACATTGGATCCAGTGCTACTAACCACCCTACTGCACTGCCTCTCATTCTGTGTATCAGGATTACCTCATCTGTTCATCCAGAATACAGCGGTGCTTGCACGGTAGCCCCTGTGCTAACCACATGGGTGGGCTTTCTCCCTTTATTCGCCCTCACTCTATTTGACCGGTTGGAAGGCTAACACTGCATTTCCTAGACTTCTGGATGTGAATGAGTTTGTGCCAATGAGATGCAAGGTTAGGAAATGTTATAGGTTAAATTGTGTTCCCCCGAAAAGATATGTTAAAGTCCTAACCTCCGGTGCCTGTGAATATGACCTTATTTGGAAATGGAGTCTTTGCAGACATAATAAAGTTAAGATGAGGTCATGAGGGTGTGTCACTGTCCAATATGACTGGTGTCCTTGTAAGAAGAGGAAAATGCCATGTGAAGACAGAGACACACGGAGAACTCCATGCGACGACAGAGGCGGAGATGGGAGTGATGCAGCTTTAAGCCGAGGAACACGGCCACCACCAGGGGCTAGGAAGAGGCAAGGAAGGATTCTACCTAGAGCTTTAGAGGGAGCATGGCCCCGCCCACACCTTGATCTCAGATGTCTAGCCTCCAGAGCTATGAGAGAATAAATTTCTGGTTTTAGGCCACCCAGTTCGTGAGACTCTGTTACCAGCCCGAGCTGACTAACACCGGAAGGTAGAGCAAGGTAGAGGCTGCTGGCAGGCAAGCTGGAGGCCGGGGGCATGAGCAGTTTCAGGGGCCAACTCTCCGCCCACTGCCATCACAGCTTGTGGCCAGAGACAGTCACAGCAGATCCTGGCTCTGGATCTTGGCGTTGAGGCTGGACCTTGAAGGCTGTGCTGCAGTGGTGGTCCCTGGCTCCACTTCTCCAGCCCTTCCAACAGCTTTTGTAAGTGCTCAATTCCCTGGATTAAATCCTTTTCTGCTCTATTTCCTGTACTGAACTCTGATTGACACACATTCCTAATGCTGCTAAATATTGGATAGACTTAAAAGTGGAGAAGATTCCCGTGTGGAAATCAGGGCAAGCTATACTAGAAACGCAGCTGCAGAGGGGGTGGGCTTCAAGCCTGCCTTGGTCCGCAGGTCTCTCTCTAATCTCCAGGTGACGCACCTTTCCGTTTTCCAACAGCCTGAATTCCTTTCGCAGAGCTGACATCCTCAGTGGGTTTCACCTCCCTTGGGTTGGCAACCTTTGCTGGATTGTTCTATTGTCAACTTGTTTACACTGGGAACTCTGTTTTCCAAGATTGCCTTCCTGGTGTGGTTCTGAGTTTGATTTGGCCACAGCTGAAGTTCTGCAAGACCCAAGAAGCAGAATTGCTGCAGCAACCCTGAAGGTTGTTATTGGTGGGAGGCACTGAAAGAGAGTTTGTCACACCCTCCTTGCTCTGTTTCCCCGCCTGACTGCCAGGTGCCTGACCAGTAATGGCCCAGGGTCACTGTTGGATGCTGCACTGTCACCTCCCAGAGACAGTAGCCACTGCTCTTTGGTTAGCACTTAGGATGGCTAATCCCTTCTTTGAATATCCTGTTTCTCCTTGTCCCAGAGCTAGGGGCACCGTCTGCTCAGAGTTCCTGCATTTTCTCCTTTTTTCAGGCTTTTTCTTTTCTTTTTTGGAATCAGGATGCAATAGGGTAGATTTCCTTCCAAGCCTCCATCTCTCTCCTGTTTGATTCACATGATTCAGGTAGTTTTCTTTGATGCTTGTCCTATTTTGAGGTTGGGTGATGGGGGAGGGAAGGACAAGGAAGGATTTAAGGGTCATTTCTTGTAGCAGGATCCAGTGGGGACTGTTATGGGCCTAACCGATGCGTGTACATCTCAAAATGTCAGAAACCACAGGCAGATTGGAGGGTTGAGAAAACTCTCAGTGAGAATCATCAAGCTGCTCATTCTGTGTGTCTTGATAAATGCCCTTTTTATTAGGGGATGAGGGTGTTATGGTGGTGGGATAGGGCTGAATGGGGAAGGGTTCGGTGTTTTGGTTTTATGTGATTATTTATAGGCAGGGGCATAACTGGTATGAACCACTGTAAAAGTTTTCTTCTCTGAGCTGTACTGAAGTCATGTCCTACTAACACTGTGGACACCATAAGGGAGGAGAATGCCCTTTTCTATGATTCCCAGACCAGATCGGTTCCTACCTTCTTGGCATTGCCCAAAGACCAACAAGGAACCCACAGCTACTAAAGAGGGCAGGGAACAGCCGGGGAAGGTGACCCAGTGGCTGGGAATGGACGTATTTTATTGGTCATCTTTCCATCCATTTCTTTGGGCTCTAGAATTTGCACATGTTGGAGTGAAGTGTGTGGATGCAGTTCTGAACTCGTCATAACGTTCTGATGGGTACAGACTGCTTTCACTTGCAAAAAAGACACAGAGCCTGGCTGGAAAAAATCACGCGTCAGACTCGAGTCATCTGTCCTTAAGGAAATTCTTGGACTGTGGAAATCCTTTTCTGATATTCTGGCCGACCCCACATTTACTCACATATGGGAGAGCCTGGGGAGATCCTCTCAATAGCTATCATAACACTTCTGTCTCCACCTGAAATCTCGGGACCACCCAGACCTTCTCACCTTTGGCTTCCATGGCTCAGGGAAGCAATCATATTGCCACAAGCTCCGGGAAGACTCAGGCTTGCTTCATGCACACTGCTCTTGACTGCTGGCATTAACCTTGCAGGCAGAGGCCCTAATTATACCAGTCACTCTGCCTGATAGACCTGGAGTATCCCCGTGATTAATGGGAGAGATTCACTCAAAACACAAGATATCTCATTTCCTAGTGGGTGTACAAGCAAAGTACTGCGGAAATGTAGCCTCCACTACTCCAGCTGAAATGTCTCGGCAGGTTTCCTTCTATTCCCAAGCAATTGGAAACAGCAGGAGTGTCTCCTTAGCATCCAAAATCATATTCAGGAAGGGGTGGGGGAGGTAGTCATTAGAGGTCCCAGGTGGTTTTTTAACAAAAGTCACTTTATATAAGTTCACTATAGAAAAGTTGGAAATTATAGAAAAATATGTAAAAGAAACCAAAAGTCACGCAGAATCCCACCAGCCACAGATAACTCTGGTTGGCATTTTTGGGTATCTATTCCCATCTGTTTTGATGCATACATAGAGTAATAGCTCACACAAAATACTCTGTTTTTTAATATTTTTTCTTTTACTTTAGCATACTATCCAAATTATTAAATACTGCCAGTCAACACATATAGAGCATTAGCTGTGCACTGGGACCAGTTTTCCACACTCCGTACTCTACTGATAATACCTCATTTAATCCTCTCAGCTACTAGAAAGAAAGCTACTTTTATGAAAGCTACTTTTATCCCCACCACTTTACAGATGAGGAAATTGAGGTGAGGAGGTGTTAAAACAACTTGCCCAAGGTCATTAGTTAATACACAGTAGAGTTAGGATTCAAACCCTGGCAGCCTGGCCACAAACCTGTGCTCTTAGCTGCCACTGTGCCGTGCTCTGGTTTCCAGTGCTGGCTCCCCAACAAATGAGCTGTTGACCTTGGTAGGTCTCTGGTCCTTCTTGTCACAGCTTGTGTAGGCCTGGCACCAAGGCATGCTGTGCAAACGTTTTCTGAGCACCTACTGTGTGTAAGGTGCTGTGGATTTAACAAGCAAACAAATTTAACAAGCACAGGGTCCTGTTCTCAAGAGTGTCGAAAGGTCATAAGGAGACAAACACCGTTTCCTTAAAGCCTGGCACAGCCAGGGAATTCATGGAAAGACCTCCAGGGGGTGTCCTTCAGGCAACAGCGAGAGCAGGACCTGCAGTTTGCGGTGACCCTGAAAGTGGCCAGCAGCCCAGCTTTCAGCACCTGAAAGAGGGGGATTGCTCTAAACAGTTGTGGATCCTCGTAGGGTTGACCTGGCCAGGACCGGGGCAGTAATGCTGCTTGGAATCAGGTGGTGAAAGAGCCGTGTGTCCAGGAAGTGCATTTGTTGCCATGGTGCCCAGATAGCAGGAGGGACCAGAGAGAGAGGAGCCTCTGTGCCGTCTGCCCTGTCCCCAGGAAGGTATTTATGGGGGGAGGATGAGCCCAGGAAAGAATTAGGGACCAATTCCAGCCCCAGGAGGACAAGAGGAGGATGACGTTCCTGGCCACGGCCTGGTCTCCTACAGGCTAGACTCTTGGAAGCCTGAGCTTTGAGTGACAAGGATGCTCAGGGCAGCCGACGCCACACTGCCAGCCTTGGCCAGGACCACTCGTCCTCAGAGCTTGCAACCAAGTGACAAGCTGGGCTGCCACTCCTGTGTTCTCCCTCTTTCATCTGTCCTACTGTGTGGATGAGAGGAAAGGGAGATGCTTTGAATAGTGAAAGCAGCAGGCCAGGGTAAGGCGTCTATAGGTGTGCTTATGCCTGCAGAAAACTAGGTCCTTGTCATTAACCCATGTCTCATGAAAATTGAACCCGTCCCCCTCCAGGTTGGTGACTGGGCTGTGCCCCTCTTGTCAAAGAAGTGTCGGTGTCTGGGAAGCATGGACAGGCCGTATTTTCCTGCTAGAGAGTCCTGACTGCAGCCCCCAGGCATGTCCTCCGGGCAGGCACTGAGTCGAGACTTTTCTGTGCACTATCGCACAGAAACCACACAGCATGAGGCAGGTTCTAGGATTTCTCTTGTGTGGACAAGGAAATGAGCCTTGGGGAAGCCAGTGCCACACCGGGGCCACATTGGGGCGATGCTGCTACTGAGTGACAGAGTTTGGATTCAAACCCAGAGGCATCTAATCACAAACTGCTCGCTTGGTCTTGTGTGACTGCATCCATTTGTGTGACACTTGAAGCTCACTTTGGCCTGGAAATAAACTAACAATTTAAATCCTTTGGGCTCATTTGGTGTTAGTTTATTTAGGCAAAGTGTTACTGGGTCAGGGAACCAGAGAAGTGGCGGGTAGGTTCTGTCTTTATCCGTCTCAGAGCCCAGGTGTCCAGGTTCCAGTCCACACTCCAACCCCACCGAGGACTCCAAGGAGAGCTGGGAGGGGCGGCACGGTTGCCTGCTCACTCCTGTATCCACAGCAACTAGACCAGCATCTGCCCCACACCCAGGGCTCCATCCACACGCTGGATGAAGAGGGGGTGAGGCTCAGGACACCGAGGCTGAAGGCAGACTCCTATCCATCAGGGAAGCTCTTTCTCACCTGTCTCAACCAGCCTCCTTACCTCCCCACACACCCCCTGTTCTGGCGGAGGTCATCTGCACCCCACCCCGTCCCACCTCTCACTTTTGCTTATGACAAAAGTATGCCCTCCTACCAGGCGTACACCACTCCCGTCTCCAAGGCCCAGATCCACATTCCTCCCTCCTGCACAGAACTCCCCACTGGCCAGTGGCTTCCTCCCCGTCTCAACTCCTGGCACATCTGTCTGAGCTATGAAAGCCTGGGGGCCCCTCCAGAAGGTCCCCCATCCTGCTCTCCTTCCCCTCTGTCTCCCACTTGCCATTTCATCCTCACCATTTGTGTGTGTGCTGGAGTGGGGGGATGCAGTAAGGAACTGTTGCATCACAGCTGTTGTATTGTTACAGGAGGTAGGAAATTATAAAGACATTACGTTTCTAGAATGATGCTTGCAGAATAATGTTTGTAGAATAATATTAGCACTAAGCATATTTCAGTCCCAGCTTCTTCTTTTGTTTTTAAGACGCTGAAATTCCAAGTCTAATTTTTCCGTGCCCGTTAAAAAATTGAACCTTCCTGTGGGCTTTTACCACCACCATCCCCCACTTTCATCAGGAGCTCACATGAGCCATGTACTCACACTCCCACCACACAGGTAGCAGTCCAAACACACAGCAGGCCCTGATTCTGGACAAAGAGACCTCTGCCAAGGCTGGGGGAAGAAAATCGAATCCCATTCATTCATACTTTCATGTTTGCTGAGTATCCCCTATGTTCCAGGCACTGCCTTGAGGACACAATAGTGACTAACATTCCAGTGCAGGGAACCAGGAGTAGGCAGATAGCACTTTCTAGGGAGGGAAGGAGGTGCTATGGAGAAAGTAAAGCAGAAGACTGAACGAGTGGTGGGAGCCCAGCGTGGGCTCCAGGCAGAGGGATCAGCAAGCAAGAGCAAAGGCCCTGGGGTGGGAGCGTGCATGGCAAGCCAGGCCCGCAGGAAGGCAGAGGAGTGGACCATGGCAGTGGACCAGGGAGTCAGGTGCCGAGGTCGGGGCAGGGGGTAGATCGTAGGACCTTGCAGATGACTTCACATGGCTTTGTGCTGTGCCCAGGTCAGCTGGAGAACCTTTGGAGGATCTTGACTTGTTTTTTTACTTCTGTGTTAAAGAATCCCTCTGGCTGCTGAGTGGTGAACAGACTTGGGGGCTGGGCCAAACGTGGATGCAGGAAAACCAGTTTGGAGGCTGATGGTGGTCTAGGGGCTGGATTCTAGGTACACTTTCAAAGACAAGCTGATGGGATTTCCTGATGTCTTGGATGTGAGTGTTAGAGGAAAAAGAAGTTTGATGAAGTTGACTTTATATGGAAACCATTTTCAAAGTGCTCGTGTGCATATTATTAGGGTCTTTGATGACCCCTGGGAGGTGGGTGGGACTTCTCTTTACAGATGGAGAGTCTGAGGGCCAGAGAGAGAAGGGGCTTGTCCCATGTCACAGGTGTTGTTTCTTAGACCCAGGCCATTGGCTGCTCCTGAGGCATTTAATCTCGTTTCGTGCTTTATGTTCTGAGAGAGCCTGAGCAGGAGGGCTGTGCAGGCCGGGAGAGGGTGAGCTGGGCTCCAAGAGGGGGTCTGCACAGAGGCCAGTGTGAAAGGAGTTGGGGCACCACAGGCGGGGCCTGGGGTTATGGTCGGAGGCTGTCTCTGCACCCTCCACCCTGCAGAGAAAACGTCCTTCACCCTCAGTAGAAAGACTGGGAAGGTGGCACCCTTGGCTCTGCTGGCTCCCCTCTGGCACTAGACTGCAGAGTCGATTCTACTTATTACCACCCCGAGCTTCCACTCCAGCACCTTCCATGGTGGTCACAGCATGATTTGTTGGTGACACAGAGGTCCCACTGGCCTCAGAACAGTTGGGGAAACCCAGACCCTTTGCAGTAATTCAGGGAGGAAATGGGATAAATGGGAGGGTGACCCTGTGCTGCCAAAAGGCTCAAGACATCTTGTCACCCGGTTCCTCAGTGGGGTCCCAGCTGGAACAGAATCTAGCCCTTGCGGTTCAAGAGACTTCAATGCTGGGACTGTTATTACAGAGTTTGGGCAGGTTAAGGAAACCCAGAGACCAGCCGCAATGGGGGCTGTTGTTACCACCGGACCTAAAAAGGAGGAGGAAAGGTATTCCTGGAGGCCCGAGGGCTGGAGCATGAAGGAAGGACTGCCCCGAGAGAGCAGCAGTCATGGGGCCACGGCCAGGGCCAGAGCAGGGCCAACAGGGCAGAACTTCCCCGGCTCTCCTCCCCGAGGAAGGTCTCGCATTGGCCAACCCCGCCAGAATCCAGAAGGCGAGGGAACCCCTGGTGCTGCCGTCCTCAGGATGAGCCTTGGGGTACACAGGGCAGGGCCAAGAACAGAAGAAGGGAGAGGCAGAGGGAGAATAACAAACACACCAGAGATGCCTCAAACCTGGGGGAAATGTGTGCTTAAACACTGCGTTGATCGTTCATTACTGCTTTCCCTGAACCTGTGCTTAAGTTACCACTGGAGAAAATCAAGTTCTCGGGAAAGAATATTCTGGTAGGAATAGTGATTAGGTACTAAAATCCAGAGACTGAAATCTTGACTCCTGGGGACTTTCCAAAACAGACTTAAAAAATCACTGGCTTCAGATGTCAGAGAGCTTTCAGAAGGCAGAGGAATAGACCTAAGCCCCAGGAAGTCATTTCTAGCTCTAGTGTTAACGTATGTGATCCAGTATTTTCCAAAGTGACCTATATAATTTTGATATAATGGAAACATAAGTCATTTTCCAGGCAGAGTCTATACTAGCAGATAAGCTACTACTATGTAACCCTTTTCAGGGCAGACACATCTGGATAATTGGGATGGTGTAGATGGGTCTTAAAGTCCTCATAAATTCTAGATAATTAGGATGCTTTGGAACCAAAAGGAATTTGTTGTAAACTGGGACTAAATATGTTGCCTTCTTAGTGTGAAAATTTTTTTTAATTAAGACTTTTATTCCTCTTTTTCCTCAACTAAAATCTAGGTTTCCACAGGCGACCAGCTGGCCTTTTGATTTGAGCAGAATTTGCTACTGCTTATAAAGTCAAAGATCAATGCTTATCAAAAATCGTCAGCCTGGAAATCTCTTTAATTTCCTGAGCTGTGTAGGCGGCTTTTCTGATAAAATGCACTCATTCTGATGCTACATTTTGGAGGCGGTCTGCATCTGAAAAACACCCTACAATCTGCTTTCCCTCCCAACACCCAGGCACATTGGTCGGCAATTCCCATCAGTCCTTTCTAGCTGCTCCATGGGGCCAAGGCTGGGTCACGAAGCTCTGAATTCACTCCATCTATCCAGAGAGAGGGAGATGGGAGCGCAGACCTGCAGGAGGGCCTCCACACTTCACTGAGATGCACCCTCTTTAGGTCCCTGTCTCCTTCGCCTTCTCTCTGTGGCTGCTTCATGGTGTTTCTGTCCTTTTTTGCCCTTTTTTTCCCCTTTCTCCTCTGGTAGGGATTTTTGGGAAAGGATCTTAAATTGTAAGGGTTTGCACTCCCACTCCTTTAAATCATCTCTACATCACTTATAATACCTAATACAATGTAAATGCTATGTAAACAGTTATAAATACAATGTAAATGCTATGTAAATAGTTGCCAGTGCACATCAAATGCAAGTTATGCTTTTTGGAACTTTCTGGAATCTTTTAAAAAATATATTTTCTACGGGACTTCCCCCAGTGGTTGGGACTCCCCTCTTCCGCTGCAGGGGGCAAGGGTTCAATCCCCGGTTAGGGAATTAGGATCCTGCATGCTGTGCAGTGTGGCCAAAAATTTTTAGATAAAATAAAATAAAAAAAATCTGCTACCCCTGCAGATGTGGAAGGTGGACTGTAATTCTTCTGAAAGAAAGAAGGCAACCTTCACTGACAGTGCATACATTCCTCCAGCTGATAGGGGCACTGCATTCGATTACTGTCAGTACCCTAGAAATTTAAAAGGAAAAATTTGTATTTCTAGATACAATTAAACAGTTGTGATTTCCACTTTATTATCTTTCTTTTCTTTTATCATGCCATTTCTTTTAGTTCAATATAGCAAGAAGAAAGATGAAAAAGGAACTCAAAGCCTATGTAAAAGCTTGTGCTGATGAATTAAACCAAAGCACCTCATTCATTCGTTCATCCAATCATTCATTCAATGATATTAACAAGGAATACTTTTTGAGTATTTACTCTGTGGCAGACTTTACGCTAAGAACTTTAGATGATTACCTCATTCAATCTATATAATTACTCTATGGGATAACTGCTAATATTATCACTATTTCATAAGTAAGAAATTTTCAAGAAGTATGCCAGGTCCTATGCTAAATGGGGAGGAGCAGAAAAACTAACATATTTTCTTGGCATCAAGGATTTAGGACCATGGAGGCAGAGACAAATGCATAAACAAAAACATAAAATAAAACATTATAGGAGCCACCATGACCAGCTGTTAGGGTCCAGCTGGGCACAAAGGAGGGAATGGTCCCTTCTCCTTAGTGTTATTCAGCTGGCTGTAAGTCCTGAGGCTTTCCAATGGGTTGGGAAAAAATGGGCCTAGCACCAGCATCTCAGCACACTTGTTTTTCAGCCAAAGCTCTTGGCCACTCCCCCTTTTCCCAATCACCTCTGCTTGCAGGTTCTACTCCACCCTATTGACTGTGTTATCCCCCAGACCCTTGGGTATGCTCACCCCCAGCCCTAGAAAAGAAAAGTCCAATACTTTCTGTGATAACCATGTTGTGATGTAAAAAGTATACTCTGTTAACTGTAGGTACCCTAAGCCCTCTTAGGAAAGCCAGCCTGGGAAGATACCATGATCAACTTTTGAGGGCAGCGCAGGGAGGTTACAAGATGAAAAGTCAAAAGTAATGCTTAAAGCCGAGAGAGTAAGAGGAATTTTCTGTGCTCCTGAGAGGAAGAAGGAAAAAGAAATGAGGCAGAGAGAAGCCAGAGCTACCCAGAGGGTGGGTCCCTAGGGGTAAAAGTAGCAGAAACAGGTGGTCCATGCTGGTGGCCCAAGGAAACTTCTAAGAATGAGGACGCCTAGTGGCCAGTTGTAGTTGTAATCCCTTTCTTCCCATCCCCACCGCAAAAGACACACACACACACACACACACACACACACACACACACACACACACACAGTAGAGAGGTCTACCACATTCAGGAACACTGCAAAAGACACACACACACACACACACACACACACACACACACACACACACACACAGTAGAGAGGTCTACCACATTCAGGAATACCTTGACACCTTTTGGAGGAAAACAAAGGGCTGAATCTTGTGTGAGGGTGAATGCACTGTGGCATACAGACAGGGAGCTAAATGCAGGGGCAGATCCAAAGTTCATGGAATCTGAAGCTCATACAGTTTGGTGAGATGCCCTTAAAGAAAAATAATATAAAAATATCAACCTTTTGCAAATTTTACCAAAACATATGACCACGTGAACACTTTGCTAGGGCCTCCCACAAGGGAACGGCCCTGGAATTTAAGCTTCATTAGCTTTCTTATAAATCTTTCACTGGGAAGACGTGACCACAGGAGAGCCAGACCCCATTTGAAAATCCTCAGAAATTTTTGAGGGGGCTTCGGGCTCCATAGTCCACACAGTGGGGGAGTTTGAGTCAAGCTGATCTAGATCTCAGGGGTTGGCTGGGTATGACTGACAGTTGGGTTATAATCACTTTCCTAGTCTCCAGAACAAACTACAATCTCAGAGGAGGAGAGACCACAGTGAAGGAGGGACTAAAGGCAGCTGCATCGGAACCTGGAAGGGTAAGTCTGAGAGCTTGCGTTTCTGGAGGGGATGGGAGGCAGGATGACCACAGGCCTGCAGAGTGAGGTGAGCCGGCTCTTAAAAAGCTCTTCAAGTCTTATTAGAAAATTGCAATGGAGAGATCCCCTGCCCTCTCCTCCATCCCAGGGTACACAGTAAGGTCTGTCCTCCACTCTGATTACCCTCATTTTGGAGCTCAGAAAGAAGCTAATCAGAAGACGTACATTGTACAAGCTACTTCAAGTGCAATTTAGAATTCAGCGTGACGAAGGGAGTCATCGGGTGTGTGATTATAAAGAAACATTCCAACATAATTAAGGCATGAAGGTGCAGGAGTGGGAGGGTGGACAGGGATGGTCAGAAGAAACAGGGCACAGCTTACCACCACTCTCGATAGTTCCCAGCTCTGCACACCAACCAATGAGGAAACACAGCTTCCCTGTGTTCCTGCATATCCAGTAGCATCACTAATAATCCCCACAACCCTCTCAGTGGCGTGTATTAGTTTTCTCTTGCTGCTGTAACAAATTACCATAAATTTAATGTCTTAAAATAATACATTTATTTTCTTATAGTTCCATAGGTCAGAAGCCTGAGATGAGTCTCACTGGGCTTAAATCAAGGATTGATGTCAGCAGAGCTGCATTCCTTGCTGGAGGCTCTGGGGAGAAATCATTCTCTTTTCCAGCTTCTAGAAGCTGTCTACACTCCTTGGTCATGGTCCCCTTCCATCTTCAAAGCCAGCAAGTCTTTCTGACATCTCATTACTGTGACATTGACTCTCCTGCCTCCCTCTTTCACATGTAAGAATCCTTGTGATTACATTGGCCTCACCCAGATAATCCAAAATAATCTCTTTATTTTAAAGTCCAGGTGATTAGCAACCTTACTTCTCTTTTCCCAAATAATGTAACATATTCACAGGTTCCAGGGATTAGGGAATTAGTATGTGGACATCTTTGGGGCCATTATTCTGCTTATCACAATAGGAAATATTATTATCTCCTATTTTCCAGGTGAGGAAAATGAGGCACAGAGAGGTCCTGTGGCTTGCTCAACATCACAGAGCCGGTGAGCAGTAAAGTTGGGATTCACCCAGGCCCATCTGATGTCAGACCCTGTATTCTTAACCTTTAAACTGTACTCCTTTCATATAATCATTGTTCTTTTGTTCAATACTTTATTGAATTTTATTTGACACTTCCATTGATAGAAGCATTTGAGTAAGGCAAAGGCTCTGGGGGCAGGAACTGTTGGTGGTATGGACATGCAGGTGTGGGAGAGGCATACTGTATACCCCATAACAGTGGGGGACCATCTGCCTGTGTTAGGTCACAAGAGACCGGGGTTCACATCTCAGCTCTGTCACTTGTAACTATGTGCCTTCCAGCCAATTGCTGGATCTCCTGAGTTTCCTCTGCAAATGATAATAACAGAACAGAACCCACCTTACAGGCTTGTTATAGTAACCAGAACAGCATGTATGAAGCTCCCAGCTGTGCCTAGAGCACAGGTGGTGTTCCATGAATGCTGCTGTTACTACCTCTCTCTCCTTGGCCCCTCTCCCCAAGGAACCTTAACTTCTCGCAGGTAGGTATTAACAGAGGAAATGGTGGCTGAGATTTCTGGATTCTGAGGAAGCAGATCTGGGGAAGCTGAATCAGAACAGGTAGGAGGAGGACAAGGAGCTCTGCTTTTATCTGTCTTAGGTAGAGTCCACATTAGATCTAATTAGAGAAAAAGGGCTCTGTGGCTAAAACACATTTTAAAAACACTGATGTCTCCCTCCCTCCCTTCCTTCCTTCTTTGTGTTTTCAGAAAAGTTTGGAAGAAGGAGAGGAGAAATAAAATGTCCATTAGATCTAGAGTTCTTGGTTGCAAGCAACAGAATCTGACTCTGACTAACTTAGATGAAAGTTGGAATTTAGTGGAAGGGCATGGGGTGACACCAAATTGAAGACAAAGTTGAACATCTGGGGCTCGGGAAGACAGGAGCATGTAGACAGCAGGAAGGAATAGATAGCCTCTTCAGGGCAGCAATGCCCTGAGTGGAGCCCTTCCCGCTGGCCCCCTGGGCTTGGCACTGGGTCCACTATCCATCTTCCTGGGAAGCAGAGTTACTGGACTAGCCTGGGACGCTTGCTGGCCCCATGTCTCAGTAGGCAGGGAACCTTGACTGACTGTCCCACCAGAGCATCTCCAGAGGGCAAGATGGGGTTCCCCAAGAAGATACCAGCAAGCAAACAACTGTCACCTTTGACAAAGGTCACCTTTGCAAAGCAACCATCGGTCACCTTTGCTATGTTTGAAAATGTATCTTTCACCCCTGACCTGCCTCCAGGACTCTCTTTCATTTCCTCATTCTTTCTATTTAAACTGCAAAATGTCATTTTTGTAGCTACTGCCACCCTCCCCCCCCCCCAAAAAAAAAGAAAAACAGGAAAAAGAAAAGCTTTGTACTTCTTGGAGTTGGGGAGAAATACTTTATGTTTTACCCTCAGTTGACTCAGGGTCAACTGAGTTTGGTTAATACGGGACCCTGAGCATAGTGGCTGTGTCAGCATCAGTCGAAAAAGGACCACTATGTCACAAAAGACTCACCTGTTAAAACCTCATATTTTACATTTGAGACACAGGTCGGAGATGCTCAGTGACCTGCTCAAGGTCACAAGGCAGTTTAGAGGCAGGATCTCTGCTGGTTCCTTCCATTAAACACCCTAGGCCTTTGGAGTGGCAGTGCCTCATCAAGAGGGAGCTTCCTCTTATCTGTCAGGCACAACGTTGCCCCATCATGGATGAGGATGTGAGTGGCGCCTCCTGGCATTTGCGGTACGATATGACGCTGAAACCCAGCACCCAGGGATGGGCTCCTGGGCGATGGAGCACCGCTGGCTGTGTTTGAGGTGTCCAGGGTCAGGTGCAGCTCCCTTGTCAGTCCGTGCCCCTGAGGGCTTAAAAAAGGAAAGAAAGAAAAAGAAAAGAGAAATGCTTCCAATCTCTGATTTTACAGAACAAGGCAAATTTCTCATTTTGACAGAATCAAAACCCAAATCCGCCTTACCAAGAGACCAGAGGAAAAAACAAAGTTCAATAGATTTTTTTTTCTTAAACTGTTGGATCCCATTTGAAAGGAAATGGGTTTCTTTCTTTAAAAGAGAGAGACAAGAGAAATGAGAGTCTCTCCAGGATGGAGAATTCAGAAGTATGGTGTCCCTACGTGCCCGGAAACCAAGGGAGGGTCAGCAGTTTCAGGGTGTGGTTGACAGGTGATTTGACCAGGGGGTGTAGAACTGGAAGAGGGTAAGTTCTAGAAGAACTGGGGCGTCTCTTACCGTCCAGTGACTTCCAAATGGCATCCTTCAGTTTCAAGGTGGGCAGGGCAGGGTGAGCTACTCAAATCAAAGTTGGCACTACAGTGAGCCCCCAAGCCCCACCTCCAAATGCTGGGCCTAATTGTCTTGCTCTAAAGTAGATGGAATCTAAACCCAAACACCCCATTCTACCTTTATTGCATTTCTAGGCTGTCATTGCCCCCAGACTTTTCTTCCTGATGGGCCACTTGAGTGAAAAACAAAACAAAATAACCCCAGACCTTGCAGCAAAATGAAGCAAAACCTATCCTGTATTTCACCAGGAATAAAGTATTCTGTTGTTGATTTTTAAATGCAGACACTTTGCCTTAGTATGATTTATACCTCATTTTATCTTTCCGATACATTTAGCCATCAGTGGGTGGGAAGTTTTCAGAGCCCTGCTCAAATGTCATCTTGTCCAAGAGATTGGCCATCCTATCCCCAAGAGAATATGCCTTAGTACCTAGAAAAGCCCTGGCATATATTAGGTGTCCAGTAAATATTTGTTGAATGAATGAATGACAAATTCTTTCACTCAGATGCGCCCAGACCCAGTTGTGCTGATGCCCACGATATTCATCGACTACCCTCCGAGGTAGATACAGTGGGCACTGTATGGGAGGGATAAAGGGAATAGTACCCCAGGCTGCCGCCCTGGAGGACTTGAATGTGTAATTTGGGAGGAAAAAAAAAATGTACGTGTTATAGAAGTTAGTTAACTCGTAACAGAAACAGAGCAACAAGGAGGCAAATGGCCGTCCATCTGCAAGTGATTTCATTCATCCATCAAATGTCCTGAGTGCTGACTGAGGCTGGCTGCTCAGCTGAGTGCTGGGGCATGATGAATCCTGAGGTCCACCCTGCCCTCCCCGAGCCTTGAGTCTGGTGGGGTGAAGGGAGAGTGAGAAGAACCCCCAGAGATAGGGAAAATTTAGGTCTCAGGCTTTATAAGAAACTTATTTAATATTCTTTAATTACCTTAAAATCAATGTAGAAATTTGACTAAGAATTGAGGATTGAAAAATCTATTTTAAGTTCACGTAATTGATTTTGTGGGATCAACTTTTAGAGCTGGGCAGAGCTTGGAGATCCTCTAGCCCACCCCACCCCCTCATTTATTATCAAATGTGGAAAGCGAGGCTCAGATCAGCCAATGAATAGTTTTCCATATAAGAAAGAGGACCCACATCCCTAGGATGACAAAATCACAATCTCTATATGGTCATATATAGTGGAGAAAGCATACAATATGATAGCGACTTTGTGGTCATGGAATTTTACTTTTTAAATTTTATACATCATTAAAGCAGGATGTGAGATTTGTGTGTTTATCAAAATGAGAGTGTATGCCTGACCCAGTCCTCTGCCAAAGTAACACTGTTGTGAAAGATAATGAAAGAGAGAGAAACTGCCCAGATCAGAGGAAGCCATGGAGACCTAGTGACTGTATGTGCCATGATAAATGACTCATGGTTATGTAAGATGTTAACAACAGAGGGACCTAGGGGAAGAGCACACAGAATTTTCTGTACCATCTTTGCAAATCTTCACAATTATTTGAAAATAAAAAGCAATTTTTAAGAAGGGGAGCATGGTGTGGTAGATTGTATTTTCTAAAAGTGGATGCCACACGGTCTTCCAAAGTTTGCCACCTCCACGTCAAGAGGTAGAATCTATGTTCTCTCCTTTGAGGGGGCGCAGGTTACTTACCTTCTCTGTGCTTCTGCTGCCTCTGTAAAACGGGAAAACAGTGCTAGAATTGTTTTTACTATGAAATGGGAATACACATGTAAAGCATGTAGACAGAGCTTGGAAATGTTGGATGTCATTATTGTGGGGCACAAGTTAGGAACCCCGTTATCAGAGCTGGACTGGCAACCAAAGTAACTTAATACAGAATCCTGGGAATTCCTTAAAGTCCTCCTGTTTCAGGGGAGAATCCTTGCCGAGGGTGGAGATGCCAAGTTTGCAGGTGGGCTCTGGGAGAGACGGGATGGAGAAGATAAATGCAGAGACCAGGGATGGACGATGATGTGTAGTGCATTCGCTCGGGGAAGGAGGAAACTTCCATAGTCTGTGTCGATCAGGGGTGGTGTCAGGAGGGGGTTAGCTGTAGCTGTACCTTGAAGGCTGGCTCAGGTGCAAACGAGCAGAAAGGCAGGGAAGGGTAGCAGAGGTGGAACCAGGGCCTCACCAGGGGCCTGCCTGGGCACACTTTTAATGTTATTTGTTATTTGCCTTTAGCTATCCTTCTTTTTCGATTTTTACCAATGTGAAATGGTGGAAAAGAATCTGTACATTTCATCATTTTAATGATAGTAGACTCTAGCCATGAACTCAAAGGTTCCTGCTGGCCTACAAGTACTCGTCAGCTAAGCCCTCTCCCTCCAAGGTCACATGTCCATCAAATGGCACAAATTGGAGCTTATACCCAAGACTGGTCACTTAGGACAGACACATCCATGTGCTGATGGTGATTGGTCCAGAGGTGGCCCTGGGACACCAGCAGGACCAATCAGTCACCTCTCCTGGGATCATAAGCTCTCTGGGAGAGACAGGGAACCCTTGTGGTGGTTTTAAGTCATGGCCACAAATTCTGTGATACTCCTGCCTTAGAATTGTAGCCCATGACTTTCCCCTTGAATTTGGGCAGGATCATAACTGCTTTGAGCACAGAATATGATGTAAGTAACACCAGTTGACATGTGGCTTCTGTCTTGTTTGTTGAAACACTTGCTTTTACAGCCTTGAACCACCAGACAGTAGAATAGAGGAGAGGAGAGGAAGGAGGGAAGGGGAGGGGAGGGGAGGAGAGGGGAGGGAATATGAGCCCTTAGTCATTTGAGTCATCCCACCCCTTGTGCTAGACATGGAGTGAAAAAGCACTTAGATGATACCAGCTCCCAGCCATTTGAGTCTCACCAGCTGTTATGGATTGAATGTTATACCCCCAAATTCATATGTTGAAGCCCTAATCCCTAATGTGATGGTATTTGGAGATGGGGCCTTTGGGAGGTCATTAGTGTCAGATGAGGTCATGAAGGTGGTGGCCTCATGATGGGACTAGTGCCCTCACAAGAAGAGACACCAGAGAGCTGTTGCAAGCACGTGCTAAGAAAAGACCTTCTGATCACATAGAAGGCAGCTGTCTGCAAGCCAGGAAGAAACCTGCACCAGAACCTGACTGTGCCGGTACCCTGATTTTGGACTTGCAGCCTCCAGACTGCAGGAAAATAAATTTCTGTTGTTTAAGTTACCCAATCTATGGTATTTTGTTATGGTAATCCAAGCACACTAAGATACCAGCTGAGACCCCAGACGTAGTGGAGCAGAGAACAGCCAACCCTGCCATGCCCTGTCTGAATCCTTGGTGCATAGACTCCATAAGCATAAGAAACAGTTGTTTTATACCACTAAGCTTTGGAGTGACTTTTTAATATAGCAATATCTATTAACTGGATGATGGTTCCTATTAACTGGAACATTGTCCTTCCAGACCCTTAAGCTGGGGACTGTGGAAGCTTTGAGTTGCCAAAGGCCATATCAGCTAACAAAGGGACAGAGAGAAGGAGCTGGCCTGAGAAATAAGCTGGCACAGAGCTGGCAATGAAGAGGAGGAAAGGTCCAGCCCTCCTTGATGATACCACTGAAACCCCTGGATCAAGCTGTGTCAATCTCCTCTTGAACTTTTCAGTTATATGAGCCAATATATATTTTTTTAAGTCTTAAGCCAGTTTGATTTGGTTTATATTCCCTCCAGTTATAACTGGAATAGAGATTAAGAGGATAAAAAAGGGAATTCCCAGGCAGTCCAGTGGTTAGGAATTCACAGTTTCACTGCCATGGCCTGGGTTCAGTTCATTGTCAGGGAACTAAGATTCTGCAACTTGCATGTGGGGCAGCCAAAAAAAAAGGAATGAAAAGGAAGACAAGAGAAATGGAGGAAGGCAGGAGGGGGTTAGGTGGGAAGGGGGACAAGACCAGACCTGTTCTGTTTTCCATTTAAATGTAAGTGGTATCTGTAGCAGACACTGTAGGTTGCCCATTTACCATCCATTCCCCACCTTCCACCTTATTAACAGAACCAATCCAGGTTGTCCAATGTTCCTTACCACTGATTGGCTCAGGAGTGGGCATGTGATGAAGTTCCTCCAATGAGATGTGAGGGGAGGTCTCTGGGAGGAGCCTTTGGGAAAGGCTTCCTTCTCTCCAGGAGGCAAGACAGGCCCTCTTGCCTTCTCACCGCAGGAGTTGGGAAGTACACCTGGAGGGGCCACAGCTACCTTGCAGAGAAGGAACCTGGGTCTTAGATGACATTGAGCTGCTGATTGTACCTTGCCTCAGGCGCACTCTCTTCTGCCTTTTGTGTGAAATAACAAATGACAATCCGGTTTGAACTGCGGTTTTCTGCTACTTGCAGCCCTGATATTGCAGAGCCTGAGGAAGGCCGACTCACCACCATGTTATTTTACTGAGGAAGGAACCAAGGCCTAGAGGGACATCTGTGTGTCCAGGTGTCAAAACTAACTGATGGCAGTGAGAGACAAGAGCCTCACCTCCCTTCTAACCTAGGCCTCATCCCATGGTAAGACAGGTTCTAGAATCTTCCATGTTGCCTTGCCCCCCCCCCCCAGCCCTGAGCCTTCTGTAGTCAGCTGTGTATGCAGAAGCTCATCTGATTTGAATCCAGCAGGCTATATTCCACCTAATTAAGCAATTAAGAGCAGGAAGGCTACATCTCCAGAGCCTACCTGCTTTTCATGATGAGCCTTTATAAGCCCTGACTGGTTGTTGTGATGGATGCCAGGGGCCGTGGAGACCTCTGGAAGCTGAGTCTTGCTGGGCTGGCCTGGGGGCTGTGGCCCTGACTTTTTATGGAATCTGAAGTCTGCCTTTGGAATAATTACCTCCATGTGATTGTGGGATTAATGTCACCTGGGCCAGAGGTCTGCTGTTTTCTGCTTAAGGGAGGAAAAACAAAACCCTTTGGAGAGGCTCAATGACTGCGAACTTGGAAATCGCCCTAAGAATTAGTGAGCCAGTGTGGTGAGGCCAGAGCACAGCCAGCAGCGTGCTGAACAAGTGTGCTCGTGGGTGAGGTAGAGAGGAGCCTCATAGAAAATGTGTTGATCTTCCTGCTTTCCTCACACACAGGCACAAGGGTGTGCAAATTCACTGAGAAGCAGGCAGCGGTGGGCTTCTGATATGACACCCTCTGTCCTGGGCGCCCGCTATCAGGAAAAATTCAAGCCAGAAGGTTCAGGAAGAAGATAGCTTGGGAAAAGCCGGGTCCAAATAGAAGCCACCCTCATGTTGGACACCTCAGCCATTGCTCTCATTACTCAAGGGGCCGCCCTGCAGCTCAGATTCACAGGCAGTAATGTTTCAGCACCAAGGCAAACATCCTTCTCTCAGAAGAACTCCCTCAAAGAGACTGATGCTACAGGTAGAGGTGCCGTCTGCCACACGTCTGCCACTCAGCCAGACAGAGAGCTGCTGATAAGTGGGTGGGAGGCACCCCCAGCCGATGTTCTAGAACAGCATTTTCCCTCAAGTTCAGTGTGGGGCGGGGCGGGGGCGGATGATGTCCTCAGGCAGGTGCTCTGTGGCTGGTCTTGGGGGTTGTGTGTCTTTGTGGCCCCGGGTCCTGTTACCCTGAGTGGCTCTGTGGGACGAGTGGTGAGTGTTGGGGGTGGGGGAGGCAGAGTGTAAGTTGTCCTGCGCAAGCGGGTTGTGTGTGTGTGTGTGTGTGTGCGCGCGTTCGCTCGCTTACACAGGGACCTATAGGGATTTGGGTATCCCCAGATATGGGAAATGCCTGGTGCTTTGCAGGCAGAGCTCTAGACCAGGAATGTAGTCATGTTAATAAAACTAGAACGTGAGTTAGATATTAACTTTCAATTTTCTAGTAGCTACATTAGAAAAAAAGAAAAGAAAATCTATTTCCAAAATATATTTTATTTAACCCAGCATATCCAAAATTATCATTTCAACATACATTCAATATAAAAATATGTAAATGGGATATCTTACGGTCTTTTTTCTCTTGTGAAGTCTTCAAAATCTGGTGTGTATTTTACACTTACAGCAATATCTCAGTTTGGACCAGCCCCACGTCAAGTGTTCAATAGTCACGTGTGGCTCATGGCTGCTGCCCTGGACAGTGTGGGTCTGGAGACTTGAATCTGAGTCCCTGCTCGGTTTCTTTCTAGCTCTGTGGCCCTGAGAAAATTATTTATGTGTTCTGAGCCGCTGTGTAGCCATCTGTGTAATGCCATTGATAGTCCATCTCATGGCAGTCATTCACGTAGCGTCCTATGTGTTGCTGGGTATCTAGGGTCCAAATCAGTGCTGCGGGGCTGGCTTGTACAGTGGTGTGCCAGAGCTGGACCATACATGCTCACAAGAGCCGATGGTTAAATATTCAGGAATTTTGTAAACTGATGGTAAACTATTGGTCTCTTGAAATCAGCCATGGTGGGAGAATGTTTACACCATGGAAATGAGCAAATGCTTACAAATCGGTCCCTGCCACTCCAGAGAGCTGGTTGTTAAACATTGACTTGCACGCCATGGACTTGGGTATATTTATATGTGATTGCAGGGGTGAGTGTGGTCTGGGGGCTGCTTCCTTGGCTGTTTTTTCTCGCTGAGGCCTCATCATCTCCCTTTAGGTGCTCCTGTCTTGTGGCAGCCCCTTCCAGATTACTCTTTCCCACTATGAGAGGCAGCATTGAGGAGTGGTTAAGCCAGCAGAATCTGGAGCAGACCCTGGATCCTCCATTTACTCATTTTGTAACTGTGGACAGGTTAACTTCTCTGTGCCTTAGTTTTCCTCATCCGTAAAAATAATAGCAGCTGAGAAATAGGGTTAAATACCATCCCCGTAGGGCTTCCCTGGTGGCGCAGTGGTTGAGAGTCGGCCTGCCGATGCAGGGGACACGGGTTCGTGCCCCGGTCCGGGAGGATCCCACGTGCCGTGGAGCGGCTCGGCCCGTGAGCCGTGGCCGCTGAGCCTGCGTGCCAGGAGCCTGTGCTCCGCAACGGGAGAGACTGCCGCGGCAGTGAGAGGCCCGCGTACTACAAAAAAAAAAGAAAAAAAAAAACCATCCCCGTAAAGTGATAGAACAGTGCCTGGCATACAGTATGTGCTCATGAATGTTGCCTGTTCTGTGTTGATGATTCGCAGCTGATGTCTGCAGCTCCTCCTGGCCTGCAGGCTCTAACTGTCGGTCACTGTGGAACAGTCGTGAAGGGGCAGTGTTTATGGCAGGGGCATCCAGAGGACGAGCTGGTGTGATGGTGGGGTAGGTAACACCACAGTCAGGTTGGACCTGGGGTTGTCTTTCCTTCCATTTTCCTTTCATCTTCTCTTTCTCATCCTGTCATGAGAATTGACCGCCTACTGTGTGTGAATTCTGTGGGGAGGGGATGGGCACACAAAACTGAGAAAGCTGATCCCTGCCCTCAAGGAGCTTACAAAAGCTCTTTGGGGTCTTCACTAATTTTTAAGAGTATAAAGGGGTTCTGAGATGGAAAAGTTTGAGAACTGCTGGACTGCGGGTATAACAAAAAGACTACTAAATGTGGGGGCCAGAGGGGTTGGCAGGTTTGAGCTCTAGCACATATTACTGTGTTTCTAATCCCTTGACTTCTTCTGGCCTCAGTTTCTTCCTCTGTAAAATGGGAGTGGTAATGTGGATGGATACCCCAGCCACCTCCAGGGTGCTGTGAAAGTACATTTAAAGACTCTGAAGGCCTGGGGGTGGGGAGGGGTTGCTGTAGGCACAAGCTGGGCCCTTGGGGACTATGTTCTAAAGCTGACATTTTACTATCTGGGGGATCTGGCTGACCCCCCTGAAGTGAAGAGAAGCCCAGAGAGTACCCAACAGGCTATCCCAAGCCCTGTCATCTGGCTTTCTGGAATACCAGGGATTCTCTGGGGTAATTCCCACATCAATACATGAAAAGCAAAACCGACACATTTAGGTGACTTTGGAAACATTGCTGGAAAATGCAGGCGGCGAGTTCCCTGGTGGCCTAGTGGTTAGGATTCTGGGCTTTCACTGCCTTGGCCCAGGTTTAATCCCTGTTGGGGATCTGAGATCCAGCGAGCCAAGTGGCATGGCAAAAAAAAAAAAGAGGCAGGGAAGGGATTTGGAGCTTGAAATTTCCAGATTTCTACCACCCTTCTTTGACTGGAATTGACAGCCTCAAGTGTGTCACCTACCAGGACCAGTCTCAAATGGAGGGCTGTTAAGACTCCAGAATAGCCCAAAGGGGACATTGCCCCACCCTACCCTGCTCCTGACCTTCTTGCATCAACCCTGGCTTCCTCCAGGATCCAGTGCTTTTTTCCTCCCCAAAAGATGCTGTCATGATTGTTCCTACCCATAAGAACCCCTAGGTTGTCTCCCACCAGAACCCCTATCTCCTACCTCATTCCCCCAGAGACCCCAGCCCTAACCTTGGCCAATGACTAGGTGGAATGAGGAGACTCCATAAGAGCTGAAGAGCTTTTCCCAAAGAAGAGCTTCAAAGGTTCCTGGGATGTTTAAATATGCCAATATTAATAGAGATGTTTTAAGTAGAAGAAAATGCCAAAATTGCAGCTGGTCAAAATGTTAAAAAACACTCCATGGCAAACTCAGCAACCAGCAGGGTAGAGAGGACAGGTTCTCCTTAGCATCACTCCGGCCAATTAACTCCAGTCCCTCTATTCCCCTCACTGAGGAGGAAGCCTTCCCAGCACCTCTCCCTTGCCCCTGCTTGTTAAGGAAGACAATTAGCATCTGAGCAGAGGTCTCCAAATGACATCCTGTCAGTTTTCTGTCTAGTTCAATACCATTTCCAACAGTGACTTTCAAAACAGAAATGATTTTTTTGTCATTTACTTACAATTTTTAATTTTTTTTTTTTTTTTTTTTTTTTTTGCGGTATGCGGGCCTCTCACTGTTGTGGCCTCTCCCATTGCGGAGCACGGGCTCCAGACGCGCAGGCCCAGCGGCCATGGCTCACGGGCCCAGCCGCTCCGCGGCACGTGGGACCCTCCCGGACCGGGGCACGAACCCGTGTCCCCTGCATCGGCAGGCAGACTCTCAACCACTGCGCCACCAGGGAAGCCCTACAATTTTTAATATTTTAAATCTGTTTTACATAGTTGTGTGATTATATTCTAAAAACAATTTAATAGGCTGTTTAACATTTTAATATAATAAACACATTTTTTTTGGTTTTATTAAGCACTTCTTCTTCTTTTTGTTTTTTTTCTTTTCCAAAATGGAAATGGTTTTTTAAGTGTACAAAAGTAATGCATCGTTTAAGAAAAAGTTTAGGGGAATTCCCTGGCTGTCCAGTGGTTAGGACTCAGCGCTTTCGCTGCTGTGGTCCAGGTTCAGTCCCTGGTTGGGGAATTAAGATCTGGCAAGCCGTGCCACGTGGCCAAAAAAAAGAAAAAAGAAAAAGTTTAAAATAGGGAAAATAAAAAAACCACTCATAATCCCTTCCCCCCAACTCTAACACAGCAATACCATCATATTGGTGCTTTTTCCTTGCAGTCTCTGTCCCTATAAATACATTTTATTTGAACGTTGTGATGCTTGTCTTGGCTTGGTTCCCCAGAAAGCAGAGTCTGAGACAAAGGTTTCTGTGCAAATATTTCACTGAGGAACATGATTTCAGGGAGGAGGAATGAGAAATGGGGAGCGAAGCTGGCAAGAATGTGTTATGGAACTGGCCACAGCTGAGTGCACCTGGGTGCTGTATCCAAGATCATCTGAGGAGTCATAGGAAGACCTTGCGTGGGTGGGGGGAGAAAGAGAGAAGCATTTTCCATTGGCTCCCAACCCCTGTCGGTCGGTCAAAGGCTTTCCCCGTGGGGTAACTCACCCACATTTCTGAGGTGCCCTTGCATGGGTGCTGAGTGGGTTTCCCCTAAGTCCCAGGCGATGGCATTGACAGAGAAGCCCCAGGGTGAGCGGCATAAGCAGGGGACACATAATGTCAGGTTGCAGCTGTGAGAAGCTGGCCGGAGTTGACCCAGAACTGGTCACCCCAGCGTGGGCAGGACTAAGAGACAGGCAGGGCCAAGCAGATCTGAAGAGGTGCCCAATACAGTCTTGGTGATGCCCACCTAATTTTATCCTTGCTTTCCCCACTGAACTTTATATATTTTCCATATCGATCAATAGTTCTCAAAAATTTTTAATTGAAATGTAGTTGATTTACAATGTTTCAGGTGTACAACAAAGCAATTCAATTATACATACATATATATATTCTTTTTCAGGTTATTTTCCATTACAGGTTGTTACAAGATATTGAATGTAGTTCCCTATGCTATACAGTAGGTCCTTGTTGTTCATCTATTTTATATATTGTAGTGTGTATCTTTTAATCACAAATTCCTAATTTATCCCTCCCCCACTTCCCCTTTGGCACCCGTAAGTTTGTTTTCTATGTCTGTGAGTCTGTTTGTTTTGTAAGTAAGTTCATTTATATTACATTTTAGATTCTCTATGTAAGTGGTGTCATATAGTATTTGTCTTTCTCTGTCTGACTTACTTCACTTAGTATGATAATTTCTAGGTCCATCCATGTTGCTGCAAATGGCATTATTTCATTCTTTTTTATAGTTGAGCAAGAGTCCATTGTATACATGTACCACATCCTCTTTAACCATTCAACTGTTAATGGACATTTTGGTTGCTTCCATGTCTTAGCTATTATAAATAGTGCTGCTCTGAACATTGGGGTGCATTATCTTTTGGAATTAGAGTTTTCATCTTTTCTGGATATATGTTCAGGAATAGGATTGTTGGATCATATGGTAACTTTATTTTTTAAGGAACCTCCATACTGTTCTCCATAGTGGCTGCACCAATTTACATTCCCACCAACAGGGTAGGAGGATTCCTTTTTTCCCACATCCTCTCCAGCATTTATTATTTGTAGACTTTTTGATGATGGCCATTCTGACTGGTGTGAGGTGATACTTCACTGTAGTTTTGATTTGCATTTCTCTAATGATTAGTGATGTTGAGCATCTTTTCATGTGCCTTTTGGCCTTCTGTATGTCTTCTATGGAGAAATATCTGTTTAGGTCTTCTGCCCATTTTTCGATTGGGCTGTTTGGTTTTTTTGACATTGAACTATATGAGCTGTTTGTATATTTTGGAAATCAATCCCTGTTGGTCACATCATTTGCAAATATTTTCTCCCATTCCATAGGTTATCTTCGTTCTCATAATTTTTAATGGCTGCTTTCCAAGTAGAGGGAAAAGTTTAAATTTTATATATAATCGATTTCTGTATATTGTATTATTTGCAAAACAGTGACAAGTTGGCCCACTGAGGTGACCTAAGAAGGGTCATTTTATACCTTTGTGGCATAGAGGGAGGTGTCATTCCTCAACCCAAGTGAGTGGAGGGAAGGCATTGATCTCCTTACTAAATACTTCTGTTTCTGTTTCAAATTCAAAACTTTTGGAATACATTGATGATTGGAAGTCAGGAGAAAAGAACCCTACTGACTTCAGTGTTCTCAATAAAACTCTATCCCTTTTCTTCCTTCCCAGCAGTAATACTTTTAGGACTGCTAGAGAACTCTGGATAAAGATGGGTTTAGGACTCCATTTGTCTCTTGGCACTCATCCATTCCGCAAATACTTATTGAGCACTTGCCATATGTCAGGTATGGCACCAGGCACTGGGGACCCAGAGACCACGGACCATCTCTGTCCTCAGGGCATCAGGTGATACAGGCTTGTAAACAATCAAATGTTATGACAATGCTATGATAATAAGGGCAAGACACAGCAGGGAAAGAATAGGTCTGACATTTCATTCATTCATTGACTGTATTTGTTATTTATTGCTGGGCAATAAACTGCCCCAATACTTAGCTACCTAAAACAGTAATAACTACTATCACACAGTTTTGGTGGATCAGGAATTTAGGTACAGTTTAGCTGAGTGGTTTAGGCTCAAGGTCTCTCATGATGTTGAAGTCAGGATGCCAGCCAGGGCTGCAGTCATCTGAAGGCTTGACCAGGACTCAGGGATCTGCATCCAATATGGTTCCCTCACATGGCTCTTAGCAAGAGGTTTTAGTTTCTTGCCATGTAAACCTGGACTGCTTGAGTGTCTGTGATGTGGCTGCCCCAGAGCAAGTGATCCTACAAAAGGAAGTTGAAGCCACAGTGTCTTTCATGAGCCAGCCTCAGAAATCGCACACCATCACTTCCACTATATTATATTGGTCCCACAGGACAACGCTATTCAGTACAGGAGGGGACTACCTGAAGAGTCAACATTAGGAAGTGAGGATCATTGGGGGCCACCTTGGGGGCCACTACCACGTTGGTTCATTGATTCATTCGATTGCCAGTTATTAAGCACCTGCCAGGAGTCTGGCACTATGCTCAGGACTGGGGATACCAACATGGCTGGCAATAATTGAGTTCAGGGACCAATTCTTTGTTTAATTTTATATCTCCAGTGCCTGGAACACAAAGTCTCGGTAAAGGCTTATTTGTCAAAAGGAAGCAAAATGAAGTGGTTAGGAGCTGGACTTATGGAGCCAGTATGCCTAGGTTCAAATCTGGCCTCCTCCTCCCCACACTGATGGTTTTCCAACAAATCATGTTGGTTTATGTTGCTTACAACCAAGAATGCTAATGATATGCTCATTAGTTTTCCCACCAATCTCCTTTTATTGTTCAGACTCCACACAGGATCCCACATTACATTTAATTGTCATGTCTCCTTTAATCTGGGACAGTTTCTCAGTCTTGCCTTGTCTTTTATGACCTTGCCACTTCTGAAGAGTACTGAGTATGCATTTTGTAGAATGTCCCTCAATTTGGGTTTGTCTGAGATTTTCTCGTGATTAGATTGAGGTAATGCATTTTGGACAAAAGCACCAGAAGTGATATTATGAATCATATAAGGGATACGTGATATCAACATGTCTTATTACTGGTGCTGTTGACTTTCATCACTTGGTTAAGGTGGTAGGTATCTGCACAGTTTCTATTTTTTCCTTTGTAATTAATAATTATCTTGAGCTACTTTGAAACTGTGCAAATGTCTTCTTTTTTCGTTCTTTTACCCATTGATTTGGCATCCATTGATAATGCCTTTGGACAACAATTATTCCATGTTGTTTGCCTGTTCCTGATTTCCTATCTCTATCATTCATTCTACATTTATTAATCGGAATTTTACTTTAAAGAAGAATTATCCCTTCTCCTTCTTATTTACTTATTCAGGTATTTATTTATAACAGTATGGACTCATGGATTTTTTTCCCTATGGTTTATAATCCATTACTATGGTTATTTATCGCTCAAATTATCTCAGATTTGGCCATTGGGAACCCTCAAGCTGGCTCCTGTGTGTATAGGAGAAATTATTTTTAGTTTTAATTTTTTATTATAAAAGTTATATATGCCTGGGTGGAGGGTACATGAGACCTCTCTGTACTATTTTTGCAGTTTCTTGTAAATATATAATTATTTCAAAAAGAAAGGTAAAAAAGTAATGTATGCTCATTATAAAAAATCAGGAAAGGGCTTCCCTGGTGGCGCAGTGGTTGAAAGTCCGCCTGCCGATGCAGGGGACGCGGGTTCGTGCCCCGGTCCGGGAAGATCCCACATGCCGCGGAGCGGCTGGGCCCGTGAGCCATGGCCGCTGAGCCTGCGCGTCCGGAGCCTGTGCTCCGCAACGGGAGAGGCCACAATAGTGCGAGGCCCGCGTACCGCAAAAAAAAAAAAAAAAAAAAAAAAAATCAGGAAATACAGAAAAGTGTAAAAATTATCTCATCTCTTAGACTTAATCACTGTCTGTATTCTGGTATGTTTCTCTCCATTCTTTCATTTTAAATGCTATCATAACACAATTGTGGCAGCTCTGAGCACTGACATTCTAGTTTTATAATGGAGAGAATGCCAGCCAGGGAGACAGGGATTACTAAAACAGTAATACCACCAGCCCAACATCCATGTGTCTGCCACATGCCCCCAGCCCTCCTGGTGCTGGACCACATCTAATCCCTCCCCCGCCAGCATATGAGGTGGGGTGCTGTGTGCAGTACCCATCAGACAGGGTACTGGAGGGTCTCAATGTATTGATTCAGGTAGAAAAGAGTATCAAGGTTAGTTAGTAGAAACAGAAGGAGTTAAAGCTAGTAAATTCCGGAGAATGTACACAGGTCAGGCTGACTTGAGAGAAGAAGAGAGAGATTAAGATGATTAGAGGGAGAGAAAAGGGGAGAAAAGCAGAAAATGTTGAATTTTTACATTCTTGCTTCCAGAAAACAGAGGGCAGCCAAGAACTCAGTGGGTGTTTAACCAAGCAGACTTAAGGTCTTGATCAAGGATGAACTTCTCGCCTCCTCTCTAGGTTGCCCTGACAACCTTCTCCTTCTGGTATTGACATAATGATGAGACAGAAGGGAAAACAGGCAAATGAAGAAAATAGTCATTAGAGGCAGAACCAGCTGTGGTCTGGCTTGCTTCATCTTGCAGGGAGGTCTGGGGAGGAGTCCAGGAGGGGCAGAGGGCTCTTGGGCTGGTGTTTCAGACAGAGGCGTGAGGACTAGAGGGAGAGATGGGGTTTCCTGTACAGGGATGGACTTGAACTCATGTGCTAGAGACACCTGAAGCTCCTCTCAGAAATTTTAGTGAAGCCATTCAATTTAAATTAAATCTCACTGGTTGCATATCCTCCTTGCTTCCCTGGCTCTTCAGATTAGTCAAGGTTGCTTAGAAGGAAACTCCAGAACCCAGGTTCAGGGAATGGCAGCCACCCACTCTACCAGCAGGGCTCAGAGTCACCACATTAACCTGGGGCTTAGAGCCCTTTCTCCTTTTCCATCACCCAGAAGGGTTGGGACCATCAGAGGAGAGAGAAAGAATGGAAGAGGGTATCAACAGTAGTTATTACTCTCTTCTCTTTTCAGGTAGGGAAACTGAGGCTGAGACAGTAACTCGCCTACGGTCACAAAACTGAGAAATGTCCAGGATTCAAACCTAGGTCAGATCAAGTCAAGGTTTTGCTGGGTAATTACCTCACTCTGTGATACAGAGCAGTGATTCCCAAACTCTATCGTGTGTCAGAATCTCCTGGAGGGCTTGTTAAAACACAGAAGGCTGAACCCCACCCCAGAGTTTCTGATTTGGTAGATGTGGGACGTGGCTTGGGAATTTGTATTTCTGACAAGTTTCCAGAAGATATTGATGCTGCTGGTCCAGGAACCACACTTTGAGAACTACTGACATAAAGCAAGCCATTTAAGCCTTGGACCTTGAGTATAGTCTTTGTAAAACAAGGAGTACCTTTTTCAGAGGTGCTTTAGCCATGGGGATACGAAGGTTGAGGGAGTTTTACTTTTAGCAAAGTAGCTCCTTGGATCTCTTTACATAATAGGTCCCATGTGAGAGGTTATTGGAAAGGATGTTTCTGCTATTAAACATAAAACCAAGAGTTATAAACTAGTGACCTAAAAGATGTCAAATACTGTTTGTTCCTGTTATCTCTTGGTATGGCTTAAAACAACAACAATTTTAATACATGATTTTGTGGGTCAGGAATCTGGGCAGATCTACCCCTATGGTGCCCACCAGAGTTACTCAGGGCCACTCAGCTGGTGTCCGGGCTGGTCTGGAGGGTCCAAGATGGCTTCACTCACATGGCTGGAGCCTTGTCAGGGTGGTTGGAAGGCTGTTGACTGGAACATCTACCATGGCCTCTCCAGCAGGATGGTCTCAGGGTAATTGGATTTCATGACAGCTCAGGGTCCAGAGCAAGTGTTCCAAGAGACAGAAAGCAGAAAGCACCAGTCTTTTAAGGCCCAGGCCTGGAAACCAGCACAGCGTCACTTTGCCATCTGCCATCTGTCAGCATAATCACCAGAGGTCCCTGTCCCCAGATTCAGGGGAGGGCACATACACTGCCTTCTCAGTGGGCGGAATGTTTTGTGGCTGTCTCTTTGAACTCAAGCTTCATCCACACCTGAACCTTATGTCGATGATAAGCTTCTGATCCTCAAGCCAGATGTGGTAAAGGGATGAGACTTGGGGGTGGGGGGGATTAGTATATTTTGCATGTGGGCTAAATGTAAATAACTTGAGCAGAGAGTGGGTTGTAATAAGTTCTAGAACACCTCTATCCTGCTGGAGGAAGCCCAGTCGGCCCCATGGAGAAGCCCATGTAGAGAGAAACCTGGCCCTGCACCTTTCTCCCAACAGCCCAGCTGAGCTCCCAGCCCATAGGCAGCGCTAACTTGCCAGCCATGGGAGTGAGCCAGCTGGGAAGGTTTGGTCCTCCAGCTCCAGTCAAGCTTAGCTGATGGCGCATAGAGTGACATGACACAAAATAGGGCTGTGTGATGGTTCATGTTGTGTGTCAGTGCCCGGATGCCCGGATGTTTGGTCAAACATTATTCTGGATGTTTCTCTGAAGGTGTTTTTCAGATGAGAGTAACGTTTAAATCAGTGGACTTTGAATACATTAGATTGCCCTCCATAATGGGGTGGGCCTCATCCAATCAGTAGAAGGTCTGAATAGAACAAAGACTGACCTCCCCTGAGCAAGAAGGAATTCTTTTTAAGATTTATTATTTATTTATTTAATTTTTGGCTGTGTCGGGTCTTAGTTGCAGCACGCAGGATCTTCGCTGAGGCATGCAGGATCTTTTGTTGCAGCACGTGGGCTCTTCACTGTGGTGTGAGGGCTTCTCTCTAGTTGTGGCGTGAGGGTTTTTTCTCTTCTCTAGTTGTGGCGCACAGGCTCCAGGGCGCGTGGGCTCTGTAATTTGCGGCACGCGGGCTCTAGTTGAGGCGTGCGAGCTCAGTAGTTGTGGCACGTAGGCTTAGTTGCCCCACGGCATGTGGGATCTTAGTTCCCTGACCAGAGATTGAACCCGCATCCCCTGCCTTGTAAGGTGGATTCTTTACCACTGGACCACCAGGGAAATCCACGAGAAGGAATTCTGCAGCAGATCTTGAGGTCTTTGACTCTAACTGCAACTCTGCCATCTATGGAATACTAGTTTTTGATGAATGTTAATAAGTCCTCAGCTATTAAAAAAAATGTTTCCATGGTCAACTATGTTTGGGAAAACTATTTATCAAACAATGCTTAAAAGGTCTCTGTGTTGCAGAACTTCTAATTTGGCCATGGGTCTGGAGCCTTGGAAAGGGCTGATCTGGGGTTATTGCGAGCTTCCTGACAGTGAATCTTTATTCTGTTTTGTAAGTGGGTCACCCTGGTCGGCTTCCACTCTTTTAGAGGGTCTCATTTATAGGAGAAAAGGAGTCTCCTTCTTGGGTAAAAGGAAAGCGATGCATCGCTTTGTTCTCTTCCATCAGAGCAGCACTGTGGGTCCATGTGTGAAGACTTTCCAGCCTGAGAGCTGCTGCTCCATCAGAGCCCTCCCCCAGCTCCTGAGGCTTCCCCTTTCTGCGAGGGAGTTTGGACCAGTCTATCAGATATTCTAGAGCAGAACCAATGAATTATTTATGTGCTTTCTGCTGGCAAAGATGCTAATGAGATGCTACAGCATACATTAGTGTAATACCTGGAGATTCTTTTTGCTCAGGACCACTGTCTCTGCCACCTATTGGCTGTGGTGGTGGGTAGGGTATGGGGTGGCAAAGAAGCCAAGGAACTGAAGACTTGCCAGCCAGCAATTCATGACTAGGGAGGACAGAGGCCTATCCATCTTCCTAGGTCCCGTGTTGGGGACTTGAAGAATGAACATCCCGAAGCTGTTTTCCACTCACACAAGCAGGACAGAGCTCAAATCACCTCCTCCAGGATGCCTTTCCTGACTTATCCCTACCCACTGTGCCCTCTCCTTCCTCTCCAGGCTGAGAGATGTGTCCCTCCTCTGTGTGCTGCAGTCCCTGTGCTGACCAGCATCATAGATGATGGCAGGGCTCCATTGTCTGTGTCCACCATTACACCCTGAGCTCCTGAGAGCGTGTGTTCAGTGCCTTTCTTCTCTTCCTCTCCAGGACCGAAGGTGGCGCTCAGTACATACAGGATGTTCAGATGTTGTTTGATGAGTTGAATTGAATTGTTCATACGTGATTAGTTCAATTCAGAAGGAAATATGGTTATTTTGATAGGGATTGGTCTTTGCCTTTGGAGCTGCTGAGCAAATTTAATGTGTAAACAAGACTCAGGTGGAGAGATGTTAAACACTCAAAAAAAAATCTTTTCCAAGTACTTTGGCAGCTTCCATTTGATGAACAGTTGGTTGATTTCAAATGATTTAGTTGTATTTATTCAAGTAAGTTCAATAGGACCAATCTCTATTTGGCAAAATTCTGTTAACTCTTACTGTCTTTTACTGTATGGCCTTAGCAGTAATTCATTTTCATTTCATCTCCCTTCCTTCCTTCCTTCCTTCCTTCCTTCCTTCCTTCCTTCCTTCTTTCCTTCCTTCCTTCCCACTCATTCAGATGAGAGTTTGCTCCCCAAATTAAGAGAATAAGTATTAGGAAGTAAATCTGTGGTCATGTATCTTGTCTGGTTTCTGCATTGCTTTCATGTTTCAATTGACACTGTCACACCAAAGCGATTGGTTAACTCTTTACCGCTTACAGTGCAGTGCATGGGCTGGCAGTATCAGCATCTCCTGGGAGCCTGCTAGAAATGCAGAACCTCAGGCACACCCCAGACTTTCTGATCGTTGGGTGATTCATATGCATGTACATGTTTGAGAACAGAGGTTTAACTAACCTGGACAATGTCCCTGTTTCATACCTTGGAGATGATGTGGGGACTGAACCAAAAGAAGAGGATTGAATATATACCTCTTTGCAATTTATCAGCACTAAGTGGCCTACACCTTTATGGGATCTACACACTGGAAAGGTTTCCCTACCTGTCCCACGCACACCTCCTGTAAGAAGCAGCACCGCCGCCCCTAAGGGGCTGCCATTAACCACTTTATATGCGTTCTCTCTCTCAGTCCTTACAACAAATCTATGAGGTAGGCACCACCTCTGTCTCTTTACAGATGAAGAGCCTAAAGACTAGAGAGGAGAAACAGCTTGCTTGCCGCCACCCAGCTTGGCACAGTACCTGGCCTGTAACAAGGGTTCTGTAATTGAAGGCTTTCAGCATCCTCCTTCTCTTCTTGGGGACAGGGTGTCCAGATTTAAATGGCTGCAGAATAGTTCAGTTGACTCATAAACTGCACTGAGGTGTCATCTTCTGTTTTCAACCCTTTGCAGACTCTAGAATGGTATTTGCTACCCTGGGCCAAGAGCCAGGGATAGTATCTTATTGCCTGCCCCATCCCAAGGCTCCCACTTCTTCTTCCATGTACTTCTCCTCAATCTCCTCCTCCTTCTCTCCTTCCTCCAACTTCTCCTCTTTCTCTTTCTTGTCTTCCTCTTCTTCTTCCTGTTCCCTCTCCTCTTCCTTTCCTTTTTTTTTTAGATTTTTTTAAATTGAAGTATAGTTGATTTACAATGTATTAATTTCTGCTGTACAGCAAAGTGATTCAGTTATACATATATATACATTATTTTTTGTATTCTTTTTCATTATGGTTTATCTCAGGATATTGAATATAGTTCCCTGTGCTATACAGTAGGACCTTGTTGTTTATCCATTTTATATGTAATAGTTTGCATTTGCTAACCCCAAACTCCCACTCCATCCCTCCCCCACCCCTCTCCCCCTTGGCAACCACAAGTCTGTTCTCTATGTCTGTGAGTCTGTTTCTGTTTCATAGATAGATGTTTCCCTTTTTTCTCTTCTTTTTCCTCCCGTGGTCAAGCACTTGAACTCAGTGCAGCTCCTCTTTCTTCCATCCCCCTCCTTCCCTCCTTTCGCTCTGGGCTCCAGGTAGAGAATTCAGATGATGATGATGATGGTGACAATGATGACAATGATGATTTTATCGTTGTTATTGTTTGGCCATGCAGGATTTTCGGTCCCTTTTCCCCCTTTATTCTTTTCATCTTCTACCCTGGTGGGAAGGAGGTCATTCAGCATAAGAACATGAACTGCTATGAAAAGCAACCAACATTAGGAAGAGAAAGCCTGGTTTGTCTTAAAGATCTGGAAACTCTGTGGGTGGGGAGGAGGGTCATGATGGGTAATAAGGACCGCAGGGAGTGAGGAGGGAGAGAAAAGAGAAGACACTAGAAAGAAGGAACTCCAGGGTGCTCCTCAGACACAGTCTGGTTGTTCTGCAAGGGGATGAGTAGGAAAAGCAGACTATTTGGCGCCATCCTCTCTACTTGGAGTGTGTTCATCACCAGCCACTGGGAAGCCACTGTCAGGTTAAGGGTATGCCGGCAAGTCCTTCCAGCCACATAATGATGTAATTACAGGGCAGTTACATCATTGTTACTGCTAGTACCAGCCCACCACTTCCTACACTCCCTCTGCATGCCTGGCACTTTTTAAATTCTTTCCATACACGACTCCTACATGTCACAGATTGGGCAGGGTAGGAAACTGAGGCCTGTGCTTTCTCTATTTATCTGCTGTACAGTTTGGACTGTAACACAGTAAACTAGATCGTTGGGACTGACACACAACTTGCTGTCCTCTGTGTACAAGACTATGCTGCTGATCAAGGATCAGAGGAGTGTGATCCTTGGCTTAATTAATTTATTGTCTACTTGGGAAGAGAAGACAGATACACATAAATTCAAGGGCTAATTACCTCTACAAGAATACAAGAGATGCCAGAGATGGTCTGACTAAACACCAAATTAATGGCAGGGATATAGGACCTATAAGATCTTACTAACATTTATTTATTAAAATTGCAAATATCACCAAAAGATGGACAAGATACATTTTATACATCTGCAAATAAATATAAGTAACCCATAACCCACTCTTAGACTAAAAATAACAAATTCTGAATATCTTCAGGTCAAATGTAACTCAGTACTGTTTTATACATTCAGTATTTCTTCAAATAAGATTATCTTTTTCTAGAAGTAATCACAAAGCCTAAGGAGATTTGCAGCAGTGGAAAGGATTTTTTTCTCCCCTGTAATGAACAGATCAAAAGCTTAATCCCAAGGTCTGTCTCTGTGTCCAAGGATAATTGTGGTGTGAGTCACTCCAAGTGGGTTTTTTCCTACACACTCAAGAACCGCAAGGCATGGCAGCAGGGTGGGGGAGACATAAAATTTTAAAAGTCAACAAAAGAGGTCACTTTCAGCAAACTTTGTATCCTGGAAGGGATGCCAAAAACGGGTACTTTTTTATATCAGGCACCTAGGAAAATATGTACTGATTTTGCTCCAGGCCACTCAAGGCCAAGACTGCTCTTCAGAAAGGCATCTACTCCCATTTTCTTGGTTCCTGATCTCTTGGACACTGGCTTTGCAAAGATCATTATGAGTCTTTTGACCCACCAGTGCTAGGTTTAACTTTCAGGTCAGCAAGAACTATTAAAGAAAAAATTATCCATGACACTAGTTAAAATAGTGAGGCAGACTTTATTCAGGGAGACTTTTACTATAGGTGTAGGGACTACTGCAATGGGGTTTTGCAGTAGGGGAGAAAGATTAGGCTTAGCTCTGAATATAACAAAGAAAATTGGGAATTTATAGCCAAGGAGCAGAGTGCGGGTCAGTGGATAGAAAATTACCAATGGGAAACATCAAGGGTAAGGGGAGAGTCTGGCTAAGCCAACCTAACAGGATGCTTGCTGAAGGCAGGCCAGGGTGATCAGGGATCACTTGGGGGTTGGTGGAGGAAGAGGAACCCCGGGCAGGGGGAGTCTGGCTAAACTGACTTAGCAGGATTCTTGCTATGATTGGGCCATGCAAAGATAGACACAGAAGTGCCAAAGTTGAGGCCTAGTTGGGAAGAAGATTCTGAGACAGCTGGCTTCAGGTAGGGCTTGATCTGGCAGATCCTTCTGTAGCACCAGGACCCAATTCCTCTCTTAGCGTCCTGCCTTCATTCTTAGCAGACTCATCCATCTCGTTCTGGGATGGCTGCTGCAATTACTGAGATTTTTCTTTCCACACAGCAGCAAAAAGAATCTGGGTTCTAGTGTTCCCAGCAGAAGTCCTATGCTTTCGTCTGGTTAGTCCAGCTTAGATAATGTGCCTGCCTCAACCGTCTTTGTGGTCAGGGGATGGAATAACTGGACTGGATTAAGCCAGACCTCAGACCTGGGGTATGAGGGGTGGAGTCAAGTTCACAAGACTAAATGGCTCAGAGTTGGGGTGAGGGGTGGCTTTTTAAAGGGAAGTCCAGAAGCATTGATCGGAAAAGGGGAAGGAGTAGGTAAGGGGAAAAATCATAGATGATAAGCCTATCTACACCTTCAGTGGCTTGATTATCACAGCTGGGGCATTTTTATTGAAAAACAGCCCTGTATACAGTAGCAAGAATCTTGGGGTTGGCCTTCATAATGGAAGACTTCAAGTTGTTCCCAGAAGATCTGAATCAATGTCTGAAATGTGACAGCTCAGATAAGAATTTACATGGCTGCCTCAGGACTTATTTTTTTGAAAGGTCGCAAAAGCATGGAAATAAATGTCAAGTTGGAATTATTTATTACTCTTGTACCTCGAGGTCATTTCTAGTGAGTTTGCTTTACCTAGTGAGGTAAGCAGGGGAAAAGCTTGTTTTTACACTAAGGGAAGAAATGAATGAAGAAATGGAGACTCCTATTCCTGGAAATTCCTGACACGCAGGCTTTTGTATTAATCAAAGAGAGTGCAGAGCAAGGTGCAAGAGGTAAGGAAAATGAACAAAGGGTAGAGAAGTAAAGTTTCAGTGATTCAAATAAAACTCAAAGCTGTTAAGGGAGTCTGCAAAGAACTCAGGAAATTGGTCATTACAATTTTTAAAATAGTACTTGAATGAATCCGGAATGCCTAAACCTTGGTAGGGTCCAACAGAGTAGGTGGGGCAAGACGAGGTGGGAAGGGGGTGAGGAGGTGGCGTGGGAGGGACCAGAAAGAGACCAACTGATAAGGTGGTTGGGAAGAGAAAAAACAGTGAGAGAGGGAAGGGTTGGGGGGGGGAGAAGAGGAAGCAGCAGGGAGAGGAGGAGGAGGATGAAGAAGGATAAGGAGAAGAAGAAGAAGAAGAGAAACTTGGAGGATCAGACACCATAATATGAAAGGCACACAGGTGGGAGGAAAGGCAGGGGCACCCAGGCAGAGAGAACTAGAGAAGCAATTTGAAGATGAGAGTCTCCCTGAGGTCAGAGAAGCGTGTTTTCTTCATCCTTGTCCACCCATTTCCTGATGCAGGGCCTGGCTCTTATGCTCTTATAGTGAAAACCAAGGCAGAAGAAGCACGCAGAGAAGGATGCCGGGAAGCTGGAGGGGGAGACACAGGGATGGGAGGTATGCAGTAGTTCAGGCTAAAGATCGAATGCCGGCTCTTAAAGGAGTAAACATGAGTAAATACGTTGGAAGGCAAGTAAAATTTTCAAGTCTCCACGCTATAGAAGCCTCTTACAATGTGGGGGGAAAAGGTAGTATAATTTCTGAAACAAGATTGAGCCTAGAGTTTAAAAAAACAAGTCTTTTTCATTTTTTAATCACAAAAGTAATACATGTCTGTTGTTAAAAACTTCAGTGTTTTAATACAGAGAGTAAAATGTGAAAGTCCACCTCTGGGAGCTGGGCATCCTGCCCCCTCTCACTTTTTCAGGCTTCCCTCTTTCAGTCATTCCTTCCATGTCCGACACTGATTCCTCCTTTGACTTTACCATCTCCACCGCCTTACAAACATGTTCATGCATTTCCTATTCCTTTTAAAAAATGCACCAAGAAGGGCTCAGCCTTCACTTCTGTGGCATGTCTGCCCCATATACAAATCGTGAATTAAATCAGGAGGGACATTCTACAAAATACCTGACTGGAACTCTTCAGAAGTGTCAAGGTCATGCAAATAAAGATGGAGGAGCTGTCCCAGATTGGAGGAGACAAAGAAGAATTGTACCTCAATGCAGGGTATACCCTGGACTGGATCCTAGACCGGGTATTAAAGGAAACTCTCCTGAGGTGATAAAGAGTGCATTAGTTATCTGTTGCTGAGAAAAATTATCCCAAAGCGTAGCAGCTTAAAACCACAAACATGTTCTATCTCATGCAGCTTCTGAGAATGACTTAGCTGGGGTTCCTCCTCAGGGTCTCTTGTGCTGTTTCAGTGAAGTTGTTGCCTGGGGCTGCAGTCTTAGAAGAGCTGACCGGACTGGAGGAACTGTTTCCAAGCCCACTGACCTGGCTGCTGGCAGATGACCTCAGTTCCTCACCATGTAGTTCCTCACCATGTAGCTCTCTGTTTTTATTTTGGCCGTGCCACTCCACACAGCATGCTGGATCTTAGTTCCCCGACCAGGGATCGAACCCATGCCCCCTACAGTGGAAGCATGGAGTCTTAACCACTGGACCACCACGTAAGTCCCTAGCTCTCTTTATAGCCTTGCTCATGACATACTCCCTCACACCCCATCACCTGAGTGAGTGATGCAACAAACACACACACCAAGATGGGAACTGCAGTGCCTTTTACAACCTAATGTGGAAAGTTTAGGTACATAGAGTTATTTCTGCTGTATTCTATTGGTCACACTAACCCAACCCAGTGTAACATGGGAGGGGATACACATGGGTGTGAAGACCAGGAGGTGGGGTTATCAGTGGTACTGGTGGTATCTTGGAGGTGGGATACCACAAAGAGTATTTACCAAAAACTTAAAGCAAGCATCATACGTTAAGGTAGAGCATTAGAAGCAACCCCAATCCAAGTGAGGGACCGAGGGAGTAAGACAAGGATGTCCACTATCACGGCTATTCGCAGTGCTTACTCAAGTGTGAAAGAAGGCTCTCCTTCTCTTTAAGGATTATCTGTGGTATCTGGCATGTTTGACCCTGACCTGTTCTTCAAGTTGAGTCCTGGCCAAAGGAGACAAATAATGTTTGGGTGAGACTCTGGAGAGCTAGGCTCCTTTGACGAGACGGTGCCATGTAAAGAACCTTTCTGAAGAATTAGAATGTTAATAACATACAATGCCCTGTAAAGATGAAATCAAACAAATGGTGATGGGCATCACTCTATTTAATAAAAAGTCTTCTTAATCTTTTCTGTATACAAAGTCATAGAAGCTGAATAGTATACAAATTACCACACACTCGGTGGCTTAAAACAATACACACTTATTTCCTTATAGTTCTGGATGTCAGAAATCCAAAATCAGTTTTACTGGGCCAAAATCAAGGTGTCAATAGAAGTCCACTCCCTTCTGGGAGGTTCTAGGAAAGGATCTGTTTTCTTTCCTTTTTTTAAATTGTGGTAAAATAATCATAAAATTTACCATCTTGGGACTTCCCTGGTGGCGCAATGGATAAGAATCTGCCTGCCAATGCAGGGGACACGGGTTCGATCCCTGGTCCGGGAAGATCCCACATGCCGCGGAGCAGCTAATCCCGTGCACCACAACAACTGAGCCTGTGCTCTAGAGCCTGCGAGCCACAACTACTGAGCCCATGTGCCACAACTACTGAAGCCCGCATGCTTAGAGCCCGCGCTCCACAACAAGAGAAGCCAGCACAAGGAGAAGCCCATGCACCGCAACCAAGAGTAGCCCCCACTCGCCACAACTAGAGAAAGCCTGTGCACAGCAACGAAAACCCAACACAGCCAAAAATAAATAAATAAATAAATTTTAAAATTACCATCTCAACCATTTTTAAATGTACAGTTCAGTGGCATTACATACATCCACATGGCTGTGCATTCACCATCATTCATCTCTGGACCTTTTCATCTTCCCAGACTGAAACTTTGTACATGTTAAACAATGACTCCCCATCCCCCCTCCTCCTAGCCCCTGAGCAACCACAATTCTACTTTCTGTCTCTATGACTTTGGCTACTCTAGGTACCTCATACAAGAGGAATCATGTAATACTTGTCCTTTTGTGACTGTTTCACTTAGCATGTCTTCAAGGTTTGTCCATGTTGTAGCATGTGTCAGAATTTCTCTCCTTTTAAGGCTGAATAATATTCCACTGTATTTATGTACCATGTTTTGTTTATCCAGTCATCCCTTGATGGACACTTGGGTTGTTTCCACCTTTTGATTATTGTGAACAATGCCTCTATGACATGGGCGTGCAAGTATCTCTTTAAGATCCTGTTTTCAGTTTTTTTGGGTATCTACCCAGAAATGGAATTGCTGGATCATATGGGGAAATCTATATTCTTGTCTTTTTCATCTTCTAGAGCTGCATTCCTTGCTTTCCTTTGCACATTGTCCTTCCTTCATCTTCTAAACCATCAGCACAGCATCTTGTCCAGTGGTCACATTGCCTCTTCTTCTGTCTCAAATTTCCCTCTGCCTCTCTCTGTCATTGCATTTAGGACCTACCAGGATAACCCAGGATAATCTCATCTCAAGATTTTTAATTTAATCATGTTGCAAAGTATCTTTTGCCATATAAAATAATATTCACAGGTTCCAGGGATTAGGACCTAGGTATCTTTGGGGACCATTATTCAGCCTACCACACAAGCTAATAGAAAAAGCAAAAGTAACATAGAAAACTATCATGAAGAGAAAGAAAGCCCCATAGAACCCCACTGTCCCTAGAGATCATCACAGGAAATAAATAGTATGAGACATATTTTTCTAGATTTCTTTTCATGCATATACTAACACATGTATTTCATTTATTTCCTTTCCTTTTTAAAAAATCAAAAATGGGTAACATTTTACACAGCCCAGCAACTTGTCTCTTTCATTTAATAATGTATCTCTGTAGCAAGCTCTTTAAGAGTGAAAGAAATTTACTTTCATGTTATGTCTTCTTTGATGTAAAAATAGCAACTTTCCAGTAAAGCAAGTGAACTTTTAGAAAAATTCTATTTGAAATAATCTCCTAGAAATGTCAATGTTAACTTTAATTCATAAGAGGAAAGAGGTATTTTGAATCAAAATAAGGGTAGAGGCTACTTAGAATTTAGTGTTTTGGGTAAATTAGAGAAAGGGCACCCTAGTTATATGTGCATACAGCATGAAGTCCTTGAAGATTGAATTACCTTGTGTGGTATGTTGGTATGAGAGTCAGTGCTTCCATGGTGTCAATTTAAATTAAGCATCTGGTTTCAGGGGTGGAGAGATCAGGAGACCTGGATGGGAATCCTGACTCTGCCATCAACTAGCTGTGTGACCTCAGGCAAGCTGTAGCCAATCTCTGGGCCTCAGTGTCCTCATCTTCGAAATGAGAGAATTGGCCTGGAAGTTGTCTCAACTAATGATCTTTCATTCTGCACTTTGGGAAGGGCACTATTTTAGCAGGTTAGAGACCCAGTTTTGAATACCAAATCTTTTACAGTCAGCCCTCTGTATCCGCGGGTTCTACATCAGTGGATTCAATCAACCACAGATGGGAAATATTTCCCCCCCAAATTCTAGAAAGTTCCAAAAAGCAAAACTTGAATTTCCTGTACACTGGCAACTATTTACATAGCATTTACATTGTAATAGGTATTATAACCTAGAGATGGTTTAAAGTGTACAAGAGGATATGCATAGGTTATATGCAAATATTACACCATTTTAAGAAGGGACTTGAACATCCTTGGATTTTGATATCCTCGAGGGGTCCTGGACCCAGGACAGGATCTGGGATCCTGGTATCCCCCTGGGATACCTTGGGATGACTGTACTAATTTGCTGTGATCTTGAGCTAGACAGCTCTATTGGGCCTCAGTTTATTCATCTGTAAAATGAGCCGGCTGGACTATTCTCAAGATCCTTTCTAACTCTCACATTCTAAGACAGTGAGTCTCAAACTTCAGTGTGCCTAAGAATTCCCTAGAGGTTTCTTAAAATGCAGAGTCCAATTCAGCAGGACTGGGGTGGGGCCTGAGATTCTATATTTCTAGCAAATTGCCAAGTGAGGCTGATGCTGGTCTGAAGTGTACACTGAATAACAAAGTATTTGGATTTCGAACTGTCAGGAAACTTTGTTAAAGACTTGGAAATTGGTGAGAGATTAGTGTGTGGGTGGAGTACTGGTCTGGGGGTTATCTGGTGCTGTGGGGTATGCACATTTGCTTGTCTTCTATTGTCCAGCTCTGCAAAAGCTAAGATATAGACTATAGATGTAGAATACAGAATAATGGGATGAACTTTGATAGAGGCACAAGTGATTTCAGCCCTGTAGAAAAAGATAGCGCTCAAACATTACTTTTTCTAGTCCTACATGATATCAACCAGTTTTGCACAAGTAGCAAATTTCTTTCAGTATTCCTGATTGCCCATACATATGTGTTCTTCTAAATCTCCTTTAAACAGGTTTTACGTTTTTGAAAATTATACTTTAACACCACTGTTCCTTTGCAATTCATTCATTGATTCATTCATTTATTTATTTATAGCAAGAAAGACTTGCCAGGGATGGGGAGGTTACAGGGTGGAATACATAAACTCTAATAGGAAAGTGGGTGGTCAGGCATCATGTTTTCCTGACTCCCAGCCCAAGTATCAGGTGAGGAAAGCACACTTTACCTCCAACTTTGGCCAGGTAATTCCCCTCCCACAGCTAGACCACGGATATGGTGGAAGATGGCTTAACCATCATGTGGTCCATTAAGGATCAAGAGGTTGAGAGAGGAGGAGGAGGCTGTAACTACGATGTACTTCGAACCGTGGCCTCGGGATTCCTCCAGTGGTCTTTACACCACGTGCCGCCTAGGGACACTAAACTGATGAATTTCACACGCCTGCTACAATTGTGAAGAATTTTATCCTTGGATATCCAGAGTTTTGCAGCCGCTAGACGCAGGGTGGAGGTCTGGGCCCAAGGGCGGGGCTTGGGGCCAGGGGGCGGTGCCAGTGACCGAAGAGCGGAACCCGCGACAGCCGCCCAGCGGCCCCGGCCTCAAGGAATGCCGGGAGTCAGGACCAGGCCGCGCTCTTACTCTTTCGGCTCCGCCCCCGCCTGTCTGTGTCTGCAGTGGCCGCCATCGATAAAGTTGTTGTTCTGCCAACATGGCGGCGCCCGTGGTGACTGGCCGGGCCGTGTTCGCCTAAGGTGGGAACCGAGGCGTAAGGAGCCGCAGGCCAGAGCCTGTGAGCAGGTAAACCCCTGACCCGGGCTCATAGGGGCAAGATACGAGGCCTGATCTCCCCTTTACCCGGATTGGTAGATTTCGACTTGCCGGGAGCCGAAGGGAAAGTGCGGGCTGGGTTTGGTGGTCTCGGAGCTGTGCAGTTTCCCAGCTGGAAAAGTTTCTGAGATTCAGATCTTCAGATTCTTTGAGCCACTGACTCTGTTGACAGCTCTGGACCCTTTCCCAGAAAAACGCATATGTACGTATAGTTTTGTACTCAATTCCCTCTCTCCACCGCTCCACTACCCCGGCTGGTCCCTGGATCTTTGCTCCCGGGGCTGAGGCTTTAGACTCGAAGGACATCCATTGGCCCACATCCTCTCTGTGACCCACAGATCATTGTCACAGCATGTTAGGGCTCTAAGGTCATCAGAGAGCATCTGGATTTACCCCTTTATCTTAAGGAGAAGCTGATTTTCTAGGCAGGAAGTAATTTTCCTAAGGTCACAGAGAATTAGTTGGGGTTTTTTGTTGTTGTTTTTGCACATAGCTCCTTTAAGATTAATTTCCCAGGTACGTTCTCGGACACTTTCTTTTGGGCGCACACTAATGCCCTCGTGTGCTTCTCTGTGTTCTGTTTCTTTGCCCGTTTTTTCCTACTCTGCTAGGTTTCTCTGTCCGTATATGATTGTCATTTTGGGTCCAGTTCTCAGGCCCCTCCCTCTATGGTCACAGGCCGCTACCCCCACCATTCTCAAAAAACTTAACCTTAAGCCCTAAGTGAGGTTGAGATCAGGGCTGACTCTTAAAGAGGAGTGGAGTAATGGGGATTGATACTTTGGAAGGATGTGGAAGATGAGACAAGATTCCAAACATCTAGGCAAGGAACTGGATGTGACAGAGCTAAGGAAGAAAAGGGCCAAGTTGATCATAGCACGAGATATGAATCACACCTTTCACATTCATGGTAGGGGCATGGTCCTCTAATAAAATGGCTGCTCCTTATCAGGAAGAGGCAATGTCCATCAGGGCTTTGGTGGTGGAGTGTCCCAGAGCAGGGCCTGGGATGTAAAGAAAGGGAACTGGACTGAGCTCCAGGGCTGCAGTAAATCATAGCCCTGAGTGCACTTATGGCTGAGTTCCCCTAACATAAAGGGTGTGGACTTTTCTTAAAGGGTCTTGACACATATATTACCAGATTGCTCCCCAGGGAGTTGGAATCAGTTTGCATTTCACCAGGAGTGTATAAAAGTGCACATTTCTTTTTATAACAGGTTTTTACGAATCTGATTAGCAAAATATTTCCTTGTTGTTTTAATTTGCATTTCTTTGATTAGTTGTAAAGTCATTCTTTTTCAGGTATTTGTTAGCCAATTTGTATTTCCTCTTTTCTCCGTCTCCAATTTTTAAAATTAGGTTGTTACTCTTTCTCTTCTCATATGTGAACGCTTTATAGAGAAGGGTAATCTTTTGTTGTAGTTTTGGCAGTTTTCTCTCAGCTTGTTGTTTGCTTTCTAATTTTGTTCGTGGTGGTTTTGATATGCAGGTATTTTACATTTTTTAGAGAGTTTTATTAATATTTTCCTTTATGAAATCTTCCATTGCTTTTATGCTTAGGACAGAACATCCTGCACCTTTTACAAAATTAGTACATACTCATCTATATTTTTTCTTGTTTTATGGTATTTTTAAAAATTCTTTAATCTATGTGGGATTTACTCTGCTTTTTGGTTTGAGGTGGGGCTCTAATTTGAATCGGTCCCCCATTCATTGAATAGTCTATCACTTTCTAATCTATTTGTGCTTTTTGCTTTATGAACTTTAAGTTCTTTAAAATACCCAGATCCATTTCAGAATTCTCTAGTCTATACCATTGGTTTATGTACAGGAAAGGTTATTAGTGAGCCAGGTATTATGTAAACATTTTTAGAAAGCTTATTGTTATGTAGACAGGGAATGTTGTTATACGTTTTTTATAATTTGGTGCATAGTATAAGAAAGTTATAGAGACAGGATTAGAATTTTAAGTGAAATTAAGATTCCTTCCTTCATATTGCTCATATTGGTGATCTGTCTGCACTCTTTGGTATTTCTTTTTTCACAATGGCTAACCAGCATCGAAACAAAAATTTTGAGAGGATCAAGAATTAATGCCAGCTTAGAAATAGAGACACAGATGTAGAGAACAAATGTATGGACACCAAGGGGGGAAAGCGGGGGGTGGGGGGAGGTGATGAACTGGGAGATTGGGATTGACATATATACACTAATATGTATAAAATAGATAACTAATAAGAACCTGCGGTATAAAAAATAATAATAAATAAAATAAAATTCAAATCAAATCAAAACAAAACAAAAAAGAATTAATGCCAGCTCAGAGTGCCAGTTTCTTCCTTAATTTCTCTCTGGTTTTGAAAGGTCTGTTTTTGTCTGTTTCTGCACTATAGCTAATGCTGTTATGCAGGAAGGCAGAAAGTTTAGGCTATTTAGTCATAAATCTTAAATATTTGATGAACTGTCACCTTAGGCTTTAACACAGTGATAAAACATGAAACTTCTATGAGGTCATTTTTGGAATTCACCTTTGGAGGAAACCAATGAAACATTAAAGTTGAATTTTGATTCGCAGCTAGATGTCTTAGTGGGCCCCAACCTGTGGGTTGTATTCCAGAAAATCATAACACTCATCACTGTTCCACATGTTATATATTTATTTGTTTGTTTCTTATCTGCTTTTCTCTACTAGTATATAAGTGCCATGAAAGAAGGGACTTTGTTTTTGTTCACTGCTCTATCCCCAGTGCCTAGAATAGTGTGTGGACCTAGTGACACTCAATAAATATTTAGTAGGTGAATGAAGAACTAAATGGATAAGCAGTCTTCTAAATAATGGTTATTTCCTGGCTCAGCCTACTGAGTATACTTAGCTTGTAGTATGTATGAAGAACGCTAATCTTAGCTCAGAGTCTCCGATCTTCCTGGGAGACCTGTGTTCAGATCTCTTCTGATACTTGAGCCTAAGGCCAAGCCCAGATGTGCTTAGAGCTCTTCTGAAGCCTGGACAATGGGAATTAAAGCCTCCTGTACAGACCCTAGGCTGGCCTAAAGGCGAGGGCCGGAGGTGGCTCTGCTGCTTCCCACGCAAGCAAGCTGTGAGGTTGCAGCAGGAGCTGGCCCAGGTGGTGGTCTCCTTTTGTTCCTATGGGGCTTTTGTATCTTGCTGTTTAGGAGCATCGAACACGTTTAATATTTTCCAATTAAGAAGTTTGTGTTTAGCTCAATTGCATCTCTGAAATATTCTTTTCAGGGGAAGAAGTCATCAGAATAAGAGGAAAGCATGTGGACGGGCGGGGAGCGCTGGCTGTGCTGAATGGAAGGATGAGCTCGGGGAGGTTCCGGGCGGCTCACACGGTGTGCTTTCTGCCCTCTCTTTCAGGGCCTTCCCTCCTTTTGAAGAATGGCTCCTTCTTGGCAGAGGCTGGGTTTATATGCCTCTCTTCTGAAAAGGCAGCTACGTGATGGTCCAGATGTCATCAAATGGGGAAGGAGAGTGATTCCAGGATGTTCCAGAGGTATTTACAGTGCCACGGGAAAGTGGACCAAAGAGTATACACTGCAGACAAGAAAGGATGTGGAGAAATGGTGGCATCAACGAATAAAAGAACAGGCCTCCAAAATTTCAGAAGCTGATGTGAGTATTCTTTTATATATATATATATATATATTTTTTTGGTTGCACCAGGTCTTAGTTGCAGCAGGTAGGCTCCTTAGTTGTGGCATGCGAGCTCTTAGTTGCTGCATGTATGTGGGATCTAGTTCCCTGAACAGGGATCGAACCCGGGCCCCCTGCACTGGGAACTTGAAGTCTTATCCACTGCGCCACCAAGGAAGTCCCATGAGTATTCTAAGAGACGCTGAAAGGTTAGAGAAGAGGGACTAAGAGCTTGGACTGGGGTGAGACTGCCTGAATTCAAATAAGTTATTGAGTATGTGACATTGAGCCAAATTTCTGAATCTCTCTGGGCTTCAACTTTTTTTTATCTAAAACGGGCATTGTTAATAGTAGTGCTCACCTGCTTCCCAGGATGCTTGTGAGGGGTAACTGGGATGAGACCAACCTGGTGCTTGGAGGAGTTTCAGTGTGGTGCACATACAAACAAGGTGCATGCAAATGGTGCCACACTGGGCATTCTGGAGCAGCATTTACTGGGGAAGCTCATCAAGACAGGAGCCACAGCAGATGTCAGGTCCTCTGTGGTCCACTGCATGGTGGGGCAGCACACAGGGATCCAGCAGCGTCAGATAGGAGACGCTAGGAGAGGCACCTGGGCCCCTCAGCTGTGGAACTTTTAAGCTCCTGCATATTCTGAGAAGTACCTCCCTCTCTCCTCCCATGACGCTGGCCTCCAGCCCTTTTCTGCCATCATGGCTTGGGAGGTACCAGCCCTTCCCAGATGTGATCTGGGACTGGGGTCCAACCTCATGGTTGCAGCTATATAAGTTAGGGGACCCTTGGCTTTTGGTCTGTCTGCACCAGCTCAGCGCTCTACCTGAATTGTCTTAAGCACTTGGCTGTAGCCACTTTCCATGGAGTTCTCTGCTGGAGGCCAGCTCCTTCTCTGGGAGACCAACCTGCTGGGGATCAGTCTTGGATGCATTAACCCTTACCTCTCGATATTGGTCAAAATGACAAATGGAAGATATGATTTGTTGAATGAAATATTGAATCTGATCAGAGCACAGCACTATAAAATAGAGTTTTACTCTTAAGTTCTGACCATCCTTTCATAATAGTTACCAGTAAAATAATGCTGACCCTTTATGTTTAATTAAAGAGATTAGGCCAAAGGCAAGCAGTTGAGTAAATATATATCTGCACAAGATGACACTGCTTGAATCGCCTTTCCTGATTCTCCACTCTTATCAGACTCATTCTTTCTATGAGATTGATCATTATGAACAATGTGGGTGGGTAGCTATTTGTATTAAACTGAAGGATGGTTTTCGGCATTGGTTACAAAGAAAATCTGGTCTTTAAAGAGATGTAATGTGTAACACGTGAAATGATAAAAAGCAAGGTTTAAATATATTGCATAATTATACAATAAAAGCTTGACTTTTACCTCATTAGGAAGTGAAAATTCTTTGTGGCAACATGACCAGACTAATGTAACTAAATGTATTTTGGAAGCAGACCTTAGGGAGCAGTTTAATTCTCAATGAGGAGCATAAAATTAGCTTTTTTTCTTTTGGTTTAAATTTAGTCACTTCCAAACATTTTGAAGTTGTAGCTTTTTCTTCTTGTGACATTGCATTCTTAAGCGTATGGTTGTGTAAAAACTTAAATGGATCAAAATAAACTGTGTTTCACTAGTTGGGTAAATAGCTTGAGGGACATTTTGGGTCATCCCCTGGTGGCATTCTATGAGGGTTTGAATCAGGGAACGGCAAAGTGGAGAGAGCACTGGATCGGGAGCCTGAGCAGTAATACTGGCTCTGCCCCCAAATCGGTGTGATCTCATCAGCATCGTTTAACCTCTTTGATCCTCAGATTCTTTGCATTGTTTATCTCACAGGATTGCTTTGAAAATCAAATGAGAAAATATGACTGAACCCATTTTATAAACTGAAAGAGGATAAAAATGTGTGGTGTGTCTTTGTCAGGAATGAGAATATGACTAGATGCTGGTGGATTTTGAAGAATCTATAATCAACCTCCCTCTGGTATTAGAGCTACATTTGAAATCCACCTGAATGAGCTTCTAGATGCTGAATATTTTGCCATCATCATCATAATCATCATTATAAAAAGAACTTCCATTTAATGAGCATTTTACTATGTCAGCCACCATCTTTCCATTGATTATCTCATTTAAATCCTGAATCAACCCTGGGGGTGAGTAATATTATCCTCATTTTGGGGGTAAGAAAACAGGCTCAGAGGGAGGTTTGGTAACTTGTTGAGATGCACAACTCACTTGTGGCAGAGCCCAGGACTCAAACCCAGACACGTTTGATTTCTAAACTCATGCTTTCACCAGGAACCTTCTTTTGCCTTGCCTTTGATTTACAGATTGTAAACCGAGGCCAGAAAGACAAAGGAATTTGCCTAAGGTCTCACAGCTAGTGTCAAAGCTCGACCAGATCCCAGGCTGCAGGCTCTTATTGAGTGGTCCTTCCTCCTCCATCCTCTAGACTCAGCGACAGCTTCAGAGCATGATCTATAAAGAGGCAGAAGTTATCTTTCTCCTGATGTTAGAAGCTGACAAAAATAATAGGACCCACTTATAAAAACCATCCTTTTTCTATCGCTTCCAATCTTAATTTCTTTTAAAGGCTGAAATTCTTACACTTTTATATAATTATGAAAATTTCCCTTTCAATCAGATTCCTACTCAATTATAGTATAAACTCCCATAATTCCTTCTTTCCACTCCCAGAGATAGAACTCATTTCATTGTCACAGAGGAAAATGACTTAATTCACACAGAAAAGCAAAAGGCAGGGGCAGGCAATAAGCTGAATACCTTTTCTGCAATAAATAAAAATATTCATGAATAGTAAAGAGTTTTGCTAGCAATGCTTTTCTTTTTTAAAAAAATTTATTTATTTATTTATTTATTTTTGGCTGTGTTGGGTCTTCATTGCTGCGTGCGGACTTTCTCTAGTTGCTTCGGGCAGGGGCTACTCTTCGTTGGGGTGCGCGGGCCTCTTATCGAGGTGGCTTCTCTTGTTGCAGAGCGTGGGCTTTAGGCGCGTGGGCTTCAGTAGTTGTGGCGCACGGGCTCAGTAGTTGTGGCTCACGGGCTCTAGAGCGCAAGCTTAGTAGTTGTGGCGCGTGGGCTTAGTTGTTCTGTGGCATGTGGGATCTTCCCGGACCAGGGCTCTAACCTGTGTCCCCTGCATTGGCAGGTGGATTCTTAACCACTGTGCTACCAGGGAAGCGCAATAAATACTTTTCTATATATATTCTGTAAACTCAGTTTTGTAGTTCCGCTTAGCTAGTATGTAATGAATCCCTTGATTTTGCTATAAATTTAATCTTTGTTGGATAGACATACAAAATGGATATGTTAATGAAGAAGCTATATGTGGAAAATGTTTTGGGCAACATTGTTAAATAAACATCATTTTAAAATATATGTCACTATAATGAAAACAAAGTGATTATAATAAAAAATAGGTTTAATGTAAAAACTTTAAAATGAAAAACTAGAAGTAGTTTATATCAAGGATTTTATTGTTTTTTTCAGGTCCCAAAGAACTCTGTAACAGCTGTTTTCCCATGTCCCTAAAAATTCCCAAAGGAAAGGCAGTAGGCCAAATCCATTGCAATGAGTAATGTTTGAATCGAGTGGGTAGTCTGCTTATTTCCGATTCTGCACCATGTATCAGAACGAGGTCTTGTACTTCCTTTGAGGGATTTGTTTACAAGCTGAGAGGATTGTCTGTCACTTGCCTTCTTAAAGAAGGAAAGTCCTAAGTCCTCACTAACTCCTGAATCTCAAGTCCTCTCTCATGCTCCTGAGGTTTTCCTAAGAGTTATGGATCCACATTAAAGTGCATGATCAACGTGGGCTTTCCATCCGTTTCTAGAAATCAACAGCAGCTGTCACTTCAGTATTCCAGATTTCCAAGTTTATGTATTATCCAAACTTCTTATTTATTCACTTTTCCCTTCTCTTCCTTCAGGCACCTTTACTTACCACTCAGTGGGTGATTTCCAGAAGATGGGCAGTACAGAGAAAAGTGCCACTCTGGTCTGTTTTGCCACCCTTTAGGGGCCCTGCTAAAGATTTGTTTAACTTCTTTGCTGAAGGAAGTGTAAAGCAAGGGGTCGAATGAGATTTGGAAAGAATCTGATTTCTGGTTTCTTCTGTTCTCCTGATTACAGTTGGCTGTCAATTATCAGTCATGCAAATACTTACCAAAAAATACCTCCCCAGTCCACACACATACCCAAAAGAGTGGTTATGAATATTCTGTCTTGCATTTGTTTTCATTCATTTTGAAGAAGCAAAGGCTTAAAGAACTCTAGTAGCGCTCACGGAAGGGAGTAAGGACAGAAAGAGAAAAATAGAAGGTGGCAAAAAAGTAATGATAACATCAGACAGTCCAGACCCTTAGTGACTAAACAGAAGCAGTTACCTGTTCTCTTCCTTTCTTCAGAGGCACCCCTTCTCCCCCATGGGAGGATTTCAGGTTGGAGAGGGGGAACATTCCTGTCACCTGGATAGGATTGGTGAAGTGTGCTGGGAAAAGTGCCCTTCAGTAATAAGTGCTCTGCAGAGGCCTGTTATCAGGCTTCAGAGCACAAAGGCCGACAAACATTTATCCAACATTTATTAAACTGGGAGGTGGGCAGCCGGGAAGGGGGGGTTGGGGGGAGGGATGATTAAAACATGGTCCTTGCCCTTGAACAATACGTCCCCAGTAAGGAATCAATTAAATGATACCACCTTTCCTGTGGAGCCTTTTCCCCTCATGTGCACAAACTCGTGATAGCATTCACCATTTTACTGTGGAAGAACTAAGGTGCCAAAAGTCAGTGTTCCAGTGAGGACCTCCTGCCCTGTGTTCATTCTGTTCCAATGCATTTACCTTTTTTCTGTGTTTCTCATGATGAAGCCGCGTCTTTGGAAGTTGGAGAGTTATGTAACCCTGGCCTGAGGCTGCCTGTAGATCACCCCCTGGGAAATAGCTAAAATTTTCTCATTACCTTACCATTTCAACTTTTTCTGTTGAAAGATAAGCTCACAATACAGCAGAAAACCCGGGACCTGAACCGGTGCCTGAGGACCCTGCTCGTACTGTTCAATCCAAGTCTGCATGCAGCTACAGGGAATTTAGGGAGGGGCTCCATTTTTAGACATGTCACATCTCTGTGATTCACTATTGTTTCCTTGAATTATATGGACATATGTGTCAGAGCTTCATTTGGAAAAACATATAGTTCTTTAAGACCTAGATAGCTGTCCTAAAAGAGAAGCTTTTAAAAGAGAAAAAGACAGATTTAAAAATACATATGGGTAATAGGACTTTGAGGTTGTTTGGCATTATTTTGGACATTCTTTAGGTTAAGCCAGGGCTTTGAAGTTTGGTATTAGGCATTTTTGTCAGTTTACCTTATGGGAACGGTTTTTTTAAAAGAAAACTTTTAAAAATGTTAAATTATTACCTTGAGTAAAATGCCAAAATATTATGTGCATGCGGGTTTCCCCGTGAATGCTTAATAAATACTCATTGTCATTTTTTTGTCATTCTCTCCTAGAAATCAAAGCCCAAGTTTTACGTGCTTTCCATGTTCCCTTATCCTTCCGGCAAGCTGCACATGGGCCACGTGCGTGTGTACACCATCAGCGACACCATTGCACGCTTCCAGAAGATGAGAGGGATGCAGGTAAGGCAAGATGCCTGCTGGAATAGCACTTTCCTGCCTGACTCAGGACAATAAGAATGTAGGACAAAGGAAGAAAACCAATCTTAGTTAAGATTAGGACAGCTTTGAAGATAAACGTGAAAAGCTCAGGGTTTCCTCTCATGAATTGGAGGACATAATAAAGCATCCAGGTTAATTGGGGGGCAGCCGTGTGTTGGATGTTGTGCTAGGGAGGGAGGTGGGGTGTGGATGCAGTGGAAGGAGGATACAAATGTGGGTACCACATGATATCTCCTCAGGAGGAGTTCACAGTCCAGTGGGGCTGACACCCATAAATAGACAAACATTGAACAGGGGAATGAATCCAATAGTAGAAATGAGGAACAAATGCTGTGAGTAGGAAGTGGGACCACAAGAGATTTTTCTCCTTGTATTTGATATTTTCTGTATTCTCTAATGAGCATGTATTTATTTTATAATGGAAAAAGTAAAATTTTCCTAACAAAAAAATATGTGGGGAGTAACAGCTCTGCGGGAGTTTGGGAAGGCTCCGCTAAAGAGGGAGCATCTGTCCTTGAAGGACAAGGTGAAATTTCCTGGGAGAGGAGGAGAAGAAACCTTGCATGTCTGATGTTGGTAGACGCCTTCACCCCACTGCCAATTACCCCAGAGCCTGCGCTGTACTCTTTACCAACACGTCATCTGTAAGATGAGGTGGCAATGATCATAGCAGCTTCTTTAATACCTTACAGAGAGAGGCAGGATTAAAGAGGGGCTGAGAGCATGGACCATTGAACCAGATGGCCAGCATTTGAATGCTAGCCCTTAACACTTAGTAGCTATTCGACTTTTGACTAATTACTAAATTAACGTCTCTAATACCTAGTTTTCTCTCATCTGTAAAATGGGGATAAAATAGTACCTGCCCATTGAACTGTTACAGGGATTGAAAGAGGATGACTGTGAAGCACTTAGCACATAGCTGGCACATAAGTACGTAACTAGTAAATATTAGCATTGCCAGTGGAGGGCTGGAGCCTGCTTGTACCAGCTGCTGAGAGCTGTGGGCATGTCTGCCCAACTTCATGTTAATTATTTGTCACCTTAGTAGCTTGAAATCCACCATGGTGGGAGTATTTACATCATGGAAATCAGCAAAGCCTACAAATCAGGGCTTTTTCTGCCAGAGAGTTGATTGTTAAACATTTACTGGCACTGCCACTGGCTGTTGCTATTATTAACCTCTCAGGGTCTATATAAAGGGTATCTGCCCCCTCCCAGTCCTTTATCAAGCTTTTCTTTTAGAAAGGTACGTGAATCCATTGTCACAATTGGTTTGAAAATTTGTGCTGAACTGACATTGGCAGCAAGAAGTATTCCTAAAAAGGAAGTCAGGGTATAATGTCTCTTTGTCACTTGAAGAGTTAATGACTTTTACTGTCAGATTCAGAGATTTGCCTTCTACAAGGGATGTCTCCCTGGGCTATGCGAGGTATTATTTTTCCCAGATACTGCTTTCCATCACTTCTGCAATGTTTATTAGAAAGAGGTGGTGCAGAATAAATTGACTCTTGTCATGAAGTATAATATCTGTGTTTCTTCAACTAGATTTATCTTTTTTTTTTTTTTTTTTTTTTACTTAGGCCAACTTATTTTGGAAAATTAGTGAGTACAGGCCAGTTGCTGAAGATTAAACTTTTACAGCAAAACTGTACATTTATGGTACATTAGCGGATAAGTGGTTGAGGGGATGTAAGTGGGACGCTAATTCCCTTGGGTGGGTGAGACGTTACAGAGAAGGCTCAAGGCAGAACCCCAGGCCCAGAGATACTGGGACCCTTGTAGGCAGCTTAGGCCCAAAAGACAAAATGGAGTCCCTTACAGTAACTGAAGCCCAAGGTCAGGCTGGACCCAGGGACTGGGCAACCCAGGTTTGAACCCCATTGTACCACTTTCTCACTGAGTGACCCTGCACAAGTCATTTAATGTCTGTGAATCCCACTCTCCTTGTCTTTAAAATAGGGATAATAATATAATAATAATTATTTTTCCCTCCTGGGTCATTGTGTGGGTTAAATGAGATAGTACATGTGTCTGGCACATAATAGTCCCTTAATAAGTGGTAGCCCTGATTATTATTTATACTGATCTGACTTACTCTGGGAAGTCATTTAATAAATGAAATGAAATCTAATTCATTTAATAAATGAATCTGCTCTCTTCTGCTTGGGGCCTGCTGCATGGAGTTGCCTTCTGAGAAGTAACTAGACTGCAAATCATCACCTGCTATTTGTATTATCTATCCTGTGACTCGGTTGGTTCCTGAAACCACTCTTTGTTTTTTGGTTTATGGTATCTTAGTCATTGTGACCAGCAGGCACCTAGGGTTCCCTCTGTTCCTCAGTTTCAGTTGCTCTCTTTAAGATGATAAGCTATCTTGGAGGGGGGCGGGTATCCTCCAGGCTCTCTTGAACTTAATTTCTTGTTAATTTTCATAGCCCATATTTAAGTCAGATCATCCCCAAAATAACTGCCAAATATGGTGAAAACTTGTCCAGCCATTTCTAAGTGGTAATGGCAACAAAGAAGCAAATCTCTGTAATGGTCAACAGTGTGAAAGCCTGTTGAGCTTCCTGTTGTTTTAAAATCCTTCTCTCCCAATGTCAGGACTAGTCCCAGGGATTGGGATTCAGGTCAGGTTCAGTGATTCTTACTCTAAGGAGGGAAGGAATATCTGCTCTGCAATAGCAACGTCTGACATGTGTATTGATTAATTCATTCGGTACATAGTCCTTGGGCACCAGCTTTTCCAAACACCGGCCTTTCTACTGTATTATATAGTAGTATTGGAGTCTTAGGTTCAAAATCAGTCAGTAGGCCTAGGAAAAATTCAGTAAGCTTGCCTTTTTCTATAATTTGTTAATTTGTTGGTAGATTTGCTTAATTATTTTCTTTTTTAAGATTTATTTATTTATTTGGTTGTGCTGGGTCTTAGTTGCGGCAGGTGAGCTCCTTAGTTGCGGCAGCTAGTCTCCTTAGTTGTGGCTCGCCGGCTTTTTAGTTGTAGCACGTGGTCTCCTTAGTTGTGGCAGGTGGGCTTCTTAGTTGCGGCTCGCCAGCTCCTTAGTTGCAGCACGTGGGCTCCTTAGTTGTGGCATGTGAACTCTTAGTTGCGGCATGCATGTGGGATCTAGTTCCCTGACCAGGGATTGAACCCAGGCCCCCTGTATTGGGAGCACGGAGTCTTATCCACTGCACCACCTGGGAAGTCCCTGATTTGCTTAATTCTTTTTTTATTATTATTTTAAAAAATTAATTTATTTATTTTTGGCTGCACTGGGACTTTGTTGTTGCACGCGGGCTTTCTCTAGTTGCGGAGAGTGGGGGCTGCTCTTTGTTGTGGTGCGCGGGCTTCTCATTGCGGTGGTTTCTCTTGTTGCAGAGCACAGGCTCCAGGCATGCGGGCTTCAGTAGTTGTGGTTCGCGGGCTCTAGAGCACAGACTCAGTAGTTGTGGTGCATGGGCTTAGTTGTTCCATGGCATGTGGAATCTTCCCAGACCGGGGATCGAACCCGTGTCCCGTGCATCGGCAGGAGGATTCTTAACCACTGCGCCACCAGGGAAGCCCCCTGATTTGCTTAATTCTTGAATGGAGATATGGAAGTCATTCTAAGGCACATAAGAACAGTAGATGAGAAGTAAAAAGTGGAGTGACATTTGCACCAAGTCTGCTCTCTTCAAGGCCACCAGTGACCTCCCTGGATGTGTCTCTGTCATCCTGTCTCATCTCAGTGGCATGTAATACAGTAGACCATTTCCCCGTCTGTGAAAGACTGTGCTCTTGGCATGAGACCCACTCTCCAGGTTTTTTTTGCTGCAACTTGGTTTCTTCCTCCCAGTTTACTCCACAAGGTTTTCCTGCTCCACTCCATCTTTGCATACTCTTATCAGGTTGGAAAGTTCTGCTTTAAAGGCAGACCTCAGAGATTGTGTGGGTTTTGTTCCAGACCACTACAATAAAGTGGATATCGCAATAAAGTGAGTCACAGGAATTTTTTGGTCCCAGTGCATATAAAAGTAATGTTTACATTATATTGTGGTTTGTTGTGTGCGATAGCATTATGTCTTTAAAAAAATGTACATACCTTATTAAAAAATAATGCTGTTGGAAAACTGGTGCCAATAGACTTGCTCAACGAAGGGTTGCCACAAACCATCAATTTGTAAAAAGCACAGTATCTGTGAAGTACAGTAAAGCAGAGTGCAGTACAATGAGGTTACTCCTGTATTCCTAGTTTGCTCAGAATTTTTATCATGAATGGGTATTGAGTTTTGTCATATGCCTTTTCTGCATCTATTGAGACAATACATGGTTTTTCTCCTTTAATCTGTTAATGTGATGTATTATGTTGATTGATTTTTTAAAAATGCTAAACCAACGTTGTGTTCCTAGGACAAATTTCATTTGGTCGTGATGTACTTTTTTGAATGTATATATTGCTGTATTCATTTGTCAGTATCCCTATGTGCCTGAAAGACACTGACCTGTAATTTACTTTTCTTGTAATATCTTTGTATTTAATATCAGGTTTATGCTAGCCTCATAAAACAAGCTAGGAAGTGTTCCCTTCTTCCCACTTTCTGAAAGTGTTGTGTATTATTAGTGTTATTTCTTTCTTTATTGTTCAATAGCATTCACCAGTGATGGTATCTTGACCTAGAGCTTTCTTTGTGGGAAGTTTTTAAATTACAGTTCTATTTCTTTAATGGATATAAGGCTATTCAGATCTTCTGATTTTTTTTTTTCTGTGTCAGTTTTAATTTGTGTTTTTCGAGGGATTTGTCTACCCTACCTCAGATTCTGTTCTAGACTGCCTTCTCTTTTTTTTCTCTATCCACTTTCCCTAGGTAGGCTCTATCCTCTTTAGTTTAAATATGATACTTTAAAAAATTATAAACATTTCCAACACAGGAATACAGAGAACATTATTCTAAATACTCAGACCCGCCATCCTGATATAATAGATATTACCATTTAATCTTGTTAATCTCAGCTTTTTTTCTTCTATGTTGCAGATACAGTTGTGCCTCTCCACAATCAGATTCCAGTCCTTCAGTTAAAAAAAAAGCTAGTGTCTATCCTTTGCCTTCTTGTTTTCATGCTTTTATTCTATGTATTGTTTATGGATACATACACACTTGTGTGTAATATTGTGTATTTTGAGTCAGTTCAAAATACACAATAGTTTATAGTTCATCCATTATAAGTGCTTATAGTTCATCCATTAAGTGCTGTATAATTATGACAATATTTAATTATCTATTTTCACATTGATAGAGTTTTAGGTTGTTTTAGATTTTTGTTCCAATGAACATCCTTGCACCTAACTGTTAGCCTGTGGGAGAAGTGGCATTGCTGGGTCATAGAGTGTACGCTCCTCAGCATAAATATGTCTTGCCAAATTGCTTTCCAAAATGTTGGTGCCAATTTATATTCCTACCAGAAATAAATGGCATTTCATATAGCCCTACATCCCTGACAATACTTGCTAATGTTAGGCTTTTAAATCTTTGCTAATTTGATATATGGGAAATGGCATCTAATTGTGTTTTCAATTTACATTTTCCTGAGTTCTGTCCTAGTGAAGCTATTTTTTATCTATTTAAGTTTCCTCTTCTCTGATTGGCTTGCTCACATTATTTGCCAAGTTCCTCATGGGTTGTTTGTCTTTTTCATATTGTTCTTACTGTTCATATAGTTCTTTTTTTTTTTGCGGGGGGGGGGTCTCAGTTGCTGTTCACGGGCTTTCTCTAGTTGAGGTGAGCAGGGGCTACTCTTCATTGCTGTGTGCGGGCTTCTCATTGTTGTGGCTTCTCTTGCTGCAGAGCTCGGGCTCTAGGCTCACAGGCTTCAGTGGTTGCAGCACGTGGGCTTCAGTAGTTGTGGCACATGGGCTCAGTAGTTGTGGCGCACGGGCTGTAGGGTGTGCAGGCTCTAGGGCACGTGGGCTTCAGTAGTTGTGGCTCGTGGGCTTAGTTGCTCTGCGGCGTGTGGGATCTTCCCGGACCAGGGATTGATCCCGTGTCCCCTGCATTGGCAGGTGGATTCTTAACCACTGCGCCACCAGGGAAGTCCCTCATATAGTTCTTTATATGGTCTGGATTATTGATTCTTTGTTAGTTAAATACAGTGCAAATGTCTTCTCCCAGTCTGTGGTTTGTCCTTGTATTTTGTGAGCCCGCCAGACCACAGATTGTAATTTGGGTTTGAGAATGGACAAGAATGATGATTTGGAAAGTTCAAGGTTGCTTTTACTTTGGTTTCCTCCTATAGCAGCAAATAAGTTGTGCAAAGGAGAGAAATGAGACAAGAGTGTAAGCAGATCATTGGGGTCCCCCACGTTCTTGTTGTAGTCAATGGAGATGTGCCTGAGGCCATGATCATCACAGTTCTCTTGGGGAAACCTAAAGTCACAAAGTTGGCCAGGCCTTGGGCATACAAGTAAATTACATGTGGACTTGGCAAGTGGAGAGGGAGGTGGTTTGGGGGTGATGAGTTGATCAGGAATCTGTGACTTTAGTCAGTGTCACTGGCCTCCCACCTGCCTCCTACCTCACAGATTTGTTGCAGGGTTCATGTGCAATGATCAATGAGAAAACTCTAAAAACCATAATGCAATTTTCCAGTGTAACCCAATTAATAATAGCAGTAATACGGTAGTTCTGAGGTTTGGATGTTTAAGCGGGGACCACTTGAAGCCAGAGATAAATCATTCTCTTTCAGGAGTCAGAAAAGACCACAGTGCCATTCGGTTTCTTCTTAAACTCATACAATGTCTGATGACATATTTAAAGTTTAGCACCATATGGTGATTTTGTTGTGTTTTCATATGTTGTGTGCACAGATGGTTAGAAAATAAAATTACCCACCTCCCACCTCAGCTGGTCTCCTCAGCACCTTCTGGGCCAGAAGCGGGGCAATTAAAGCATCAAGCTGCCAAGTCCCCCTCACAGAGTTGGACCTTGAATAATTTGTCTCAGGCAAAACACCGCAGGGCACTGCCCAAGTAGTGTTTTCCGCTTGGGCCTTTTTGCTATCTCCTGTGGAGGAGGAAGGAAATTGAGGCTATGTGTCTGGCAGCTGCATGATCATAATGCAATTACCCACAAATATCAGGAAGTGAGGGGAGTTCTTAGCAAGTGAACCATAATATACGTTTCATCAGCTTTCAGTTGGCCAGTCAGTCAACAAATGTTTATGAAGTGCCCAGAGAATGCATCGCATGCCATTTAGTTTTCAGATTTTCTAATCTCTGGAGCATCTGAAAGTAGAGAGTAGATTTCCAGGGCTTATCCTCTCAGATGTAATTTGAAAGGGACATTGAGTTGCTAGTCCAGTATTTTGATTGGAAACTGCCTGATTTATCTGCCTCACATTCCCAGAGGTCTTCTGTTTTGGGTCTAGTTACTGTCATTTAGATTCTTTACCCTGAAGTATTCGCTTCATTTTGATCCCCAACCTGTAATAATAGTGAGTTATTAAACTTGCTAAACAAAATTAAATGTTGTGTTTCTCATTTCTTGGAAATAAAGTGTTGAATCTACTCCACAGAAACCACGGCACTCTCTGAAAATAGCAATTTTTTCAGAAGCAGTAACCATGGTTGCTCTTAATTAGAAGCTGAATTGGTTTCAAATATAAAGTTTTGTTTTATGATGAAAGGGAGAGAAAGCTGGACATTCCTGGGGAATTGGTACTTCTCTCTCATTGGGAGGGCAGACAATCAGCTGCCCCAGCTTCCTTCCCTTCTTAACCTCCAAAGTCTTCTTAACTCTCCTTCATCTTCCTTCCCGTGCTGGAGGAAGAACTGTACTTTTGCCTGTTTGTTTCTTCCTTCTTAAAAAAAGTATTTTTAAATTGTACATAAAATTCCATATTCTCCCCTTTAAAAAGGAGAGATACAACATAGATAAGGCTACAGTCCCCTTTGACTACCCACTCCCCCCAGGCCCTTCTAGACAGTGATCCCTATCATTTTCCAGGGTATACCCCTCCAGAGCCTCATCTGTACATTGTCACCTGTAACTGTGTTCTCCTGTATCCCTTCTAGTCTGCTTGCCATCCATCCTGCCTGCCATCCCTGAGATGCCCATAGCTCTGCCCAAATGGAGGCAAGAGGTCCTGTTGGGTAAGCCATGGTCATGTGACCGGAGGCTGTTTTAGCTTGAGCTTCTAGGTCTCGCTTCCTGGCCAGCTCTGTCTAACTTGACAGGGCTCTGATCCCTGTGTTTGCCCCTCATCAGTAGCTGGCCCTCACTCCCCTTTGATATCTCGAGTCATGGTAAATTTTGCAGTCCTGTAGTGTTCCTGTGCTGGTCTTTGACTAGTTTGCTGTCAGATGGATCTCCTGCTTTGCTTTGTATGGTGGAAGGGCAGAACTCTGCAGGCCACATTTCCCAAGCTCTGGTGTCAGCTGGCCTCTGGCTGGTTTTGGACAGGAAGAATTCTGGCAAGATTGTAGGGGAGGAGGAAGGAAGAAGCCAAGGAATTTCTCTCTCTCTCTGACCTGGTTAGTATCTCCTTCATTATTCCAGTTCCATTTGGCCAGACCTGCCTCTTTCAGCTTCTGCAACTGATCTCAGCCTTTGGGTTCAGTTATCCCTGCTTCCTCCCTTTGTTCCTTCAGTCTAGAAGTGGGGGCAGTGTCCCACTCGTCCTAATTTCTGGGTTGTTTCCCTGTCCTCTTGGCTTCTCACTCAATTTAAAATACTTAGAGCATTTGTTAGAAGAACAGCTGGAAATGATGGTTTTTTACACCCTGGAAGTTTATTTTATGATTTCCAAGTTATAGCTGCCAGGACTTCTTGATTCCCTTTCTGCTGAAAGCACTCATCCAAGAAGAGGTTAACACCTAGGGGATTGGGAGGGCTCAGGTGGCCCTAAAATATAAATCCAGATGTTGGTGGGCGGGTTGTTGTTGTTGTTGTTGTTTTTAGGATAAATTGTCTAGTTGGCATATGTGAACTGTAGGTTTAGTTACTTGTGGAACTATGGAAGGATTAAACCAAGTTATGGTGATAGAAAAGAATAGAAATTTTAGAAGCCAAAAGGAGAGTTTAGAGTTCCTCCAGTGAATGTTTTTGATACTCTTGCCCATAGAGAAATCACAGACAAGAAAGTGGGCATTATATATGCAGAATGGGGGTATTTGATCTGGATGATGTAGAGCAGCGGTCCCCAACCTTTTTGGCACCAGGGACCGGTTTTGTGGAAGACAGTTTCTCCACGGACCACGGGTTGGGGGGGATAGTTTCGGGATGATTCAAGCACATTACTTTATTGTGCACTTTATTTCAATTATTATTACATTGTAATATATAATGAAATAATTATACAACTCACCATAATGCAGAATCAGTGGGAGCCCTGAGCTTGTTTTCACTTGCCACTCACTGATAGGGTTTTGATATGAGTCTGCAAGTAATTGATTTATTATGGTCCCTGTGCAGTCAAACCTCTCTGCTAATAATCTGTATTTGCACCCACTCCCCAGTGCTAGCATCACTGCCTCATCTCCACCTCAGATCATCAGGCATTAAATTCTCATAAGGAGAGTGCAACCTAGATCCCTCACGTGCACAGTTCACAGTAGGGTTCGCACTCCTATGAGAATCTAATGCTGCCACTGATCTGACAGAGGCAGAGCTCAGGCAGTAATGCGAGTGAAGGGAGCTGCTGTACATACAGATGAAGCTTCGCTCGCTCGCCCGCCTGCCCGCTGCTCACCTCCTGTTGTCCGGCCCGGTTCCTAACAGGCCATGGACCTGTACCAGTCCATGGCCCAGGGGTTGGGGACCCCTGATGTAGAAGAGACCAAGAGGTGAACGAGGTGGGCAAAGACAGCACTGACACGGTGTCTTTTAAATAAATAGGCTATAACAATTTGACCAGCAACTAGAATCTGCTGCCCAGGGGAAAGGGACAGGCTTTGGTATTTTGTAATCTTGTTATAGGTCTTTATTTTGTTCCTCCTGGACAGTAGTGAGTCATCTTATGGCACAAGAGTGAGTTCTGCCTTTGGTCACTGGATGTCTGGGAAACCCAAGGTGTAGAATTGATTAGACCCTTTCCTGTTTCGTAGAAACTTGGTTCACAGGGACATTGAATCCAGTGGTCCAGCCCATGATGGAAAGAACTGTCCTGACTCCCCACAGTCTGTATTCCAGGGCAGACATTTGTTTTTTGTTAATTTTTGGTAAGACTGTGAAATATTAAGAAGCTCTAAGATTTTTCTAACTTTCTTTTCTTAATAGGTCTTTATTGGAGTATAATTGCTTCACAATACTGTGTTAGTTTCTGTTGCACAACAGAGGGACTCAGCCATATGCATACACGTGTCCCTGTATCCCCTCCCTCTTGAGCCTCCCTCCCATCCTCCCTATCCTACCCCTCTAGGTCATCGCAAAGCACCGAGCCAGTCTCCCTGTGCTACGCTGCTGTTTCCCACCAGCCAACTGTTTTACATTCGGTAGTGTATATGTCCAGGCACTGCTACTCTCACTTTGCCCCAGCTTTGCCCTCCCACCCCATGTCCTCAAGTCCATTTTCTATGTCTGTTTCTTTATTCCTGCCCTGCAGCTAGGTTCATCAGTACTATTTTTTTTTTAAGATTCCATATATATGTGTTAGCATATGGTATTTGTTTTTCTCTTTCTGACTTATTTCACTCTGTATGACAGTCTCTAGGTCCATCCACCTCACTACAAATAATTCAATTTAATTTCTTTTTATGGCTGAGTAATATGCCATTGTATATATGTGCCACATCTTCTTTATCCATTCATCTGTCGATGGACATTTAGGTTGCTTCCATGTCCTGGCTATTGTAAATAGTGCTGCAGTGAACATTGTGGTACATCTCTCTTTTTGAATTATGGTTTTCTCAGGGTATATGCCCAGTAGTGGGATTGTGAGTCATATGGTAGTGCTATTTTTAGTTTTTTAAGGAACCTTCATACTGTTTTCCATAGTGGTTATATCAATTTACATTCTCACCAACAGTGCAGGAGGGTTCCCTTTTCACCACACCTTTTTCAGCATTTATTGTTTCTAACTTTTTTGATAATGGTCATTCTGACCACCGTGAGGTGATACCTCATTGTAGTTTTGATTTGCATTTCTCTAATAATTAGTGATATTGAGCAGCTTTTCATGTGCCTCTTGGCCATCTGTTTATCTTCCTTGGTGATGTCTACTTAGGTCTTCCGCCCATTTTTTAACTGGATTGTTTGTTTTTTTTGATATTGAGCTCCATGATCTGTTGGTATATTTTGGAGATTAATCCTTTATCTGTTGTTTCATTTGCAAATATTTTCTCCCATTTTGAGGGTTGTCTTTTTGTCTTGTTTATGGTTTCCTTTGCTGTGCAAAAGCTTTTAAGTTTAATTAAGTCTGATTTGTTTATTTTTGTTTTTATTTCCATTACTCTAGGGGGTGGGTCAAAGAAGATCTTGGTGTGGCTTATGTCAAAAAGTGTTTTTCCTCTGTTTTCCTCTAAGAGTTTTATAGTGTCTGGCCTTACATTTAAGTCTTTAATCTATTTGGAGTTTATTTTTGTGTATGGTGTTAGGTAGTGTTCTAATTTCATTCTTTTACATGTAGCTGTCCAGTTTTCCCAGCACTACTTATTGAAGAGGCTGTATTTTCTCCATTGTATGTTCTTGCCTCCTTTGTCATAAATTAGATGCCCATATGTGCGTGGGTTTATCTTTGGGCATTCTATCCTGTACCATTGATCTATATTTCTGTTTTTGTGCCAGTTCCGTACTGTCTTGATTACTGTAGCTCTGTAGTATAGTTTGAAGTTGGGGAGCCTGATTCCTCCAACTCCGTTTTCTGTTCTGAAGATTGCTTTGGCTATTCAGGGTCTTTTGTGTTTCCATACGAATTGTAAGATATCTTGTTCTAATTCTGTGAAAAATGAATGCCATTGCTAGTTTGATAGGGATTGCATTCACTCTGTAGATTGCTCTGGGTAGTATAGTCATTTTCACAATATTGATTCTTCCAATCCAAGAACATGGTATATTTCTCCAGCTGTATGTCATCTTTGATTTCTTTCATCAGTGTTTTATAGTTTTCTGAGTACAAGTCTTTTGTCTCCTTAGGCAGGTTTATTCCTGGGTATTTTATTCTTTTCGTTGCAGTGGTAAATGGGAGTGTTTCCTTAATTTCTCTTTCTGATTTTTCGTTGTTGGTTTATAGGAATGCCAGAGATTTCTGTGCATTAATTTTGTATCCTGCAACCTTACAAAATTCACTGATTAGTTCTAGTAGTTTTCTGGTGACATCTTTAGGATTTTCTATGTATAGTATCATGTCATCAACAAACAGTGACAGTTTTACTTCTTTTCCAATTTGTATTCCTTTTATTTCTTTTTATTCTCTGATTGCTGTGGCTAGGACTTCCAAAACTATGTTGAATAAGAGTGGCGAGAGTGGACATCCTTGTCTTTTTCCTCATCTTAGTGGAAATGCTTTCAGTTTTCACCATTGAGTATGATGCTTGCTGTGGGTTTGTCATATATGGCCTTTATTATGTTGAGGTAGGTTCCCTCTATGCTCATTTTCTGGAGAGTTTTTATCATAAGTGGGTGTTGAATTTTGTCAAAAGCTTTTTCTGTATCTATTGAGATGATCATATGATTCTTATTCCTTAATTTGTTAATGTGGTGTATCACTGATTGATTTGCATATATTGAAGAATCCTTGCATCCCTGGTATAAATCCCACTTGATCATGGTGTATGATCCTTTTAACGTGGTGTTGGATTCTGTTTGCTAGTATTTTGTTCAGGATTTTTGCATCTATGTTCATCAGTGGTATTGGTCTATAATTGTCTTTTTTTGTGATATCTTTTTCTGGTTTTGGTATAAGGTTGATGGTGGCTTTGTAGAATGAATTTGGGAGTGTTTCTTCCTCTGCAATATTTTGGAAGAGTTTGAGAAGGATTGGTGTTAGCTCTTCTCTAACTGTTTGATAGAATTTGCCTGAGAAGCCATCTGGCCCTGGACTTTTGTTTGTTGGAAGATTTTTTTTTTTTCAGCTTTATTGAGGTATATTTGACATAAAATTACAAGACGTTTAAAATGTACATCTTGGTGATATGATGTATGTGTACATTGTGAAAGGATTCCACCCATCTCGTTAATCAACACATCCATCACATCACGTATTTATCCTTTTTGGGGGGGAGGAAGGAACATTTAAGTTCTACTCTTTCAGTAAATTTCAATTATACAATACAGTGTTATCACTACAGTTGCCATGTTTTTCATTACATCCTCAGACCTTATTCATCTTATAACTGAAACTTTGTACCCTATTACCAACCTCTCCTTATTTCCCCCACCCCTGAACCGGGCAACCACTTTTCTGCTCTGTTTCTAGCCTTTGACTTTTTTTTTTTTTTTTTAAGATTTCACATATAAGTGATTCTATGCAGTATTAGTCTTCCTCTGCCTGGCTTATTTTAGGTTAATTACATTTAAAAAGCATTCCAACCCATGTCCTCAAAAGCTGTATAATCTTCCTTTACAAATCAGAGTTTTTATTTAAATTGTATAAAAACTATATATGGTTTGCATTATTTTTTCTTATTAGACATCAGGTGTTTTTTGTTTTTTTTTTTTTTTTTTTTTTTTTTTTTGCGGTACGCGGGCCTCTCGCTGTTGTGGCCTCTCCCGTTGCGGAGCACAGGCTCCGGATGCACAGGCCGAGCTGCCATGGCTCATGGGCCCAGCCGCTCCACGGCATGTGGGATCCTCCCGGACCGGGGCACGAACCCGCGTCCCCTGCATCGGCAGACGGACTCTCAACCACTGCGCCACCAGGGAAGCCCTAGTCATCAGTTTTATACACATAAGTGTATACATGTCAATCCCAACAGCTCAATTCATGACACCAGCACCACCACCACCCCGCCACTTACCCCCCATGGTGTCCATATGTTTGTTCTCTACATCTGTATCTCAATTTCTGCCCTGCAAACCAGTTCATCTGTACCATTTCTCTAGGTTCCACATATATGTGTTAATATACGATATTTGTTTTCCTCTTTCTGACTTACTTCACTCTGTATGACAGTCTCTAGATCCATCCACGTCTCTACTAAGGACCGAATTTCGTTCCTTTTTATGGCTGAGTAACATTCCATTGTACATATTTACCACATCTTCTTTATCCATTAGTCTGTCGATGGGCGTTTAGGTTGCTTCCATGACCTGGCTATTGTAAATAGTGCTGCAATGAACATTGGGGTGCATGTGTCTTTTTCAGTTATGGTTTTCTCTGGGTATATGCCCAGTAGTGGGATTGCTGGATCATATGGTAATTCAATTTTTAGTTTTTTTAAACAACTTCCATACTGTTCTCCATAGTGGCTGTATCAATTTACATTCCCACCAACAGTGCAAGAGGGTTCCCTTTCCTCCACACCCTCTCCAGCATTTGCTGTTTGTAGATTTTCTGATGATGCCCATTCTAACTGGTGTCAGGTGATACCTCACTGTAGTTTTGATTTGCATTTCTCTAATAATTAGTGATGTTGAGCAGCTTTTCATGTGCTTCTCTGCCATCTGTATGTCTTCTTTGAAGAAATGTCTATTTAGGTCTTCTGCCCATTTTTGGATTCGGTTGTTTGTTTTTTTAACATTGAGCTGCATGAACTGCTTGTAAATTTTGGAGATTAATCGTTTGTCCGTTGATTCGTTTGCAAATATTTTCTCCCATTCTGAGGGTTGTCTTTTTGTCTTCTTTATGGTTTCCTTTGCTGTGCAAAAGCTTTGAAGTTTCATTAGGTCACATTTGTTTATTTTTGTTTTTATTTCCACTACTCTAGGAGGTGGATCAGAAAAGATCTTGCTATGATTTATGTCAAAGAGTGTTCTTCCTATGTTTTCCTCTAAAAGTTTTACAGTGTCTGGTCTTACATTTAGGTATCTAATCCATTTTGAGTTTATTTTGGTGCATGGTGGTCAGGAGTGTTCTAATTTCATTCTTTTACATGTAGCTGTCCAGTTTTCCCAGCACCACTTATTGAAGAGACTGTCTTTTCTCCATTGTATATCCTTGCCTCCTATGTCATAGATTAGTTGACCATAGGTGTGTGGGTTTATCTCTGTGCTTTCTATCTTGTTCCATTGATCAACATTTCTGTTTTTGTGCCAGTACCATATTGTCTTGATTACTGTAGCTTTGTAGTATATTCTGAAGTCAGGGAGTCTGATTCCTCCAGCTCTGTTTTTTTCCTCAAGACTGCTTTGGCCATTCAGGGTCTTTTGTGTCTCCATACAAATTTTAAGATATTTTGTTCTAGTTCTGTAAAAAATGCCATTGGTAATTTGATAGATTGAATCTGTAGATTGCTTTGGGTAGTATAGTCATTTTCACAATGTTGATTCTTCCAATCCAAGAACATGGTATATCTCTCCATTTGTTGGTATCATCTTTAATTTCTTTCATCAGTGTCTTATAGTTTTCTGCATACAGGTCTTTTGTCTCCCTAGGTAGGTTTATTCCTAGTTATTTTGTTCTTTTTGTTGCAGTGGTAAATGGGAGTGTTTCCTTAATTTCTCTTTCAGATTTTTCATCATTAGTGTATAGGAATGCAAGAGATTTCTGTGCATTAATTTTGTATCCTGCAACTTTACCAAATAGCTCTTTACCAGAGCTATTGAGTAGCTCTAGTAGTTCTCTGGTGGCATCTTTAGGATTCTTTATGTATAGTACCATGTCATCTGCAAACAATGACAGTTTTACTTCTTTTCCAATTTGTATTCCTTTTATTTCTTTTTCTTCTCTGATTTCTGTGGCTAGGACTTCTAAAACTATGTTGAATAACAGTGGTGAGAGTGGATATCCTTGTCTTGTTCCTGATCTTAGAGGAAATGCTTTCCGTTTTTCACCATTGAGAATGATGTGTGCTGTGGGTTTGTCGTATATGGCCTTTATTATGTTGAGGTAGGTTCCCTCCATGCCTACTTTCTGGAGAGTTTTTATCATAAATGGGTGTTGAATTTTGTCAAAAGCTTTTTCTGCATCTATTGAGGTGATCATATGGTTTTTATTCTTCAATTTCTTAATATGGTGTATCACATTGATTGATTTGTGTATATTGAAGAATCCTTGCATCCCTGGGATAAATCCCACTTGATCATGGTGTATGCTCCTTATAATGTGTTGTTGGATTCTGTTTGCTAGTATTTTGTTGAGGATTTTTGCATCTATATTCATCAGTGATATTGGTCTGTAATTTTCATTTTTTGTAGTATCTTTGTCTGGTTTTGGTATCAGGGTAATGGTGGCCTCATAGAATGAATGTGGGAGTATTCCTTCCTCTGCAGTTTTTTGGAAGAGTTTGAGAAGGGTGGTTGTTAGTCCTTCTCTAAATGTTTGATAGCATTCACCTGTGAAGCCATCTGGTCCTGGACTTTTGTTTGCTAGAAGACTGTTAATCACAGTTTCAGTTTCATTACTTGTGATTGGTCTGTTCATATTTTCTATTTCTTCCTGGTTCAGTCCTGGGAGGTTATACCTTTCTAAGAATTTGTCCATTTCTTCCAGGTTGTCCATTTTATTGGCATAGAGTTGCTTGTAGTAGTCTCTTAGGATGCTTTATATTTCTGTGGTGTCTGTTGTAACGTCTCCTTTTCCATTTCTAATTTTATTGATTTGAGTCCTCTCCCTCTTTTTCTTGATGAGTCTGGCTAATGGTTTATCAATTTTGATTATCTTCTCAAAGAACCAGCTTTTAGTTTTATTGATCTTTGCTATTGTGTTCTTTGTTTCTTTTTCATTTATTTCTGCTCTGATCTTTATGATTTCTTTCCTTCTGCTATCTTTGGGTTTTGTTTGTTCTTCTTTCTCTAGTTCCTTTAGGTGTAAGGTTAGATTGTTTATTTGAGATTCTTCTTGTTTCTTGAGGTAGGCTTGTATAGCTATAAACTTCCCTCTTAGAACTGCTTTTGCTGCATCCCACAGGTTTTGGATCATCGTGTTTTCATTGTCATTTGTCTCTAGGTATTTTTTGATTTCCTCTTTGATTTGTTCAGTGATCTCTTGGTTATTTAGTAACGTATTGTTTAGCCTCCATGTGTTTGTGTTTTTTACCTTTTTTTCCCTGTAATTCATTTCTAATCTCAGAGCCTTGTGGTCAGTAAAGATGCTTGATATGATTTCAATTTTCTTAAAAATTTACTGAGGCTTGATTTGTGACCCAAGATGTGATCTATCCTGTAGAATGTTCCATGTGCACTTGAGAAGAATGTGTAAACTGCTGTTTTTGGATGGAATGTCCTATAAATATCAATTAAATCTATCTGGTCTATTGTGTCATTTAAAGCTTCTGTTTCCTTATTAATTTTCTGTTTGGATGATCTGTCCATTGGTGTAAGTGAGGTGTTAAAGTCCTCCACTATTATTGTGTTACTGTCGATTTCCTCTTTTATAGCTGTTAGCAGTTGCCTTATGTATTGTGGTACCCTTATGTGGGTGCATATATATTTATAATTGTTATATGTTCTCCTTAGATTGATCCCTTGATCATTATGTAGTGTCCTTCCTTGTCTCTTGTAACATTCTTTATTTTAAAGCCTATTTTATCTGATATGAGTATTGCTACTTCAGCTTTCTTTTGATTTCCATTTGCATGGAATATCTTTTTCCATCCCCTCACTTTCAGTCTGTATGTGTCCCTAGGTCTGAAGTGGGTCTCTTGTAGACAGCATATATACGGGTCTTGTTTTTGTATCCATTCAGCCAGTCTATGTCTTTTGGTTGGAGCATTTAATCCATTCACGTTTAAGGTAATTATTGATGTGTATGTCCCTATGACCATTTTCTTAATTGTTCTGGGTTTGTTTTTATAGGTCTTTTTCTTCTCTTGTGTTTCCCGCTTAGAGTAGTTTCTTTAGCATTTGTTGTAGAGCTGGTTTGGTGGTGCTGAATTCTCTTAGCTTTTGCTTGTCTGAAAAGCTTTTTATTTCTCCATCGAATCTGAATGAGAGCCTTGCTGGGTAGAGTAATCTTGGTTGTAGGTTTTTCTCTTTCATCACTTTAAGTATATCCTGCCACTCCTTTATGGCCAGCAGAGCTTCCGCTGAAAATCAGCTGATAACCTTATGGGGATTACTTTGTAATGTTGTTTTTTGTTTTTCCCTTGCTGCTTTTTTTTTTTTTTTTTTGGCGGTACGCGGGCCTACTCACTGTTGTGGCCTCTCCCATTGCGAAGCACAGGCTCCAGACGCACAGGCTCAGCAGCCATGGCTCACGGGCCCAGCCGCTCCGTGGCCTGTGGGATCTTCCCGGACCGGGGCACGAACCCGTGTCCCCTGCATTGGCAGGCGGACTCCCAACCACTGTGCCACCAGGGAAGCCCTCCCTTGCTGCTTTTAATATTTTATCTTTGAATTTAATTTTTGTTAGTTTGATTAATATGTGTCTTGGTGTGTTTTTCCTAGGGTTTATCCTGTATGGGACTCTCTGCTTTCTGGACTTGGGTGACTATTTCCTTTCCCATGTTAGGGAAGTTTTCAACTATAATCTCTTCAAATATTTTCTCAGACCCTTTCTTTTTCTCTTCTTCTTCTGGGAACCCTATAATTCGAATGTTGGTGTTTTTAGTGTTGTCCCAGAGGTCTCTGAGATTGTCTTCAATTCTTTTCATTCTTTTTTCTTTATTCTGATCTTATTTTCACCATTTTGTTCTCCAGCTCACTTATTTGTTCTGTTTCAGTTATTCTGTTTTTGATTCCTTCTAGTGTATTTTCCATTTCTGTTATTGTGTTGTTCATCTTTGTTTGTTTATTCCTTAGTTCTTCTAGATCTTTGTTAAACATTTCTTGTATTTTCTCAGTCCTTGCCTCCATTCTATTTCCGAGATTCTGGATCATCTTTACTATCATTACTCTGAATTCTTTTTCAGGTAGATTGCCTATTTCCTCTTCATTTATTTGGTCTTGTAGGTTTTTACCTTGCTCCTTCATCTGTGACATATTTTTTTGCCATCTAATTTTTTTTTTTTTTTTTTTTTATGAGTGGGATTGTGTTCCTATCTTACTGGTTGTTTGGCCTGGGCTTCCAGCCCTGGAGTTTGTAGGCTATTGGGTAGAGCTGGGTCTTGGTGCTGAGATGAGGAACTCCGTGAGACCTCACTTGGATGAATATTCCGTGGTGTCTGAGGTTCTCTGTTAGTCCAGTGGTTCAGACTCGGACCTCCCACCACAGGATCTTCAACCCGACCCCAGGCTCGTGAACTAAGTTCCCACAAGCCGCCTGGGGTGGCAAAAACAAATAAATAAAATGAAGAAAAAGAACAATAACAAAGTAAAAAATAAAATTAGCCTAGGAAACTAACAGATATGTTAGGAAGAATATAAAAATAAAGTTATAGATGCATCAACAACTTGAAGGTACATCAGTACCACAACAGTAAAAAAAGTGGAGGAGGGAAAAGAAAAAAAAAGTGGGGACGGGGAAGGCCTTTGCTGTGGAGGGCAGGGCCTAAGCAAAGGCAAGGTTTGGGTAGTGGGTGGGGCCAATGCTCAGGACCCGTGGGGCTGGGAAAGGCCCTGGGGGCTGTGGGGGGGTGGAGCTTAGGCTCAAGGAACAGAAGGGACCCAGGTGTGCCCCCCACCTCTGGTCTCAGATGGTAGGGGACCTCACCTGGGAGCCCAACAGGCTTCCTGGACTGAGTGGGTGGGGCAAACGCCCTCTTCTCCTCTCCTCTGGTCTGGGAGGGCCCCTCCTGCGTGCCTCTACTGATCTCCCTAGCCTCCGTCCTATGCCCCCAAGGACCGACGCAGCCTGGAGGGGGGTTTGGAGGGCAGGTACCGGCTTGGAAGCTCAGCAGGCTCCCCTGCCCAAGTGGGCCAGGCGATCCCGCTCTGCTCCTCTCCCACGCTTCCCAGAGAGTCCCTCCTGCCTGCCTCTCCTGATCTCACCAGCCTCAGGGGCGTCAATCCTGTCTGACCTCCACTTCTTCTCTGCCCTCAGCCCCGCTACGTCCTACCGGTTCACTTTGGGGTTCCTCCTGTCTCCTTGGGCATCAGAGTCCCCCACCAGCAGCAGGCAGGTGCCCTAGTTATGGGGAGGCGCTAACTCTGCGTCTTCCCACACCACCCTCTTGACTCTTCCTTCCCTAACTATATTTTCATAGACAGCTTGGGGTAACATGTGAACTAAGAATATATTTTCATGTTAATTTCATCTGAAAACAAAAATAGAAGTGAATAAGTATATTACATAAATCCAGACTGATTTTTTGACTGTCTCTGTATTGACTTTATTTAAAAACATGGATGGTAACCTAACAATGTTAATAGGCAGAAACATTGAACTGGTGCCATTTTGGCAGTTCCAATGAAGAAACCAAGTGGTAATTAAGTTTTCCCCTTTCTTGTGGAACATGGTTATACAACAGTTACATTATTCTGCCAGCGAAGTAGCCCTAGGAGAATTAAAGCATCGCTGGAAGCTGTACTCTAGTGTTATCCATGGAAGTATTTCAGAACTTTCTACTAATCAAGCACAAATCCCCAACATGGGATTATTATTATTTTTAGCTGTTGAAAATTAAAAAGAAAAAGAAAAATATGTGCAGGAAATGTTTTTCATCTATGGATTAAGCAGTACTCAAGAGAAAGCTGTATTCTAAAGGTTGAGTGTTTTAGTCAGGATTCTTGGCTACCAGGGACTGAAACCCAACTCAGACCAGTTTAAGCAGAAAAGGAGGTTTTGTGTGTTTTTACAAATCCTAGTGTAACTCACAGAACCAAAGGAAATGTTGTAGGAATGGGGCCCACTAGGAATTAGGCCCGCGTCCTGGGAGCACATCAGTATCCCTAGTCTCTGCTTCCCATTTCTGCATCTGTCCACATGCCAGCAGTATTTTCTTAGACATCTCCACCAGGTGCTCCCTCTGTGGCCAGAGGGGTGGGTTTTGTGATTCGCCGCCTGCAGCAGGACCATATGAAGTAGGAGGAGGAGCATTTTGCCAGAAGGGGAGGGTGCTGTTTGGAAAGATGAAACACTTTGGGTAGGACACATTTAGCAAGAGGAAAAGAGACCTCAGGTCTGAAAGATCAACTGGATTGGGTTATGTTTTGACAACTTCCTAAAACTACATAGACTAGATATTCCTAGGGAATGGTAGAATCTTTTTAAAAGACATGTATACACACACACACGTACTTACATATTTTGTACAGATGTCCATGATACGTTAAATGAAAAAAAGGTCATAAAATAGTGTATGACAGGTTCTATTTCCATAAAAACAAACCATCCAGCTCCTATATATATATATATATATATATATATATATATATATATATGTATGTGTATCTTTGTTTGAGTGAAGAGAAAGGTGTGGAAGGATACAAAGGCTGATATTGTTGGTTACATCAAGGAGTTGAGAATAGGAGTTGGGGCTGGGGGAGATGATCAGCTTTGCCTTTATATATCATGTATTGTGTCATTTCACTTGTTAAAATAAGCTTGTGTTATGCTCGTAATTTGAGAAACATCCAATTAAGGAAAAAGAAGAGGAGCCTATTCCGACTGACCTCAGGAGCGTGGATGCAGGGATTGAATGTGATAGCTTGGGAGTCATGTCATTTTTTTTTTTTGGCTGTGCCGCATGGCTTGCAGGATCTTAGTTCCCTGACCATGGATTGAATCCGGGCTCTTGGCAGTGAGAGCGCGGAGTCCTAACCACTGGACTGTGAGGAAATTCCCCGGGAGTCATGTTATCTTAGGCTGGCAGGCCAGGGCATTCCACTCTTCCCAGATTTCCAGGACTGGGAAGCACGGCAGAGGATGTTGCAAACCAGACTGGAGCAGCAGCAAACTGGAGAGATCCACAGCACTGTTGTTCACCAAGTCTGTATCCCGTACAGAAAGCAGACCTAAGTGGATCAGACCTACCACCACCCCTGATATAGCAAAATCTCCTGGGCAGGACCCTTCCTACCCAGCACACAGATGGCTGCTTCTGCTCATGGACTACCCCTGCTCCAGTCAGCCATGGCAAGAACAGCTGGGCTACTTTCAAATGAAGCACCTGATCTGAGCCACTAATTATGCGCGAAAGCAGAACTGATGCGCCCCTTTCATGGAAAAGAAGGCCAAACGGCTGGCCCTTTGAGCCTCATGGTCTGTTCGGTTTGGTTAAGAACTTCCAATACCTGGCACTAACTTGCTACAGAGGCTCTTATCATAAGTAACACACCCTTAGGATTGTACATGGATGAGGATGTGTGTGAGGTCGAGGGGTCTCCCTGTCTGTTGTCACAGAACCACCATAATGAATGTGGCTAAAGAGACATGGGCTGAGGTCCTGACGAGGGAATCGGTGATGTGCGATGTTCTGAGGTGCTGAAGATCAAACAGACAACAGCAGCTGCCACTGCAGCCAGCCCTGCCATTTACTGGGTGCCTGGACTGTGCTGGGTGTACCACATACATCTTAGTGTGTAATTCTCAACGATTTGGGTGGCTGCTTTCAGTCACAGTTGATAGTTGGGACTCAGGGTAAGTGATGTGCCTCAGGTCCCACTGCCAGTAAATGGCAGGTTTGGGTTAGGACATTTTCCCCCAAACCACACAGCCTCCTGAGGAGCGAGCCTTTATTGCATTTCCCACTCACTAGCCAAAGGAGTTAGAGCAGCTCTGATTTTAGATGCATGGTCTTCATTCTTGAGATGGAATTGTTCCATCAGAACTAAAACCTAATTAAAAAATAATAATGTGCAGAATGGAAGGACGATGTAAGGCAAGTGGCTTCTGCCACTGGGAGGGCCATGCCTGTTCTCTTACTGCCACCTGCTAAGAGGGACTAGGGAGAGAACGGATCTGGGCACTGGGATTCAAGTGTGAACCCAGTTCGGGACACTAAATTGTAGGTGCTTATGGACCTGAGGCAGAGGTGGCCATGGGTGATACTCATTTGCATCTCAGAGAGTCTTTGAACAAGACAGAAAGATGGAAGAAAACTCTAGGTGCACAATGAAAAAAAAACAACACACAGAAATAATATGATCCCAATTGTTAAAAATTGGATATAAATTTACCAAATAACAGTTATGTATGGCTATATGGTAGAATTAAGGGTATTTTATTTTCTTCTGAATATTTTTCTCTGTGTATCAAGACTATTTGTAGTGAACATGCATTATTTCAATAATCAGGGGAAAAAGTTATTTATAAAAGAAAATGAGACCTGTTTCTTTAGTGGAAAATGTCCCATCATGATATGGGCGGGTGATAAGGTAGTGCCAGTAAGTGTGTCTGAGTGTCCATCACTATCCAAGATGTATGTGAACAGAAGCTCAGGTTCTGTGCATGATTACAAACAAACACAAACAAACAAACAAACTCAGCTTGTGGCAGTTGACAGATCAGGAGCTTGATAGGAAGTAAGAAGGCCAGCTGTAAAGGGCTGTTTTCTAGAAATACTGGAGCCTTCTCAGGCCATCCTCACCCACAGGCAAGCTTCAGAAATATGGCTCTGGGAGAAGCTGTGGTTATGGCTTTGTGGCTGAAAATCAGCATTAGAGAAGGGTAGGAGTCTGAGTTTTCAAAGCAGGTGTCCTGCCTGGCAGTGGGTAGAGAGCCCAGCCTTCTGAGTCTGTCCCTTGATGCCACAGCTTGTGTTTCAAGCCATTGTTCCCATTCATGGCATGTAAGTTAGGTTGAGAGAACTTCCTATTGAAGCTGCCAGCTGAGCTGTGACTGGTCATCCATTTGCAGAAATGAGTGCCTATCCTGGTCTGAAGTAATTGCTTCTGGTGTGACCTAGCTGGGCTGCTTACTCTTGTTGGTCCATCGTTGCTTGGACTGTCAAATAAAGGAGTGGGGATGGAGGATATGTTTCAAAAGCTTCTTCGAGCTCTGAGATCTTAGGATCCCCTGTTCTTTGGAAAATGGAAATATCTTATAGGAGGTGATTCAGAGTGGCTTATTGTACACTTCAAAAGTGGCTAGTGTGACTGAGGAACTGAATTTTAAATTTTAATTAATTTTAACTAATTTAAGTTTAAATTTATATAACCACATGTGGCTAGGGGCTACCCTATTGGACAGCACAACTCCTTAACTGGAAAATCTAGCACGAGGTGAGCATTTTGAATGCCTATATATATTTTTATATATACCTATTTTTGAAATTAAAAGAAACTTTTTATAATGTCAGAAAAACGCTTTGGGTTCATTACACACAATACAGACAAGAAGAAGAAGAAAGTAAAAAATAGTCACGAAAATACCTACTCAGAGATAACTGCTATTGGCACCTTGGTGTATAACCTTCTAAATTCTCTTCTGTGCTTACGTCTTAGATAGCCAGCTGGCTTTCAAAAGCATAGTTTGAAATCATCCAGGAAAGGGATAAGATGTGTTAGAAAGAGAGAATGCCTGCTCATTGCCCAGAAGAGAATACTGATAAAGATTTTAGCAATCTGCCACGGCTGATGTTTCCTTTCTGGGTGCTAGGTTATCAATCCCATGGGATGGGATGCATTTGGATTGCCTGCCGAAAATGCTGCGATCGAGAGGAATCTACATCCAGAAAGTTGGACACAGAGGTATGTGTTTACAGGCATATTCAAGCACTTGTATACAGAACCCTTAAACAATTTTTTTAACCTGTGCACAAGAAATAGAAAGTAAAGCAAACAAAACATTGCAGTCTGCCGAGCGATAAACAGGATTGTCTGTATTTGGTGTTTGCCTTTTTGCACACTGTATTCTTATCTAAGAAATAACAAAGAGGGTTTGGATATCATTCATGTGTTCATTTGGATGCTTTGTTATTTAGTTATTCTTCCTTTGAGTATTTGCGTTTGGAAGGAAAAAGGAGAAGGAAAGGGTGACATTTGTTAAATTTCTACAGTGCTCTTCATCTTCGTGACTGTAGTTTGAGCCATATACAAATTCCACATTATAATTTTCTCTGCAAATTCTGTTAATTTTTTGCCTTCACCATTCTGAAGGAAGAGGAACTTAGATATTCAGCGAGGAAATATATGGCCAATTTATTCTGGGTGTGGCTTTCTTCAAGGAGGACAGTACCCACTGTGCCTCAGGCTTCCATGTACTTGTGGGCCAGCAGTGCCCATCCCTCTCCCTCCTGATAAAGCCTTGAGGGCCTTATACCAGAACCCAGCAGAATGTTCTGGGCTCACTCCAGCCCCTTTCACAAAGCCTTTCCTCACCCTACCCGGTTCAAAGTCTATCCCCATTGTCTTTCACCTCCCTTTGCTTTATCTTGCCCAAGGCTACATTGTAAAAAGAAATATCTTCTGCACCATCTATTTGTCTTTTTTCTTCCTAATCCCTAGTTTCCACTTTTCCAATTATGGTTAATTCTAGAGTAATGGGAGTGATGAAAAAAGGAGGAAATAATGATTTAAATAAAATGGGTCAAATATGGTATAAGTTTGATGTAAGCTAGGCTAGGGACTGGCAAATTCCATGGGCCAAATTTGGCCCTGCCTGATTTTGTAAATAAAGTTTTATTGGAACACAAGCCACACCCATTTGTTTATATATTGGTCATGGCTGCTTTCATGATACAATGGCAGAACTGAGTAGTTGTGACAGAGACCATATGGCTCACAGAGCTGAAAACATTTACCATCTGGTCCTTTACAGAAAGTTTGCCAACTCCTCCAAGGAGGAGTAGTATGCTCCTCCAACTAGAGCATAGCAGTAAAGAAGATGGCCCCTGAATCAGGCCACATAGGTACAAATCCTGCCTTTCCTTCTTCCTAGCCATTCACCTTGAGCAAATTACTTAACCTCTCTCCGCCTCAGTTTATTTATCTGTAAAGGAGGGATAGTCATAGTTCCTACCTCTTATGAATGGATAAAGATTAAGCACTGTCTTAGTCAGCTGCTATAACAAAAATACCATAGTCTGGGTGGCTTATAAACAACAGAAATGTATTTCTCTCAGTTCTATAGGCTGGGAAGTCCGAGATCAAGGCACTTGCAGATTTGGTGTCTGGTGAGGACCTGCTTCTTGGTTCATAGACAGCTGTCCTCTCTCTGTGTCTTGACATGGTAGAAGGGGCAAGGTTGCTCTCTGGAGTCTCTTTTATAAAGGCACTAATCCGGTTACCTCTCATAGTACCTTTGGTTACCTCTAAATACCATTACGTTGGAGATTAGGTTTTAACATAACAATTTGAGGGAGACACAAACATTCAGTCTGTTGCAAGCACTTTTCTGTAAAATGCTTAACATGAGGCTTGGAATTAAAATAAGCTATTGTTAGCTAATCAGAGATCACCTAGAGAACTTCTTCATGGTTTTCCATATTTTCAGTCTGCTTGTACTGAAAGGGGACACAGTAGAAATTAATTAGTCCTTTTTCTTTAAAAAGAAAAAAGAGGACCTAGAGATCATCATATTAACTGAAGTCAGACAGAGGAAGACAAATATCGTATGATATCACTTACATGTAGAATCTAAAAAAATGATACAAATGAACTTACTTACAAAACAGAAATAGACTCACAGACATAGAAAACAAATTTATGGTTACCAAAGGGGATAGTGGGGAGGGGCAGGGGGGAATAAATTAGGAGTTTGGGATTAACATATACATATTACTGTATATAAAATAGACAAACAACAAAGACCTATTGTATAGCACAGGGAACTATACTCTGTCTTGTAATAACCTATAATGGAAAATAATCTGAAAAATATACTTATATGTATAACTGAATCACTTTACTATATATCTGAAACTAACACAGCACTGTAAATTAACTATATTTCAATAAAAAGTTAAAAATTTTTTTAATTTAAAAAATTTAAATAGAAAAAAGTAAATAATATTTCATATTATATTAAAGTTGATTAATTTACTTCTCTCCTCTTTTCCAATTGTTGGAGAGTTTTCGGTTTTAGGTTTTGATTGACAAAGCACTGTATGGCTCCTCCTGGATTCCCGCAATTTGTATGTTAAGATTTTTCTTTTCAGTCACTTTTAAATTTGTAAATGCTTGGCTTAAATTTGTGCAGAATACAGGCATATGGATGGGCCAGGAGTGCACAGATCAGAAGGGTTGCCTTCCTGAATGGCCTGGGAAAGGGTTAGTCCCTAGGACCAAAGACTATCATGGTTTTTAGTGGATTTTGCAAGGGTCCAAAGAATAGATGTCTTCTACTAGGCAGATATTTTCACGGATTCTTAGTAATTAATTTCTTCGCCAGGGCGAAACAACACTTAAAGCCCTTTGAAATAATCTAGACTTTTCCAGTTTCCTTTTCACATTCTCAAAGTGTAGTTTGTTTATGGCTTTTCCTGTTTCTAAAATCCAAACTCTTTTCCCTTTGTTTCGCAGTAATATTAGACACATGAGGAAACAACTTGATCGACTGGGCCTGTGTTTCAGCTGGGATAGAGTAAGTCACCTTTTTCCTGGAAGGTCTTTATTTTAACCAAGGTCCTGATTGAATGGGGGATTGTGCACATTTACTTTATCTTCCTTCTCTTCAGGTTGGGAGGAAGGAGGAAAAGAAGGGTGGCAGAAAGCAGGAGGGAAGGATTAGCACTCCACAAATAAAAAAGTATCCCCAGTGGATAATTTGCCTGCAAACAAGTAATTTTCTGTGGGATTAAGCTAAGAGAGTTAACTTCTTATTTAACTTCACAGTTGGCTATTATTTATGTGTGGCAAAAGCTTTGCACAAGGATTTCTCGTGTTCTCAGCAATAGTTTAAAAAGACTATTGGAATCTATGTAAAAGTGATGAAATGTCAACCCATGTGGTCCCTTTAGGTGATTAGGTGTAGGCTGATGGATCATTTATCTCTTTTGTTCCATGTTTGGAATTGAGGCTTATAACAAAAAGCCTTTTGGTATAAAATGTTTTCAAACTGTGTATTAAACCACTGGAGAATTCCAGACCTGGGTGGAGTTCAGTGAAGACCACCTGGGTGTTAGGAACACCCACACTAAATACGGCTGAGCCCTTTAAAGCTTTGGCCAAAGACCACCCCTTAGACATTGATGAGTGGTCTGTTAGGTAAGATGAACTCTTGCTTGTCCTCTCCACGAACCAATGTCGTGATCTCTCTTAGCATCCCACTAACTCCACAAAATGCTTTTCATTGCTGGGTCTGTCAAGTTCAAGTTCATATCCTTTTACTCATGCGAAGCACCTGGAACAAACCCAAATGCAATCACCTTCTCCTCCTCCCCCATAATTTCTTAAATGATTCCGATTTGATGAGTACAGTAAAAAAGTGAAAATCAAATACGTTTAAACAGTCCCTGCTTTTTTCTTTTTTTCTTTTTTAGCTTCTTTAGATAAGGTCATGGGTTGAACCAAGTTCTTATTGTAGCACTGATGCCATTTTTATCACTAACTTGCAAGGTCACCAGGGTTTCATTTGGTAGAGGTGTGAAAAAGTCCTGGTGCCTGAGTCAAGTTGTCCTGAGGAGCCAGTGGGGAAGTGCTGATGAAGAATGAACTGCATTCTCATGTGGAGAGAACTGAGTAATGCCCTCAGCTCTCCAGAGATGCGTTGGTAAAATCCTTGAGAGTAGAGATGGGCTTGTTAACCCTCTAGGATGAGAACTAGCCTAGTCCTACGCAGGAACAGCAACCATAAATAGTTCAAAAATTAATGGATTGTTTTCCTGATTATCATAGAAGATTAGAAAATGCAGACAAGTATAAGGAAGAACATAATGTGGTTAATGTGGTTAACCACAATGTGGTTAATTTAACGTCCTTGTATGGTTCCTTGTAGTCTTTTATTCTGGAATATTATATAATTTACTTTTGCAAAATAGAATTCATAATTCGTGTTTTTTATTTTGCTTTTTTTTACCTGCTATTCATGAACATTTTCCCAGTTTATTAAATATTCTTTGGAAAAAGTGACTTTTTATAGCTGTGTAGTTTTCCATCTTATGAATGTATCATAATTTATGTAACCTTCCCCTTATTATCATATATTTAGATAGATTCTAATGTTCCTCTGTTATAAATATAGGTTCTTAATCACTCTTGTAAAAATCTGAAGTCCAGAAAGCTGTAAAAACGAAAAGTTTTTCTATAACTCATTTGACTGCAAAACCTGACCTGAACTGATGTTTATCTCACTTAGAATGAATATTCATATATTTTACTCTAGGAATAGTGATGTAATTGATTACTAGGTGCTCTCCCAGACCTAGTTAGGTAAATATACTGTTACCTTTTCATATCCAAAAAGGTCTTAGTTCTGAAGCACCACAGTTGGACCACAAGCATTTCAGATAAGGGATTTTGAACCTGTTAGTGCAGGATTGTAGATAAATATCGCCACCCCTTCTATCAGTGTCTAATAGTTACTGAACAATTCCCATGGGCCAGGCACCCATAATTCTCTCTTCAGATCTCTAGAAAGCTCTAAAATGTGGGTGATTTTATTGACATCGTTTTATTGCTGGTCACCCAAGTGGCAGGGCTGGGCTAATCCACTGGCCACTTTATGACTGCTGTGCTCACCCCCCGCACTTGGAGCAGATACTTTAGTACACATATTTTATTTCCTTAATATGACTTCTCAAAAAACCATGAGCAAGTTTAAAGCTTACAGTACTTGAATTTAAAGATACTTAAAGGTATAATTTGCTTATGTTACTTTGCTATTGCCAAATTATCCTCCATAAAGGTTATACATATTTACACTCCCAAGTTATTATATAGTTGTTTTCACCTGTACTTCTTTTGTTATTAGTGATGAGTTTTTCCCGTGCTTTTAATGAATGTTTGAATTTGGGGAGGGAGTGTGTGTGTGAATAATCTAATCATGTCTTTTGCCTATATAGTTAGAGGGTGTTTGTCCTTTTCTTAATGATTTTCATTTTGTTACAAATATTTTCCCTCAATTTATCATTTGCCTTGCATTTTGTTTGTAGTGGGATTATTGTTAGCACACAAATATGTACTTGGAAAGGCCTTTCAGATAAATACATTTTTATTCTCAATCTTTTGTTTAATTTTTGCATTTAACTCAACTGGAATTATTTTAGTATATGATATAAGATAAGGAATTCCTCCTTTTTCTGAATAACCAATTGTTTCTGTCTTTGATTTTCAAACATTCTTTTCCTCATTGATTTAAAAGGCTAACTTTATTATAACCATCTTCTTTTACACTGTTATTATACACTAAGTTCTGTTTCTGTTCATTTGATCCATTTATTACTATGTCATTGCTAAGCTATTTTTAGTTACAGTTGCTTTATAATTGGCTCTAATACCAGGTAACAGAAGTTTCTTCTTATTGTCTGATACTGACACTGCCATCCCTACTATCTTGTGTTTCTGTTTCCTTGATATATTTTGCCCATTTGAAAAAAATTTTATCTTTTATTTGTTGAATTCTTTTGGTGCATCACTTGTGGATACAATTAATTAAAAAAAATTGGAAGATGGACAAAGCATATGGGGGAAACCTTTTAGCTAATCTAAAGTTTTTGTCTGTAACAGGGAAGTGTAAGCTATTTGTATTTATTTTTATAACTAGTATAGCAATTCTTTATTGTGCTAAAAGATAGCTGTAAGGGTCTTAAACCACGTGTTTAGTATCAACATAAAAAATAAAACAGAACATATGTTTTTGCCTCCCATGTGTCAATAAGATAAGGAGATTAGCTGGCAGCGTTGGGTCTTCATTGCTGCACGCAGGCTTTCTCTAGTTGCAGCGAGCAGGGGTTACTCTTTGCTGCGGTGACTGGGCTTCTCATTGTGGTGGTTTCTCTTGTTGCGGAGAATGGGCTCTAGGTGCATGGGCTTCAGTAGTTGCAGCACGTGGGCTCAGTAGTTGTGGCTCGTGGGCTCTAGAGCGCAGGCTCGGTAGTTGTGGCACGTGGACTTAGTTGCTCTGCGGCATGTGGGATCTTCCTGGACCAGGGACCGAACCCGTGTCCCTTGCATTGGCAGGTGGATTCTTAACCACTGTGCTACCAGGGAAGTCCCACACTTTCCACTTTCTAAATCTATTTTCCAGAGGGTTTTTTGGGTATGTTCTGAGATTTTAGGCCTAATTTCTTCTTCTTCTTTTTTTTTAAATTAATTAATTAATTAATTTATTTCTGGCTGTGTTGGGTCTTCATTTCTGTGTGAGTGCTTTCTCTAGTTGCGGCAAGCAGGGGCCACTCTTCATCGCGGTGCGCGGGCCTCTCACTATCGCAGCCTCTCTTGTTGCGGAGCACAGGCTCCAAACGCGCAGGCTCAGTAGTTGTGGTGCACGGGCCTAGTTGCTCCGCAGCATGTGGGATCTTCCCAGACCGGGGCACGAACCCGTGTCCCCTGCATTGGCAGGCAGATTCTCAACTACTGTGCCCCCAGGGAAGCCCCCTAATTTCTTCTTATTGAAAATTTTCTTATCATGTATCATTCCTTAAACATAGATCTTTGCTTTTGGTTTTAGAATCATTTTCATAGCAAATTACTTAAACTGAATTCTTCTTAACTAGTTTCAGTGCTCATCATAGACCTTATAGAGCATGACCTTATAGAGCATGATTGCCCATTTTCACAACTTAGATTCATGAAAGAAAATGTTCAGATATTTTAGCTCTTGCTTTGAATCTTCCGATATTGCATGTTATTTTCATAATGGGGAATGACTTTTCATTGCTTTCACCTATGACCAGCAACTTCCTGGGGTATGGAATTCTTTTTTCTTTCAAATCTCTTTAGTAGACCTTGATCCTTGATTTACTGTCTTAAAAAAATACAAATTATAGACTTACAGGAAGTTGCCAAGATAGTATAGACAGATCCTATGGACCCTTCACCCAGCTTCTGCCAATGATAACATTTTATACAACTATAATATAATATCAAAACCAGGAAATTAACATTGGCACACTACTATTAACTAGAGTACAAATTTTATTCAGATTTCACCAGTTTTTATATGTACACACAGTGTGTGTGTGTGTGTGTGTGTGTGTGTGTGTGTGTGTAGGAGTAGTAGTAGTAGTTCTGTACAGTTTAATCACATGTGTAGAATTATGGAATGACCACCATCTGGCCCATTGGCCTCTGATGGAGAAGTCTGAGGCCAGCCCAGATCATCTCTTTGTAATACAGTGATCTTTCTACCCTCGTTTTGATGCTTGTCGGACTCCTGTCTCTGCCTTTTCCATTTAAAATTTTCATCAAAGTGTAGCTCAGTGTCCATCCTTTCATTTTAATTTTGCCTGGTGCTTGGTGACCACTTTTGATCTGCAGTGTAGATATTTCCTCCTGTTGGTTTTCTAGACTCTCTTTCTCAAGAACACTGACTTTGAGTGTTTGCTCTGTTCACTGTCCTCCATTGTTTTCACCATCTTTCTCATGATTTTGGTCCCTTTGTTCTTCTCTACCTTTTGGGAGAACTCATGTTTGCTTTCCACATCACTGATTCAGTTTCTATTGAACCAGGGCTGCTTCATATGGTTTCTAATGCAGACAGTGATGCTGTTGTATTTTTAGATTGATTCTTAGTGTTCCTCATCTCATTCAGTTCCCATTTTCTTTCTCAAGCCTCTTGGCCAACTGCTTTTTTTTTCTTCTTATTTTGCTATCTTATCTCATTTCATAGACTGTGTATGTTCAAAAATTTTCTTGAGAGTACAAGGTGATGCTCTTGAAAAATTATTTTTGCTTCTTGTAATAAATCTTTTTACAAGTTTGAAATGCTGTGCTCTCCTTGTTTGTTTCAGAAGCTTTTCATAGACACCTTGTGGATTTTTCCCCCATTTCCTGAGTGAAGTGGACTAGTGTATCACTTTAGGGATCCATCAGCATGAGGGGAGCAGAGTGGAAGCTCTGTCATACTCTCTGCCTCATTCATTTCTGTCCGGGTTTGGGGAACCCATAGCTCCTGGGGCATCTTTCTCTTTGCTCTGATCTTTACCCGGGTGTGAGTTGTGGTATCACAGATGCCCCTATGACACCCTGACTGCTTCAAATGCTTCTGAGGCACCACAGACAGGCGTGTCCAGTTGGTGGGCTTTTTACCTGCTCTGTAGCCCACTCTCCCCTCTGGATTTGCCGTTTCAAGTAAGGGGTGCCAGAGCCCTGCTTCTCAAGAACCCAGTCTGTCCTTAAGAGGGGGAGATGCTATTTGGCTTACGGTATTTTTCTTCAACCTAGTCCCATCTGCCAAAATTCCTTGTCATTTCTGGCGTGTCAGTGGCACCTGTGTTATTTCCTGTATTCGTGCAGTCACCTCGGCCCCCATCTTTATATTCTCTTGGTCATTTTTTTTTTTTTTTTTGCGGTACGCGGGCCTCTCACTGTTGTGGCCTCTCCCGCCGCGGAGCAACAGGCTCCGGACGCGCAGGCTCAGCGGCCATGGCTCACGGGCGCAGCCGCTCTGCGGCATGTGGGATCTTCCCGGACTCGGGCACGAACCCACAACCCTGCATCGGCAGGCGGACTCTCAACCACTGCGCCACCAGGGAAGCCCTCTCTTGGTCATTTTAATGGGAGTAATGGAAACAAGTTTAGATACATGTGTTCTTGACGCCATTTTTCGCAGAAATCCACCATTGCTTTTTAATGAAACCTTTACAATCTGATTGGTCATATAGAGCAGCAGAGTGAGGAGGTACAGGAATAGTTTATTTAATTGACAAGGCAGATCTGTACCCTTTGCAAATAACAATCCTAAAGTCCCATAAAAACTGGATAATTAAGCAGATGGGTATCTGACAGTTAACAGAATATTTAAAAAATACGATGGCTCAGAAATGTTATCTTCCTCCCCCAGGTGGAGAAAGCTAACTTGAAAACGTGGGTCATGGACTCATTCTTCCTGTCTTTGCCTGGATGGGAATCCCTGTAGGAATGGTCCAGCTCGGGAGCTGCATTCTCATCTTTCTTACAGAAAATGCTTAATTCTCTGAATTAAAAGGAAAAAAGTATACATTTCTTGAATTAATAGTGAGCCAGAATGATAATCAAATGATGTCTTTTAGCTCAGCACTGTGTTTCACTTTTTCAGATATTATTCTGCAAGTAGCTTGTATCATCTCGATTTGGAAAGTAAGAAACTGAAAGCTGAATTTGAATAGTTGAACATCTACTAAGGGAAGAGTGAAGAGGAGATAAAATTCCAAACTGTGCAGTGAGAGAGATCAGACATGTTTTTTTGTGGAGCACTTACTTTGTGGAATAACTGGCAGCCTTTCTGGAGAGGGTGTGACCCTGCATTCTGCTCTCATGGGTTCAGATTATGGCCTTGGTGATCATGCACTGGTCCTAGGAGATGCCCCCGTGAGTTCCTTGTGACAGTGACATAGTTAGCTTCTAAGTTGTGTGGTATGGCCCACTGAGGCAAGTGTGTCTCTGACTTTGATCTCTACCATCTCACCAGTGCTCTGGTGCCTGAGCTGGTTCTGGACCAGGCCTTGGCTGTGTTTTGATTGGCATAGACTCTGGGGCTTGATTTTTATCAGGAGTCATCTGGATAATTATGTGGGGAGCAGTGCCCTAGGAGTTCCCTTCAAAACCAGACAAGTATACGAAAGGAAAAAAACATCCAAACCAGATAGGATTCAAAGTAATGCCTGTGGAATCTGCGAGAGCAGGGCTTTATTAGCTGTTTATGGTGCTTGCTGAGCAATCCCCAAACACTCATACTCCAATGTAAAATCAAAACAAAACAGGAACATAGGACTGGGCATAAATGATGTTTGGATTAACTTTTCTTGTCTCCTTTACTAGAGTAATCAAGAGCTGACTCTGCTGAGTTTCTTTACTATGGAGATCTTATGAAATTTTATTTGCACTCATTTTCACTGGATTTTAAATTCCTGTGTTTGATTTCCTTCTCGTGTTTCTCCATTCTGCCTTCTCTGCATGTTGGTGCCCAGTAATAAGACTGATGGCTTTGCCCATCAGTCCCGTTGGGGCCAGGCAAACATAGGAATTACTGCCCCCAAGACAGTCATCCATTGAAACGAACTCAGTGTGCCCCCCACCATGTTCCCCAAAGGCTGAGCGGGCTAATGTGGATGTGTAGTGTGGTTATCCTGGAGCAGTGGAAGAGGCACATCGGAACTGGGCTCCATCAGAATTTTTACTGGGACAGGCTTTTATGATGTCGAGCTTTTCCAAGTTTTATCCATCAATGCTGCACAGCCTACATAAATTAAGGGGGTTGCTGAGGCATTTGTGGCATCTCCACCATGTGCAGATGGTGCTTTGCTTCTATTTGCATCTCTTTGCTTCTATTTCTCTCTCTCCCCGTCTTTCTTCCCTTTCACTGTCCTCTTTCCATTCCCTTATTCTCATCCATTCTCTTTGACTCACCTTCCTTCCTTCCCTCCTTCCTTCCCTCCTTCCTTCCCTCTTCACAATTCCATTATCACACCTAAAACAATTAATGATAATACCATAAAATCCTGGAATACCAGTCATTTTGCAGATTTCACTGGTTGTCTTATCAGTATTTCTTATTCCGTGGGTTTGTTTGCCTGCACTTCTGCTGGTCTTTGTGTAGCCTTTTCTTCCCCACCCTCATGTCATAATCATGGTTTGGAACCAGTACTCTCTTTTCATCCAAAACACACGCCCTTTGGACCATACCTGCATGAGTTTATTTTCAAAGACAGCATGATTTGTATGATTACAAAATGAAAATTATTATTGCTTCAAGACCCTTACTACCTCGGAGTTTTATTTACATAGAAGACTAGACATTCGAAAGGAAAGATTAAACTCCAAGAAATAATGAGGGTTCCAGGATAATAGAAAGATATATTTTTAATGGTTTTTATTTTAAAAGAATTTAAAGAATAGCCTAAAACAAAAAGAATTTAGGGCAAGTGATTGCCTGAAAACCTGGTTGGGAAGATTCCCATTGTGAGAGCTCGGGGTTGTGGTTGCCTTGACAACGTGTAACAGGCCCTCGAAGTGTTTGACTCTCTGAGTCCTCTTTCAAGTCCTTACAGAGGTGAAGCAGTTGGTCTGGTAGATCTCTGACTCTAGATTACTTTCTGTCTCTCAGAATCAGAAAATTAACCTTTTTCCAGAGGTTTTTCTTCTGGTTGAGAGGGAAGAGGCAATACCTTTGTTTTAACTGAAATGAATTGGCAGCATATCTCTAGTGCTTTCATTTCAGGGAAGGTTGATGCTGGTGCATAAGGGTTAGTGTTCAGAATTATCATCATCTCGAGGCTGAGAACCGTGTCTCATCATGAATACCTAGCACACATGCAGCTGACCTCATGCACAGCTGTGACAGCTCAGTCCTTACCAGCCTAAAACATGGAGGGAAGTTTTTCATTGCCTCAGACAGGATAGTGTTCTTGGACTCTTCAGCCCTAACTAAAGAAGGAGGTCTCCTGGGGCCACTCAGCAAATGTGGCTATGCAAGGAAGTAGTTTGTTTTATCCTCATCCCCAGTGGTGGTCATGAGTCCTATCAAGGATGTACACTCTGGCTAATGGGAATAGAATTTACCAATTTAATACTTGTTAAATGCTTCTAGGAGATTGGATCTTGGATGCTCATTCCAGAGGCTTGAGTTTTGGTGATGGACTTTGCCATTCACACATGGTGGGCATGATCTATTGCTCCCTCTTTCCCCATGGCTGAATCAGGTCTCCAGGTCAGTTTTGCACAATAGCCAGTACAATCTTTGACAGAACAGGTGCTTGTAGGTGTACGATGCCAGGTGCTCTAAGCATGTGGTTCAAGTTCAGAAGGTCTTGAAGATGAAGTTGTTACTCCGTGAAAATAACAAGGATCATTTATTTATTTATTTTATTTATTTATTTTTTTTGTGGTACGTGGCCCTCTCAGTGTTGTGGCCTCTCCCGTTGCGGAGCACAGGCCTCGGACGCGCAGGCTTAGCGACCATGGCTCATGGGCCCAGCCGCTCCGCGGCATGTGGGATCTTCCCAGACCAGGGTACGAACCCATGTCCCATGCATCGGCAGGCGGACTCTCAACCACTGCGCCACCAGGGAAGCCCACAAGGATAATTTATGTGTGTGCTTATACCAGTGGTTCTCAAACATTGGCGAGCATCAGAATCACCAAGAGGGCCTATTAAACCACAGATTTCTGGGCCCCACCCCCAGAGTTTCTGATGCAGTAGGTCTGTGGTTTTGTTTTTCTATTCAGAAAAAAAGGATCTTAGGAATGATCGTGCTCCCAAACCTTATTAGGTAGGAATCATAAGAAGACCTACCATCAATTTTTTTCTGACGTGTGGTAGCACATAAATGAATAATAAAAACAAAATTTTAAGAAATAGTCAATGTTTTTGCAAATACAAGATTATTTTTATAACTTCTTTCACTGTGAAATATTAAACGTGGATAGAGTAGAGCAAAAGCATGTATGTAAAGCTTAATGCATTATTGGAATGTACAGCTACCACCTAGGTTAAGAAATAGAACTTTGCAGCACCCAGCAGTTCTCTGTGTGCCCTTTTCCAATCACAACTCCATCTCTCCCCACTACCACTATCATAGGGAACCTCTGTTCTGGCATTTATGATAATCACTGCCTTGTTTTCAGTTTTACCACCTGCATATGGTTTTCATAGTTACATAAATGAACTCAGATAGTATGTGTTCTTTTGCGTCTAGCTTCTTTAACTCAACGTTACGATCAGAGAATATTCTCTGTATGATTTTCTGGAGGAAAAACATTCCTGTGTGTCTCCTGTACTCTCAGTACTCTACTACCGCACCTTCACTTCTGACACCAGATGTGTGTTCTACAACTTAACTCAATTCTGATACTATCTACATGGAGATGGTGTCAGATCCCACAAGTTAAAGGCTTAGCCCTACAGGACTTTCCCCGTCCCCCGCTTCTTATGACAATTACAAGTCCAGGTTGTTACCTATGCTTCTGACCAACTGGCTATAAGTCAGAGGTTTCCACAACCCTTCCTTGATTAATTTGCTAGCAAGAATTCATGAACTTCACAGAATTCAGGAAAGCAGTCTACTTACTAGATTAGTGATTTATTACAAAGGACATCAAAGGATACAGATGAACAGCCAGATGAAGAAGTATATAGGATGAGGTCCAGGAGGGTCTCAAGCACAGAATCTTCTGTCCCATTGGAACTGGGATGGGCCACCCTTCCTGCATGTTATCATCCAGAGGCCCATCAAATCTTACTGTTCAGGAGTTTTCATAGAGCAGGGATGGTCTCCCTGACTCTCCGTTTGAACTCCTCTGACACTGTCCCATTAGGGATAGGGAGGGGCACCTCATTACTGCTGGTTGGGGTAGAAGTCAAGACCCCACCCCTGTGGTCTCCACTGACACCACCAAGGGTTTTTTTTTCTAAGTTAACTTGCATTTTATTTTATTTTTATTGAAGTATAGTGGATTTATAATGTTGTGTTAGTTTCTGCTGTACAGCAAAGTGACTCAATTATACATATTTACATTATTTTTTATATATATTCTTTTCCATTACAGTTTATCATAGGGTATTCAATATAGTTCTTTGTGCTCTACAGTAGGACCTTGTTGTTTATCCATTCTGTATATAAAAGCTTAGCGGCCAGTACGGGTAGGAGAGTCCCGGCTTTCCACTCAACCTCCTGTGATGCCACACTGACACAGAGAGAGATTGGGCTGCCTTGTTATTGCCTCCCAAGGTTGTAAGTCTAGACTCTCCACTGAGCCCTTGCTGGCGAGGGTAGGACTGTCATTTTTTTTCTGTGGTGTTGACTAAGGTAGAGCAATTATTGTCTAAATTTTCTCTCTTGCTAGGCTGTCCCTTTCCTGGTACTCTGGCTAAAGAGAGCAGGCTGTTCTTTTTTTCTTCTTCTTCTTTTTAATTTTTTGTCTGTACTCCTTGGCGTTTCTGGATTACTGGCTTCATTAGCTCCAATTTTGGGACTTATGAGAAAATCCGTGGAACTCACCACTGTGTCACTCCTCAGGTGCTGAGGTCTCTAATTAGTCTACCTTCTCTTTTCAATTTATTGGAGTCTATGTTTGTTTTATACATATATATAATATTCGAGGTTTTTTGTTGTACTTAGTGGAAAGAACAAGGAAAAGTACATCTATTCCATCTTCCCAGAAGAAGACAGCGTATATAGTTTCAAATCCCTCCTTCTTCTTGTGAGATTCTGATCTGCACTTCCCTGCCCGTAATCTTTCCCTTAAACATCATTGGACTAAAATATCTTCAAAATAATTTTCTATACTATTTTCTAAGTTTATAGTTTTATTTCTTAGTCTGTGTCACATAGGAAATCTTTTAAGCTGTGATGGGTTTCTACTACTCGATGCTTATGGTGCTCGCAGGCAGCAGAACAGCTCATTTTGGGCACTGCTGTCATTTTTGCATCCTAGGAATTGATGAATTGATATTTCCTCTTCCTCTGGATCCATGTCCGTATCTAACAAATAGCCTTCACATTATTCAGGAAGCCTAGAGAACTCACATCTCAAAAATATCTTTCAGATGACTCTGCCCTGTTGATCCTGAAACTTTCAAGTATGTTGCAGATAAAATTAATGTTCTTTTCCTTCCAGAAAAATGGAACAGTTGTAGAGAGCTGGTTTGGCACGGATAGTTGAAATACTGGCATCTCCCCAAATAGACCGATAACAAACTGCAACTCAAACCCATTCCTCTCATCTGTAGTTTAATGAAGGGTTTTCTGGACAGTTTAATGGACAGTTCCCAACTGTCTGGTTAGAAAAGCTGTCTGTATTGTTTGACTGCCTTGATGAAATTCTTGTCAGCTGGCAAAGAACAGTTACCAGGAAATTAGGCAAATTGTTGCTTCTTGTCTGATTATGGATAGTTTACAGAATCTTCTGCAGTTTGTAGCAGGAGGCAGCTTTCAGGTTACCATAAAAATGACAATGCTCAAAAAATAATGGTCAAGGGACTTCCCTGGTGGTACCGTGGTAAAGAATCTGCCTTCCAATGCAGGGACGCGGGTTCAATCCCTGGTTGGGGAACTAAGATCCCACATGCCTCGGGGCAACTAAGCCCGCATGCCACAACTACTGAGCTTGCGTGCTTCAACTAGAGAGCCCACGTGCTGCAACTGTAGAGCCCACACGCTCTGGAGCTGGCACGCCACAACTAGAGAGAAGCCCATGTGCTGCAAACGAAAGATCCCTCATGCCTCAACAAAGATCCTGCCTGCTGCAACTGAGACCCAATGACGCCAAAAATAATAAATAAATAAATTAAATTAAATTAAAAAAAAATAGTGGTCAAGAAAATAGCAAAAGAGGAGCTTACTGATGAGTCTGATTTCAGTTCAGAAAGTGTGAGTTGTCTTCAGAACTGCGAAGACCATGATTTCCCTTCACTTAATATTCATTCTCTAAATTGGCTTCAAGAACATGTAGAACATGAATCTTTCAAATTACTTGAAAATTTAGCTGTAGCCCTAGATTTGAAAAACAAGACCTTTAAGAATAAAATACATGCTCTATAAAAGCAGAGTGTCTAGCATTTGTCATTTTCAATTTTCATTAAATGCTCATTTTCAGTCTAAAGTTAGTCCTGAGATGAAGAAACATAATTATGTAAAAATGAGTTCTTAAACAAATGCTTAGGTTCATGATTTATTAATTACCCTGATATTAACACCTGTTCCCTCAGTTCTGCAGAAAGGAGGAGAACAGGGAAGGTAAAGGAGGCCAGAGGGAGAAACTCAACCAAGATGGAATTAAACAGATGGTTGAAGGAAGAGGGATGAGAAGATAAAGCCAAGATGAAGCGGACAGTGAGGCTGAAGAAGCCTGGGCAGTGGCAGTCATGGGGGGTAACAAATAGTTTAGGAGGGAGGAAGCAGTGGCCGTGTGGTCTAGAACAGGGACCCCTGGCTAGGACTGTAGATGACAAAGAGTTGTTGGGAAAGCTGCAAATGCAATGGAATAAAGCAGAACTGGAGAGGTGGGAGGGATGGGTCTAGGGCCTGGAATGCCTATGGGAGGTAAGGTGGGTGATGGATTGCCTTTCTTTTCTGTCCGACACAAATGGGTGTGAATGGGATAGGAATGGGGCTGACAGTTCAGAGAAACTGCTTAAGGGAGGAGAGACTGTGAAAAGGCTTAATGTATAGGTAGGTGGCCTGAATCTTCATGCCCCCTGACCTAATGCCCATATGTTGTTGGTACTCAATAAATCTCTGTGGAATAATTCAGTGAGTAAATGAGGAAACAGAGCCCTGAGTTGGATGGAAATTCCCTTCTTTTTATTCTCTGTACCTCCATTTTCTATCATGATAGCCAGTTATTGAGTCTCTCAGGATAAGGACTCGGTAAGGTAGACTCTTGGTGAGTGTTTTCTCATTGGTGGATTAAATGGGGAGAAACACAGAATTCTGAACGAGTGTTATACCAGGGAGCTGAGAAACTGATCTCAAGTATGTCTCCTTTTGAAAAGCCATTTGTTTTTGATATTGTAGAAGTTGCTAATGGAGGTAAACGTGGTTCTTCGTTTGCCTTTAGAGGTTCAAAGGTTTTGCAGACAGGTTTCTTAGAACACTGGGTTCACTGTGAATTGGAGTGACATTTCTCATGTGAACCCCTACTTGACAACATTTAATGTGAATAAGCCAGACTAGTTCCAAGAACAAAGGCATTCTATTGATACTTTTTTAGAAAACCTGTTATATTTAAGAAAACTTGCAAGGGCTCTGTCTCAAAGCTTTAATTTGTTTTTTAAATATAGTGACACTTGACATCCTGAATTTTGTTGTATTTGTTGCTTTAATGAAGATTTATTGAGCAGCTGCTATGCATAAATACTGGGCCAGACAGTGTTGGAAAGGCAGGCTGACCCTCTCCAGATTCCTTGATCCTCACAACAGTGTCGCAGTTTCCAGATGAGGAAAGTGAGGCCCAGAGAGATGAGTCATTTGTCCAGGGTTACCAGTGAGTCCACAGCAGACCCACAGACTGAGTCCAGTGCTGAGACCCTGGTCTTCAGCCTGCCTGCCCTTCACTCCTTCCATCCACTGACCTTCACCTGCCTCCAGGAGCTGACAGCCTGTTTAGAAAGGTGAACAAAATTTGGGGACTTAAATAAAAGGGTCAAAAAGTTTGGGTCCTAAAAGATGGAGATGTACTTGGCATTTAAGACTCAGCCAGGCAGGAGATTGTGACCAAGGTGGCAGAGTAGAAGGACGTGCTCTCACTCCCTCTTGTGAGAACACCAGAATCACAACTAGCTGCTGGACAATCATCGACAGGAAGACACTGTAACTCACCAAAAAGATATCCCACATCCAAAGACAAAGGAGAAGCCACAATGAATCAGTGGGAGGGGCGCAATCACAGTAAAATCAAATCCCATAACTGCTGGGTGGGTGACTCAGACTGGAGAACACTTATACCACAGAAGTCCACCCACTGGAGTGAAGATCCTGAGCCCCACGTCAGGCTTCCCAACCTGGGGGTCTGGTAACGGGAGGAGGAATTCCTAGAGAATCAGACTTTGAAGGCTAGTGGGATTTGATTGCAAGACTTCGACAGGACTAGGGGAAAGAGACTCAACTCTTGAAGGGCACACATAAAGTAGTGTGCGCATCGGGACTCAGGGGAAGGAGCAGTGACCCAGGGGAGAACCAGACCTACCTGCTAGGGTTGGAGAGTCTCCTGAAGAGGCGGGGGTGGCTGTGGCTCACCATGGAGACAAGGACACAAGCAGCAGAAGTTCTGGGAAGTACTCCTTGGTGTGAGCCCTCCCAGAGTCCGCCATTAGCCCCACCAAAGAGACCAGGTAAGCTCCAGTGTTGGGTCACCTCAGGCCAAACAAGCAACAGGGAGGGAACCCAGTCCCACCCATCAGCAGACAAGTGGATTAAAGTTTTACTGAGCTCAGCCCACCAAAGCAACAGCCAGCTCTACCCACCACCAGTCCCTCCCATCAGGAAACTTGCACAAGCCTCTTAGATAGCCTCATCCACCAGAGGGTGGACAGCAGAAGCAAGAAGAACTACAGTCCTGCAGCCTGTGGAACAAAATCCACATTCACAGAAAGATAGACAAGATGAAAAGGCAGAGGGCTATGTACCAGATGAAGGAACAAGATCAAACCCCAGGTAAACAACTAAATGAAGTGGAGATAGGAAACCTTCCAGAAAAAGGATTCAGAATAATGATAGTGAACATGATCCAAGACCTCAAGTGCACACGGAACATACATCACATCTTGGGTCACAAATCAAGCCTCAGTAAATTTAAGAAAATTGAAATCATATCAAGCATCTTTTCTGACCACAACGCTATGAGATTAGAAATGAATTACAGGGAAAAAAATGTAAATAACACAAACACATGGAGGCTAAACAATATGTTACTAAATAACCAAGAGATCACTGAACAAATCAAAGAGGAAATCAAAAAACACCTAGAGACAAATGACAATGAAAACACAACAATCCAAAACCTACGGGATGCAGCAAAAGCAGTTCTAAGAGGGAAGTTTATAGCTATACAAGCCTACCTCAAGAAACAAGAAAAATCTCAAATAAACAATCTAACCTTACACGTAAAGGAACTAGAGAAAGAAGAACAAACAAAACCCAAAGGTAGCAGAAGGAAAGAAATCATAAATATCAGAGCAGAAATAAATGAAACAAAGAACACAATAGCAAAGATCAATGAAACTAAAAGCTGGTTCTTTGAGAAGATAAACAAAATTGATAAACCATTAGCCAGACTCATCAAGAAAAAGAGGGAGAGGACTCAAATCAATAAAATTAGAAATGGAAAAGGAGAAGTTACAACAGACACCACGAAAATACAAAGCATCCTAAGAGACTACTACAAGCAACTCTATGCCAATAAAATGGACAACCTGGAAGAAATGGACAAATTCTTAGAAAGGTATAACCTCCCAAGACTGAACCAGGAAGAAACAGAAAATATGAAAAGACCAATCACAAGTAATGAAATTGAAACTATGATTAAAAATCTTCCAACAAACAAAAGTCCAGGACCAGATGGCTTCACAGGTGAATGCTATCAAACATTTAGAGAAGAGCTAACGCCCATCCTTCTCAAACTCTTCCAAAAAACTGCAGAGGAAGGAACACTCCCACACTCATTCTATGAGGCCACCATCACCCTGATACCAAAACCAGGCAAAGATACTACAAAGAAAGAAAATTACAGACCAATATCACTGATGAATATAGATGCAAAAATCCTCAACAAAACACTAGCAAACAGAATCCAACAACACATTAAAAGGATCATACACCATGATCAAGTGGGATTTATCCCAGGGATGCAAGGATTCTTCAATATACGCAAATCAATCAATGTGATACACCATATTAGCAAACTGAAGAATAAAAACCATATGATGATTTCAATGGATGCAGAAAAAGCTTTTGACAAAATTCAACACCGATTTATGATAAAAACTCTCCAGAAAGTGGGCATGGACAACATAATAAAGGCCATATACGACAAACCCACAGCACACATCATTCTCAGTGGTGAAAAACTGAAAGCATTTCCTCTAAATTCAGGAACAAGACAAGGATATCCACTCTCACCACTGTTACTCAACATAGTTTTGGAAGTCCTAGCCATAGCAATCAGAGAAGAAAAAGAAATAAAAGGAGTACAAATTGGAAAAGAAGTAAAACTGTCACTGTTTGCAGATGACATGATACTATACATAGAGAATAGTAAAGATGCCACCAGAAAACTGCTACAGCTAATCAATGAATTTGGTAAAGTTGCAGTATACAAAATTAATGCACAGAAATCTCTTGCATTCCTATACACTAATGATGAAAAATCTGAAAGAGAAATTAAGGAAATACTCCTATTTACCATTGCAACAAAAAGAATAAAATACCTAGGAATAAACCTACCTAGGGAGACAAAAGACCTGTATGCAGAAAACTATAAGACACTAATGAAAGAAATTAAAGATGATACCAGCAGATGGAGAGATATACCATGTTCTTAGATTGGAGGAATCAATATTGTGAAAATGACTGTACTACCCAAAGCAATGTACAGATTCAATGCAATCCCTATCAAATTACCAATGGCATTTTTTACGGAACTAGAACAAAAACTCTTAAAATTTCTCTGGAGACACAAAAGACCCTGAATGGCCAAAGCAGTCTTGAGGGAAAAAAACGGAGCTGGAGGAACCAGACTCTCTGACTTCAGACTATACTACAAAGCTACAGTAATCAAGACAATATGGTACTGGCACAAAAACAGAAATGTTGATCAATGGGACAAGATAGAAAGCGCAGAGATAAACCCACGCACCTATGGTCAACTAATCTATGACAAAGGAGGCAAGGATATACAATGGAGAAAAGACAGTCTCTTCAATAAGTGGTGCTGGGAAAACTGGACAGCTACACGTAGAAGAATGAAATTAGAACACTCCCGATCGCCATACACCAAAATAAACTCAAAATGGATTAGAGACCTAAATGTAGGACTGGACACTATAAAACTCTTAGAAACATAGGAAGAACACTCTTTGACATAAATCACAGCAAGATCTTTTTTGATCCACCTCCTAGAGTAATGGAAATGAAAACAAAAATAAACAAATGTGACGTAATGAAACTTCAAAGCTTTTGCACAGCAAAGGAAACCATAAAGAAGACAAAAAGACAACCCTCAGAATGGGAGAAAATATTTGCAAACGAATCAACGGACAAACGATTAATCTCCAAAATATAGAAACAGCTCATTCAGCTCAATATTAAAAAAACAAACAGCTGAATCCAAAAATCGGCAGAAGACCTAAATAGCCGTTTCTCCAAAGAAGACATACAGGTGGCCAAGAAGTACATGAAAAGCTGCTCAACATCACTAATTATTAGAGAAATGCAAATCAAAACTACAATGAGGTATCACCTGACACCAGTTAGAATGGGCATCATCAGAAAATCTACAAACAAGAAATGCTGGAGAGGGTGTGGAGAAAAGGGAACCCTCTTGCACTGTTGGTGGGAATGTACATTGGTACAGCCACTATGGAGAACAGTATGGAAGTTGTTTAAAAAACTAAAAATATAATTACCATATGATCCAGGAATCCCACTACTGGGCATATACCCAGAGAAAACCATAATTCAAAAAGACACATGAGGGGCTTCCCTGGTGGTGCAGTGGTTGAGAGTCCGCCTGCCGATGCAGGGGACACGGGTTCATGCCCCGGTCCGGGAAGATCCCACATGCCACAGAGCAGCTGGGCCCGTGAGCCATGGCCGCTGAGCCTGCATGTCCGGAGCCTGTGCTCTGCAACGGGAGAGGCCACAACAGTGAGAGGCCCACTTACCGCAAAAAAAAAAAAAAAAAAAAAGGCACATGCACCCCAGTGTTCACTGCAGCACTGTTTACAATAGCCAGGTCATGGAAGCAACCTAAATGCCCATCAACAGACTAATGGATAAAGAAGATGTGGTACGTATATACAATGGAATATTACTCAGCCATAAAAAGGGACAAAATTGGGTCATTTGTTGAGACGTGGATAGATCTAAAGACTGTCATACAGAGTGAAGTAAATCAGAAAGAGAAAAACAAATATCCTATATTAATGCATATATATGGAACGTAGAAATATGGTGCAGATGGACCAGTTTGCAGGACAGGGATTGAGGCACAGATGTAGAGGACAAACGTATGGACACCAAGGCGGGAAAATGGCGGTGGGGGGGGTTTAGTGGGATGAATTGGGAGATTGGGATTGACATGTATACACTGATGTGTATAAAATTGATGACCAATAAGAACCTGCTGTATAAGAAAAAGTAAAATTAAATTTAAAAATTAAAAAAAAAAAAAAGGAAGACTCAGCCAGGCAAGAGCATGGAGCACTAGGCCTCCCTTTCATTCCGTGGTGGCCTGGACAGCAGACTGATTCCGCCCCACCACGGTGGGGAAGGGAGCGGGTGATCCTTAGATACCCCTGGGGCCCCTGACATCACCATTCTCCTCTCATCTATGTGCTAAGCATTTGCCAAATACATTGCCGACATTTTCTCATTTAATCTTCGTGTCTATCCCAGGATTTGGTCCAATTACTGGCTCCTTTTACAAATGTATTAGTTATTTATTTGCTGCATAACAAATTGCCCCAGAACTTAGTAGCCTAAAACAGTAAGTATTTATTATTTCATCATTTCTGTGGGATAGGAATCCAGGCATGGCTTAGTTGTGTCCTCTGGCATGGGGTCCCTCATAAGGCTGCCATCAAGGCCAAGGCTGAGGTCTCATTTGAAGGCTCGCCTTTGGTGGGATCTGCTTCCAAGCTCATTCATGTGGTTTTTAGCTGCTGGACTGAGGGCTGGTTCCTTGCATTTGCTGGCAGAAGCCTACCTTAGTTCCTTGCCACATGAGCCTCCATAGGGCAGCTCACAGCATGGCAGTTGGCTTTTTTCAGAGCAAGAGAGAGTGAGAAAGAGACAAAGAGAACAACGGCCAAGACAGATCCACAGTCCCTTTGTAACCTAATCTTGGAAGTGACATCCCATTACTTGCTGTATTCTATTTGTTAGAAGCAAGTGTCTAGGGCTCAGCCCACACTCAAAGGAAGGGGATAACATAAGGGTGAGAATACCAGGAGGCAGGGATCATTGAGGTCCCTCTTAGAGGCCACTTGCCACAACTTATGGGGAAAACGAGGTACAGATATGGATAAGTCACTTGCTTTGTATCACATGGCCCCTAGGTGGGATCTGAGCCCTAACCTCCTGATTCCAGGACACTGCATGCCCTGCCCCCACCCCACTCTTGCTCATTACTCGCAGGCAAAGGTGTCTACCTGGCCCTTTACACCCTTATAATAGCAACTTAGAAGGTGGGTAGGCCATCCTAGGCCTCTTACCCAGAGATTGTGGACAGTGAGCCCTCCTCCCCCGTTATATTTCCCCCGTGGTTCTGCATTTAGGCCAGATCCTTCCCTTTGGAGCCTGGGTTGTTGGAATTGGTTATATGGATACATACTAAGGTTGTCTGGGGGCCTTAGAGGTGGCCATGTGGTTGCCCCTTTATGACCCCAGGACATTTGTCTGTAGATGGGCCATCTCTAGTTCCTTTAATCTCTTCTGTGTGAGTCTCGGGGTGTGTATTCCAAGTATGTTGGAAAGCGCCTCACCAGGGCAAGGGTCGCATTGCTGTAGACCTAGCTCTTTGGTTTTCTTCTTCCTTTGAATCTAAAGGTTTTCTAGGACTGTAAAGCCATCGGTGAATTCCCAGAGTAATACACAATCACTCTACAGCATCAGTGAAGTTCAGAAAACTTTATAATTTTAAGAAAATCACCCACAATCATCAATGTCATCCTGAGGCAACCCAATGTTTGTTTATATGTCAGCATTTTTTCTAGTATTCTTATCATTTTTCCCTTATATAATTGAAACCATAAAACATACTCCATTTTGTATCAACTTTCATGTTCCCATGTCATTAAAAATTATATATAGTTTTTATGTAAATCAAGGATATAACATTTAAAATATTTATTCTAGCTTTAGTGCAAGTTGTACAAATATTCAATAGAAAGACAGCTATGTGAACATTTATAACACAAGTTTAACTACATGTAGTATGTGTTTGGTTCATGTGGCTTTCCGTGTTTGAAAAGATCTAACGTGAAAGTCTTACAAAAGTTGGGCTGACATTGAGGGGAAGAAATCATTTGGGGTCATACGTCATCAAGTCACTCAGACACATGTTTGGATCCTAATTTTGCCTCCTACTGGCTATGTGATCTTAAACAAGTTACTTAGAGACTCAGTTTTCTGAAACGTAAAATGATTTATTCATTCAGCAGCCGTTTTATTAAACATCCATTGTACCAGGTACTGTTCTAAGCTCTTGGAATATATCAGTGGGAGGAAAAAAGACAAAAACTTTTTTTTTTTTTTCCCTCACCGCGCAGCTTCTGGGATCTTAGTTCCCAGGCCAGGGATTGAACCTGGGCCATGGCAGTGAAAGCGCCAAGTCCTAACCACTGGACTGCCAGAAAACTCCCCAACAAAAATTCTTTCTTTAATGAAGGAACCTTACAATTGACTGGGGGTGGGAGGAGGGGAGACAAAGATAGGCAATAAACATAATAAATAAGTAAATAATATAGTATGTTAGGAGGTCATAAACGCTACAGAAATAAAAAAGTGGAACAAGGTAAGGGGTGGGGGACAGGATGGCCAGGGGTTAATTGCAATTTTAAGCAGGGATGTCAAGTCCACACTTGATAACTGTAATAACTGACTGCTTGCATCATAATAAGAACTAAGTGAGATGTTTCTAAACTGCCAAAATGGGACCCAGTACTAGGCAGCGCCTGGTAAATGTTTGCTATTATTACTGCTGTTGTTATTCCTAAAAGAAGATTCACTGCAGTATTCCTTTATCTAAGAGTGCTCCAACCTGTTCCTCCTGCTTGATTTACCCAGACCTCCTTGGAGCACGCATTTGAGTCAGTCTGGGCACAGCCTGGCTGTACTTTCCAAGGTGCTGTTTCACTGCCTGGTGCCTCTCTGAGCCCAGAGACCTGGGTTCCTCTCTTGATTCCGTCACCCAAAAGCTGGGCAGTGTTAGGCAGGCCACCCCCTCCTCACCGAGGTGCCGTTTCCTCGTGTGTAAAGCAGCGTCCATGGCACCGCTTTGCAGCGCCACCGTGGGACGCGGGACGGGAGAGGAGAGGAGGGGAGAGCTGGAGAAGTTTGGGAGCGCAGAGCCGTGTACAGATGTGTCCTGTTATTTGCTAATCAAGACTCCAAGCCAGGGCTGTGCTGAGCGGTCTGCCTCCACTCTCTATGCCCCCTCCTGCCTGAGGATCCTGTAGGAGCCTCTAAGTGAGGAATTAGTCATCTTCCCCCCTACCTCTTCCTGTGAAGCCCCAGGGGAAGGCCAGGCCACTCTTGTTGGTTTTCTGCAGCTTCTCTTCTAGAACCAAGTCTCCTCTGGGAAGAGGGATGAGCTGTCAGACAGTCTTGTATTTTTAAACAGCTGATCATTGAGCACAGTAGTTACCTAATCAAGTTTCTGTGTCTGTTGGATGGAGGTGGTTATTTCTTATTGTTTTCTTATGTTTATTTTGTGAACACAGACAGTGACGATTGACTGTAAGGGCAAAGAGAATCTGTGTTGGGGCAGGCCTGAGGCGTACAGGAAGGATTTGAATCCAGGACAGGCTCCTGGAGAGACCCTTCTTAGCACAGTGCACTGGGGGCCCTTGTTAGAAATCTCATATGGCCTAAATTGTGCCCTTAGCTCCTGTCGAAGCCCAGTTCATTAAGTTCCATGAAGACACAAGGGCAGGACAGAGGACCCTGTCACTTAATGCAGTATTTGGGAGGGAGATGTATTTGGGAAGAACCTCTCTGCAATGGTTCTCAACCCTGGCAGCACATGAAATTTCTGGGGGTGAGGTGAGAACCAGGCGCCAGTAACCTTTAAAGCTCCATTTCAAGGTGCAACCAAGTTTGAGAGCCAGTGCTAAGTTTAGAGGACTTCGTGCGGGGGTGGCCATACATGTCCTATTCCGACAGATGTTTCTGGTGAGCCTCCCTCTCCCTTCTTCCAACACAGCAGGTGCACAGAGCTGTGGACTGGAACCTTGAACCATCACCAGTGAGGAACATCTGATGCAGTATATATATTTACTCCTAAGCTCTGCAGTATGAATCCTGAGGCAGGTTTCTCCAGCCTTTAAGCTGTGCTATGCTTTCAGAACCCCTCCCCTTCAGAATTAGAGAACCTAGGAAGGAATAAAAGGCAAGGCTATTACCATACCTTTCCTTTTGATCCATTGCAGTAAAGAGCAAATGATAGAAATGCACAGAAAAGGTATGTGAGTACCCCCCCCTCTCCTCTGTTTACAAGATTGGTTGTTTTGGAGGCAGAAGGCTCTGTTGAGACTGAGGAGAGGGGAGACGATGCTGGAAACTGTGATGCATGGTGGTGGCTCACCTTTCTTACTGTGTTTATTTTCCCCGTGTACATGGCCACCGAATGACTGACTTGATAAAATGTTGCCTCAGGTTTTGGTTTGTTTCATTTTCTTCAATCCTGATAGCTGACCTAAACATTGTGAGGTTGCAATGCAAATTACATGCTTGATGGCTTTGAGTGGTTCTGTGATCTGGGACCAATCACTGTCAAAAGTGCAGTGGGACCAAGAAACAAAGACCCAACTAAATCCTGCCAGAGCAGAAAGGTGGGGTTAGGAAGCGACCTTGCTGGCTCTCCCTGCGGTGGGCATTGCCACCAGAGGTGACTGGGAGCAACCTGGTGTGGATTTCTCGGTCTGGGTCATGTGTTTTGGTCTTCCCCTCATAAGCACTATCTCTTTTTAGTCAGAAAGCCAACATTTGGTAAGGGATTGTGATGGCAAGCTCTTCTGACCCCAGTCCATTCCTCTGCCTTTTGCCCTGTCCCAGTAGCCCAATGAGGACATCAGCCGCCTCTGAGAGGGGTGTGGTGGTGGAGCCAGCCTCCCTCCTCTCGTCACACACTCTGAGTCAAGCAAGGGAAGTGGCACCATCGATCCGTCATATGTGCCCAGCGTGTGCTTTACACACATCATCAAATTTGTCCTTACAGCCCCTCTGACAGACCTCATCACCCCTCTCCTCTAGACAGGGAAACTCAGCTGTGGCTACAAGGCTAATGATGATGCAAGGACTTGAACCCAGTCAAATGGCTGCAAAGTGGGTTTTCCTTCCCTTGGATCTCTCTCTTTCTCTTTTCCTGGAGCAAGGAGTGTCAGCCTGAAGAGACCTCAGTGAGGTACACTGCAGTCAGTCACCTTCACAGATCAAATGCTGTTTTCTCTCAGGGACAATCTGGTGGACGTCTGCACCTCGGCCTTCTTGTGGCCATTGCCGAGCACTGTGTGCAGGCAGTCCTGGCAAGGCTGGCTTGGTTATTAATCTGTACAGTCACTGAGGTGTGGGTAGCAGGCCTCAAAGGTTCACGTTTTGATCCTTACTTGTGTTCTGGGATGTGTCACCTTCTCTGTTGGGCCCTGGGTTTGGCTGTGAATGTGCAAAATATTTCTAATGCTAAAACATTTCTAATGCTAAAAGTGTGGAGGAATGAGTCTAGTTGAGATTCCAGATGCATAAATTTGGTCTCTTGGCAGCTAGATTGCACTTTCTAGAGCTCAGGGGGTTATAAAAGTCGACATCTTTATATAGATCTATGTGCAGCGTGGCCGAATTGCAGTTGCTTTTGGAGCTATAACTTTGAATTACCTGACTTTTTGTTTTAAAAAGAAGGATGCATTCACGTAGGTGTTGGCTTATTTGGAAAGCAGGGCAAGGAAGGCACAGGAATGAAAAGGGATTTTGGAAAACAGAGAACAGCCCTCGTTTGACTCCTCTGGTGGTCTCACTGAGAAGTCTTACCAAGATGGTGCCGTCCCACAGCTTGAGGACAAGAATCCCCAGCCTGCAGAAGTAGGGCTCCCCTTTGGAGGACAGGCAGGGCTGGGCCTAGACATTTGGGTACTGTGGGCTGCATTCCAAAGGATGATCTTTAAACATTTTGTTCAACAACTCTTTCATGGGCGGGGATAAACTGATGTTGTGTCAAGAAAAACCTCTCTAACTTCAAAATAGGAAATTTATTACATGAATTTATTACAGCAGATTTTCCAGGTCAGACAGCTACTCGGAGGTATATTGAATGATTTAAAATTTAGTTCATAAAGTCAGTCACTCCTTCTCAGTGAGTAGCATTATGTGTGCCTAACAGTTTCAGACCTGTGTCTCCTGGCACCCAACTTGCCAGATCTCCCCTCTGGTTGGTCTCAGCGTTGGTGGAAGGGCCGGTGGCTGCATCGTGCAGCATTCCCACCTGCGTTGCATGATGTGCTCAACGGAGATGGGGTCACACCAGCTAGAGAGGGAAACCTAAGTTAATTTACTCCCGTTTCCACTCTTCCCAAGGACGTTTTATCGTTTTTACGGACTGCCCTCCAGAGTTGCTTGGCTCATTCCCCTTAATCTATGGTTACAGATTCAGACTAAAAAAGATTGAAATCCTTCGAGTAGGGTTTCTCCCTTTGGCATTATTGGCATTTGGGGCTGGAAAATTTTTTGTTCTAGGGGCTGTCTTGTGTATTGTATGTTGGGTTTTAGCAGCATCCCTGACTTCTACCCACTAGGTGCAATTGACAGCTGCCCCCACCCTCGCCCCCATCACAGTTGTCACAGACAGCAATGTTTCCAGTCATACCTGGGGAGCAAAAGTTTCCCCATTGAGAATCCCTGCTTTAGGAAAAGGAAGGAAGGGGTCTTAACATCTTTGTGGGTGCTGAAACCCCAGAAGACCTTTGTCTACAGGGCTGGGTTTTAAATTAGTTCCCAAAGCGTGAAAAGGGAGTCTCAATTTCTAGCCAGTTGACTACAGTGAAGCTTTTAAGCAGTTTAATTTCAGAAAGATATGTTTGATGCTTTTTACTAAGATGAGGCATTAGAAGACTAGAAATAGCTGTTCAGGTTTTTTTTGTTGTTGTTGTTGTTGTTTTTAATCAACAAATCAAGGGAGGTTCCAGAAAGGCTCTTTGACTTTTTCAAGAAATACTTTTCCGAGCAGGGTCTCTGACCTACCATGCTTATGGTTCTTGTGAGACTGGACTCCTGCTCTGGCATTTCTTCATGGAGTGGGCAGTACTGAGGGTCGTGGCTGGGCCCTGTGTGCAGCAGATGGGAATAAATGGGCAGGAGCGAGGTTCCTGTCCCCAGGATGTCCCCAGCCTCCTCTAGGCAGGAGCCTCCAACACTTCAGCAGGAGGGGCGGTGCAAGTGAGGTAAACATGAGTTGAAACAGTTCTGTTGGGTTTGGAATGACGGTGCCGGAGCCGTGGTTTTCGAGGTGTACTCTTTTAGCAGCTGATGTTACTTTTTCTTCAAATGACATGTGCAAAAACACAATATAAATAAAAAATGTCAGACCCAAGTTTGAAGGCAGAGTGAAAGAGGGGACCTGTACCCCACACACCTCATCTCACCTTGGAGCTGACACTTCCAAAGACAATGCACTTTGCATCACCCGTCTGACTGAAAGTGGGCTAATGCGTGGTTGGATAATCTTGTTTTTTTCCTCCCCCTGACTGGATCTATCATCTTTTTTCTATTTTAGATAAAAGTAGTTTTCAAAACTACAAACCTAAGTGAAGAATATCATGCTGTTCCATTGCTGTGTAATTTTTACTCTCAATCTATGGAAGCAGATTCAGGGGCTGAGAAAATGCATATGTATGTACATACATACATATACATATTCATTAGGAGTATTTTGATATTTTGTTTTGAAAAACTTAAATATATAGAAAAATAGAGAAAAGAGCCCAACCCCTAGATTTAACAGTTGTCATTATTTTGTCATATTTGCTTTACCTATTTCTTTAAACCTCTACTGGATAAGAATTTTAAAGAACATACCTACCTTAACAAGGTCTGGGAATATTTCCACCACATTCCCCTTACCCCCACCCCATTCCCTATTCCAGTTCATCTTGCAGACCTGTGTAATTTTTCTTTTTTTTTTTTTTTACGGTACACGGGCCTCTCACTGTTGTGGCCTCTCCCATTGCGGAGCACAGGCTCAGGACGCGCAGGCTCAGCAGCCATGGCTCACAGGCCCAGCCGCTCCACGGCATGTGGGATTTTCCCGGACCGGGGCACGAACCCGTGTCCCCTGCATCAGCAGGTGGACTCCCAACGACTGCGCCACCAGGGAAGCCCTGATAATGCTTTTTAATGGGCCTTCCTAAGTAGACTACAGCATGATTCACATAATGGGATAAATGGAATATAATGAGTCTAAAAGAGCTACCAGTCCCCAGTTATATATAGAAGCACAGGTTTGTTTTCCAGTGAGGATCATACCAAAGCAGGCAAATATTCTTCCTGAATTTTGTGATTGCTTCTAAAATGAACAACGTTTATGAATTAGCTTCTTGGCCCCCCAAATATGTTTATGCTGACAAGAATGGGAGTACCCAATTTTGTACAATGTAATTCAGCTATTACTTGCATACATGGTGGGTGGTGCTGTGCAAAAGACATGTCGAGTTTCGCATCATTAAACATGCCCTGGGAAAGGTGAGGGTGGGTTTCGATAACATCTCTCTTCCCAGAATAAATTGCTTCTTCCCTTACTTTGCAAATTGGTAAAAATATTATAGGTTGATAAATATTTTTGCAGTGTGATTGCTTTTCAAAATTGAATTGCAAAGCTGATGCATATGTTGGGAGAGGGGATATTTACAATGGCCTATACCTGATTTTCCCCCTCTTTGGCAGGAAATAACCACGTGTTTACCAGATTACTACAAATGGACTCAGTATCTCTTTATTAAACTCTATGAAGCTGGACTGGCCTATCAAAAAGAGGTACGTTAAAGTTAGCTCTGCTTTTAAGATTCTGTAAACCTTCTGTATCTTCTTAGAAGACATCATTGTTAAATAAGGAATAAAATAAACTCTGTTTGCACAGTAGCAGTGAAAATGTACACAACCTCACATTCATGAAATCAATCACAGCGGGCCCAGAGAGTAACTACTGTCTGGCTTAGTTTGGTGCCTCCAGGACAGGGCTTGAGCTTCTTTCACCCTTGAATTCCCAGCACATAACAATGTCTGTAATGCAGTCAAGAAGGAGGCTTAGGAGGAACACGTTTCTCAAATCCTAGCTACCTCTCATAGATGTGTGCCGGCTGGTGACAACCTTTAGGAATCATGGTTTCTCATCTGCTGATGGGTGATAATATCTTCCTTGTCGGGTCTTGGGAAGAGAAAGGTAATATTTAAAGAACAACAAGCACAGTGCCCACACCTAGTGGCCTCCCAAGAAATGGAATGCTTCTTAAAGCAGGAGGTCAGTAATAGTAGATAAGCCTTAGATGGCAGGAGTTGAGAGAAAGAGTATCATCACATGGCCTAGAACTGCACCGTCCAGTATGATGATAGCCATTAGCTGCATGTGGTTGTTGAAATTTAAATTTAAAGTAACTAAGATTAAATAATATTAAAAATTCAGGTCCTCAGTCATACTAGCCACATTCACGTGCTGGTAGCTAGTGTTGGACAGCAAAGATATAAAACATTCCCATCATAACAGAATATGCTTCCACATAAGAAAAGTACCAGATAGCACTGGTCTAGAAAATTCAGAAGTACCAAGTAGAAAACTCATTGTACCGTTATACTTTAGATGTTCTCCTTTGACCAGAGGGATTTAATGACATAGAATTATATTTACTTTTCTGTGGGTCACATCACATTGCTTCATCTTGCAAAGAATAGTACTTATAATATCATTATTTTTTAAATATAAAACATTTTACAATCAGTATAGAGACTCATATAGAAGGCTCAGTTTAGAATATGAGAATAACACAAAATGTCTTAAACCTTGACAACATAAAAAATAACATAGCTAACAAAAATCAGGAGGTGAGGGCTTCCCTGGTGGCGCAGTGGTTGAGAATCTGCCTGCTAATGCAGGGGACACGGGTTCGAGCCCTGGTCTGGGAGGATCCCACATGCCGCGGAGCAACTGGGCCCGTGAGCCACAACTATTGAGCCTGCGCGTCTGGAGCCTGTGCTCCGCAACAAGAGAGGCCGCGACAGTGAGAGGGCCGCGCACTGCAATGAAGAGTGGCCCTCACTTGCCACAACTAGAGAAAGCCCTCGCACAGAAACGAAGACCCAACACAGCAAAAATAAATAAAATAAATTAATAAACTCCTACCCCCAACATCTAAAAAAAAAAAAAAATTCAGGAGGTGAAATTGGGAAAGAGAAGTAGAAGCAAGCGTGAGATGATCCCTACATCTTTCATAACAAGGAGTCATAGATGGAGAATTAGAGATTTATGTCTATTTTTTTTTTTAAGTTGAAAGGTAGCTATTAAAGCTAAAACTAACAAAGGTAGCAAAAACTAGAATAGGGGTCAGGTGGGAGGAAGGCTGTATGACTGTGCTGAATATCTCATATTATATGGTAGAGGGTCAGCAGAACTGTCTAAAGATAGTATATCAGGGACTTCCCTGGTAGTGCAGTGGTTAAGAATCTGCCTGCCAATGCAGGGGACATGGGTTTGATCCCTGGTCCGGGAAGATCCCACATGCCGTGGAGCAACTAAACCCATGTGCCACAACTACTGAGCCTGCACTCTATAGCCCGCGTGCCACAACTGTTGAGCCTGTGTGCCGCAACTACTAAAGCCCATGTGCCTAGAGCCTGTGCTCCGCAACAAGAGAAGCCACCACAAGGAGAAGCCCGCACACCGCAACAGAGAGTAGCCCCCGCTCACCACAACTAGAGAAAGCCTGCATGCGCAACGAAGACCTAATGCAGCCAAAAAAATAAACAAAATTAAATCTTATTTAAAAAAAAAAAAAAAAAAAAGAATATGCCTGCCAATGCAGGGGACATGGGTTCGATCCCTGGTCCGGGAAGATCCCACATGCAGTGGAGCAACTAAGCCTGTGTGCCACAATTACTGAGCCTGTGCTCTAGAGCCCATGAGCCACAACTACTGAGCCTATGTGCCACAACTACTGAAGCCCATGCGCCTAGAGCCCATGCTCTGTAACGAGAGAAGCCGCCACAGGTAGAAAAAGCCCGCACTCAACAATGAAGACCCAATGCAGCCAAAAATAATAATTATAATAAAAAAATAAAAATAAAGATAGTATATCATACTTGAGGTAGTACAATTTTATTACTTAAAGTTATAATAGTAAATACCAGAAGAACTAAATAACAGAACCTGCTAAAAGTGGAGAAGTATTTTAATAACCATTGCAGATAATTATGAGTATTCTCCTTTGATACTACACCAAAACTCAACAAGTGGTGGGTTCTTAAAGGTCAGTTGCAGTGTTGAATCTAAATATCAATGAACTTTTTGTACTCTGTTATATTAAAATGTGTTGGCCTATTTTACACTTTGAATGAACGTTGTACCCATGCATTATTATTATGATGAAAATAGTTTTGACCTGCAGACCCCTTGCAGGGGTCTCAGGGACCCCAGAGGTTTATGGACCACACTGTGAGAACCACTGTACAGCATATACAATCCCTAACCCACTCTCATCTTTAAATTAAGGGTATTAAAATATTGGTTGTTCAAAATATTATGTTGTTATATTTGTTTTTTTAAAGAGACTATTCCGTCCCCATTAACATCTGGGATAAATTGAGAGTGAGAACTTTGTGGAACTGAGTCATACTGATGTTTAACCACTGTAGAGCCTCCTGGGTCAATTTAATTTCTTAACACACCATAGCTGTTCCTATGCTCAGAGCCCCGTTAGGTGAGGAGTGGTGAGAGACGAGTACCTGTTCAAAGTGCTGACTGCAACAGACCTTTTGTGTTGTTAAAGCTTTATTTTCAGAAGTTAAAAATATGACTCCCATACAAATATAAAATGAACATGTGTCAAGGATTTTATTCAACTCATTAATTAGTGAGAGAACCATTTGTATGTTAAGACTGGTTCAAATGAGATTTCAAGGAAGGGTGGTTTATAGGGTCACAGGCGTGCTGAAATGAATTTACTAATAGAATCAAAACTGCTTAATGTCCGTCCTACAAGGCATAAACCTAATTCCGGGGACAATCTTTTCTGTGAGACAGAAATCATTGGCATTGTCTTTGCATGGGAGCCATTTGCATCGCTCTCAGACATAAAGCGTTTTCGTAGCTCTGAGTTTTCTGCAAGTTAACCTCTCCTTTTCACCTAGCAGGGCTGTAAAATAACTTAAACAATAGTGAATAGGGAGTCAAACAAAGGTACACATCCCTAGAAAATCAGATAATCCCTGGGGGATGTGGGTCTGCTAGCCAATCCCAGCCTACACTGAAGGAGCAATCCCTTTTGCCTGTTTCTAAGTTTTGGATAATTTTTCTTAGCAGCATTATTCAATATCCAAAAGCAAAAGGGTAGGAAGAGAATTGGTGGGAAAATCATCAGATTTCCACTATGATCAACAGGTTCGGTGCTGATCTAGCAGCCTGGCAGACACCTTCCCAGAAGAGCCTCCCTTGCTCAGGTGGATTATAATTATACCCAAAGGGGGTTTCTACACTGGAATCACCCATGGGTCCAGGCAGAGGGAGTAAGAGATCATGAGCTACATTGTGTATTCCAAGTGATAGCAGGAAGGACAAACAAAAATTGAAGTTATAAGACATGAAAAAGCCACAGCAAAGCAAAGGGCGTCCTGCAGGTAAAACACAGGAAAGAGTGAACAGTTCTTTAAAGAGTGTAAGCAGTCGTACACAGCATCAATTAGATTAGCCAGGGTTACCTATCCTCAGTTGCATAGTTACTATTTATATGCATGGGGTATGAAATGATGTGACATGTTAATGTAATAGTGTAAACATTTCTTCCATGGAGCCCTTGGTTGTGTAATATCCCTTTACAAGACACTTGATTTTTTTGTATCTATTTATTGTATAGTTAAGCTGACTTTTTGAATATATTGAATGTTTATTATAACATTTCTTCATAGGACACTTGCTTCTCTGTCTCCACACCCCGGGTTTGTTCATGCTGCTTCAGTTCTAAGCACATCAAACCCAAGTAGGAAGCTTAATCTCATCACTATTGGGTTGGATCCAAAGCCAATCACAGACAGCATCTTCGGAGCTGAGTAACTTTTCTGATGATGGAAGGGGTTTCTGGGGCCCCCCATTGCACAAGGATGACCATGCTACTGGCTCCAGATGTCTCTCTTCTCCCCAGTTGTTTCCAAGTCAGTGTGACACTCCGCCCCCCAGCCTCACAATCTGCATACCCCTGGGGAATTTGGTCCAGTTTTCCCCTCTGACTACTTCTCTCATGGGAACAGACTGTATTCCTTTCCTGTTGCTGCTGCTGTAACAAATTACCACCAACTGGGTCGCTTAAAACAGCACAGATTCATTGTCTTACATGTCCATGAAATAGGTCTCACTGGGATAAAAATCAAGATGCTGGCAGAGCTGCCTTCACTCTGAAGGCGCTAGAGGAGAATCTCTTTCCCTGCCTTGTCCAGCTTCTGGAGGCTGCTTCTGTCATTGACTTTGAACTGCTCTCCAACTTTAAAGCCAGAGCGTAGCAACTTGAAATCTCTCTGACCTGTGCTTCCATCATCACCTCTCCTTCTCAGACTCTGAATCTTCTGCCTTCCTCTTTCTCTTATAAGAGCTTTTGTCATTACTTTGGGCCCATCTGGTTAATCCAGGTTAATCTCCCCATCTCAAAATCCTTCATTAATCATATCTTCAAAGACCCTTTTGCCATGTAGGTAACATATTCACTGGTTGCAAGTGACATGGGCATCTGGATTCTGGATGACATAGGGTGTGGACATCTTTGGGGTGCAATTGTTCTGCCTACCACCCTCTTCTCCCCACTTTATAGGGTGTTACAAGGGTAAAACAGATGAATGCTTGTGGAGAGCCTGGGATGGTGCCTGGCACAGAGTATGTGCTTAATAAGTGCCTGTCTGTGCATGCCTGCAGGTACCTGGAGTCATTATGATATTTATTTATTTACTTATTTATTAAAGAAGGTGTTGGGGGTAGGAGTTTATTAATTAATTTATTTATCTTTGCTGTGTGGGGTCTTCGTTTCTGTGCGAGGGCTTTCTCTAGTTATGGCAGGCGGGGGCCACTCTTCATCGTGATGCGCGGGCCTCTCGCTATCACGGCCTCTCTTGTTGCGGAGCACAGGCTCCAGACGTGCAGGCTCAGCAGTTGTGGCTCACGGGCCTAGTTGCTCCGCAGCATGTGGGATCTTCCCAGACCAGGGCTCGAACCCATGTCCTCTGCATTAGCAGGCAGATTCTCAACCACTGCGCCACCAGGGAAGCCTCATTATGATATTTAAATTGGAAAAATAGAAAGTTAAAAAAAATCCTGAAGGGATCTGAAGAGACCCCTTCAGAAAGTTAAAAAAAATCCTGAAGGGACTTCCCTGGTGGTGCAGTGGTTAAGAATCCACCCGTGAGCCACAACTGCTGAGCCCGTGTGCCACAACTACTGAAGCCTGCATGCCTAGAGCCCACGCTCCACAACAAGAGAAGCCACCACAGTGAGAAGCCCGTGCACTGCAATGAAGAGTAGCCCCCGCTCACCACAACTAGAGAAAGCCCACATGCAGCAACGAAGACCCAATGCAGCCAAAAAAAAAAAAAAAATCCTGAAGCTTCCTGGCTAATTCTAAGGCAGGCTGTCCATGGGAAGGTATCACAGAAAAACAATGTAGATTGTTTCACGGATTTTCATTTAGAAAGATAATGTACTTATTGCTAACTAAAACTTGCTAACATTGACTTAAGTGTTTTTGGTGTATTAATGTTTAAAAGTCACTATTAAATGACATGATCTTAAGAAAAAAATCATAAATAGAATGCAAACGTGCACAATTGGTACATTGTTTGAAGATCAGAGTTAGCTCTAATCCAAAGTATTTTTTCCAGGTAGATCTCCTTTTATTGGATAGCCATTTTCAAATTGGCTTTAGAACGTAAAACATATTGGGACTTCCCTGGTGGCCCAGTGGTTAAGAATCCACCTTCCAATGCAGGGGACGCAGGTTTGAGCCCTGGTCTGGGAACTAAGATCCCACACGCCATGGGGCAGTTAAGCCCTGCGTTGCACAACTAGAGAGCTTGTGCACCACAACGAAGAGCCTGCGCGCTCCAACGAAAGATCCCGCGTGCGGCAACTAAGACCCAACACAGCCAAAAATTAATTAATTAATTAATTAACAATTTTTTTAATTAATAAATAAAAACATATCGATGTCAGTTAACATTCTATTCCTGGGGTTTATTTCAAAATATAAACTTGAAATTAACATTAGAAAGTTAATTTACTTTAGAAAGACTGCATATAGCATACTTTGTAAAGCATATTTGGCAAAAAATAACTCACATATTAATACTTTTCCTCTAATGGCATTGTCATAACTTACTTTTTTAAAAGAAGATAGCCTTAATTCTTAAATTTAGTTCTGCTACAAGCTGTATAAATGGACATTTAGGGAAAGTATTTTAGCAGAGCATTACAAAACAGAACCAGAGTCTTTAAATCTTGTTCTTAACAAGCACTGTCCATCAGAATGTTTATTTTCCGTGCAAAAGGGAATCTCTTCTTGCTCTCACAGAACAAAATATTTTCAGCCAAAAATATGAATATAGAGACCTCTTCTTGGGAGAACATTAATTTCACCTCTTTGGTTTAAAAATAAATTATTCTGTGGATGTAGCTAGTAGAGAAAATGATGCTGTGTTCTACCTGGACATCCTAGAGACCTGTGGAGTGCCACCTAATTTATGAGTTTGTGTTTGGTTGTCTTTATGATTTCAGCGGCAGCTGCTTATAGTGCTATTTCACCTACCTAAGCTACTTAAAGAAACATGGTGGACAGACAGGCAGCCTTTCTCATTCTGCCCTCTGGTGGCTTTGGAAGGTGGTGGCAGGTAACAAATAAACTGGCCTTGGGAACCTTCCACCCCCCATTCTGGACTGAGTCCAAATTCAGGCCCATTCTAGATGGAATGGAGCAAAATCAATTTTGAGAATTAGATCCTTTAATAAGATCTATATGGTGTTTCTTGATTAAATAAGCTTTTGTCGAGAAAAAAGCTAATAGACCCTGAGGAAATCAATACCCTAAAACATATATTTTACCAGCCTTCTGGAACGTGAAGCTACATGACAGGATACTCAAAAAACATCTTCAGTCATATAAAAGAAGAGCTTGAGGAGAAAGAAGCAAGGGAAATGATGGAGAGCAGCCAAAGGCCTGAAGAGTGATGCCTTGGCCAGGAGACAAAAACATACTAATGGAGGATGTGCTCTAGTTGGGACTGGCACCCTGTGAAATGGGTGAGGGCCAGGGACGCAAGGGGAAGGAGAATCCAGGGGAAGAGGAGGATGAGATGAGAAAGGATGAGATTTGGAATAGGAAGCCTGCTGGGCAACAGGCACCACAGCTGCTGTGTTGCGGAGAGGAGAGCTGATAAACTCAAAATCAGGATGAAATTGCCTTGAGAATCCCCGATGGACCCCGTAGTCACCCACACCTCCAGGAGCCTAACAGCCAAGAAGGGGAGGGGGAGGAGGCAAAAATGATGCAGCACCCACAGTCACTGTACAAAACTGACCCTGTGAACATGGCTGATTCTTGTTTAGAATCGTGTTGTTTAGAATTGTGATGTGCATTTATTAAATGCTTTCTGAAAGCTTCCCACAAATCACTCAAACAGACAAAAAATGTTAATCTTAGTGTTTAACCCTTGATCAACCGGGGAAGTTCTCTTATTTGGGATGGCTCATTCTGTGATGTTGCCAGATAACTTGTGTGAGGGAAGCGGTGGGCAAAATCGACTAGAGTCCAGTGTTTTTGCAAGTGTTTTAATGATTTCAGTATTGATTTAAAGTTGATTTCAAAGTACAGAGATAGGCTGTATTTTACTAAGACGACTAGTTCACTCTAAGGAGCATGGAGTTGGCTTCAGGAGGTGATAGAGACCAGCATCAACCAGTGCAGTGACTACAGTCAGTGAAGTTGTCCAGAAACTATATTCTATGTAGCAAGACTGTGCTTGCTTAAAAATCAGGGCATCTATCAAAGTAAGTGTTCAAAATGTGAAAACCCAAGAATGCCAGATGAGAGAAGACAGACTGTGGCTTGAGGGGAAGCTCAAGGATAGAGACCATTACATAAGAGGAGACCCGGAGAAAGGTATTTGGGAAGCAACTCCAGGGCTTCAAGAGGCCACAGGTGCTGTGCACCCTGGACCCCACAGGCCCTACATTTTGACCACCCATGGTTTTACCGCCAGCAGAAAGGCTGAGTCTGAACCCTGAAACTCTGTGCTTGAGGTGGATCACAGTCCTGGGAAGAAAAGAGAGAGTGGGTTCTCACAAGGATGCATCTTTGATTCAAGACTTTATTTCCTTTTGTGTTTTTCCTCTTCTCCACCCCCAAGACTTTCATTGCGGGAAAAATTGCTTCTGTGTTTTGCTTTTATTTGTCTTTCGTTCATTACCAGGGTTTTATTGCATTTTGTGACCTGGAGTCTGAGAGATGCCAGGCCATGTGGGAATGTTGATAGGAAAATAAAGTCCTATTTGTTTTTGCAATCTGCAGTGCTGAGTGTTTGCTTCTCCATGTCACCTGCAGGGGGCAGGAGACAGAGGTGAAGGCATATAGGGCTTTTTTCCCTCCCTTTCGTACTTTATACCGTTTTAGTTGTACATGGGGTTTTTTTGGCGGGGGCGGGCTTTGAAGGAGCTGTCCTTGTTACCAAACAATACTTGGCTCTTTCTTTTTATCTTTTATTTTAAGTGGTGTCCTTCCCCCAACCCCTAATATGGGCAATGATAATAGATAAGTAAGTCACCCTTGGTTTATCCACCTCAAGTTTTTAGGTCTAAGGTAATTTGTCCTATATTTTGTCTATATTTATGGATTCAAGGATTTGGGGGGCCCTAGAATCAGGGGAGAAAATCATTCAATGCATGTCTTTCCCACTCCGACTCTAGGCTTCACAGGCTTAAGTTTTTCAGTGGATGTACTACTTTTTAGTTGTAAAATCACAACCCATAGACGGGTTAGCCCCTCCTCCACTCCTACTTTTTATGTAATTTTTAGATATGTCTCTGAATCAGTCAGGGTCCCAGCAGGAAAAAGAGGGCCTACCCGAAAGCAGTCACTGAAGAAAATGTAATGAAAATACTGTCTCTGGGACTTTCCTGGAGGTCCAGTGGTTAAGACTTCGCCTTCCAAAGCAGGGGGTGCAGGTTCGATCCCTGGTCGGGGAGCTAAGATCCCACATGGCTCGCGGCCAAAAAACCAGAACATAAAACAGAAGCAATATTGTAACAAATTCAATAAAGACTTTAAAATAAAATGGTCCACATCAAAAACAAACAAACAAAAAGACTGTTTCTGTGCAGAGTTCAGGGAAACCCACAAGGGATGGTCAAGCACCTGGCACTGGGAACAGAAGGAAGCTTTTGCCCACCCCAGGCAGCAGTGGCGGCATCGGGAGCCATTACTGGAACTGGGAGAGCAGTAGCTGGAGCAGTAGGAGAGGCCTGCCCAACGGGGGCCGTGGCCCAACTGGGAAGAAGCCAGGGTGCCTCTCATTGGTTGAACCCAGCCAGAGGGCAAGGGTCCTGGTTAATGTAGGCACAGGGGACAGCTTCCTGGTGTACAGAACAGGGTAGAAAGAGGATTTGGATGGGCAAATTGACAACATTCAGCACAATCTCTTATTAAAATTGCTTATTAAAATTTTAAAAAACAATGTGTATTTTACTGCCTAAACATGTCTCTGTACTCATTGCCTTCTTTGTACTCAGTTGTACCTAAATGTCATAAAGGAGTGAATGTAGATGGCAGAGGTACTTTAAATGAAAATAGAAACGAATTAGAACTCTATGGAGAGAAACTTCATCATGGTTAAGACTACAGGTTCTATCAGCCAAAGAAATCTATAGAGAGAGAGCTCAGAATATTGTTACCTTTTGCGGGGCGGCAGATGTTGATTGGGAGGAGGCACGACAGAATTTTTTGGGTTGCTGGGAATGTTCTATGTCTTGGTATGAGTGATGGTAGAAACTGATTGAGCTGTACACTTAAGATTTATCCACATTACTCTATGTATGTTATACCTTAATTTAAACAGAAGTTTTAAAAAATTGCAAAAATGTTTACAGTTCCTAGAGACCTGAGTTCCTACCTTGCTATCTCTGCCACTTACTGACTGTGTGACCTTAGGCAAGTTATTTAATCTCTCTGTTCCTTAAGTTCCTCCTCTGCAATATGGGGATAATAATATTCTTACCTCAAAATGTTGTCCTGAGGATTAGAAGAGCCAACCTTAGGAAAGCACTTAGCACAGCATCTGGCACATGGTAATCTCTCGGTAAGTGTTAGCTATTTACATTAAAATAAATACATTTTTTCCCCTAAAATAACCCAATTTTGCTAAGTTCTAGGTACCAGTTTTTCTTCTTTTCCTCTGTTTACTAAAATTTCCAATCTGCAAGTCCATCCTTTCATACAAGCAGATTCCAAACTTGAGTTAGACACATGCTTAGAGCCTCCCTTCCCAAACCTATTCTAATAAAATGAAAGCACAGAGGCAGTTCACATTCTTTTTTTTACAGCTTGCTAGTGGCTTCCTTGCCACATGATGCTCCAAGGAGGTGCCCTCAAGTCTCAGAGCAGAGATACTGCCTTTGCGGACCCTCTAACATGTAAGGAACCTCAATATGATCCTATTCAGTATACTTACCAGATTGCATCATTTTGTTTCATGAATTATAACAGGCCTTGGTTAACTGGGACCCAGTGGATCAAACAGTGCTTGCCAATGAGCAGGTGGATGAACATGGCTGTTCGTGGCGTTCTGGAGCGAAGGTGGAACAGAAGTACCTCAGACAGTGGTTTATTAAGACAACTGCTTATGCAAAGGTGAGTGTCAGCCTGGAGGCTCCCCAGTAATGCGTACATGTTGGTAGGCAACACCAAGGTCTTCTCGGTATTGGAGAGCCTCACTGTTGGGGGTGAACTCTAGTTAGAGCTGTTAGAGCCATGGGTGTGCAGACAGGAAGCACATGAACCTCAGGGTCACTCACGTAGAGGTTGATGGATTTGGGTCTTTCAGTTGGAAATCAAGAATAGCACCCGGGGGTCATTGTAGGCCATTGTTTGCTGACCTTTCAACATATCATTGTACTGCCATAGAGGCCAAAAAACGTTCATCTTCATCTGCAATTATATCAACAATAAAGCTAGAAAGGAAGAAAGTATCTTCACCTGTGCAGTTCTAGTAAGACCTCCGGAAAGACAGAATGACATTTCAGAGGGTCCAGAGAAGACCATCTAAAAGGAGTGAAGAGATGACCAGTCTCCATGAGGGAAGGCCAGGGTGAAAGTGAACTAAGCCAGGAACCAAACTTTGGACTTTAACTCTTGTTGTGTCTCTGATTAATAGTGTAAACTGATGCAAGTCCCTGCACCTCAATTTCCTCATCAATAAAAGGAGAGGGTGCGACCAAGTGGTCTTTAAGGTGCCTCTGGCTTTTTATGTTTTCAGGAATTCAAGGCAAACCCAACCATTGAAAGGGGGAGATTGCTTACTAAATCACCAATAGCCTTGGCAAAATAACTTGTTCTGGGTATGCCAGAACCATTCTGTGCAAGGTATTCTTTGAGCCTACCATGTTTCAGGATATGGAATTGAGTGATCACTCCCTGAAACTCCAGAGAAAAGTGGTTAGAGCAAATCAGGGGCATTTCCCATGGCGATTTGATAATCTCTGTATTAGCATAAGACAGGAAGTAAGCAGGATCTGAAAAGGTAAAGGCATCATGAAGGGCTACTGATGGTATGTCATGGTAGTTCTTACCCTGGGGTAGTCACCATACAAAGGATAGTTGTACCTTTCCATAGTAGCCCATGGGTTGCTCCATCACAGAGAGGGTACTGGACTGAAATGGACTTTGGGTCAGATCCAATACTGCACTTCTTATATGCAAAGAAAGCACAAGTTATAAATAACCTCTGATCACTACAAAACTTTGCTGAATTAGAACTGTAGTACACCAGCTCACCATACCAATGCCATATGGTTATATGACCTCTAGTTCTCTCATTCAAAAGACATGTCTTAAAAATGAGACTGTTTTCCCTTTTTAATTTATTCAGAATGTAGCATATGGATTTGGAAAACTACTAATTAGAACTTGTTAACATAATGCCTTACTCCTTTTAAGCACACTAGTAGTATTGAGAGGCTGAATAATAATAAGGAAGCTGAGGACGTTGCTTTCTATAACGTCCCAGGCAGTGAGAGCCCCTACTTGCTGACAGTTGGGGTCGACTGCATTACTGGGAGGCATGGCAGGTCACCTCGCGGACCTGTCAGATGACTCTGTAATAGGCACTGGTGGAAAGGCCACCTAATTGTCCTCTGCCTCTAATTGGAAATGTAATAATCTAACTGAGTGGCATTATTCTTTAAACTGTCAGCTGTGAATTTTCAGCTCTTCAGCAGAAATGGTTAGTTACCATGGTGACTTGCATGGTTCTTGCTGAACTCCAGTGAAGAATTATTGAAAAAGCTGAGTTTGGAGGTCAACACTTGGTTTGCTCTGAAAATCAGGAGAAGAGGGGGTGGCATGGGAGGTAGGGGTGGGCAGCAATCCATGTTCACTGCAGGTCCTTGGCTGAGGGCTGCACATGCACAAAGCAAGACTTCATAAGGCCTAATAGAAAATGATTACTATGCGATTGAGAGGAGAACAGAGATACCAGGGGGCTGCACAGTGCTCTGAAACCTTGGAGTTATGGCCCAGCCAAAAGTACGCAGTTGAGACCTCAGAAAGGCTATATATTACAAGTGTGGATGACACCCTAGGACCAAGGACAAAATTAAAATAGACTCACCTTAATTAAAAAAAAAAGTAAGCCTGACAGTTTCAAAAGGAACTTTCAGAACAAAACTCAACACCTTTAAAAGGAAACAACATAATCCAGACTTTCTGCAAGGTTGGTTTCATCTGCAATGTCTAACATATAATAAAAAAAAATTACTAGACTTGCAAAGAATCAGGAAACTGTGACTCATAATAAAGGGGAGGAAAATGGAGTCAGCCCAATAGAAATAGATCCTGAGATAATGGAACTTAAAGGAAAAGATGAGTGGACAGGGGAATCTCTGAAGAGAAATGGAAACTATTTTTTTTAAAAAAAACTGGAAATCTAGAACAGAAAAGTGCAACTTCTAAAATGGAAAATTTATTGTTTGAGCTGCAGAGGGATGAGTACGGGTTAAGTAGGCCATAAAGCTATAGGGGAACCCCCATCCCCCCACATAGAGAACATAACAAGTGGTAGCCCTAAAACAGAAACGGATATGACAAGTTTGAGAAGCTGAAATAATGACAGTATACCTGAAACTAAGAGAGCCAAGAGGAGAAACTCAAGATAGGGCTGGAGAACCTGAATAGGTGGTTAGGGGCCAGATCAGGCAACACCTTTTAGGTCTTAAGAAATATGTACTTTATCATGGGGTCCCTGAGAAGCCATTAAAGGATTCTAAAGAAGGGAATGACATGGTCAGATTTGTGCTTTTATAAATTCACTGTGGAAAGGGCAAGTGTGGGTGCAGAGAGACTAGTTAGGAGGTTATTGCAATGGTCCAGGCATGCATAACTTAGACTTAGATGGTAGTGGAAAGAGATGGGTAGGTTAGAAAAATATTCAGATGGTGAAATCTGTAGAACTTGGTGATAATGAATGAGAGTGTGTAGGAGATGATGTCATCAAGAAAGACCCTGACTTAGACACAAAGTGAACGATTAAGCTACTCACTGGGATACGGAGTCCTGGAAGAGACATAGTCCTGACCCTTTTGAGTTTGCAGTGGCCATGAGTCATTTGAGTAGAGATGTAGAAATAAATGGTGCTTGGATAAATGGGTCCAAAACTTCAAAGAAGATCAAATGAGATAGGACATCTACTTTAAAACCTGGTATAACAGTAATAGTGTTGAGTTAGTGATGAGGTCCTATTTAGATAAGGATGAGATATTGAGTCAACAATGCTTTTAGCTGCAAGTAAATAAAAACTCAAGCAGTAGCTTAACAGATGGGAGGTTACTTCCCACACAAGAAGTCCCAGTTGCTGGGACCAAATTGGGAGAGGACTCTGAGTTGGCATTTCTGTGATTCTCATGACCTTTCCTTCCTACCTATTACTCATGGTTGCAAGATGGCTGCTGCAGATCAGACATCACGCTTCCATTCAAGACAGAAAGAAGCAAAAGAGGCAGTGTGAGTGACTAGAATGCAAGAACTTTCCCACAAACCCAAAGCCAATTTCCACTGATGTTCTGTTAGCCCCGGTTGTGTCATGTGACTACACCCAGCTTCAAGGAAAACTAGGAAAGCAGGCTCAGGCTTTTTAGCTTCTATAGTCAAGATGGTTGGGGGAAGGGGATGGGGAATGGGTGCTGGGATGGCCGGTGAGCTGTGCCTGCCACAGTTATCTTTAGAGCTCTGTATTTACATCTAGTTTTGCAGCTCTGAGGGCTGCCTCTGTGATGTACAGCTGGTGGTCTGCTTGGAAGCATGGCTGTGAAGGAGCCCTCCTTTCATTCACTTAACTTCCAAATTATAAAGACGATGCCTGATGTAAAAATTACAGGGAACCCAGAAATATAAAAATCCTTTATTAAGGCTGTTCTGTGACGTATTTGATTTTCCTCCCTTTACCCCCCCCCCACCAAGTCTTCCTAGGATTGTTTGCTTTATGAAACGTTAAAAGTGATTTCAGCCACTCGTTCTGTGAAAAAGAAAACTGGCAGTAGGAGTATCTGAAGAAAATGAATTAGTCTTGGCAGAGATGTGTGGGAGGATGCTTGTGGGCAGCACCACGAGGTGAGAGGAAGGGGAGGAGGGCGGATTGGAGACTTACATACAGAAAGCAAGAGGGATTCAAAGCAGGATGGAACGAACACTTCAGTTCCTGACAACAGGGTGACAATTGGAAAGCGAGACAAATAGACAGCTTCCCGTTTGAACTTTTCTGATAGATTTGTGGTTTTGGTTTCTGTGCGGCTTCCTTTAGCCCCCAGAGGCTGACTTCTCGCAGGCCCTCAGCTGCTGGGACACTATACATGGACTCCTCTTTGGCGTTAAGATGGACATAATCATGCCCTGATGGTGCTTAGTCAATGCCCACACCAAATTGGTGCTTATGTTTTCTAAGTTTCCAGGAGTTACCCGGCAACTGCTAGAATGTGAACCAAGTCAGTGATCACCTCGCACTTCCTATCTGCTTGCCCCGATCTGATCAGTTCTCAGGCTTTCACTTACACCATCTTATTGAACCTTCACATTATTCTTTGGAGGGTAGATACACCTGTTATCCCTGTTTTACTGATGAGGAAACTAAGGCTCACACTGGTCATAAGTAACAGCACTGGGATTCAAATCCAGGTGCTTGAGCTCTTCACTGGCAGTATGTGCCACTCCTCAGGTAGCCTGCATTCATTCTTTCTCTCCCCAGCTGTATTCTTGACTAGGTGCTAAGAATACAGGTGAGAAAAGCTGAGGTCCCTGCTCTTCGGGAGCTTGGAGGCTAGTGCAGGAGACATTCGCAGACATGAGAGGTCACAGCCGTTGGGATCAACATCACATTGCAGGAGAGTGCAGGGGAGGCGAGGAAAAGCCCCAGCTCTACCCAGTGGTCTGAGTAGGTATCACAAGATGGTGATGAAAGATGGGAAGTGCAGAATATCTGTAAGGGAGTGTTTTGTTGCCTCCCAGACATGCAGGAAACTTCACGCTTCACAAGTATTTCCAAGTAGAATTTCTGCTGGCAAGAAGCAGATGGGCAACAGTGAGCCCTTATGAAATCAGGGAGGATGGGAGGTAATAAGCCGCCCATTTCCCTGCCCCCTCTGCGCCTCTCATCTTGGTTTCATGTTGCACTTGTGGGTAAAGTAGAGACGCCTTTACCAGAACGCACTGGTCTTGTTGGACAATGCAAAGAGTGAAACTCTGGAGTTGGAGAGCCAAGGAGGTGAGGGAAGGGAATGAGGCTTATGACAGGAGCTCCTTGGGGAGGTGGAGGAGGAGGCTGGAGCAGAAGGACAGCCCTGGAGGAGCAGCGGTACAAGGGTCTAGTCCCCTGGGTGCCCCTGGCTGCTTAAGAGTCCCCTGCACTCTGAAATGGGGACCCTTGGGCACCCTTGTTCTAATCCCAAGGCCTTGTGTTCCCTTTGAAAGCATTTGGCTGTCTGCTGGAAAGTGGGCTGTCGCCTGGCTTTCTGCTTCTACCCTCAGGTCCTCTCCCAGCCCCAGAACAGAGAGAGTGCCAGGAAGCACCTCCTCGTAACAGCATGCAAGTCCTCCTGTGCTCTCAGAAAACTTTGCAAAGGGATTGATCAGTGAGGTTTGGCGACTTGACCCCACCTTGTCCCCCTAAAAAGACCCTTGGCCCCAGTGTCGCCTGCTGTGTGTTCAGCCTGGCCCTTCGCACGGTGGGCGTGTGCACAGATTAGATGTTGGCCGAGGAAGCAAAGTTTCTGAGAACCAAGAGGAGCAAGTGAGAAACATTTAATGAACTGTCAGCTTCTCTGCAGGGCGGTTGGGATAAAAAGCCGTGAGGATCCAGACCAGGGCCAGATTTAACAGCGCTAATGCTGAGGTGTATCTACTGTGAGGGTTAGGGTTAAGACCAGTGGCTTTAACGCTGTTACTGCGTTCACCCCCACCGTGCCCCTCTGTGGCCAGTCAGGGCTGAGCGTGGCCTTATTCCTCCCTCCTTATAAAAAGCAGTTTATCAGCTCCTGCGTGGTAGCGGGGGCAGAGCCCATACAGCACTGGACCCCGGGACTCAGACCAGTGCTCAGACGCATTCTCGGAACCAGCTTCCTGCCCGAGTTCTCCCCCAGGCCCTGGCTGTCTCTTCTTTTGGAAGCAGCAGACTCTGCTCCCATCCCCAGGATCTGCTTTTGACTCCCTGTCTCACAGAGCTAATTAATTGTTAAATTCTGTTCCTTCTTACATAATACTTCCTTCTGTTCTCTGTGTAACCTGCCTCTCCAGGATCTTTTCTCTCCTAAACCGTGAGCCGAACTCTACTCTTCACCTTCCGTCCTGTCCTCTCAGTCCTCCTCAGGGTGATCGTTGTCTGGTGCCAAGGGGCGCAGTGAAGTCCTTCTGGGGGCGCGGGCGGGAGGGGGACAGAGGTGAAAGGAAAGTAGGTGATTTGAGGCTGACAATCCCCAGCACTTTGCAGGTGAGCGAGAGGCTGCCTGGGGTGTATCAGGAGACTTGTACGCCAGCCTCCCTTCCGGCCCGCAGCCCCAGCCAAGGGGACAGGCTCTTTACTGTCAGCTGGGGCTGAAGGTGAGCCTGCTGGGAGAAGGCCGCCGGCTGGCTCTGAGCAGGCCTTAGGGATAACTTCTGCCTGGAAGAGCTCACCAGAGTTGGTGCAGGGCTGCGTTCCAGCTCTGGATTTGGAAACCATGGTATTTCATGACAGAACAGGCAATGAGATTTCCTGTCCCCTAAATGCAGTGCCTTCCTGCCTGTCTTGGGAATGTCCCCCATCAATGCCTAATCACATCTGTATGTGGCCTCTATTAGGTCAGGTCTCTAGGGCCGCCTTATTTCCTCACCCCAGAGTTCTTGCCCACACCCTGTCCCTCCCATCAGGGAACTGAAGACAGCCCTGCCTGCACACCCACTCCAGAGTGTGTGAGAATGAACGAGAACTTCTGAAGGAAGGAGACACACAGTCTCCAGCTTGGCACACATACTCTGCAAGCCGGAAGGTTTCCTTTTTTTTTGTTTGTTTCAAGATGGAATGATTGCAAGGGGAAAATGGGAGAAATACATTAATAATATATTTCTTATTGTGTATTGACAATGAAATAAATTATAAATTTGATTAGGAAAAAAAATGAACAAAGTAAACATTATGTCTTGCTCTTAAACCCTCAGTAGCATTTCTGAGCTCCCAGCCAGGTCCTTTAGGAGCGTAAAGGCCACCTTCTTTCTCAAGGTGTTAGCCTGGACTCCGTGGGAGGAAAAAGATTGATTAGCACCTTGTTGGGGGCAGTCCCTGGTTGTGCTCAGGAGCGCTAGTGAGTGTCACCAACGAACTCCTTTAACTTAGGGAGTCATCTGAATTTTAACACTAGAAGAAACCCGAGAGAACATTGTGCAGGCTCCCCGACATTAGGCTCAGTCTCCTGTGTTTTCTAATCACTGTCCTGATCTGAAAAACATAAAAGCCGACAAAAAAAAAAACCCCTCATGGGGCTTCCCTGGTGGCGCAGTGGTTGAGAGGCCGCCTGCCGATGCAGGGGACACGGGTTCGTGGCCTGGTCCGGGAAGATCCCACATGCCACGGAGCGGCTGAGCCCGTGAGCCATGGCCGCTGAGCCTGTGCGTCCGGAGCCTGTGCTCCGCAACGGGAGAGGCCACAACAGAGAGAGGCCCACGTACTGCAAAAAAAAAAAAAAACAACCCTCGTGCCTGCCTTTACTGCTGTCGGAAATTACGAAGTCAATATGGTGTCTAAAAACGAAGGGATAAGGTGTTGCTTTATTTTAAGTAGGCCACATCCTGCCCTCCTCCTGCTCCGCAGGGGGGCTGATGGCCAGCTTGAGATGTCCCTGAAAATTACCGCCTGATCCCATTCCTCATTTTATAACTCAGGCCCCCAAGGCTAGGAAAGCCAGGACCCAACCTGAGTCTCCCAAGCCCTAGGCCTGTGTTTCGTCCGCCTGCTCTTGAGCACTAGTTCCCAAGCAACCAAGTATTTCCGACAACCACATGCAGAGGGCAGACAGTCGGAGGGTGAGTGTTGCAGGAAGCCAACTAATGCAAGTTAGGAAATGTTATAGGTACAGGGAGAGGGCACAAATGGCCAGATAACGGAAAGTACAGTGATTAGAGGTTTTCTAGTTTGTTCTTGATGGAGTTGGCTTGTTGACCTCAGAGCTGGAGCAGTGTCATGTTTTATGTCATTATTCTCTAATCCAGGGCCCTTTCCTTACCCCAGGGCATTCTAAACCCAGCTGCCTGGAGAACAGTGAGACTGATCCAGTGGCTTCCACTGCTATTAAGGAAGCGAACAGACATTAGCAGATACATACATATCCATATTATATTGTTCCGTTTTGTTTTTCAAAATGTGTTTTCTTATAGAAAGTGACCATTTTCCACAGTATCTTTCCATTTCTCTATTTATTTTGCTTACTATTCCAGGGTGGCTGATTCTGAGTGTCAGAATTGCTTAAAAAAGAGATTTAATCCTTTCTAGAGCTGTAGTAAGTTGTGAACTCTGGTAAAATGCAAACTCTAGTCATTTAAAAACAGTATATTAGCAGCATAATTTTAACTGTGTAAAAGCATATGCACAAGTACACACACTCATACTATGTTTTATCAGTTCTAACACACGATTGGTTTTAAATTTTATGCTCCACTGAGAATGAAAAATGCTCAATCAAAGGCACCATTGATTGTAAGACATGTCTCAATTTCAGAATTTGTGGGGAAAATATGCATCTCAGTATCACTGGAAGATGGGATATAAATAGGATGGAAGGATATAGAACAAATATTAATAGTGATCTCCCTGGATGCTTAAGTTGATTTTGGGTAACTGTAATTTTTTTCCCCATCCTTTTCTGTCTTTTCCAAATTTTCCATAATGGTTATTGTTATTTTGATAATCATAAAACAAAACAGCCTGATAGCAGGGTTATATCAGCATTTATTTACACATCTTCTTTAGACCTGAGTGTCTTGGAAAGGGATGGTCTTATGTTCTTGCAAGTTTTAAGTTTATAAGCAAGCTTCCAAATCGAAGGCATTTGAGCAGAATGTCCCCTGGGACTGCTGTCCCCATTTTGTTTTTCTTAATTAGACCAATAAAAGCTCTTATTATTGCTCCCAAAACTCCCCTTTCTCGGAACAAAAGCACCTTTTCAGGCATGGGTAGCCTAGTGCCACAGATTGGGCTGAGTACCATGTTCTGTTTGCAGGATAGTGATTTAATTTCTCCCTCCCCCTAAGAGGTACAGTTACAGCCTCTCTCTTGTACTGTGGAGACAGGGGCAGTGAGGTGATGTGGGTGGCCTCTGGGAACCAGAAGCTGTCTCATCAGACAGGTGGCTCTGTCACTGAGAGAGTTTGTCCTCTGTCATCTGCACTCTTAGGTTTTGGTGGTGACATTTCAGAACCTATAGTCACCATCTCTTAGAAGTTAGTGGAATTTAAATCATTTTGCTGCTGAAAAAGTGGGTTACCTGAGACAGAGGGAAAAAACAAAAAGGCTGGTGTGTGGCCTGAGTTGATACATGAGTAAGTTGATATATGAGTTGATACATGGCTGCCACTGTAGCTTCCTGGTTTCCTTCACCACATCCTTTCCCACAGAGCATGCACACCGGGACATCCATGCTGGTCATACCCAGAAAGCACTTCCTTCTTTCCAGCTATTCGGAAGCTATTTAATAGCACTTGGTTTGTTCCTCCTTTTCACATGGCTCTGAGATACACCCTTGATGTAAGCATGGGCTGCTTGGTGCCTCTTTTCCTTTTGCCTCTGCAGTCCCATGACCCGTACATTGTTGGCAAGTCATACATCATTTGCAGAGTGCCTTGCTTAGAACTGATTATTTCCCTTCTGGGTTAATAGCACCTTCACTGGAATTGAGACCCTTGGATAGCACAACTGAATTTGTAAATAAATGTTTTACATTGAGATGCCACAACAAATGGATTTTGCTAGAAATGCATATTATTTTGCAGAAGAGAGATTAAAGTAGAACCATCAGAGAGAGAGAGGTAAACAAGGTAAACATCATGCCAGAGCTTTTTAATGTGTTTATAATCTTCATGCACAACTTCATGCCAGAGCCAAAGCAGAAGAGGGAGACTAGGACGTGAGAGAGTTTATTCCTCTAGAATATTCCAGAGGGGACATCTAGATTTTTTAAACATCTTACTGCCTCCAGAATTGACTTTCCTTTATTACAACTCAAATATATACTGTGTCTTTGGAGTAATTGCACTGAAATGATTCCAGAAACAAAAAGAATAAAGAAATCTTGGCAACAATAATAAGTTTTAGAAAAAATACAGACAAATTATCGTTCAAAAATAATTGCTGGGCTTCCCTGGTGGCGCAGTGGTTGAGAGTCCACCTGCCGATGCAGGGGACACGGGTTCGTGCCCCGGTCCAGGAAGATCCCACGTGCCGTGGAGCGGCTGCGCCCGTGAGCCATGGCCACTGAGCCTGCACGTCCGGAGCCTGTGCTCCACAACAGGAGAGGCCACAACTGTGAGAGGACCGCGTACCGCAAAAAAAAAAAAAAAAAAAAAAATTGCTAATCAAATCATACTGATTCAGAAGAAGGCTAAGTGTTAAGCTTTTTAAAAATTGTCCATTTTAATTAAATCTCATTAAATCCTGTCTCAAATCTGTAACCAGCTCTCAAGGTTCCAGTTTCTCGACTTGCCCCTTAGTAGCTAATAAATCCACTTGTTTTAAAAGGTCTATATTTCTCAGTTTGCCTAAACTTTTTTTTTTTTTTTTACCAAGGTCTTTAAAATGTGTCATGTTTTTAAAACCACGTCTTCTAGAATTCTTATTTACAGTCCTGTTGCACCTTGTTCTTCCTGCTTTAGCTCACATCCTGTCTTCTCTTGGGAAGTATGGATTTATTCCTGGCATTATTTCTGCTTCTTTGAAGAAACAGTCAGATTAGCCATGTTATATCTAATCCTCTTTTTATCCCCAGCTTTGTAGTTTTCATCTTCCTCTTTCTTATTCCTGATTCTATTTTGTATTACTAAAGCCTTTTCAGTTGGATGTTTGCTTCAGCCCATCTCCTGGTGGTACATGCTCTTAAACACAGGCTCACACTGAGACTCATTCCTGTACAGTGTTGTTTCAACTTCTGAAGGCATCTTCATTCACGCACTGTACCTATGGAGCAACAGTGGCCATCTTTTCAGACTTATCCTAGTGAAATGATTATAATAGGTCCCCCCAATCCTAACCATAGTACTTCTATATATGCTAAATAATAACCACAGGGAAACTTTACAATTTGACTTCAGCTGAGTATTAAATACAATAATTATTTGTAAAAATTGAATGAGGAGCCCATTCACGTTGTTCATTTCTAGGTTTTGCATATGGAAGAAGTTGTCTCTTTTTTTAGTTTACAGAAAGATGCCTGAAAACTGAGCATGATGGCCCCAGAAAAATCAGATCTGGTGAATTCATTATTTGGGGTCTGCTGTTGACTTGGTCGAGTGAGCCATTTTTTCATTAATTAAGTGAAGGGAGTTGAATAATTAATGGTTTCCAAGTTGTGCCCAAGCCTTGGGAGTTGATGTAGAGGGGTTAGAGGAGAGAGCAGGGCATCTCCTAGAATAGTTCAGCTTTCAACTCCTAGATATTGGGTTCCCTCAGATTTTATTTGAAAAGGGATTTCATAGCACTTTAATAAAGAGTCTCAAAACCTGGTACTTCCCCAAGTTTTTGGATTCTATGAGCCAGTAAGATTTCTATAAATTGAGGTTGGCCAGAGTGGGTAAGGGAGGCACTGCCAACTGGCAAACGTAAGGACTTGAGATGAATACCATCTACTGTCACTGTAATTGCAAAACACCACAAAAAGGATATAATCTCAACAAAAACCCCAAACAAACAAACAAACAAATGAAAACAGTTCTTTGCATTGAACAACTGTAGCACTGTAAATGCTCACCAGGCTCTTCTTGTTCTGGTGGAGACTTGGTGGGGCTGGCCCTGGGCTGAGGGGGGCTTGTTGGAAGCTGTTGGGCAGGTGCTTTCTGGAGCCCTGTTCTTCAAAATTCAGTCGTGAATAATGAGTTTATTTTATAGTGGGGACTAAAAAGGGCTTGCTGGGTTATTCTCAAGAGTTTGGTTTCGTTTTTTCTTTTTCATTTCTTTTGATTTTTAAAAAATATTCATAGATTTGGTAAGGTTTTAAGCAGGTGGACTTTTTTCCCTGCCGCAATTAGCATATCAAAACATTCACATTTCATTCTATTTGAATCTTCTGTCCTCATCGAGATCTGAATATTTTAAGCAAAGCACCTCCATAGGAAGTATTCCAGCTTTGACAGTTCAATCTAGAAGAAAAACACAATGAGAGGGTTTGTAAACTGTGGCTCAGTAATGCAGGGGAAGGAGAGGGGCGTAAAGTGTGTCAGAAATGGACCCCATCAGCTCCGAATTTTCTGTGGCAGGAAAGGATGGAGTGGGAGTTGGGGCTAACCTTCAGATCATATAACGTGGGTTTTATCTGATGGAAAGACATCAGCTCCCGTGATACCACACATAGGTTTGCTTGGAAGTTAAATGGAATCTCACTAATCCTTGGAGAGGAAAAGCCGAGGGTCATTCTGAGTTCATAATGCCCTAGTTACATGCTTGTTGGCATTTAAGACCCCTTAAATCGCTGCATAAATTGAAAAGCTTTCTAAAATATGTAATTGTGTCAGAAGATTGAGTAATAGTTTATTAGCATTATGTTTTATTTTTCTAATATTAATTAATATATTCAAGATTTTACACTTTTGCTACAATGATATCAGACAGTATAGTTTCAGCTAATATAGATACACATCAGGATGTTGAACTTTTTTTTTTTTTTTTTTGCGGTACGCGGGCCTCTCACTGTTGTGGCCTCTCCCGTTGCAGAGCACAGGCTCCAGACGCGCAGGCTCAGCGGCCATGGCTCAGGGGCCCAGCCGCTCCGCGGCACGTGGGATCCTCCCAGACCGGGGCACGAACCCGCGTCCCCTGCATCGGCAGGCAGACTCCCAACCACTGCGCCACCAGGGAAGCCCAGGATGTTGAAACTTTTAAAATCCATTATTAGTTAGGAAGCTTTGTTGAAACAACCTAAAGTTACTCTGGTTAACTTAAGCCAAAAAGGCATTGGTCAGGAGAGGATCAGGTTCCTCACAGTTGGATGGGAAGGCAGGAGACCCAGGCCTAGGCAGGAATCAGGGAGAACAAGGGCACAGCTGAAATCTTGTCCTAGGAATGGTCTGGTTAAGTCATTGCTGCCATTAGTACCAGCATCTCCAGCCTCTCAGTTCTGGTGTGTTATTTAAACCAGTTGACCCTCTGCCTCTAGGTCCCCCCTCAGTGTTCCAATTGTACTGAGCCTATGATTGGTTACACTATTTGTTTAGCTTCCACAGAGGAGGAGATTGGGATGGGAAAAGCACCCTCTTTCTAGCTTCCATAGTTGGTGGTGGGGCCCTGCCACTCCATCTTGCAATTCACCTCCCTACCCCTGCCCCCAAGAAAGAAGAGACTTCAGGTGCTGGGCAGCTTAAACAATAGAAGTTCACTGTGCAACTGGGGAGAAAGGTTCTGAGGAAGATGCATTGTAGTTAAATGAGGCCTGAGGAATGAGTTTTTAGCTTCACTCCAATTAGCTAAGTGATGTTGGGCAGCTTGCTAAACCTCTGGGAGCCTTTGTGTCCTTATCTGAAGAAAGGGAATTTTGATCACAACCCAAGCCCTATGACTATAACCAGAGTCTTCTTTCCAGGAAAAAAATAAAAATATAAATAGGATAATAGAAGCAGGCAGATCTCTAATAAGTGTCTCTTTTAACTTAGAGAATGATAAGCCAAAACTATCTGAAATATGGTTGTGGGAAAGCTGGATTTAAGGACCTCTGCTGGAGAGTAGTCATTGCATAGTAGAGTATAGGAATGCGTATGAACTTAGGAGTCAGCTACACCTTGCTGCCAGTGCTTTTTCCCTGTTCCACCCCATACTTTTGGAGTGACTTAGAGGAAATTTCTGAGACTTGTTTTCTCATCTGTGAGGTGGAGACAATACTTCTTGACTTGTCCTGTTGTGAAGATTAAATGAGGCAACATACATAAAAGTGCCTGCTACATAGGAAGTGTTCTACAAAGGTTACTTCTCCCCTCCCTAGATGCCTGGGGATCTGGTTTTGTAGTACTGCTTGCTCTCTGAGACTCTCCCTTGAGTGGAGGGAATTAAATGGGAATTTGATGAGCATTTGCCCAGTTCAAGACACAGTCCTAGGCTCTAGGTCAGGCCCCTTGTGGGGTTTAAAGAAAAACAAGAGAGTTTACACTTGAATCATAGAGATCACAGGCCAACATTTCTCTATGCCATACTCTGGGAACAGTGTGGGATAAGAGTTGTGACCTATGTAATACCAAACTTAGTAGTAAGTTTTTGTTTTGTTTTTACATTTTTATTATAAAATGAAATGCAGATAACCATATAACAAATATATAGCTTCTGAATTATTTTAAAGCAGCCGCCCTTGTAGGTCAAGATAGTGGATCTTGCCAGAGCGCTCCAGAAGCCCTCTACATGCCTCATCTCAACATAAGTGCCTCCCTGGCCCCAAAGTAGCTACTATCCTAACTTTTAGATAGTCACGTCCTCACATTTCTCTATAGTTTTAGCACCTAAATGTGCCTCCCTAGAGAGTATAGTTTATTCCTACCTTCACTTTTTAAATTTGACGTCTTTCAAGTACTTTAATCTACAGGTTTCCATCTTTATCCCTTTCTTTTTCTTACAATTTATCAGTTGAAGGACCTGGGCTGTTTGGCCCATAGTTTCCTGGGTTTTGCTGATTGAACACTCATGGGGCAGTTCAACATGTCCCTGTGTTCTCTGGATTTCCTGGTACCTTTTATTACACGAAACACAATGTCTTCTACAAGGGAGCTCAGTGGCCATATTATAATTGAAGTGGATGGGAGCATGGAAACTTTGGTACATGATTCATTCATAATTGAGATACCACATGCCATCTTCTAGTGTCCATAGCAGCTGGTTTCTTTTGAAAGAATTTCTAGGAAAGCCTTATTTTAGATGAAGTTTACATTGCAGTTCTTACCAACTGACTCATTTTTATCTCTCATGCATCTTTAGGTTAGTATATCAAAGATCAAATCCCAGAAATCCCATTAACCTCTGGGTTATGCTAAAATTAGTTGTTTGACTTTTCAAGTCTGTGCTGTCAGTAACAGAAACTCTATGTTTCTAATATTTGTTTTGTAACATTCTTAAAATGTTACATGTATGTGTAGCTCTGCAATTTCATGTTCCGTTTATGTCGGCCAGGAAGGGAAAATATGGAGAAACTATGGTTTATCTGAAAGATTTTGGGAATAAGCTCTTTCAATCAAGTAAATATTCTCCTTAGCTGAGTGTGTTTATAGGTACCTTTACGTATATGGTTAGTTTCCGAGGAATTCATATCCAACTAAATACATATAAACTACATATGGAATATAATTCAACTTTTCTTCAGTGAATCATGATCTTATGCTGCCTTATGGCCACCCCTATGAGTGATATTTTTAAAAATATTTATTTGGCTGCACCGGGTCTTGGTTGCAGCACCTGGGATCTTCATTGCAGCGTGTGGGATCTTTTAGTTGCAGCATGCTGGATCTAGTTCCCTGACCAGGAATCGAACCCAGGCCCCCTGCATTGGGGGCACAGAGTCTTAACTGCTGAAGCACCAAGGAAGTCCTTATGAGTGATTTTTAAACACCCCAAAAGTCACATTTAAAAATAAACCTGTATCAAATAAATAAATAAATCTGTATCAATGTTTTTTTTTTTTTGGACTTTTGTAACTTTCTCTTAAAGCACAAAGTTTGCAGACTTAAAATCATGGAATTGAGTCCTCTTGAGATCCATGAGGGAGGGAAAGAGAGGGACACCAATGAAACTGAAAGGCCACCAAGGGGCCCACTGAAGAGCCAGGTTCCTGTTGGCTGTGCCGCAGGAGGACAAGGCCACCTGTCCATGGTCAGCAGTGTGTCCCCTGGGACAGGTCTATTGAAACCAGAGCCTTGGCTGACCCAGGTTATTAGAGGTAGGCTTCCTCGTCATTATCCGGGAAAAGAGAAGGGGAAAGGTTTTGGTTTCTGCATTACCTTGGCAGGAGGCCCATTTCTCATTTTTTTTTCACTTATTCAAAATACCTATTATATATCAGAAACTATAGGTGCTGAGTTTACACTGGTGAACAGAACTCTCAGGGAGCTTATAATGCAGAGGAGGAGCCAGACCATCAACAAGCAGTCAAACAGACTAGCGAAGAGATGGACCATTAGGGATGTGGGAAGAGCAAGGAGAATGATAGGGGCACCTCTTTAGATGGGGAGACTCAGCAGCCACTGTATAGAGGGTGAGGAAACGGTGTTTCAAGGCAAGAACATAGCATGTGCCAAGGCCATGAGGCAGGCTTGGTATTTTTGAGAAACTGAAAGAAGGCCACTTTTTTTTTTTAAGTTTACAATAAATTTTATTGACTTTTTTATTCTTTATACAAAAGGAACTACTTATACACTGTGTGATTGTTGCTTTAATTTTTTTTTGAATTTTATTTTATTTATTTTCTTATACAGCAGGTTCCTATTAGTTATCCATTTTATACATATTAGTGTATACATGTCAATCCCAATCTCTCAATTCATCACACCAACACCACCACCCACCGCTGCTTTCCCCCCTTGGTGTCCATACGTTTGTTCTCTACATCTGTGTCTCAGTTTCTGCCCTGCAAACTGATTCATCTGTAAATAGTGCTGCAATGAACATTGGGGTGCATGTGTCTTCAAATTTGAATTATGGTTTTTCTCTGGGTATATGCCCAGTAGTGGGATTACTGGGTCATAAGGCAATTCTATTTTTAGTTTTTTAAGGAACCTCCATAGTGTTCTCCATAGTGGCTGTACCAATTTACATTCCCACCAACAGTGCAAGAGGGTTCCCTTTTCTCCACACCCTCTCCAGCATTTGTTCTTTGTAGATTTTCTGATGATGCCCATTCTAACTGGTGTGAGGTGATACCTCATTGTAGTTTTGATTTGCATTTCTCTAATAATTAGTGATGTTGAGCAGCTTTTCATGCGCTTCCTGGCCATCTGTATGTCCTCTTTGCAGAAATGTCTATTTAGGTCTTCTGCCCATTTTTGGATTGGGTTGTTTGATTTTTTAATATTGAGCTGCATGAGCTGTTTATATATTTTGGAGATTAATCCTTCGTCCGTTAATCTGTTTGCAAATATTTTCTCCCATTTTGAGGGTTGTCTTTTCGTCTTGTTTATGGTTTGCTTTGCTGTGCAAAAGCTTCTAAGTTTCATTAGGTCCCATTTGTTTAATTTTGTTTTTATTTCCATTACTGTAGGAGGTGGATCAAAAAAGACCTTGCTGTGATTTATGTCAAACACTGTTCTTCCTATGTTTTCCTCTAAGAGTTGTATAGTGCCTGGTCTTACATTTAGGTCTCTAATCCATTTTGAGTTTATTTTTGTGTGTGGTGTTAGGGAGTATTCTAATTGCATTCTTTTACATCTAGCTGTCCAGTTTTCCCACACCACTTATTGAAGAGACTGTCTTTTCTCCATTGTATATCCTTGCCTCCTTTGTCATAGATTAGTTGACCATAGGTGCGTGGGTTTATCTCTGGGCTTTCTATCCTGTTCCATTGATCTATATTTCTGTTTTTGTGCCAGTACCATATTGTCTTGATTACTGCAGCTTTGTAGTATAGCCTGAAGTCAGGGAGTCTGATTCCTCCAGCTCCATTTTTTTCCCTTTAGACTGCTTTGGCTATTCGGGGTCTTTTGTGTCTCCATACAAATTTTAAGATTTTTTGTTCTAGTTCTGTAAAAAATGCCATTGGTAATTTGATAGGGATTGCATTGAATCTGTAGATTGCTTTGGGTAGTATAGTCATTTTCACAATATTGATTCTTCCAATCCAAGGACATGGTATATCTCTCCATCTGTTGGTATCATCTTTAATTTTTTTCAACAGGGTCTTATAGTTTTCTGTATACAGGTCTTTTGTCTCCCTAGGTAGGTTTTTTTCCTAGGTATTTTATTCTTTTTGTTGCAGTGGTAAATGGGAGTGTTTCCTTAATTTCTCTTTCAGATTTTTCATCTTTAGTATATAGGAATGCAAGAGATTTCTGTGCATTAATTTTGTATCCTGCAACTTTACCAAATTCATTGATTAGCTCTAGTAGTTTTCTGGTGGCATCTTTAGGATTCTCTATGTATAGTATCATGTCATCTGCAAACAGTGACAGTTTTACTTCTTCTTTTCCAATTTGTATTCCCTTTCTTCTCTGATTGCCATGGCTAGGACTTCCAAAACTATGCTCAATAATAGTGGCAAGAGTGGACGTCCTTGTCTTGTTCCTGATCTTAGAGGAAATGCTTTCAGTTTTTCACCATTGAGAATGATGTTTATTGTGGTCTTGTCGTATATGGCCTTTGTTATGTTGAGGTAGGTTCCGTCTATGCCTACTTTCTGGAGAGGTTTTATCCTAAATGGGTGTTGAATTTTGTCAAAAGCTTTTTCTGCATCTATTGAGATGATCGTATGGTTTTGGTTTTTTTTCTTTTTTTTTTTTTTTGCGGTACATGGGCTTCTCACTGCTGTGGCCTCTCCCGTTGCGGAGCACAGGCTCCGGACGTGCAGGCTCAGTGGCCATGGCTCACTGGGCCCAGCCGCTCCGCGACATGTGTGATCTTACCGGACCGGGGCATGAACCCGTGTCCCCTGCATCAGCAGGCAGACTCTCAACCACTGCGCCACCAGGGAAGCCCAATCGTATGGTTTATATTCTTCAATTTCTTAATATGGTGTATCACATTGATTGATTTGCGTATATTGAAGAATCCTTGCATCCCTGGGATAAATCCCACTTGATCATGGTGTATGATCCTTTTAATGTGTTGTTGGATTCTGTTTGCTAGTATTTTGTTGAGGATTTTTGCATCTATATTCATCAGTGACATTGGTCTGTAATTTTCTTTCTTTGTAGTATCTTTGTCTGGTTTTGGTATCAGGGTGATGGTGGCCTCATAGAATCAGTTTGGGAGTGGTCCTTCCTCTGCAATTTTTTGGAAGAGTTTGAGAGGATGGGTGTTAGCTCTTCTCTAAATGTTTGATAGAATTCACCTGTGAAGCCATCTGGTCCTGGACTTTTGTTTGTTGGAAGATTTTTAATCACAGTTTCAATTTCGTGACTTGTGATTGGTCTGTTCGTATTTTCTGTTTCTTCCTGGTTCAGTCTTAGAAGGTTATACCTTTCTAAGAATTTGTCCATTTCTTCCAGGTTGTCCATTTTATTGGCATAGAGTTGCTTGTAGTAGTCTCTTCAGATGTTTTGTATTTCTGCAGTGTCTGTTGTAACTTCTCCTTTTTCATTTCTAATTTTATTGATTTGAGTCCTCTCCCTCTTTTTCTTGATGAGTCTGGCTAATGGTTTATCAATTTTGATTATCTTCTCAAAGAACCAGCTTTTAGTTTTATTGATCTTTGCTATTGTGTTCTTTGTTTCTATTTCATTTATTTCTGCTCTGATCTTTATGATTTCTTTCCTTCTGCCAACTTTGGGTTTTGTTTGTTCTTCTTTCTCTAGTTCCTTTAGGTGTAAGGTTAGATTGTTTATTTGAGATTTTTCTTGTTTCTTGAGGTAGGCTTGTATATAGCTATAAACTTTCCTCTTAGAATTGCTTTTGCTGCATCCCGTAGGTTTTGGATTGTTGTGTTTTCATTGTCATTTGTCTCTAGGTGTTTTTTGATTTCCTCTTTGATTTGTTCAGTGATCTCTTGGTTATTTAGTAACGTACTGTTTATGTTTTTGTTTTTACATTTTTTATGTATTTATGTGTTTATGTTTTTACATTTTTTTCCCTGTAATTGATTTCTGATCTCAGCATTGTGTTCGCAAAAGATGCTTGATATGATTTCAATTTTCTTAAATTTACTGAGGCTTGATTTGTGACCCAAAATGTGATCTATCCTGGAGAATGTTCCGTGCGCACTTGAGAAGAAAGTGTAAACTGCTGTTTTGGGATGGAATGTCCTATAAATATCAATTAAATCTATCTGGTCTATTGTGTCATTAAAGCTTGTGTTTCCTTATTAATTTTCTGTTTGGATGATCTGTCCATTGGTGTAAGTGAGGTGTTAAAGTCCCCCACTATTATTGTGTTACTGTCAATTTCCTCTTTTATAGCTGTTAGCAGTTGGCTTATGTATTAGGTGCTCCTGTGTTGGGTGCATATGTACTTATAATTGTTATGTCTTCTTCTTGGATTGATCCCTTGATCATTACGTAATGTCCTTCCTTGTCTCTTGTAGCATTCTTTATTTTATCTGATATGAGTATTGCTACTCCAGCTTTCTTTTGATTTCCATTTGCATGGAGTATCTATTTCCATCCCCTCACTTTCAGTCTGAATGTTTCCCTTGGTCTGAAGTGGGTCTCTTGTAGACAGCATATATACGGGTCTTGTTTTTGTATCCATTCAGCAAGCCTGTGTCTTTTGGTTGGAGCATTTAATCCATTCACGTTTAAGGTAATTATCGATATGTGTTTTCATATTTCCATTTTCTTAATTGTTTTGGGTTTGTTTTTATAGGTTCTTTTCTTCTCTTGTGTTTCCCACTTAAAGAAGTTCCTTTAGCATTTGTTGTAGAGCTGGTTTGGTGGTGTGGAATTCTCTTAGCTTTTGCTTGTCTGTAAAGCTTTTGATTTCTCTGTCTAATCTGAATGAGACTCCTGCCGGGTAGAGTAATCTTGGTTATAGTTTCTTCCCTTTCATCACTTTAAGTATATCCTGCCACTCCTTTCTGGGCTGCAGAGTTTCCACTGAAAAATCAGCTGATAACCTTATGGGGATTCCTTTGTATGTTATGTTTTGTTTTTCCCTTGCTGCTTTCAATAATTTTTATTTGTCTTTAATTTTTGCCAGTTTGATTACTATGTGTCTCGGCGTGTTTCTCCTTGGGTTTATCCTGTATGGGACTCTCTGCACTTCCTGGACTTAGATGGCTATTTCCTTTCCCATGTTAGGGAAGGTTTCAACTATAATCTCTTCAAATATTTCCTCTGGTCCTTTCTCTCTCTATTCTCCTTTTGGGACCTCCATAATGCGAATGTTGTTATGTTAAATGTTGTCCCAGAGGTCTCTTAGGCTGTCTTCATTTCTTTTCATCCTTTTTTCTTTATTCTGTTCCACAGCAGTGAATTCCACCATTCTGTGTTCCATGTCCCTTATCCGTTCTTCTGCCTCAGTTATTCTGCTGTCAATTCCTTCTAGTGTATTTTTCATTTCAGTTATTGTGTTGTTCATCTCTATTTGTTTGTTCTTTAATTCTTCCAGATCTTTGTTAAACTTTTCTTTCATCTTCTCAATCTTTGCCTCCATTTTTTTTGCCAGGTCCTGGATCATGTTCACTATCATTATTGTGAATTCTTTTTCTGGAAGGTTTCCTATCTCCACTTCATTTAGTTGTTTTTCTGGGGTTTTATCTTGTTCCTTCATCTGGTACATAGCCCTCTGCCTTTTCATCTTGTCTATCTTTCTGTGAATGTGGTTTTTGTTCCACAGGCTGCAGGACTGTAGTTCTTCTTGCTCCTGCTGTCTACCCTCTGGTGGATGAGGCTATCTAAGAGGCTTGTGCAAGTTTCCTGATGGGAGGGACTGGTGGTGGGTAGAGCTAGCTGTTGCTTTGGTGGGCTGAGCTCAGTAAAACATAAATTCACTTGTCTGCTGATGGATGGGGCTGGGTTCCCTCCCTGTTGGTTGTTTAGCCTGAGGTGACCCAACACTGAAGCCTACCCGGTCTCTTTGGTGGGGCTAATGGCAGACTCTGGGAAGGCTCATGCCAACGAGTACTTCCCAGAACTTCTGCTGCCAGTGTCTCCACGGTGAGCCACAGTCATCCCCTGCCTGTGAGACCCTCCAACACTAGCAGGTAGGTCTGGTTCAGTCTCTTATGGGGTCACTGCTCCTTCCACTTGGTCCCAGTGAGCACACTACTTTGTGTGTGCCCTCCAAGAGTGGAGTCTCTTTTTCCCCCAGTCCTGTCAAAGTCCTGCAATCGAATCCCACTAGCCTTCAAAGTCTGATTCTCTAGGAATTCTCCTTCCGTTGCCAGACCCACAGATTGGGAAGCCTGACGTGGGGCTCAGAACCTTCACTCCAGTGGGTGGACTTCTGTGGTATAAATGTTCTCTGTTTGTGAGTCACCCACCCAGCAGTTATGAAATTTGATTTTATTGTGATTGTGCCCCTTCTACCATCTCACTGTGGCTTCTCCTTTGTGTTTGGATGTGGGGTATCATTTTTGGTGAGTTCCAGTGTCTTCCCATCGATGATTGTTTAGCAGTTTGTTGTAATTCTGGTGTTCTTGCAAGAGGGAATGAGAGCACGTCCTTCTACTCCACCATCTTAAACCAATCTTGTTGCTCTGACTTTTTTTTTTTTGAGGTATAGTTGATTTACAATATTATGTTAGTTCCAGGTATATAATGTAGTGATTGAAAATTTTTATAGATTATACTCCATTCATAGTTATTATAAGATACTGGCTATATTCCTTGGGCAGTACAATATATCCTTGTAGCTTATTTATTTTATACATAATAGTTTGTACCAAAAGAAAGCCACTTTAATTCAAGTAATGAACAGTCAGGAACCTGAAGCAGGACTTTTACCACATTCTCAAAAGTCAGTTTTCACTCAGGCAAATACTGAAACATAATGGTCCTTTTGGGCAACTTAGTTGACCCATAAAGCATTTTGTATATCCTATGGAGAGCCATCTCACAAGCACAGATGTTGGAATATATCTATGGCATTGACACATGTTGATCTGCTTATTTTACTTAAAACTAGCAACTCTGGTTTTCCTTGATCCTGCCCTGGGAGATTGGGCAGTACGGTTTCATCAACATCATGAATTGGCTTAAGCATAGGTCATGCTGAATTATGAAGTTTCAAAACTTACCTAAAATATTTCTGAATCTTTGTCATCAGCTATTTGGTTCTTGTGGATCTCCTTTCCAAATGACCAGGTAGACTATAAAATACCCATGGTTTCTAATTAATGACATTTCCTCATAAAAAACGTTTTTATCTTTCGTGATTAATGGTCCGGAAATGGGAGAACCCTAGAATCATTTTGTTGAAGATGACCTATAAACATGAGCTGGGTAGTTGGGTCTCTGCATGAGGATTATGCCAAGTGTTACACTGCTAGGTTCCTATTGGTAGCAAAAAGGAAGGGGACCTGCCTTTACTGAGCCTTAGTGTGACGTTGCGTTAAAAGGACAGCTTGAGCTCTTCACTGAGGCTTTCCAGTGCTCTCCTTTTCCAATTTTGCACACACGTCTGGTTTCTATTTTAATATTAGTGTAACTCCGTTCCCTCTTTGCTTTGCTTTTCTCTCAAAATTGACAGCCCCATGGCAGGAAGGCTCACCCTGTTACTGACTGGTCATTGCACCCTACTGTGGGCTGGGCAGGCACTCTTTAGTTGCTTCTTTTCCCTTCCTTTCTTTTCTTTTTGGAGCTTTTCTTTCCTCACCCACCCACTTCCTATGACTTTCCTTCTCCTCTGTGGTCCACCCCCCAAATCTTTTATACCTCTCCCTACTTTTCACTCTGTTACTTTTCTTCCCTACCCTCCCACTATTTTTCTTTTCCCTTGATTCATTTCCATGACCCGTGTCCCATCTTCTTTGATGCTAATAGCATTTGGCATTGCAGTTTGATCAGTTACCCAACGAATAGCAGCAGGCTCCATGTGTGCATTATTTAAACTTCATTTTAGGGACTCTGGCACATCCTGCTTTGTGTATGCCCCAGTCTCCAATGCCTAGATGAGGTCCTTGTGTTTAGGGTTGGGGAATTAATACATTCCTGGGAATAAACAAATGAATGAACACATTGCTGGTCAACTTGATGGTGTCCATAATCCACAATTTCTGCCTCAGAAGAAATTTCTGGATCTTGAAACTTGCAGCCTCTCCCGAATAAATGAGAATGGCTGGATAGATAGATGACAAGTGTGAAAAATGCTCTGTGTTGTTTATCACATGATAGAGTAAGTCTCTGCCCTGTAGGCAAAAGAATGCAGTTAGTAAGGTCTGGGTTTTAGTCCTGGCTTGTCCTTTCCTGCAGGCTTGCATGAGAAAGCTATACGCTTTCTCAGTGTGGGTTCATTAATCTGAAAGTGAGCTACCTTACCCAGAGTGTGTGAGAAGAGATGTGTGTAAAAGCACTTTATGAATTACAAAACACTACACGAATAAAGCATCGTTATGTTGCCTGTATTAGTCATAATACAATTAGGAATTTAAAATTGGACTCTTATTATAAACATATGATTTACTTTTAAACTTATTTGTTGAAAGAATGTATCTCATCTTCAAATAAAGGGATGGCATGAGCTTGAGACCATAGAGAATAGTTTATTGAAAAGCCTCCCTTTTGTAGGATTTTAGGATTAAAATTAGGCGATGAAAATAAATGTATGCTTTTAATAGTAAATGTTACACAAATCAATGTGATGGTTTCCCTTATGCTAATTTTTATTTTTTAAATAAACTTATAATGTTCTATATATGATACAGTTGAGTTGTAGAATAGCCATACCTGTGAATGACTTATCTTAGGGTTTAAAAATTCATAAACTTGAACTTCTTTTGTTTAGGTCCCAGACTGTGGAGGAGAATGCACTAACCACATCCATCAAAGATGTTAATCATGGTCTCTCCTTGTTAATTTTCTTCTCTCTCTGAAACCTTGGCCCACTCAAAATAGAGAAGTGAGTGAAACCCATCTCACTAAATTGAGTCATGATGAGTGCATCTGTGTGACCTTTGCTGGGCCTCTCTGATTGACAAGTGAAGAAGAAAAGGGCTAAATCCTGAACCTCCTTCAGTGTCCCCAGTTCTCCCACCTTAGTGAGCCCCAGATCACTTGCTTTGTCTTAAGTAAGCTGTGTGCTTCTACCTCTCCGTTCTCCTTTCATTCCTACAGCCCATGCAGGACGCGCTGGCAGACCTTCCGGAATGGTATGGAATAAAAGGCATGCAGGCCCACTGGATCGGGGACTGTGTGGGCTGCCATTTGGACTTCACATTAAAGGTGATCGAGCAAGAGCATCTCCAGCAATTAATGCTCAGAAACCCCCTTCTGCATTTTTAGAACTCTTTGAAGAAACCAGCAACTTGAGACTCTGCAACAGTGCTATCCAGTAGAAAGATACTGAGAGTCACATATGTAATTTCAAATTTTCTAGTAGCCACATTTTTTAAAGTGCAAAGAAACAGGTGAAATTAATTTTAATAACATTTTATTTAACTCATTACATCCAAAATTTTCATTTCAAGATGTGATCACATTGTAGGCCTTTGCTTCTTCACCAGGGTGAGGGATGCGGGTCTCTGAGCCACCTGGCTACTGTATGTGGAATGTCTTCTGTATTCTCTCCCTTGCCCAATATTTTATCATGAAAGTGTCTCCACCTCCATTCCTGGACCCACCTGAAAATGAGACATCTCCGGGGGGAACACTCTCAGTCCTGCAGGTACAGGGCCATGTGGCTGTGCCTCTGAGGCCCCAGGCCTGGCTCCATAGGTGACACCTAATTGGCACTCAGCCCATAGTGTGGACTTTTAGTTCTGGGCCCCAAGCGCTTCGCACATCATTGGCACTTTGTGAGCACATTGGAATGTGTGAACAAAGGAGGATCTGGCCTCTCTGTGTGCTCTGTGTCTGTCACATAGTTGGCATTCAGTTGGTGCCTAATGTTTGACTCTTCCTTGAAAGGCATTTAACCAGCCCTAGGAGCACTCATTCTTGAGCTCAGCTCAGGCTGTCCTTTCTTTCCTATTCAAAATGGAATTAGCCTCAGTGTCTTTTTCTGGTTAGAAATTTTGATGCCTTTATTTGTAACTTAAATCCTGGAGGAAAGTATATAGCTCCTTTCTCAGGACGAATAACATTGACAGTTATTATTGATTTGTGAACAAAGGAGCCAAGAACCGGGGAAGGCATCCTTCTGAGCATGCTTTGACCCCCTTTGATTTGGGGCCCCCAAGTACGCCTGGTTATTGGCACTGCGGAGGCCTCCTGAAAGAGGAGCTGTGACCCTCTTCTCTCTTGCCCTTTCTGCCCCTGCCAGGGACCACCTCAGGTCCCCACATCCCTGTGGCTATGGTCAGAAGCTGTCACCACTATCTGGGATTGGGGAGGGGTGGGAGGAAGGGATATGGCTGGGGAGCACAGCAGCCCAGAGGGAGGATTGAGGAAATGAGTCTGCTTCCCCCCTGCCAGGTTGATGGGCAAGTCACAGGAGAAAAGCTGAGCGCCTACACGGCCACCCCCGAGGCCATTTACGGCACCGCCCACGTGGCCATCTCTCCCAGCCACAGACTCTTACATGGGCACAGCTCTCTGAAGGAAGCCTTTCGGAAGGCTCTCATCCCTGGCAAAGGTGAGTTGGCAAGTTAAGGTTAAGACGGGCATTATGCCTTATGTTTCACAGAGTTCATGGTTCTTTCACATTTGTCATCTTGTGTGATCTGTTATTCTCCTTGGCCTAACTTTTCATGTTTTGATTTTAAAACATGAGGATCAAAAAGAACTTTGAAAATGTTAAGTTACTTTGAGTTACTAGTTTGTCCGCTTCTTAAGTTTTTGTTTGAAAGCTCAACTCTTTCCCTTTAAATATAATCTAGATTTAAAGCTCTTTTCTGATAGGAATAGAATCTGGTACTTAACTTATAATTTTATCATCAAACAAAACTATACTGGCAGGGACAGGAAGGAAGCCAATGACAATTAAAGGAAACATTTCAATAACTTAATTTTAGTATCTTTAAGAATTCACACAGTGATCTGAGCAGACAAGCGAGTCCTGCTCAATACAGGTCTTAAATGAGTGGATCAAGCTGACCTAGAATTGGCATAGCAGGTGTTGGTCAGTGAGGATTGGGAAGTGCCTATGCATTAGACAGTATTCCAGGGTTGCAAGCAACAGAATCCATCTCTGGCTAACCCAGGGGAGGAGGGGAACATACTGGAAAGCCGTGGGGAAGAACCAGTCTGGAAGAGGACTTGGACCAGACAGCCATGGGGGGTTGGGCAGTAGGAACTAATAGTGTCTTGCGTACCACTGACTGAGTGAATCTGCTCTCACCTCGCCCTCAGTGCTTGGGACACTTGGTTTGAGATTCCTGTTGCAGAGAAGGGTGTTCACTTGGTATAACTGGGGACCCTGGCCTTTTTGTTGGCCAAGGGAAGGCCAGGCACCTTCCTTGATAGACCAACAAGACTGTCATCAGTGAGGAAGGGGTAGCTTTCTGAAACTCAGAGGCTCTTCCCAGAGGAAGGGGATATGATCCTGGGCAGGCGAAAAGAACTCACCTGTCATTTAGAAGTAGATCTCCAGAGAAATGTAAAATTTCTGTAAAAATCTCAGCCTCCTTCACTTTTCATAGACTATAAACTTCAACCCAAAAGCACACCATCTGAATTATTGGAGGTCTATTTGAATTATTTGATTAATAAAATTTTTTGAATGGTGGCATAAAGTTTTTTTTTTTAATTGCTATTCTTAAAATAGTCAGAATGAAAGATTTCCTGATCACATTGGAAAGATAAACAATGTCATCCCAGCTTATCTCTGCTTAGGACTTCTAATTGTTTACTTAACAACATCCATATTCAGATCAGTTAATACTTACTGAGAGCCTGCTACATACTGAGCACTTGGGGATGCATAGATGGCCGTTCACAGTCCTGTCTTCGGGGGGCGGAGGCAGGGTCATAGCAGAGGAGACCCAGATGCATATGTAATTCACTGGCACAGGACAGATATCACTTGGTTTCATCTCTTTTGTTGTTGTATATTGAAATGGAGAAAAGACTCTTAAGATTTCAGTGTGTGCTTATAAAGTCCAGTAGCTATCTCTCTCAGTTTTATTTTCCACGTATTCAAAAGAAAGATTGGATTGTTTTCAACTATTTAGTTTAAAGGGAAAACTTGTTGTTTTTACTTTCATGAGCATTTTGAGATTCCTTGAGGGCTATGTTGGTTGAATAATATCTAAAATTGAAAAACTGAAAAATATAAACATCTGGCCTTAGATTTTTTTCCCATGGTTAATTTGGGGACACAAATTAAAATGAAGTAATAGCAATAGAGGATTAACTAGCCAATAAGTTACAAGAGATGGAGTTCCTGACATGAAAGACACTATATAAATCCAAAACATTTTCATATGTAAGAAATTAAGAAATGATTTTAGCATATGCAGAGAGCAATGTTTTCATGATCATTTGGATATCAGCAGATCTGACTTGGCCTGGTTATTTCCTTTGTTCTCCCCTCTTTTTAGTAATCTCTGAAACAATTACAAATGGAACACTACACTTGGCTCTAAATTTTCTGATTCTAATTTTCAGAATGGAAATATTCTTTTTGCAGATGTCAATTTATTCAAAGTCTCTAGATTAATTTGCATGTCAAGTCTCTGGATGTTGACATGTAGAATCAGTCATTTATAGCCAGTACAGTGCTAGAGTGTAATGCAGTTTTCCCAATGAATTAAAATTACCATATGAATATGGATTTATGCCTCCTTTGGCCTTTGAGGTCACATTTTAAACCTGAACATCTTATCACTAGTGTCATTTACCATTGCCATGTGGCTCAAATCAGGCAAGCAGCTTGGTTTTCCCTCAAATGTCCAGTTTTGAGGATAACTAATGTTAGAGCAGTAACTGCTGCAAGTCATGGCAGCACACAGTTGTGACTGAATATATCACTTGCACAAGTTTAAATTCTCAAACATGAGTTCCTGCAGTTGCTAAGTTGATTTCTGCATATTGTCTCCTGAGTTGGCACAAGATGATCAAGGTTCTGATCCCAGATCCATCCTATGACTTAAGGATGGTCATTTCACCTTTGTAAGTTGAGTTTTCTCTGCAGCGCAGGTGATGAGGCTATCGGGCAAGGTGGGGTGGAGCGCTTGGTGGGAACAGAAGGAGGCCTGAGGGGTCTGAGGAGGAGGGTGACACATGTGGACAGGGTGATGCTTGAGTCGCAGAGTAGAGGCAGGAGAGCTGGCTTACCCCATTAGTTAGGGTGAGAGATGGTGAAGACCCTAGAACAGTGGCCATCAGAATGGAGGGGCGAGAACAGCTCTGAGAAGTATTTGGAAGGCTCCTGGGACAACTCCCTGATTTCTGGCCTGGCCAACTGGGTTGCTGATGTTACTGACTAAGTGTACGGTTTTTGCTCAGCATACTATAATTGGCACAGATTCCTTTAAGAGAGCAAAAATTAAGGTCCTTCTCTATACAGTTCTTGAAATTGAGTGTATTTCCATAATCATTGGCATTGCCTCCTTTTCTCAGCTGACCGCCTCTGATCTAAGTCATGTTATGTAAGCTGTGACTTGATAGGAACTAGAAACCATAAAAAGCATCAATAGGGAAATATCATCAGAGTTCTAGAAGCGGTTCTGACATTTCCTGGAGCCTTTTCTTACATTCCTAATATTAAAATATGCAAACCCTGGGGCTTTGGAACCACACATTTCAGCTCTGAGTCACCAGTGGTCTACACAATGTATTTTTTGCCAAAAGGGTAAATGAGGTCTCCCTAATGGGTGATTTAGAAACCCTATTTTTATTGACACATTAGAGAGAAGCCCCAGAGCACTGAATAATTTATTGCTCCCTATTGTCTTGCACCATCTCCATTGATTCAGCATGGGGGTGGGACAAAGGGTAAGGAACAGAATCCTGTGGATAATAGTTTATTCTCAATCAAACTGCTCCTACTAGCATCCTTTCAGCACATGTTAATAGATAACTGTGTGGAGGAAAGCTTCCGTGCTCAGGTAACCTGGAATAAAGCAAAAATAAATAGGTTTCTTTGCTTCTGGACTTTTTAGTGCCTTCGCTGTGCTAACGTGCACTGTGACTGTCTACGAGGGGACGTCATGCAGCTCTCCTCACGCTTACTTGACCAGAGGACCCTGTTTCCACAGAGCATCCCTGGGACCTAGTTGCAAGCAGCACTGCTTTGCTGAGTTATGAACAGAGACTTTGGTCTGTTTTTCCATGGGGCGTGAAAGACCTGCCTTTTTTGCAGTGGGGGCCCTGAGAGCAGAGGGCAGCTTCTTGACTGGAATGTTTCCTTTGTAATTACTAACTATTAAGTTAGTAATCCTTTGTATCTTCTAAAGCATTTAGCTATGACTTAACCCCTGTATGAACTGCTTCAGTTACTTGGGATTTCTCCTTGGCTTCCTGCTTCATGTCACCAGCACATGACTAATGAGAAATGTGGAGAATGCTAGGCCTGGCCAAGAACTTTTTTCTAATTGAAAAACTGTCATAATAGACCTTTTATGTGGGAAAATGGAGAAAAATTCAACCCTTTAATGCAAGTACTCTACTTTTTTTTCATATTTTTCTTGTAATGACTTTATTGAGATATAATTCACATATCATAAAATTCACCCATTTAAAATGTGCAATTCAATGGTTTTTAGTATATCTACAGAGTTTTACAACCATCACCACTGTCAATTTTAGGACATTTTTATCATCCCCCAAAGAAATCCCATACCCTCTAGCAGTCACCCCCATTCCTCCTATTTCCCCCAGCCCCAGGCAGCCACTAATCTACTTTCTTTCTACATAAACTTTCCTGTTCTGGACATTTCATATAAATGGACTCATATGATATTTGTTCTTTTGTCACTGGCTTCTTTCATATAGTATAATGTTTTCAAGGTTCATCCATGTTGTAGTCAGTACTTCATTCCTTTTTATTTCAGAATATTCCATTGTATATACCAGATTTTATTTATCCATTCATCAGTTGATGGACATTTTGTTTCTTTCCACTTTCCAGCTAGCTGCTATGAACATTCGTTCAGATTTGGGCCAACCCAATATCTAGGAGTAGAGTTGTTGGGTCTTATGGTAATTCTATTTTTAACTGGTTGAGGAACAATGAGACTTTTTTAAAACAGCTGCTCTATTTTACATTCCCAGCAGCAGTACATGGGGGTTCCAGTTTCTCCACATCTTTGCCTATACTTGTTATTGTCTGTCTTTTTTTTATGGTCATGCTGGTGAGTGTGAAGCATTATCTCATTGTGGTTTTGATTTGCATTTACCTGATGGCTAATGGTATTGAGCATCTTTTCACATGCTTATTGGCCATTTATATATCTTCTTTAGAGAAACATCTGTTCAGATCATCTGCCCATTTTTTATTTAGTTGTCTTTATTATTGTAATAATTTTTTTATGCTAGATACAAGTTTCTTATCAGATATATGATTTACAAAAATGTTCTCCAGTTCTGTGGGTTTTCTTTTCACTTCCTTGATGGTGTCCTTTGAAACACAGAAGTTTTAAATTTTGTTAAAGTCCAATTTATCTACTTTTTCTTTTGTTTTTGATTTTGGTGTCATATCTAAGAAACCACTGCCTAATCAAAGATCACAAAGATTTATACCTATGTTTCTTCTAAGAGTTTTATGGTTTTAGATCCTATCTTTAGGTCTTTAATCCATTTTTAAATTAAGTATAATTTTTATATATAGCAAAGATAGGAGTTCAACTTTGTTCTTTTGTATGTGTCATAAATCTTTTAAATTCGTGTTCCCGCACACACTTATCTTAAAAATCAGACTGATTCTATCTTTATTTTTTGGTTTTTACTTAATGTGATATCAGAAAATATTTCTTTGTTTTTAGGCAGGCTTCCCAATTGTTTTTTTAATCCATACATAATATTCTGTCAACTCAAGTGTATCATAATATCCTAAATCTTCCCTATCATGTTGAACATTTGGCCTTTTTCATGTTTGGGCTATTATGGAGACAGCTCTTTGCCTCTATAGAATTACTTCCTGAGGAAACATCCCCAAGAGTGTGATTTTTTTTGGTCAAAGTTTATGAACCCTTTTCTAGTTCTGTTTGCAAGTTGCTTTAATTGGTTTCTGAAAGGGCTATATCAGTTTAGAGTGCTGTATTCAATGATATATGGCTTTCAGTGCAACTTCACAAACAGTGATGGTACCCTTCTAAAAGTTTTTCTTAACTTACCAGGTGAAAAATAATAATACTTCAAAATTACTTTAATTTCCATCTCTCTTTATAAAAATTAATTTGTGTTTTTAAAAATCTAGGTGATATATGTATATTATGTGAAATTTCAGAGGGTACTAACAACAGCAATGACAGTAGCCTCCTTACCCAACCACTTTTAATTTTGGGGGGAATTTGTTACTTAGGATATAAGTTCGATGGCTGTGACAGAGTCCTAGAAAAACAGTGACTAAAAGGACAGAAGTTTATTTCTTGCCCACGTGACATGTAGAGTGGGTATAACAAGTCTGCTTTGTGGGGTGGTTGGGGCCGAGGCTCTTTCTGTCTTCCTGCTCTGCCCCTCTAGGATGTTGCCCTTATCTGTGTGTTCCAGATTGTTCTACACTTCATCTGTGTCGCAGTAAGAAGGTGGTGGGGGAAGAAGGGCAGCTCCTTCCCTTTGAGAGCTTGACCTGCAAGTTGCTTCTACACTTAACCCCATGTCCATACCCAGTGCAAGTGAAGCTGAGCAGTGCTGCCATTAGCTACGCAGTCATGTGTCCAACTAAACATTCTATTGCTGAATCAGAAGGAGAGACAGATATGGTGTCAACTGGCAGTCTGTTCCACCGCCGTTTCTCTGGTATAGACCGCCACATGTCTGTATAATATGCCTACACTGCTGTCTCTCCATTCACCAGTTCTAGACATTACCTAGTGACTTTTATTCTCACTCCACCACGCCTCACTGTCCATCCTCCTAATAACATACCATAATTGCAGAATTTGCAAATGTATACCTATTCTTTGAGAAGGGACCATATGGAATCAGAAATCTGGCTGTCCACTTTGAGGGTGTCAGCACTTCAGCAGCTTCAGCAGCAGGTGCCTTCCAGTCATGGTACCAGGGTGCTGGTTGAACGTCATCCCTAGAGACCCATTTGCATTGCATTTTCACTCTGTCCCCACCGTAACCCTGTCCTGTGCTTCCTGACACCCAAGGTGAAGGAAGATCGGAGCTGGCTTAGATGTTTACAGAGCCTATCTTTACCTCTCTGAAAAATAAATCCTAATTCCTAGGCTTTTTTTTTTTTTAAGGTTTTTCTGATGTGGACCATTTTTAAAGTCTTTATTGAATTTGTTACAATATTGCTTCTGTTTTATGTTTTGGTTTTTTGGCTGTGAGGCATGTGGGATCTTAGCTCCCCATCCAGGGATTGAACCCACACCCCCTGTGTTGGAAGGCGAAGTCTTAACCACTGAACCACCAGAGAAGTCCCCTAGGCTTATTTTAACTTTGGGGTTTGTAGAACATATTTTAGATAAATCTATATAAAGTCTTAAAACATAGCGGGTGTAAATAGTAATAGTTCATAAATTATAACTGTAGTTAATTGCTTATGTTGCAGAAGTACAAATGAACTCACTAATTGTTTACCACCTCTCATCCCTTCTTCCTTTGGGACTTTATTGGGGTCTTCATGCTTCCAGTCCTACATATATTCAGTGAAGATTCATGTATGTATGATTTATCTCACTGCTGCAGTAGTTGTAATAAGCTTCATTTAAGATGACACACTGTTTGGATAATTCCAAATTAAGTGTTTTATTATGACCACATAAATATTGGTCACCTGAGCCAAATATACTATGATTACATTTTCCTTTTTATATAACTTTCTGTTTTTCCTGAAGTTCATGGTGTCCTCATTTTTTTAATTTGCTTTGTGTTCTTTGAATTTCTGACTGTCTTCCCACATCCTCCCAGAAGCTCTTTAAAACTCCTCTCAAGTTTTCTACATATTCCACCCTGTCAGATAATCTATCCATCCCCTTTTTTTCCTGAAGATGCTTCCTGGGGCTCTCTGTCCTGCTTAAATCTGACCTGGTCATCCTCCAGGCTTCTGCATATCTGTCATCCTGGGACTTCTCTCTGTCTCTGCTCTGCAAATGTCCCTACCCTCTTTTCTTTGTTGGATCCTCTGTTTCCTAGATCCCATGTCTGTCCCTTTCTTGATTTACCCCTTCCTTTTGCTGGATCACAACCTCTGGTATCTCCTTAGAAATGGTACATGGGAAGGAACTGTTTTGTCCTTGAATGTGTGGAAATCTCTTCTCTGTTCAGTCATTTTCTCCTTTCCTATCCACTTCCATCTGTGTTATAGTTTAAAATTTCAGATATCTTTTAGTTTCACCATAGATAGATTGTTGTGCTTCTCATTCTTCTGTATACTTGAGGTACTTTTCAAAAGGAAAAGTGGGTGGTGGGATCATCTTTACTCCACCATCTGGAAAGTAAAAATGCCATTTTCATGTCTTTGGTTAGGAGTGCGAATGAATATTTTCATTTTTTTGTTTAATCTTTTGATTCTCCACTAGTGTGAATTATCTGTTAATACCTTCAAAGAACAAATTCTATAATAATTAGCACAAAAACACAGAAATTCTAAAGCTTATTTTTCTCACTTGTCTCCTCTGAGATTCAGATGGTGTTAGAGTCCCAGCAGATTGGTGTCCACAGTTGTTTGCTCTCATTTTCAGATTGCCTCACGCCCGTGACAGCTGTGAACATGCTCACCCAGCAGGAAGTCCCTGTTGTCATCTTGGCCAAAGCTGACTTTGAGGGCTCTCTGGATGCAAAAATAGGTAAGTAGCCATTAAAATGTAATCAGGATAGTGTACTTAGCAGGTTTAAGATCAAAATCCTAGCCTGGAAGAGCTGACTATATATTCCATGATCTGTTTTGCCTCTTTGTAAAAATGAATGTCCCTTCATTTCATCATCTCTTAGTTAAGCATCATATTTTGAAAACATATCAAGTATATTGCATCTTGCTAGTTGCTACTGAGAATAATGAAAAATGTCTGGCCCATGGATTTTGCCAGTAGAGCTAGTTGGTGAGACTTGCCTATACAATGTGGGGAACCATACAACTCAGATGAAAATCCAATTTCAGAATTCATAGAACCAACAGCAACTGCTGAGATGGGCGTTCAAAGCACACATGATCGATGTGGGCTGGGTTTTTGGTGAAGGCTTTGTGGAGGAGGTGAACTTCAGCTATGCAAGAAAGGGATCGTGAAATAGCAGTAAAATCGAAGTCATATTTAGAGCTGTAAATTGGATTTCCTTGGCGGCCTTACTCATTCCTAAGAGTTCTAACCTATCATCACTGAACAGGAAGTCTGGGATTGAACCAAGGTGTGAGACCTAATCATACCCCATCCAAGACCTGCCCTCAGGGTAGACCCGAGCAATCTCTACAGCTTTCCTGCTGTAGATTCCAGGCAGTCTCCAATGTGCCAGAACCTGCGGTGGAAGTTATTTCCACACTCTGTATCTCCTAGCACACAGAAGAAATAGCATTGCTTATTGAAATCATGGTTTTGCTCACAATTCTCAGATCCTTCTTTGGCAAACTGATTTGAAGAAACATCAACACAGAAAACAGATATTAAGCCACCCAAGTCATTCTCCTCTGACAATTTAAACCTAGAAAGTATGTTCCTTAAAGGAAATAATTCCTTCTATTACTTTAATGCATTTTATAATTAGTAAAATTCATTAATACAACCAGCCAAGATAAACAATAAAGGAAGCTCTTGTTGATGTGGCTTTTTTCCCTTTTTTTGTTGTTGTTGTTGTTTTAAAATATTAATTTATTTATTTTGGCTGTGCTGGGTCTTAGTTGCATCATGAGGGATCTTTTAATTGCGTCATGCAGACTTCTTAGTTGCCGCATGCAGACTCTTAGTTGTGGCCTGCAAACTCTTAGTTTCAGCATGCATGCAGGACCTAGTTCCCCACCAGGGATCGAACCTGGGCCCCCTGCAGTGGGATCGCGGAGTCCTACCCACTGGACCACCAGGGAAGTCTCCCCTTTTGGTATTTTGAGTCAAAGTACTAACAGAATATTGAGAGTTCTGAAGGATAAGGGAAAAAGAAAAAGGAAAATCTGATTTTCTTGGGTATGCATGGAAAATCATTTTTCCTGTTGTCTTGATTTCCCACACTTATTAATTAATGTTTTGTGAATTATTGGCTCTTGGCCTTCCAAGAAGAACAGAAACAAAAGTAAACAAGAGTTAAAGTGGTGTTTTCACCATCTCACCTGCATGTTACAAATAGTTCACATTCTACTGAGGCCCACATGACCAACACAGTGGTCCAGAGTGGTCTTTATGTGATCAAATAAATTCTGTGGTTACAATGTCTCCATTCGAAGATTGCTCCTAGTTACTACAGACCACAAACTTTTGGAATGCAGTAAATGACTTTTTTCCCTTCTTGACCATGAACACTTTTCAGCAACCTTTATTGCTTGCCATTTGTCCTCACCCTTCAGTATCCTTCAAGTCCACTCTGAGAGTTTATTTGCTTCATTAGATGCTTTTCATCCATAATCTCAGCTGGAACACTGCAGAACTTTCCATCATACCATGGAGTTTTCCATCTTACCAAGGAACTTTAGAATGTGTGTCCCAAACATTAAATCACCCTTTTAGGGCAGCATTCCAGAGAGGTTGTTCATGGACATCTGACGTAAGCATTTTGTGTATTACCCTTAGTTTTATCTCTCTCAGTTGCTGCGTGATGTGTAGTGTCCACAAGGATGTCAGCAGTCTTGACAGTTGACCCTACAGCAGTTCTCAACCAGGGGTGATTTGCAGCAGGCAACATGTGGCAATTTTAGAAACATTTCTACTGGTAGAGACCAGGGATGCTCTTCAACATCCTACAGCACACAGAACAGGCCCCCCAGCAAAGTTCAGAATGTCAGTAGGACCCAGGTTGAGAAACCCTGGCCTACAGAACCAACAACTAAAAAGCCTGTTTGTATTAATTAGCTGAAGATGAAACAGCATGCCTTGGCCCTCTGGATGAGTGATTTACTTACATTCAACTCCATCTCCTCAAGGGCATATGTGGGTTGAAGAAGAAATGTCTGTTCAGAATGTACTGTTGCCTCTGGGAACAAAGCATAGTTTGAAGAAACACATTGGCCAGCTTTCCACTTACTGACCAAGCAGATTTTTCTGGGGCACTAGGAGCTGCTGGAGGAGTCAGCCCTGCTTCTCAAGAGAACTCCACTGCCCTGTGTCACTCAAAAGAGACACTTCCCCAGATGCTTGTGATTTACTATTTAAGTGACAGAAGCACCCAAAATTGTATATTTTAGAATTACAACTATTTTTTAAAAGAAACTAAGCAATGGAAAAAGACTTACGGGAAGTAGTGCCAATATGGTAAACTATTGTGTTAGAGTAGTGAGTTTCTCCAAGACTGTTCTCCATTTTCCCAATGAATATGATGTGGTTTTATAATTTCTGTGACTAAAATCTTTTAGAGTCTCCCTTGAGAAGCTAACGCTGAGTGTCAGTGCTGTCAATTATTTTGTGATTTGGCCATTTGCAAAGGAGACGTTTTGTGTTTCTTCCCCTAAACAGGAATTCCCAGCACCAGCTTAGAGGACACTGTCTTAGCCCAAACCCTGGGCCTGTCGTACTCTGAAGTCATTGAAACCATGCCAGATGGCACGGAGAGACTGAGCAGCTCTGCGGAGGTCGGTGCCCGTGGAGGTGGCCGAAGAACTTACTTATAAACTCAGGGCCTTGACATGAGCTTGATGACACATTTTCCTTTGGGTGCAAGTTACAACCTATCATTTCATTCATACCCACACTAACAGTCTTGCAGCCTCGTTTCTTAATCTATGAAAACAAAATAATATTCTTTTTCAAGATCTAAAAGCTTATCAGCTCCAAGTTGAACCTGATCCTAGGATAGTGTGGTTATCGAAGGAACTAAACTTTATTTTGTGAATCTTCTGCTTAAGAAAAATGACCTCTTCCAGGGAAACTGATTCCTTGGGACAGGTGACCAAAATTGGCTGTTCCTTTTAGAGATCTCTGTTCTCCCCAGATTACTGACTTATTCCCACCTAAAGTTTGACTCATTTTTAGAAATCAGCAGAGAAGTTTTGAGTCATGTTTATTTGGTCAAGGTTGTCTCTTGCTAGGTGGTAAGTCTGGCAGGATTTGAGCTCAGCCTTGATACCGAACTAGGCCAGAAATTATGATGGGAGAGGTAGGGTGAGGTGGGGAAGGGGGAAGTGGGAAATGGCTCAGACAGTGATTCTCAAACTTGAGCACACACCAGTATCACCTGGTGGCCTTGTTAGAACACAGATTCCCTGGCCCCCATCTGGAGATTCTGCTTCATAGTCCCTGATGCAACTGAAGAATTTGCATTTCTAACAAGTTTCCAGGTGATGCCACTACTGCTGCTGATCCAGGGACCACATTTTGAGAATCCCTGGGTTAGAACTTTGCCACCCAAAGTCTGGTCCCTGGACCAGCAGCGTTGGCATCACTTGTTAGAAGTGTAGACTCTCAGACCCCACCTGGTCTAGTGAGAACCCCATGTGATTTGTGTGCACATTAAAGTTTGAGAGTTCTGGTTTAGAGCACTCTTTCATAAACTTGGCTGCCCTTTGAGAACACCTGGAACGTTTTGAAAAATACTGATGCTTGAGTCCCACCCCAGATATTCTGATTTAATGGTTGAGGGAGTGGAGAGGACATGGATCGGACATCAGCAGAATTCAGTGCTCCCCGGGTGATTCTAATGTGCAGTAGGGCCTGGGAACTCCTGGCTTAACACAGTGATTGCAACCCGGCCATGTCTCAGAATCACCTGGGAGATGCTTACTGGCCCCACCTGGGTGATCCTGATTCCATTAGACCTGAAGATTCAGGTTTTTCAGGTTTGGGACTACCTGGCTATAGGATATCATGTATATAAAAAATAAGGGAATAGCCAGGTTTTTTTTCCTGTGTAAGGAGTGGCAATGTTTTCTGACCTCATGTTTGTGCCTTCACTTCATAAATTATATCCCCAGACATGAGTTATGTTTTAAGATACTGAACCTTAAACCCTTCTTAAGACTGTGTGTGAGCAGGTTTCTTAGATGTAGAGCAGAGCCAAGCCAAGGTGCCAGAAAGGAGACCCGGATAACCCTCTGCAGGGTGAGAAAGAGGACAGTCATGGCCAAAATTAGTCTTATGAATTAGCCAGAAAAATGCCCCCTCCTTAGTATAGGACTGAGCATTAATTACGCTCCCTGGCTTCTTTCAAATAGCTTCAGGTGGTCTGTTGAATCTTCTGGTGGCCCTAGACTGAATATCTAGACTGGAGGAATTCTTTCAATGGATGGAAGGAGAATGGATGGTGAAAGCCTCCATGAGCTTCTGGGATGTGAAAACAGTAATGCATTGAGAAGATAGACTTTCAAGAGAGCTTGTGATCACCTGCACCATAATTACATGATAGTGGGAGTGTAGGACAAAGAAAGTGCTCTCCCAGAGTGTAAGTGGTTCCTTGGTAGAGAGCTCGGTCTTCAGGACATTTCAGACGCTTAATGGAGAAGGCTGCTTTTGATAAACATAGCTGTACTTTCCTATTCTTTATGCCCCGTGGCTGTAAGCTCATTGAGATTAGGGGCAGATCAGATTTATCTTTGTGCTCCCAACGCCTAGCACAAGCCTGGCACCTAGTAGGTTTGCGGTACACCTGCACTGAACCAATTCCAAGGTTCCCACGATCCCCTCGTTGGCAAGCCATGCTAGCCCGATTCTTATCATTAGTTTGGTTCTCTCAAAAGTGTCCGGTGGGGCTTCCCTGGTAGCGCAGTGGTTGAGAGTCCGCCTGCCGATGCAGGGGACATGGGTTCGTGCCCCGGTCCGGGAAGATCCCACATGCTGTGGAGCGACTGGGCCCGTGAGCCATGGCTGCTGAGCCTGCGCGTCCGGAGCCTGTGCTCCACAACGGGAGAGGCCACAGCAATAAGAGGCCCGCGTACCGCAAAAAAAAAAGTGTCCGGTGAACAGAGAATTCCTCTTTTCTGCTATGAGTGTCCTGCCCTGCTGTCTCTCACATGGGAGCATTTAAATACAAAAGGGGTGGTCCTTCAAGCTGAGGCCTCAGTTTGTTCCCCTGCTTGCCCGAATTCCTTCGACTCTAGGACAATATGGAACTTTTCTTTTCTGGCCACCCCTGTCTCAAGAGGGGAGCAGTCATTAAAATAAATGTGCAGTTTTTTACTGGCAGCTGAATGCTGATATTTGCCTCTCTCTGTAGGTGCCACAGGGCTCTGGTGATAAGGAGAGCCCCAAGCCAGAGCCCACAGTACTCTCAGGGGCCCCCCAAAAAGTGTTAATTTCTTTAACATCAGAAGAAAAAAGTGAACTCTTAAGGTCAAAAATTATATTCATCTTTATTCACCACTGTCATAAAATATAAGTTTTAATACTGTAAGGAGGAAGGTGCCCACAAAGGCAACAGAGAGTCACAATGTGGCCCTGCACAGACCACACAAAAAATGGCAATCCAGGGTGGTGGCATCAGGGTGGCAGCTCATTCTTACCAAGGGAGGAACGTGATCTCTCTCCTTCCCCTCTCAGTTCACAGGTATGAACCGGCCGGATGCATTTCTAGCCCTGACTCAGAAAGCCCGGAGGAAGAGAGTGGGCGGAGAGGTGACAAGTGATAAATTGAAGGACTGGCTGATCTCTCGGCAGCGGTACTGGGGCACGCCCATCCCCATGGTCCACTGCCCGGCCTGCGGTCCTGTGCCCGTGCCTCTGGAGGACTTGCCTGTGACCTTGCCCAGCATCACCTCTTTCACTGGCAAGGGAGGCTCCCCACTGGCCTCAGCTTCGGAGTGGGTGAATTGCTCCTGCCCTAGGTAAGAAACCACGTTCCCCAGCTGTGACCATGTCTGGTCCCAGACTTCCACTTGGCTGGAAAGAATAACATAGGTCTTAGGTCTTTTGCTATCTTTGAGAGAAGGGGCTGGAATCTGGGGCCCAGCCCCTGTGATGAGCGCCCCGTCCTCTCTTCTGAGCCGGTAGAAGCAGCAATGTCAATTCATATCTTTCCCAGAAACAGCTGATCCAACTGATGGAAAAGCTACACATTTTCATGATAGCTTTGGAAGAGACCACTTTCCTCCATTTTATATTCCAAAGAGCTTCTCAGAGATGAGAGAAAATGCCTTACCGTTTTCCCACATAGTGACTGTGATAACAGTGGGGATTTTATCGCAAGTAGCAGAGTAGTAGTAGCTACGAGGACAAGTATGCTCAGGGGGTCTCATTCTTTAATATACTGAAACATACCATATCTCATTTCTTCTCATTTTGACAGTAGGATTATGTTTTCCTGTTAATTCACTGGCATGTCTCACATGTGATTTTTATGATAGCATTCCAGCTGATTAAACAAATAACAGATACCAAGCTGTAATATTTCCCTTCTTCCTTCTATGGAAAAGCCATTTTTCTCTGCTTTATAGATCATGATGGGGTTGTTTTAAAATAACTTAGTCCTCTTCTTAGCATCTCTAGGTCAGTAATTAGGTAACCATGTAGTGCAAGTGCATGGCTCAGAATGGGGAGTCGGACAGTAATGGCTTCAAGTCCTGGCCCTGCCTCTTCCCTAGCTGTGTGGTCTTGGGAAAGTCACTTAACCTCTCTGAGCTGTGATTCCCTTATCGGGAGCTAAAATAACCCCCTCGAAGGGATTTCAGAAGACGAGAATTAATGCATGTAACACTGCAGAGTGACACCTAGCAGACACTCTGTAACTGGAAATATTAGTGCCATCCTGCCCGGGCCTGCCAACAGTCCGCCCAGGTCCTCACCCAGGCGGTTCTGAGGTTTGAGATGGGGTTTGCAGTCAGGAACATAGGAAGCTCTGGGCCATTTTAGGGTATCACCCTCTTTGTTGATAAGCAGTGACAAAGGGTTTCCCTGCCGGAGACATCAGCAGCCTTCAGCCCGCCAGTTGTGGCAGCCCAGGGCCTTGGTGGTGGGGATAAGTTTTCCTACCTTGGCTGCAGATTCCTGGAGGGCAGAGCCCAGGGCTTGGTCTTGGTCAAGTCTCCCTGATGATTCTAATGAGCACGCAGGGCTGAGAGCCACTGAGCCCGTGTGGCCAAGCGGGACAGCATGGTGGTAAGGACCACAGGCATGAGTCCAGCAAAGGTGGATTCCTTCCCCTTGAGCTCTAAGACCTTGAGCAGATTTCTTAACCTCGTGGAACTCTAGTTACTCAACTGCAAAATGGGGACGTGAGTAGTGTCTACCTCATAATCCCCAGGGTTACTAGGGACTAAATGAGATAATGCCCATGAAGCATTTGGCTTAGTGTCTGCCACCCAGTGTTAGTATTATTACTCTTGGAGCTAATAATGGTAATAACGTTGTCACCATTACCATCATCTGTCCATCCCACTTACCAAGTAGCTTCTTCCATGTAATCCAGCTTTTAGTGTCAGCAAGAAAACATGTTGGTTGTCTTCAAGTCCAACATGACCTTTAAAAAGAAAATCAGCATGGCAAGTTTTAGTCAGATATTAGTCCTATTATCAGTTGAATCCTACATTTTCTTCCTAACTTGTGTGGGTGCCCTAATGGTGAGGAAGAAGAAGTAACAGTTACCTTCTAATTATTTCCCAAAATAGTATGTGTTCTGGTTGATTGCCTTCCAAATAAAAAGACCTGGATTTTATTTATTTAATTTTTAAATTATTTTATTATTTTTTGCGGGCGGCACGTTGGGTCTTTGTTGTTGCATGCGGGCTTTCTCTAGTTGCAGTGCGTGGAGGCTACTCTTCGTTGTGGTGCACAGGCTTGTCATTGCGGTGGCTTCTCCTATTGCGGAGTATGGGCTCTAGGCGTGTGGACTTCAGTAGTTGTGGCTCACAGGCTCTAGAGCTCAGGCTCAGTAGTTGCGGCGCATGGGCTTAGTTCCTCCGCGGCATGTGGGATACTCCCGAACCAGGGCTCAAACCCATGTTCCCTGCTTTGGCGGGCGGTTTCTTAAGCACTGCACCACCAGGGAAGTCCCCTGGCTTTCATTTAGAGATGCACTGTAGGAAACAGGACTAGGGTTCCCTTGGGGCTCTCTCCGATAAGCTCCTACCCCAGGGACCACCACTCTTCCCAGTGGGAGGCCCCCTGACTGAAATGAGGAGGCCCCTGGGAGCCCAGAGCCCTGCCAGATCTGGGCTCCTGTGCTCTCTGCTGAGCCACTTCCATTTAATAAGCAGAAGATGGGGAGTGGCTGTTTCCTCCAATAATATTCGGAAAGCCAGTATGAGCTATATCACAGATGCAACATATAAAGGCACCCCTTCTTTTATTTTTAAATTAAAAACAGACTGAAGCCCTTGCATGCTAACTTAGCAGAGGATTCATCAGTTCCTCTTGGGGTTCCTCATCCCCCTCCTCAAATTCTCCAAGAGCCCCCGAGGACCCATACTGCCAAAAGGGCAGCATTTGGAGAGGTGGTTGGTCCCACTTCATGCCTCAGAAGGGAGAGCCTGGAGTCTGAGCCATGTTCTCCTGCTGTGGCTTCTCACGGCCACAAAGGGTCCCTGCTAATAGCTGTCGGTAGCTGGCTCACCCCATCCCCTGCTGTTCCATGCCTCTGGGGGGTCTTCAAGGAAGCCAAGCACCCTCCTTGGCCAGGCTTGGCTCAGGGTACTCTCTCTTGGCTTCCCAGAAGTTGTGGCTTTTGGCTTCAGTCCCACAGGGCCATCACCCTACCAACATGTTTCAAAATTGGTTCACCAGTTAGGTGTTTGTGGAACCTTAGTCCTCCCCAGGCATCTGCATGCCTAGGATGAGGATTGCTTTTTCTTTTCAACCCTTTACACACCAGGCATCTCACTTCATTCACTTTCTTGAACAGTGGGGCTATCTTCACCCTTCTATAAGGAAGCTTCCTTTAGGCAGTGGTGTGTTGGTAAGTGTGTACTAAATAGCTCTCTGGAGGGGAGCTTCTGATTTGTAGTGTTAGCCCATTTCTGTGGTATAGGTACTTCCACCAAGGGCTAATTTCAGACCACCAACTTGGCATCATTTGTCCCAGAGTTGGGGAGCGATCCCAACAGTTAGTCCTCACAAGCTGGTATGAGGTGGCTCCAGCACGCCTCTGCCTTTGGGCTCCCAAGGTGATTTATCTTCCTAAGGTCACCTCTTGTGGGTTTCTGCTCCCCTTACCCAAGAGACAGAGATAGAAAAAAACCCCAACTTCATTTTTCAGCACAGTATCTCACTACATTTGGTTTTCAGCTTTTCTTCATAAACTGATTTGCCTCATAAGGCTGAAGGCAATCTTGATATGCCTAAAAGAGAAGTGAATGCAGCAAAGAGACAAGATTCCTGTTCGACATTCTACCATGTTAAATTCAGAGAAGTACAGAATAGGGCTTTTAGTTGTTGAAGATTTAAATGTTTATTTTGTAAGTTTCTTTAAAACATCATGTACTCTGCAGTACAAAGAGAGTCCACACTGTGAATTATCTTTTCATGATGGAGCATTGTTCTTATGACATTTTAAATTCATAATGCTTGTCATAGCTTTCTCAAAAGCTGGTGGAAAATGCATTAATATTTAAAAAGAAACCAATCGATGAACTTCATTTATTTCTTAGGTGCAAGGGAGCAGCCACGAGAGAGACAGATACGATGGATACCTTTGTTGATTCTGCTTGGTACTACTTCAGATATACCGACCCTCAGAATACTCAGAGGTAAAGAAAGCCCTGCTGAATTCTTGAGCATGTGTCAGTCTGGGTCTTCCAAGAAGCAAACACCAAGATGGAATTCGATGGGCAAGAGATTTATGGGGGCAAGTGCCTCTAGGGAATAAGGAGGTGAGGGAGCAGGAGTTGGCAGGGCGAGCCCTTGACTGTGATGCTGGTCTGACACCTGTGAAAGGAGAGGGCGGAGGTAGGAGGATGGCGTAGGAAGAGCCTCAGACCGCAGTGCAGCTTGAGAAAGTCTCGAGCAGGCTGACGGGAAGCCTCAAGCAAAGCTTGTCCATTAGAGAGTCTCAAGTCAGGAGGAAACGCCTGCTGTGGTCCGCTCCCTATAGGAGGGCATGGATTGTGTGAACACTCAGTGGCTCCAAAGACAGAAGAGCTAGAAGCTGTTGATCAATTGTGCTCTTTGAAACAGGCTCTTGTAGGGAGTGTGTTCGATTATTAAATTAGATTCTTCACAGCCAAGTAAGTCCCAGGTACAAGAAAAATGAAAAGCAGAAAAAGGAAGGAAGTGCTAATACCCTCGTTGGCCCTGTGGTGAACTGCATTTATGCAGTTGTAAAGGTGTAATGTTACTTACTTAACTGAAAATAATGATGTAACTATTCAGGGAGGATAGGAGGGTAGGGAGTGTGAGAGAGCTGAGAAGCATGACTTCTTAGCACATACAGTGCTAGATAATCTCCAAAATTGACAAACGAACAAAGAGCATAAACATTTTTTAATAATTGCCAGAAAACACAGCTGAAAGAATTAGAAGTGGCTAAGTGACAGGTGAGGGGTGGGAGGGAGGTTAGTGAAGGAATGGGGCTGGAGACCACTGTTTTAATTATAAAGCTTTTGGTACTATTTGATTTTTTTCAGCTATGTGCATGTGCTTCTTTGACAAAAATAAATAAATAAGGGAAAGAGAGCAGTAGGTAGATAGGTAAAGAAGGAAATGAGAACAAAAGAAAACTGGTACAGAGCACAGGAAAACCACAGACACTGTGCTTCAAAGACCTTGCCAGCTTGCTCTTGTCCATGGGAGAACAATTATACTGAAACCCCATAGTCCACGTATGAAAATGCCCCCATTTCCTTCGTTGGTTGTAAGATAATATATTTCCAGGGAGACAGGCGCTCCTGCCTGCCCTGCAGTCCTGCGGATCTGTGATTTGAGTCGAGGCTGTGCAGAATGAGCAGGATCCGGAGTAAATAGTAGCTGGCAGAGGCAAGAAAGGATACAGGGCGACTGCTGTGGCTGGGAACCACCAGGGCAGCCCCGGCTAACCCACAGAGGGGCCCCTCTTCTGGGTCTTCCTTCTAGAAGGGGCTTTTGGTGACTTCCAGTTAGGAAGAGCTGCCTTAGAATGCAAGGGAAATCAGGCTCTCCACCTCTCAGAATGCTTCAAGGGAAAACCTTCTTACAGATGAGACTCCAATTTAATGATGGGACCCTTAGCTGGTGAGAGGTATGTCCCGAGACCTTCACAGCCCCCAGTTTGGGAATACCACGTATCACATCATTTCCTTTGTAAAATGCTGCTGTTTATTTCCATGCTGGCTTGCATTCTCACTAGGTGGTTTCCAGGAAAGATCATAGATCCCATCTCACTGCTCAATTTATTTCAAACTTACTTTCAGGCCGAGTACCATTCTTGACTTCCCTTGCTTTTCTGTCACCTGCATGAACAGTTAGATTTCTCTGGGGAAGCATTTTTCACAAAGAAACATTATTTAAAATTTTATCAGAATTCTGGCATAGTAACTGGAGGAGAGAAAAACAAGCTGCCTTAAGGCAAACACATGGTGTTTGGCCAGGCCCACCTGCTGAGCGCCAGGGAAAAAAGTACCTTGAGGTGTGGGGAAGAGAATTCACATATATGTGAAACCATGGAGTGTATACACACACACATACACACAGTGTACACACACACACACAGAGTGTACACACACACACACAGAGTGTACACACACACGGAGTGTGCACACACACGGAGTGTATACACACACAGTGTACACATATACACACACACACACACACACACACACACACAGAGAGAGAAAATAAAGTGAGTGGCATTTCTTTTCCTCCCTAGCATCCATTAGGACTAGGGAACGATGCCTCCAGTGAGGAAGCCTTTCTTTTAGGACCTCTCTTGACTAAAAAGTATCTATTAGGTGACAGAACTAGGCTGTTTCATGTTAATTACTCCAAGTATGCTCAGTGCATTCAGGAAGCATATGCAGGCTCTTGCTGACTATCTGCATTTTGAGGCTGCTCTAAAAATAAGATTGAATTTCTGTTTTATTTATTTATTTATTTTTTGGTTTATAAAATGTAATTTTATGTTACTCTGCTGTTACATAGGGCATAACATTTTCACAAGGCATTTTTGGGACTACAGTCGATGATTATTAGCAACATACAATAGTGGTCCAACTCTCTAACAATCACCAGACAAACTGGACACCCTCTCACATGTGCACAAATCTGCATGGAAAAGTACTAATTCTAGACTTGGACTTGTGTACTTTATTTCCCCTTTCTAGTGTATGAAGAAATGACATGCATGTCATTTCTTAATGCACTAGGAAGGCAAATGAATTTCTGTCTTAAAATGAACTTTTAGTGTCTGCATGAGAGTCTCCATTGTACGTGCCATATTGCCCTCTATTGGTAAGAACTCAAAAATCTTGATTGTCTATGGTAATAAAAATTAAAATAAATCCAGATAGTCAAATATGCATTGTTCAGAAATACACTTTTTGCTGGTATGTTTTCCTTTTGTCCTCATTATATATGAAAATCACATTTGTTAAAATATGTCAATATGGCTTCTGAAACAGTTTTTATAAATTTCATAAATTAACACTGCTCTGACATTTTTCTCCTTTGTTATATAAGCTTCTCTCATTATATTTTAATAAGAAAATCACTGTTTTTCTCTGACATAATTTATTTCAGGGAATATGCAAATTATGATTGGTCTAATTTATGCAATTGTGACAAAGCAGGGTTTTTTTATAAATGACCATCTCTCTTCCTCCCAGCCCTTTCAGCACAGCGTTGGCAGATTACTGGATGCCTGTGGATTTGTACATTGGAGGGAAAGAACATGCTGTCATGCACTTGTTCTATGCAAGATTCTTTAGTCATTTTTGCCATGATCAAAAAATGGTCAAGCACAGGTGAGCATTTATACTGCTTTGCAAAAGAATTCAGTTCCTTGAACAGCAACTGAAGGCAGGTGTTGGTTCTTCTGAAGCAAGGTAAATATATGTGGCAGAAGAACTCTGTTTTTCAAGCATACTTTAGAGGTCATTGTCAGCCTTAACCACTGGAAGTCCATTTCTGTTGCTTAGTCAGTTCTAGCCCGTGGTGTTTGCCTGCTTGCATAGGATCTTCCCTTCAGCTTTTCTCTGTTGAACTGAGTTAAGTAGTTGAGATTTTCGCTTGTGAGGCAGAGAAGAGCGGTTCATAATGTCACACAGCTTTTTATAGCTTCTCATGTGAGGTAGTGTTTATCATATGGTCCCTTGGTGTAAGCTATGTTTCCAAGCTTGACTGAATCCTGTCTCAATATGTCATTCTGATAAAATGGATTAAAAACTAGGGATCACATTGTAAATCCATTGATAAATTCTTTTCTTGTTGGACTATAATATATTCCCCATCATGTTCAGAAAGATGTGTGTGTGTGCTTTTTTCCCGTGAAATGTATCATATATATGTATATATAATATATATATTATATAATATGTATTTAATGTATTATACAATTTAAAAAATAAAATGAACATCCATGCACCCCCTCCTCAGATTAGGATATAGAGTATTACAGGTCCTTAGATTACCCAGGGAGCCCTCACTAATCAGATCATCCCCCTTCCTACACCACCCACCCCTCCCCCATACAATCCCTATCCTGAATCTTGAATTATCATTTTCTTGCTTTTCTTAAATGTATTACTTCTTTATATATATATATATATATATATTTATTTATTTATTTTTGGCTGTGTTGGGTCTTCGTTTCTGTGCGAGGGCTTTCTCTAGTTGCGGCGAGCGGGGGCCACTCTTCATCGCGGTGCGCGGGCCTCTCACTATCGTGGCCTCTCTTGTTGCGGAGCACAGGCTCCAGACGCGCAGGCTCAGTAGTTGTGGCTCACGGGCCTAGTTGCTCCGTGGCATGTGGGATCTTCCCAGACCAGGGCTCAAACCCGTGTCCCCTGCATTAGCAGGCAGATTCTCAACCACTGCGCCACCAGGGAAGCCCATACTTCTTTATATATTTTTAAACAGTATGTGTTGTTTAGTTTTCTGTGTTTGAACTTTGTATAAGTAGAATCATATTTCATGTATTCTCTCTTGCTTCTCTTGCTCAGCATTTTTGGGGATTCATCCATGTTCCTGCATGGAGTTCTGTTTCATTCGTGATTCACTGCTATCTGGTATTCCATTACATGGAATGGAATTTCTAATACAGAGCTCAGTTTATGTCTATATCACCATTAATGGTCCTTGGGCTGTTTTGTGCAATTAAGAACAAAACTGCCGTAAGCATCCCGGTACGTTTCCTGACATACGCGTGTTAACAGTTCTCTAGGATGTGTACCTGGAGTAGGATTAGGGTAACCACATGTTCAGCTTCACTAAGAAATGCCAGACCGTTTTCCAAGTTGGTTATATAAACCTACACTGACACCAACAGAGGTGAGGGTCCTATCACTCAAGATCTTCATCATTACAACGTATAGTACAGCCATCCCTGTGTATCTGCGGGGGATGGGTTCCAGGACCCACCACAGATACCAGAATCTGTAGATGCACAATTCTCATAGTCTGCCCTCCTTATCCATGGGTTCCACATCCTTGGATTCGACCAACCTTGGATCATAATCACAGAGGGCTGACTGTATTATCTAACTTTTAAAATTTTGTCAAACTTGTGGTTATATAATGGATCACTTTGTGAGTTAAATTTGAATTTAAAGACACTGCTTACTTAATGAAGTTTAGCATATTTTTATTATGTTTATGGACTTCTGTGTTTCCTCTTCTGTTAAATCCCTATTTGTGTCCTTTGCCCTTATTTCTTCTGGGTTGTTTTTTATCAATTGTAGGAGTTCTATAAATATTCTGGATGCTAATCCTTTATCAGCTATATGTATTGCAATATTTTTTCCCGGTTTTTGGCTTGTCTTATTTTTATGGTGTCTTTTGATGAACAGAAACTTTTTTTTTCTTTAATGATTATTGTGCTCTTTATTTTTTTTTTTCATGTCACACATGGATTTCATGTATCTTTTTATATCTTTATTGGAGTATAACTGCTTTACAATGTTGTTAGTTTCTTCTGTACAACAAAGTGAATCAGCTATATGTATACATATATCCCCGTATGCCCTCCCTCTTGAGCCTCCCTCCCACCCTCCCTATCCCACCCCTCTAGGTCGTCACAGAGCATCGAGCTGATTTCCCTGTGCTATGCAGCAGTTTCCCACTAGCCATGCGTTTTACATTTGGTAGTGTATATATGACAGTGCTATTCTCTCACTTCATCCCAGCTCTCCCCCGCCCCCCACCCCGTGGTCCTCAAGTCCGTTCTCTACATCTGTGTCTTTATTCGTGCCCTGCCACTAATGATGAATAGAAACTCTTAATTTAATGTAGTACATTTTAATAATCTTTTCCTTTATGGCTATTGCTTTTAGTGTCTCAGTACCTTTAATGGAACAGTCCATCCATTTCCCCACTGATCTGCAGTGCCCTCTCCATTATAAATCCAGTTTTCATATATATGCAAGGGCCTATTTATAGGGTCTTTATTTTGTCCATTAGTCTATTTGTTTTTTGACTATAATTGGACCTTTGTTCTTCCATATAATTTCAGATTTAGCTTGTCAAATTCCACAGAGATTATCTACTGGGAGTTCAACTGTAATTGCATTGGATCAACATACTTACTAATATCTTTTTTCTCTTCCTACTTGCATCTCTGACTTTAACATCTGAAATCATTTCCCTTTTATCTGAAATACATACTCTCCCTTATACTGAAATATATCTCATGTTTTTTAGTGAAGGTCCATCTATTATTATTTATCTAAAAATACATTTATTTCAACCTCATTTCTTAGAGTTTGCCAGCTCAATAACACAGTTAAAACATTTTATACATGTTTTATATCTTATCTGACTTTTTTACTTGTTTTTCATCAGGACAATGATTCAGACAAGACAAGACTCTCTTGTCTTCCATACTGCCTGGAGCATAGTTCCTGGGATTTTTTTTCAGTTTTTGCTGTGTTTTGTTTTTTTAGTACAACAACCTTTAGAATATTTTTTAGTTGCAGAGAAGAAAAGGGGGGGAAAATCTGGTTATCTCCTTGTCCAGATAACTTCATGTTAACAATTTAAAAATTAAGTAATGAAAAAGTAATACATCTAAGGTTAAAATTTAAAAATTTAACAGCACAGAAAGTGAACATTGAAATCTCCCTCTCTGCATCCCACCCTCTACCCACCTCCTCAACCTGTTAAATTTCTTTTGATTTCTTCCAGAAAAATATTTTGCATATCTCCATATTTCTATTGATATATTCATTTTTAAATGTTACATATATATATATATATATATGCCTTTTACATTTTTGATATAATATATCTCAGTGGTCGTTCTGCATCAGCATTTACAATTTATGCATAGTATTCTGTCATGTGGATATACCATAATTTATTTAAGCAGTCACCTAATTTTCTAATTGCTATTAAAAAAAAAAAAAGTCCAATGATGCTCTTTATCGATATGCTTAGCAGTCATTTGGGATCATATCTGTAGGTTCAAGTCCTGACACTGGAGAATGCTGGGTCAAAGAATATGTATTTTTAAATTTTTGATCCTTAAAAAATATATTACTTCTGGAACCTCTGTAGTGCAGACTAAAATCCAGTTTCATTAAAATGAAGTACCTTGAAAGCTCCGTCCCTTTTCACCCCATGCTCAGACCTGCTCCCTCATTCTGTGCATGCATACATGGATTAAAAGTCTACAGAAAGCTAATTTAGGATATAAATTAAATGCTTAAAATAATTTCTTCTCATTAGTCCCAGAGACCTTCATGTGTAAAAATTAACCCATCTGCATCAGAAGGACTAAACACATTAACAGTGTTAATCTTCAGAGAAATAAATTACAGTCATCCCTTGGTATCCATAGGGGATTAATCCCAGGACCCCCGAAGATACCAAAATCTGAGGATGCTCAAATCCTTCATACCAAACGGTGTAGTATTTGCATATAACTTACACTCATTCTCCTGAATGTTTTAAGTCATTTCTAGATAACTTATAATACCTAATACGGTGTAAATGCTATGTAAATAGTTGCCTGGGTGTACCAAATTCAAGTTTGCTTTTGGGAACTTTCTGGAATTTTTCTTTTCTTTGAATATTTTTGATCTACGGTTTGTTGAATCCACGAGTGTGGAACCCACAGATAAAGAGGGCTGACTGTCGTTAAAATGTTTGTAACTTGGATTATAGAATTTACCATTCTGCCTTGCATTTTCTCTACGGAAACTTCATTACCTCACTAGATAAAGATTACCCTGGAGGATGGAAACTGTGTTCTGTTACTATCACAGTCTCATGGACATTATATATTCTCAGTGAATATTTGTTTAAATAAGTTGAGGTTAACCCCTTGATATAAACAGATAAAAGTTTATGTTGTTCAAAGGAAATGTTCTTCTTGGGATAAGGAGAGTTGGATAGAGAGAGGTTTAGTTCAAAGGCCAAATACAACATGAGAAATATTTCCTTCTCATGTAGGTCTAGAAACAAAGACCATAAATGGCTTCTGGCTCCTTAACAGTAGGGCACATTTCTCAGCTTTGGAACAATTATTTGTAGAAGTAATGAATGAGTAAATAAATTATTCAACGGCTCACTAATTTAAGGTGTAGGACAGGCCCTGGCTACTTTTCTGATTCCTTTACAGTGTTTTAAAACTATAGTCAAGGAGGAAAAATGTTTGTAGCATTCCGACATAATTTAAAATACAGTTTTGGATGTGACTTGTTTCTGTTCAGATAAATTTCTAATTTGCAAATCCTCAAGGGCCACCTGGTATGTGCCTTACCATCAACTTTAAGGAACAGCTGTATGGTATAAATGGAAATAGACCTAGGCAATATATTTTTTTAATTCTTCACAAGATGGTATGTTCTATTCCATGCCCTCCCACCCCCCAAAAAGAGGGAGATTTATTTTAAGTATTTAGAAGGCTGACTTTTTTGAGGAAGGTGCAGAAAGTCATCTTATTTCTGTTTCTCAGCACAGTTGTCAGAATTACTCCTGTTACGTTACATCAGGGCAACAATAGCCTCTGAAAACTGTTTCTGAGTGTTACCTGTTTATCAGAGGTGTTTTGGTAAACCACTTGGCCTCAGATGAAATGAAAATCATCTACTTTCTGTGATGAGTAATTCAGAACTCTCTGATTAAACATTTTTTAAAGCCTCCAAACAATTTTATCAAGCTGGCCTAAGAGGAAATTTTGAAACCTGTCAACCTTATGTGTGTATTTCTCTCTGTTTATTAGCTATTTTTCCTGAAATGTGTATAAATTGGAATTTCATGTCCATTTCTGTATTCTTTTTGATTAGCGTTGTCATTTCAGAAGGGATTTGAGACTACAACTGTTCACTTTTGTTTTCATTTCTCAGCCACGTGGCCACTGTCTCAAGTAGTAGCTCTGGACTGGGAGTCCAAAAAAACCTCTGTCCCGAGATCACATGGGCCTGTAATTAGCGGTGTGGACAAGAGACCTAACCCCTTTGGTTCTCAGTGGCCTCATAGGTTAGGGATTCAGTCACCTCTGAGCCCTCTTTTCACTCTATGATTCTGGTTAAATGTCTTCAAATATCAATATAAAAGTAAAGGTTTATGTAGATTTAATAATCTTCCTAGTTCCTAAAAGAACCCTGGCCCTTTCTTTCATCACTGGTACATTTAGGTCTGCAGTTTGAACTTTCAGAAGGTCTCTTTACCCTTTATAAGAAACTGGCCTCTGGGTTGGGTATGCCATCACATGGGACAGCGAGTGCCTTTATTTTGTGTCTGAAACACCAGGTTAATGATTAAGCTGGAATTGATGTCAACAGGAAATTTGCAAAAGGAGAAATACAAGTGACCAATAAACATACTATAAAATGTTTATCTCTCTAGCAGCAAAAGGAATACAAAATAAACAGCAGTGAGGTACTGTTTTCCGTATAGCATCCCAATGAGAACAGCTCTCTCATATGCTACAAGGCAATTGCGAACAGGCTTCATGAAAAGCATTTTGGCAGTATATAGTGAGAGCTTTAAAAATAGTCACACTTTTGGACACTATTTGCACTTCTAGAAATCTATCCTAAAGAAATAATCAGAAATGCAAACTTATACAGCAAAGCGTTCCTGTATTACTTCAAGTAGCTAAATACCCTGAACCTAACTGCTCCAAAATGCTGAGAAAGGGCAACGTATACCCCATCTTAGGGAGGATTCTTGTACAAAGAATGTTGAATAACATGGAGAAATACATCTTAGTAATGAGAAGTGAAAAAAGCAAGATAGAAAATTGTAGATAGTTTGATTATCTCTGTCTTTATATGTACACACATACCAATACACATACCCAAAGCAAGAGAAAAGACTAGAAAAAATTATGTCAGCGTGCTAACACTATTTTTCTCTGGATGATGAGCTTATTGATGATTTTATTATTTTTTAATGGATTTTTTTCCAGATGTTATCCAATGATTATGTAACTTTATAACAGAAAATAAAGCAAAGTCGTTTACAGTTTATATTCTGAAGCAGGGAAGTGCACTGGGCCTGCCAGTGTGAGTATGAGGTTGGCACCAGTCTTGGCTGCTCGTCACCAGGATGCTGGAAGGCACAGAGGGGCACGCTCGGTGGGGGTACGTGTCTCTGTTCATCTCCACTGAACTGGGATCAGGAAGCCTTTTCTCCCCCTTTGTGAGAGACAGCTGTAACACGGAATCTTGTCAGTTTTTGTTCTTGCTCTTTCATACAACTCAGACACTAAATTCCCTGAATCGACTTTCTCCCTGCAGTTCGCAAACAATGAAGAGCGGGGGGTGTCGGAAGCTGCTGCTCCCGTGCTAACAGCCACCTGCTGACCATTGAGAGCTCAGCAGGCCCCCATCCGTGGTCCGGGGAACTTTTTCTGATCACACCAGAAATGGAGCTATTGGGAAAAGGCAAAGGAAGAGAAGAAAAGCCTTACTTGAGTCTCGCTGTAATGCTAAGGCTTCCTTCCATGCCCCTGGCTGGCTGCTAGGAAATGGAAACCGTGATATTTTAAGATGAGCCATGTCTTGATACTTAGAAACGGGCTAATTATGTGAACATGATGGTCCTAGACTCAGGGCAGGGATGAAGAGCAAGGTGAACTTAGTCTGAAAAATCCCAGTTAGAAACTATTTTCAGAGATCCATGGCTTTCTGTTTTCTTCTTTTCAGATCTATAGTAGCCTCCTGACCAGGCAGGAGAGTGGGTAGCAGGCTCTCCAGGTCTTCTTAAGTAGGGAAATGTCGTCTGCAGTGACTAGTTAGGGCTCTGATGGATCCTGAGATTCTTTTAGCCCATCTTCGTTAATGCATTCCTTTATGCAGTGAGTTTTACAAGGGTGCTTAAAATAGCCTATCTATGTTCTGAAATTCCTTGTTAATCCTAAGAATTAGTGACCTTCCTCCCTCCCTCCCTTCCTCACACCCACCCTCCCTTGCTTCCTTCTTTCCTTCCTTGAACAAAGGTGCCTTTCAATGACCAGCAGGTATTCATTGTAATTTCTGAATTAGTGCAGTCCAAACTATCAAGGAAACTGAAGATTCCGTCCCTTTTCATCATTCTGATTGCATATAGCTGTGCTGTGGTACAAAAAAAGGTAATCCATCTCTAGGGGTGGTATTGAAGGAGTGAGAAGAAAGCTGGCTCAGCAAAGAGCACAAATTTGTATTCATGAAAGTGAAACCATCTAGGCCTTCCTCAAGGCAGATGCCCTGCAGAACGCCTCTACCTTTAATGGCTTCAGAGTCAGAAGGGGTTTGTTGGTGGTTTACAGTTACAGACTTTTCACTTTCTTCTTCTTGTTTTTAATTTAATTTATTTTAAAAATCACAGAAGTCATGAATATGCATGTACCCTTAGCTTAAAACTTCCCGGGCTTCCCTGGTGGCGCAGTGGTTGAGAGTCCGCCTGCCGATGCAGGGGACACGGGTTTGTGCCCCGGTCCGGGAAGATCCCACATGCCGCGCGGAGCGGCTGGGCCCGTGAGCCATGGCTGTTGAGCCTGTGCGTCCGAAAAAAAAAAAACTTCCCAATTTTGCTGTTCAGGGAGACGCTGCTTTGGGAAAGATCCCCGGTGTTCTCCTTACTTGCTGCCAGTAATGATAAATCCTTCCTTCTCTTGAAAAATAACTAGCTAACTAGCTAAATAAATAAGTAAATAAATATCGTAGAAGGACAAATGCATGTTTAAAAAAATTCAAACAAGACGAAAGTGCATTAATACTGTCCACCCCCCTGTTCCCCGGTTTGTGTATTTGTTGTCCAGTTTTCCCTTCAGAGGGAAGCTTGGAGGAGGGCTGTTGAGAAAGGCCCAGGAGCTAGAGTGGGTGGGAGCAGTGACCAGGGAGATGGTGGGCGGGTGGGTCCCTGGGACATAGCTTGGCTGGACAGGTGTCCCCAGGCTCCTTCGGAGGGGTCTGGGACCCAGGTACATGGCCTGGTCATGTTGGTCCCTTGCGGGCACCAGCAGCATGACCCACCCAAAGTGGAGGAGGGTGCCACCTACAAGAGAAAGTGCCGTTTGCACTCCTGACCTTGCTGGAAGTGCCTCCTTTTACCTTCAAATGGAGGAAAGTAGAAGCTTGGGTGCCCAGGCGTGGCCATCATCTTAACCCAGTGGAGAAGTTGTTCCCAGACTTTAAAAACATTCACTCTTCATTTTCTTCTAAAGCTCCCTGCTATACACAGTCATTGTGATGCGTGAATAACTTGTTTGCTTATACAGGTTTGTTCCCAGGTACCATTTGTTGAATGAATGAATGAATGAACAAATGGAAAATACATTAGTTACATTGTTATGAATCTGAGTAATGAACCTGGCAATGTGGTGTCATCTCTGCTCCAGAAGGACTAGACTCGAAGTCTAGCAGGGCCCTTGATGTCCCCTTGTCCCCCATTCCCATGTACCGTGCTTCTCTATATCACACTTCATGCCTCCTCCTTGTGGTGGTGGCGATTTATGACCATGTCTTGGGCCGCCCATTTTACTGTAAGCTCTTTGATTAATTTCAGAGGGCTCTGTACCCAGTTGCCGCTCAAATACAAATGTGACTCCTCTTTCTGGGCTAAACTACACCTGAGGATGGATAGAATAAGAACCAGCTTCCCAGAGCCCTTTGGCCCTGGAAGAGTGGAGGGAGAATCACTGGGGGGTGAGCAGGATTCCAGGACCTGGGAAGCGCCCCTCCCCACTGTAGAATTTCTCTCTCTCTCTCTCACTCTCATTCCCTGCTGATCTTCCCAAGGGCTTGAAATAGAAAGAGTTTGAAATCTTTGAGTGTGCCTCTGTCTGCAAAAAGTTTCTGGCCCCACCTGGAAGCCATAGCGTCGAGTGCTCACTCTTCATCCCCTTTCTTCCTTCATCTCTTGTCCCCTCCACATTGTCCCCCCCTCTGCTGCTGGCAGATTTATTTATTCATTCATTTCAAACCAGTTTCATTAATTGAGCATCTACTATGAACTGGTGCTGGGAGGGGTCTTCACGGCTCCTCCTCTTCCTCCTCCTCCCTCTCAGGAGGAAGACAGGCAGCAATGCAACTCACCTGAATACACAGTAACATGTAGTATCTGCCCAATGCCGTCACAGGCACAACACTGGGCACACCTAGGAAAGAGCAACTAATTCTGACCGGGAGGGCCTGAGATGCCTTCACAGTGGAGGTGGCATTTGAGTCAAGCCTGGAAGGGGGAGTAGAGTTTTGACAAATGGGCAGTTTTGATAGCACTTCAGGGAACAGTGTGTGAGTGAGGACATGGAAACGCATATGGGCAACATGTAGAAAGAGCAAAGGAAGCGAAAAGGGAGGGATAGAAGTCCGATGGCCAAGCCGGCAGTTTGGACTTGATGTGGCGGGAGTTGATCTTCAGATCTGACTGGACTCTCTGTTCCTCCTTCCCAGCTCTGAGGTGGTCAGGCATTGGTTTGGTTCAGTGATAGCAGACAGGCTGGCTCCCTGAGGGCAGTAATTGATTTGCCCACCATGACATCCCTAATGCCTGGCTCAGTGACGGAATCATAGTCAGCACTCAATAAATACCTGCCGAATAAATAAATGATAGATTTCACGGCGTAACTCTGCTTTCTGAGGACGTGATACCAAGAATTCTGAGCCTCGGCCTGAGTCCACCAGGAAGTGCTGCCATGGATCAGTGATGGGGCGGGAGGGGCACTGGGGCAGTCTTGCCATCCCTACACTAGATGACACTTCCAGCCAGCCCTGTAGTGCTTCAGCCTTGGAAGAAGAAGGTAGCCCAGATGAGCCTCAGCTATCAAGTTGTGTTGTTGCTAACTTTTGGAAATTAAGATTTATTCGTTTAACTGGCAGGCCTTGTTTTGGGTGTGCTGCTGTGTGAGAAGGGTACGCCTGCCATTCTGGAGAAGGCCTCCAGTGTGGACGCTCCCCTGAGATCCCTCATTCTGAAAGGCTTAGAAGTGGTTTTGAAACAGGCAGAACTGATCTATGGTGTTAGCAGCCAGGCTGGTGGTGCCCATGGTGGGGAGGTGTTGCCTAGAAGTGGGAGGAGGGGGCCTTCAGAAAGTAGGTCACATTCTGATCTTTGACCTGGGTACTGGTTACACAGGTGTGTTTATGTTGTGAAAATTCCTCAAGTTTTACCCGTAGGAATTATATGCTTTTCAGTATGTGTGCTTTACCTCATTTAAAAGTTTACTTTTAAAAAAGAGAGAGTTGTGGGCTTCCCTGGTGGCGCAGTGGTTGAGAGTCCGCCTGCCGATGCAGGGGACACGGGTTCGTGCCCCGGTCTGGGAAGATCCCACATGCTGCAGAGCAGCTGGGCCCGTGAGCCATGGCCGTTGAGCCTGTGCATCCGGAGCCTGTGCTCCGCAACGGGAAAGGTCACAACAGTGAGAGGCCCACATACCGCAAACAAAAACAAAAACAAAAACGAAAAAACAAAAAACAAAAGAAGAGAGAGTTGTAAAAGATGAGGTCTGAGAAGTGCAGCCTTAGGCGGAAAGGCTAGAGTTAGGGTCAAGATTCCAGCAGGTTGCAATTCTGTCCATTCCCAGAAGGGGGAAGCATTGCGCCACTTGATAACCTGCAAGACTGGAGAACAAGCTCCTTGTTTCTGACCCCGCCCCTTCTGGAGGCTTAACGCTACTGATTTTGATCATCCTACTGGTCTTTTATCTTTGGGATCCAGATTATTCCCTCCCTCCTTCCATCCCAAAGACATCTTTTTTCTTTCTCTTGAGAGTGACCAAAGCCATGTACTCAAAGTGAGAAAAGAGAGGAAAAACCTCAAAAACTGGTACAGGGACACTAGAGCCTAAGACGGTAACAGCAAATTCATCCTCCTGCCACTGAGCACAGCAGGGACAAGGTTGCAGTCTGTCTCTTTTGTGTTAGGCAGCAGCATGTAAAATTATTTGAGGAAGATTCTTGAAAGATAAGCTAGTGCTCAAAAACGTGCATCCTGGGCGTGTGAGAAATCAGTCCCGTCGAGCCACTGATGGCCACTGCGGGTTGGGGAGGCATCCCTTCTGTGTAGAACACTTGTGCAGTTTGCTTTGTAATCAGTCTCTTCATCTGCCCAGTGAAACGTAACCATACAATTTTCTCCTTCTGTTTTAAAACTGTGTTGTATTGTTTCTGTAATGAGGTTAAAATCCAGGTGCCACCTCAGATTGGATAGAAGGCAAAGATGGCTTCAGGAGCTGGCAGCCCCAAACATCCCGTGTCTTCCTCCTTCCATCCCGCCATCTGTCTGTTCATTCGCATTTGTTCATCCATCCATCCATGTTTTGAACATGTTTAAAGAGCATGTTGTCTGTTGAGTACAGTGCTAAGCGCTGGGGATAGAGGGAAGGACAAGAGAATGCTCCTTGCCACGGTGGGGGTAGGGCGGGGGGCGGACGGGTATTTATGTTGTAATCACAGGGCAACCTGGTCATGCTCTTCACGGCAGGGTGTGCTGGACGTGGCAGGGCACAAAGGAGGGTTCGGAGCTGCGTGAAGGGGACTGTGTGCAGGGTACAGGGACAGCCACCGGAGAAGGGGATGCCTGAGCTCAGTGGTAAAGGTTGGGTCCAGGTTTCCCCAGGAACCCAGGCTGAGGTGGGCATTCCTGCTGAATCCTAGGAAGCACAGCACATTCTGGGAATGGTCAAGTGTCCTTGTGACCTCTGTGAGGAGCAGGGGCATTTAGATGTGAGAGGAGAGGCCAGGAAGGTAGATGGGACTGATGGTAGAGAACTGCATGCTTGGTCTGTGGGTACAATTCCCTGAGCTTCCTGAGGAAAATGCCGATCTGGGTCCTCGGGCATCAAAACCCCAACCTACCCTGGATACGGCTCATGTGGCCCGAGGACACAAGGTTCCCGCGGAGTCTGTGCCAGTGTTCCTGAGAAACAGGGACCCCAGACACCATTGCTCCCCCTTCAAGGTGCTTCTGTATTAAAATGCATCATGAGATCCAAGTGCATTGTATTTTTAAATCATTTTTCATATCTTTCCATCAGTCACATTTTCTGGGAATCTTGCTGGGATGTGGCACAAAAGGATGTCATTCTGCCAATGGTGACATTGCTGGTGGAATTTCTTGGAGGTGGAAGGAAGGCAGTTTTATGACTCAAAAGAGGTTATTATTAAGATAGATCTTAGAGCCGGAACAATGGGGTGACTATTTTTATGCGTATGCACATGTGAAATTTCTTCCAAATTAACACAGTACCATGCTGGATGGGCCCTGTGACACTGAATAATTTGAGGCTTCAAAAATACGTGTTACATTTCCATTTGATGTCAAATATATGGGTCTTTTCCACGTTGGAAAATACCCCCCCCACACACACATACCACCAAACTCACACATGCACACATGCATACATACATACGCTCATAACAAGATTTTAAAATACGAAGGGCAGGAGTCCTTTTTTTCTAGCTGACCTTCATCTTTTTCCCAGTAAGCCTCTTTGTTCCACTTTGTCCCTCTGAATCCACTAGAAAGTTTCCTTTAAACTGCCTCTGTCCACACAGCTGCTGTGACAGGGGCTGCACAGTGTACAAATCAGAGGCCTGTCCAGAGGCCTTACCTTGTATCAGGGTTCATCTACATGAGCCTCGAGTGTGAAATGAGATCCTGTTAAATTAACAAAGACAGCGCCCTCTACCTCCATCACTAGAGCTGGGTTTGTGGTCGGCTTGGCCTCTTTGAGGTTATTGGGTTTTTGAGCCTCTAAATAAAAGCCATTCCATGTAAGTGAGCTTGAAGCACCCGAGGGTTTGTACATCGATAGGCTCGTCATGCTGGGGGTGATATTGGTGGAAAACATCAATCTGTCCCCTCATTCAGACGTTTCTACCTTCTGCTTTGTAAGAGTGAAATACGGCACATGCTCTCAGCAGAGGTTTCCACAAATACTTGGAGTTTGGAATAGCTCTTGCTCACATGCTTCAAAACTGAGTAACAATTTCAAATCTGAGACAAAGTAATTTCAGTAGGAGGGTCAACCCCTTCTTGTCCTCTTAAGAGAAAACATCTATAGTTCATTATTCAGCCAGTAAGGGTGTGACTAAAACAGCTTTTTTTTTTTTTTTTTTTTTGCGGTACGCGGGCCTCTCACTGCTGCGGCCCCTCCCATTGCGGAGCACAGGCTCAGCAGCCATGGCTCACAGGCCCAGCTGCTCCATGGCATGTGGGATCTTCCCGGACCGGGGCACGACCCCGTGTCCCCTGCATCGGCAGGCAGACTCTCAACCACTGCGCCACCAGGGAAGCCCTAAAACAGATTTTTAAAAAAATAGGCACTATTAAAAAAAAAAATAGGCACTATAAATAAATTGTAAGCCACCCATATGGAAAATGCTCGATAGATGTTTAAAAATGAAATATATCTGGGGAATTCCGTGGCTGTCCACTGGTTAGGTCTCTGTGCTTTCAGTGCTGGGGCCCCGAGTTCAATTCCTGGTTGTGGAAATAAGATCCTGAAAGCCTCTTGGAGCAGCCAAAAAAAAAAAGGAAATAGATCTGTATGGACTGATAGTAACTGCCTCATCAGAGGGGAATAGGCCTGGGAAGGCGGGGGCAGGGGTGTTTGAATTTGAAGAGAAAGGGCATATTCATATATAATTTGTACGATTTTAAAATTTTAAAAAGAATGTAAGCAGGCACTGTATAAAAGTTAAGGAAAGAGTAATCTTAACGAGCAAAACCCCAACGTAAACCTGTCTACATCCTCCTGAGCCCTTCATTACTCCGGGCTCAGCATAACTGACATTTGTATAGACCTTTAAAATTTACAAGTATCTTCATGCAGTCATTTCATTTAATTCTCCCAACAACCCTTTGAGGCAGGTTTTTTAAATCCCCATTTTACAGAGGAGCAGACTGATGCTCAGAGTAAGTGACTTGTCTGGGCTCATAAAAGTCTTTGAGAAGCAGAACAGAGATTCAGATCCAGGCCTTCCAGACGTGAGGCCTGATGTTCTTTCCACTTTGCCACATTGGAAAGTAGTTAACTTCTTCTGATTTGACTTAATTTCCTTATCACTTATTTGTAAGGAGCCATTTGTTCAAGTTGGATTTACAAGTGGCATTGGTCAGCCAGTTTTCATGCAGGGCAGTTATCTCTGCTCATCAGCTGGTAAGGTTTGTACTGCTGTTTTCTGGATGCTTTGAATCCCTGCCCCACCAGTTTTCTTTTTTTGTTATCTTTCCTCAGAGAGCCTTTTCATAAACTGCTGGCCCAAGGCCTTGTCAAGGGGCAGACGTTCCGCCTACCATCTGGACAGTATCTACAGCGAGAGGAAGTAGATCTCACAGGTAAGAATGGCCCATCTAGTCCCATCCAGGTGCTCACAGAAAACCAAGCAGGCGAACGCTGCCAGGCCCTGGCTGGGCAGGAATCTAGGCGAGTGACCCTTTAGCCTCATGGTCTCAAAGCCTCAGCTGGCTCTGGGCTGGTGCCCTCTGAGGCTGAGGCTGGCTGCCCTCAGCCCCATCCCATCCAGCTCAAGTGTCAGTTCAGTTTCTGGAAGTGTTTTCTTTTGTATATAACATGGAGTCAACTCTGGCATCACCTCCTGTCCTAGCCTGTGTTCGACAGCCCATCTCAGGAACAGAGCCCCCAGACCCAAGAGACATTCTTGTAAGACTGGGGCATTCTCGGCACATCTCCCCACGTGGTCTAGAGGGGCATTTCAGAACGTCAGGGGCCACCAGTCTACTTGGGCCCCCTGGTGGAATTCCTCCCCCTGACCCCCTGGACTTCCCCTTCTCCCAGCTTTCCCGAGCCTTTTCCTACCACCCTGTGTTTTCACTCATCCTCAAAGATCTCTAGGTGGCATGATGAGGGTGTATCACGTGCACCCAGCATACAAATAAATGACGTGTCAGAAAATTGGGAGGTGGCTGTGAGAAACTCTGGCAGTTAAAATTAGAATAACTCATGCCTAATGGATGAAATTAGGTAAACCCCACAACCCCTTAAACGGTAGGCAGGCTCCCAAGCCGAACACTAGAGAGAAGGTTTAGGTGCAAGCAGGCAATGGGATTACCTAGTTAAAGCAGTAATTCCTCAGGGTTTGGAAGGGTCACCATGGTCCTTGGGAGAAAAGGAAGCTGGAGAAGCAGAAATTGGCAGTGTTTCTCCAACACTTGCCAGAGGGAAAGGAGCTAAGTCCAGGGGACACATAAGTTTTAGCTGTTGGTGAAGGGCTGTCTGTGTCATGGGCAGGGCTGCTACGTATGACTGTGCAGTCTGTGCAATGTACAAAGGCAACCGGCTGAGGGGGTGAGCAGGGCCCGAGATCCAGCTACTCACCCAACTATACACCTCAGGGCCACATCTGCCAAGAGAGGGCACCTTTTTCTAACTTCTCAACTTCTCTGCCCAGAAAGATGCCTTTTTCCTAATTTTCACAACAGTGTTATAAAGGCTTGCTGCAGCCTGGACTGGGGTGTGGGGTAGAGGGGGCAGTGGTTCCCTGATCCTCACCACAGCTTGGATAAAACATCTTCCAGGACTTCAGTCTCCCTTTGCTCTGATGTCACGGGGTCAAGCATTGTTGTGAACATCTTTTCCCTTCCCACGCAGACTTGCCCCCAGGGGGAGAATATGGACGTGGATCAGCAAGGGCAGGCATCTGTCTACTTAGTGGGTGTGCCTCTCATGAAATATGGAGTTGGCTTGTAGGTATATACGCTGGTCCCTTGGGGAGTGAGTTTGGTTGCTGTTAGAGGGAGTATTTAGCTGGAAGGAACAGAAATCCACGCAAAGGCAGGTTTCGCACAGGGATGTAGGGACATCGCCCAAACCCAGCCGCAGGAAGTACAACATGTAGGAAGCCGCCAGACCACTCCTCTCTCCTCTTTCTTGAGCCTCCAGTTCCTCTCCCTGCCCCTCTCTGTTCTTCTGCCATGTTTTCCTTCCTCCGCCAGGTTTGGATTCTGCTCTCCCTAATTTCAGTTTACAGAGTGACCTTTGGCAGCCGCAGAGCTACGTCTTGGCCCAGCTCCTTAGGACCTTCTGGTTCCAGTGCCCAACACCATTGAGACAGAGTTTCTGTCTCTTAGTTCCAATTCCTGAGAAGGAAGCTTAGCCTTCTCAGATGTCCTTCCTGGTCCCAGCCACTGGAGCTTGGCAGCAAGGTCACCTCCTCCAAACATGGCCATGGAAGGCCTCCTCCATCAGCACCGTGTGGACCGATGGTGTGTGGGTGGAAAGGAGACAGAGAACAGGGCTGCAAAACGGGACACCGCGTTTACTGTGAGCCCAGCAAGCTAACTCCACGCATGGGCTTCGATGCTGCGAGATCATGTTCTGGTGACTTCAACACGGACGGGGGAACTAGCCCCCAGGTGAAGTGACCTCTCAGGTGCTTTGCTGCTTGGAGACCCTGACTGGTCATCTGCCAGTTTCCAAAGGAGACCCTGAATCCATAAAGGGAAGAGCAATATGCGAGTCTTCCTTATCCTTTTTCACTTTCCTTTTTGCATATAAGTAATTTACTTTTTTTAAAAAAGGGAAATTGGGCTTCCCTGGTGACGCAGTGGTTGAGGGTCTGCCTGCCGATGCGGGGGACGCGGGTTCATGCCCCGGTCCGGGAGGATCCCACATGCCGTGGAGCGGCTGGGCCCGTGAGCTGTGGCCGCTGAGCCTGTGCGTCCGGAGCCTGTGCTCCGCAGCGGGAGAGGCCACAGCAGTGAGAGGCCCGCGTACCGCAAAAAAAAAAAAAGGGAAATTACTTTGTGTTGTTTTGTGATTGAGAAAAAGGAAGGTTTGTTATGGGAGGTGGGCCTCACTCATTTGAAAACAAAAACATTTTTATGATGTCTAGAGGGAGAGAACGAGTCATGTTAAATGAATTAGTGGAATTCTTTAAATTGACACTTATAATTGCTCACCCAGTATTTTCTTATTGAATATACTGTCACAGAACCAATTCGGCATCACACATCCCCTACTGTTGCAATTTTCTGGTGTCTAGGTTCTGTTCCTGTTCATGCAAACACGAGGGAGAAGTTAGAGGTGACTTGGGAGAAAATGAGCAAATCCAAGCACAATGGCGTGGACCCCGAGGCCGTTGTGGAGCAGTACGGCATTGACACCATCCGGCTCTACATCCTTTTCGCCGCCCCTCCTGAGAAGGATATCTTGTGGGATGTAAAAAGTAAGTCACCTTCCTCTTCCCAGCCTGCCTCCTCTGTGAACCGCCTCGGTGCCAAAGGAATTCAAGGAAGGAAATGTCTTTGCTGAGTCAATAGTAGGGTTCTAGGAATCAGCTCTGTGAGGCAAGTAGCAGTTTGCCCAACATCCTGTGCCATTCCTAGGCCAGTTTTCTCAGATGTAATGAGCGTCCAACCTTTGGGGGCGCTTGCTGTGACTGCAGACTCCCAGTCCTCACCACAGCCCTGCTGACCCAGCCCCCAGGCCAGGGCCCCGGAGCCTGCCTTCAGTGAGTCTGTGGCGTTCTCATGCAGGTTCTTCGAGGATCCCACTTTGAAAACGTTTCCTTGAGCCAGACTGGCATTTGTGGTACTCCTGGGCCCACTGTGGTCCACAGAGGCCAGTCCCCTTTTGGTCTAACCTGAAAGGTTTTTTCTAGAATGGTGTCATTGCCTGTCACCAGTCCAGAAAACCCCGCATGGGGCCTGGTCCTGATGTTACCTGTGACCTCTTCAGTCACCCACAGTAGCCTTCAGAGGCCCCCGCAGGGGAGATTCGTCCCTTCAAAGTTGTTTAGACCTAAAATGGTGTGAGGTAGAATAATCTCAGGTATCTGGATATCCTAGAATAAGCTGGCCAACAGTAATCAGTAATTCAGTTTTCCTTCATGTGGTCTTATCCAAGTGTTACGGGAAAAAGAAATCAGATGCCTGGAATCACCGTTCAGTTCAACACACCATTTCTAGTGAGAAGTGTGGTCTGGAGCAGTGGTCACAGATGCCAGTCCTGGAACTAGAATCCCTGGGGACACTCAGGCCCAGGTTCTGGCTCCCCAGCCCTCCCTGTGGGACCAGCTCCAGGAATCTGTCTCTAACAAGCCTTCCAGAAGATCCTGCTGTGCATCCAGGCTTGAGAACGTCTAGTCCAGTGGCTAAAGTGTAAAAGGCCTGAACTGGCCCTAATTTGGTTAGCCGTGTGACCAGGGCCACCAGGTGAAGCTGTTCAACTTCTCCAGATCAGATGAACAGCTGATTTGATGAACACATCTGAAATATGTGATACACACGGATCTGGCGAGGACAGGGGTTGTGTTAAAACACCTCAGACTGTGCAGCACTGCAGCTCAGAGTGCGGTCTGTGGACCACTGCCACCTCTGCATGTTACCTGTCCACGTGAGATGGGGCACCTGCACCAGTGTAAGTCAACCCTGTCTCCAAGCACACTGTTAGTTCCGAGGACACTTTTGTCACAGCAAGATTTCTTAACCAAGGAGGCAGTGCCCTGATGCACATCCTGGCCCAAGCTTCTAAGCTCGTTGTGGGCCAGTGACAGTTGGTGGAAACCCTTTGTGTAGCCCTGCCATCCTGTACTCTGAATATTTGGAGCTCTAAGAAATGATAGAGTCAGTCCTGGTCTGAGTTCCCAGACACTGGAAGCCAGGAAGGACCCTTCTCCGTGCCCTTGGAGAGATCCACCGGGCACAATGAAGTGTCTCTTCATTCACAGGTGCTTTGTCACTTAGGTATAACCAAACCAATCATTCTCACATGTCTCTCTTTCTCTCTCTCATTCACTGACATTACACTCAGCCGACGCTCTCCCTGGGGTGCTGAGATGGCAGCAGCGTCTCTGGTCCTTGGCAACTCGATTTATCGAGGCCAGGGTTTCTGGGAAGGTTCCCAGGCCTCAGCTGTTGAGTAACGAGGAGAAAGCCGAGGGCAGGAAGCTGTGGGAGTACAAGAACTCCATCATCTCTCAGGTCAGAAACCTTCCAGGGGACACTGGTTGATTCTGTAACTGAGCCCTCGTGATCTGTGTGGCTCACCCTGCCTTGGGGTGGGCACTCTGGGTCTTCCTCCTTTCTTATTATGGTGGCCCACTTGCCTTGATTAATTGATCTTACTGCTTTGGGTATTTCACCAAGGTGGAGCAACAGTGCAAACGTTGTCATGAACAGCGATGCTCTCAGGAAATGGCTCCCACTAATGGTGCCTCCCATTTATCCATCCCGGATCTCAAGAAGCTGCCCACTTTCCATGTTTCCATATTTAACACATCCAGGTAGAGAACCAAATTTAATATCATACTGATGACACACTGTATATGTTATAAAAACAGAAACAGAATTTTAGAGTTGAAAGGGGCTGGAAAATACTCTCTTCTTTAGCCTCCTCATCATCCCATCTGTGGGCAGAGCTGAGACACAGAGAGGTTAAATGTCTTATGAAAGTCACACAACCAGTGAGGAACAGAGCAGAGTTCCCTGATACTCAGAATAGCGAGTACTTTCCCACTCAGGTACTTTGTTACACAATGTTCACGTGAGTTATTGTGGGTTAAATTTTACAGGTAAAATAATTGTTCACTTTATCTTCTTAGAGAAGAGTATATTATTGTCTAAATCATTTTAAAAGATTCTTCATTGATAGCATCCCTTTAAATTGTTCATCTAGAGGTCTGCTGTAATACCATGACATTCACCTTTTTTGAGAACTTTGTGAAAAAATGTCATATATCTTTGAAAGAAGGCCCTTAGGAAATCTGAAGCTATTTTTTAATGGGTACCAGATACCCCAAATTCTCCTTAGGCTGAATTTTTTTTTTTAAGTTGTGCTGATTCAAGCTTAGAAAGTTAGCCAAGGTCACTTCGCTGGACTCTGGCAACTGATTACATTGAAGGAGCAGGGCTTTTCCTCTGGTTTGTATAACCTGCAGTGGCCCTGGGTCCAGCATGGTCTCATTTATTGACACTTCTTCAGCTTTATTTTCATCCTCTCCACTATAGTGCAGAGAAACAGAGCTCACGGAATTGAATTTAGTGATCTGAGTGATGCCTGAATGATCGTTTTCATACCCCATATTTTTCTCTTTGGATTTGGCAAATTCTTCTCTTCTGTCAGATAATGGAATTGGGTTATTTCAACAAGTTGGAAACTCTGGACATCTTAAGGATGTGTTATTTTTCTATATCTTTGCCCATGGTCAAAATTGAAAAGCACCAACAGGAAAAAGCTGACAAATCGTATTTGTGTTCTTGTGTTGACTCCGTGTTTGAAAATGTAAAACTAACCTTATCCCGTATACCAATAATCTTCACTGTGAATTGAAGTCATGTAACCACAGAGAGGTGACATCCTTTACCCCATCTCCTGTTTACTATCGTTTTGATGTTTGCTCATCAAATGGGTCCTGCCTCCTTTTCAGGTAATGATCAGTGTTTTCTTAGGCACCTACTATGGGAACCAACACTGTCCCAAATATGGGGGAAGAGTAACAGTCTTGAGTGGTGGAAACAACATTGACTTTGATTTTAAAAATCTTTGTGCTGGGGTTCCCTGGTGGTGCAGCGGTTGAGAGTCCGCCTGCTGATGCAGGGGACACGGGTTCGTGCCCCGGTCCGGGAAGATCCCACATGCCACGGAGCGGCTGGGCCCGTGAGCCATGGCCGCTGAGCCTGCGCGTCCGGAGCCTGTTGCTCCGCAGCGGGAGAGGCCACAACAGTGAGAGGCCCGCGTACAGCAAAAAAAAAAAAAATCTTTGTGCTGACGAAACATGAAGGGACTATTTAAGATAGTGAATACATTTATAAATATCTTTTATTACATGCATTTAGTTTCACATTTTTTGGATAATTTAGTTTTTTTATGGAAAGCTTAAAGGAAATTTGAATAAAGTGAATAATTCAACTTTTTACGAATAGGTGACTGCCCATTTCACAGAGGACTTCTCACTGAATTCTGCGATTTCTCAACTGATGGGACTCAGCAGTGCCCTCTCGGTAGGTGGCCCGTCTGTGCTCATTTGCTGGTAACCGAGGAGGGAGCGTGGCCTCCAGTCACGTGGTGAGGTGGCCTGCAGCTCCTTGAGGGCAGAGACTATGCCTTTCTGGACGTTTTATCTCTGAAGTCTGGTGTATAGTAGGTGCCCCATAAAGTGAATGGGTGTGACTGAGTTAACTGATTAGCCACACCTCAGGAAGACACTGAGTGTTTGCAGGAACTGTCGAAGAATGGGGAGCCCTGAGCTCCCTGAGGGGCGCAAGAGGACCCCTGTCCTGGAGGTTCCACATTGCAGAACCTTTGAGCTAGTCTCTGTATTTCCCACTGGTTCTGTGCACATAGGAAACATAGCTGAGTGGTTAAGAATTAGGACCGACCTGGATTCTAATCTGGTCTCCATCTCTTGGTTAACCGTGTACGCAGGACAGATGACTCTCCCACTCTAACCCTTAGCTGCTTAATCTGTCAAATGGGGTAACAATACTGCCCTCAAAGGGTAGTAAAAACCAAATGCGTTAGCATCAGACCGTGGGCGTGGTTAAATGCTCAGTCAACAGTATATCTGCTCAGGAATTCCGTGGCGGTCCAGTGGTTAGGGCTCTGCACTTCCATTGCAGGGGGCACGGGTTCGATCCCTGGTCCAGGAAACTAAAATCCTGCAAGCCGCGCAGCACGGCCAAAAAGACAAATAGTAATATATCTGCTGTTGCTGCTCCAGCTATTTTTAATACTATGATTAAATAGGGAAAGTTCTTTGCCCAGAGCAAAAATGATGTTGAGGAGGGTTTCTTCCTGCCTGTTTGTGTCTCTGGATTTCACATACATTCATGGCCTTTCTTACCCAGGCTTATCTTGTACACCTCAGTGTTCTTACATTGCTGTTCTTTTCTGTTCCTCAGCAAGCTTCTCAGAGAGTTGTTCTCCACAGCCCTGAGTTTGAGGATGCTCTCTGCGCCCTGATGGTGATGGCTGCTCCCATGGCCCCTCACATAACCTCGGAGCTCTGGGCAGGTAGGTGGGGAGGCCTTGCTTGACCAGTTACTACTGAGCAGCATGTGCTCCAGCCTCTTGTTGAGCATTATTCAGCCGTGGGGTCCAGCGTTTGGCATCTGCACTTGGGACCTCTCTGTGGAAACGGGAATGAAGTGAGAAGGTGCTGTGCAGGAGGACTTGATGGTTATTCTGGGCCCGTTCTCCAGACCTTGTGTTCAGAGGTCTCCTGTGACTTCTGTGGATGTTTCAAAGGAGCTTGCAGAAGCCAGGCAGCCTAGGGATGCTGTGTTTACATCATGCTTTTATCTGGGGGCCTCTGAGAAGTGGCATTCATTTCTTTTTCATAATTATTTTAGCTCTTCTCACCTGTTTATTCTTCTCAGTAGAACTCTGGCATAGTTCTGTTAAGTTCTCCCAAAATGTCCTTGAGATTTTGATTGAGATTTGGTTAAACCTAGAATTAACTTGGGAAAGTTTCACATTTTTACTGCATCTAGGCTTCCATTCCAAAACATGATCTGTCTCTCCATTCATTCAAGACTTCCCTCGTGCCTGGGCAAGTTTTGTAATTTTCTTCATGTAGGTCCCACACATTTCTTAAGATTATTCTCAAGTAATCTTGCCACATTTCATTTTATTTTTGTTATTGTGACTGGAATCTTTTTTCTTTAATAATTTTTGACTGGTAATATCTGGCATATAATTTTTAATATTAATTTACTTCCTTATTTTCTAACCAGATTCCCTACCAATCTCTCCTCCTTCATTTAAGGGGTAGAATCCTCTTGGATTTTCCAGGAGTCTATGATCAGCAAATAAGGTTAAATTTTCTCCTTTCTGATAGTAATGCCCTTGTGTCTGTTTACTTTCTTTAATATACTGCTTAGAAAACCGTATGTAATGTTAAAGAATACTGGCAACAGCCAATCTTGTTTCATTTCCAGATTTAAATGAAACACTTCCCTGTTAGGTATGGTGTTGGCTTTTGGTTTACAGTAGATATTCCCTGTCATGTCAAGGAAGTGGCCTTCTAACCTTGTTTACCAGAACTCGTCTTAGGAATTGGGAGGTAGATTTTACTTAACATCCATTCTTCAATTGTTATGGTGTTGTATCCTTTGCTTTTAATTTTCCCCTTTGCCCTGTTGTCATGACCTACATCCAATTAATTGATTGCCTAATAGCCTATTGTGGGATAAATTTACCTTAACCATGGGGTAGTAAACCTTTAACATACTGTTAAATTCTATATGCTAGTGTTTTATTTAGAATTTTGCAATTATACGCCTAAGAGACACCAGTTTTATCTTAGTAGGCATTGTCAGGTTTGGGAGTAAGGGTTTTGCTGACTTCACCAAGTGAATTGAGTTGCTTCTGTGCTTTAGAACAGACTATACAGGACAAGACGTTCACCCATTCTTTGCTGAATAGCTAGAATGCACTAAAGGGTGGGTGGTATTAGGTCCTGCCAGGCTACTGCCATATCATATTAGATTATGTAGCCTTTCATTATCTCCTTAGGCAGGAAACATGCCTCTTTCATTTAGCATTGGTGATCATTGTGATCATTAAGTCTTTTAAATGGCACGCTGTTAATTCTTTCCTAGTCTTCCCTTCTTTTAAAGCAAAACTTATCTAATTTATAATAAAAGTGTTTACTCTGACCCTAGAATATACAGATCTCTCCCTTTTATCATCCTTTTTTGTCCCACATTATCTGTCTGCCTCCTTCATTTCATTTCTCCCAGGAGGGACTGATGTAAATGGGGTTTTCAGAAACTCCCTCCTTGCATTGCCCCTCCAGTCTCTGTGTTTTAGGGCCAGGATTTGGGAGGGTGGCAGAGAGGGTCTGCTGTCTCCAGGGTCCTGTCCCTGCCCAGCAGGTCTTACCAGACAGGTGTACACTGTGGTGTTACCCTGTTAGTCTGTCCTTCAATTGTGTGACAAGATCTCCAGTAGGATATACACTAAAGCAGTACGGTAGCAACTGGCCCATTTCAAACTTTGCTCCATGTTTTTTTCCACACACAATACCAGTGGGCTTTTGTGAGCTGTGTTATAATAAGGAGTGGGTCTAGACTGAGTCTTAGTTTTGCTAGCATGTCTCATTCAGCCATTCAGTAAACATTCATTGAGAATGTATTTTGTGCCTGGCTCTGTTTTAGGCATTGGTGGGAAAGCTGGGGAGGGCATTCTGAGCAGCGGGCATTGCAGTCTGTGTTCATTCACTTGAGAAGATCTTCCCTCAAGCTTTACAAATTCATGGCAACTAATTTTTTTTTTTTAATTCGAAGAAACAATGGGAAGCCTTTGTCTCCTGGCTCTGCACATGTGTATGTGTGTGGCTCCTCTGAATGAGCATCGGGGGCTATAGCACAGTCAAGTGAGGAGTCCTGCACACCAGGCATATCACCTTGGTCATTAACTCACAGACAGGTCTTTGTCAGGTGCCTTCTGGAGAGAATGGGGCCACGACCCCTTCCTGCCTCTCCCAGCAGCGGATAAGGGCCAGTGTCACAAGGTGTTGAAAGTCCTTTGCAAACAGAAGTGCTATGTTGTGAGGGTCATTATTGTCATCCCACACTGTCAGTCACTCTTGTCTCAAGCCTTTGGGACAGTTTTTACACACATTTGGTTTATTCTAAAAGACATAGCTTTCATATAACTTCTGGTTTCATTCCTGCATCTTCGAAAGATAACCTCACAATGATTATAATGGAAATGTGGTCAGTGAGGGTGGGATGTTCAGAAATTACCATTTCTCAGAATTCTCCAGAGAAGCAGGTTTTCATAAAAGAGATCCTCCCTCAAGGGCAGCAGAATTGAGATCTGTCTTCTGGGGGGCAATTTGGGGTCCATGGGCAAAATGGCCATCATGGCTCTGGATAAAAGGAAACCTTTAGAGAAGCCCAGAGCGCTTCTCTACCGATCACTTTAAGAATCAGTGGAGACCCAAGAAACAGAACCAGTGTCTTGGCAGTGTGCACACTTCAACAGGATGAGGAAATCTTTTTTTCCTTCCTGAAACTTTGGATCTGAGAAGGTCAATAGACCACATCTGAATTTACAAATTTATCTTTTGTTTACCACCATAGAATACTGTCCTATCTATGAGGGTGTTAGGGAAATTTTGCATATTTGGAGTTACTGATACTGTTTCCACACAAAGGACACAAGGTTTCCTTTGTTGGTGGATAGTAAAAAAAACGGAAAATCACCAAACAGGGAGCTCCTTGGTGGTACTCTGGTTAAAGGTATCATTTTATCATCATCAAAAATGACCTTTCTAAGAATATACCAGCAATACAAATGAGCTGGTTTTATCTTATATGCAGAATAAGGGCAACTGCCTCAGGTCCCCCTCTTGGGCAGTTGGTGGGGGGAACTACAACAGCTACGCAGGTATAAAGCAGGGGAGGAGGCCGACAGCAGCTAAAATACTCTAACATGCACTCTCTCACCAAAGCTCCATCAGGAGGCTTGTTGTCCATCTGTAAGATCCACCCTCCCCCAAGTTGCTCTCCAGTCTACTGGCTGCCACCACCAACTGGGTTCAGATAATACAGACTATCCCTTGGTAAATGCTTTTAGGCATGGGTAAGTGTGCCTCCTCAGGATGACCCTCCTCCTCCCCTCTCCACAAGGAAATCATTCTAATGCACAGTGCCCAAGTTTCATCTCCATAGTCTTTTTCTTCATCCTTAGAGGGCACATTTTTTTTGGAAAAAAAAAGATCAGGGTTTGGCTGGGCATCTAGTCCAGTATTTAGCTCAAAATGATATTCCCACAGTATTCAGGTTCACATAAATTCATCTCAATTCAGTTCAGACTCAAATTCACTGTTGGTATTAGTCATCATATTACTAATCACAGTCTTTTACTGAGCCTTGCTCAGGGTTTGTTAGGAAGCACCTGTCTACGCCTTTTTCCAGAGGCTCAATTCTGCACCTTCCTTGGAAGGGTCACATCCTTGCCAAAACTCCATCGTGGGTGGTGGAACAATTTAGCTTGTGCATGCCCCCCCAAGAAATACATAGCTAATGATAAGAATGTATGGTGTCAAACTGGAGAGGGACAAAATGGTTCTAGTGACAAAATTATCTCTATCAGAGAGAAAAACTCTTCAGTGGGATTTTTTTCACAGCCTCCCATTCAGTGCTCTGAGGAGTTGCCTCGCAAATGTCCATTATTACTCTGCTCAGTCACACCCTAGGACAGCTCTAGCCCTCATTACTCATTTGTAATAATAATAATACCTTGCATTTAATGTACTGCTTATCATATGTATGATATGTCTTATAGCATTTATGATATATTTATTTACATTTAATTATAATTTAATGTATGTATTTTATAAGGTACTGCTTTATCATATATATATATAGAGTACATTAAATTCACGATAATTTGATTCCTATCTGTGAAGTAAATAATTAACCCAGCAGCCTTGAGTTACTCAAATCTTGTACATTCTCAGAAGGGCCTACTTGTATGACTAGCCTTTGGCTGGCTCCTAGGAACTGAGGTCTTAGAATGTTCCCTATGCTACTAACTGATTAGGGCACTGTGCATGTTTGACGTCTTGAACCACATTATACCAGCTTGTGTGGATAGTTTGTGTAAAAAATGTGATTTATGGTGAACACCTGCTTTCCTTCTGGAAGGTCTGAAGTTTCAGTAACTGCAGTTACCACTGCAGTTACCCCAATAAAAACCCTGGACTCTTAGGCTCAAGCAGACTTCCCTGGAAGAAAACATTTTGCATGTGTTTCTGCAGTTCATTGCTGGGGGATTTAGTATGTCCTGTGTGACTCCACTGGGAGAGGACTCTTGGAAGCTTATACCTGGTATCCTCCAGCTTCTGCCTGATGTACCTTTTTCCTTTATTGATCCTGCTTTTTATCCCTTTGCTGTAATAAACTATAGCCTGACTATAAAAAAAAAAAAAGACCTTTCTAACAGGCAGCAGCTTGGATGGATCTCAAGGGGATTATGGTGAGTGAAAAAGAAGCCAATCTCGGGCTTCCCTGGTGGCGCAGTGGTTGAGAGTCCACCTGCCGATGCAGGGGACACGGATTCGTGCCCCTGTCCGGGAGGATCCCACGTGCCGCAGAGCGGCTGGGCCCATGAGCTGTGGTCGCTGGGCCTGCACGTCCGGAGCCTGTGTTCTGCAATGGGAGAGGCCACAACAGTGAGAGGCCCGCGTACCGCAAAAAAAAAAAAAAAAAAAAAGCCAATCTCAAAAGGCTGTATATTCTATGATCCCATTTATAACATTCTTGAAAAAAACAAAATTACAGAGATGAAGAACACATTAGTGGTTGCCCAGGGTAGGGTTGGGGACTGGGCAGAAGGGATGGTGGCCATAAAAGGGGAAAGGGAGCCTTGTGGTGATGGAACAGTTCTGTCTCTTGAGTGCAGTGGTGGTTATATGAAGCCACACGCACACACGTTAGTGCTTATAAAACTGGTGAAATCTTGGGCTTCCCTGGTGGCGCAGTCGCTGAGAGTACGCCTGCCGATGCAGGGGACACGGGTTCATGCTCCGGTCTGGGAAAATCCCACATGCCGCGGAGCGGCTGGGCCCATGAGCCATGGCTGCTGAGCCTGTGCGTCCGGAGCCTGTGCTCCGCAACGGGAGAGGCCACAAGAGTGAGAAGCCCGTGTACCACAAAAAACAAACAAACAAACAAACAAAAACTGGTGAAATCTGAATGAGCTCTGTGGATTGTACCAATGTCCATTTCCTGGTTTTGATATTGTGCTGTAGTTATGCCAGATGTTACCACTGGGGGAGGCTGGGGGAGGGGTCACAGGACCTCCTGTACATTTCTTTGCAACCTCCTATGAATCTATAATCATTTCAATTTCTTTTTATTTGTTTGTTTTAAATTACCTTTCTAAACCCACAAGTCCTGAGTGTTGAGATTCTGGTTCTGGAATGTCATAGATGATGAGAGAGGAAGGAAGGGAAGAAGCAATTTATTTCTTGTTGTGGAAGGTTTTAACAGACACACACACACACAACTGACCAGATGCAGCCATTCATCCCACTAGTGTGTGAGGCTCCCGTGTCTCCTGCATCGCTCTGCAGAGCAGTGTGAAGGAGCTCGTGGTGATGGGATGGGTCTGCCCTAAGTGCCCAAGGAGCGCTGCTCCTCAAGGGTGATCTCACAGCTATACAAGCCCCGCTTCCGAAGAAAAGTGCATAGAGCCAGCTGCAGAAAATAGCTTCACCCTCCAGTGTACCTCTCTGGGCTTCTTAAAGCAAAAGCAGAACCTAGATTTTTCATTGAAAAGTACATCTATATGCATATTGTAAAACCTTCAGTTCTTACAAAGGGTGTGTCCTAAGTTCCCTCCCATCCTCACCCCTACGTTCAGTTGCTCTCCCCAGGCACCTCCACTGCCAGTTGGATAGTTGATTTGACAGAAATCCATGCACGTATGTGAAATGTTTCTCTCTTACCATATGGAGTGTATAGAGTCGTTCTATATCAAAACTTACAGGCTGACCCTGTTCTTTTTTTTTTTTTTGCGGTACGCGGGCCTTTCACTGTTGTGGCCTCTCCCATTGCGGAGCACAGGCTCCGGACGCACAGGCTCAGCGGCCATGGCTCACGCACGGGCCCAGCTGCTCCGCAGCATGTGGGATCTTCCCGGACCGGGACACGAACCTGTGTCCCCTGCATCGACAGGCAGACTCTCAACCACTGCGCCACCAGGGAAGCCCTGACCCTGTTCTTTTTTAACAGCTATATGATGTCCTACCCAGTGAATATTCCATAGGTTATTAAACAGTCATCCACTGATGGGCATTTGAGTGATTTCTCCTCTTTTTCTGTTTTTTTTGTGCTGCTTTGAGATGAGCCTCTTGTCCAAAATACAAGTTATTTAAAATGTGGTGATAAGATCTCCATTTCTATTTCTCTGGCCATTTTTACAGTTTCAACAGTGATTTATCTATCTTGGTTTTTGCCTCCGGCTTTTACCTCTTGTCATCTCCAAGTCTTCCATCAGTACTTTAATTGTGAGGGTCACAACAAGGTGACCCTTTGCCTCTCTTAAGTTTCTGAAGTAACTCTAATCTTGAAGTATAGTCTACCACCATAAACCCATTTTTCTTAGTAAAAATGGTGGTAAAATATTGTAGCTATATTGTTTTGCTGTACATATATGCTGTATTCATTAATTTCAACAAAACTGTAAATCTTGGGAATTCCCTGGCGGACCAGCGGTTAGGATTCCACGCTTTCCCTGCCAAGGGTGCAGGTTCAATCCCTGGCTGAGGAACTAAGATCACACAAGCCACGCAGTGCAGCCAAGGAACAACAACAACAGTAACAACAACTGCAAATCTACAAATAATCTGGAAGTGTGGGAACACTTCTTGTAAGGGACACTAAGATACTTGTAAGGGACAGTAAGACATCTGCTGATGTTCGGATGGTTTTATACATGAATGTGTATGCTGTGTCAGTGTTGTTATTTCAAAATAATGTCAACAGAACCCTTTCTGTGGGTAAAGGCTAATGTGAAGTAGCATCACTTCCGGTCCACTTCCTTGGAAGTGCCAGGGCTGGACGAGGCATGATGGGGATGAGACACCACAGAGTCCCCAGGTCCTCCTCTGTGTGTATATGAGGATGGGGGTGGGCTGGAGACAGGCCTGCCATCCACGGGCACCATGACCACCCAGCACTCACTCCGGGTGCCATGGTGGCATGGCAACCTCACCAGCTCTCAGAGCTGGAGAGGAGGCTTGTTTCAGTTATTTCACGGGAAGGTCAGCAACAACAGCTCTCCAGAGGAGGGGCAGGAAGGGGGTGGGCTGAGAGCGACAGCTGGCCCTGCGTGGTGGCCTTGTGTGCCAGGGCCTTGCCACTTCCCAGCCTGTGTTCAGACTTTCTCCACATGCTTCCCAAAGGCCAGCTCTTGACCTGACCTGTGTCACGTAAAGAAACCATTGTATTTGCCATGCAAATATTAGGTATTTTTACTACCCTAAAAAGAGCAGGAAGGCAAAAACACTACGTAGAACTGGGGGTGGTAAGTTTCTTTTCCTCCCTGCTGAGCAGGATGGCCCCACTCCCATCTATATGGAATTGCTGGCAGGGGCCCAGGCCGCTATAAATAAGCATCCAAATTGCTCCAGGAAGGCTGGACTTCCTCATTTTTTTTAAAGTGGAATTTGTAACAGCTTCTGCCCAGAACATTTGTGTCCAATGTCCTTTCATCTCCCAGGCATCCTGTACAACTGCCATGCGGAGATTTTGGAATGCTTCCCACTGCAGCTGGGTCACAGGACAAGGCGTGCTGGCCCAGCCAGCTAAAATAAAGAAGTAATTATCTTCCTTCTGTGACCTCTGTCTTGCGATATGAGTCTTAATAGGATCCCTTCTGAGGAACAAGCAGGAAGCTCCTTTCTGCTTCTGCCAAAAGGCACATCTGTTAGAAATGGAGTAAGTTCATTAGAAGCATGGGAATCCCAGGACACAGGGGCCAGATGGGCCCCAGGAATACATCTTTTATGCTACTTGATTCTCAGACCCCGATGGGCCTTTCCTTCCCTCAGGTTGACTGGCAGCACAGGGTTACAATAGGAGTGACAAATAGTAAAACATGTGAAGCTACAACAAATCTGTGATGCCTGCACAAGAACCAAGACAGAGGTCAACAGAACAAAATGGACCAGTGCTATTCAGAGTGGTCCGTAGACCTGAGGCTGGTCTAGGAACTGTCTCTAGGCCAAGATAAGGAGCTTAGTAGGTACATCACCTGTGTCACTAAGCACATATTCGTGTAAGACTGACCATTTTTTTGGTAGCAAGAATTTCTCAATGAAGGAAGCAGTGTGTTAATTCATATTCTGGCCCGTTCTTCAGCTCATCACAGACAGGCATTTTGAGTATCTTTGTAGTGAATAGTTCTGAAACCATCCCTAATATAATATATTGTAAAAGAAAAATCACAAACCAATAGGGAAGAGAAGGTTTATTCAACAGATTGGATTTGGAGAATTGACCAAGTTTTTTTTGTTTGTTTGTTTGTTTTTTTTGCGGTACGCGGGCCTCTCACTGTTGTGGCCTCCCCCATTGCGGAGCACAGGCTCCGGACGTGCAGGCTCATGGGCCCATGGCTCACAGGCCCAGCCGCTCCGTGGCATGTGGAATCTTCCCGGACCAGGGCACGAACCCGTGTCCCCTGCATCGGCAGGCGGACTCTCAACCACTGCGCCACTAGGGAAGCCCTGACCAAGTTCTTTTTAAGAATGTTTTTTCACATTATATGCAAAATAAATTATGGATAAATGGGCAAGAAAATGAAACCTAAAAAAAAAAAACTGAAGAAAAATCTCAAACTGATGTTATAGCATGGAAAACTGTTTTTAAATATCTTTTCTAATTACAAAAGTAATAAGTATTCCTTGTAGAAAATCTATCATTTTTTTTGAAATTTATGTTTATTCTTATAGTTCTAGTTATTCCATTTCACTCTGTATAATATTCTGTTGAATAAATAGCTCACTATTTATCTAGTCCCCTACTAATGGACATATGGGCTGTTTGAAGTTTTAATTATTTTTACTATTAAAAAAACGTCAACAATGCTTCAGTGAATGTTCTGGTAGCTGTCTTCTTCCTAATACTACTAAAGGCCTAGAGAGAGGCAGTACATGAGAATTCCATTGTTTCGCTTCCTCACCAGCATTGATATTGTTTCAGTGGTGGTTTTTCATCATCATCAATAAATTTGTTTTTAATAGAAAGATCATCTATACTTCTGCCTCCCGGGGTTAATGCTTGATGCTTTTCTGATGTATTTCCTTCTAAATTTTTATCTGTTTATTTAAATATTTACTAAAACTGTGGCCATACTGTATATACTATTGTGTGTCATCCTTTTCCATGAAATTGATTATTAGTTTAAAATGTAGGAAAAAAGAGAATCCAAAACTATATCTACAGCAGGATCCTGGTGGTAGTTTGGTTTCATTTTGTGGAGTTGGTTTGTACATACAAGTATTCATTAAATACATTAGTATCTTTCAAAATAAAAAGTTAAAAAGATGCTATCCATGTAAACATGATTTTCTTCTTTGTTTTTAGACTTTTTACAAATTTTCTGCAAGGAGCGTGCATTACTTTTGTCATCAAAGAACATAAAATAAAACATTGTCATTCACAGCCCAGTGTTCGGGACTGGCATTGGTGGGCTTCATTCCCTCTGTCCCAGACTTGGCCTCAGACCATCCCCTGAGCTATGGGCCCGTCCCTCAAATGCATCTGCTGGTCTCAAGGCTAGTAATAAGGGGGAAGTATGTAAGGGCCACCCCACCTCCACCAGCCCTGGAAAAGCCATTCACAGCGTAAGGGCTGTGCATCTACCATAACACCGCCCCCAGCGTGGGCACACGGGCCACATGCACTTGCCCGCTTGCCCAGGGCTTGCCTCTGGGAGGGCCAGGAGGCAGCGGGGATACCACACAACAATTTCCCAGGGATCTGTTTTCTGCTCTGTGTATTTCCTGCCCATTTGGGGGCATCTTTTGTACTCATGAGATCAACAGAGGCTTGGAAATCCAACTTTCCCTGCTAGGAAGCCCCTGGTTGAAGTCGCAAAGCACTGACAGTTGGCCCTGAGCAGCTCTGGATGGTGAGCCTCCTCTGCTTTGGGAGCTGCAGCGTGAAGCACTCTGGGAAGAGAGACTGGAGAGGGTTTCCTTCCTCCCTGCTTCCTCGGGTTTGACCCACCCTGAGCCAAGGACAGCTCTTTCCAATTTGGTAATGGCGGGAGCCCCTCCCGAGAAGAAGTTTAGCGGAAAGGTTGAGCGCCCTCAGAGTAGGTCCAGGAGGAGCGCCCTCTGTTCTCAGCATGTTGGCTCTGGTGATTATGAGTAAAAGTACTCTGAGGCCACAAGTATTCATGGGCCAGAAAGGAAGCAAATGCAGCTCATTACTTTGGGATCCACTCTCAGGAGCACAAAGGATTCCTTCACCAGCAGGACTGCAGAGAGACCGAGTAAAAGCAGCAGCCTTGCTTTTGCAAATGCACTTGAGAACAGTGTGTCCATCCATCGTTATGGCTCTGGATGTTGTTTGAAAAAAAAGAAAAAGAAAGCTACCTATAAACTGGGATGATGAGCCAGGCTGAAGGAAGTAGGGGGCACCTGGTAGGCTGTGGAAAGCCATGGTGTGGCCTCCTGGGGCCTCAGACGGCTCCAAGCCAGGCTGTGTCAGGGCAAACGCTTTATTAGTGCTCCCAAGGGCCTCGTACGTGCTCAGTGACTCTCTGTGCCTTGGCGTTGCAGGCCTGGCGCTGGTGCCAAGGAAGCTGTGTACTCACTACGCCTGGGACACCAGTGTGCTGCTTCAAGCCTGGCCAGCTGTGGACCCGCAGTTCCTCCAGCAGCCCGATGTCGTACAGATGGCGGTTCTGGTGAGTGTCTCCTGCAGCCCCTAGGGCCAAGGCGAACCGGCCACACACACACGGATGGGTTTGGAAGTTTCTCGCCAGGCCTTTCTAGCCCACTCAGCTCTCCGCCCAACCCTCCAGCCTGTCTTCCTTTGCCAGCACCTTCAGTTTTGAAGTTACCGCATGCCAAAAGCTTGTGAGCATAAAACTTGTGGCCAGAAAGTGGAAAGTATCAACCTGTCCTACATTATAGGTTCTAATCGTCTTCCTTTCCAACTGTGTTTCAATCTCTCTAAGTTTCATTCAGCTGCTCTGGGCTCTTGGAGGGGGTAGGGTGATGGTGAGGAGGTGGGCAAGGAACACCTCGCGCTGCAAAATATATTTCAGAAAGGCTACATGAAATTTATTTTTTGGTAAATTGCATCATTTTAAATACATAAAAGTAGTTGATTATAGAGCAAATAACTCTCCTATAGTTTATCCTTATGTAATTTTTATGTATTTAATTTGTTTAATCTGAGACCCATTGTGAGGAATATCTCCTAAATATGCTGATGTGGCTGAAGAGGGAAAGAAAACAAGGGGCGAACCTTTTAGTCTGAACCACACGTGGGCCAGCTAACTTACATCCCAGGTTTAATTTAACTCTCACCACCGTAAAAGATAGGCATAGCTGTTCCCATTTTTTTCGGCTGAGGACACAGGCTCAGAGAAGCTCGTCACCTTGCCCACGTTTATTTGTTTATTCCTCAGTCATTATCAAGTTACCTATGCTATCAATACATCAGGCACAGTGCTAGGCTCTGGGGACACAAACTGAAATGCAAAAAACAGGGTCCCTGCCCTCACGGAGCTTAAAGCCTGGTGGGAAAGATAGGGGAAAAGAAGAAGGAAAGAGAAAAATAAACAAAATAATTGCAAACTGTGGAAAGTACCACAAAGTAATCACCCAGGGGCTGAACAGGAGCCGGGCCTGCCAGGCCCCACCTGCTTCGTCTGCAAACCCTGGGCCCTGCGGGCAGATCCATGTTGGGAAAGCCAGTTGCCCCCAGGAGACTGGCTCCTTCACAGATGCTCTGTCTCCATACCACCTCCCCGACACTTAGTTCCTCGCTGCCTCCGATTTGCTCCCCCCTCCATGGAGGGGAGGAGGGAGGCTGCCCTGCTAGGCTTCTTCCCCAAATCCTCAAAACCGAAACCAGCCTGTGGCACAGAGAGGCGATTTCTTTAACTTGAATAATGTTTCTAAGAAATAACTATCTGTGTACCCCTAAGAACTCATCCTCAGCGCAACTGAGAAATACCAACCTGAGACACTGAAGTTTTAATCTGTGAAAATGTCTTTCCATTTTAAATTACCACTGAAGAAAAGAAATTTAGGTTTGATAATTGGTAAAATAATTTCAGATTATCATTGAAATAAAAATCCAAGATTTAAAATGTGTGGAGGACTCCCTGCAAGTACACCCAACTCAAGAACCTCTGGGTTGGGGCACTGTGCCATGTGGCAGGACTTCTGTCAAGGTCTGTGTTCTGTCTCCACGTGATCTCACTTGGTGCCATGGCCAGAAATAGAAGTTGCAACACAGAACAGTATAACTCGGTGTAATTCAGTTCAGCCGTGCCCGTGTGCTCTGAGCCCAGAGGCACTACATCGTCTTCACGGAGCCCAGCACCCAGGAGGGACAGTCTGGGGAGGTACACGCATTGTCATGCACACCGAGAGTTTGTGTAGCCTCCAGGTTAAGATGTAAGAGCTTGGGAGTTGGACCATCTCAGTTTTGCAAAATACTTAATTTCTCTAAGCCTCAGTTTCCTCAGTTAGAAAACACAGGGCCTGCCTTACCTGGTTGTTGAAAGAATTAGATGGGATAATGCCAGGAGGTACTTAGCCTGCTTCTGGACACACTAATGACAAAAGCCACTAACACGCAGTGAGTACCGACTAAGAGGCAGGGACTGCCCTTAGGACTTTCCAGATACTAACTCATTAACCCTACACAACAGCCCTGTGAAGCAGGCCCCGCTGTTTTCCCCATTTCACAGACGAGGCAGATACGTGCCTAACCCCATCTTACAAGTGAGGAAACAGTGGCAGAACAGGGCTTAATAACTCACTCAGTAAATATTAAATGCTGCTAGCATCAGCATCGCTGCCTCTGGCAGTTGGGGGATTGGAGGAGGCATCCGAGGAAGGGGATGTGGACCTTGGCTTTGAAAGAGGAGCAGCATTTCCCTAGTGGAGAAAGGAGCAAAGGCGGGGGAAGTCCTCACTGGACCGTGAGCCATGGAGGGGGTGGAACAGAGGCAGAGGCAGGGCAGCACTGGAGAGAAGGCCAGACTCCATCCCGAGAGGTTGGGGGCTGACAGGGAAGAGAGAGGGTCCATGGGGTCATCCCATCTCCACCACTTGCTGGAAAGGGGCCTTGGGTAAGTGGCTTCACCTCCTATCCCTTAGCTTTGCCCTCTGTGAATTGGGGATGGAACGGCTGTGACCTACCTCACAGGCTTGTGGTGGGGATAAACAGGTTCACTCAGGTGGATTGTGGAGCACAGTGCCTGGCACAGAGTGAGAACTCAGACAATGTGAGCTTTTATTGTCATTAGCCATTGCAGGGCTCCTGTCAGTGAGTAGTGGTGGATGGGGCGGGTGGATAGTGCTCATGGCCAGGGGCCCTCCAGGCAGCTGTTGGAAAAGTCCAAGAGAACAATGCAGAGGCCTGGACCAAGGCTGAGCGATGAAGTGGAGGTGGCAAAGCTGGAGGGGCGGAAGCTTGCAAGGCCCCCAAATGGGGACTGGGAGACCTTTCTAAAGTCAAGCAGCCGCTGTTTGAGGTGATGTCTTACTTGTCTCCCACCCAGTGATCTAGGCTAACGCAGCCCATAAGAATGCCACTAAATTCTACAGAAATCTGAAAAGATGAGGTGGGTGATTAAGGGATCCTGGATAATGTGCTTGGGTTGAAACTTCAGAAGTTATTCCTGGTAATTTTTCATAACACAGTGACTTTATTTTCCAAGTTAAAAACAGGAGCATTCGTGAAAAAAACGTAAACGTTCTTACAGGAGCCATGGGATGGAGGAATTGAAGCACGGCTGTTCAGAAGCTATTTGGGTCATGTGTCGCTTTCCTCGGTGGCAGTATCAGTTCATATTTGATGTGAAGTTTATCCTTATGAAACTAATATTCAGTGAATACCACTACGGCTAGAACTATACTGGCCCATTTTAGGCAAGAGTTGTGTGTGATGTGGGTCCAGCTTCCAGGTGGTCAAACTTGAGCGCCCCCTTCTGGAGCCAGTCATCAGGGAGGGAGGTTGCCTACACACCCCAGAAATTAGTCCACGTGAGATCTAGGTAAATCCTCGGTGACACCCCCTGTAGCCAGATCTAAACTTGATTTGAGCTTCAGTAACACAATAATCCCTCTACCCCCGGATACAGCCTAAGCCATCTCGTGCTGAGGATTTTTGACATAGTTTCCACCACAGCTGTGACGGGGCAGCACTCAGGAAGTACAGGGTGGCGCCCTCTCCCTCTCCTTATCCAAAGCGTTCAGGCGTTAATCCTACCCATCTAAGTGCGCTTTGTTCTTCCGGGAAGCTAGGTGCTGCCTCTTCTTTCTCTTTTCCCGTACTCCTTCCCCACACAGAGGCAGCAGTACCCTTGAGGGGCAGTGGGTATTGATGTCTGGCTGCCTGCCACTCTCAGGACTTTCCTCATTGTTTGTCTCGGCTTTTCACCTTCTCAGATCAACAACAAAGCCTGCGGCAAAATCCCTGTGCCCCAACAAGTTGCCCAGGACCAGGACAAAGTCCACGAACTGGTTCTCCAAAGTGAACTGGGTGTCAGGCTCTTACAGGGGCGAAGCATCAAGAAGGCCTTCCTCTCCCCCCGAACCGCCCTCATCAACTTCCTGATACAGGAGTGACTGCAGGGATGCTGCGGCTACCACGAGGGCTTGAGGCACCTCCTCCAGGTCTGGGATGAAGGAAGGAGTCTGGGGCCCAGGGGCAGGAAAAAGCCAAATGTCTTTTTTATATATATACATAAATTTTATTTATTTATTTATTTATTTATTTATTTATTTATTTATTTATGGCTGTGTTGGGCCTTCATTGCAGTATGCGGGCTTCTCTTTGTCGTGGCTTCTCTTGTTGTGGAGCACGGGCTCTAGGCGTGCAGGCTTCAGTAGTTGTGGCATGCGGGCTCAGTAGTTGTGGCTCACAGGCTCTAGAGCGCAGGCTCAGTAGTTGTGGCACACGGGCTTAGTTGCTCCGCGGTATGTGGGAATCTTCCTGGACCAGGACTCAAACCCGTGTCCCCTGCATTGGCAGGCGGATTCTTAACCACTGCGCCACCAAGCCCCAAGCCCAATGTCTTGAATGTCTGCCTTTGCACTCTGACGGGCTGGCATCAACAGGGTGCCCCTGAGGTGTGGCCTGGTGCAGGGGTGAAGGTGGGTGGAGGCAGAGGAGAAATATGAGTGAAGTGGGGTGGGGACCCAGTACCTTCCTCCACCATTGCAGGGTGGAGGAAGCATCTAGCCCCATAGGAAGCCACCAGAGATTCAGCTGGGTGGGAGCGAGAAGGTGAATTGAAAAGCAAGTGAGGATGAGCACGAAGCCTCTCGAGCAGCCTGGGAGCTTCTGGACCCCAGAAATTGCACTGCCTTAGGCAGGTGTTAGGAACATAAGGCTAAACTGAGGAGGCACAGGGGCTGAGGAGCAGCGTGGGCAGTCACTGTTGAACAGGTGACAGAGCCTCAGCATCGTGGTGGATTGTCTCCCGCCTTCAGCCTAGATGGAGAAGCCATTTGGGTCGTGTCCAAATATCCATATGCAGAGTGGACACTGGGGTCTTCAGAAGTTGCTCGGGGGAATTCCCTGGCGGCCCAGCGGTTAGGACTCGGCGCTTTCACTGCCGTGGGCCCGGGTTCGATCCCTGGTCAGAGAACTAAGATCTTGTGGGCTGGCGCAGCCAAAAAAAAAAGAAGAAGAAGTTGCTCGGAATCAAAAGGCAAGCAGGGCTAGTCTGGCTGCCAGCACTCCCACCACTTCTCAGCCCTGCCGTGCAGGCTGTTTCCACCCCAGCCCAGCTGGACTTGCCTGCCAGGCCTTCTCTGATCCTGGTACTCAGGCTCTTGGACGAAGTACCACTTCCCACTGTGAATGGTGAGCAGCGCTTCCTAACCACTCCCTCAGGGTGTAAAATTTGCTGTGAAGTGAAGCGGAACGGAGCTGGTTCCAGCCTCGGATGGAACCAATCTCGGAGCCCGCTGCAGCTCAACAGGGAGTCTGCTCATGTGCGCCGCAGATGGTGATGCTGCCATGGATGTGGCCCGCAGAGCCAGTCATTAGGAAGAGCAAGTCCACCGCAGGGGGTGGGACTGATGCCACCCAGGCATCTCCTCCTGTGCTTGAGCCACTGCAGTTGGCTGCCAGGGAGACCCTGTGTCATTGTATATTAGGGTGATCCTGGGTTTCTGTGAAGTCAGCTATCAGGTGCTCTTACCAGAACTGGCCTAAGCCACTGATTACTATTTAATAGGGGGAGGAGGAGGAGAATCTAGGGAGGAGGAGAATCTAGCCATTCTGTGACACTGAAAATCTGTATTCATTCTCTGATGCCTTTTTCTGAAGTAGCCTCAGATGTGGTCCCCTGCACTTCAGCAGTTAACAGATGACTTTTTTTAATGGAATAAAATGTTTGTCATGTATGACTTTGGGACATATGTGTGATCCTGGAATAGCCACCATATTCCAATTCTGGGAGTTAATCAGGAACAGATTGAGGTATTCCATCGTCATCTGAAGCACTGGCTATGTGCCTGACTCCACGTGGACTGTTATAAAGTGGGATGCATGGGGGACTTACAGAACATGGTAGACCATACTGACTCAGGAACGTTAGTAACAGCAACTAAGTCACTTGGCTCAAACTTAATATTCTGCCTGATCCCCATGCCCAGAAATCCTGGTTTAATTGATCTGAAGTGCACTTGGGCATCTGGGAAATCTTAAAAGCTCCACAGGTGATTCTAATGGACAGCTAAGTTTGAAAACCACCGGATTAATTGATGCATTTGAACCATATGTCTAACTAGTCCTTTCTCTCCCTAACCTTCAGCTTAACTGGGATGAATTTGGTAACGACCAAAACACAATGAAGTAGAGCTGGGAAAGACTAGGACCAGAAGGGAAGGCAGGGGCCGGAACTCTGGAGCAAATGTTTAAGACGTTCCTAGAGCTGACTTGAGTGCACACAATCCAATTCCATGTACCAGCAAATGTGGATTAAATATAAGTGAATGGATGAGGATATTTGGTACAAGGAGGCGAGTGAGTGTTTTTGCTTGATTGTCTTGTTTATTCCAGAAGTAACGTAAGTGGTCTTGAGTCTGTCAACAAGATGAGTGTAGGGAGCCCTTTGCACATAATCTGGCCAGAGCAATGGGCGAGTCCAGCCTCAAGGCCACTGGACTAACCAGCACGTCTTTGGAGACCTTTTTCTCCAAGAGGATAAAACTTTTAAAAACAAGAGCTCATTGGTACTACTGAGATGGTTGGTGTAATGGAAAAATTGAACAGAAAAATCTGATCCCTGGGGTGGGAAATGATCTCAGTCCTTTATTAACTGCCTTGATTAGGTCAAAAACTGGACTCAACAAGTTCACTTGCATTATGTCATTTAATTTCCACTAAAACCCTAGAGGGAAGGAATAATTCTCTCATAAATATGAAGATACCCAGGTTCTGAGGTTCAGTAATTTGCTCAGTTTCCACAGCTAAGTAGAAGAACCGAATCCAAACCCAGGTCCTCTGGCCTCCAAATCCCCTTATGCCATCCACTGTACCTACCAGTCCCCTCACCTAATTGCCCATCTTGCTTGAAGTCAGGAAAATTGAGATGTTGGCTGGAAGCTTGGGGCTTACTAGGGAAGCCTCGCGACTGAATGGAGTGGCCATTATTCCTGTTGCCTTTGCTGCCTTGGCTTGGGGTTTACTGATTGATGGCCTGAGGCTGCTGGGGGCAGATGGCCCAGGGGTGTGAGCTAGAGGTTTGTGGCCACATAAAGAAGTCCACCAGAAATCCTTGCAAGCCACTCATGGCCCACAGGCTTCTTGGCAGGCCGATGCTCAGACAAGATGGCCTCCAAACCAAAAGCTGAGGATCCGAAGTTGGCTTTGGTTTTCATTTCCAGGTGGTTTGATTCCTGAACTGAGCCCAAGTCAGGGTTATGAGGCCACTAGTGCACACGGACATGCAGCAACATGCAACTGGGCTGATGACATTTCTGCTGGGCCACAGTTGGCCATTACTCGGGCCAAAGAGGGCATGGTTCCTGCACCAGCTGCCCTGGCCTCCACCACCAGCTGCCTTCTTGGTGTTTCTCAGCCTAGGAGGAAAGGGAAGGAGGCAGACAAGTCTACAAGGTCATTCTGTGCACCAGGAACCGTGCAAGGGGTTTTGCTGGTGCTCTTAAATCCTCACATCAGTGCTACAAAGTGGGAATTATGACCCACATCCTATAAAGAAGGAAACTGAAGCCTAGAAAAGTATAGCAGATTACCTACATCATGCCACTGGTAGCTGCTCAAGCCAGGATTCAGCCCCAGTTCTGCCTTCCTGTTCACAGCTCATGCTTTCTCTTCAGCCCCAACCTGCCTTCCGGGAGGGAAGAAGTGGGGTGTCTTGGGAGGAAATACAGCTCTTGTTCTTTCTTTCCTGGGAATTCTGAACTGGAGCTCTGGCATGTATGTGGCCCTGCAGACTGGAGCCCCACACTCATGATTCACCTCCCCGCAGACACTCCTTAAAGAAGGGGGCTGGGCTTTTGTACCCTGAATCTGTCCATCACTGGCTGTGGGCCAACACCAGGTGGAGGGGGATAGTTAGTAATTTCCTGGGCGTCTTGGGATGAAGGGACTCCCACTGGCTCAGGGAAGGTTTCCACAGAGGAGCACAGCTGAGCCGTCGGCAGCCAGCATGCACGGAAGCTGGGGACAGGCACCCCTGCTTGTGAGGAGGACCCGGTGGAGCACCCAAGGCGACCCCCACAAGGAGAGAAGGTGAGAGTCCTGAGAAGCAGCGAGTCTGTGGGTGAGGAAACGCTCTAGACAGACACAGAGTCACAAGAGACGCGGGTGAACATAGGATGGAGTGAGGACAAGCTGAGCTGCCTTGGGCCTGCCTTGATGCCCTGGGCTGGGTGGCTCCGGGCAGTGCTGCTGCATTCAAGGCAGTGGGTGAGACCAAACTGGAAGGCATCATTCCCCCTTTTGCAGATGACAAAACCGTGGCTCACACAGGCTGTGACTTGCTTAAGGTCCTACAGTAAGTGATGGACTATCTTGACCCCCATTCTGTGCTCATTCCACTCAGGGGCCCCTGCCCCTACCCTGCAGGAAAAGCCTGGTGGTACCGCCAGGCAAAACTTAGCTCAGGAGGTAAATATTCTTAATTGTGGAAACCATCAGGGTAGACAAAATGAGTAGAGTCTGTACTCCGTTTCTTCCTGTGAGAAGAGCAAGCAGAAAACATCTGTTTCATGGGCTGAGTCCCTGTCTGAAGCTCAGAGGGTGGGCGGCCAAAGGCTCTCATCCAAGCTGATGAGTCTGGAGATCGGAATCTGGGGTGACCCAACAATGAGCAAGGAGGAACCCCCCCCCCAAGGATGGGTGGGCAGGCAGTGCTGGCAGGGAGGGGGCAGCCTGGAACGGCTGAGGAAGGGCCAGTCCTGTGGGGAGCAGCCTCGGATCCCAGGGTGGGGCCAACAGCCATCCAGAACGGTTGACCTCACTCCAGATCTTCATTGCGTCTGCCCACGTGAGGGAGCGGATGCAGGGGTAACAAGGCCCTGCGGGGGTGGGGAGCCAAGCCTGCTGGAATCACGCGCCTGGAACCCAACAGTCATGACTCACCTCCATGCGCCTCAAGCCCTGAACTTGAATTCCAGTTCTTGTCTGGCTTCTGGAAGAGCAGGCCCGTGCCAGACACCCAGTGATGCCTGAGATGCCCCGATATCAGCAGCAATAATAACATTTACCACTTACCGAGGACTAGTTATGTGCCAGGCCCTGTTGTAAGAGCCTTACCACAGAAGGGGCCCAGCTCAAGACCACATGAGAGGCTGGCAGAGCCGTGATTCCGACCCTACTCCACCACATTGCTTCCCAAAGGCCTTGATGCAAACCAGCCCTGAACCTCCTGGGTTTTCCAAGACAGCCCTGATTTCTGGCTCTCAGAGTACCCTAGAACCTGCCAAGCCCACACTTCCTGATCTGAGGACACCTGGGTGAGCACCTCCCTGGTGCCCAGGGAGAGGTCTGGGCTTTCTCTCTGAGCCTGGGACTGACCACTCCCAGGGAGCCCTCACCTTTGAGGCCCATCAGTGAGACCTAGAAGTCAGGGGGTCAACTTTGCTCTACTCCACATACTGCGAGGAAAATTCCATGGAAGGGGAGACCTGGCCTGGGCCTGTGGGCACAGTGAGAGCTGCCTGGCCTCACAGCGGCTGGGCCAGTGTCTTCCCCAGAACATCCTTTCCTCTGCCCACAGAAGAACCTCATCTGTGATTACTTAGGGGTGGTTCGCCCCAGCCCCCTCTAAAGTTGGACTCACCTGCCACACCTGCTGCAGCTGCACCCTCATGGGCTGCCTCAGGACCAGGAGAAGAACCGGGCCTGGGCAGGGATCCCCTTCCTCAGACACTGTGAGGTGAGGGCCGAGTGTCCAGAGGGTATAGTGGACACTGTGGGGTCAACTAGGGAGGCGGGGCCACCCAAAAGGTGCTATTATTCACTGAACCTGGAATGTCATTCATCAGGGAAAAGGCAGCTCCCTTCCAATAGAAACAGGGACAGGGTGGGCCAGTGGGGCTTTGCGAGGTGGGTTCCCCAGGGGGCTCGCTGTCAGTGGGCAGGACACAAGGTAGCCACCACGTGGAAATAGGCTGAAAAGCCGGATGTCACCAAGTATCTCCATGATTAGTTGTCTGTTAACCTGTTAGTTATCAGATAACATGTTAGCTTTCTAGTAATATCTTAATTGATTTTTATTATGGCCTGAATGTTTGTAGCCCCCTAAAATTCATATGTTGAAATCGTACTTCCAAATGATACTAGCAGGTGGGGCTTTGGAGGTGTAACTAGGTGAGGTCATGAGGGTGCAGCCCTTGTGGGTGGGATTAGTGGCCTCATGAGAGTCACAACAGAGCTTGCTTCCCCTCTGCGTTCTGCCACGTGAGGACAGAAGAAGTCAGCAGTCCGCAACCCGGAAGAGGGTTCTCACCAGAACTCGACCAAACTGGCACCCTGATCTCAGACTTAGCCTCCAGAGCTGTGAGAAATAAATTTCTGTTGTTCATCAGCCATGCAGTCTATGGTACTTTGTTAGAGCAGCCAGAACTAAGACAACTACTAACATCTTAGGAGTCAGTTCCCCTCTTAGTGAGTGCAGTAGACCTCAGTTACAAGTTACCTCATGATTACCTGCAACCCCTTAATTGTGCACTAACACCTTAGTGGTCTGCCAGTATCTTGATTGTCTACCAATCATCTTGAGCAATAATTTTTCAAAAATTATCAGCTGTTAATGTAACTATAACAGATAAACCCCTAAGCCACAGTGGGCTCACTCACTCAGCAAACTATTTCTCATTCCCTAAGTCTAATCCTCTGGAGAAGGGAGCAGGGAGGGATCCTGTTCCATCCCATTCCAGCTTGATGGAGGGACCCAGGCTGAAGGAACCTCCACCACCTTCACCTCTTGGCTCTCAAGTTACCCTGGACGTTGATATCCAGCCCTCAGATATGGGCAGAGAGAGGTGGAATTTCATAAGGTGGTTTTCATGGGCCGGGTCTGGAAATGGCCATACATCGCTTCTGCCCACTTTCTCTTGGCCTCAGGGAGCTGGGAAATGTGGTCCCGGCTGGGCAGCCCCTTCCCAAGAACAACTCTGCCTAAGGGAAGGGGGACCCAAATCTTCGGTGGGCAGCCACCTGCCTCCACCACCTGAACAATCTTTGCTTTTAAATTCTTGGCTGTCTGTGTAAATCTGTTATCTTCTAAATATCTCAGTTGTCTGCTGACACCTGGATATATAGGCATCTCCTGAGTGACGACTGTTTACCTTCTAAGTGTGTGAATGCTGCCAACAGTGGCTCTGAAATAACTCATTCATCGCCTGCCGGCTGATGCCGGCCCTGCGCTCTGTCCTGGGCTCCAGGCCTCACTCCAGAAATGTATGAAATCACAGATCTGCTTTGTGCCACTTTATAAATGACTGATTTTTACTCCAAAGGTCCGTTTATTGGTCTCTAGTTCTCCCCACTTTCTTCCTCCGTGAGATTCACACATTGATTAATGCAGACAGTTTGGAGTGTTTTGCTGGTTTGGAAGATGTGGGGCAATTTAAAAGGTAGGAAAGGCAGGTTTCCCACATGCCCTGCTGGAAACCTGGGAAATTCTTCAGATTCCTGTTTCTGAAGGGTCAGAGCTGTTCATTAACGGTAGAAATGTGACACAGCCCTAAATGCTTCACCTTGTTTTGGTCCTGGAGGCTTAACACCCCCACCCCACCCCATCCCACCTCACACACACACACACACACACACACACACACACACACACACCACACATGACACACACGCCACACACATGCCACACACACACACACCACACGACACACCACACACACACACACCACACACACACACGCCACACACACCACACGCACACGCCACACACGCCACACACACATGCCACACACACACGCCACACACACAAACATGTGGGACACACACACACCACACAGACCACATGCCACACACACACACACCACACACTCCTCAGACCACATACACACACGTCATACACACAGCCCATACACAACACACACATACCTCATACACACACACCCCACATATACACACCCACACCTCAACACGCACACACACACCCACACACACACACAGAGATACCACACACACATAACACAATACCACACATACTGCACACACACCCCGCGCCATACATGCCAGCATACAACACATGCACAAGCCCACAGCCAGAAACCTGCTTTGGGGGAGGGAACTGGTAATTCAGTTTTGCCTGACAGAGGATGAGCTTCACACCAAGTGACTAGGAGTGTCGTGGGGAGGGCAGTTTAGTCTTGAGGATTAATCCAAGCCACAGCTGCCAGTCAGGGAAGGGCCTGAGGCTGGGGCCAAGACAGACAGTTACACAGGGAGGCCCCCATCCTCACCTGGGCTCAGGTGACACCATCACCGGAGGCATCAAACTGCAGGGAGCCCTCTTGTGACAGCACCCACCTATGGTGGGAGTCGTCCGTATTGTTGATGGAAGCACAGTAATAAGTCGGGACTCTACTGTGTATTAAGCTTAACTTTGTGCAGAGATTGAGCTCGGCAAATGGCAGGTGAGATGGGGGACCCTGGAACTCGGCTTGGCTGGAGTCCCCGCTCTCCCAGGTACTGGTCCTGAGAGCTCAGCGGGCCGCTTAACCCCCCGAGCCTCTGTCTCCTCACCTGGGGAAGTGGGGATGACAGTTTTAACCTTGGCGTTGTTGCGAGGTTCGATGAGTTCATGTATGTAGAAAGGCTGATGACTCGGCCAGTGTTCTTATGATTAAATGCTTTATCCCATTTAATCCTCACCAGATGTGCTGTGAGGAGGTTAACAAGCAGGGCCCCACTTTACGGATGGGCAGACTGAGGCTTGGAGCTGTCGGGGAACCTGCCTGAGGTCGCCAGCTGGTGAGTGTCTGGAGGTGGGTGCTGTTGGTTTCCGTTTCATGATCTGGGTGCTGATGGCAGAGTTTATGAGGATTTGTTGACCTGTACGCTTAATGTGTATGAGTTTTCAGAATCTCTATTTCCTCAAATGTTCACTTTTTTTAAGAAGTCTATATAAGCTACAAGGATATATATTGTACAACACAGGGAATACAGCCAATGTTTTATAATAACTATACATGGAATATGACCTTTAAAAATTGTGAATCACTGTATTGTACACCTATAACTTATAGAATATTGTACATCAATTATGCTTTAAGAAAAAAAAATCTATAACACCAAGTGCTAAAAGCAAAAAAAGCCAGTCATGACCTACCCAGCAGGACCCTGGGCCAGCCTCCCACAGCTCAGAGGCTCCACCGCCCCACAGGGACGGTGCCCACCAGGATGCGCGAGGTCATCAGCTCTGGTACACAGTGAGTGCTTAGCACAGGATAGTTCCTTTCTCTTCCCCTTTTCCGCGCTTTCGTGGCCTGAGACAGGGCCCTGCGGAAGGGAGCAGAGAAGGAGAGGAGGGTTCAGAGACCTGACCTTGGTTTCCCCATTTCCCCTCCCAGAGCCCTCTCTTTCCCTGCGGCCACAAATGACTGCCTGGTGGTCACAGGTGGGGCAGGTGAGCTGAGGCACAGCCCCAGGGCCAGGGCAGGGGTCAGAGGTCTGGGCGGGGGCCTGCCTAGGGTAACGACAAACAGGAGCCTCCCAGAGGGTGGACTTGGAGGTCAGGGAGAGGTGGGGGCAGGGGGCGGAGGGGTCTTCGCTTCCCAGATCCCATCTCGCTTTTATCCAGGTGCTGATCTTTCAGTGCAAGAGCTAGGAATGTGAGTTGGAGGCCTCTCCCCACTCACTCTACCTGTGCCCCTCCTCCCCGCAGGAGGTCCGGGACAGATTCTGGGTGAGGACTGAACACCGGGTCACCCGCAGGGCTGAGCTCCCCCGCATCTGTTACTGCAGCCCCACAAGCTGCCATAAACCTCTGATCAGCCGTGCTTTGCTCTGTGCTGTGCTAAGCGAAGTGTACCTGGAAATGAATAAGACACCCGTCTCCACATGATGCGTCCACTCCCTCCCACCGCTGCCTCTCCACACTCCTCCGAGGTCACTCTGCTCCAGAAACACTGGCTTCTTTGCTGTTCCCCGGGCACACCAGGCACACTCCTGCCTCAACATATCAGACTTAGAGTCCCTCTACCAAGAAAGCCCCTCACCAGGTCACTCCTTCTCTCACCCCCTGCTGGTCCCTGTGCTCGTAAGGTCTCCCTGACCATCCTATACCAAATACCACCCCATCCCCAGCATCCCCTACCCCCTAGCAAATAATGACACAGTTTGCATATTTATCTTATCATTTGTCTCTCCTTCCAGAAGGTCAGCATCGTGAGGGCAGGGACTCATGCAGCCTTATTTTATTTATTTACAGCAATTTTAGTCTCTGTTGTGTCTCAGACCCAGAACACCATCAGGCACACAGTAGGTGCTCAGTAAATATTTGCATGAATGATTCTAGTCCTAAGTGGGCTCAGTGACCTTGAGCAAGTTAAGTTGTTAAACCCAGCAGAGGTTTTTATTTCCTTAATTACAAATTGAGGGAATTCCCTGGCTATCCAGTGGTTAGGGCTCTGCGCTTCCACTGCAGGAGGCACGGATTCGATCCCTGATCAGGGAACTAAGATCCCACATGCCATACGGCGAGGCCAAAAAAAAAAAAGTATAACAAAATTGACACAGTGATGCCAGCTGCTGGGTGAGATGGGCGTCCTGGAAGGGAAATCTGCTGAAAATAGTCTGGGGATATTTTGTAAACTAGAAACTGTTGAGCAGGCCTAAGTAACAGTCTGGGGGTTTCTCTGCCGGGGAACAAAAGGACAGCAACAGGATGGTTTCCTGCTCTTTCAGTTAAGCCTTCAGTTCTGGCCTCTCTTGCCTGGGCTGCCACAGAGTCATTGTTAAACATCAGTCATGGGGCATTATTGGAGCACATCAGCCTCTTGCAAATATTGTTTGTGTGTGTTTTAAAGTCTTGGTTGTCAAGAGTTGGGCTGACCCTAAGGACTGGAAGCCCTCAGGGGAGAGAGCTTCAAGTAAAGGCCACAGGGAGACAGTGAGAAGGCAGTGAGTTGCTGCTGGCGGAAGCGCTGTGGGTTTATTTTTAAGTCTGGAAAGGAGAGGTGAGAGAGCAAAATGTGATTCAGTAATCGGGGCCCAGCAGTCCCTGGCCTGTTGCTGGATATTTCCCCTGAGGAAGGAATGAAAAGGAACTAAGGTTTCTATTTATCATAAGGCTGGGGCCAGAGCCCACGGGAGCCAGGCAGGGTAGATGGGCGGGGGACAGCCATAGACCAAAAAGAGCCTGTTGCTATGTTGGTGGTTGTGGACACTGGCTGTGGATCACAATGACCCTCTCTGGGCCAGAGCCACAAAACCACTGGACAGTAGCATAATGCAAGACTGGAAAACAGTGACCCATGGGCCAAATCTGGCCCACCACCTGTTTTTATAAATAAAGAGTTTTATCGGAACACTGCCATGCTCGATTATTTATGAATTTTCTGTGGCTGTTTTTTTTTTTTTAAATTTTATTTATTTATTTATTTGGCTGTGTTGGGTCTTCGTTTCTGTGTGAGGGCTTTCTCTAGTTGTGGTGAGCGGGGGCCACTCTTCATCGCAGTGCACGGGCCTCTCACTGTCGCGGCCTCTCTCGTTGCGGGGCACAGGCTCCAGATGCGCAGGCTCAGTAGTTGTGGCTCACGGGCCTAGTTGCTCCGTGGCATGTGGGATCTTCCCAGACCAGGGCTCAAACCCATGTCCCCTGCACTGGCAGGCAGACTCTCAACCACTGCGCCACCAGGGAAGCCCTCTGTGGCTGTTTTTGCAGAGTTCAGTAGTTGCAACAGAGACTCTATGGCCCACAAAGCCTAAAATATTTATTATCTGGTCCTGCACAGAAAAAGTTTGTTGAACCTCAGAATGATGGGAGGGACACTGGGCTTGGGGAGTCTGAAAACCTGTCTTAAGTTCTGGTGCACCTGTTTCCCATCTGGTGCCCTCAGGCAAAGCTTTAGACTCTCCAAGCCTCAGTTTTTATACCTGTGAAATTGGGTGTTAATGCTCATTCTACCTACTTGTCATGAGTGTTGAATAGATCATATATTTATTATATCTCCTTGTATTATTTTTCATGGATATTTGAGACATTACAATGTGCAACCTTAACCAATAATAGTCTTCCTTGAGTTAGTGTTGTAATCACTTCACAATGGACAAATCGAACTGTTCTGACACAACTATCCCCTCCTGTCCTTTTGTCAAATTATTGTCAAATTATTAGCTATTGTCAAAATTATTTATACATATGTTATAAATCCCACACAAATTGCTTATTATTTTTGCTTTAAAAACAAAAAAAAATAGTCTTTTATATTTACCCAAATACTTACCATTTCTTATATTATTGATTCTTCCTGCAGATCTGGCCTTCAGTCTGAGATAATTTCCTGTTGGCTTAAAGAATTTTCTTTGGTATTTATTTTTCTTTTTTAAATTTATTTATTTATTTATTTATTTATTTATTTATTTATTTATTTATTTTTGGCTTCATTGGGTCTTCATTGCTGTGTGCAGGCTTTCTCTAGTTGTGGCAAGCTGGGGCTACTCTTCATTGCGGTGCACGGGCTTCTCGTTGCGGTGGCTTCTCTTGTTGTGGAGCACGGGCTGTAGGCATGCAGGCTTCAGTAGTTGTGGCACGTGGGCTCAGTAGTTGTGGCTCGCAGGCTCTAGAGCGCAGGCTCAGTAGTTGTGGCGCACAGGCTTAGTTGCTCCACAGCATGTGGGATCTTCCAGGGGAACCCGTGTCCCCTGCATTGGCAGGCGGATTGTTAACCATTGCGCCACCAGGGAAGTCCTTCCTTTCTTTTTTAAAAAATAGATTCACATGCGGTTGTAAGAAGTAATGCATACCCTGAGAAAACCATAATTCAAAAAGAGACATGCACTACAATGTTCACTGCAGCGTTATTTACAATAGCCAGAACATGGAACCAACCTAAATGTCCATCAACAGATGAATGGATAAAGAAGATGTGGCACATATATACAATGGAATATTACTCAGCCATAAAAAGAAACAAAATTGAGTTATTTGTAGTGAGGTGGATGGACCTAGAGTCTGTCATACAGAGTGAAGTAAGTCAGAAAGAGAAAAACAAATACTGTATGCTAACACATATATATGGAATCTAAAAAAAAAAAAAGGTACTGATGAACCTAGTTGCAGGGCAGGAATAAAGAGGTAGACATAGAGAATGGACTTGATGACATGGGGTGGGAGGGCAAAGCTGGGGCGAAGTGAGAGTAGCATCGACATACACACTACCGAATGTAAAATAGTTGGCTGGTGGGAAGCAGAAGCATAGCACAGGGTGATCGGCTCGGTGCTTTGCAATGATTGAGAGGAGTGGGATAGGGAGAATGGGAGGGAGGCTCAAGAGGAAGGGGATATGGGACATGTGTATGCATATGGCTGAGTCCCTGTGTTGTGCAACAGAAACTACCACAGTACTGTGAAGCAATTATACTCCAATAAAGAACTATTTTTTAAAAAAACAGATAACTAATAAGCACCTACTGTATAGCACAGGGAACTCTACTCAATGCTCTGTAATGACCTATATGGGAAAAGAATCTAAAAGAGTGGATATATGTATCTGTATAACTGATTCACTTTGCTATACAGCAGAAACTAACATAACATTGTAAATGAACTATACTCCAATAAAAATTAAAAAGGGAAAAAAAAAGTAATACAAACAGATCCTGTACCGTTTCCCCCAATGATAACATCTTGCAGAACTGTAGTACAATATCACAACCATGATAATGAAATTAATAGAATCTACCGATCTTATTCAGATTTCCTCAGTCTTTCTTGTACTGATCTGATGTATGTGTGTGCATGCGTTTAGTCCAGTGCAATTTGATCACAACAGTAGGTCCATGTGTCCCCCACCATAGTCAAGATACAGAACAGTTCCATCAGTATAAGGATTCCTCATGTTGCCCTTTTATAACCACCCCACCTCCCTACCACATCCCCACTCCTTCCTTAACCCCTGACAATAGCTAATCTGTTGTCCATCTCTATAATTTTGTCATTTCAAGAATGTTACATAAATGGAATCATATGCTATGTAACCTCTGGGATTGGCTTTTTTTTACTGAGCACAATTCCCTTGAAATTCATCTTAAGTTTTTGCATTTATCAGTAGTTCGTTCCTTTTTATTACTGAGATGCATTCCATGGTATGCACATACTATCTGAAGGACGTCTGAGTTTTTTCCAGTTTTTGGCTGTTACCAGTAAAGCAGCTATGAACATTCATGTATAGGCTTTTGTGTGAACATGAGGTTTTATTTCTCTGGGATAAATGCCGAAGAATGCAATTCCTGGGTTATGTGGTAATTGTTTATTTACTGGCATGTTTTTGAGTTCACTGATTCTTTCTTATCCTGTGTCTAGTCTACTGTTAAACTTATATATATAAGGAATTCTTCATTTCAGATACTACATATTTTAATTCAAATTTTTCCATTTGGCTTTTTTAAAATAAGTTTTCATTTTTCTGTTGAATTAGTCCATTTTTTCCCTATATTTGTCTATCTCTTTACATAAATTCTTTAATGTATTTAAAGTTATTTTAAATACTTAGTCTGCTGATTCCAACAGCTGGGTTATCTGTGGGTCTGTTTCTATTATTTGTTTCTTTTTTCCCCATGAAAGATCACGTTTTCCTGCTTCTTCATGTGTCATAATTTTTTTTTTAGTATATGCCAGACATAGGTATAAAAGCACACTAGAGGGCTTCCCTGGTGGCACAGTGGTTGAGAGTCCGCCTGCTGATGCAGGGGACGCGGGTTCGTGCCCCGGTCCGGGAAGATCCCACATGCTGCGGAGCGGCTGGGCCCATGAGCCATGGCCGCTGAGCCTGCGCATCCGGAGCCTGTGCTCCTCAACAGGAGAGGCTGCAACAGTGAGAGGCCCGCGTACCGCAAAAAAAAAAAAAAAAAAAAAAAAAGGCACACTAGAGAATGAGGTGGATAATATTCTCCCCAGAAAGAACTTGCCCTGTCTTCTGTCAAGAAGCTAGAGAGAGGGGCTGATCTCCTCATGTGCTCAGGAGTTGAACTCTCCGGGGGCTAATAGCTTTGGTAGTTTCAGTCACTTAGTTTCAAGTCTTGAATGGGTGTCAGACTTGAAACTGACAAGTTGAATGGGTGTAGGCTCAGTAGTTGTGGCACACGGGCTTAGTTGCTCCACGGCATATGGGATCTTCCCGGACCAGGGCTCGACCTTCTGTTCCGTGGTTTCAGGACTTAATGAAGCTCAGGTTCTTGATGTCTCATCGCAGAAAGAATCCAGTGAGAGACAAAGTGATAGGTAAGAAGTGGATTTATTTAGAGAGAAACACTCCACAGACAGAGTGTGGGCCATCTCAGAAGGCGAGAAAGGCCTGCCAGCAATCTTGACATTCCTCGCTTGCCCCTGTGTTGTCCCAACCTCTGCCTCTGTCTCCACATGGCATCTCCTCCTGGCTCTCTGTGTCTCTCCTCTTCTTATAGCGATACCAGTCATGTTGGATTTAGAGCCCACCCTACTCCAGTTTGACATCATCTTGACTAATGACATCTGCAACTCCCCTATTTCCAAATAATGTCACATTCTGAGGTTCCAGGAAGGACATGAATTCTTGGGGATGGGGTGGACACTGTTCAACCCAGTACAGGTCTTCAGCTGCTCTTTTCCATCTGATTTCTCTACCTCCTGCCTATGTTCCACTCACTGCCAGCCCCACACCTCCCCTTGGTAAATGAAAAAATGACCCTGTTACTTCACCATCCCTCCCTGCTCCCTCCTCCTCTCCCATCCCTCTTCTCTAATCTCCCAGCACCCAGAATCCCTGGTTAAAGTCACATTCCCTGACAAACAAGAGGATGGACTGCTGACTGCGTCCCATTGCGCTTTATGTTTCTCAGTGTGAAGTCACATGTCCCCTCATACTTGAACATGGGAATCACCAGCTCACTGAGGTGCCCATCATGGGGACACTCAGTGACTTGGGCGGATGTGAATTAAGACAGGCTGGAGCTCAGTGTCAGCGCTCTGCAGCAGGCACCACAAAGGCATGGGGATGCCACCTGCACCTCTCATGAGGGAATCTGTCTCTTCAGAAGGGGACAGAGGGGACTTCCCTGGTGGCGCAGTGGTCAAGAGTCCGCCTGCCAATGCAGGGGACATGGGTTCGAGCCCTGGCCTGGGAAGATCCCACACGCCGCAGAGCAACTAAGTCCATGTGCCACAACTACAGAGCCTGCGTGCCACAGCTACTGAAGCCCACACATCTAAAGCCCATGCTCCGCAACAAGAGAAGCCACCGACCGCAATGAGAAGCCTGCGCGCTGTGATGAAGAGGAGGCCCCGCTCGCTAGAACTAGAGAAAGCTGTCACGTAGCAACGAAGACCCACCGCAGCCAAAAATAAATAAATAAAATAAGTAAAATTTTAAAAAATAAAATAAAATATATAAGGAACTCAAATAAAAAAAAAAAAAAGGAGAAGGGGACAGAGGAATGACCCCAATTAGAGACAGACTATGGCATAAGACTGACCTTGCCCTCCAGGCAATGAACACTGGGGCTGTTTGCTACACTCCCATCAATTTCTGGAAGCTCCAGGTGTGCTAACTTGGATCCTCTGAGATGCAAATACCAAGATGAGATTCCAAGCCTGTGTAGGGGATGGGGAGGGAGATGCGGGAGGCTGGAGAAGGAGATGCTGGTTGACCCCTGGGAAGGAGAGAAGGAAGGGAGAAGAAAGGTCTTCCCCAGGCCAAAGTTGCCTGTTGGAGGAGCCCTGCATCTCCCAGGCACAGGCCTGTCTTAGCATCTGTCCCCGCCAAGCTCAGCCAGGGGCTGGGAGCAGCCTATGGGACATGTAGCCTCAGCACACCTGGGTTCAGAGCCTGGCATCAGGCAATCGTGCTCCCCACAGCTGGAGATTGGAGGGCCTACCAGGGGGTCCCAAGGGCCAGCAGTTCTCTCCCAGCCCTGCCATAAACTCAGGCCCTACCAGGGGAAGAAGCCTGGGGTCTGGGGGATCCCAGGTAGGTCAGCTCTCAAGTGGGTGGGGGCTGCAGGAGGGGGCCCCAGGTGCCCTGAAGGTCACCCATGACAGCCAGCCCACAGCAGGAATTTCCATGAGGCATTTTCACGTCAATGAGGGCAGGATGCCTTCGAAGGAAATGAAACCGTGAAATCATTTTCAACACAGAAGGCCCATTTATTTTGACAAGAAAAAAAAATAGTCACTCCAAGCAGCCCTCAGATGTGGTGGGTGCCCTGTGGACACCCGCTGCGTCTTAGTCTTATGGTCACAGTGCTCGGAGGGCATGGAGCACATCTCTTCCATCTTTTGGGGTTGTTTTTTTACAGGTTTAGAGGATTGTGAGCATTTTTACTTCTCAGTATTTTGCATTTTGAGTTCCCCAGTAGACTGGTTGTGCTAAATTGACCAAGCGTAAGGCATAGCTTTGGCCTTAGGGGTACATTTTTAGCTCCTCAACCGTTGAGGCTCAAAGAAGAGGATGAGGGTGGGTGTGAAGACGTCAGCAGATGTGAAATCAGGCAGACAGAAATAAACAGGGCGATCCTCCTTCCTGTCTGTAGGGCTCACGTTCCCCATGTGGCAGGGCACTTCTCCCATGTAGCAGATGGGGAGTGGCTTCACACCCAGGTCCTCAGTTCACAGTTCCTCTAGCAGCTCCGAGGGCGTTCCTCAGGCTGCCCGCAGGCTGCCCTCACAGCTCACACCCCAACCATGTTGGTTGATGAAAATGTCACAGGCACTTTTCTCTGTTTCATGTTGCTCTACAGACATAGCACAAAGGTCCCCAAGTCCTCTGGCGTGGAGTCACCCACTTCCATATCACCCAAGTGAAGTAGATCCAGCCCCTGCTCCCATGACACCAGGGAAGCCATGGCCCTCCCCACGGAAACTGCCCCCCACAGTGACCTCCATGGTGCAAACCCACAACAGGGATTGACCCTCCTCTTAATGTCACACACTCTTTCTTCTCCTGGTACCTCCCTGGCTGCTCTGCCTCAGGCTCATTTTCTGGCTCTTCCCTCTCTTTGAGCTCTTCAGGACTTGGTCCTGGGCCCTCTGTTCTTCTCTAGCTACACCCCCTGCCCAGGTGAACTCACTCAGCCTCACGGCTTCGAACACCAATGACTCCAAATCTAATGTCCAGCCAGACCTCTTTTCTGGCCGCTCAGCTGTCTTCTTTGCTTCTCCTCTTGATTTCTCCCTCCAACCCTGTTTCCCTCCAAGTCTGCTCCCTTTCAGTAAATGACCCGTCACCCGTCGCCCAACCATCCAGTTACGCAAATGGGAAACTTAGGAATTATCCTTGATTCTCCCCATTTTCTTGCCTCCCACATATCCATCCACAATCTCCAGGTATCTCGAGTCCGTCCACTGTTTTCTGGCTCCAGGGCAATCTCCCTGATCTCAGTGCCATCCCCTCAACAGCCCTACAACAGCCTCGCCTTCTCACCCGTCTCCCGGCGCCTACCCTTGGCACCAACCCCACTCCCAAGTCTATTCTTTTTTTTTTTTTTTTTTTTTTTTTGCGGTACGCGGGCCTCTCACTGTTGTGGCCTCTCCCATTGCGGAGCACAGGCTCTGGACGCGCAGGTTCAGCGGCCATGGCTCACGGGCCCAGCCGCTCCGCGGCACGTGGGATCCTCCCGGACCGGGGCACGAACCCACGTCCCCTGCATCGGCAGGTGGACTCTCAACCTCTGTGCCACCAGGGAAGCCCCCAAGTCTATTCTTAACATGGCAGCTGTGCTGATCTTTTCAGAGCTTAGCTCAGATCACATACTTGCCTTAACAATCCCCAGGGCCAAACCCAGCGGTGGGCCATTGAGAGCCCCCTCCCTGTCCCAGCCCTGCTGGCCTCAATGCCCCCTCTCCCGCAGTGCTCCCTTCGTTCCAGCCACACTGGCCTTGCTGCCCCAGAACTGGGAGTTGCTTTTCCTCTGCGAGAATGCTCCCCAAGTATCTGGCTTTTCCAGATCTCCCCTTAAATATTCTCCCTAACAGCCTCCCTGAAAATGCCTGTGCCTTTATTGTACAGAGAACTTTCATCTCTCCCTTTACTTAAGCTCTTCCTTTTGGACTCTGAGCCGCATGTGTGTTTTGGGGGTAGGCGGGTGGCAGGCTAATAACCAAAAGGCTAACTGATGATTTTCATCTGCTCCAGGGCCTCACTGTTAGTACCACAAAGAATTGGCTGAACAAATAAATGACACCTGTTCTCTTGCAGCGCCACAGATCTCCTACCACACTTGTAGGTGGAGCCCAGGGTCAAGGGCATGTGCTTTTCTCCCCAAAGACTATCTCCATGAGCTGAAGAGGGACCATGAAAAATCCTATTCTCCTTCTTCTAGGGCAAACTGTAGGGGTCATGGCATTTCCCCTCCTTGCTTGTGGTGACTACTTAGTGTACAGAGCTCTTGTTAATACGGGGCAACTCCACCCCCTGCCCCAGCTCCTCCCTTGGCAGCAATGACTGAGAGGGGGAATCACCTGACTTAACCCGGCCAGTCAGAGTTCCTTCCCAGGAATTTGGGTTTGAGACAGAAAAAGCAGAGTCAATCTCCCAGTGATTGCCTGGACTCCAACAGGCAGGACCTGAGCGTTGAGGGTGGTCACTATGCAGCCAGAGAAGCCAATGGCGTGGCCGTGGTGAGCAGAGAGGAGAGGGCTGAGGCAGCACCCTGACTGAGCACCATCTTTCACACACCCAGCATCACCCACATTCCGGGCCTTATGCACCATGACATATCCTGCTGTCAGCTTCCTTTATTCTTAAGGTAGGTTGAGATGCGCCCTTGTCACTTGCAAGCAAAAGAATCATAAATAATTCAGTGGGGAAGTATTTGAAGATTCAGCCTATGGATGGTTAAATGATGGGGCTCTTTATGAAAAAGTCCCCTGTAGACTGGCTTCTCTAGAACCAGACAGATCCCAGTGTGACCCTGGACTTATTACTTAACCTCTCTGAGACTCAGTGAGCTCATCAGTAAAATGAGGATAATAATGTGCACCAGTGGAGAAGATAAAAGGGATAAAAAAATTTATGGCAACCAGGATTTTCTTATCATCTGTCCAAGGCTCTCTATTCCCAGGCATTGGTGTATTTGGCAATAGTATCAAAAGCCTTAAAGATGAGGCACGTACCTTCTGACTCAGCATTGCTTGTATAGGAACTTATCCCAAGGGAATAGTCATATTATGCTAAGATTTATGAACATCAATGTTTACCATAGCCGAGAATTGGAAACCACTCAATGGTAGGGAACCGGTTTCACAAGTCATGGTATATCACTGCCATAAATAATGTTTTAGATTGTGGGTCTTAACCTTTTTGGACCCCTTAGAGGATGTGAGGAAAACTACCAGCTCTGTCCTTGGGAAAATGCTCATAAATACACTGTCACGAAATTTAGCACATCATTTCAGAAAACTGGTGGATTCACAGAAGCTCCATTTAATGAATTATGATTTGAAAGAATCATTTAATGATATGTGTTAGTGTACTCAGTGGCATAAACTGAGTAGAAAAAATTCAGACTACCAAGCAGTCTGTACAAAATGATCACAATTTTGTAAAACAAAAATAATTTACGTACACACACATATTCACATTCATACACATACATATGGTCAGCTCTCCCTTTAAGAGAGAACCTGCCAAGAGGAGGTAGTTAGCTGAGAGCCTCCAGCTGCAACATTGGAGCCAAGGCTACGCTGTCTCCTGGCAGCCACAACCAATGACTAAGTGTGGAGTACTCCGGCTTGGTCATTCCTGCCTAGCACGAGACTCTTCTAGGCAGTCTTTGTGCTGGAGCTTTACATTGCGTTGGCCAAAACTCTCCCAGAGCTCACTGCAGTCTGAGGCTCTTCCTGCCCAATCCTCCTTCCTTCTCCCTTTGCCCTCACAGGTGTTAGACCTGCATCACAGTCTGTGTGCTCTCCCACCCACTCCTGGTCCCTCACCCCTTTTAATTTCACAGGTGATATTTGAATTAATCATTTGCACTTTAACACTGTCTTGGCTTTTGCTGCCCAGGGGGCTGGCTTTTATATTCTTCTATGTACTTGCCATGCTTTCCCAAATTTTGTCAATTAAATTATTTTTGGCATCAGAAAACATGTTTTCTTTTACATGAAACACAAATACATATAAAGATGATATCTTTATATTCACATACTCTCTGCAGATTTGAAGCCCCTGATCACGAAATTCATTTGCTTAACAAAACTTGCGTTTCGGGGCCTCCCTGATGGCACAGTGGTTAAGAGTCCACCTGCCAATGCAGGGGACACGGGTTCAAGCCCTGGTCCGGGAAGATCCCACATGCCACGGAGCAACTAAGCCCGTGCACCACTACTACTGAGCCTGCGCTCTAGGGTCCATGAGCCACAACTACTGAAGCCCGCGCGCCTAGAGCCCGTGTTCCGCGACAAGAGAAGCCACCGCAATGAGAAGCCCACGCACCGCAATGACGAGTAACCCCTGCTCACCACAACTAGAGAAAGCCTGCACACGGCAACGAAGACTGAACGCAGCCATAAATAAAATAAATAAATTTTTTAAAAAATTGCATTTCATTAACCTACATCAGTTGATCTCCTGTCTCACAAAGAAGACAGGATGCTTAGCAGCAGCAACAGAACTTTTGGAGCGTTCAGAGCAGAGGGCCAGCCCTGGGTGGGCTGGGTGTACACTCTCTGTCCCCACTGGAGCCCCGTGCTATGCCCCAAATCCTTCGTCATTCTGTTCCAGCATTCTGGATCCTCTCTGCGGGAACAGGGCTGGATAACAGAGACACACACTCTTTTTTAGCTCCTTTTTTCCCAGATCCCGAGCAGATGGGGCCTCTTAAGGGTCAAGAAAGGTCCTGGCTGCTTTGATTCGTTGAGACTCCCAGTATATTTGAAAACAAATAGCATCAAAATAGAGTTCAAAGTTTGTGGCATATTTTAAATATTTACATTTAACTAAATAGTATGTTTAGCATGCTCAAACTCACACAGAACTTCCACACTCAGCATGATTACATGATTTTTTTTTTAACTGGAGTATAGTTGAGTTACAATGTTGTATTTGTTTTAGGTGTACAGCAGCCTGACTCAGACATTATACATGCATCTGTTCTTTTTCAGATTCTTTTCCCATATAGGTTATTACAGAGTGTTGAGTAGAGTTCCCTGTGCTATACAGTAGGTCCTTGTCTCCTAATTTATCCTTCCCCCCCCAGGATTTTTTTTGTTTGTTTTAATGAGTTCCTTGTACCCAATATGGGCAATGTGGCTGGTAAAGGGATAGAGGCATGAAGATGTGTGATAAATGTCTTCTTGGTTCAATCTTGGTGCTTCTCTGTTTGCCTTCACTTCAAGACAGAGATGAAAGTGTGAGCCTGGGGCGCTGTGTGAAGGGCTGACAGCCCCCTTTGGCGGCCCTTTGGTAGACAGACCACCTTCTGCTTCTGTTCTGCCTGATTTTTTTCAGGTGGACCAGAGACTCAATGGTTTAATTTTTAGCTATCCTTTTTTCTATCTTTAAACTTTATTGGCCTTTCCTCCCCACAAATACAAACTGTAACCTATTTACCCTAAAACGTGAAAAGACATGGAGGCTTTACTAAATGAAGGAGCCAATCTGGAAAGGCTACATACTATGTGATTCCAGCTATATGACATTCTGGAAAATGCAAAACTATGGAGGCAGAAAAAGATCAGTGGTTTTCAGGGGTTAGGGAAGAGGGAGAGATGCGTTGGCAGAGGAGTTTTAGAGCAGTGAAACTACTCTGTATGATACTATAATGGTGGACGCGCATCATTTTGCATTTGTCCAAGCCCATAGAATGTACAACACCAAGACTGAGCCTTCGTGTAAACTGTGGACTTTGGATGATAATGATGTGTTAACATAAGTTCATTGACTGTAACACATACACCACTCTGGTGCAGGATGTTGATGGTGGAGGAGGCTGTGTGTGTAGGGTCAGGAGGCATATAGGAAATCTCTGTATTTTCCACTCAATATTTCTATGAAATTAAAAATTGTACTTCTGAGTACACAGAAGTGTACTTTCCACTCAACTTAAAACTGCTCTAAAAATTAAGTTTATTTAATATTTTAAAAAGGACGTGTGGTTATTGACCCAGTGGAGGTCAATTCCTAGGTGGGAAACTCGTGGATTCACAGACTTAGGTGCAGACTGACATCATTCAGAAATCACTCGAGGTAGAGAGCAGACATCCAGGGATCAAATCCCAACTCATCTACTTACCAGCTGTGCGTCCTTGGGCAATTGACTTAACCTCTGTGAGCCTCTGTTTCTCCATCTGTAAAATGGAAGTATAATGGAATTTATTTCAGACAGCTGTTGTGAGGATTAAATGAGATAATTTATGGCAGACTCCTAGCTCGTGCTCCATAAATAGCAGCTATTACTAGCATTGTTATTATTCAAGATAATATTCATTCAACAGTAACTAATGAGCAGTATGCAAGGTACCAAGGTGAACAAGGCAGAGCTGGTTCCTACTGTCACAGAGCTTACAGGCTAATCCAGTCCTCACTCTAGACACACAGGGTGTTGGGAACAGAAGACACAGTTCCCATTCAGGCTTTGCAGGCAAGCACCCACTGATATACACACCCTGGAAGCAGCTTCAGTAGCCAAGTGATTTCTTAGGTGATTTTGTTATGAGAGGTGATGTGGCACAGAGCCGGGCTGCCTGGGTTCCGATCCCAGATGCCTCCTAGCTGTGGAATTTCAGGCAAGTTCCTTACCTCCTCTGTGCCTCAGTTTCCTCACCTGTATAAAGGAGGGGATAATGGAACCTATCTCATGAGCTGTTGGGAGGATTCAACCCTGTAACATATGTAGAATACAGAGAATGGTGCTGGGCAAAGCGTAGGTGCTATGACGCTTTTCATAATCGTTGTTCTTGTTATGACTCATCAACGGTTCTAACCCTGACCCCAGTGAGATGGTAACCAGCAGAAAACAAGGCAGAGCTCCTTGCTGTCGATGAAGAAATCCAGGCAGCATGGTGGAGTTCTCAAGAATATACCTGCCTCGTGGGTGTTTATCCCACGGCTAGGCTTGAACAGGTGTGGTATGGTTTATAAGTCAGTCATGGCCACAGAATACGTAATAGCAAAAGCCTGGAAGCAGCCTAGATTTCTGTGAATAGGAGACTGGTTAAGAAATCTATGACTCACCCAAAGACAGAAATATTAGCCCTCTGAAAGAATGAGGCAGCTGCATGTGAAATGATATGAAAAGATTTCCAAGAGTATTGTTAAATGCAAAAAGCAAGGGGCAGTGCACTTTTACTTTCTGTGTTAAGAAAAAGAAATGCGCGTGCCTGTGTACTTTGGTAATATGCCGCTGGTTGTCTCTGGAGGGGCACTGGGGCTCAGGGGCAGGAGGGACTCCTTTTTCCACTGGGTGCTCATTTGCACCTTTTGAATTTTAAGCCATATACATGTATTACTTTAAAAAAAAAAAAAGTAAGCAGAAAATTGGTGCTGATTCAAAACTCATTCCAGTTCATTGTTCTGTTAAACATATTCCGCTGATCTCCGAGCAGATGGCCCGGGAGGGGTTGGGCCAGGGCCAGGGGGCAGCCTCCCTCCCCGTGGGTGTGTGGGGAGCCACGTGGGGCCCTGTGGCTGGCACATGCCTGCAGCTGGTCTTCCCGTGTGGCGGGAGGCCCAGGGTGTGGGACTGAGACTGGGGAAGGGTGGGCTTCAGTAGCCTGGCAGGGGCTGCACACACAGAGCAAGGTCATGGTCCTAAATCTGGGTCTGGCCTGGGCAGCTTTCCAGGGGAGACAATCATGAGACAAAGCCTCGTTAGAAGCACCAGGAAAGGGCCTTCATCGCAGCTGCTTCTCTCCATTCATGGGACAATTCCACAGTGAAACTTGGGAAAAGCCTAAGGCTCAGGAAACAGATTTGGAAGGACCAGGGCTTCCTGGCCTGCTTGAGACATTGGTGGGATGGAAAGAGCCCAAAGGAACCTGGGTTCTTATTTCTTCATCCATTTGCCTGGCTGAAATACAAAGATTCTTTTCAGAGCTCTCCCTGAAGTAGCCCTCCAGCTTTAGGACACACACAGCATTGTGTGCAGGGACATTCCCTGTAGCCAAGCAAAAGTGACAGAGAGGCCCATTCAGTTAACTGCAAAATAAGCAGGGCTCTGTCCAAAGACAGGAGCCCTTTGCCTCCTGGGCCCCGTGGTAATTCATAGGCTGTCTAAGCACCGTTTACTGCCTACAGCCTATTGGATGAGTGTTTTTCAAATGCCGTTTAGTCAATAATTCTTTATACACACTTATATAAAAAACATATGTATGCATGCAAACAGATATTCTTAAGTCCAATATCCTTTATACTTTCAAACACACCTACAATTCTATGTAGTCATACCCTTGACTAGCAAGATATATGATATGCGATGCAGATCAAATATTTGGTACAAGGTAATCAAACAAGATCTGCAGAAGGTTTGCAGTGACATACAGTTACAAGAGTAATAATACAGCCTCCTTTTTTTGCTTCTCTGAATGTGGGTCACCATTAAGTCCAATTAAGTCTTTCCACCTATAGATGGTAATATTTGTACTCCCTTTTTTGATGTGTCTCATGCATTCACTTACCAAGCATTTGGGGAACAGTGCCAGGCACTGTTCTAGGTTCCTGGGATATAGCGATGAACATAATATGCAAAGACCTGTGGCCTTGTGAAGTTGGCATCCTGATGAGGAGATAGCCGTTCACTGCGGTGGCAGGTAGGGATGGAGATGGATAGGGGGGCATCCAGACTCCCAGGGGAGTAAGTGTTGAGTGGAGACCTGAGGACTGTAAGTGAAGGAGTCACGGGGACATCTGGGGAGCAGGTTCTAGGCAGACAGACCGCAACTCTCTTTCCCACTCTAGATACGTTGCACTCACTTGGCAAAAGCCAGCCCTGGTTAGACCCAACTCTCCACCTACTCCACACCCACATCCGTGCAGCTGAACCTCCTCTGGAGAGACACATGCCCCATGCTGGCTGGCCTCGTAGCAATTCAGGCCCAGGATCTGGGGTGGGGAGCACAGAGGAAGCTTCATGCTTCCATTACAAATGCTTCTCCAGCCCATTCACTGTCTCATTCCCCTAGACGGCCAGTTCCCAGCAACAACTCCCTGGCCTCACTCTCAGCTAACTCTCTTTACCTCCTATCCCGCTGAGGAAATTAATCAGAAGAGCTACCTACCACTCCAAGATGCGAACACCTTACATACTTACCCATCAGATTATTGCCCAAATCCTTGCTCTTTATTACCATGGAAGAATGTGCAGGGGAGCCCAGCCCCCCTTTGCTTCTCAGGCATGCCACTCCCCAAATCCTCCTCTCTCTCTCCTATATTAGCAATTCTCCTTTCCCTGGCCACTACCTCATTCACATCTGCATAGAAACAGGCAGTACCATTTCCCGTATTAAAAAAAAAATTTTTTTTTTTAAACTCTCTCTTAGTGGCACTTTTCCCTCCATTCCACTTTACCCAACAAAACTCTTGGGAAGAGTTGTTCAGATGGCTGCCTGTCTCTAACCTCTCTCCTTCCTTGTACTGTTCTCCAAGTCTTTGCTCAGGGGTCACTTTCTCAGGGAGACCTTCCCTGACCATTGTATTGAAAATGGCACCCCCTCCATATGTCCTCTTCCCAGCTTCATTTTTCTCCCTAGCTCTCATCACTTGCTAATACCCTCTATAAGGGATGTATCCATTTTGTTGATTATCTACTTCACCCCCCTACTGGGATGTATGTCCAAATAGGACAGTGATGTCTGCTAATTTGTTCAGCTGTCTGCCACATCCCCAGCACCTGGAAAAGGGCCCAGGGCATCAGAGGTGCCCAGCAATGTTTGTTTGGTGAATGAATGAATGCATGGTAAGGGTGGGGCGAGGAGCGGCAGGGAAATCACTGCAGCTGGAGCAGACTAAGCAGGGGGAATAGGGGAAATTAGGCGGGAGGGGTGGCAAGAGACCCGATCACATAGGGTCCAAGGGGAGGGTCTTACTCTAAGTGTGGTTTGGGACGCTGCTGGAGGGTTTGGAGCTGCGAAGGGACATGATCTGATTGATGTCACTGAGACTCTGGGCCGGTCAAGGTGAAAGTTCCACATTTCCACAATATGCTCGTGGGCAGGCAATTTTTACATCCTCGTGCTCATGAAAATAGACTTCAAGGAAAACAGACTTAAAGGAAAGTTCTGTGTTGCTGATGGCTTTTGTTATATAGAAACGGCTTTACAGGTAAAATAGAATGTAGGACATTTCTCACTCAGCAAAATGCAACACAACAAAACAAAACATTACTGGTAAGCACTTACACAGAACCATCCATGCTCACCTACTTACTGATAAAAATATTTAGCTCTTCAGTATGTTGCTGTGTAAACAGCTGGTGTGCAAGTATTAACACATTTTTTGAGATGTTAACCAACAGACATTTCTGAGCATATGGTACAGGCAAAACAGGCCTGTATTAAATAACCACAGCTGGGATTCTAAATGCTGGGCCCAGAATTTGAAAATGTCTCTGCCCCTTAAGCATTAAACAACAGCAGTGAAACACCCAGCGGTCTCCTGGCGACGTCCAGCATTTCTAAGTACCCTTTCAGGCGGTATACTATGTGGTCCAATGCTCATGAGATGCCATCTTTATGAGCTGTTTAGTAAAGGTATAAGGTATTTGCTAAGAGGGGACAAGATAGTCTGGCCAGGAAATATGTGGATTGTGGGTTTAGGTCTGTGTGTTTAGTTGGTGGAGTTGGTGCAGCTGCTTCTAGAATTGCAGTGGGAGTGGGGAGTAAAGTCCACAACTCTGAGCGTTCCAGGCAAGCCAAAATGGGGGTATGGGGGCTTAGAAGGGGACCGAGGATGGTGGGCCCTGGCAGCTGCCAAGCTAGGATGAAAAGAGAAGACTGATTCTAAAGAGGTGCTGGCTGGTGTTTATGGCTCTTGTACCAGGGTCCCAGTTATTATAACTGAGCACACAGGAAGCTGGCTCTGGGCTTGCTAGACTTTGCAGGGGGGTGGCTGCATGTTCCCAGTGCTTCGTTAGCTCCTTCCCCAATACTGAGGGTCAGGCAAAGCGGGCCACAGCCTTCCACTTTGATAGATGTCCTCACCCCTCTGGGCATCAAGGGTCATTGCCACAGTGCTTCTAGGAAGCTCAGGACTTGGGACTCTAGACCAGTGGTTCTCAAGTGTGGTCCCAGCAGCAACAGCATCACCTGGGAACTTGTTAGAGATGCAGATTCTTAGGCTCCACCCCAGAGCTGCTGAATCAGAAACTCTGGGGGTAGGTCCCAGCAACCCGCGTTGAATAAGCTCCTTAAGGAATTCTGATGCGCGTTGCAGTTTGGGAACCACTGATATAGACCAGTTCCAGGCGATGCTGCTGCTGCTGGTTCTGGGACCATACTTTGAAAACCAGTGTTCTAGAAATTTCACAAGCAAATCACTCAGGTAGGTTATGAGTAAATCCAGTTATTAAATAACAAGTATTACTGAATACCTAAGGGCTGTTTAACAGTGATTGCCTCTGTACAAGGGGATTGTGGGCAACTCTTAAAAGTTGATGTATCTCTGTATTGTTCAAAGTTGTTATTATAAACATGTATTACTTTTGCAGATAAAAAAAGATATTTTAAAAATATAAATACCTCATTCTAGTATAGTTCTTTAGAGTAGTGCTTCTCAAACTTTACTGTGCAAACCATTTAGGAATCTGGTTCCATAGGATGGGGGCGGGGAAGGCAGGGCTGTGAGATTTTGCGTTTTCAGCAAGCTCCCTGGTGATTCCAGTCTACTGGCCCACGAACCACACTTTGGATTTACAGAGTACAAAGCGCTGTCATGTGTATTACATTTTTTGTTCCTTGTTACAACCCTGGCAAACAGATTCACTAATTCACTTATTCAACCATTAGGTTCTACAACATACATATACTGGACATACAGATATGGTCTAATGGGGTGGAAAACCAACCAACCACCAAAAAACCCACATGTAAACAGGTAAACAAATATAAATAGTGATCAGAACTGATCAGGAAATAAAGAGGGTGCCGAAAAAGAAGGGCTCTAGGAGGAGGTGATTTTGGCAGTGGCAGTAAGGATGAGCCACGGAGAAGTTCCAGGGCCAGCTCTCGGTAGACACCAGGAAGCTCCTGCAGCTAGCAGGCAGGGAAGGAAGACCCCCAAATCCGGACGGGGGAGGGGGTGGAAGCAGGGCCCGCCAGGACAGGAAGGCCGTGGTATTGGGCCGATTTCAATCCAAATGCGGGGTAAGCATTGAGGGTTTAAGCAGGGAAGTGACTGGTCTGGTATTTGCCTTGGGATCACGCTGGCTGCTGTTCAGGAAATGAAACCTCTCCAGGGTCTCCTCGGAGGTGGTGCAGGGAGTGCTGGGCCATGCGAGGGCGCCCAGGAGTCAGGCCCGGCGCCCTCAGAGTCGCGTGGATCTATTCGGGGGGGTCAGGAGTCCCCTCGTGAATAACGAGCCACCAGGGCACGTGTTTTTATTGCCGCACAGAGGACTTCAAATAAGCGCGCTCCGGGCAACAACATGACTTTTAACCCTTTCAGAGGACTTGGACTCGCATCCGCGCTTTGCTGGTCACGATGGCATCTTGGACACTTCCCCCTCGGTGCCTCAGTCTCTCTACCTGTCTAGGAGGACTTGGGCCAGCCCACGGGTGACACCCTGGGTCGCCAATCCTGCATCCCCGTGTAGGGGGGAGGGTACGGCTGGGGCAGAGGCGGCACAAGGGGCTGGCTTCCCACCCGGGAAACTGAGGCACGGTGGGGAGAGGAGCGCGCGCCCTCCAGACTCCCGCAAACTCCAAGCGGCCCGTCTCGTCTCCACGCAAGCTGTCCAGGCCGCCTGCCAGCCGTCTCCACGGAGTGGCCCCCGCCCAGCCCTGCCCGAAGACCGGAGCTGGGCCAGGCTTCTCAGGGGGCGGCAGTGGCGGCGGGGGACTCGGCGCCATCACCGGGCTTGAGCGCTAGAAGAGACGCGCGGGACACACCTCCAGCTTCCCCAGACCGGTCGGGCGCGGGCCTGCCCAGGGGCGCCAGCCTCTGCGCGCGCCGACCCCGCCCCTCGCCGGCGCCCCCGCCCCTCGGCCTCCTCCTCCGCCTCCGCCTCTTCGCAGGCCCGCGACGTGCCCGGCCGGCGACCGAGCTGCAGGGACGGCGTCCGGCGCGCTCACTTCCGCGTCCCGCCGCCCTCCGGTCCGCGCGCGCCCAGCCACCGCCGCCATCGGACAATAGGCCGCCCGCCCGGCTGCCGTGAACTTCCTGCCGGGGCCCGGCCGGCCCCTGTGCCCCGGCCCCTGATCCCTCTCCGCGCCGGCCAGGATCGCAGCTCCGCGCCACCAGGGGAAGCAGCGGAGGACCGAGCGCCCGGGACGTTCCAGCGCCTCCCGCCGCCGCGCCTTTGCTCCGACCCGGCGGGTAGGAGGCCTCTGCGCTCTTCGCTCTGGGCGACTTAATCCCGTCCAGCGGCTGCTGCCTTGTTGTGGGTTTCCGAGTTTGGCTGCTTAAGGAGGATGTGATTTTCCCCTCCCCCCCTTATTTCTTTTTCCTTTTATGATTTGAAACAGAGAAAAGAACTCACAGCCAGCTCGTACAGCGAAGTGCCACCAGCTACCCCCACGTGGACACCTCCGAGAGGAAAGGGAATTGGAAGCAAACTTGGTCCAAGTGACTTTGAGGCCTTACCCTCGGCTGGACTCTAAGGCCTGGGGTCATGACTCTCATGCTGGGCAGGTGGAAGGCTTTACCTGTCCTGGGCTGGACGTGAGTCTCTGCCCTTCGCCAGCACCTCCACCGGCCCACCTCCACACACTCAATACCCAGCATCTAGGTTAGGCCCGGACACTTGTCAGCAACATGGATAAGTATGACGACCTGGGCCTGGAGGCCAGTAAATTCATTGAGGACCTGAACATGTATGAGGCCTCCAAGGATGGACTCTTCCGAGTGGACAAGGGTGCAAGCAACAACCCGGAGTTTGAGGAAACACGCAGGGTGTTTGCCACCAAGATGGCCAAAATCCACCTGCACCAGCCGCACCAGCTCCTGCAGGAGGAGACCTTGCCCAGGGGTAGCCGAGGTCCCGTGAACGGTGGGGGCCGCCTGGGCCCACAGGCCCACCGGGAAGCTGATGGGGGCAGCAAGGTGACGGGGGATGGCGCTGCGAAGCCTCCTCTCGCTGCCTCGACAGTGGCCCCTGGGACAGCCACAACCATTGCAGCTGGGCAGCCCTTGTCCCCACCCCAGGAACAGAGGGCCAAGCTGTGTGTCCGTGGCGCAAGGCAAGGCAGCCAGGACTGTGGATCCAAGGAGAGCGTGGCGAGTTCTGAGATGTCTGCTTTCCATCGGCTGGGCCCCTGTGAGGATCCTTCCTGCCTCACCCACGGAGACTATTATGACAACCTCTTTTTGGCAAGCCCCAACTGGGGCGATGAACCAGCAGTGTCCCCCAGCATCAGGCTGGGTGTAGGAAGTGGGTGGTCTGGCACGCCAGGGAGTGGCCCGCCACTGTCCACACCCTCCAGGGTCCATCACCTATACCAGCAGCAGCTTTCCCCGAGCTCCAGCAGGTCATTGCAGAGCAGCCAGGATGGTGGTGTTGGTGGCCACAGCAGTGAGAAGCCAGCTGCTCTTTGGACCACCGCCTCCTCCCAGCGAGTGAGCCCTGGCCTCCCTTCCCCAGGCCCAGAGAACGGGACCCTACCGAGACCTGCTCAGCCCAGGACCCCTTCTTTCTCAGCGCCCCTGGCCCTGAACCGCTCCAGTCAGGGACCTCTTCCAAGAACAAACTCGGGGGTAGGGAGTGAGGTTTCAGGCATGATGCCCAAACCCACTGTGGACCCTCAACCCTGGTTCCAGGATGGCCCCAAATCTTACCTTTCTAGCTCTGCCCCTTCATCCTCGCCAGCCAGCATGGACAATATGCAGCTGGGTGCAGTCCCTGGGCCGGGTCCCAAGCCTGGCTGTACAGACCCTGGCGTTGGTCCCAAGCTCAGCCTTGTCCATCCAGTGATGTCTACCTTGCCTGAGTTATCTTGTAAAGAAAGTCCCTCTGGCTGGTCCTCTGATGGCAGCCTGGGGCCTGTGCTCCCAGAGAGCCCCGGTTCCCCCAGGGTGAGGCTGCCTTGCCAGACCCTCCTCCCGGGCCCTGAGCTTGGACCCACGGCTGCCGAATTGAAGTTAGAAGCCCTCACCCAACGTCTGGAGCGTGAGATGGATGCTCACCCGAAGGCCGATTACTTTGGTGAGTGAGAGACTGGTGTGATTGCCCATAGTGGGTGATGGGGCCCCTGCATTGGGGCATTTGGGGGAAGTGCCCCCACCAGGGATGCTGTAGCTCTCCTTGAGTGGCCTGCCTTTGTGTGTGTGTGTGTGTGTTCCTCTTTCAGCTGCTTCTTCTGAAACTTGAAAAGAAACTTGAAAGTATCCCTAGGCAGAAAGCGGATCTTGCAGCTGGGTGTTACCCATGTGCGAAGGGCAGGATTACTCATGACTGCTCCCCAAAAAGGGAAATGCTGTGATTTTGGATTTCAAAGGTTTTGGGGGTGACTTAGAGCCTCTCTCAGTGACCGGCTCAGGCAGGACTTGAACGGGCTTCTCAGGTCCAGGTACCCCGTGAGTGTTCCATCCGTAGCTGGCTGGGCCAGGTGGCTCTGACTGTTTGAGGACCAGTGGTCGGGCAGGGGCTCTCGGTGGCTCCCTGTGTGTGCGCGTGTCTGCCTTCAGGTTCTGTGTTCCATTGAGGGAGGTGAAACACTGACGTGGAAGGCTTTGTTCTAGAGCAGTAGTTCACAAAGTGTAGTTTGGACCCTTAGCCTGGGAACTAGTTAGAAATGCAGATTCTTAGGCTGCACCCCAGGCCTACGGCATCAGAAACTGTGGGGTGGGACCCAGCAATCAGCATTTTCACAAGCCAGCCCAGGATCCTGACGTTCTGGGAAATTTGGGACCTGTGCATTAGGCAACTTCTAACTCAGGAACAGCACCCCTCCCCGCCCCGCCCCGCCCCCGCTTCCAGCTGGCAGCCAGGTTACACCCACAGTCGTGGCTCCCAAGAGGATAGAAGATGCTTCTTGCTGGTTTCACTCCAACTTTCAAGTTTTGTTTTCTTCTCTTTTAAAGCCACAAACTCTTGGAGACTGCTAGCTTCAGCTTTTTTCTCCTCACAGGGCTTGGAGGCAGCAGAAAAGCAGTGATCTGCTTCTGTTGAGTAATGATGTAGCCGTCTCATAGGAGAGCTAACTAGAAAGACAGCCTACTTTTAGAAGAGTCTGAGGGTTGCTTTTATTTTATTTTTTCATTTTTGAACTCTGCACAACTGAGGTCACGATTTCCCCCCATGAGGCCTGTGAACCGTGGGAAGCTGAGTGCCGCTGGGGTGGCAGCTCTGTCAGGCAGGGTCCGGGAAGGCCCTGGACGGGGAGGGTGACCGGCTTGCTCCTTTCCGTCTACCTCATTCTGCGTCAGTGAGTGATTCTGTCCCAAGGTGCTTGGAGGGGTGGGGTCCGAGGCACTCAAGCTAGCACTGTGTTCTTGCTTCTCCTGAGAGCCGCGCGGGAACAGCTCTCACACCACCCTGGGCAGTCAGAGGTTGGGGGGACTGTTTACTGGCTTATGTTTTAGGGTACCCTCTTACTGTGAACTGTTTACTGGTTTATGTTTTAGAGCACGTAGCACCCTCTTACTGTGAACCATCTCTTCTCCTTTGCAAATCCCCCACTTTGGGAATAATACTTGGCTGGAAAAACTGTGGGTTTTTTAGTTCAAACTGTTGTTGAATTGTTTCTTCCCGTTTTATTGAGATGTAATTGACACAGCATTGTGTTAGTTTAAGGTGTACAGCATAATGATTTGATTTACATGCATCAGGAAGTGATCACCACAGTAAGGTTAGTGGACATCCATCATCTCATGTAGGTACAAATTAAAGAAATAGGAAAAAATACTTTTTCCTTGTGATGAGAACTCAGGAGTTACTCTCTTAACTTTCATATAGAACACACAGCAGAGTTAATTATATTTATCATGTTATACATTACACCCCTAGTACTTATATACCTTATAACTGGAAGTTTATACCTTTGACTGCCTTTGTTCAATTCCCCCTCTCCCGCTCCACCCCCCTCCCACCTCTGGGAGCCACAAATCTTATCTCTTTTTCTATGAGTTTGTTTTTGAAGTATAATTGACCTCCAACGCTCTGTTAGTTCCTATTACACAACACAGTGATTCGGTATTTCTATACATTTCGAACTGATCGCTGCGATAAGCCTAGTTACGATATGTCACCTTACAAAGATACTATGTAGTTAGTGACTATATTCCCCACACTGTACATTTCATACCCATGACTCATTTGTTTTGCAACTGGAAGTGTGTACCTCTTTCCCTCACCTATTTCTTTCCTTCCCTACCCCTGTCCCCTCAGGCAACCACCTGTTTGGATCTATAACTCTGTTTATGTTTTGTTGTGTTTGTTCACTTGTGTTGTTGTTTTGATTCCACATACACATGAAATACAGTATTTATCTTGAATTTTGAATTCAAGCTCATTAAACAACAAAACAGCAGTTTTATTTTTTCAGGGAGGCAAGTTTATACACTGCCTCAGAGCAGAGATACTGGCTAACACTAGCCATTCATTCAGCCCATGTTTATTGAGTGCCTACTTTGGGCCATGGGGTACATAATGAATGGGACGGACAGAAACCCCTGCTTCCCCAGACCAGACAGTGCAGTAGAGGGAGACAGGAGATGAACCAAATAAATAAGCAAGTATGAGGGAGAGAAATAGGAAGAGGAGAGGATGGAGCCTCCGGGCAGGGAGTGGCAGGGAGGTTTCTGGTTTTAACTCAGGTGATCAGGGAAGATCCCATCGAGAAGGTGGCATTGGAGCTAGGCTTGAAGGAGGCAAGGGGGTGAACCCTGAGTCTGAGTCTGCCCAGGGAAAGGGCTTTCCCAGCAGGGCAGACAGCAGGAGCAGAGGCCCCGGGACCTGGGCTGTGCCAGGCAATGTGCTAGACACTGTTTAATTTACTCATGTAATCTTAGGAAGCCCATTTCACCGACCTGGAAACTGAAGCTCAGAGAGGTTAGATTATTGATCCCAGGTCTCACAGGGGGGACTGGGTGTAGCTGGGGTCTGAGCCCCACAGTTGGGGCTCCCTGCCCATTTTTCTAACCAGCATTGCCCAGCTGCCTCCCAAGCACAGATGTGAATGTCTGCTTTATTTATCTATTTATTTTTATGGTTGTTTTTTCCTTAATTGAGGTAAACTTCCTATAACATAAAATTAATCATTTTAATTAATTTGGAATTAATTTAAAAAGTAATGAGTGGCATTTAGCGCGTTCGCCGTGTTGTGCAAACACCACCCCTATCTAGTTGCAAAACATTTTTATCACCCCCAGAGGAAACCCACCCCCATAAATCAGCTGCTCCCTAATCCCCCAGCTCTCCCAGCCCCTGGCAGCCACCAGTGTACATTCTCTCTCTCTGGCTTTACTTATTCTGGATATTTGATATAGAGGGAATCATATTGAAGTTATTTTTTGACTAAGCATTACATTCACGTGTAGAAAATTCAAAAGATGCAAAAACACATAGCGTGAAAAATGAGTCTCTTTCTCACCCCGGTTTCTAGCCGAGCATCCTGGTGTGATGAGTGTATATGTGTGTGTATCTCCCTGTGGGCCTGCTGGCCACCTGCGTGTGATGAGCGTGTGTGTGTGTGTATCTCCCTGTGGGCCTGCTGGCCGCCTGCGTGTGATGAGTGTATATGTGTCTCCCTGTGGCCTGCTGCCCACCTGCGTGTGATGAGTGTGTGTGTGTGTATCTCCCTGTGGGCCTGCTGTCCACCTGCGTGTGATGAGCGTATGTGTGTGTGTGTATCTCCCTGTGGGCCTGCTGGCCACCTGCGTGTGATGAGCGTGTGTGTGTGTATCTCCCTGTGGCCTGCTGCCCACCTGCGTGTGATGAGCGTATGTGTGTGTGTGTCTCCCTGTGGCCTGCTGGCCGCCTGCGTGTGATGAGTGTGTGTGTGTATCTCCATCTCCCTGTGGCCTGCTGGCCGCCTGCGTGTGATGAGTGTCTGTGTGTGTGTGTCTCCCTGTGGCCTGCTGGCCACCTGCGTGTGATGAGTGTGTGTATCTTCATCTCCCTGTGGCCCGCTGCCCACCTGCTCTTTCCCTCTGAACAGTGCGTCTTGGCAGTTGTTCTGCATCAGCACGCGTTGAGTTGGCTCAGTGTCACCTTCTGTGGCTGTGCCCCGGGTCACGTAAGCAGCCTCGCGGTGGACCTCAGAAGGGCCAACTGCAAGGTGAAAGCCTAGCTTTGTGACAGATTCCCGGGGGCGGGGCGGGGGGTAGGGTGCAGGGCTGGGGGCTTTGTGGCCTTTAAATGTTGCCTAGTTGCCCTCCGCAGAGGTCATGCCAGGGACCCCGCTGCCCATCGTATAGGAGAGGGCCTGCCCCCACCTGCTTTGGCAGCTGGGCTTCCAGCTGCTCTAACGGGACTGGCCACGTGGCCAAGGAGGACATCTCTCCTCTGAGCACCTGGCCGTCAGTATGTGGCCCAGCCCTGCTGTGGGACCTTGGACAAACTGTCCTTTTGAGGCCTCCCCACTCATCCACAGTACGAGGCTCTTGGCTGGTTGAGGGGCTCACGTCGGCAGATGTCTTTCCCTTCGCTAGATCTGGTGTTATTTGAAAGATTTAGTCTGTCCAACACGCTACATTTATTACATAAGGATGAAATTTTACTTCTAAATAGAAGAATATCTATTGATACAGGGCTCTTGGCAGAGAGAATCAGGATAATGCTAACAGTCATCATCGGAGTCGATGTAATCCTAGCCAGAAGCAAAGCAAAGTTGCTCTTTGGGTTGTTACCTGGACCCCTTCCTGGGCATTCGACCTGTGGGAAGAGCTTGTGAATCCCTGCTACCACCCTGGAGGACACTTGGCTTTGAAGACACCTCAGTGTCCAGTTATTGATTAGCTTATCACCGAGGACTCTTCTGGCACTTTCCAAGGCCAGGTCTCTGTGGCTTCGGGACAGTTTGGCCCCAGGGAGGCATTTCTTCCCCCTCTTTCTCTCACATGTTCCTCTGTGGCCTCTTTGTGTCTTCCAGTCCTTGAGGAAAGAGTTAAGAACAAACTCTTGTTGCTCCTTAGAGAACACTGTTGGGTCTCCAGCTCCCTGGGCCTTGCGCTCAGAAGATGCCCCCCACCCCACCGTATGGTTGTTTTCACACCACTGTGTTCCCTGCAGAGGAAGTGAAGAGGCCCTCGTGCCGTTAGTTTACTCTCACCCGTCTTTTCTTCCACGGTAGCCATCTGTCCTCCTCATGCTGGTCATCTCCCCCCTTTCTAAGGAAAAAGGACACAAATAAACCACCTGCCACAGGCTGGGTTTCCCGGGAAGCTGACTCTGAGACAGAGTCTAGCGTGCAGGGGGCTGACTAAGGGTGCTCTTGGGACCCTAACTGTGGAGTGAGGAGGAGGAAGCAGGAGTGGGCAGGGAGGACCCCAGCTGCCGTGCGGGCCTGAGAAGCCTGGGCCGACCCCAGCGGGGCTCGGGAGCTGGAAAAGCCCTCAGGGCCGCCCCGCGTTCCACCCCGGCGTGGAGGTGACCGGGCAAGGCGGCTCTGAGTCGCTGGCAGGTGAGGCTCCCTCCTGCCCCCCCAGCGGCTGGGCCAAGACTCCTTCAGCGAAGGGATCTGGGTGTCCACCACATCCCCGGTCCCGGGCAGAGAAGACCCCATTCCTGGTGACCTTGGCCATGATTTTAACCATAGTGACATCTGTTGAGCGCCTGTATGTAACCCTCACAGGCAGACTCTGTTATTCTCTGTTTACAGTTGAGAAGCCAAGCCCGTGACATGCTCAGGGCCACACAGGTGTCCGCAGTGGTGCTGCCACGCCAGGTGGGGCTCTGACCGCTCACACGGGAGAACTAGGTGGTCTTTTGGGGCTGAATTGGATGTTCTCCGTTTGCCCCTCCAGATTCACTCTCCGCCCAGCTGCTGTGGGGGCATCAGTGGCCTCCCTGCCCTTTCCAGGCCTTCTTCCCCATGGTCAGGACTCTGGACCTGCAGCCCCCGGCTCCTTCCCTCCCTGCTGTGTGTGGGTCTGGGGGACCAGGCACTGCTAGTGCCGCCCACGAGAGCCACACTGAGGCACCAGCGGGGTGGTGAGGCAAGAGGAAGCTGGTTTCAGGGTCTCTGTTACCCAGCAAGTGGACAGACGGGCCCTTCTCCACCTACATGGAGAGAGAAGCACCTGGCTCTGTCTTTAGTTTTCCTGTCTCGGGTGGACATTCCTGCTGCAGTATTTGAACTCAGAAAACTGCAACGGCAGACCTGCCTTAGCCTGAGAGCCTGAGAACAAGTGTGACTCCTTCTGGGGATGGTCCTGCCCTGCCAGGGACCAGGGAGCCTGTCACACTTGATTTCATTTTACTAGCAACGCAGGAGGTGAAATAAGCAGTCCAGACAAGGAACCCGTGAATGTCCTATCTGCTCCCTCCCATCGGACAGTCTCTTCAGCATCGAGCTGCGTGTTGTCTTAATGACCTTTCAAGCACGTCTTATCTGACTTGATCAGCAACAGATGCTTGAAATATGGGGCTTAAGTCCAGCCTTGAATGCAAAATTGAGGGTGATTTTCAGAGCATTTGTCATGTAAAAGGAAACAACATGGGCCAATCCTGTAGAAGAGGGGCCCCTCCAGAATTCAGGACAGGGGCCTGTGTGCACCCCAGAGGCCCTGCTTACCCCCCAGATATCAGGCATTGCAGTAAACCCAAACCAAGTGCTGAAGTAGCAGAAGTGGGCAGAAGATCATTAACCACCTGGCCCTGTCTGAGTAGCTGGCATGACCAAGTGTGGGAACTTTTGCACATTCCTTTTGGAGACATGGTGCCATAATTTGGACCTGCTGAATCCAGGCTCCTATAGCCATGGAAGTAAATTTCTGATCCTTTGGTAACTTTTGTAAATGACACTCAAGAATCCAATTCTGGGCTTCCCTGGTGGCGCAGTGGTTAAGAATCCGCCTGCCAATGCAGGGGACACGGGTTTGAGCCCTGGTCCGGGAAGATCCCACATGCCGCGGAGCAACTAAGCCCGTGCGCCACAACTACTGAGCCTGTGCTCTAGAGCCCACAAGCCACAACTACTGAAGCCCACGCGCCTAGAGCCCGTGCTCCACAACAAGAGAACCTGCCGCAATGAGAAACCCACGCACCACAACGAAGATTAGCCCCCGCTCACCACAACTAGAGAAAGCCTGAGTGCAGCAACGAAGACCCAATGCAGCCAAAAATAAATAAATAAAATAAATTTATTTTTTAAAAAAAATACAATTCTGCCTGTCTAGCCTAGCCAGTGTGCACCCTGAGACATGGGGATTCCCAGCTGTTTAGAAATTGAGTAGCATATGTGCATGTTTTTTTGTAGGCCAGGTAATCTTCCCCTCAAAACCAGGAAGGTATATATTTAAAAATTTTTTTTTTCTGTACGCGGACCTTTCACTGTTGTGGCCTCTCCCATTGCGGAGCACAGGCTCCGGACGCGCAGGCTCAGCGGCCATGGCTTGTGGGCCCAGCCGCTCCGCGGCATATGGGATCTTCCCAGACCGGGGCACGAACCCGTGTCCCCTGCATCGGCAGGCGGACTCTCAACCACTGCGCCACCAGGGAAGCCCTATATTTAAAATTTTTATTGATGTATAGTATACATATATTGTAGATGCTCACAAAGTGAAGACACGCAGCACACAGATCAAAGCACAGAGCACGACTAGCACCCAAGAAGCCCCCTGCGTGTGCCCTCTTACAGTCACCACTACCCGCCAGGGAGAGTTGTGACTTCTGACTGCAGACATGAGGTTTTTTAAAAAAATATTTATTTATTTATTTGGCTGGGTTGGGTCTTAGTTGTGGCACACGGGATCTTTCTCTTTTTCAGTTGTGCACGCTGGATCTTCAGTTGTGGCATGCATGTGGGATCTAGTTTCCTGACCAGGGATCGAACCCTGGGCCCCTGCATTGGGAGCACGGAGTCTTAACCACTGGACCACCAGGGAAGTCCCCAAACATGAGTTTCTGAGCAATTGTGTGGTTTGAAGTAACTTCTGAAACCTTGAGATAATTAAAAAACCTTTCATGGCAGGTTTTTGGGTGGATGGAGAGCGCGTGGCTGATCCGAGCTGAGGCTGGGGCAGCAAGGAATGGGTGCTGTCAGCAGGGCCGTCCAGCTCACTCTGTACCGGTGGCTGCTCCCGTGTGGTCAGTGGTCAGGGCTCCAACACTGTTTTGGTCCTCTGTGTTCTCTGGAGGGATGGACTTTTCATCATACGCTTTAGCCCTGTCCCTACTGCCCGCTCTCCCCACAGGATTCCTCTTCTGAGATTTCGGGGTAGGGGGACGATCAGCAACCCCTACAGTTCATTCAGAGTGATTCATCTGTTCACTGGGTCCACATGTCGGCAAGGCACGCTTCTCCACTCCCCGCTGTGCTCTTAGCACTGGGCTTGGGAGGACACTGGAGGGTCAGACTCAGCCCTTGCACTTGGAGTGACAGCCACTCTTCTGTCACCCCGGCCTCAGGCCTGCACTCGGGGTGTCCCCCCAACCCCGCCGTGATCACCGGCTTCTGTCGCACTGGCCTTGTTGCCGGTCCCTGAGCTAATGGAGTTCTTCCCCACCACAGGGCCCTTGCCCTTGCTGTTCCCCAGCCCACGTCCTCTGACCAGCATGCTGCTGCCCCTCTGCCATCCCCCGCAGGGCGGCGGGTCTCCAGCTGTAGCCCTGGCCAGTCCTGACAGCTGTTTCCCACGGCAGCTGCCTCATCCCATCAGGCTGTCTTTCTGAGGTTCTCCCTCCTCGGAATGTTTCTGCTCTGTTCCTCTGTGACCAGGAAAAAATGTCTTGTTTTTTCCATCTAATTTTCCTGCTCTTTCCATTCATAATGCAGAACATCGAATTGACCTTTAGACATGACTATTCTTGCCAGAGGTTTTTTTTTAAAAGTTATGTTTCTTTACATCTCTGGATCTCCCGCTCAGGAGAAGGAACTGTGGAAGAAATGCAGCAGGTGTTTGGGGGTGAAGCAACCAGGTGTTCTGGGCCCGAGCCTACCAACAGCCCCAGGTGTGATGTGGGGCTGCTTGCTCTTCCTCTGTGCTGAGCCAGGGCCACCTCTGAGGGCTCTTCCTAACCCAAAGTGCTCTGGCTGTGGGTACAATCGGATGCCTGATTTTAGCTGATCGAGTAACAAGGGACTGGGCAGCAGTATTGTCCACAGTGGCGAGAGCCCGGAAAGGTAGAGGGCCGAATGGCCTAGCATCTCATCTCCCTTCCAGGCCTCTACAGAATTAAAAAACAACTTTTTTGTTTGTTTAGTTACAGTTACATTTTCAGTTGTAAGCGGTAGTCATTTTTACTGTAGGTATTCTGGAAAATACATACAGTTAAAACAAGAACCATGAATCACTGACATGCCTGCCACCCTTAGAATAATCAGTGTTAAGATTTTCTGCAGAAAGTTTCCAGTCCCAAGTAGTGGCCGGAGCCCGCGGTGATGCAGGCTGCATGGTGTGCTGTGGTTCATGGCTCTTTGGCCAGATGTAGAAGCGTTTACTGAGCTAGAAGCCAGTTTGCTCTGCGGTGTGTCTGATGAAAGTGAGATTAGGAAGGACTGAAGATTTCCTGTAGGAAACAACCACACATGGGGAGCCACTGATATTACGGGGGTCACCCACCCTAGAGCCCTTTTCTTAAAAAATAAATTTATTTTATTTACTTATTTATTTATTTTTGGCTGCATTGCGTCTTCGTAGCTGTGCGCGGGCTTTCTCTAGTTGCAGCGAGCAGGGGCTACTCTTCGTTGCGGCGCACAGGCTTCTCATTGCGGTGGCTTCTTTTGTTGTGGAGCACGGGCTCTAGGCACACGGGCTTCAGTAGTTGTGGCACGAGGGCTCAGTAGTTGTGGCTCTCACAGGCTTAGTTGCTCTGCGGCATGTGGGATCTTCCCGGATCAGGGATCGAACCCGTGTCCCCTGCATTGGCAGGTGGATTCTTAACCACTGCAGCACCAGGGAAGTCCCTCTAGAGGCCTCTTGAGACTCTCATTCTAATTAAACTTGGGGTCCCTAGTGTGGGGGACAGCTGGGAGCACTGGCCATGGGGCTCACTGAGTTTGTTTTTGTTGCATATCCCAGGACATCTCTGAGGGCTTTTGCAGTACCCTCAGCGTTTCTGGGTCTCAGGCTTGAAATGGGACGGTGGCCTTGGGGCCTGGCACTGTCAGGGCCCCAGATCGTGGGGCTGGGTGGTTGTCTGTTGAAGGAATGGAGGGGCCTCAGTTAGGGCGTGGAGGGGGAAGAGGAAGGGATGTTTAGCCGGGGTTACAGCTCTGAGATAGTTTTGCTAAAATTTATTGAGCAGGTTGCTCCGTGTCAGGCACTTTGCTAATCATCTCACACGCATTAACTTGTTTAATCCTCCCAACAACTCTATTTTATGATCCCCATTTTATAGACGGGGAAGCTGAGGTACACAGAACAGAACCTAAGTAACCTGCCTAATGCATTTATGAAGGAGCTTTGCTGAGTCCAGGATACTGACCGGCGTGCTGCACTGGCTCGGAGCTCCTGGGAGCACAGTGGCTTTCTGACAAAGGGACCCTAAAGGGCATTGTGGCTATGAGTAAATCAGGCCTGAGGTCTCCCGCTTCTCTCGTGGAGCAATGAGGAGACAGGCCGTGGATGGCTGCCCAAGCTGGTTAGAGGGGCGGATCCCACTCTTGCGGCTAGGGGTGCACCCAGGTTCATCTTCAGGTCAGGAGCCTGAGCTTGTACTGGCCCCTCCCTGCCAGGCAGTGACAGAATCGTGGAGGCTCAGAGGCACATACATGGGCTGCGTAGGGGCTTTGACTGCCCACAGCCCCTTGACCCTTGACTTTTCCTGTTCCCCTGAAGGGTGTTGGTCAGGGCGAGCGGGCCATGCCCTCAGGGGTGCCTGTGTGACACCCCCAAGGGTTGTGGGCAAGGGCAGGGGTGTGCCAGCCCACACTTTCCTTGGGGGCAGCTAGGATGCCTTGGTCTAAGGGTCAGTATCAACCCCAGGCCGTGTGCAGAGATGCTCAAAACCCAGCGTTGGATGAAACTACGCTCAGAGTCCATCTGGCAAACCGAACAGAAACCTTACCCTAAAACAAATCAGGCCTCCAAAAGTTCCCAGGCGTGTTAACTGCAGGGTAGTACTTGTCACCAAATATTTATATCCATTTCGGGTTTTGTTTTTCATCTGTCCCCTCCCAGGGAAGCCAGCTGGACACAGAATCTCGGGGTCACGCTGGAAGGCTGGAGGCTCTCTGCCTGAGTGTTTCCGAGGGAGTATTTTAGATCCAGGTTATTTTTAAATTTTGAGAGCCACGGTGTTTAGACTTGGCCAAGTTCTTCCCTCATCTGTTTTGTTCTGTAGTTCGTCTCTGTGTGTCCCAGGGGAGCGTGGTCCGGTTACTCCCGGACACTGGAAGTTGGTCAGGAGCGTATCAGGGCCTCTACCTTCCTTCCCCCACACATGTCTTTGTAACATATTGAAAGTTCTGGAAGCCTGCCATGATGCTGTCTGTCATTCAAGAGGAGGGGACTTCAGTTCAGCGTGGGTCTGTCCTGCCGCTGATCCTGGGAGGTGTGGTGACCCAGGTCATTCAGGACGTCGTGGACAAGGCCCCCGTCTTATAATGCAGGCCCTGAGTCGGGGTGAACCCATCACAGCAGGCTCTGGGCCCAACTGCATGTGACGGTCACCTCAGCATGATAAGACAGTAGCAGATTGGCCTTTTGCTGCCTAGAGCCTGACGGTGGCTTCCCTGTTCTCCCAAACCTCCCCATGAGCTGAATTCATGGTTTGCTTTCAGCGGAGTGGAGCCGAGTCGTGGCCATGTTTGCTCACATGACGATCAGGGCTGGCCCCAAGGAGCCGGGTAGAGGTTTCCCATCTGCTGAAACATCGCCTGTCCTGTTCCCCTCTCCGGCTCCTTACTTTACGTTGCTTCCTGCTGGTGCAGTAAGATAGTGAATTTAGAGAGAGACGGATTTCAGGGCTGGGCCCCAGGGCGTTTGCTGACAGAGTTATTGTCAGATGGAACATGCTGGCAGCAGGCTCGGCAAGATGCAGGCCTGCCTGGCGATGCTTGAGGGCTGTGCCGGCTCGGACACCCTGCTTCGCTTTGCTGCCCTTGGTTTCCTCACCTGACACGGACTGGAGGTCCTGTGCTCCTTCTACTTCTGTTTCCTTTCCTGTGCTCCGAGCCTCCACAGCCACTTTTGGATTCAGGGCTGTTGCCTGGGAGGAGACTCCTGGCTGTGAGGGTGACAGTGTTTGGAGGCAGGACCTGCTTCAGACACTGTATGGGAGGCATGCGGGCATCAGTTGAATGGAAGCTGGTGCCTCATTGGCTTGCAGAGAAACCAGCAACAGAGCGCAGAAGCCCAGGGAGGGAAGGACATGGAAAACAACAGACACGCCCCAGGCAGCAGGCCAGTGGGTGGTGATGGCAGGCGCTTCTGGTTGGCCCACCAGGTCCCTCCGTGAGATCATGTCCCAGCAGAGGTGACTCCAGAATGCCCTTCTCCCACTAATAATGCTTGGTCATCATCGGCCTTGCTCATGAACTCAGGACTCCATTCTTTTGGGGAAAATGGATACTCTATGATAAAGCAGCCCTTAAGAAATAAGGGAAGTGAGGAAATAAAACCAAACACTGATTTAGTGATGAGATCCAATACACAAAACACGGGGCCTGGTCTATAGAAGTTACTCGTGAACTGTTTGTTGAATGAATGAATCATGGCGTGTACTTCTAATGTTATGCAATCAGAGTAAAAAATCAGAATGTTTTAGTTACCATGCCTGTGGGCTGAGACGCGGCGGATGCTACAGACACAGTTTCTCTGTCACTTGTTCCCGGTGGTAGCTGTGACGCGCTGTGCTGATATCTGTGCTACCCCGTCTGAGTAGAAGGATGAACTTATTGGGCAAGGACCTGGGTGACATGGCCTGTGGCAGGTGGGCTAGTCTGTAAGCCTGGAGAAGTCCTGTTCCCCAGGGCAAATTGAGACATGACCACGTTGTGAGGAGGAGGGGATTTCGGTAGGACAGCGTGGAACCTGGGTGCATGTGAGGAGGAGGGGATTTCGGTAGGACAGCGTGGAACCTGGGTGCATCTCTGGACGGTTTCCTGTCTTGCCTGGCTGGTAGAGCTTTGGAGGTAGTCCTGAAGCAGGGGTTGTGGGCGTGAACCTTGAGTGGGGCACTGACTTCCCGGCCAGGTTCCCAAGGCTCTCACCGACCCCAACCCCAGTCCTACCCAGACCCTTCCCCCACCTCTGTCCATCACCACTTCCAGTTCCAAGCCCAAATAGCATATTCCCTCAAGAGCCATTATGGATCGCCTACTGTATACAAGAGACTGGATTAGAATTTGTGGGGCTTCTTTTGTGCCAGACTTATTGCCTGGCCCTCTGCTGGGTGTGGGGTGTCTGTGCTGGTCACTGTTGTACCCCCAGGGCCTAGAGCAGTGCCTGGCATACAGTAGATGCTCAGTATGTACTTGAACAAATGGTGAACGCCCCGGCCAGTGGAGGGAAGGCATGTTCCCTGACGCCCTCCTCAGTGGCAGTGCTTTGAGTGGGGTGTTACCCCTGTGGCGGGCACACAGCGCCGGGCTGGCTGTCCACGTCCCTCACCCTGACTGGTAGTTACTCGGAAGAGCTTTCCTATGTGTGTAGAAGGTGTCTCGGGTAGCTGAGGAGTGGGGGCCCGGAAGAGGTTGGGATGCCAGGTTTGTCTGGGTGGAAACTTCACCGAGCTCCAGGGACCAGCTGAGCAGAGTCCTGGGGAAGTTTGGATGGGAGCAGGGAGGTGTGCTGGCAGATGTGTTCTTAGCTGAGCAGACATTCCTGTTACACTAAAAATCAGAGTTTGAGGAGCTCTTTGTGGGAATGAAAAGCCATATAAGACTGTGGGCTCTGGAACTGCCCTGGGCAGACTGCTCAGCATCCTCATGCCTCAGTTTCCCCGTTAGGAAAACGTGGATATAGTTGTTGTGAGGACTAAATTAATTAGTACAGTCTGTACCGACCAGTGCGGGAGCCACAGCACAGGAGGCTACTAAGTACTTCAAGAGGTGGCTGGTTTGAGTTGAGACGTGCTATACATATGAAATATACTCTGGAGTTTGAAGGCTTGGTATAGGGAGAAAAAGTAAAATACCTCCTGAATATTCTTATACTGATCGTATGTTGACGTGAGAATACTTTGGATATGTTGGGCTGAGTAAAATACATCATTAAAATTAGTTTCATCTGTTTTTACTTTTTAAGCGTGGCTACTTGAAAGTGTAAACTGACACGTGGCTTGCATTATTTTTCTGTTGGACGGGGCTTCGCTATATGAAACCCTTAGAACAGGCTCTGGCATGTGGTGATCATTTGCTGGACAAGCACTTACAGTTAGTATTTTCTCAGAAGTATCAAAGCACCTTTACCTTTTTCCATCTGAAAGCTAAGCTCAATTGATTCATTCATACCCAAAAATGCTTAAACAAAAGGACTGTAGTTTGTCCAAAGGAGACTGATGTCATGATTGCCACCTGCACCCCCTGAACAGGCCCACTGAGGCTCATGTGTATTCTGATGGAGGAAGCAGATACTCTGGGGTCTGAAGCTGGTGTCTGCACGGGGCGTGATGAAGCAGGCGGTATCTGCAGCTGAGCCAGTTTTCCGGGACCTTAAAAGGCCCCCTCAGTTTAGCAAGTACAGGCAGAGCATCCAAAGAGATCACCCATCCCATCTCTGTAGTTAGAGAAGTGTTTCCTGTCAAGAGGTGGGAAGTGGGCCCTTTGGGATTTGGCCCCTCTGGGGGCCCCGCTGACAGGCTGCCCACCCCGTGAGCCTCCAGCCAGGCTCTGGGGGCCTCACCTGGGCGTGCAAGAGAGTGGCCAGATCAGGGTGGCTTTCCAGGCAGCTTCCAGAGACCCATTTATCTGGGGCTTGTTGTGAAGTAGCTGAGGCTTCCCTCTCAGGTGGGGGGGCTCAGATGGAGTCCCTTTGTTGGCCAGCCTTACGGGTCAGTTTTAGAAGCCCAGCGGACAGGAGACGGCAGCCCCTCGTCTGCCCGTGGTCCACCTGTGGCTGCCACCCTCATTACCCATGCCTGACAGTGGGCGTGTGGGTGTGGGGAGGGCAACTCTGCCCAGCTTTACAGCCAGAGAGCAGAGGAAGTCAAGGGAAGGAAATAACATACAGTGAAATAACGTGTAGTTCGATGGGTTTTGACAAACACATGCACCCGTGTAACCCACACTCCTATCAAGACAGAGCAGTTCCACCCCCAGAAAGTTCCCTCCTGCCTCTTCCAGGCAGTGTCCATCCCCAGGCAACCCCGTTCTGATTTTTTTTTTAAATCATTTATTAGTTTTGCCTGTCCCAAAACATAATGTAAATAGATCCATGTGGTATTCATACACAGTTGATCCCCATTATTCATAGATTCTGTATCTGTGAATTTGCCTACTTGCTAAAATTTATTTGTAACCCCAGATCAATACTCACAGCACGGGCTTCCCTGGTGGCACAGTGGTGAAGAATCCGCCTGCCAGTGCAGGGGACACGGGTTCGAGCCCTGGTCCGGGAAGATCCCACGTGCCGTGGAGCAACTAAGCCCGTGCGCCACAACTACTGAGCCTGTGCTCTAGAGCCCGCGAGCCACGACTACTGAGCCTGCGCTCTAGAGCCTGCGAGGCACAGCTACTGAGCCCACATGCTGCAACTATGGAAGCCCGCACACCTAGAGCCCATGCTCCGCAACAAGAGAAACCACTGCAATGAGAAGCCCGCGCACCGCAACGAGGAGTAGCCCCCGCTCACCGCAACTAGAGAGAGCCCACGCACAGCAATGAAGACCCAACGCAGCCAAAAAACAAAAAAAACAAATACTCACAGCACTTTGGTGATCATTTGGGAACATGTGTAGAGCGGCGAAAAATTTGAGTCACCCCACACATGTGCCCGGCTGAGGTTGATCTGGGAGAGTTTCTGCCTGCTTGTTTCTGCTCTCATATTGTAAACAAGTGTCCTTTTCATGGTCTATTTAGTGCAATGTGTTTTTTGCATTTTTGTGCTCTTTGTTGATGATTTCTCAGTTTAAAATGGCCCACGTGTAAAAAAAATGGCTGAAGTGACATCTAGTGGTCCTAAACTTGAGAAGGCTGTGATGTGCCTTACGGAGAAAATACATGTGTTAGATAAGCTTCCTTCAGGCATGACTTACAGGGCTGTTGGCCGTGAGTTCAATGTTAATGAAGAACAGTATATAATAAATAAGGTGTCTTTAAACAGAAATGGATAAAACAAGTTGTGTTTTTTTTTTTTTTTTTTTTTGCGGTACACGGGCCTCTCACTGTGTGGCCTCTCCCGTTGCGAAGCACAGGCTCTGGACGCGCAGGCTCAGCGGCCATGGCTCACGGGCCCAGCCGCTCTGAGGCGTGTGGAATCTTCCCAGACCAGGGCATGAACCCGTGTCCCCTGCATTGACAGGTGGACTCTCGACCGCTGCACCACCAGGGAAGCCCAAGTTGTGTATTTTTTGATGGATGAAAACGTTGTGACCAGAGGCTCACAGGAACCTAACCTTGTGTTTCCTCTGGGAGCAGTGATTCACTATTCACTAATTTGGTATTTGCGGTGACTTTGTGGAACATAACTGACTCAAATAGCAAGAATCTACTGTTGTACTCTTTTGTCTGGCTTACTTCACTCAGACAATGTCTGAAATTCATCTCTGTTGCCGCCTGTATCAGCAGTTGGTCCTCTTGTACTGCCGAGTAGCAGCCCATGGTATGAATACTCCACAGTTTTTCTATTTCCCTGTGGAGGAACCTTGGGTTCTTTCAGTGTAGAGCCATTATGAATAAGTCTGCTTTGATCATTTGTGTGGACATATGCACTCATTTCTCTGGAGTACGTATCTAGGAGTAGAATTTCTAGATCATATGGTAGGAGTATGTTTAACTTTTACAGCAACTGCCAGAAAGTTTCCCAGCATGACTGTGCCACGTAGCATTCCTACCAGCAGTGTGAAAGCCCTCCCGTGGTTCTTTTATATATACTTAATTGAAGTATGGTTGATTTACAATATTATATTGGTTTCAGGTGTACAGCTTAGTGATCAGTATTTTTGCAGATTATACTCCATTATAAGTTATTACAAGATAATGGCTATAATTCCCTGTGCTCTACAGTATATCCTTGTTGCTGATCTCTTTTATACATAGTAGTTTGTATCTGTTAATCCCATACCCCTAATTTGTCCCTCCTCCCTTCCCTCTCCCGTTTGGGAGAGGGAAAACCACAGAGCAGAGACTCTGGTCTCGGTTGAGTCTAAACCACAAGTTTGTTTTCTGTATTTGTGAGTCTGTTTCTGTTTGGCATATACACTCATTTGTACTATTTTGTATTATGTTTCTAGATCATGAGTCTCTGTTTTGCATATCATTTATTTGTGTTGTATTATATAAGTGATATCATACAGTATTTGTCTTTCTCTATCTGAGTTATTTAGCTAAGCATAATATTCTCTAGGTCCATCCATGTTGCTGCAAATGGCAGAATTTCATTCTTTTTTATGGCTGAGTAGTATTCCATTGTGTGTGTGTGTGTGTGGGGCACATCTTCTGTATCCACTCATCTGTTGATAGGTGATCACATTGCTTCCATATCTTGGCTCTTGTAAATGTGCTGCTATGAACATTGGGGTACATGTACCTTTTGGGGGTTGTTTTTTTTTTTGGTCACACCACATGGCAAGCGGGATCTCAGTTCCCCGGCCAGGGATCGAACCGGTGCCCCCTGCAGGGGAAGCACAGAGTCTTAACCACTGGACCGCCAGGGAAATCCCTGCATGTACCTTTTTGAATCAGTGTTTTCATTTTCTTCAGATATATACCCAGAAGTGGGATTGCTGGATCATACGGTAGTTCTGTTTTTATATTTTTTCGGAACCTCCATACTGTTTTCCTTAGTGGCTGCACCAGTTCTGTGGTCCTTGACTCGAGCTGGCTCAGGAGTTTCTTTGGGCTCTCTCCGCTTGTCACTTTCTCAACCACCTGCTCTCCAAGCTGGTGTTGCTTGACTGATAACCTTCCAACTTCTTCTGTTGAAATATCTTCACAAGACATTTTCATCCCTTTTCTGGTAGTTACCATGCTCTTGTTTGTTTTTTGTTTGTTTGTTTTTTGTGGTACGCGGGCCTCTCACTGCTGTGGCCTCTCCCGTTGCGGAGCACAGGCTCCGGACGCGCAGGCCCAGTGGCCATGGCTTACTGGCCCAGCCGCTCTGCGGCATGTGGGATCCTCCCGGACCGGGGCACAAACCCGCGTCCCCTGCATCGGCAGGCGGACTCCCAACCACTGTACCACCAGGGAAGCCCTATGCTCTTGTTTTTTTAAAAATTTTATTGAAGTGTAGTTGATTTACAATGTCGTGTTAATTTCTTCTGTACAGCAGAGTGACTCAGTTATACATACACGCTAAAGGAACTGTGTTCTGTGAAGGGTTTGATTTTTTTCACCAGCTTTCTTCTGTGTTTTTTGTCATTTTTAAAACATTTAAACAAACAGAACTAACTGTAGAAAAGTCAGAACATATAGACAAAGATAATAGTAAAAGGCACCCATGGTTCTACCTAGGGATAATCACTGTTAAGACACACTCTTTTAAACACATAGATATTTAATTTTTTAAGCGTCTGAGTGAATTGAGACTTTGGTGAGAACTGTGCTGGTAGAAGGCCTCTCGGTATGTCACAAAACTAGAGATCAGAAGCCAGTGAATGAGGCACTTTCCATTTCTGTTGCTTGTTGGAAGTCGTACTTCCGTTTAGTTTCTGGAACTGCCCAGGGAACTTTGTGTCACCCCAGCTACTGTCTTGACTTTTTTTGCAGGGCCAGCGGCCAGTAATTATGGAGTCCTAACCGAGAGCTGGGGGCCTCTCCCCCCTCCATGCAGCAGGAAACCCTTCTTCCCTCCTGTGATCACCAGCAGCTCATGGGGCTCAGTCTCAAGGCAGCCGGAGAAGGGTCGGCCAGTTCTGATCATCAGAAAGTCTTTCTTCTGTCTGGCCAACCGTCTTCCTGAAGATCTGACCCAATTGGCAGCCAGGTTGAGCCTGTTAAAATGGCCAGGTCCTGTCACTCCTGGGCTCAGAAAAAACCTTTCATTCCCCTCTTCCCCATTCCTCACTCCCAGAATTAGAGCCATCGTCCAACTAGCCTTCTCCGTCCACATCCTCCCCTCTCCTGGTCCATGCATGGTGGACATCACTGTTCCAAGCTCCTTCCTCTGGGTGGGTTAGTTGTTAAGGCCCTTTCCTGAAAGATATCTTGTTCTTGGTCCCCCAGGAAACTCATGTCTGTGTGTGCCTTGCAGGTAGCTCACCTATCCTGCAGATTCTAAATGGATAGTCTTAAAAAGCAATGTTTTGGGGCTTCCCTGGTGGCGCAGTGGTTGAGAGTCCGCCTGCCGATGCAGGGGACACGGTTTCGTGCCCCGGTCTGGGAAGATCCCACATGCCGCGGAGCGGCTGGGCCCGTGAGCCATGGCCGCTGAGCCTGCGCGTCCGGAGCCTGTGCTCCGCAACGGGAGAGGCCACAGCTGTAAGAGGCCCGCGTACCGCAAAAAAACCCCCACAAAAAACAAACAAACAAAAGAGAAACGAGGGCTTCCCTGGTGGCGCAGTGGTTGAGAGTCCACCTGCCGATGCAGGGAACACGGGTTCGTGCCCCGGTCCGGGAAGATCCCTCATGCCGCGGAGCGGCTATGGCCGCTGAGCCTGCGCATCCGGAGCCTGTGCTCCGCAATAGAAGAGGCCACAACAGTGAGAGGCCCGCGTACCGCAAAAAAAAAAAAAAAAAAAAGAGAAACGATTTTCATTCCTGTTCCTTTCTGGTTCCACATGGTTAACTGTGGCTGTGGCATTGGACCATCGTCTGAGGCTTCACTGATCTGGGGTCACTAATCTCAGAGCTTCTCTGCACCACAGCAGTCCTCTGTGACCCAGATGGGGACTGGGCACCCCGCCTGCTGCGTTTTCCCTTGTGGGGTGGATGCAGAGCATCGGGAGGCTGGGAAAGTGCCGAGTAGGGAAATGCACGGAGCCGTATGGGCAGCAGAGGAGCCGGGGCGGGCTGTGTGGGTTGATCCACTCATTCATTCATTCAATGAGCAAACGTCCATCGAGCGCCCACGTGTGCTGGGCAGGAGCAGTTACCCCTCTGTGCAGTTAGATGCCCTGGGGGAGCGGAGGGGAGCTCAGATCTGAGTGCCTGGGGGTCCCCCACAGAAGGACTCAGGAGTTTTGTGAGGTATTTGGAGTGTGGGTGCCTGTCAGGAGAGTGGCTGATATGTTTTCATTCTCAGTCTCAGGCCTGGTAGGTAACTAGGGAGGAAAACCCCTTTCCTGGAAAGGGAGGGAAGGAAATGAACTTTTTTGGGGTACCTCCCATGTGCTGGGAGCAGTTGCAGGCACTTACATGATCTCAGTTAATCCTCAAAGTTACCCCATGGAATGTATATGTTATTAAAACTCATCTGGCAGGTGAGGAAACTGGACTTGTGCCCAAGGTGGGATCTGAACCCAGTGTTTATGCCCAAAGCCACTCTTTCCAGATCCACCACAGGAGGGGGCTGGGCCATCCTCAGGCTCAGCAGGAGTGGACCCTGATCCTGGGGCTGGCGATGCTCCATGTCCTGATGTGCTTGGTGTTTACACAGGAGTGCTTACTTTGGGAAAAATCATTGAGTCGTAAACCATGGGGTTTTCTTTATGCATGTTATACTGCAGTAAAAGTGTTTAGAAAACAAAAACAAAAACAAAACGCTCCCTAGAAAAGGATAATGAACTCTAAAGTGTTTTAGCTGCTTATCTTCTTGCCTAAATTGGTCACCAATTGTGTGGACAATAAATGCCGCCTCTTCTTTATGCTTGAACTTGGGTTGCCAGATTTAACAAATGAAAATATAGGACACCCAGTTGAATTTGAATTTCAGAGAAACAATGAATATTTTTTTAGTGTGTAAGTATGTACCATGCAATGTTTGGGACATACTTATACTACACAATTATTCATTTACCTGAGATTCAAATTTGCACGCGGTATACTTACACTAAAGAATTGCTCACTGTTTATCTAAAATTCACAGTTGACTGGGCGACTAGTATTTTATCTGACAACCCTTGTTTGAGCTGAGAGCTGAAGGGGGTGAGAAACGCAACTGAGCCTCCTTTGAGAAATCAGAGGATTCTGAGGCCAAAGGCAAGAAAATAATCTAGGAGAAAAGCAGGTGGTGGGGGAAGTTGGCTGGGGGATTCTGAGATGCTGGAGGGAAATTGAACCAATGTCAAGAGAGGGTTACGCAGAATAATCTGACAGGTAAGGGAGTAGTGATATAAATGCTGTACCACTCAGCCTTCAAAATGGGTTCTGCTGGAGGTTGACGTTTGTTCTAGCAGTTTATGTTTGTGCAAAGATCCTGGGGAAAATGCACAATTTTGAGCCTTCTCACAAGAAAGAGTGATGTTAGAAGTGAGCTACCTTGAGAAACTGGCTTCAAAATCTGTGACAATTTGAGCAACAAAACAAATAATGATAGAAATGGATTATAACCCAGAGAATAAAATAAATATCCATAAGTCCTTACTGAAATAAATAAATGGGGAGAATTGGGGGGAAAACTCTTGTACAGAAGATCCTATTAGTGAAATGTAGAAAGAAAGATGAAGATAGAAAGGTCACCATTTGAAAAGACCATTGTAATAATTGTTTCAGGCAAGAATCAGTGGAGGCTGAATAGTGGGCAAAAATATATGATGAAGAAATGGGTATTTGCTTAATGTCAAAGTGTTTTCCCATAAATGTCTTAATAATTACAAAGAGAAAGTAAAACTTCACAGTGGAGAAACCTGGCAAACTCTACCTTAAGAAGAGAGCAAAGTTGATCTCACCAGTAGTTAAGACGTATCAAGAGCATGTATATCCTGATATGATGCGCTGTAAAGGGCACATCATTACTTCTGGGGTGTTCCTGCCAGATACACATAACCTCAATCTGATCATGAGAAAACATTAGACACGACCAAAATGAGAGACAGTGTGCAAAATAATTGACCACTACTCTTCAAAAGTGTCAAGGTCACGTAAGACAAAAACAGATTAAGGATCTGTCTCTCATAAAAGGAGACACTTACTAAATGCAGTGGATTTAGTTCTGGCATTGGCTCCTGGTCCAAGAAAATGACGTTAGTGGGACAGTTGTTGAAATTTGAATGAGGTCTATAGATTAGTGTATGTGTGTGTATGTGTGTGTGTGTGTGTGTGTGTGTGTGTGTATAATATATATAATATGTATTATATCAGTGTTAATTTCCTGATCTTTGGTAATTGTACTGTGGTCGTACAAGAGTTAACATTTGGGAAATCTGGATGAAGGGTATATAGAAAGTCTTTGTATTACTTTTACAACTTATTTGTGAGTCCAAAATCACGTGAGAAGCCCCTGAAAGTGAATGAACTTGGGGGTGGGGTGGGGGGAGCAGCAACTTTGTGTGTGGGGAGGGGCTGGTTGAAGGGCTGCAGGATGCTCTGAGGAGCACTCTTCCCGTAGGTATCAGAGTGTGAGGTGGCGGATTTGCATTATATTGAAAACATTGTTTAAATCTTAAAAAAAAACCTTGTTTTTGATTATGATGGTAATGTATCTTCATTTTCGAATATATGAGGAGGTTAAAGAATACCATAAAAATCCTCCCTAACCCCTACTTCTCAGCAGTGAACATGGACGATAATTAGTGTTCATCCTCGTGGTCATGACTTTATCTGTAAATATACTCTTTAAAAAAACAGAATAGAGAACAATGTGTCCATATGCATCGTGGTCCCCTCCCCTTTCTTCATTTAACATTGTATTGTGAACAGTTGGTATCATAAAAGAGTACTCTAGAACTGTGTTGCTCAATACATGGGATTATTTAAACTTAAAAAATCCAATTACTTAGGTGTACTAGCCACATTTCAAGGGCTCGGCAGCCACTTGAGCTGTCATATTGGACAATCCAGAATAGAACATTTTCATTATCACAGAAAAAGTTCTATCGGGTGGCACCGCTGTAGAGTATGATTTTTTTAAGTTGTGTAGTATTTATTTATTTATTTTGCATTACACGGGCCTCTCACTGTTGTAGCCTCTCCCGTTGCGGAGCACAGGCTCCGGACGCGCAGGCTCAGCAGCTATGGCTCACGGGCCCAGCCGCTCTGTGGCATGTGGGATCTTCCCGGACCGGGACACGAATCCGTGTCCCCTGCATCGGCAGGCGGACTCTCAACCACTGCGTCACCAGGGAAGCCCCTGTGTAGTATTTATTTAACTTTACGTCTTCATTCGGGTATTTATATTGTTTTCAATTATCCATGCTTAAGTATTTTAATAATAGTTTGATGACTTTTTTTTTTTTTTTTTTTTTTTGCGGTACGCGGGCCTCTCACTGTTGTGGCCTCTCCCGTTGCGGAGCACAGGCTCCGGACGCGCAGGCTCAGCGGCTATGGCTCACGGGCCCAGCCGCTCCGCGGCATATGGGATCTTCCCAGACCGGGGCACAAACCCACGTCCCCTGCATCGGCAGGCGGACTCCCAACCACTGCGCCACCAGGGAAGCCCGACTTTTTGTTTTTTTATAACTGCTTTACTGAGATATAATTCACATGCCATAAATCCACCCCTTGATAGTGTACAATTCAACAGCTTTTAGTATATTCACTGAGTTGTACAACCATCACCACTGTCTAATTTAGAACATCTTCATCACCCCAAAAAGAAAGCCCACCCCCATTAGCAGATGCCCCCTTGCCCCCTCTCCCCCAGTCCGAGGCAGCCACTCATCTGCTTACTGTCTCTGCATATCCATTTTGGGCAGCATCTTTGATTTTTTTCTTTGGGAAAAATTCTAATAAATTCTTGAATCAAATGGCGTGAAGACTTTTTAAGGCTTCCTTCTAGTTATTTATTTACTTACCGCGCCATGCCACGTGCGGGATCTTAATTCCCCGACCAGGGATCAAACCCACACCTCCTGCAGTGGAAACTTGGAGTCTTAACCACTGGTCCGCCAGGGAAGTCCCATTTTTAAGGCTTTCAATAGGTGGTGCCACACTGCCCTCCAGAAAGGTCGTCCACATTTATGCTTCCACTAACAGTGTACGAGAATGCCCTTTTCTCTGCACCCCCGTGACACTCTTACTATTGTTATTATCATTGTTTTCGTCTTTGCCGCTGAGACAGTGACGAGTGGCACCCACCTTTGCATTTGGCTCCTGGGTGGAACACCTTTTCCTGTGCTGATTGGCATATTTCTATTTTGGATAAGAGTTGAGAAAGATAACTGGGCTCTGTGCAGAGAGGCTGGAGGAGGGGGAGTACGCAGGTGGGCGAGCCCAGAAGCCACAGCACAGGGTGCCCTGGAGGCTGTTGAACTCTTTCCTTCGGAGAGCGGAGGGCAGGGAATGATTCGGGCCAGAGAATGGGAGTGCGCTGGGGCAGAAGTGCCCCTGCAGGTTGTCTGGCAAGGCTAGCTAGAGCTTATGGTGGTGATTGGGAAACTGCGAGAGAAACTTCCTTTCCCACTGCAATGAAGTGAAGCCGTCGTTGGTTTTGAATAGCTTTGAGATTGAAGAAAGTAGCCTGCTGCAATGACCCCATAGCCCAGAATGGCCTTGAGTACGTCCTTTGTAGCTTGGTGAGAGTATCACCCCTTGACCGGGGAACTACAGGGTGCGCGGGAGAGAGGGCAGGCAGGGGAGGCCCGGGTGCCGGGGAGGATGTGTTTTGTTGTGTTATCTGCATCCATGGTTCTCAGCCTTGGCCGAGCCTTAGAGTCAACTGAGGCGCTGTGGTCCCACCCCCAAATTGGAACCAGAGTCTCTGGAGGTGATGGTGGGCATCTACTTTGATTCCTTCCTTGAGAGGCAGCCCTCTGCCTGGGAGGCAGGAGCCCGGCACCCACCGCCTTCAGGGCTCTTTCCATGAGCTTCTATTGTGGCTAGGAGGAAGTCTGCTGCTGAGGCCATTGGTCCAGCTCTGCCAAACGCTTGGCCCCTCTTCTAGAACCTGTTGACTCCCAGAGCTGCCCAGAGCCGCCCAGGTCCATAGGCTGCAACCTTCTGCTGAGAAAAAGCCTTGCTCAACTTGTGTGCAGACTAATTCATCCAACTCTGTCCTCTCAGCCACCCCCAACCTGACTGCGTGCCCTGCCCCTGGCTTCAGCCGCCTTTCAGCGTAGTATGTGGTCCACGGCTGTGTGATGCCATGTGATGTGCAGCATCCGTTCAGAGCTAAAAAGGATGCCCGCACCTCTCAGAGGCCTCCCTTCCTCACTGGGAGAGGAGTGGTCACCCGGACAAGGCCCAGGTGTGAGCTGGAGGTGCAGGGCCACTCCCATTGGCCGGCCTGATGGAATCTTTTTATTTCAAACCTTACCCTGACAATAAAAGGTGGCGACTTGGCTGTGTGTTCAGTTGAAGGAGTGCTGCACGGTCCTCAGGCTGTCTGTAGTAAGGAGGCAGGGATTCTGCTGTAGCCAAAACCTCACGCTGAGGCTGCTTTGCGGGCCTCCTTGTTTATAAATCCTGCCTTTGCAAGCCAGTAGGGAAGATGCCATGGCCCTAAACCCAATTTGTTTTTTGGCTTTGGGTGTACAGGAGATCATTGAATGCCAATTTGGGATCACGTCCTTCACATGGAACGCTGCCCAGGCTAGGCTGGGTGGTGTCTGCATTCGATCAGTTAGGCTGTGTTATTCGTTCTCAAATAATCTTCCTGGAACTGTTGCAGTGGGCCGGGACATTCCAGGAGGCAGAGTGGGCTCTGTCCCATCTCAAGTGTCGTGGTTTCCCTTTTGTCTGTTATATACTCTTGAGGTTCCACTGATACTTTTTTTGAGAAAAATTTCTCCCCGCTAAGCCGTTTGGGAACCACTGTTGTGCACCAAGAGAGTTAGGCCGGCTTGAATTAGTATATAAACAAAAGGTTTTCAAGATACTGGATTCAGGCAAGGATAGACAATGATCCTTGAGAGATGGGAAGCAAATGGGTCGGCCCTATGATTGTCCCAGCTTACTGCCTTGAGAGAGTTTCCAGACATTGACACAAGGAGGGAGAAGGGAGAGAGAGCCTGGGAGACTCCTTGAGTTAAAAGGCTGCTGAGGGGACTTCCCTGGTGGCGCAGTGGTTAAGAATCCACCTGCCAAGGGGACACGGGTTCGAGCCCTGGCCCGGGAAGATCCCACATGCTGCGGAGCAGCTAAGCCCGTGCACCACAACTACTGAGCCTGCGCTCTAGAGCCCACGAGCCCCAACTACTGAGCCCATGAGCCACAACTACTGAAGCCCGTGTGCCTAGAGCCCGTGCTCCACAACGAGAGAAGCCACCGCAACGAGAAGCCTGCGCACCACACCAAAGAGTAGCCCCTGCTCGCTGCAACTAGAGAAAGCCTGTGTGCAGCAATGAAGACCAACGTAGCCAAAAATAAATAAATATACAAGTAAATTAATTAATTAAAAAAAAAAAGTGCTGCTGAGATCCTGGGGGAGACTAAGGCAGCTGGATTTCATAGGACTCTAGCAAAATCTTTCCAAAGCATATATCTGATAAAGGACTTGTCTCTTGAATATGTAGGAAATTCTCATAACTCAAGAAAAGGAAAAAAAAATGAGCAAAAGATTTGAACAGACATCTCACCAAAGAAGATACAGGATGGTAAATAAACACAGCAAAAATGCTCTGGTGCAACATCATTAGTCACTGGAGAAATGCAAATTAAACCACAACGAGGGGGAATTCCCTGGCGGTCAACTGGGTAGGACTCCGCGCTTCCACTGTAGAGGGCATGAGTTCAACCCCTGGTCGGGGAACTAAGATCCTGCGTGCCATGCGGAGCAGCAAAAAAAAAAACAGAACCAAAAACACAGTGAGGTACTACTACCCACCTATTGGAATGGACAAAATCAGGATGACTGCCATTCCAAGTACTGGCAAAGATGTGGAGAAACTGGAACTCTCATAAACTGCTGGTGGGAATGTGAGATGATAGATCTTCTTTGGGAAACAGTTTGGCAGCTTCTTCTTTTTAAAAAAAAAAACATTTATTTATTTATTTTGGCTGCACCAGGTCTTAGTTGCAGCATGCAGGATCTTTTAGTTGCGGCACTTGGACTCTTAGTTGCGGCATACAGGCTTCTTAGTTGTGGCATGCAAACTCTTAGTTGCAGCCTTCGGGATCTAGTTCCCCGACCAAGGATCGAACCCTGGCTGCCTGCATTGGGAGCTCGGAGTCTTACCCACTAGACCACCAGGGTAGTCTGGGCAGCTTTTTAAAAAGTTAAATATACACTTACCATAAGCCTGAGCCAATCCACTCCTAAGTTACCCAAGAGAAAAGGAGAAATATGTCTATACATAAACACTTGTACACAAGCAGCTTTATTTGTAACAGCCCCAAAGTGGAAACCACTCACGTTCATCACCAGCTGAGTGGATAAAAAAATGGTGGTCCCATCACACAATGGACAACAACTCAGCAATGAAAAGGAATGAACTCTCGGTGTATACAGAAGCTGGGTGAATCTCAGAATCATTATGCTGAGTGAAAGAAACCAGACAAAAAACGAGTACATGCTCTAGGCTCCATTTATGTAACCTCTAGAAAATACAAACTGAGCTCACATTGGTGGTATAGTGGTGAGCATAGCCTTCCAAACTGATCTCTGCTGACAGAAAGCAGGGCAGTGGTTGCCCAGGGAGGGGCCATTAGAAAAGGCGTGAGGACATGTGGAATCTTTGGGGATGGTGGGTGTGTTCACTGTCCTAATTGTGGTGATGATTTCACAGGTGTATTCAAATGTCAAAAGTTATCAAATTGTACACTTTAAATATGTGCAGTTTATTAGGTGTCACTTATACCTCATTAAAGCTGTTTAAAAGAAGATCCCTCTGGCTAGAGTTTGGAGAATGGATTAAAGGGCAGTGAGTCTAACTACAGGGCAATAGTTGCATATCCTTTCCTCCCTTCTCTTAAAGTTTAATTCCTTCTTTCCCTCGCTTTCCTCCTGGTTTTGGAGCTTGGATTACTATAGTAATATGTGATTGACATTTTATTACTTTCCTCTGTTGAGGAAAAGTAAGGATTTCCTTTAAAATCTTCTAACTAAGGGACCATGTGGAAAGCAAAGGGAGTCTAGGAGTCTTTTCTTCTTGTTGAGTCCTGTCTCGGAAAAAACTCACTTCTGTTTCTTTGTGCTACTAGTGCTCACACTTCTGACACCAGATGTGTGGTTTTTCCCACACCAACCAATTCTCCGACACCAGCCAGGTGTCCTACAGTTCAATTCAATCTGATGCTAACTGGAGTTAGCACAGACCCCACAGGTTAAGGAAGGACTCAGTCCTACAAGTCCCCCTCCCACTTTGCCAACTATGCCTCTGACTGGCTATAAATCAGAGTTCCCCCCACCCCCTCCTTGGGTTTGATTATTTGCCTTAATGACTCACAGAACTTAGGGAAACACATTTACCAGTTTATTGTAAAGAATATGATGAAGGATACAGTTTAACAGTTGGATGAAGAGATACATAGGAAAAGGTCTGGAAGGGTCCTGAGTACAGAAACTTCTGCCTGGTGTAGTTGGGGTGTGTTACCCTCCTGGCATGTGGTTGTGTTCACCAACCTCGAAGCTCTCTGAATCCTGTACATTGAGGAGGCTTCATCATGTAGGCACGATTGATTATTAACTCATTTTCCAGCCCCTCTCCCCTCCCTGGAGGACGGAGGGGTAGGGCTGAAAGTTCCAAACTTATAAGCCTGACTTGGTCTTTCTGGTGACCAGCCCCCAACCAGGAGCCCACGCAGTGTTTCCTCATTAGAACAAAAGATGCTCATTTTGCCCAGGAAATTCCAAGGGATTTAGGAACTCTGTGTCAGGAACTGGGGTCGAAAACCAAATATTAGCAGAAACTTGGGGCAGAGACCAATATATGTATTTCTTATTATTTCACAAGCCCGAGCCTCTGCTCGGCCCTGGCCACTTAAGCAAACTTACAGCACAGGACTTTGGGTGAGATTGGTCAGCTCACCTATCAGTAGTGGCATAGTCTGGTTTCCTGGCTCCTTGGATGACCCTTCCATGAGGGCAGGGGTCAGAGTGCAGTCGCGCTGCTCACCATCCTACTGCCAGCGTCTGCAGAGAGCCTGGCTCCGAGTGAATGGTGGGGAAGCACTCGTGGGGTGAATCCTTCAGCTGCAGTGTCCCTGGCAGAAGGGTAGGAGGAACAGAGGGTCTGTGTGGGGGCGGCCTTGTGATGGAGGTCCCTGGCAGAAAGATGGCCTTGTGTGTGTGGGATAGGCCAGCATGGGAGGTGGGCCGGGTGGCCACCAGGAGATCTGGGACAGGGCTGGTCTTGGGTCTGAATCCCTGAACAGGTTGTATGTTGGGGGGTGGGGGGGCGGGTGGTGAGTAAGGAGCTCCTTCTTTTTTTTGGGGGGGGGGGCATGTGTGTTGCAGGAATAGCCACACCGCTGCCAACCAGATGGGAATAATGGGACCTTTGAGTTAGAACTTGGGCTCAGATTCCATCTTTCAAACGTCCCAGCGGTGTGACCTTCAGCAAGTTACAGCACCTTTCTAGGATTTCTAGAACGTGGGTGTGAGAAAGGGGATGCACATTCAGCGTGCGCTGGATGAACGCTCCTAGCTCAGGCTCTGGGAGGTACGTTATTTCCTAGAATATGAAATTTACTTTGTCTTTTTTTTTTTTTTCCTGCCAAAGGAAGACTAGATCTATTTCTTGCCCATGAAGTACTTTTCTATCCATTTACCACAAGCCACAGGGATGAAATATTTTCTTACCTACTTGGCTTCTTGTGGGACCTCCTCCGTCCGTGACTGATGGTTTAGAGCACAAGCGGCTTCCTTCCTTGTTTTGTATCTGCGCTCGATGCTCAGAGTGGTGAGAAAGGATGTCAGCATCCCCAAGGAATGAGAGAGAGCGAGGGGGATGCTGAAGTCAGTAGGTCCCAGCCCTTGGGTTAAGAGGAAGCCAGAGAGAGTGTCACTCTGCTGGCTGCAGGAGCGGAGGAAGGCCTGATGTGGAGAGATAACGCAGCAGGAAGCCCAGGGAGGCCTGGGCAGTTGTCAGTGTCCACTGGAAGATGCTGCCCACCCTGCTTCTCACTTTACGAGCTTGAGTGAGAGGTGGTCTGATTTTATTCCCCAAGCCCAGGCAAGATGAGTTCATGTCCTTGTGACCCAGGAGCATCCCTCTGACTCAGGAGATGTATTCCACCTCTCCTCACTGGCAAGCTGTCTCCAAGGGGGTCCTCTTCCCGCACTCCCCATGCAGACAGGTGGAAGGGCTGATCACTGCTTCAGTTGAGTCTCACTGCTTCTCTGTGCTTTGCAGCTAACATTTCTACGGGGCTTAAGCGCAGAGACCACAGTGATGGAGAGGGAAGAAGTGAGGTTGCGCTTGGGGTGGTTTTGTTCCATGTTCGTGAGCAGAATTACATTCACGTTGCTTTGAGGTTCCATCCAGGCTGCTTTGAGCGTGCTTTGGTTGCTGCCGGACAAACCAGCTGGTGTTGCTCTTTGTAAAGGTTTAGAGTCCAGTCCCAGGGCACTTGGGACGGGTGGTCTGGAAATCAACCCCAGGATCACCAAATAGTATAATTAATACCTTCTCTTTGTCCGATAGTTGCCGTTTTTCAAGATAAAGTTCTTCCCCCGTCACCATGTTTGAATTATACCGTCAACCAGGGCTCAGTAGAGGCCCACGTTGTCTGTTTCTCTATTTTTATGTATGTTTGTTGAGGGCATAGGAGTGCACTTTGTCAGGGGCTGCAGGTGTTCAGAGATGCATAAGACTCTGTAAAAGGCATTTACAGGGGTGTGTGTACCCCAGGTACAAGGAGGTGAGGGCCGGGGTAGAGGGGAGGCGACACATGCTATACGTGGAGCTGCACAGAAAGTGATTCAGCTCAACAGTTCTTCACGGAACCCTTGCGGAGGCCACAGCTAAGACGTGGCCCTGTCTCTTTTTTTGGATTTTATTTTATTTTATGTTTCAAACATTTTTATTTATTTATTTTACTGAAGTATAGTTCATTTACAATATTGTATTAGTTTCAGGTGTACAGCGAAGTGAAAAGAATATATATATTCTTTTTCAGATTCTTTTCCATAATGTTATTACAAGATATTGAATATGTGTTCCCTGTGCTGTACAGTAAATCCTTGTTATCTATTTTATATACAGTAGTTTGTATCTGTTAATCCCATACTCCTAATTTATCCCTCTCCCTCTTTTCCCTTTGGTAACCATAAGGTTGTTTTCTATGTCTGTGAGTCTATTTCTTTTTTGTAAATAAGTTCATTTGTGTTACTTTTTAGATTTCACATATAATAATGTCTTTCTCTGTCTGACTTACTTCACATAATATGATAATCTCTAGGTCCATCCACGTTGCTGCAAATGGCATTAGTTCATTCCTTTTATGGCTGAGTAATATTCCATTGTGTGTATATATACACCACATCTTCTTTATCCATTCATCTGTTGAAGCACTTGGGTTGCTTCCATATCTTGGCTATTGTAAATATTACCGCTGTGAACATCGGGGTGCATGTATCTTTTCAAATAAGAGTTTTTGTCTTTTCTGGATACATGCCCAGGAGTGGGATTATTGGATCATATGGTAATTCTAGTTTTAGTTTCTTAAGGAACCACCAGACTGTTTTCCATAATGGCTGCACCAGTTTACATCGATGTGGCCCGTATCTTGAAGGTGCTCCCAATTCACTAGGAGAGGCAGGCAGTGCCCAGGTAACCAGTAACCTGCCACAGCACAGTAGGTGCCGTGTCCAGTGCTGGGCACACCAACCCCATTGCTTCCATGTCCACACACACGCCTAAATGCCAGAGACCCCGCCTGGCCCACCTGGGCCACCTGCTTCATTGGCCGGCCGCCAGCACCATTGGTTTCTAGAGTGATAAGCCTGCTGCAACAGGTTTAGAGAGGAGTGGTACTGGCAGAACCCTGCCGTCTTCACTCTTCCCTGCTAGCTGGACACAGCTCTGATTGTGCCAGCAAAGGAATGCAGTTTGCCCAGAACGGATGTATTTCTTGACTTGAGAGCAGCCTAAGTTGTATGTGAAATAACCAGACAAAAAGAAATGCTGATGCCTCTGAGTTCCTCGATGTTTTCAATTTCATCATGCTGTTTGCTAGGTACAGAAATACCAGCCGTCCAGTAGTTTCATCCTGCATATGTGTGTGCGTGTGCGTGTGCGTGCATGCGTACCCACACACAAAGGTAATTTCATAGCCAGTAAGAAAAGGCGGAAGAGAAGGGCCTTGGGGAACTTGCTGGGGTGTTGGAAACATTCTATATCTTGATCTAGGTTTACATTACATAGGTTACTTGTCAAAACTCATTGGATGATAGACTTATAATTTGTGCATTTCACTGTTTGAATTTTATGTTGAAAAAATAACTGTAAGCAAATAATGGACTCATTAATGATATGCAGGCTGAAGTGTTCAGGGTGAAGTGGACTGCTGTCTGCATCTTACTGTGAGATGTATCACAAATAAGATGGATGGTTGGACTGATTAAGGGATGGGCAGCAAAATGCTAACAATTGTAGAATTGAGGTGGTGGGCATATGAGTGTTCCCTGTATGATTCTTCCCATTTTTCTGCATGCTTGAAAGTTTTCATAATAAAATGTTAAAGCGGAAGAACTACAAATAACCACCACTTGTGATCCCTAGAACTTTCCATAAGCGAATTCCCCCAAGAGCCAGTTTTCTCGGCTGACCCAGTACTGTTCCTACAGACGGCATCACCTGCTTCCTAAGGGAGTGTTGGTGAAGCGACGTGAGGGCCCTGGGCTGAGTGTGTTCTCTGTGCACCTGGTGTGGTTGGTGTGGGCGTGTTTCGTGAAGGATGTGTTAGCTTGGACTTCCTTTGAAGGTGATGCAGTTTATCGACTTGAAATGATAAGAACTCTGAAACACAGGGCTTTCTGCCCCGTAGGCAGAATGTGGCTGGGGATTTGCAGCCTGACAGATGGGAAGCAGAGCTAGAAAAGGCTGCTGAGCCCCTGACCAAGGATATGAGCTGGCTGCCCTGATGGATGCCGGGGGACCTTTTTATATATATTTAAATTTTTGAAAAATTAGTTATATATATTTTATATATAAAGTGTATAGAGATGTATAATTGATTTTTCAAAAATTTTAACATTATACAGTGTATTTAAACAGATCCAGGGGAATTCCCTGGCAGTCCAGTGGTTAGGACTCGATGCTTTCAGTGCCATGGGCCCGGGTTCAATCCCTGGTTAGGGAACTAAGATCCCACAAGCCACTCGGCACGGCCAAAAAATTAAAAATTTTTTAAAATTAAAAAAAACAGATCCAAACAATTTTTGAGACTAGACTTTTTTCAGCTATAATAATGCCTGCCCTTGTAAGTTTTTTTTTAATACAGAAGATGGAAAGAAGTAAAACCAGCCATAATTTTACAGTTTTGCTATATTTCCTTCTTGAATCTTTTAAAAAAAATTTCATGCATTATTTACGTAATTGTGATCTTTTTCATTTGACTATAACGGGGGAGTTCTTTGGAAGGGAGATTCCAACACCTCCTTTTATGTGGACTGGCCCACATAAGGGACCATATAAAGGAACCGAAGAGTGGGCATAGGGCACAGACAGGGGAGCCCCGAGCAAAGGCGAGGAGCTGAGACCCAGTGGCCAGGGGCAGGCGCAGGGCAGAGCACTGGGCTTGCAGTCTGAGAGACCTGGGGCTTGGGGGCCTGATCACTCGTTGTAAAAAGTGAGGTTAGTAAATCCCCGTTGATGGTTCCCATTGTAAATTAAAGGAAATAATTTGTTGGAAGTTGCCCAACCTGTGTATTTGGCATATTGTAATCCTGGTGCAGCATTTGGACATTGTCTTATAACGGTGGGAGGCTTTGAAAGCTTTGGGCAACGGAGGAGATGGAAGAAGTGGAGGTGTTCTGAACATTAGCACACTGGTGTGGAGGGGGCCTGAACACGAGCCTGGGGCCTGATTCCTGCAGTGGAAAGAACTGATAGTTGAAAGGCTGACGGAGGGAGAGAGCATGAGAGAAAGACATTGCAAAGGAGTAATCCTCCGGATTTGGTGATGGGCTGGTTAGGGGAAGGGGTGGGTATCTTGCTTTGTCCGTTGGCTTTTTTTTTTTTTGCGGTACACGGACCTCTCACTGTTGTGGCCTCTCCCGTTGCGGAGCACAGGCTCCGGATGCACAGGCTCAGCGGCCATGGCTCACAGGCCCAGCTGCTCCGCGGCACGTGGGATCTTCCCAGACCGGGGCACGAACCCATGTCCCCTGCATCGGCAGGCGGACTCTCAACCACTGCGCCACCAGGGAAGCCCTGTCCATTGGCTTTTTATCACTCACTTTACACTGTTTCCCTCCTGACTCACTGCTGTGTTCTTTCCCTTGCAGGAGCCTGTGTGAAATGCAGCAAGGGGGTGTTTGGAGCCGGCCAGGCCTGCCAGGCCATGGGGAACCTCTACCACGACGCGTGCTTCACCTGTGCGGCCTGCAGTAAGTGTGTGTGTGTGTGTGTGTGTGTGTGTGTGTGTGTGTGTGTGTGTGTTGAGGGACAGGGTAAGGAACACAGGGAACCAGGAAGGGAGGAGACGGAAGAGCATCCTTCCTGGAGACACTTGGCCCATGTCCCTCCATGGTCCTATGGGAAGGCAGGACAGTGTCCTCTAGAACAGGGTTTTGTACCACCAACACAAGGCCCATCAGGGTAAGCTGACTTATCACAGAGTACCAGGGTTTGCCTGGGGCCCACTCTGGTGGTAGTGGAGCAATCCCTGATAACATCAGGTTTGTAATGCATATCAGAGGTCTCAGAAGAGTCGGGAGGAAAGCGCTGGGATTCACCATTGTCTGCCCTGTTGTCAGTTTTCTCCGCCACTGCGGGGACCAGTCAGTCAGTTACCCCTGTGTGAAGCAGGGTCCTTTCACAACTCTTTGGCCCCGATCTTTCATTTGGAGGCTGCTGTTCATTGTGAAGTGTGAGCGTGTGCGTGAATGCCTGTGTGTATGCATGCCACACACGTATCGATGCCTCTTAGCAAACACCTCTGGGCATCTTTGTACTGCATTATGGGCATTATGCCTAAAGCAGCAAACCAGGAAACTAGGCCCGCGCTCAGCTCAGCAAACTGCTCATTGAACTGATGGCATCCACAGTGGAAGATTCTAACACATTGCAGGCTGTTTGCCAAGTCTGACGGAGCCATGAATTGTGCTTTTTTCACCGTCTCTACCAAAGATTAATTTTGAGGAGCATTTTTGAAAAATGTCCCACTGACATCTCCACTTCTACACCAAGGCTAGCAGCTGTCTATTAAAAGGAAACATTACAACAAAGCCAAAGAGAGTCCGGGACCAGGGGGTCTTATCATCTGGCCCAGAGGTCCTCAGTCCTGGCAGTTCATTAGAATCATGGGAGGGTTGGGGGGAGAGATTTTAAAGGCCAGTGATGGACTTCCCTGGTGGCACAGTGGTTAAGAATCCGCCTGCCAGTGCAGTGGACGCGGGTTTGAGCCCTGGTCTGGGAAGATCCCACATGCCGCAGAACATCTAAGCCCGTGCGCCACAACTATTGAGCTTGTGCTCTAGAGCTCGCGAGCCACAACTACTGAGCCCGTGTGCCACAACTACTGAGCCTGTGCTCTAGAGCTTGCGAGCCACAACTACTGAGTCCGTGTGCCACAACTACTGAAGACTGCGTGCTTAGAGTCCGTGCTTCACAGAGAAGCCACCGCAATGAGAAGCCCACGCACCGCAAGGAAGAGTAGCCCCCGCTCGCCGTAACTAGAGAAAAGCCCACGCACAGCAATGAAGATCCAATGCAGCCAAAAAAAATAAATAAATAAAGCCAGTGATGCCCCAGCCCCACCCTGACCAGCAGAATCAGAAGCCCTAGGGGTGAGGTTTCTAGAGTGGAGCACATGTATTGTTTCTAAGCTCCTCCGGTGACTCCCAGGTGTGGCCAGAACCAAGTACCTGGGATTAGTGCCAAGCTTCTCATTTTAGAAGCCTCCGGAGACGGAAAGAGGAGGGACTTTCTCGGCTGGTTTGTGGCACAAGAGCCCTCTGGTTCCCAGTCTGAAGTTCACCAGGTGGGCATGGGCCTGCCATGCCTTGGTGGCACAGGCATATGCCCGGTTCCAAACCTTAGGCTTCATCCTCACTGTGATTTCCCATAAAACACATGCCTAAGAATTTCCGCCTTGATCGTTACTCACCTTTGTAGGGAAAATTGTGAAAGACTTTGAGATGGATCACAGAGTCTCCCGAGCGTCCGCAGTGGAAATGTAGGAGTTTTCTGGTTATTGGATTCCCAGGGTCTCTGGGCCTTTCCTTGCCTTTGAGCTGTGTTACACTCTGTAAGTTGCAGAATCTTGACGGCAAGGCCCGTGATTCTTGTCCACAGCAACACAAACTGTGTCTGGCAGAGATTGACCAGTTTTGCACCCATTAAGCAAATTTACTTCAGCATTTCTGATGGCCTGCATGTGGATGGTTCTTTGCTGTCTCCCAGTTGTAACATCTTATTGGTCTCTTATTCAATGATGAATTAAATAAAATCTTTGACCCGTGTTTGCGTTTTATCTGTCAAGAGTTGTGATCACACCTTCTTTTAAAAATTATCTTTGACTTTTGGCTCCTGTAACTGTTTCTTAATATTTGCTCTACCAGTGGCTGCTTAACTAGCTGGCAGTTCCTTAATGGGCTGAGTTTATTGTCAAATTATGACAAACACAAACACTCAGGAAGACAGCTGCTTTGGGATTTTGCTTGTTCTAGCATTTAAGGCCCTTGTGGTCTGGTCTGTGTTTTATTGCTTCCTACTTCCTTATCACAGTGAGACAATTTGTCTCTTCCCCATTCACTCCCTGGAACCTCCTTTCCCCACTCACTTCGTGCATTTAAATTCTGTCCAGCTTTTAGGACCCAGCTCCAATGCCTCCTCTTCCAGGAAGCCTTCCTTGTTCCCCAAGCAGGAAAGAACCGTTTCTCCTGAACTAGGCATGCCCTACCTTCTCACATAAACAATGAACCACTGTCTGCGATTCTGGTGCTGCCAGCAAACCAGGCCCTAGAGCAGAGTTGCTGAAGGAAGCTCTGAGTTCCATCAGAAAGTGAGTGTGGTGGCATTCCTGTTGTGGGTAAACATACAGCTTCCTCCCCACTCACAGGGAGCAGTTGGAGACCCAGGCACGTGCCTGAGCAGCTTCTCGTGGACGCCAGAAGTGACTTGCCTTTGTTCAGTTAACTTACTGCTGCCAGTAACTGCTTTCAGCAGAAGGAGGTGCCAGGGTGGCCCACGTCCTGCCCCTGCGAGTCCTCAAGGATGTCTGCATGAGCCTCGGCACGTGGACACAGCACAGTGGGGGCCGGGTTCTTATCCAGTCCGTCCCCTCCTTTGTTGGGGAAGAGAAAATTGGGGTCAGAGAGGGAAAGAGACTTCTCGAGGTTGAAAACCTAGCAGTTGAGCTGAATCCATGGCTCCTGAATCCAGATTAGCCTTGCACATTAGGTTAGCCTTGCACATCTGTTTGTCTGGTTGGTTACAGTGTGTGTGAGAGCGTACTGTATATATGTGTGTGAGTGTGTTTTCCCATTTCATTTATGAGAATAATCTAGCCTGAAACACCGTGAAGATGTATTTCTGTAGGTACACACACATGCACACACACCGGCACGTGCACACACTCACTTCTTGGGTCTTATTGATACTTTATTAAAACATAATATCGGGATCTTATTGAGAGCTCACATGCACTTACAAGGCCAGGCCAAGGCCCGACTGATTTGATCAGTAAAGATAAAACAAGCTACTTCTAGGTTCAGACAATTTATTCCCTTCGTGAGCAACAAAAAGGACATGAAGGTGCCTTTGTCCCCGTCCCACACCCCAAAAGGGACAACACTGAAACAAAAGGGCTGATGACTGCAGTGTAAGTTATGGGATGCTAAGTAGTCAATCCTGGACGTGGCTAAGTGGTCATGAGTCAGCAGCTCCCTTCAGAGGGGTGGGGCAGAGAGTCCTCACCTCATCACAGATGAGAGACTGTCTCGTGTCCCGGAGACAGCCCTAGAGCAGTTCCTTGCACGCCGTTCATCCTTTGTCCCAGGAGGATCCCAAGGTGTTTCACACGCCCAGACAGACCTCCGCCTCCGGATGGTGCAAGTTCTCCCGGGCACCTCGGCCAATTCCCCATCTGCCAACAAGCAACAATGTTTAGTTCATTTTTAGTTGTGGGAACAACATGACAGCCACAAAAAATTTTAAAGACGGTAACCTGGTTTGTTATCATTCTAGAACAGGTATTTTCACTAATATTTTCCCTTCGAGATTTTGTCCAGATTTATACACATTTTTAGAGTTGTGATCATAGAGTGTAAACCAGTATTGTATCCTTTTTGATTTAATATTGTGTCATAAATTCACCCTAGTTTGTAGTCTTCTTCATAATAATCATTTTCACAGTTACATAGCTGTCACCTGAGCCGTTCCTCGGTTTGATGGCAGGGAGCGAGTGTCTCCATGTCTCGGGTTTGTTGGTTATTACACGTGGCCCCAGTGAATGTCTTTGTGCCTGTGTGCTTTTCTCCCTCTGCTGAGTTGTTTCCTTGGTGTTCGTTCCCAGAAGCAAGCATTCAGGGCACGATGCGTGGGCGTTTATGTGGTTTGTTAAAGTTCTTTTTTGACATGCTCCTCCCTCGGCAGCGGGTGTGTTTGGTTGCCATGGAGATGTGTGCTGTGGGTCTCCTTCTCCCACCTCGGCTCTGCCCACCCAAGGTGGCCAGGCCCCCCGACTGGATGCTCTCAGGAGCCGTTGGCACAGCATGGGTGGGGGGAGGGTAGGCATGGCCTTGGCCAGCAGCCATGTGCCATGTGTCTGGACACCATGTGTCAAGTGGCCTGAATGAGGAGAAGTTGGCGCCTGTCTGTGGCTCGAGAGAGGCGGAACAAGAATGAAGAAAAAGGGTGCTGGACTTGGGGGGTCAAGTGACGTCTCCTCGGCACCTTCCAGGATAGACTATGAGGCAGAGGGAGGCCAGGCTCTGTGTCCTCACCCCAGGCCGTTTTAGGCCCAGAAAGTAAGATTTTGTTCATTTTGTAAAGACTAAATAAATTCCATCCTGGAGTCATGGGGAAACCAGTTTGCCATGTTCACGGCCCCTACTGCTTTTTAGCTGTGTGAGTTGGAAAACGATAGACGAGATACGACATGCTCCTCCCCAGAAGCCAGTAGACCACAAGGGTGCCCTGGTCTTTGGGGTAGGGCTTGGGGGGCAGGCAGTCCTGAGGCTGATGGGGATTATGCCCAGCACAGGCCTGAGCTCAGAGGAAGGCAGCTGGGGGCCGGATGGGGTCCACTGACAGAACAGGGCTGGGATGTGCAGGTCATGGCCAGAACAGGTGACGCTTGAGTGTTGTGACCTAGTGTTTATGTACCTGAGTTGGCGGTGCACTTAGGGAAAAAACACAACAAAAATAAGAATATATGCCACTGCCCATCCCACCTTCCCAAAACCCAACATCCATGCCTGTTAAAGGTTGTGAAGGGATTTTATAGTGAAATCTCACACATTTATTTAGACCCCATCAGGGAAAGTCTGTCTAACAGAGTTAGTGAGATCCTGCGTCCAGAACACCAGAAAGTGCCATTCCATTCCTTCAGGTAAATGAAGCAACTAGAAATGAGCCCAGAGCTGTGGGACGGAGGTTCTTAGTGAGTAAATCAGTGACTGGTGATTCATCCATCAGTGAGTTCACATCTGAAGTGCGGCAGGGTTCTTGGTGGTGGTTTTGTTTCTCTTACCAAGTCTAAGCACTGCCTCTGAAATCATGTTAACCTTTTTCATGGACTCTGTATATGCCTCCTCACCAGCCCAGCCTTTGGAGATGCCCAGATTCTGAAATAGTTGAGCCTGAGTTAGGGAGGTCTCCCTTTAATTCATGGCAGGCACGCTTTCTTAAGAGTCTTCTCAATATTTGTAAGTAATTCGCAGGTGAGCTTTCTAGCTTACTTTCGGCCTGACCCTGCCCGATCCTCTCACTCGCAGTAGCTCACTAAATCCTTATTAACAGCCCAGTGAGTTCAGCACTGTTATTACTCTCATTTCACAGACGAGCAGAGGCTTGGAGAGTTTAGTTTGCTTGTGGTTGGTTATATCGATGTTAAATAGCCTGGTTGGCACTTGAACCCAGGACCGTGTGGACCCACAGCCCTTGCTTGCAGCCACCGTATCAAATTAGCTTTGCTTAGAGAGACACTGGATCTTGCCATGACATCTCAGGTTCATCTCTGCCTGGGGGCTATGTGACAGCAAAGGTTGGGTTTAGGGATACTTTTGACTTGTGAATGCAGAAGAGTGGCCTTGTACTTGGAATAGGGGAGCTAGAATTCAGTAGTGGGTGGGATGTACCCGTAGGAGAGAAGTGGATTAAGGGCTTTGATTAGAGGTCTGTTCCTTTTTAAGGGCTTTGATCCCTGAATTTCTGAGCTGTTGAGTCATCCCAGTATTCCTCATCAGATTCAGCATTTGTGTGCGAGCTGAATGAGTCAGCTGGATCTAGGGAAAAAGCTGAAGATCAAGAAAGTGAGGAAGGGACGGTGGGCAGATACAAAGGAAATCAGCGGGTGAGGGTGAAATCAGGAAACGACCAAAATAGATGGAGCTGGGCAAAGGGCTGTGCGGGTTGCAGGAGAGCAGAGGGGTGGCTTTTACTTGACGTGTCATCAGACGGTCACTTGTCCCTTTCCAGCAAACCCAGTTCTGCTGCGTGCACCAGAATTGGGACCAGACTTGGTTTCCCAGGTCAGACTTTGTTGATGCAGTGAGAAGCCATGATGTCCCCGACAGTGAGAGAACATCAGCTTCTTCGTGCCTGTGACATTAAAGGAGTCTGGAATTTTTAAGCTATGTTGTGAGGGTGACTCCAGTGCGACCTGTATCATTAATTGCCACACCTGCATTCCAAACACTTTTCTTATATTTGCACACGCATAGTTTGGGTGGAAATCTGCACCCTTTCCTTCAGTAATCCCAGACCAACGGTGAGACTTGGTGGTACCCAGTGTGTCCTCAACTCTAAGAGCAGAATGGAGGGTGCTCTGACACGCCGGGGCTCATCACACCCTGATAAGCACATGACGTTACACTGGGTGCCTCATCTCGGACCCAGAACCCTGGATTTAGGGAGTGAGGTCTTTTACGGAAAACTGAGCTTTGTTCTGGCACCACAGTTACTGCTTGGGCCTCCTTTGTGCCCTCATCTTGCTAAGGGCATCTCTTCTCTCTTAAATGTTCTGTCTCTCAAACGTTCTCTTAAACTTCTGTCCCCACCTCTGGCCCTGCGATGGTTAATTTTATGTGTCAACTTGACTGGGCCATGGGGTGCCCAGAGTTTGGTCTAACATCATTCTGGGTGTCTGTGAAGGTTTCTTGATGGAGTAACAATTGGTAGACTGAGTAAAGCTCTCCCTTATGCGGGTGGTCCTCACCCAATCAGTTTTGTTCAATAGAACAAAAAGGTAGACACTTCTGGAGTGAGGGGACTTCCTCCTGCCTGACTGCCTTGAACAGGGCAGTTGTTTCCTGCCTTTGGGCTGGAGCTACACCATCACTGTCCTGGGCCTCCAGCCTGCTGACTGCAGATCTTGGGACTTGTCGATCCCCATAATCATGGGAGCCAATTCCGTATAGCCAATCAACCTCCCTCCCTCTCTCTGTCTTCCTCCTCTGCCTTCCCCGTATATATACTGGCAATTTCGTCTGCACCCAGGCTTTCTGTCAGTGCTCTGATGCCTCTGACACGGGTTGTACTATGAGCCACTGTTTGCAGAATATTTGCTTGGTCATCTCACGCCCCTCATTTGCTTCCCAGCCACACTCATTTGCACAAGAGGAAGTGGAGCCCCAGAGCGGTTGCATAGCTGGTCTGTGGGGGACTGGGGTCCCGGGTCAGGTCCAGGTGGCTCCACAGTCTATGTTTTTGCCACCTCTCTGGTCCTCACCTTTACCGAACACAAGCCCCAGTCCCGAGAAGCTTGTTCCACCTGCAGACATCCTGATTCCTGAAGTCTACAGAGCAGAGGCCCGCGCCTGCGTGACGAGCATCCCAGGGGGTCCGATGCAGTCAGCTGGGATCTTGTCTGTGGCCGTGTGACTGGCCTCACCCCCACCCACTTACCTTCATTTGTCCCCAGCTCCCTGGCTGCTTTTCTGAGCTCTAGACGTGCACCGTCCAGTAGGGTAGCCACGGCCGCATGTGACTTTTGAGTGCTTAAAACGTGGCTAGTGTGACTGTGGAGTTGACATTTTTATTGCATTTTAATTAATTCAGTTTAAATTGAAATAGCCACACGTGGCTAGTGGCTACCATATTGGACATTGTAGGTAAAGTCTCTACTCCTAAGCCATGGTTCACTTATTAATAAGAAACAATCAGTAAGTTTATTGTTTTTACTTTATGCGTCACAAAGGCAATATAGTCACATTGTAAAAAAAATATATGTGGAAGAAGAAAATCACCCATAACCCCAAACCAAAACAAAACAAAACAAAATAATGTTGGCTATACCCACATGGACATCATTTTTGCCAGGTTGTCATCACAGTACTTGCTTTTATGTTCTGTTTGTTCCATTTAGAAGTACGTCATATGCTTCTTCCTCATTGCTCTGTGGCTTTCTGTTGACTTGATGACTCAAAGCCAATGCAATCTTCCTGCCAGTTAAAGTTTGAAGGGGAAGAGAATCCTTATTACCACATGAGCCAGGCGTGGATCCTGTGATCAGGTTTTCAAGCACCAGATGCACCTCCGGGGCACTGAGCAGCCTGGGAGTCTGGCAGATCCATTGCCAGGACAGACCGTGCAAGCAGCAGCCCCTGCAGGGTCCACTGTTGGTGGGTTTGCAAGCCGGCGGGGGCCCGGGGGCCCCACTGGGGGAAGACCCTCTCTGTTCCTCCTGTGGATCACTGCTGTCCCTCCTGACTGCCTCAGGTCCTCTTTGCTGCCCTGCCCACCTCCATCCACACAGCTGGCCTTTGAGCACAGCTGTGAGGGGACCACTCCCCTGCTCTGAGACCTCAGCCACTTCTTCTCATGACATCATAGTCTGATTCCTTTACTTGACATTGAACACATTCCTTCAAGTAGTTCCAACCCTTTCTTGTGTGCTCTCTTGCCACTGTCTCCTCCACCCTGTGTCCGTCGGAACCTCCGGCCACACTAAACATCACCCACCCTTTCCTACCCCTGTCTTGTCGCCCTCACACTTCATCCCACCAGGTACGCATCACTCTGCAAGCGATGTCCTCCATTGTGATCTCTGCTGTGGCTCCTCTGATGCAGGTTTCATACACACCTTGTTCATTTACCTGTCTTGTGGTGTTTTGAATTATGATTAGATTGAAACTGTTGGCAGGGGTCTATGCCTCCCCCTCTGTGGTCAGTTTTGTGAGAACGGGGACAGTGTTTAACTGACCTTGATTTACCCTTGATCTGCCACCTTTAGTATAATGCAGGGCACACAGTTAGCACTGAAGAAATGTTGGAGGGCATAAAGGTGGCATTATCCATTACCCTGTACCCATAAGCTTTCACTCCCCATTCCCCATCCCTCTTTTTCTAGCCCTAAGCAAGCACTCCTGTATAGATTTGCCTACTCTGGATGTTTCATGTAAATAGAGTCATATGTATGTGGTCTTTTGTAACTAGCTTCTTTTACTTAGCATAATGTGATCCAGAGTCATCCATGTTGTAGCATGTATCAGAACTTCATTCCTTTTATATTTATTTATTAAAATATTTATTCACGTATTTATTTATTTTTGTCTGCGTTGGGTCTTCATTGCTGTGCGTGGGCTTCCCCTAGTTGCGGTGAGCGGGGGCTGCTCTTCGTTGAGGTGCGCGGGCTTCTCATTGCGGTGGCTTCTTTTTGTTTTGTTTTGTTGCAGAGCACGGGCTCTAGGCACGCGGGCTTCAGTAGTTGCAGCCCGCGTGCTCAGTAGTTGTGGCTCATGGGCTCTAGAGTGCAGGCTCAGTAGCTGTGGCGCACAAGCTTAGTTGCTCCGCGGCATGTGGGATCTTCCTGGACCAGGGATAAACCCGTGTCCCCTACATTGGCAGGTGGATTCTTAACCAGTGCGCCACCAGGGAAGTCCCTCCGTCCCTTTTTATGGCTGAATAATAATCCATCGTATGGATAGACCACATTTTATTTATCCATTCATCAGTCAGTGGACACTCGTTTCCACTTTTTGGCCATTATAAATAAGGCTGCTATGAAGATTCCTGTGCATGTTTCTGTGTGGACATATTTTTTCAGTTCTTTAGGATAGATATCTAGGAGTGGAATCGCTGTGTCATATGGTAACTCTATGTTTAACTTTTCTGAGGCACTGTTTTGCAAAACGGCTGAACCATTTTACACTCCCACCAGCAGTGTATGAGGGTTCCAGTATCTCCACATTCTTGCCAGTACTTGTGATTGTGTGACTTTGATTCTAACCATCCTAGTGAGCATGAAGTTGAATCTCAGTGTGGTTTTGATTTGCATTTCCCTGATGACTGACATGGAGCATCTTTTCATGGCCTATTTGTATGTCTTATTTGGATAAATGTCTATCCAGATCCCTTACCCTTTTTTTTTTGGCTGCACCAAATGGCATGTGGGAACTCAGTTCCCCGATCAGGGATTGAACCTGCGCCCTCTGCATTGGAAGCTCGGAGTCTTAACCACTGGACTCTCAGGGAAGGTCCCCCCTTAGCCATTTTTAATTGGGTTATTTGTCTTTTTATTATTGAGATCTAATGGTTCTTTATATGTTCTACATGTAGATATCCTGTTAGATATATAATTTACCAATGTTTTCTGTTATTCTGTGCACTGTTGTTTCACTTTCCTGATGTTATTATTTGCAGCACAGAAGTTTTAAATTTTGATATAGTCTAATCTATCTATTTTTTCTTTTGTTTCTTGTGGTTTTGGTGCTTTATCTCATAAAACATAGACCTACCAAATGTCACAAAGATTCATGCCCTGAGAGCTATAGTTTTTAGCTCTTAGGTTGAGCTCTTGGATCTATTTTGAGTTAATTCTTGTATGTGGTTTGGGGTAGAAGTTCAGGTTCATTCTCTGGCGTGTGGATAGCCAGTTTTCCCAGCCCCGTCTGTTGAAAAGGCCGTTCTTTCTCAATTGGATTGTTGTGGCAAATTCGTCAAAAATTCATTGACCCTAAAATGTAAGGGTTTACTTCCGGTCTCTCAGTTTTCTTCCATTGCTGTAGTCAATTATCTTTTAAAGAGATTTAACTAATGAGAACAAAATCTTATTTTTCCATGCAGTTACTGTTTCTAGTCTTCTTCATTCCTTTGTTTAAATCCAGATTTTCATCTGGTACCATTTTCTTTCTCCTTAAAAGACTTCCTTTAGGGCTTCCCTGGTGGCGCAGTGGTTGAGAGTCCGCCTGCTGATGCAGGGGACATGGGTTCGTGCCCCGGTCCAGGAAGATCCCACATGCCGCGGAGCGGCTGGGCCCGTGAGCCATGGCCGCTGAGCCTGCGCGTCTGGAGCCTGTGCTCCGCAACGGGAGAGGCCACAACAGTGAGAGGCCCGCGTATCGCAAAAAAAAAAAAAAAAAAAAGACTTCCTTTAACTTTTATTTTTTTTCCTTTGGTAATGCAGATCTGCCCGTGCAGAATTGTTTCAACTTTTGAATGTCTGAATTCAGCCGTACTTCACTTTGGTTTTAAAAGATATTTTTTGCTGTGTGTGGAATTCTAGGTCGATAGTTCTTTCATTTTTAAAAAATGTTGTTTCACTGTTTTCTTACTTGCTTTGTTTTCAGTCAGAAATCCAGTGCCATCTTTATCTTTGTCTCTTTGTATGTAACATGTCTTTTTCCTCTAAGATTTTCCCTTTATCGTTGATTTTGAGAAGTTTGATCATGATGTCCCTTGGTGCACTTTTCATGTTTCTTGTGCTTGGGGTTTGTTGAGCTTTTTGGATCTGTTAGTGTATGGTCTTCATCAAATCTGGAATATTTTTGGCCATTATTTCTTCAGATTTCCTGCCACACCCTCCTTTCCCCTTCAGGGACTCCAGTGGCCCCTTGGTTCGGCATCTTGAAGTTGTCCCACGGCTCACTTTAATGGTCTTTTCTTTCTTTCTTTTTTAAAAAATTTAATTGGAGTATAGTTGATTTACAATGTTGTGTTAGTTTCAGGTGTACAGCATAGTGATTCAGTTATACATATACACATATTCATTCTTTTTCAGATTCTTTTCCCATATAGGTTGTTACAGAGTGTTAAGTAGAGTTCCCTGTGCTATATGGTGCTTTCTTGTTGATCATCTATCTTATATATAGTAGTGTGTGTATGTTAATTCCAACCTCCTAATTTATCTCTCCCCCCCCCCCCCCATCAATGGTCTTTTTGTTTTTAGATTCTTTTCCTCTCTGTTGCATTTTGGACAGTTTCTATTGCTATGCTTTTAACGTCATAGATATTTTCTCCTGCAATGTGTAATCTGCTTTTAATCCCATTCAGTGTATCTTTCATCTGACATTTTAGTTGTCATCTCTAGCAGTTCAATTTGGGCCTCTTAAAAATATCTTCTGTGTCACTGTTTAACTTTTGGGACATATGGACTAGAATAACAATAACTCGTCCTCCTTTACTAATGCTAATGTCTGTGTCAGATCTGGGTTGATTTCCATAGATTGATTATTTTCTCCATTATGGGTTGTGTTTTCTTGCCTCTTTACATGCCTGATCATCTTTGATTGGATGCCACATGTTGTGAATCATACCTTGTTGAGTCGTAGATATTTTTACATTCCATTAAATCTTCTTGAGCATTAAATCTTCTGGGGTGCAGATAACTTATTTAGAAACAGTAATCCTTTCCAGTGTGGTTTTTATGATTTGCTAAGTGAGTTTAGAGCAGAGCTCAGTCTAGGGGTAATGATGCCCCACTCCCAGGGCAAAACCTTTCTGAGTACTTTACTCAGTGTTGCGTGGATTACTATGTGTTTTCCCAGTCTGTCTGGTGGGAATAGACCGTTTCCGGCCCTTGTGCACACCAGGCACTGTTCTCTTTCATCCTTTCGGATGTCTTTTACCCCCAGCGGTGGTTATTTTCTTCACATGCATGTGCTGATCCGTGCTCTGCTAAATCCTCAGAGGAGACCCTCTGCGAATCTCCAGGATTTTTTCTCTGTGCAGCGTTCTTTCCTCTGACTCAGATGATGATGGTCTGGAATAGTGGGCATGGAAAACTGTAAGGAAAAAAAAAGACTGGGGAGTGGCTAGTGAGAAGAGGATTGCAGTGAGGAGTGGGCTACTCAGAGTGTGGTCCTCAACCAGTGCTGGCCAGTAAGGACAGAAGCACAGAAATTGAGCCTTTTCATAACACTCTCAACAGAAACTGGAAACTTTCATAACAATTTGACAGAGCATATTGAGGCTTGGATTTCATGTTTCATTTTCCCACATTATTGTATTTTACGAGAAAATAAGTCTGACAGGTGGCAATTAAAAACAAAACCCCCAAGACCTGGCCCTTTACCACAGAAAAACTGAGAAGGGAACAGTGACCTGGAGGATTTGGATAAAGAGGGAGATGGAAGTGGATGTGACTTTTAGCTTCAATAATTGAGGGTTTTTGGGCTTCCCTGGTGGCGCAGTGGTTGAGAGTCCGCCTGCTGATGCAGGGGGCACGGGTTAGTGTCCCAGTCCGGGAGGATCCCACATGCCGGGGAGCGGCTGGGCCCGTGAGCCATGGCCGCTGAGCCTGCGTGTCCGGAGCCTGTGCTCCGCAACGGGAGAGGCCACAGCAGTGGGAGGCCCGCGTACCGCCAAAAAAAAAAAAAAAAAAAACTTGACGGTTTTTGAAGGGATCCTGGCAACGGTGCCTTATGTCACATGCTTAGCATGAGCCAGTGCTGTGCTGGGCCCCGCTGTGATCCCTGATTTTGTCCTCTCCTCAGCACCCTCTTTGGAGGAACCCAGGGGTTTAGGTGCCCAGCCAGCCTCTCACTTGGGAAGTAGCAAAGCCAAGGACCCCAGCCTGAGCTTTTCCACTTTCCTCTTTCTTCCTGTTCCTCATCCCCCTGGGGCAAGATGAGCCTGTGGAATCCAGGTTGATCTGTTCACTGGAGCCGAACCAATTTGGTTGGTTTCTTTCTGTTGCTTTGTTGTTAGCAATACCTTCTAACAGTTATCCTATTCTGGAAAAAGCTGTTTGAAGCAGTAGATCCGGTAGACCTTTGTGGCTGATGCAAGTGTTCTGTAGCTGCCCTGGTCACAAGTGGCTTTCAGGGACTTGGAATGTGCTTGTTCAAGTTGAACTGACTTTTTTCTTTTTAAGATTTATTTATTATTTATTTATTTATTAGCTGCCTCGGGTCTTAGTTGGAGCACGCGGGCTCTTTGTTGTGGCGCACGGAATCTCTTCTCTAGTTGTGGCGCGCAGGCTCCAGGGCGCGTGGGCTCTGTAGTTGTGGCGCACGGGCTTAGTTGCCGCGCGGCCTGTGAGATCTTAGTTCCCTGACCAGGGATCCAACCCGTGTCCCCTGCATTGGAAGACGGATTCTTTATCACTGGACCACCAGGGAAGTCCCTGAACTGAATTTTTAATGTTATTTTATTTAATTAATTCAGTTACATATCAGTAGCCACATATGGGCCGGTAGCCACTGTGGACGGCACAGGTAGAAGTTACCAGTTGGAACGGTGCAATAAAAACATGATCTAAACAATTGCTAGCTTTTACTTTTCTCAGGAAGTATCTTCCTTGTTGGGAAAACCTTGCATTTTTACTTTTCAGGGAGATATTTTAGAAACTGAAATTTGCGGTTAAGTCTTACAGCCAAGGGCCAATTACTTTTCCAGAATAGATGAGTTGTTTCTATTTCTAGAAACAAGGGAGAATGGTGAGTATTGCAAGTTTAGTTTTATTTGTCACATTAAATGGCCAACCTCTCTTTGTGTCATCCTCAACCGCTGTTTCCTTCACCAAGCTACACTGACTTTATCCACATTTTTCTGTTTTCATCTGAAGGTGCCCCTGAAGGCATATATAAAATATTCATTCACTGCATCTATGGGAAGTGACTTTTTGGAACGGATTCTCGATGAATCTTTACATTTATTAGTGAATATTTTATAAACTATTGTTGTGATCGGAAAATAAAGAGCAACTTTGAGTACTGTATTCTAAAGCTGTGGAAAAGCTCTTTATTTGGTATATTTTTCTTGTGCATATCGCTATCCACTTCCTGTTTCAGGGACTAGAAGCAGGATGATCCTGAAACTAGAGTTATAAAGATGTAACCCGGGCACACCCTCCCTCTCAACAGCTTTATGTTTGATGCCAATTGTTATAGGGATGGTCTAGGTCTTAGCACTTTGTTTGAACAAGATGAATCTCTTCAAGTGGAGATGCTGCTTCAGAGACAGTCCTGAGGCATAGCCTAACTCTGTGGTTCTCCAAGTGTGGTCCTTGGACCAGCACAGTCAGCATCACCTGGGAACTCATTAGAAAGGCGAATCCTCAGGCCCTTCCCAGACCTACTAAATCAGAATCTCTGGGGAGGGGCCCAGAAATCTGTGTTTTAGCAAACTCACCAGATGGTTCTGAAGCATGCTAAAGCTTGAGAACCGCTGGCTTAATTTTCTGGTGTTCACGCCTCGACCATTGTTTTATCTTCTGGTGTGTATGAGCTCTGGCATGGCACAGCTGGCTCCAAGTATGTGCCACCATAGGAAGTGTAAGGACAGTGATTTGTCACCAACTCAAGGGAGTCGCGTGGGGAAGAGGTGTGATTAGGAAGGTCAAGAATCCACCTTCTTCCCCTCCCACAGTCTGAGAAATACTTGTTCCGGGACAAAGGGATAGTATATTGTGATGGGAAAGGTGTTGACTTAACACTAGTGAGACCTGGGTGCAAATCCCAGCTCTTCTGCTTAGCTTCAGACACACAGCCAAGTTTGCCTGACCACTTTAGCTTCTGTTTCCCCATCTTCAAAACGAAGACTCAGTAAAACTGCATATAATGCGATAAGTGGAGTTAACCTGCTTAAAGCGTGGGGTCACGTTATTGCAGGATTAAGGAAATGACCCCCGCCAACCTCCAACACCCGCCAGCCTGGAATTCTCAGCTGGTAGTGCTGCTCCCGCCTGTCCCTGTCGTGGCTGTGGTCTGGCGCCACCTAGTGGTGGTTGGCTGCTCTAGCTTATTTGTCAATGAGGGTGATTCTGGGTCCTGCACTTGATTGAAACTTTCAGGACATAGGCCGTGATTCCAGGAATTTCCAGGTTCATTGGTTTCTGTTTCATTGGCTAGATCTGGAGTGATTCAGATGGGAGGATACCTTCTCTCTGCCTCCCTGCTTCTCAAGATGAGTTTTCTTGCTGTTTTCTGCCTGGCCTCACTGTCACTCCATGTGTCTGCGGTAGAAGATGGGGGTCAGTCACCAGTCACGTTATAGCCGCTTGGGTGCCATCGCAGGGGAATTTTACAGAATTGTCAAGACAAAGAGATACAACGTAGGTAAAGTGCCCAGTACATAGAAAGTGCTTTAAGAAATGAAAATGCCCTTCTCCGTTCCCTGGTAGGAAGAGAGAAACTGGAATCCACGTGGGGGTGTGCACTCAGCAAGCATTAAATAGTGCGGGCGGGCTCATGGCACAATGGAACAAGCACGCACGTCAGCGTCAGACAGCCTGGCTTCCAACCTGCCCACTTACTGCCTGGGCTAGCCTCTCTGAGCCTTGGAATTTATGAAATGGAGATGATAACTTTTAACCTGTAAGTATGGTGTTTTTATGAAGAGAAGAGGAAACCCAGAGAGCTGGGAGCAACCCTGGGTGTCATTTCCAGTGATTCCCAAGAGTAAGCAATTCCTGCATCTTTGCAGTGCTCCGTGATGTTGACACGTGACAGGTTGTATTTCTGCCTAATTCTTGGGTGAACCCTTTCCGTGCTGGCTGAATCCTAGAGTAGGTGACACGGAGTGGTTTGTGAAACATCTCTGTGAAAGGCATGTGGCAGGTGTGGACAGAAAGAGGGTTAATGATGCAGTGATATGTGTGGCAGTGTTTTCAGACACCTTTAAAACTTCTTTTAGTATATGAAAGTTCTAAATATAGTACTTGAAACACAGAAGGCAATCAACAGATGTTCGTTTTTTCTCTCACTCTGACAAAATGCAAACTAAATATGGGTGTTGGAGCCAGTTTCTAAATGCAGGGTGTCTTTTAAAACTTTAGTGAAAACTGGAGTTTGAGTCCTTCGGAGCAGAGGAAGGTCCCACCTTCTCAGGACTGTGGCGGTGTCTTAAATATTTTTTCTTTTTTTGGTAATAAAGGAAATGCAGATGCAACCTCTGAGCCCTCCCCTGGCCTCTGGGGTCTGGACATGGGACTCCTCAGCTCTGGGGCCTGGCAGCAAAAGGATTTGTCTAGGAAGTTCCCTGGAGGTCCAGTGGTTAGGTCTTGGCGCTTTCGCTGCCGAGGGCCTGGGTTCGATGCCTAGTCGGGGAACTAAGATCCCACAAGCCGCGTGGCCAAAAAGAAAAAAGAGGATTTGCCTAGCCAGTGGGCACTTTTTAAAATGATGATCAAAGTGATACCTGTTCATTATCAAAAGTTTGGGGATGTGTAGGAGAGTATAAAGAAGCAAACAACTAGCGAACATTCCCCCCACACCACCCCACATCCTACAGATACCTACCATGTATGTCTCCTCAGAGGCACTGTCATTCTTGGACAGATTTCCTTTCCAGTCTTTTTTTCTTTGAATTTCTTCTTTACATAGTTGAATCTTACTTTTTTTTTTTTTTAACTTTTCACATTATTACGTAAGAGTTTTCTTTTAAAAATTAAGAAGAAAGTATTGTTTCTCAGATTAGATACATAATTCCAGAGAAATTTAATCTAGAAATGTATGAAGCAGAAATTTCTCTCATACCATCTTCCAGTGTACTAAATACTAGAAAAAAATTTTAAATATTGAAAAGTATAAAGTGGTAAGTGAAATTTCCCTTTAATACAACCTGACAGTGCTATATAAGATAAGTTTTAAAAAGAAAATTATAAAATAGGAAGTGAAATTTCCCTGTAACACCATCAGCCAGTGCTCACCACTATTAGTTTTAATATGCAGTCTTCCAGTTTTTTTTTCATATCAGTGGTGTGTGTGTATGGGTATAGGTTACTGAAATGGAATTATACTATAAATATAGTTATCTAGCTTGCTTTTTTCACTTACTAATGTAATTTGAGTATCCTTCTATAGTATAAGCATTTTCGAATACCAATGAAACACTTATTTGACTGGTATTTTAAATGACTACATATTACATTTAAATGTGTTTTGTTTTATGTGGTCATTTCTCTAAGGCTGCCAATTTGGATCTAAGTAAACGTTTATTCACATTTCTGATTCTTTCCCTAAGCTAAGTCCCAGACAGCCCAATTGAGTCAGAGATAAACATTTTAAAGTTTCCTCTCCAGGGTGAGTTAATCGTTTTACACTATCCTCTATAGCTTACAGAAATATGCACTGACAGCCATCACAAATGAATATGACTGTTTAAAAAAATCTTTGTTATCATAAGTGGGAAAAGCTCGTTTACTTTGTGTTTCTTACAGTGCTGGAGGGTTCGACACTTTTGTTGCACGTGTGATGATTTTCCTCTATGATTTTTGGAACAGAGGTGATCTACCCTCTGTTAAATCAAAAAGCTAATTCCTGCTTCGATTCTTTAGAACTTCCCTGACCCTGTTCCGGGAACCAGAGCGGGGCGTTCTCCACGCCTTGCCTCAGAAGCCTCACCTCTCTCTAGGAAGTCCTGTGCGTTTCCAGACGGCCTCCTTGCTCCCTCTAGTGGCCTCCTCAGTAGCTGCAACCTCGCTTCCCTTCCTCTCATCAGAACCAGGTCATCCCAGTGGGACGTCCCAGAAGGGAGCAGCAGAGCAACGGCGCTGCACGGACTTGCAGCCAGACGGTGTGGGGATTGTTTTCCTCTTAGGGTGGGCTGTTTGTGTCCTTGTCGCCTTGGCTGCCAGGGAGGGACTGGAAGCAGGACATAAGCTCTCACCGCGAGCCTGGCAGGGACACAAGGTAGAAAGGATACTCTAGTTAGTTTTCATTTTCCTTTCTAAAACTGAGCCCTGTGGAATCTTTTTATAGAGGGGAAATTTGTAAGTCAGTAAAGTAATTAAGTTTAACTTCCATGGCTGTCACAGGGTTCTGTTAGTGAACCCTGAAATCACTGAGCTGTAGGTACTCATTCTTGTTATCCTAGTTTAGTTGGGAAATGCTTGTGAAGGTTCTAGAATGAGAACTTCCTAGAACAACTTTGAGGTAAGGACAGGAGGGAAACTTTGGAGAACTAAAGACTTTTAACGTATGCCTCATTGCCATTCACACTCTCTCACTCCATTCAAGTTTGTTTCAGGCAATAAAAATAATATACATAATCATTGCAGAAAAAAAATAATAACATCACCATTTCCTTTACTCAGAGATAATGACTGTGTATGAGCATATAAGTGTGTATGTATATCCATGTCTGTGTACACACACACACACACACACACACACACACAGACACACAGATGTTTTTAACCCCATTTTGCAGTATTTTAAATATTTCTCCACTAAATATTTTTGGAAAACAATCTTTTTTTTTTTTTCCTCTTCACTCTCCTCTTCCTGTCAGAAACACATTCTTTAATATGGCTTCGTAATAGTACATAATTTATCTGATAAGAATTAGATATTTGGTTGACACTCATTTCTAAAAAAATTTACTTATTTAATTTATTTTATTTTTGGCTGCGTTGGGTCTTTGTTGCTGCACACGAGCTTCCTCTAGTTGCTGCAAGCGGGGGCTACTCTTCCTTGCAGTGTGCGGGCTTCTCATTGCGGTGGCTTCTCTTGTTCTGGAGCATGGGCTCTAGGCACGCGGGCTTCAGTAGTTGTGGCACATGGGGTCAGTAGTTGTAGCTTGTGGGCTCTAGAGTGCAGGCTCAGTAGCTGTGCTGCACGGGCTTAGTTGCTCCATGGCATGTGGGAATCTTCCTGGACCCATCTTCCTCGAACCTGTGTCCCCTGCACTGGCAGGCAGATTCTTAACCACTGCACCACCAGGGAAGCCCGACACTCATTTTTTTGTAAGCTGTTATAAATGATGCTGTGATGAAGATCCTTTAAACAATTTGATTATTTCCTTGGGATAAATTCCTGCAGTAGAATTTTTGGGTCACAATAATCCAAACTTTCTAAATTCTGTTGAAATTTGATATTAAATTTGTCTTAAAAAGCTTGTTTCAGTTTCTGCTTTTCCTTGCAGAGTGGAGACTGTCAGTCTGTCAATGTCATTACTAACACTGTCATTCTTTTTAGCCTTTGCTAATTGGATAAACAAAGCTTGGTATACCATTTTAGTTTGCAGTTATAAAAAAATATGAGAAAAGTTAAGGATTCTTTTATATTCATTGGTCATTCATACTACTTTTGTCATTTCCCCCCATTCTTTGCCCAGTCTTAAAATATTGGACTGTTAATTGAGTAATTTGCATATTGGGGTTAAGTTCTGTTTGTCATATAGTACAGGTGCTTTTTCTAGCGTGTCGTTTGCCTTTTGGTTTATAGTGTTTCACCTAAAGAAGCTGTGTGTGCGCAGTTTAAAAACGACAAGAAAAAAAAAAGCTACAAGAAAGTACCATAGGAAATAACCCTTATTTACGTACCACCCAGAATGCACAAACATTTATCTGTTGTCATTTTGGCTTATTTTTAATAAAGGAAGAAGAATATTACAGATAAATTGGAATCATGTTGGTTCCCCCTCCCGTCCCATTTCCCCCTTCCCCAGGGCAGGTACTATTATGAATTGAGTGTATGGATCCTTCCAATCCCAGCCTTTATACTATTACCTCATATACAAGTATCAATAGGCAATATATAGGACTAGTTTTTGTGTGTATGTAACTGACATACACACTGTCTCTCATAATAATGCATCGTTGAACAGTTTTCCTCATTTGCATATGAGGATTTTCAGTTCAATTCATAATGATACATACAGACCTAGTTCATTCATTTTGAATGCTGTTTAGTATCGCATCCATTGAATATAACTCTAAATTCTTCCTCAACGTATTTATCAATTTTTCCATATTGGTGAACACTGAAGATACTCTGGGTTTCTCAGTTTTCATTTCAGCCCTGCAGTGAACATCCATACATGCACCTCCTTCTGCACACTGGGGGAGCTTCTCAAGGAGTGTCCCTAGCAGTGTGTTGTGGGTAATGTCAATTTTCAGGTCAACTGGCTCTTGCCAATTCTTCCCAAAGTGGTCAAGCCAATCGACATTCCCACCAGCAGTGTGAAAGGGTCCCTCTCTTGTCTCACAACTTCGCCAAGACAGGGAGTTATCAGACTTGGTGAGTTCTGCCCATCTAGGGATGAGTTATCTTCTCATTGTGGTTTTAATTTGCATGCACTGATTGGTGGTGGAATTGAACATCTTTTTCAATGGTTGTTGCCTAGAGTTTAACAGGTTTTGTAATAGGGAAGAACCTTTGTATTCTATTACAAGTTAATCCTTAAAGGCATGTTGCCTTTAAGCTTAAAGTATACATAATGGCCCATCTCTGGGAACCCTGGCTCCCAGGTAATGCGCATTAAGCTGAAATACCTTTGTTTAGCTCACAGGAAGCATCCTTTGTTTAGCTCACAGGCCCACCCGTGAATGGCTGCATCCCCCTCTGGAGGCTGACTGGAACCAGGAAATGTTCGGCTTTACTCCCTCCCCTTTAGTATAAAAGAGCCTGAATTCTAACTCAGGCACGGTGGTTCTTTGAAATAGAAGTTTACCATCTTCTTGGTCTACTGGCTTCCCGAATAAAGTCGCTATTCCTTGCCCCAACGGCTCGTCTCTCCATTTATTGGCCTGTCGTGGGGCAAGCAGTACTAGCTTGGATTCGATAACAGTTTTCTCTTCTCTACACCTTCCTTTGATCTTTTTCCCCATTGGGTTGCTTGTCTTTTTCTTAGGATTATTAATATTCTTTGTATGTTTTAGATACTAATGCCATGTTGTATGTTGTAGCCATCTTCTTATCCCTGACTTGCCTTTCCTTTTATTCCATTTATTGCCCTTCCCTTGGTTAGACTGCTACCAAGACCTCTTGGTCTGAGGCTGAGTTGAAATTACAGTTACGTCCTCAGGGGATGTAGCACATGCTCAGAGCATTAAAACGTTCTAGAGGAACCCATCAGAGGGTTGGGGAGACATTGAGATAACAGTAAATCTGGCAGCAACTAACACCCCGCAAAGGGTCTGACGAGGTCAGGAGAAGGTCAGGGCCTTCCTGTTAAGCTTAGTATAGAGGCAGGCAAGTGGATGGTCAGTGCATGGAAATCCTTACCGTGCTAAAGTCAAAGACAGTTGCCTGTATTTTCTTGTAACAGCTTTTGTTTTTCGCACTGAGGTCTTTAGTCCATCTGGAGTTTTTTGCTTTTGTAGTTTCATTTATTTCTTTTTGTGGCTTTTCCCCTACATTGATGCTTTCAGAGTCCTCTCTGAGCTCCGATGAGTCTTCATCAGCAACCTCTCCCTCGTTACCTTGTGCTCTTTGCCTGCTCTGGGGCGTCACAGGCAAGGACACCCATTGTGTAGGGAGGGGACTTCTCTGTGTCTCAAGCACCATCAATATTTTCGACATCGGTGATTTTGGTTTCAGGTGACTTTAGGCCTAAGGAGCTTGATTCCACTAGTGTTTAGAATTCATTCAGGTTTTGAAACTTCCACGGAGTCTGTTGGGTGTGATCTGTGCGTGGCCCTGCAGGTATTCTCAGATCTTGGGTTGCTGCTGAATACGGATCCAGGGTCTCCCAAAAAGATGCTTCCGCTTACCTCGAACAGGTGGCCCATTGTGTTTTTCCATAAGGGATCCAAGGAATTGGTACAGTGTGCTATTCTTGTCAGTGTCCTGGCTCTATGGAAACTAAAGGTACATCTAAGGAGTCAAGGTGCTTTGAATTTTTCCCAGTCCCACCCACCCCATTGAGATCAAGAGAAAATAGGAAAAATCATCATCTTTTCAACAGTGTGTGTTTTCTGTCGTTCAGATGAAAAAAGATGTGAAAGTAAGGAAGATAAGAGCTGACCGATTTATAGGAATTTCCCGATAGGTTGTCACCAGCATCCCCTGGAGAATATGTCAAAGGTGATGATGACCAATGTCTGTGGGAAACGGCAGCGTCACAGGAGACTGTAGCCTGGTATCCCCACATGTGGATGCCTCTGCCATCTTGTCACCCAGTGTCTTGCTGGCTTCTTTCTCAGCAGAGAGGGGGTGCGAGAAGTGGGTGTGGGATGATTCCCAAGTCAGTCTGCCAGGCAGCAATCACCAGGGGACCCTGTCTTCTGGCCTGAGTCTACCTGTTACCAAGGACCACGGCAGCTTTCAGGAACCAGAAACTTTTATCGATAATTGGCATTTTTTGCATTATTATTTTGTATTATTATTATTATTTCTGCTTTAAAAGATTTTGCCTTTCTTTTCTCTTTTTTCACTGCATATTAACATTTTCTGTTTACCCTGCCTTTGTGTTTTTTCCTTAGGCCGGAAGCTGAGAGGAAAAGCCTTTTATTTTGTCAATGGCAAAGTGTTTTGTGAGGAAGACTTCCTGGTGAGTTTGTCACCCAAGCTTCCCCTCCTTTCAGTCCTGCCCTGAGTCAGGCAGGGAGCGTGCAGAGAAGCTGGGCTAAGCAGAAGAAGGTGGTTTCTCTCTGTGGTCCCTAGTGCTGTCTGGAAGCTGCACTGCTGGAGAAAGGTGTCCTGACTTTCCTTCTGCAGAAGCATGGGGTGGCCCACGTTCCCAGGAAAATGACAAACTGCAGAGCTTTGTGCTTTTCGGGGACTTGGGGGTTGCGCAGCGTGTCCTCTTGTGCTTTGCCTATTTCTGCCTTCTCCACCCAGCTCTTAACTCTCACTCTGGGACCTGGGCCCCCTTACTTCTCATCCTGCCTGCCTCTCCCACGCACTGAAAGTCTGTCCATGTGCCAGTGACTCCCACGTCTGAACTCCGGCCACGTAGGCGCCTCTGAGGCCAGCTGTTCACAATCTCCCTGCCCATCAGACAGTCCCCAGGGTTGTCCCCAGCCCATCCGCCAGCCCCTCCCACTGTACTTGAGAGTCACCTGAAGCAGAAAAGTCCCCTTGCCTGGGAACTTATCTCTGAGAACCGTGTCCTAGGTTCCTCCTCTACCCCTCTGCTTTCCTATCTCTCCTAGAGTGTGGCCAAGCATTGGGCCTGGTACCACCGCGTCCTCCCCAGGCCTGTGTGGCTCGTGACGTCAGCATGGCCCCGCCGGCCCCTCACTGCTGTGCTGTGTCACTGCCCAGGCCCGGGATCCAGGGTTCAGAGCATGCGCAGGAGCTCTCTGTGGTCTGGGCAGCCTCCCATCTCACTCGCTCTGAGGCTTGCGGTTCTCTGCACGCCATGGCCCCATCCTGTGTGCCTTGGCTTGCACTGGGTCCCCTGCTTGGAATGTCTTCACCCTTCGTTTGCCCAGATCACCCGACGGGCTTCACGTTCCCCTGCCTCGCAGTGGCTCTCCCCTCCTGTGTGCTGCTGCCCCGGGCTTGCCAGTGGTCAGAGCACCGTGTGTCTGTTTACAAGTCTTTCCCTGACTTGACCGTAACTTCCTAGGGAGGGAGGAACGTGCTGCTTCACCTTTACACCTTCAGACCCTAACACAGTGCCAGGCATGGAGCGCTGACTGGTCAGTGGGACCACCAACGTGAGACCCAGAGCTGGCTCGGGGCCAGCTTCTCTGTGGATGTGTGGGTTGACTCATTATGACTCGTGTTTGCTGGCAACCGCCAAGCAAACCCAAGGAAATTGCTTCCTGCGTGCCCTCAGGAATCACTTCCTCCACACGTTCACTTCAGTCTCCGGCGCTATGTGTTTGATAGTCAGACGGTGGCACACCAGAGTTGACTGTCTCCCCGTTTCACATCTGATGGGCCAAGTGCCTGTCCTGCTCCTGGAGTCTCATGGGCTCTTGGTGGGCCAGGTGCCCACCCCTGGGCAAAGTCTTGGGTGCTGGACGACTGCGAGGCTCTGATTGGCCAGGTCTGAGCCAGTGCCTTGCCTTGGAACCCATGATGGGGTCAGCCCCACGGGAATCACAGGACCAGAGGATGGGGAATGGGGCTGGATCCCAAAAGAAAATAAAGAACTGTTACCCCTAGAATCAGGAGGAAGTGCTGGGCAGCAAAACCCCACACTATGTGGTGTAGTGTTGTAGAAAATTTCCCTTTTCTTTTCCACCTTCCTTTCCATTACATTTCCCTTATGAAGTTGTGTTTGCAATATTTAAGCTTCTAGTATCTTCCAGTGTGTAGTATCTAGTCTGTTTTCTGAGGTGAGTTCCTCGTTTCTTTCAAGACTAGAGCTGTGTGTGTGTGTGTGTGTGTGTGTGTGTGTGTGTGTGGTAAGGTAAGGTAAATAATATTTATCCAGTTTCTTTGAAGCTAATTGTAAAAGTCATTGGCTTTTAAACCAGACCCAGACTTGAATTTGAATCCCGTCCTTACCCCTTACAGGCTGTGTGACCATGAGAAGGTCAGTTAACCTTTCGGAGCTTCCCTTTGCTTCCATTTGAGAAACGATGTAATATATACCTTGAAGAATTGTGGGGTTTTTTTGTTGTTGTTTTTGTTTTTGTTTTTAAGAATTGTTTTGAAAATTAGAGTGATGGTCTCAAACTTGAGTGTGCATCAGAATCCCCTGAAGGGCTTGTGAAAACTCAGGATGGCTAGGCCCCACCCACTGAGTTTCCAGTTTAGTAGGTCTGGGGTGGAGCTGAAGAATTTGCGCATCTGACAAGTTTCCAGGTGATGCCAGGGAACTCCGTTTTGAGAACCACTGGGTGAGAGACTGACGCCTCTCTCTGCGCAGCCTCTTATGCAGAGCCTGGCGTGTCATGGGTGCCTGGGTGCAGCTGTTGAAGGCGAGTGGTATTAACATTTGTAATGGCTTTTGTGGCAGAGGATATTCCATGATTCATCACACTGTTGTCCACGGGGTCACGACAGATCCTGTGTAGAGTGACACATCTTTCTGAGAAATTCCTTGTGTTCCTCATGACTGGCGGGGAAGTAGCAAGATTCCTCTGCCCCGCCTGGGTTTAACTTTCTTTTCTCTTTCCACTGCAGTACTCTGGTTTCCAGCAGTCTGCTGACAGGTGTTTTCTTTGTGGACATCTGATCATGGACATGGTGAGTAGGGTCAGCCGAACAAGATAATAGCATGGTGGGAGGGGGAGGCATTCAGAGAAAAAAGAAATTAATAATTGAGGACAGTGTTTCCTACCTTGCTTTGTGGCTACATCTGGTTTTATAAAAGAAGACCCCATGCTTGCTTGCTTGCTGTAGTAGCACCCGCATTTGGCTTTTACTGGAATTAGCGTCCTTCGCCATCCAGTCCACATGATGTCATTTCTCCTGGCACTGTCTCCTTCGGGCTGTTCATGTCACATTGGCCTCCCTCTGATTTTCTGTGGTCCTTGTGGCGTCCCAGGTGAGATACCAAACGGAGCTGCAGAAATCTCAGCTACTTTGGAATTGGGTGTAGAACGTCAGATAACACAGTTGTTTTTCCCCCATGTTCTTCCCGGCTTGATCATTTCCTAAGATGAGGTCTGGGGGCCCGTTGTTAGTTCTGAGATAGCAAAACAGGAAGCAGGTTTTATCCCTTCCGTTCCTCGCTCAGCCATGGTTCTCTGAGCTTGTCCTGGGCCTCAGTGCCTTTATCTTTTGAGTGGGGAGACAGTTCTTCCTTCCTGGCCTCCTTTTAGGGTAAGGTTGTGAGGTTAATGAATACAGAGTTCTTATTTTCTCAGGGATCAAATTGCTCACCATTGGAGAACAGCCCTATCGAATTTCTTTAATATATTGGTCAGAGAAAATCGTTATATAACATTCTACTAGTTGAAAGAGTTAAATTCCTCTCTAAGCTGAGCCATTAATTCCATCATAGAGAAGGGAATTGCTAGTCATTGTTTTTGTTTGTTTGTTTGTTTGTTTACCTTTTTAATTGAGAAACAACTCAGAGGGTGCGCATCTTAAGTGTACAGCTGAATGAATTTTTATATATGTATATACCTATGTGTAAACACCACACAGATCAAGGTATAGAACGTTTCCAACATCCAGAAAGACCCTCTCCCACAAAGATACCCACTGTTCTGACCTCTATTGCCCCAGGCTGGTGCTGGAACTTCAAACAGGTGGATTCATATAGTATAGATTCCTTTGGGTCAGTCTTTTCTCACTTAGAAAAGTGTTTTTGAGATTCATCCATGTTGTTGTCTGGGTTGGTAGTTCATTTATTCTCATTGCTAAGTAGAATTCCATTGTATGGATATAGCACCCTTTATTTATCCATCCTCCTGAAGAGGGGGACTTGGGTGTTATCCAGTTTTTGGCAATTTATGAATAAGTTGCTCTTATGCATGTCTTTGGCGGACATAAACACTCATTTCTTCCGGTTTTATGCTGATAGGTATAAAACAGTGAACCAAAGCTGTCCCTGTTTGTGAACAGACGCTGTTGCCGTCCAGGCTCTGACACCGCACAGCACAGCCTGGCCCTGTGAGCGGTGTCCTGAGAAGCGGCTAAGGCCTTGCTAGGAATGCGGCCCTCCAGCCATTCCGCCAGGGGAGGCAGGCCCAAGCCACACGCCCTCACCCCTACCTTCCCCAAGTGCCTGCCCAACTCCACAGGGCTCCATTTCTTTAGCAGATTTTGTCCTTGATTTTAGAGCCCTTCTGACAAACCCACCACATATGAGGCCAACAGTGTCCAAATTTATGAACATGACTATACACTGCTCTTATCTGTGGGTATCCTAAGCCTTCTTTGGGCCTCAAGGTATTTCATTTATCTATTACTACATGACAAGCCACCCCAGAACTTAGTGGTTTAAAACAACAGTGATTTATTATTTATCATGATTCCATGGGTCAGGAATTAGGTCAAGGCGCTGCAGGGCGATTCTTCTGCTCCATGTGGCATTAGCTAGGGTCACTTACTCAGCTGTGTTCAGCTGATGGCACAAGATGATCTCTCACCCTCCAGGCCTCTCTCCCACGGCTACTAATCTTACTCAGTAGTCTAGCCTGGACTTCCTTTCAGCAAGAGAGAGGAAGTAGCAGCTGCCAATTTTCTTACATCCTTGACTTTAAAATCTCAGAACATCATTTCTTCCTCATTCTATTGATCAAAGAAAGTCACAAGGCCAATCCCAATTCAAGGGAAGCGGGGAACTGAATCTTGGAGACCATCTCTACCTCATGGGATAACATGAAGTCACACTCCTCTCAGACTTGAAAACTTTCAGCGAATGACTGGTAGTGACACTTATTTTTAAAAATAGAACCCTTAATTGCCACCAAGAATTATAATAATACAGAGAAAGTTTCCTTCAGTTACCATTCTTGGTTCTCCAGCAGAATTCAGTTGTGCAACTCTTGGTGTAAATTGTCCGTCTCTGCTCCATCTTTGTTAGTAGAGGGGAATACTCTGGGCTTGGAGGTTGGGCATTTTCCCACATGAAAAAATTTATTACACCTAGTCAGAATGCAGCAAAATGGTATCTTTATCCTACCATACTTCTGGCGCAGTGTGGGTTAAATTAATTTAAGGGTCTATTTCTGCCAAGACAGCATTAGTCTGGGGGCCAAATGCATTCCAAGGTCCAGATTGCCGAGGGGACTCTGAAGCCCAGCCAGTTGTTCTTCCTACTTTGGCAGCTTGAGGGGCCTGGAACATTAGTGAAATCCTAGAGGGGATGAGGAAGCTTGAAAGCTGAGCTTTCAGAGGCGAGCTGGGCTGGCATGACGTCCGCCCGGTGCCCCCCAGCTGCAGTGTGTGAGGTGCGGCATGGCCAGAGCACAGCATGGCTTTCCCACAGGACTTAGGATGCTCCGCCAAGGTTCTCGTTGGTCCCAAGTCCCCTCCTTCTGCCTGTCGGGAGGTTTTCTGTGTGGCCCCACTCAGGGATGCTCATGACCATTCCGTACACTTCTTGCCTACGGTGTTTCGGTGCAGGCTTGCTGGTGTTGATTCCATAGTTCTGTTGTTTGTGCTAAGTTTCATGGTGCAGGTAATCACAGAAATGAATCTGCTACTGAGTCATCAGAGATGCTTTCAACTGCAGGTTACAGAAAGCCCAGACTCAACTCAAACCAATGGTTCTCAAACTTTAGCATGCATCAGAATCACTCTATTAAAACACCCATTGCTGGAACAGGGCCCAAGAATGTGCATTGTAAACAAGTTCCCAAGGGTTGCTGATGCTGCAGGTGCAGGGACCATACTTTGAGAACCACTGACTTAATAGGAAAAAGTGTTTTATCTCACCTAAGAGGTTTGGAGGGAGGCAGTTCCATGGTGAGTTAATTTGGTGACTCACTGACACCACTGTAGACAGGACGTTCTTTCCCTCTCTTCTCTCTCCCACCCTCCGCATCTAGGCTCTGTTCTGGTTTCAGGATGGCCTCGTACAGTTCCAGGTATCAGTCACATCCAGATCAAATGATGCCGAGAGGAAGAAGGTGCATGGGGCTTTCTTCTCACTGTGTTTAAAAGCAGCAGCAGCAAAGAGGCTTTACTTGCAATTGGATTTGAGATAATCCGGGGCCGAGTCACGGGCTTCCGGATTATCGCGCTGCAGAGTCAAAGCTGCTTAGTAGGGGCACCCAGGAGAGAGAAATTAAGAGGTTTTTCCCAAGCTCTTCCATTTCCTTGTGGAGTTTCCTTTAATCTTTCCATGTATTTGCTGCTTCCCAAATCTGAGGTGGAGACTTTCATGGCCCTGCTTTGCATTATTTCCTGCAGAGAATCATGTTTTCTGATTGAGAACCCTCCCTTCTGGAGGTTTGTGAAGTGCAGGAGAATGATACCATTTGGTTTCCTCCTCTTTATACCTGTAACTAGGTTAGCCTTTCCTGCCCCCATCATTGCTTGACTTGGTCCAAGTGAAACTGGGATGAGGGTGGCAGTTGCTCATATGGACCCTCAGCCTGGTGTGTCTCTCCCTTCCACTGGCACTGCCTTCCCTATAATCCCAGCTGAGTCCTAACCTCTTCCTGTGCACCCCCAGATCCTTCAGGCCCTGGGGAAGTCCTACCACCCCGGCTGCTTCCGCTGTGTCATCTGTAATGAGTGTTTGGACGGGGTACCCTTCACTGTGGACTCAGAGAACAAGATCTACTGTGTCCGGGATTACCACAAGTAAGGAGAGCCACTCGTGTAAGCCACACTGGCTGAAACTCAGCAGGGTGGAGGGTGGGGACCTGCTGAGGCATGTCTGCAGGCTGCTTGCACTGTTGTCGACAGTGCAGCGAACGTGCAATGGTTTTGAGGGGTGTAGCACGGGCCTCGGGGGTCAGTGGATGCCCGTGCAGACAGGAACTGGTTAAAGAATTACGTTTACTGGAAAAACAGGACCAAAAAACCTATAATCAGATTCCTGACGAGGCCTCTGGAGGAATGTGCCAAGCCCTGTGGCTCCAGCCTTACCAAACTTCAAAAGGCCCTGATTCAGGGCTGGTCTCCACCACCCTCGGTTTGCCTGGGCCTGTATGAGGCACCATGAGGGGGGTAAACAGGTCAGCCTCCAGCCCTAGCAGAGTGAGAGGGGGCAAATGCACTTTTTACCTCTGAGGAACAATCCCAAAGCAATAGTCCCAGGAGCGTGCCAGGTCTGTCTTTATAGACGAACTAGAGGGATTCATGTGAAGAGTGATGGGTGGGAGGCAGGGCCGGGCCAGCGAGGAAGGCTCCAGGCACAAGTCTCCCCGAAACACCTCAATATGCCCTTCACTGCTTCTTTGCTTCTCCCGCCAGGGTGTTGGCCCCCAAGTGTGCAGCCTGTGGCCTTCCCATCCTTCCACCTGAGGTAAGATGCTTTTTCAGTTCTGCTCCTGGGGTCTTCCAAGAGATGAATATTTCCCTGGGTCATTTACAAGATCTGTGTCCTGTCCTTATACCTTTGTAAAAATACTTCTAAAATCTCAGCTCTGAGATAAATGGTGTCTTCACCAAGAAGCCCATTTCTCATTAGCTGCCTTCCCTAGCCCAGTGTCCTTCTTATGCCCTGTTTGTCCCTGTAATTGGGTCACATTCTCTGACTTGATACTAACTCCCAGATTAGATGATGAGCAGATGAACAAGACCAAGTAGGTGGTTTTTTCACTGTTGACTCTGACATTCCAGATGGTAGAACTGCATCCCTCTCAGTTCTCTCATCTACTCTATGTGTCCTTTTTTCTGCTGGTGTTAGTATCCACTACTGATTCCTGCACTTCTCCTAAGGCCACCTACTTGCTGCCCCAGAACCCTCCCCCACCCTCCTGGCAGCGGAGCCCAATGGCCCCCCCATATAGCCTCTGGTTCTTGCTTTCCTTTGGTCCAGGGCTCAGATGAGACCATCCGAGTCGTGTCCATGGACAGAGACTACCACGTGGAGTGTTACCACTGCGAGGTAGGCCCCTCCCTGCCCTAGAAGGCCCCCAAAACCCATCCTAGAAGTCCAAGAGGAAAGCATCTTGGGTTGATGGAGGTAGGATGTGGGCAAGGGGCTGCCCTCCAGAGCTGACAGAAGAAGTGGGGTGAAGCCTGATTTGGTGGTGGGGGGAGGGAGGTTGGAGAAGATGCATAAAAGTCTTTACTGTTTTCTCCATGTTTGTAACCACCAAGTCCTGAGCCGGTCACAGCTGCTCTCCCTGAAGCCACAGAGTGGGAGGGTCACGGGGAGTGTGGGTTTCAGGTCCTTTTGGGGGGCCAGATTGTCAGGCAGGTGTGTGATTTGAGGAATAGACTCCCTCCCCTCCAGCTTGTAGTCTGTTCTATCTGCTGGGAACCCCTTTCTCAACCGAGCCCTGAAAATCATGAAGAAACCCCCCTTGGAAACAGGCATGTCGCTGGTTGGTGTAAAGGCAGGTGGAGCCCATCTGTCCCTTCTCTGTTGTGTCACACCCCAGGCTGAAGGAGTCAGTGGTGCCCCATGACTGTCAGGAGAGCCAGAGGTTGTGAAGGGTGCAAACGCGTTAAGTGCTTGTGAAATTTCAACCAGAATTAAGTGGATTCACCCAAGGAAGGAGATTTATTTTGTGATGCTGTGGGTAGGGAGAACAATGAGTGTGGGTGACATATAGCTTGATCCCACTGCCAGCATGGAAGAAATAGGTGGGAATCACTGTTGGTTGGTACCCCAGGTGCTGGAAAAAAAGGTAAAGACACTTGCTCAACTGTGCTTTTATTCAACCCAATATATACAAAACGTTATCGCTTCAACATGCAGTTGAGAGAAAAAAATTTTCCTGAGATATTTTATATCCTTTTTCTGTCCTAAGTTTTGGAAATCTGGTGTGTGTGTTTGCACTGACATGACATCTCATTTCTGACCAGCCCCATTCCAAGTGCCGGAGAGCTTCATGTGGCCAGTGTTGGACAGTACAGTCCAGACCCTCACTGGGCTGGAGCTGCGTGTCTCCGCACCGGCATTTTTTTTTGCCCGGAAAGAATCACACAGCGCCCTCTGCTGGTTCTACGGGACTGTGTGTGGCCTTTGTGTCGCTCTTGCAGTCTGTTTTGTTTTGTTTCGTCACCACTGGATATTTTTGCCTCACCCCAGGACTGCGGTCTGGAGCTCAATGATGAAGATGGTCACCGCTGCTACCCCCTGGAGGACCACCTGTTCTGTCACTCCTGCCACATCAAGAGGCTGGAGAAGGGTCACTCATCCACAGCCCTTCACCAGCACCACTTCTAGCCAGAGCCTCCTGCAGATCTCATGGTGGGGAGGAGCCAGGGTTGCACCATGAGGAGTCCGCGGGTTAATTCCTGTCACCCCTGGGGACGGATTGGGATTGGGGGAGTGGAGGGGAGGCAGGTGCCTTTCCTTTAAACAAGGAGGGGATCCCTGCTGGTCTGGGATTATGTATTTTTTTCACTGCTGCCACACCCTCATCAGATTACTCAGGAAGAAACCCCAGCAAGCCCGTGGCATGTGACAGGAGATCTCATTAGTGTGACTGAATGAACCTTCCTGTCCCCTCTGGGAAGAGTTCACACTTCAGTGGGAAAGGTTTGCACTGAAGAGAGATTTCAGCTGCCGATATGTTCAATCCTTTCCCTCCCCTTTGGAAAATACCTGCACCCAAACACCCCCTCCCAACCCCTCCCCCGCCCCACACACACCATAATTTAAGATTTCCTTCCACTCCAGAGCTTCAGTTCTTCTGTAGAATGGCTGCAAATTTTAATTGCATCATCGCAAGAGGGATGCTCTGACGTGTGCTTTGTATCTTAGGAAGAATTCACTTGGTAAAGCAGAGCCAAGGTTTGAAATAAGTGAGATGGGGTGTTCTCCTTGTAGCCTAATATCATTCTGTGTGCCCCTGGAAATCTTCACTCCTTTAAAGGCAGCTGGCGGCCTGATGGAGGATTGATCCTGTTCTAGGAAAGTGTGCTTTGGGATGAGAACTTGGTGCAGGCGCCAGGCCTCTTTTGCCCGCCTGTTGTGCTTTTTTTCCTCCGGAGCTCTCAAGAATCTGGGACTTCAGAGTTCCCCCTGCAAAGGCTGGTCTCGGGATCTTTCGTGGGGATCCTCTTATGCCTATTTTCGCTTCTTTAACAATGGACTTTGGGGAAGTGTGCCCACATACTGAGACCTGACCCCTTATTAATGAGGAGAGTTTTTGTGTGTAAGATCTCAAAGCCAGCCTGGGAGAGAGTGCCTGAGCATAAGTTATGATATTCATTTCACAGGTCCCTCTCTTGCCAATTCAGGTATTATGCTTGAAGAAACCAGTATAAGGTACACTGCTTTTGTCTGTTTTTTTTTTTTTTTCTTTCTGTAAAAATTGTTTCCCTCTACTTTCAGTCTCCCACACACAAAAAATACCTCACAGATAAGAGCTTCAGATTAAGGAGGAATTTGGCCATCACACTGGACTCAGCCAGTGTGTGTTAGGAACCTCTGGCTTCACCCAGGTCAGACCAGTGGGTCAGGGCACTGTAATCTTAACTAAAGTTCAGCTGGGAATAGATCTGATTGATACTGGGTGCTCCTGCCTTATGCATTTCATCATGCTGGCTCCCCGGGATGGCAAGGGCTAAGGGGGGGCCACCTACTGGCAGGATTTCAAGGCCACCTCTGCACTGAAGAGGCAAAATGTGCCCTGTGTGTCACACTCCTGAGGCCAGAGGTCAGTACCCCTGGGTATTTCAATGAGAAGAAAGTGTGAGAAAAAGGTTGGCTGGCATTTGGCTTCTCAGCCCACGGGGAGGGACCCTGGGCCTTTTCGCAGGAGGGCAGGGGCCATCTCACCACTGCCAGCCAGGCTGGGAGCATCTGCTCTCTGCCGCCTCACCTCACATCCAGAGGGAGGGGATTGGGTGGCTGGGGCCTCGGAGGGCGTCAGTGGAACCCAAAGGCACAGGGACTCACAGACTATTCACTGGGCCCAGTTCTAAGCCTCTAAACCATGCTTTGACTCCTTTGGTAGCAGTTGCCTGTAAGAAGCACAGAAATGGCACCATGGATTGTCTTTTCCGTTTTTGTTAAATTCGTTCTGCTGGAATCCTTTGGCCAGATGTCACTTCAGCCCAAGCGGTGTGATTCTACTGGTTCCTTTTCACAGGCTGAGCCTCCTAAAAACCCATGAGTGTTTATATGAGGGCTAAAAATCCAGGGGGTGGGGAGGTGAACCCTGGGGTCCCCCCTCCCTTCCCAGCATACCATCCAGCTCAGCCTTGGCAAGGCTGGTGGGCAGATGGAGCCAGCCAGTATGTCTCAACCTGTCTCTGCCAAGCTAGGATTATTTCTGGCCTTGATGACACACCTTTGCTCCACTATCAAGTCAAGCAGAGGAAAGAAAATTGCCTTGGAGCCACATCAGAAGTAGCAGGGATTTGTTTGCAACTTGGTAACAGTTGACCCTTGAACAGCATGGGTTTGAACTGCATGGGTCCATTTGTATGTGGATAATTTTCAGTAGTAAATACTGCAGTCAGTACTACACGAGATCTGTGGTTGGTTGAATCCACGCTGCAGAGGGACCACGGTTACGGACGGCCGACTGTAAGTTATATGAGGATTAACCCTTAAGTTGTTCAAGGCATAACTGTAGTTTAAAAATCTGATTCACTTTTTAAATGAAATTTTTTTTTTTTTTTTTTTTTTTTGCGGTACGCGGGCCTCTCACCGCTGTGGCCTCTCCCGTTGCGGAGCACAGGCTCCGGACGCGCAGGCTCAGTGGCCATGGCTCACGGGCCCAGCTGCTCCGCGGCACGCGGGATCCTCCCGGACCGGGGCACGAACCCGCGTCCCCTGCATCGGCAGGCGGACTCCCAACCACTGCGCCACCAGGGAAGCCCCTAAATGAAATTTTTAAAGTGTCCTTGATTGAGGCAATTTTGATATCTCAGCAAATATTTTATACTGCTGAAGAAGAACAATAAGAGAATTTCTAGACACCCTAGAAATCTGAGAGGCAACTTCTCTTACTGTCAGTGTCCCTGGAGAGGGTAATCTGAGAGGCAACTTCTCTTACTGTCAGTGTCCCTGGAGAGGGTAATGGAGAGGGTAATGAACAATAAGAGAATTTCTAGACACCCTAGAAATCTGAGAGGCAACTTCTCTTACTGTCAGTGTCCCTGGAGAGGGTAATGGGTAGGAATCTCCTACCAGTTTTGTCTCCTCCTCAGGCCCTTGCAAAAAAGCCATGAATAGATGCCCACTTACCTGGTATTTTAAACTTTCTATAAATTATTAGCCAAATAGAGCTATAATGGGGTTGTATTTATAGGCATGTAGAAAGAACACACAAGCACTTCGTAGACCAGGATGAATAAGTTTGTTTTAAAAGGTAGAGCAGATAGCCTTGAGTTCCCTAGATGACTCGTGGACTTTAGATAAACAAGAATTATGGCCTGATTCCAGATGCCAAAGCCAGCCTCCAGCCTTCTCCCTTGCCTCACTTTGCCCTCTAGTTTTTTCTTGTCATTTTTCCCCCCCAGCTAGGGTCATTCAAAAACGGCCTGAGTGATCTGAGAAAAGCCAGGAATGCAGTTTGGCCTGTCATAGCAGGATCCTCTCTCTCTGACATTATCCTCCCCTCTGTGGTTGAGTAGAGAGTGATTCGTTCATTTTTCACACAGAAGGGCATTGAGTCCTGTTGGGTCATTGCCTGCACGTGGCGGCAGGACTTTCCATTTCTCCGTGGTTAGTGCTTGAGCGAAAGCCTCTTTCAGCTGAGTCCACTGAGGTTGTGCCACTGAGTCCTGGGTGGCCGGTGGGATTACCAAGGAGTTCTGATTGCTTTCAAGTGCTGCCATCACCTTGTTTCCGTGGACTTGAGTTACCCAAGATGAAAAACAGAAATGTTAGAATTTGAGAGAATGATCTGGAATTCATACTCCTTTGCAGGCTGTTTTTGTGTGCCGTTTCCCACGTGTGTGAAAGTATGAGAGCTATGATGGCTGCTAGTGCCCTTGCAAAGAATGTGTGCAAGACTTGACCCCAAACCATTGTTGCTTGATGCACTTGTTAAAACTGTCGACCAGGAAACCAAGTGCTTTGTATTCTCCTTTGTGCCAGGAATGAGTCCTAATTTCCCAGTTACTATTGGAAGTAACTTTTAAAAGCAGTAGGAAAAAGATGAGGAAGATGTGTTAGCTATCAATTGTTCTGAGCCAGAACTGGACAGATATGGGAAATTTCTATATAGTGTATGAAAATTTCACTCTGCAGGGAAATTATTTTCCCCTGTGTCTCTTCTTTTACTTTAATTGATTCAAAATATTGTTCCTGTAAAATTATTCAAAATTTTACTGTTACTATAAAATTACTCAGAATATTGTTACCATAAAATTATTCAAAATATTGTTAACTATAAAATTATTCAAAAATATAATATCATGACAATAAAACTGCCTTAATTTGTAGACTATTAAAGTGATCTCCAACATAATCATGTTTACTGGGTCTGCTTTTGTGTGTATGGAGTAAGCAGATGGGGCTTTTTGCTAACGGGATTTGGTCTTTTAGAGCTCTCGATTCTTTTTTTTTCTTTCTTTCTTTTCCATTATGGTTGATCACAGGACATTGAATATAGTTCCCTGTGCTATACAGTAGGACCTTGTTGTTTATCCATTCTGTATGTAATAGTTTGCATCTGCTAATCCCAAACTCCCAGCACAACTCTCCCCCGCCCCTTTGCCCCTTGGCAACCACAAGTCTGTTCACTATGTCTGTGAGTCTGCTTCTGTTTCTGTGTCATATTTTAGATTCCACTTAAAAGTGATATCATATGATATTTGTCATTTCTGCCTTACTTCACTTAGTATGATAATCTCTAGGTCCATCCATGTAGCTGCAAATGGCGTTATTTCATTCTTTTTTATGTCTGAGAGCTCTGGATTCTTAAAGAAATATTCGGGCGTTGAAACTGTGTAGGGTCTCAGATTTTATCCTACTGGCAAGCTAATAAGCTAGCATGCCATGGTTTTGTGGATCCTGGCAGAAGTTACAAGACTCCTGGGTCAGAGACAAAGGACACTTTATTACTCACAGTAGCAGCAGTAGCGTTTCACACTGTAAGCCTTTGCACTAGTTGCCTGAGCTCCAGTTCCTACAGGGCCCCGTGAAGAGGGCCAGGTGATACCTGCATATGCGGTGGGCTGTGTTACAAGAGGAAACCCAAGCTTAGAGAACCACAATCTTTTATAAATGGGCAGTAAACCTGCCTGACTTTTGCTCCAGAGAGAGACGCTATCTCTTGCATCCAAGTCTGTTTATTACTCAAACATCCTTAAAAAGGTAGTCTGGAAGTAAGGCAGTGCCTCCCTCACAAGGTGTGTAGGAATGTGAGAGACGCTTAGAGAATCGTCTTTCAGTCTTTCAAGCATCCAGTTTCTTCACCTGGGACCTTATTATTGAGACTTTTCAGGTCATGCTCAAAACGGTGGTCATTTTGTCTCCTTCCCTTTTGTGTATGTTACTGTTTTTTCTAATGAGGTTATGACCAAAGAATTCCAGAGGTGAGTGACCCTCTAGATTTAAGGCAACCACATACAGGAAGGCAGGACTTGCAGACGGAAGGGGCAAGCAATGAGAGAGTGGCTATTCCGATCTTACAAATGCAGGCTGCTGCTTTTCTATGACCCTGATGCTACAAGGGATGAAGATGTAGTCAGGGGAAATGTCGTCTGGGCCAGGGTGTGCCCAGGACTAGAGACGAGGTCTCCCGATTGCTAACTAGCATGGGAGAAGGGGTGAGGAGCCAAGGTATGTGATTGCCATCTATACCCAGACAGGGAATAGCCCTGAGTCGACTCATGTGGTCAACCCTCTGGTGCACAATAAGCCCTCGGGCGGGGTGGCTTTGGGGTCAAAAGCCTGGATTCAAGTTGTAACTCAGGCTCCACCACCAAACTGCTCAATGAACGTAAGCAAATTTAGTTCCCTCATCTGTAAAAATGGGGATAACAACTGAACTTACCTTACAGGACTATTGTGGAATTGACTGAATTAGTCCAAGTAACAAGCTTAGAGCTCTTAATTTTTCAATAATAGTCACAGGTTTTAAGACTTACTTGATCTTTCCATTGGGACAACTAACAAAATAAATTACAAATGGGTTAAAGTACATGGACAAAACGATACAAACACAATTTGAAAAGAGCAACAGAAGAAACCATAGGGTAAATATTGGTAAACTGGAATATATAAAAGTGAAAATTACTTGAGGTTCAAAAATATTATAAGGAAAAGGAAAATATAAAAGATAAGCTAAAAATTGCAATGCATTCAATAGCTGAAGAATTAATATCCTTAATATACTTAAAAGTTTAACAAATCTATAAGAAGAAAATGAGTACATATATCAAGAGAAAATATATACATCAAGTAATATAAGTAAAAGGAAGTTCCGTTTTTCAGTTAAGAAAAGTGCAAAAAAATCATAATGAAATTTATAATACTCAGTGTTAGCATGCAAGGAAACTGATGCTATTGATGGAAATGTGTATTTGTTTAAATTTTTTGGCAGGCAACTTGAAAATATATACCAAAGTCTTAAAAAGTCCATGAAATGGACTTTAAAAATGTCTCTCTGATCATTCAACATCTAAAAATTTATAAGATATCAGAAATAATTCAACATAGCATTATTTTTAAAAAAGTGTTAAACTGACAACAACCCAGATTCCCAACAAAGAGGGTAATGTTTAAAATATCTAGTTTTTTTATGGGTTATCTTCAAAGAATGTTTAATGACCATAAATCTCAGACCCAAAGCTAAGGGGACAAAATGAGAACACAAAGACATTTGTGACAAAACCCCAAATTTGGAAAAAATACGTGTGTAGGTTTATATTAAAAAGTGTGGAAGAAAAGTAAAGTCCATAAGGAAAAAAAATTATGACGTTAATAGTAATGACGGCGGGGGCGGGGATTATGACGTTAATAATAATTATCTCGGGATGGGAATTTGCGTTTTTTTGATTCCCAGTACTTTTCTGTATTTTACAAGTTTCCTGTAATTTGTTCAGGAGGAAAAAACGTTATATTGGAGAGATTAATTGATCGATTGAATGATTAGTTATGGGCAGTGTCGGATGTTCCCGCCACTCTTCAGGTTTGACTCTCCTTTCCGCCACAGACCTTTCGGTCCTTCTCAGGTCTTCCACCCAGGCGCCAATAGAATGAGGGGTAATATATAATACTAGATTACCTGGGGTCTTCGTACTGCAAAAACACCCATGTGCTAAGGTTTCCCGATTCACTGGGGACCAGGAGCTCTCAAGGGACAGGGCTGCAGACTCCGATCACTTTGCGGACCCCCTCTAACGCGCGCAGCCGCACTGCAGCGTTCGCGTCTCCGGGACAGGTTACAGCCAGAGCTCACCAGATCCTGGTAAACTGGGACTGTGCCGCTTTTTACGTCACCGTAGGGGTTCTGCTCCACGGGAAAAAGGGCCAGAACTGCTGCCTTAAATGCGCTTTTGTGTCATCCGCTAGCTAACCTCGGGCCACAGCACGCCCCCCTACTGCAAACTACCACCATTCTAGGTGTGTTTTCCCACATGTAACCCATTTACAGAGTCTCCTCGTGTGCATCATTAACTAGGACGCTTTGCAGTTTACAAACCACCTCACACAACTCCGGCTTCCAAACACAGCTTAAAAGATGACATTTCGGGCACAGTAGCGTTAAAATTCAAGATATTTAACCTTCACACCAGAGTCCTAAGGACGTCCTGTAACATCAAACCCAGTTGTGGCTAAAAAGTACGCCTCGAGCCAGCCAGGAGTCGAACCTAGAATCTTCTGATCCGTAGTCAGACGCGTTATCCATTGCGCCACTGGCCCCGCACTAACAAAAACACCACTGTAGCATAGATCACGCCTTACGCATCTACGACAGGCTCCCCGACACTAGCGCTGCGCTTCGCCCCTGCGCCGGGCGTCACGGCGCTAGTCCACAGCTCCCAAGGCTCCGCCTTTCCCCCACCATGCGCTCCGCCAATCCGCAGCGGTGACGTCACGGCGCTCTTCGGCGCACTCCCATCCACCGCATCGGACTGCGCCTTTAGCGTTCTATAGCGCGCGCCCTAAGTTTGTCCACGGCCGCCTCCCGTTCGGGAGCAGCCCGGCCGGGCAGGGAGAGGAGGTAGGACGAGGCGGGGCGTTGCGGCCGCCGTGCCAGGGTGACCGGTTTCGCTGTATTCGAGGTGGCGGGGCGGGCGGAAAGAGCAGGGAGGAGGCCGTGGTGCAGGATGGCGGCAACAACCTACGAGCGGCTGAAGCTGTGAGTTCCGCGGGCCGGAAGCCGTTGCCCGAAAGGGTCTGCGGGGCGGCGGGTGGGGCGGCAGGTGTGGGCCGCCGGCAGCGGGGAGGCTTCCTGAGTTCCGGGGCGGCGGGCCGGGTGTGGGAACCCCGCGCGCTCCCCGCCTTACTCGCCGGGCGCGGCCGCTCGCGGCGCCGCGCCCGAGTCGCCACAGGCCCGGGAGCGGCTGTCCCGCCAGCTTTTCTCCACTCAACTCGGCCTCAGAGGCCACGGCGGGGGACCGAAGCTGCGCACCGTCTTCCGGCGAGCCCGGCTCGCCGTTTGGATGCAGCCCTTCGGGGCACGCTCCTCCCCACTTTATTTTATTTTTTATTGTTTGGAGAGGTAGCGGCTAAATTTATCCTTATCGCTTAGGAGAGAAAACGAGAAGTTTTTTTCTTATTTCATGGACCCATAGCAGCACGGATAGCAGCATGTTAGAGGCCACACACAAATGGATAAACCTTTATCTGGGCATTGAAGCCTTCGTGACCGGTCTTGAGGATGCATGAAAAATTTAAAGTACAGTCAATACTCTTAAGGTCCTAAAAGGTGTACTTGGCTTTAAATATTGTACCGCCCAAGCATAAAGCAGATTGTTAGGTCCACGTGGACAGCCAGGGGCTACTGTAGAGAATTTTGGCCCTGTAAATTGACTTTTCGGTAAAGCCAAGCTCTTGAGGCTCTGAGAAATAGGCTCTGGTTGTTAGAGTTGTAAATTAGGTATTTGTAGGGTTTGGGGTTCGTCCTGGGTTTAAAACAAAAGCAAAAACATGATTTCCCTTAGCATTACTATCAGCCCCTATGCTTTTCTTGTCTGTGAATAACTTTGTTCTACTCACTTTGTGTTTAATGCTTTACCTCTAGACTGAAAATCCAGTGACCACATCTCAGAAAGTCTTTGGCAACAGAAGCAGATGTGATTATTGAGAAGCTTATCTATCCCTAAATAAGTTAAAACATCTTGGGACTTAGGCACAGGTATCGCATTTCCTATACAAGGATATGAGGACATCAAGATGTGGTTTGGGCACTTCCTATGCTCCCCAGAACCTCAAGCTCACTTAACTTTCTGGAAGGTTCAGTTAAAAGTTAGGGCTGCAGAATTGGAAGTGAGGCCATCTCGACATCAGATGTTTTGCATAAAAGAAGATTACTTTTTCCTCAGTCCACCCCCCCCTTACCACTTATCTTCACTGTAATTCCCTTGAAAACCCCCAGCTGCACCCTTCCCTCCACATTTTCCTTGTTAGGTTTCCTTATTCTCTCCCGGTTCCCCATCACAAGGTGATCACCTTGTTGGTGAATGAGTCTAGGAAAGTGTCTTTGACTGAGGTACTGGCGGGGCCAGTGTCACGTGTGCTGTGTTGGCTAATTAGGTTATTGTTGTCTACCTGATAGTCACTAAAGGGTTTTAATGTGATCCTACACCAGGTCTCAGTTGTGTTTAAGAAATATGGAGCCTTGGCTTGATTGCCGCTCAGCGTTAGGTTACGAAATGCAATCGAATTTTCCTGTGGTAAAGATTGAATGGGATGGAGAACTTGAGGGTTATGATGATAACTGCCAAGGAGGCAATAAATGCACCAGTCCAGACCTTAAAAAAAAAAAAGCTCTGTATCCATAAAAGAGAAAGGAAATTTGGCACTGAAGTGGTGACGCTGATGCTTTTGTATTGATTTTTGTGAGAAGTGGAAACTATAAATTTGTTTGGGGGAAAAAGTAAATCTGGGGTTATATGAAAGTCATTCTCTAATTTTTCAGTGCTTAACTTTTTTCCCTGAAAAAAAATAGTTCTAAATGCTTCTGTAAATGAAGATACAACTTTTTTACAACTTTGTTTTTCTTTGCCAAGGAGTTTGTGAGTTGGAGTCTCTGCTCATTTCTTTTGTTTGGCCCTTGCTGCTCTGAGGCATGGTTTTAAAATGTGGCCTCCGACCTAAGGTGTATTCTTTTTTAGATGCATTGGAGGTGGAAGTGGTTTCTGATCCATATAAGAATTATAGGACATAATGGCCATTTTTAAAAGTGCCTAGAGATATGTTTTAAGGAAGATCCGTACAAGAGATAGTTTGATTATTGTATTATGAAAGTATTGTTATTGGGTTCATTTAAATATCGAAGTGCTTGGGATTTTAAAAATTTGTTCTGTGTTATGCCATACATTTTTTCCCGTCCATCTCTGTCCTGTGGTGTTCACCTTCCTAATGCCCTAAGTTTCATCCTCTACTCACCTGCTTACAATCTCCAGTTCCATTTTATTGACTTACAGGAATAAGCCCACATTTCTTAGCCACCTGTATTCTAGCCTCTTCACAGTCTATCCCCTAACCTTATTTCCCATAACTGCCCAGTGCTTTTTTTTCTTCCTTTTTTTCCCTTTCACCAGACTTGGACACCCTCTTTTTGCTTCAAGCTTGGGCTTATTTTGATCTTTCTATCCAGAATGTTTTCTTCCTCTCTTCCCCTCTTTACATGCTGATCACATCTATGGTAGAGCCGAGACAACTCTGGTTTTATAAGTCAGAACAGACTTAGATTTATTTAGACTTAGATTCACCTGCTGTTTGCTTTGTGTCCTGACCATGTTACTTAATCTCTCTGAATGGGGTTTTCATCTGTAAAATGGGAACGTTTCTACTTCACAGTATTATAAGGACTGAAAGAGCGTAGATGAAACCAGCATACTTAACAGATACTCCTCGTCTCTGCGAAGCCTTTTTTCCAATGTCTTTTCCTTCACTGAGCTCCCATAACAGTCTACTGTCACAGGAACTAGACACCAAACGTCTATATGAGTTTTCACATTGTCTCTTACGATTCATTAGCAGTGTACTTACTGTCTGATGGACACGAGGACTGAAAGAATGATCGAGCCATAGCACTGTTTGAACCACTCACTTTGCTGCCTAGAAATGATGAAGTCATTAATAAATACTTTGTTTCTCCAACTAGGTTACAAGTATGTAGAACATATTAGAAACACCTTAACATTGATTTCTTCTCTAGTCCTCAGTTCCTAATGTAAAGCCTGGTGCATTGCAGGTCCTCAGTGGATCACCTAAGTAAATGAAAAGAACTTTCCTCGGACATGGTATAGAAATGAGTTACTTAACAACTGAAAATAATTGACATGTTCATTATGGATTTTTGATGTAGAAAACAATATTGATTTGTTCAGAATTTAAAATTTATACTATTTAAACATCCAGGCAGTTCTTAATATTCCTATTTTGCAACTCCTTTTTTTATTTAAAATCATTTGTGTAAGCCTTTGTAATGTCAAACAGTGATAAGTTTGAAATTGCAAGACAATTAACAGAAATCCATGATTGGAAACCTTTAAAGCATTTTTTTTCCTTTTAAAGGTCAGGTGAAAAAAGTGTAAGGCAGAAAGTGAATCAGGTTGCAGCTTCTATCTGAAGAAACATTGTTTCCTCAGTTAAGAAGTGGACTTTCTTTTTAAAACATTGTCATAGCTGTGAGGTCAGCCAAGGGAGAGGTGATAGAATCCTGAGGACAGATGTAAACTAAGCAATTCTGTGATGAAGATATATGTAGTTTATACAGTCCAGTGAACATTCAGATTACTCACACATCTCTCTTCTTGACTGCCTTCATCCAATTCCACCTCTCCCATCCACCCCCCCTCCCGCCCATCTCTGATAACCACAAATCTTATCTCTTTTCTTTGAGTTTGTTTTTGAAGTGTAATTGACCTACAATGCTATGTTAATTCTTGGTACACAAGATAGTGATTTGGTATTTTTGTACATTTAAAAATGGTCACCATGATAAGTCTTGTTATGATATGTCATCATACGAAGATATTACATAGTTATTGACTGTATCTCCACAGTGTACATTTCATACCCTTGACTCATTTACTATGTTTTATAACTGGAAGTTTGTACCTTTTAATCTCCCTCACCTGTTCCTTTCCTTTCCCTACCTACCTCCACTCCGGCGACCCTCTGTTCTCTGTAACTCTAACTCTGCTTCTGTTTTGTTTGTTCGCTTGTTTTTTAGATTCCATGTATAGGTAAAATCATACAGTGTTTGTCTTTCTCTTTCTGACTTATTTTACTTAGCATAATACCCTGTCGGTCCATTGGTTGTTGCAAATGGCAGGATTTCATTGTTTTGTTATGGCTGAGTAATATTCTGTTGTGTGTGTGTGTGTATATATATATATATTTCATACATGTTTTTTATCCATTCATCTATTGATGGGCACTTGGGTTGCTTCCATATCTTGGCTTTTGTAAACAGTGTTGCATTGAACATAAGGGTACGTATATCTTTTCTAATTAGTGTTTTGTTTTCTATAGATAATTACTCAGGAATGGAACTGCTGGATCATATGGTAGTTCCATTTTTAATTTTTTGAGGAAGTGCCATACTCTTTTCCATAGTGGCTGCCCTAATTTACCAACAGTGCAGTGTTCCCTTTTCTTGACATTGTCGCCAACACTTATTGTATTTGTTGTCTTTTTGATAATAGCCATTCTGACAGGTGAGAGGTGGTTTTGATTTGCATTTCCTTCATGATTAGTGGTGTTGAGCATCTTTTCATGTGCCTATTGGCCATCTGAATATCTTCTTTGGAAAAATGTCTGTTCAGATCCTCTGCCCATGTTTTACCCAGATTGTTCATTTTTTTTTAAACTTTATTTATTTATTTTTTAATTTATTTTTGGCTGCTTTGGGTCTTCACTGCTGCGCACGGGCTTTCTCTAGTTGCTGCACGTGTACTTCTCATTGCAGTGGCTTCTTTTTGTTGCGGAGCACAGGCTCTAGGCACGCGGGCTTCAGTGGTTGTGGCACGAGAGCTCAGTAGTTGTGGCTCGCAGGCTCTAGAGCTCAGGCTCAATAGTTGTGGTGCACGGGCTTAGTTGCTCTGCAGCATGTGGGACCAGGGCTCGAACCCATGTCCCCTGAATTGGCAGGCGGATTCTTAACCACTGCACCACCAGGGAAGTCCCTGTTCATTTTTTTTTGGATCTTGAGTTGTTTGAGTTCTTTCAATATTTTGGATATTAACCCCTTATCAGATGTATCATTTGAAAATATCTTCTCCCAGTCAGTAGGCTGCCTTTTTGTTTTATTGATAGTTTCCTTCACTGTGCAAAAGCTTTTTAGTTTGATGTAGTTACTTTTGTTTATTTTTGCTTTTGTTTCCCTTGCCTGAGGAGACATATCCAAAAAAAATATTACTAAGACTGATGTCAGAAAGCATCCTGCCTCTGTTTTCTTCTAGAGGTTTTATGGTTTCAGGTCTTATGTTTAAGTCTTTAATCCATTTTGAATTTACTTTTGTGCATAGTGTGAGAGAGTAGTCCATTTTGATTATTTTGCGTGTAGCAATCTCGTTTTCCAAGCACGCTGTCCTGGAGAATGTTCCATGTGCACTTGAAAGAAGTTCTTTCTTTTTGTTTATGTGTATATCTGTTATAGATTTTTGGTTTGTGGTTACAGTGAGGTTTATATATAGCAGTCTGTCTGTCTGTGATTATTTTAAGCTGCTGATCTCTTACGTCAGACACATTTTAACAACCCTGCATTTTTGCTCCTCTCCTCCTCCTTGCCCCGCATGTTTACTCTTTTGATATCATCTTTTATATCTTTTTGTTTCGTGTATCCCTTAACTACTTATTGTGGATGTAGGTGATTTTACTGGCTATATCCACTGGCTGCAGAGCTCATGGTGTCCCAGAGCTCGTGTTGGCCTGCTGGTGGGCAGAGCCCGGGCCCAGGGGGCTGGGCTCGGTCCTGATATGGCAGGCTGTGGGGCTGCGGTGGTCCTGGGGCTGTTGTCTGTCCACTGGTGTGTGGGGCGGGGACCTTGGGCATCCCAGGGGTGGTGCCTACACATTAGTGGGTGAGGCTGGTCCTAGGGCTAGTGCCAGACCACTGGTGGGCTGAGCTGGGTCCCAGGGTCTCTGGTGGCAGGGTCCTGGGGATCCTGGGGCTAGTACTGGGACCCTGGTGTCTAGGGGTGGTCCTGTGCCCTTTGGTGGACAGGGCTGGGTCTTGGGGCATAAGAGAGCATGTCTGCTGGTGGGTAGGTAGGGCTGTGTCTCTGCCTGGCTAGTTGATTGGCCTGAGGTGTCCCTGGTACTGATGCTGATGGAGCCAGTGTAGGCAGTGGGTGGGGCCAGGTCCTTGTGCTAGTAAGCTAGAAGGAGGACTCCAAAATGGCACGTGCCACCCCCAGTGTCCTTGTGGTAGAGTGAGCTTCTAAAGATGGCTGCCACCATCTTTGTCCCCAGGGGTGAGCCGGTTGCCTCCTGCCTCTCCAGGATCAGCAGGTGAATCTGACCCAGGCTCCTTTCATATTTTTGCTTCTGTCCTGGGTCCTGGAGCATGTGAGATTTTGTGTGTGTCCTTTAAGAGTGGAGTCTCTTATTTCCCACAGCCCTTTGGCTCTTCTGAAAGTAAGTTCCACTGGCCTTCAAAGCCAAACGTTCTAGGGGCTCATCTTTCTGATGTAGGAACCCCGAGCTGGAGAGCCCGATGTGAGGCTGGACCCCTCGCCCCTTGAGGAGAGCCTCTGCAGTTGTAATTATCCTCCCATTTGTGGGTCGCCCCCACTGTGGTATAGGTCTTGGTTACACTGGCTCTCCTCCCCTCCTACCCGTTTTGTTGTTCCTTTCTTATATCTTTAGTTGTAGAAGATCTCTTCTGCTAGTCTTCCAGTTTTTCTCATCAGTAGTTGCTCTGTAAAGAGCTGTAATTTGGTGTGCCTGTGGGAAGAGGTGAGGTCAAGGTCTTCCTGCTCTGCCATCTTGGCCACACATCTCCATGGGCCTTTATTTTCAAAGCTTAATAGGCTTTGAAGTCCATGGTCTCTGGGATCAAGAAGAGAGAGTGCAAGCTCATGCCTATTTTGATATATCTTCCAAAATATGTGTCATCTTAACAGAAACTAGGACTCTGGGTTGATATCAAATCCCCTGTCTTGAAAGAAACTAGGTAGTATTCCTCTTCTGTTAGTTAATAGTTGATACCTATTGGATTCTGATAACCTCACCAGTTTATTTTAGTATACAGTATTACTTTGAACTTTAGAGGTTTGATATCAACAGCATAGTTAATGACCAGATAATCTTCTTAGAGGGAATTTCTTTAACTTCTAAGATCTATTTCATAAATAAGTAATGTGAGAGAGTTTTACTGAAATGAGAAACATCACACCAGTTGAGGGCCATTCTTTTTGCAACAGGGAGAAGATTTTGCCTAGATATTTGTTCATCACTGAGTCTTCTGTCTTGGTTTCCATGTACTTATTACATTGAGAACTTAGCAGAGCCTGTTGACTGGTTAATTTTGGAAAAACTCCAGGCAGAACTTGGTGTTAGTGATACTTTATAGACTTTCTATTTAGAGAACACCCTGCTTCCTCTTTCTCTTCTTATAAGTTACAGTATAACTTCAAATCCAGTTAAAATTTGACCTCTCATGATCTTTCCTTAGCTAAGAGAAAAGAAACAATTTTTAAAATTCCGTTTATTCTGTCACTGAGCCAAAGAAAACATTAGTTAAGGGCCATATAGAAATAACAACTTAATGTATGTGTTTTCTGACTAATTATGTTCTATTCTCTAAGAAAATTGAGCTTTTACTATCTTGTGTGAGAATACCAATGGGAATGGATAAGCTTAGAGTCCTTGTCTGCAGAGGCTTGGTAGCCTGTTTGGTGAAGATTTTTTTTTTAATAAATAAATAAATAAATAAATTTATTTATTTATTTATGGCTGCATTGGGTCTTTGTTGTTGGGTCTTCATTGCTGTGTGCAGGCTTTCTCTAGTTAAGGCGAGTGGGGTCTACTCTTTGTTGTGGTGCGCGGGCTTCTCATTGTGGTGGCTTGTTGCAGAGCTCGGGCTGTAGGTGCACAGGCTTCAGTAGTTGTGTCGCGCAGGGTCAGTAGTTGTGGTGCATGGGCTTAGTTGCTCTGCGGCATGTGGGATCTTCCCAGACCAGGGTTCGAACCCATGTCCCCTGCATTGGCAGGCGGATTCTTAACCACTGCGCCACCAGGGAAGTCCCTGGTGAAGATTTAAAAACAAAAATAACAATAAAACCATAACCCCAGCAAAAATTATACCCTGAATGTTTACTCAGGTGTTTCTGACTGTAAGTGCTAGAGAGTTAAAGTTAATTTCATGAGCTTTTGAAATGAAACCTGGGAGCATAAAGCTTACAGAATAAAATTTATTACATAAAACACACTTCAGATCAGTATTAAGGCCAATTAAACAGTGGTGGGAAATGGAAGGAGGGAAAGGAGAAGAGGAAGGCAGCAAAGGCATATGTAGATAGCTGAGTTGGGATGACACTTGCTGTTATTAGTTGGATGAATTAGAGCGATTACTTGTAATTAGTCTTCTTAGAAATGTTGATTAGCTGGCAGTCACTGTTCATATCTCCAATTCTTGCTCCAATTCTTAAGCCATTTTCAATAACATTTATCAGAGCAGCCTGGTGGCAGCACCAGCAACTTAGATTCTAGCAACATCTCTCTGAGAGGTAAGATCCAGCAAAGGTCCCAGAGCCCTTAGGCTAGATAGAACTCTTTACCTTGATCCACAATTACTCTTATTTTTGTTCTTTTAACACCTTTTTAAGCTTAATTTTTATTATCTAATACGAGTATATGGTTTAAAGCTAAGTAACACAAAGCTTATATATTAAAAGAGCACTTTTCAGCACTCCCAACTCCCACTGTTCCAGAGGCATCTATCAATACTTTCATTTTTTTACAATGTTTATTTATTTAGGTTGTGCTGGGTCTTAGTTGCGGCATGCAAACTCGTAGTTGTGGCATGTGAACTCTTCGTTGCAGCATGCGGGATATAGTTCCCTGACAAGTGATTGAACCTGGGCCCCCTGCATTGGGAGCGTGGAGTCTTACCCACTGGATCATCAGGGAAGTCCCAGTATTTTCATGTTTTTAAGCAGTTTCTTCTGGTATTTTGCTTTACACTTCTAAACAACATGCTTATACTGCTATTTCCTGATTTGTTTTTCAGTTTCAGTCATATGATGACTTTTTACTTCAGAAGATGAGAATTTAGCTTTTATACCTCTCTTCCTTTCCTCTCCTCTCAGTGTGGTTATATTAAGATATTCAGTATTCACATTATTATGGTTGTGTAGGTATGACTCAAAGGAAGTCAGTAATGTATTATAGTTACATTTCCTTATAAAAATGCTTTGTTTTTCCTTGAATTAAAAAGTTTGCTTGACTTTTCTTTAATGTACCTGTTGCTAATTAATCTTCAGTCTCTGGGACAGCAGTAAAACTCCTCTGCTGATGGTAACTGTCAATTCATCTTCTTCTGTGAGGCTTACCTCCAGGAGCCCTATCCCCTCTGCTTTAATCTGGACTGGCTGTTCTTTAGGCCTGTTGCATTGTCCTGGAACTTCCCTTTACCATCATCATGAGAATTTCTTTTACCTCTCTCCTGTTTTGGATTCCAAGTCTAACTCTTGATTTACTCCATGTCGATGAAACAGCTTTTCCTTCTTTCCAAGAAAGAGTGAAAGAGAAGTATCTTTTGAGATATTGCACATCTGAAAATGCTTTCATTCTGTCCTCACGTTTATTTGTTAGTGTGACTAAGTAGAGAATTCTCAGAAATTATTATCCTTCAGAATTTTAAAGACCTTGCTGTTGAATAGTCCAATGTGTTGCTGTTGAATAATCCAATAGTGTGGCTGTTGAATATTTCAGCACTTCTTTCTCTTAGTTTTTTTTTTTTCTGGAAACTTTAGGATTGTATCTCTATGGTATTTTGAGTTTTATACTTAATGTGCCTCTGTGTGTGTGTGTGTGTGTTTCATATATTTGGTGGGCCTTTTACATCTGGAAATTTGTCCTTTGGCTTGAGGTTTCTTCTTTGTTTTTGCACTATTTGATAAATTGTTTTCTTGTGTACTCTCCTGGAATTCCTGCTAAGTGGATGTTGAACATCCTGGATTGTGCCCCTCTCTTTCTTCCTGTCTTCTCTCCCCCTCCTGTCTCTTTCCATCTCCCCTTTCTTCCTTCCTATGCTTTTCTGTTTTACAGCTCTTATCTTTTTATTCTGTTCTCAAGGAGAGTTCTTCAGTTTTATTTTCCAGTCCTTCTACTGAATATTCAAATTATTATTTCTGCCGTCAGTCCAAAAACATATTCTTGCTTGCTGAATCTCCTTCTCCCCCCCCCCCACCCCTTCTTTTTGGTATTTTTGTTTCATGAATGCAATGTTTTCTCTCTCAGGCTACCAGTTATAAATGTGTTTTGAAGTTTTATTCTGTTCTCAGCATAGTTTGTTTACCCAAAGTTATTTTTCTCTTTGTTTTGTTCTGTGTCTTCTGTGATGGAAGCTTAGCTCAAATATCTGGTGATCCTTGGTTGTCATTTCATGTTTAAGAATGAGGCACTAAAAAATGGATTGGAAGGGTCTGTTTGTGTGTCAGGATTTGTCAATTGGTGGCCTTCACTAGAGTGATTGTGCAGGAACTCAACTGTTTCTTTGGGGGAGGTGCCCTAAATATCAGCATTTGCAGGTCTTTTCTTTTGGGCCAGTAAGTTTCTTCAGAGACAGTATTCATAGCTCTTTCGGGAGTTGGGGGAGTGGGATGCTTGGCTTTTAGCCTTCTGGGAACCTGCCAGAGGAAGAGGGTGGATGATTTTCCCAATCTGTAAGCAGACCTTCTCTGTGTCTCCAGACTTTACTTGACTCACTGTGGTCCTCAGCTGTGCCTGGTTTCTGGAGTTCAGGTCTTCTCTTGTTGAACTGCTCTAAGCATTAAATCATATGGTTAGGGAGGTACCTGGACTCTAGGTTTGGGTAGGGATCTGATTGTTCCTTACACAGACTTTGAACCACCTTACTCTTACCCCCAACCCTGCAGTTAATCTCACTGCCCCACCTCATCCCCTACCCAAGTTCTTAGTTCTTGAGGCTTTTCAGCACTCTACAGCTGGAGTCTGCTTACTTTGTTGGCTCTCACCCCATAGGCAGTTAGATTCTGTAGTAACTTAATTAGCCCATTTCCAAGCACTTTTCTTCTTCCAGACCTGCATTTGAATGACTAGTATCTGCCCTACAGCCTGCACCCACCTCTTCGTACTACCCAGATTCCATCTTCTGAAAGAATATCAAGGCTTTTTCTCTGGAGGGTTTTCACTCTTGGAAATTCATTTCATTCTACTTCGATTGAGAAGCTAATTTGTTGATCTTCTCATTTCACATGTACCTAGCCAGACTGGAAGTGTTATATATAGTATATTTCACCTTCATATAAAAGAAATTTTCATTTCTGACTTTGTAATTTTAAGGATTTTGAACACATAGTGAGGTTATTAACTTTGACTGCGATTATTAGGAATGTAACAATTAGTAAAGGCCTATTTCTGTGGCTGTATATTTTTTGTATATGATTTAAAGTCTTAATTCAAGATGTATATATATATTAAAAAAAATAAGTTGATTTGCAGCTGCATTGGGTCTTCATTGCAGTGTGTGGGCTTTCTCTAGTTGTGGCGGGCAGGGGCTACTCTTCGTTGTGGTGCATTGGCTTCTCATTGCGGTGGCTTCTTGTCGTGGAGCACGAGCTCTAGGTGTGCGGGCTCAGTCATTATGGTTCATGGGCTTAGTTGCTCCGCGGCATGTGGGATCTTCCCAGACCAGGGCTCGAACCTGTGTCCCCTGCATTGGCAGGTGTATGCTTAACCACTGCGCAGCCAGGGAAGTCCCCAAGATGTATGTATTTTTTCAGTGTTCCACACCCTTCCAGATCAGTTTTAAGTTTAAATGTCAAGTTGGGAAAAATTTTTTAATTGCTTATATTAGGGATACTTTTTGTTCCATGTATATTTTGAAATATATTTATTTGTGTATTTATATATATATTTTACATAATTATACATATTAAAATTTTAATAGGAGATTTTTCTGCTCCTATAAATATTTGATTTTATAATAAATTTCACTGACTAAAAGGTATCTGTTAGGTAACACACCAAAACTTGTATATGGAAACAAGTATGATTTTTTTTTAATTCATTGACTTCATTCAAATAATTTATTTTTATGGTAGAAGTTTTGCAGGTGAGAAGCTTACATACATTGGTTTTAGGGCCCTGTCAGTTACCAAAATTCAAGGATGCTCAAGTTCCGTATATAAGTGGCGTAGTGTTTACATATAACCTATGTACATCCTCCTGTATATTTGAAATCATCTCTATATTATAATACCTAATACAATGTAAATGTTATGTAAATAGTTGCAAATACAATGTAAATACAATGTAAATGTTATGCAAATAGTTGCTGGTGTTCAGCAAATTCTAGTTTTGGAACTTTCTGGAATTTTTTTTTCTTGAGTATTTTCAATCCACTGTTGGTTGAATCCACCCTTGTGGAACCCATGGATAAGGAGGGCCTACTGTATATAGATAAAAGAAGTCAAAGTATAAGAGGGTGGAGCTATTGAGGGAACACAGTATGCATTTCTCTACTGGCTGTTCATTTAGATGCAAGCTTTGTGTTTTTGTCCACTGTATTGAAAAAGTGGAAGAATTTGATTTCTGAGATTGTATGTTGATAATCATCTCTTATATTAAGAATAACGTTAGTTATTAAAGAAGTAACACCATTTGTGTGAAGTAAACTGTGGTAGCTTCCCCCCCGCCCCAAATACAGCTGTGAATTTAGAAGAGCTTAGGGCCCTGAGCAATATGAAGAAGATGGATATAATAAAACCCAGGGACTTCACTCGTGGTCAGAACTGTGTAGCATTCATCAGCCTTTGTCTCAAATGTAAAACTAAAGCGGCTGAGTAGGAGCAGTGGTGATGGCTTTGTCAAGAGACTGAGACAGCAGAAGAGAAAACTAAAGCTCAGTGGTCTGAGGTCATTTAGTAAAAAAAAAAAAAAAAAATGATGCCACCATTTCGTGGAGTCTCTTCTTAGTGCCAGGCGTGTCACACATATTCTCTCATTTACCCTCACCGATCACTTACCACTTTTTAATAGAGAGAAAGCTGAGCTGGGAAGTTCAGTGATTTGTTCAGGGACTCATGACAAGTAAGCATGGAGTTGGAATTCAAACCAGGTTTATAAGAGCTTAAAACCTGTAACTTTTTCGCCATACTGTGTTACTAGAATTTGAAGGCATCATCTTTTGGTAGGATGGCGCAGAAATTGATGTGTTCATGATCCTAGTCAGTCAGGAAAACATTGACTTATACTTAGGTTAAGACATAAGGAAAAAACCTTGGTTTAATAAAATATAAATTAAAGACACTCCATTAAAAATGGTTTTTAAAATGTTTTATCACTTAGAAACTCACACACCAGGTATCAAACTCAATTGAAGGAAACATCTCTTTGTTTTGTTCCAGGAAGATAAAGTGTTTTTGTGTTTTGGCCAGGGGTTAATGTGGAGATTATTTCATTCCAGGAGGGATTTGATCACTATAGTAGTTTTCTATTGCTGCTGTACCAAATTACCATAAGCTTAGAAACTTTAAACAATACAAATGTATTATCTCTTAGTTACTGTCGTTCAGAAGTCCAATATGAATCTCACTGGGCTAAAATCACGTTTCATAGTGGAGGCTCTGAGGAAGAATGCAGCTCATTCAGGGTGTTGACCAAATCCATTTTCTTGTGGTTGTTGGACTAAGGTCCCTGTTTTCTTGCTGGCTGTTAGCCTGAGGCCACTCTCCTGTCCCTGCACGTGACCTCAACATCTCAGGAACTACCAACAACTTGTCACATCCTTCTCATGATTGAAATCTTCATTGTAGGAAAGCATTTCCCATTGTAGGAAAGTATTTCACATGACTCTTTCAGATCCTGAGCCTTTTTAAGACCTGGAAATGCAGTGGGACATCTGATGCACAGGCATTTAAACAGCATTTAAAAGATTGGGGGTTGTTAGGGTGTGGAGGGATTCTAAAGAGTGAGGCTTATAAAATGCCCTCTGATTTAGAGACAGAATTTTTTCCAAAGGCTTTTATAAAGAAGTCTTGTTTTTCAGGTCTACTTTTTGTTTAAAATTTTTGTTTCTATTTGGTACTTGTTTTTTTATTTATCACCTACCTCCTTGTCCCTAGTACTTGTGTAATGCTTAGCACATGGTAGCTTTTCAATAAATTTATTGACTTACTCCTGGAGTGCAACTTACCCTTGCACAAAACATCTTCTGCAGGTATGGACTGATGTGTTGGATTTTTTTTTTTTTTAATGATTCGAGACTGGAGGTAACTATCCTATGACTAGATTGTCTGGAAGTTTTTTTATACTTCCTTTAGTTTGTTTCAGGACCTCTCACTTTGCTTTCTTTTTATAGGTTTATTGAAGCATAGTTGACATATAATAAACTGCACATATTTAAAGCATGCGCTTTGATACATTTTGATATATTTTACACCTGTGAAACCATCACCAGTATCAAATGAATACAGTCATTACCCTTAAAAGTTTCCTTGTCTGTAATCACTCCCGTTTTCCCTTCTTTGTGCAAGTTATACATACAACTACAATATGACCCAGCCATTCCACTTCTAAGTAGTCATCCAAGAGAAATGATGCATATGTCTGCCTTAAGACTTGTACTAGAATGTTCATAGAAGCTTTATTCATAATATCCTAAACTGGAAATGGCACAAATGTCCATCAGCAAGTGAATGAATAAACAAATTGTGATATATCCATACAGTGGACTACTATTCAGGAATAAAAAGGAACATATATTTAGTTTGAATTGAAGACTGCCATATTTGAAGCAGATTTGTTTCCTTTGTTGCATTTCTTATTTTGTATTAAAATTGACTTTCATTTCCTTGGCATACCCCATTCCCACCCCATGGAGGAAATATTAAGAAGTTAGTTATAGATGAACCATAAAAGGATGTAAGTTATATTTGGATAATTAAGGGTTGATTATTCCTCAAAAACTTACAAGTCAAAAATGGTCAGTATAGTTTGTTCTGCTACAGGACTTGTTTCTGTAACACCAAATAGCTTATACATGGTCAGTAAGTAAGAAATGATGGGGCTTCCCTGGTGGCGCAGTGGTTGAGAGTCCGCCTGCCGATGCAGGGGATACGGGTTCGTGCCCCGGTCCGGGAAGATCCCACATGCCGCGGAGCGGCTGGGCCCGTGAGCCTTGGCCGCTGAGCCTGCGCATCCGGAGCATGTGCTCCGCAACGGGAGAGGCCACAACAGTGAGAGGCCCACATATCGGGGGAAAAAAAAAAAAAGAAGTGATGTCAGTGATGGTGTGTGGGTTTATTATGTAAGATTTTTCATTGGCAAGAAGAGTAGAATAGAGGGAGTAGAATTTAAAAGGAAAGGAAAAAGCCCTCAGATTGGCTGCTGCGCAGACAGATGTTCTTTCAAGTGTGGTTTAAGAACAGCAGAGATTAGTCCCTGGAAAAACGAACAAGCTAGTTCTCGCCCCAACTCTGGTCAGCTCCTGGAGGCCCTCCATACCTGCCGGTTCCGTACCTGCAGGTTCCAACTTGGTTGAATCCACGGTTGCAGAGGGCTGACTGTACTGCACCATTTAATATGAGGGACTTGAGCATCCACAGATTTTGGTATCTGGAACCAATCCCCGGCAGATACCTGTACTTACTCCTGTGCCCACCTTAACAACAGCCTCAGTCTCCATTTTTTTAGTGCCTGCAAATCTTTATTTTAACTTTATTTAGTTTTTGTTGATTGTCATTTCCTGAGGCAGTCCCCAGCCATGCTGAATTGCTTGCCTGGAGTTATCCGTTGTACCTCCTGAGGAGCCAACTGTTAATTTTTGTTGGACTCAGGTTACAAAGTTGCATAAATTCTGAGTACTCTGCTAATTGTACCCCCTTTATTTTTTACTTTGCAGGATGAGGTTTTTTTTTCAAGAACACATCAGTGGCATTCAAACAAAATACAAAAATGTTAAAGTAGTTTATTTTAAACAATTTCCTGGAAATGTGTTTCTTAGTGTTTTTAGCTAATACTTAAATCTTGGTTACTATGTGTCAAGTGTTCTAAGTGCTTATCAAAGAGTATCTCATTTTATCCTCACAACAATGCAATTTAATGAGTCTGGTATTATCCTTATTTTATGGATAAGGGAACTGAGGAACACAGGGGAGGAGTAACGTGCCCAAGTTCACACAGCACAGTCTGGTTACATAGAATGTGCTCCTGACTACTGAGCTACATTGCCTTCTGCACCATGTTGAGTATAAATTAGATTTTAGTATGATTTTCTTACGTAAGTCAGAGTGGTAGTTTTACAGCGAATTAAAACCTTATCAGCATTAAATTAGGTGAAAAGAGTTGCAGTGAACACATAAGGACAGCATAATAGCTTTATCTATTCACTGTTGTGACCTCTCCCGTTGCGGAGCACAGGCTCCGGACGCGCAGGCTCAGCGGCCATGGCTCACGGGCCCAGGCGCTCCGCGGCATGTAGGGTTCTCCTGGACCGGGGCACGAATTCGTGTCCCCTGCATCGTCAGGCGGACTCTCAACCAGTGCGCCACCAGGGAAGCCCAATGATGTCAAATTTAAACACTGTTCAATTGTTATAACAGGTTTTTTTGGAAGTCTTCATTTCACTTCGTTATTTATGGTTTTAAATTTCTTCTTAGGCATATCACACCTGAAAAATTTTATGTGGAAGCTTGTGATGATGGAACAGATGATGTACTTATCATCGACCGTGTGTCCACAGAAGTTACACTCTCAGGTATTTCATGGCCAGATTTAGAAGTGTCTAGAAAGATTTTACACTTAAGTTGCAATAGTTAAATTAATGAGATCCATGTGAGTGTGTGGATATCTGAGTGTCTTCTTAGAAAATTTTAATTCTTGCTACCTCATTTGATTTTTATGCATTAATTTTATACTTTTTCCTTTTCATGAAAAGGAGAAATGATCTTGAAAATTTTAGGTAGCATTTTACTATTCATAAGGATTTAAAAACTTTCTTTATTTGTTCCCTTATCAGTACCGTAACAGGATTGGTTTTGTTGGTATGTTAGGTTCCTTTCTAGCTGTAAGATTTGAATTATTTGAGTGTGAGAAAGTTGTTTTAGCATTAAGTGTGTGGAATGTTAACAGCTGATTTGGTTTCGAAAATATTCATGACTATGAGGATAATTTAATAAATGAAAAATAATATATACATCACTGGGTAAAACTTGTGTTTTAGGCAGAATGATTTTCCTGAGCTTTATCTATCTGTCTTATCTATCAATCCAGTTATAATTTAGCTTTGCTTCTCTGGGGTGTGAAAAGCAACTTGTTTTTCAATTGTGTGGAACACTGATTTCTGACTAGATTAATGTGAAGTAATTTTGGTAACGAATTAATGTATCATGTGATACCACATTTAGAATTTCATGTTTAAAAATTTACCTCTAGATAGTGTTCTGTATTAATTTTTTTCTGAAGGGCAGTATTTGAGTAACCATAGAGTAGGCATTCGGTAAATGGTAAATATCCTTTGAACGGATTAAGTGAAACATGAAAATATTTTGCATAGGATACTAAAGTGTAAGAAAGGTAGGACTATAAATCTCCATTTCCTTGGTTGTCTGCTTTTTCTGGTAAGCTTTTCCTTTGACCAAATAAAGTAAGAGCTGTTTTAGCTTGATAATTTGGCATTTCCTGTGACTGTTGCTTGGTGACTGCGCTCTCAGAATAGCTGACTGATGTTAACCACCCTTAGTGTACTTCTGAAGTTTAGTCCCACTACTTCTTTATAACATATTGATTCAACCCAGTGTCTTTTTTATTTTTTTGGAGGGGAGGCGGGCTGGGGGTGGTGGGCCTTGCCACGAGGATCTTAGTTCCCCGACCAGGGATCCATCCCGTGCCTCCGGCAGTGGAAGCTCGGAGTCCTAACCACTGGACCACCAGAGAATTCCCTACCACCTAGTGTCTCATAAAAGCTTTAGTATGGATGTATTTTCAATTATTTTTTGTCTTTTCAGTGACATTTTATTTGTAAGTAGAGAATGCAGACCCATTTGAGTGGACAAAGCTAAAGTTTTTGAATAGTTTGGATGTAAAAATGATAACCGAACAGTCATTGGTAGACACATGAAGAGATACTTTGACCTGAAGCTAGTGATGATGAGGGGCTGTCGATCACAGTTTCTCTGGTAGTTTCCTTTTACCATTGGGAATACAAACCATTGCCACCGAAAGAGGAATTTTTTTTCTTCCCTGAAAAACCAACATAGTCTTAGGAATTATCATAGTGTTATTGCTGTTACGCTCCAGTTAATGTAACTTACAGCTGTATCAGTAGTACATTTATGTTTATCAATGATCTCAGTATATTCAGAATCTTCTCTGAGCTTTAAACTGCACTGGTATCTCCATTTTTCATGGTAATTAATTATGGCATAGTATTGCTAAGTAAATTGAATTATTGAGAGAAACAAGTGAATTTTAGACCTTATTCAGAATTAGTTTATTTAGAAAAACAGGGCTGCCTTTAAGAAACAGGACTGGAGTTTACAGCAGTGTTTCAAAATGGGTCCCAGGCTGATAATTAAACTGTGACTGAAAGAAAAATTTTATAGCCACATAGGTTTGGAAAACTTTGAATTAAACAGTGGAACAGCTTTCGTTTACTGTAGGCCTTCTCAGAGCCTTTAATTTCCTACTGTGCATTGTGACTCTGGGAGAAGGAGTAGAGTTAGTATGGATATAGCAAAATAAGTTTCTTTGACTGGGAGACCCTACCTCCCCCCTTTTTGGGCATTATTCCCTAAACTAGAGTTGTACAAAATATGTTTTGTGAAACACATTGGCTTAAAGTTTAACAACTGTGAAATGAACCTTGTAATGTAAGGTAGTCTTTATTAATAACGGCATTATTGATAAAATCGCAGCTAATGATATTACCTCCCTGGATACCTGTATCAGTTTCTTTTAGACGTGAACAGGAGGCTTTTCCTTCCTCCTCCCCTCTTGAATCTTGGCCTCCATGTCTCACATTCTTATTAGGGAATTAGGCGAGTCTTTTTTTTGCATTCCATTTGTTGCATGTTGAGATTAAAATCTTGTTTCAACTTCCATTTACTTTCTAATTCTCTTAAAGGGGTAAAGATTTGGTTTCTGACAAGAGATTGAATAAATTTGGTTGAAAATTGGCATTGGAAACAACCCTTAATTTACGTAGTGAGGTTGCTGAAGCATGTTACTTTTGGCACCATATTCTAGACAGGCAGACACCTTTATATGTAACATGGACATCTTTGTTTTATATTCTGCCAAAGTGGAGGTCTAACACTAATGAAGGAATATTGTTTTCTTAGAACAAAGCGTGCATATTGAAGTAACCATTGAAATGAAACTACATTTCTCTTTCAGTTGGTGAGCTTTTTCTAAGTGATTTTTCTTTACTTTCTTCTTTAAAGTCAAGAAAGATATTCCTCCTTCAGCTGTCACAAGACCAATATTTGGTATACTGGGCACAATTCATCTGGTGGCAGGTAAGAAAAATGAGCTAAGATGGACAAGAAGGTAATTAAATCGATGCTATTAGAGTATAAGATGAAGGCACACTTTATATCTTGCTTTAGGCAATAAATCTGTAGGTGTTTGTCATTAATTTATACCCCAAATAGCAAGTGGTTAAATTTGTAAGCCTGAGGTTCTATTTTTTTTAATTAATTAATTAATTTATTTATTTTTGGCTGTGTTGGGTCTTGGTTGCTATGCGCGTGCTTTCTCTAGTTGGCGACGAGCGGGGGCTACTCTTCATTGTGGTGCACAGGCTTCTCATTGCGGTGGCTTCTCTTGTTGCAGAGCACGGGCTCTAGGCACACGGGCTTCAGTAGTTGGGGCTTGTGGGCTCCAGAGCACAGATTCAGTAGATGTGGCACACGGGCTTAGTTGCTCCACGGCATGTGGGATCTTCCCGGATCAGGGCTCGAACCCATATCCTCTGCATTGGCAGGCGGATTCTTCACCACTGTGCCACCAGGGAAGTCCTGGACCAGAGTATTCTAAACCTTCAACTCCGTGGCTCTGTGTTATTAGGAAAGTGATGGTTTTTAATCTAAATTTTATTTCATTGAACTTTTGAAAAGTTCCTATCGTATCAGGCACAGTGCTGGATGTTATTTATAAAAGATGCAAGTCCCTTTTGTCCTGTAGCTTACAGTTGAGTGAGAGAGGCATTTAAATAGTAAATTACTGCAGAACAATGTAACAAGTTCTAGGAGAGAGATGTACATAGGAAAACTTTCAGGGAGGGCACTTGTGGTTAGAGCCTTGAACAGATGTGAATAATTAATCTAGTGGTAAAGGCTTACCCTGGTTTATTTGTGCGAGGAGGAGGTGGCCAGGATCAGGGTTGGTGTATTAATGCATGGTGCTGGGATCGCTTCTTGATTCCTGACCACTCATCTTCGGAATGTTGCAGTAGCCAGTTAGTTATGCTGCCCCAGCACATTTCTCTACCATTTAGAATGACATGAAGGACATGGGAGGTGTAGATATCTGCAGTGGCCAGATATTATGACCTATGATGCTTTAAGCTACACATCGGGAAATGCATTAGCAGAGGCCCGTATGCTTTGGGGATGACAGGAGAGTGAGAGAGAAGCGTTTTCTGTCTGTACTTTCCATCTGCTAGGATCACTGCTCTGGTTACCAAAAGCTTTTACTTTTATCTTTCTGAGAAAAAATTTGATCTTTCAGTAAAAATTTGTCTAAATAATATGCTGGTCTTTCTATTCATAAATTATAAGATTGCTTTTCAAAAAGTATGGGTCCTTTATCTATTTAGCACAGCTCTCGCCTTTATTTATTTTGGCTGCGCCTCAAGGCTTGCAGGACCTTAGTTCCCTGACCCGAGATCAAACTTGCACCCTCGGCAGTGAAAGCGCGGAGTCCTAACCACTGGATTGCCAGGGAATTCCCGTAACTCTTGCCTTTAAAGAATAAGGACTGCTATTTCTGGCTTTACAGTTGCCTTATTTCTATTTATGTGTACTTGGCTCTGCTTTTTTGCAGGTAATTATCTAATTGTCATTACCAAAAAGAAAAAAATAGGTGAATTTTTCAATCATGTAATCTGGAAAGCAATAGATTTTGATGTCCTTTCTTATAAGAAGACAATGTTGCACTTAACTGATATTCAGGTAAGAACTGGAAGCACTTACTAATTGCAAAATCCAAAGAAGTCCCGTGGGGTGGATGGGGAAGGGAGGTGGAACACAAAGAATGTTTGATGGATTTCTTTTAAACCTAATTATTTAAACAATGCATAGAGCATGGTCACTCTACATACCTAGCCCTAAAGTGTATTTTTTTTAAAAACTGTTCATATATTTTATTGCACTTGGGTTTTTTTTAACTGACTCAATTCTTAGATATGAAATTTCATACGAGAGAAAAGGACGGACTGAAAATGCACATGTAGTCAACACGTAGATTTAACTTCATATCATTTTTGTGAAGAAATAAAATATTAAATATCTTTCCACCATTGAAAGCAGTTATACTCCAATAAAGATGTTAAAAGAGATAAAAATAAAAGGGATGCTCCTATATATTACTAAAAAAAAAAATTATCTTTGAAGTTCCACTCATCCCGTTTCATTCCCTCTTTCCCTAGGGAGAAAGCTTTCTTCAGTTTTGCCACATGGGAATATAAGTGTGTGTGCATGTGTACACGTTCAAACAGTCCTCTTTTTGCACAGTTCCTATATGCATGGATTTCAGTTACCACAGTTTAGTTAACACCAGTTCCCGACAACACAGTTTAAATTTCAGTTACCATGATATATTGACTAAAGAATTAGCTCACCAAAGATGAAAGTGCAATGAAACAAAAAATGACGACTCTAGAAGTGAAATTCAAACTGAACATGAATAGAGTATAGAAGAAATAGCTGATGGTGGGAATCAGAGACTCTGGATACGCAGCCAGAGGTCTCAGTGAAGGTGATGTTATCGACATGAATGGTCAAGTGGTTGTGATGAAAAGGTTGAACATGTCCCAGAGCAAGTGATGCCGGTAACAAACTTCACGTTAAAGGAACTCACAGAAGTGTTTCATGATGTTAATAGTACGAAGGATTAAGTGTTAGAAGCTAGTTCAGGCTTAGATGTACGACAGTTCATCAGGGTGTAGAAAAGATGGTATCATAAGTTACATGATGAGAAGAATGCAAGCACTGTTCAGGCTACTCTTGATAAATTTTGACCAGAAGTAACATATTTTTAATTATCAGTGTTTCAAATGACAGTATACTAAACAACGTTTTACTATTTTTTCATTTCCCTATACATTTATAACTTACAGTAGGAGAGTTTTTAATGTGTTGATTAAAAAAATTTTAAGTCACGAAATGATCCTAACTTTCCTATTGATTATTAAGATAGTTTAAGATTATTAAGATTAAGATAACATCATCATTTTTATAGTCCCACCCTATCATGCAAAGTGAAGATTGCCTGTATTCATATTCAAACAATATCTGTTTTTGCTTGCAGTATATTTTAAAACTTACATGAATGGCATTAACCCTGTTCTAGTTTTTGAAAATTACTTTTTTTAAGTCAACATTATGTTTAGAGATTTACATCTGTTGAGTACTTGTTTTCTAAATGTACTTTATTTATAGTATTTGCTTTTTAAAAATTTTAAGCTGTATTTTTATTCCCAGGATTACAGAAAGTTTGTTTTTAAAAGAAAGCTAATTATTCTAAAATATGTATCTTACCTATGATAAACATTAAAAAAAAAATCAGTCCTAGCACTATTGTCTTATTGACTAAGTAAAGCTGTAGAGTATGGTTTTTATACTTTAAACTTAAAATTTCTTTCTTACTGTATATATATCTATCAATATATTAATAAATTAATTCTCTATGAGACATGATAATTTAAGGCAATAAAAATGGTTGTTTTCATTTAATAGCCTAGTAATATTTACTTGAACAGTTTCTTCTTTATTGCTATAGTTTGTTTTCAGGCTATGTAACTAATTTTAGCATTCCTTGCTGTATATGCTTTGCTTACTTATACCTTTTGTTTTTTTACAAAAATGGTGAGGCCAAATTAAAAATTTTGTATGTAGATTCGTAACATGAATTAACATGTTAATCATCTGCTAAACATTAAACAGTAACAAACATTAAAAATTATTTTTTGAAACAAGGATAAAAACAAATGTCAATCTTGGTATTCATTGGGAAAGCCAGCTAAAATGATTATCAGAAAATAAATAGATATACTGCTTTTACTGGATCTTCCTTTATTGCTTATTGAAGTATAATTGACTTACAATATTATATTAGTTTCAGGTGTACAACATGGTAATTCAGTATTTTTATGCATTTTAAAATGATCACCATGAGAAGTCAAGTTACCATCTGTCACCATACAAAGTTACTAAAATATTATTGACTGTATTCTGTATGTTGCATATTATATCCCCATGACTTACTTATTTTATAAATGGAAGTTAGTATCTCTTAATCTCCCTTACCTATTTCATTCATCCTTCCTACCCCTCCCTCCCCACTGGCAACCACCAGTTTGTTCTCTGTCTATGGGTCTGTTTGTATCATTTTTTTCCTCTTTTTAAATTTTTTTTATTGGAGTAAAATTGCTTTACAATGTTGTATTAGTTTCTGCTGTACAATGAAGTGAGTCAGCTATACCTATATCCCCTCCCTCTTGGACCTCACTCCCACCACCCGCCCCTATCCCACCCATCTAGGTCATCACAGAGCACTCAGCTGAGCTCCCTGTGCTATACAGCAGGTTCCCACTAGCTAGCTATTTTACACATGGTAGTGTATTTATGTCATACCTAATCTCCCAGTTCGTCCCACCCTCCTCTCCCCCCTGCTGCCCGTGTCCACATGTCTGTTCTCTATGTTTACATCTCTAATCCTGCCCTACAAATAGGTTTATCTGTACCATTTTTCTGGATTCCACATACATGCGTTAATATACGGTACTTGTTTTTCTCTTTGTGGCTTACTTCACTCTCTATGACAGACTCTAGGTCCATCCACATCTCTACAAATGACCCAATTTCATTCCTTTTTATGGCTGACTAATATTCCATTGTATATATGTACCACATCTTCTTTATCCATTCGTCTACCGTTGGACGTTTAGGTTGTTTCCATGTCCTGGCTATTGTAAATAGTGCTGCAATGAACATTGGGGTGCGTGTATCCTTTTGAATTATGGTTTTCTTGTCAGTGTCTTACAGTTTTCTAATGAGAGGTCTTTTACCGCCTTGGTTAGATTTATTCCTAGGTATTTTATTCTTTTTCATGCAGTTGTAAATGGGATTGTCTTCTCAATTTCTCTTCCTGTTAGTTCATTGTTACTGCATAGAAATGCAACAGACTTCTGTATTTTTAAAATTTATTTATTTTATTTTTGGCTGCATTGGGTCTTCGTTGCTGCATGTGGGCTTTCTCTAGTTGCGGCAAGTGTGGGCTACTCTCTGTTGTGGTGCGCAGGCTTCTCATTGGAGTGGCTTCTCTTGTGCGGAACGTGGGCTTTAGACATGCGAGCTTTAGTAGTTGTGGCACGTGGGCTCAGTAGTTGTGGCTTGCAGGCTCTAGAGCGCAGGCTCAGTAGTTGTGGCGTGTGGGCTTAGTTGCTCCACAGCACGTGGGATCTTCCCGGACCAGGGCTTGAACCTGTGTCCCCAGCATTGGCAGGCAGATTCCTAACCACTGCTCCAGCAGGGAAGTCCTATTCTACTAGTTTTTTGGTGGCATCTTTACTTTGGGGTTTTCTATAGTATCATGTCATCTGCAAACAGTGACAATTTTACTTCTTTTCAATTTGGGTTCCTTTGATTTCTTTTTCTTGTCTAATTGCTGTAGCTAGGACATCTAATAATATGTTGAGTAAAAGTAGTGAGAATGGGCATCCTTGTTTTATTCCTGATCTTAGAGGAAATGCTTTCAGCTTTTCACTGTTGAGCTTGATGTTGGCTGTAGGTTTGTCATATATGGTCTTTTTTTTTTTGGCCCCGTCACGTGGTTTGTGGGACTTTAGTTCTCCGACCAGGGATTGAACCTGGGCCCTCAGCAGGGAGAGCACGGAGTCCTAACCACTTGACCGCCAGGGAATTCCCTGGTCTTTATTAATAATGTTAAGGTATGTTCCTTGTATACCCACTTTGTTGAGAGGTTTTATCATAAATGGATATTGGATTTTGTAAAAAGCTTTTTCTGCATCTATTGAGATGATCATATGATTTTTATTCTTCAGTTTGTTAGTGTGGTGTATCATATTGATTGATTGGTGGATATTAAACTGTCCTTCCGTTCTTGGGATCAGTACCACTTGATCATGGTGTGTGATCTTTTAAATGTACTGTTGAATTTGGTTTGCTAATGTTTTGCTGAGGATTTTTGCATTTGTGTTCATCAGTAATGTTGACCTATAATTGTCTTTATCTGCTTTTGGTATCAGGGTAATGCTAGCCTCATGGAATGAGTTTGGAAGCATTCCTTCCTCCTCAATTATTTGGAATAGTTTGAGAAGGATAGGCGTTAACTCTTCTGTCAACGTTTGGTAGATTCACCTGAGAAGCCATCTGATCCTGGACTTCGTTGGTAGTTTTTTGATTACTGATTCAATTTCGTTACTGGTAATAAATCTGTTCATATTTTCTGTTTCTCCCCGATTCAGTCTTGGGAGATTGTACGTTTCTAGACATTTATCCATTTCTTTTCGGTTGTCCATTTTATTGGTGTACAATTATTTGTAATAATCTCTTATGATCCTTTGTATTTCTGTGGTGTTGGTTGTAATTTGTCCTCTTTCATTTCTGATTTTAGTTAGGCCCTACGTCCTTTTTTCTTAATGAGTCTGGCTAAAGGTTTATCAATTTCTATTTATCTTTTCAGAAAAACAGGTCTTAGTTTCATTGTTCTTTTCTGTTGTTTGCCCTGGGGTGTCCCGGCACTGGTGCCGGCCTGCCGGTGGGCAGGTAAGCCCCTGCACTAGTAGGCCAGAAGGAGGACTCCAAAAGGGCACTTGCTAGCACCAGTGTCCTCGTGGTAGAACAAACTCCCTGAGACAGCTGCTGCCAACATCTGCATCCCCAGTAGCAGTCCCAGTTGCCTCCTGCCTCTCCAGGAGGCTCGCAAAGATCACTAAGTGGGTCTGACTTAGACTCCTTTTAAATGCCTCCATGCTATAGGACTTGGAGCATGTGAGATTTTGTATGGGCCCTTTAAGAGTGGAGTCTCTGTTTCCTACAGTTGTTCTGCTCTCCTGCACACAAACCCTTCTGGCCTTCAAAGCCAGACATTCTGGGGGCTTGTCTTCTTGGTGCAAGATCGTTGGCCTCAGTAGCTGATGTGGAGCTCAGACCCCTTGCTCACTGGGGAGAACCTCAGCAATTGTGATTATTCTCCCCATTTGTGGGTCACCTACCTGAGAGTGTGGGTCTTGACTATACCAGGTCTCCACCCCTCCTACCCATATCGTGGTTTCTTCTTTATATCTTTAGCTGTGAAAAATCTGTTCCACTAGTCTTCAGGTTTCTCTCATAGATAGTTGTTCTGTGAATAGTTGTAGTTTTGGTGCACCTGTGGGAGGAGGTGAGCTCAGGGTCTTCCTACGCTACCATCTTGGCCACTTCTCTCTCTCCTGGACTTTTCTTTTCAGTCTTTGCTTTTTTTTTTTTTGGTAAAGAATTCCATTTTACTTCCCAACTAGCCCAAACCAGTAAAGTTTCTTAGGAATGAGGATGGTATTGTTCTCTCATTATTGACTCTCTGTTACTGGGCCCCTCATGAATTTATGTTTTTCTTCTGTCAAATGAGGATAATTAATGCTAAACTAGCAAGGGGTTGCTGTGAAGATAAAGGAGAATCTCTGTAAAGTGTCTGGGACGCAGTAGGTCATAACCTAAGGTGGTGATGTTGTGTTAAAGTAACTCTTCTGCCCTTTAAAGTAAAAATTGTGAAGGATACCAATGGGAAAGGAGGTCTCCCTAATCAGTTAATATAATACCCTATGGTGTGGAGCATTGTCCATATATCAGGAACTGTCCCAGGTCCTGGGGAAATGGTGAGCATCCTGCCCAGTCTTTGAGCCAGTGGCATTTAACAGGGCTGAACTTTCAGGTTTTTATTTTCACTCTTTTGTCATGTTGATAGATTCCTTTTCAAGTACAAGATAGACTGATTATTCGCTCTCCTTTGTTTACAGTTACAAGATAACAAAACTTTCCTAGCAATGATAAACCATGTCTTGAGTGTGGATGGATTTTATTTTTCAACGACATATGATTTGACCCATACTTTGCAGCGGCTGTCTAACACTAGTCCAGAATTCCAGGAAATGAGTCTCTTGGAAAGGGTAAGCTTAATCTTCAGTTATTATTACTTTTTTTTAATTTTAAGGAGCTTTTCTCTATTTCATCCATAAAATACATATTGATTTTTCTCAGTCCTGGCTCTATCAGGATCATGTATGGGGCTTTGAAAGTATACCATGTTTCAAATAGACATCTCATTTCCAAATTCAGGACCCCAGAATCTGTGTATGTTACACAGACAGGATTGAGAACCACAGGGGTCCATTTTTAGAAATCTAGCTTAAACATGAATGTTGGTAATTTCCTAGCTCTCTGTGTTCTGTGTTGTAACGGTTATTAGCATTAGCAACATAATTGTACTTGTAAAATTAATGTTCTAATGGATGATGTTCTTTCTGCAGTGGTGCTTTTTATGGTTTTTACAAGTAGAAAAGTAAAAACTTAAGAACTTGAAAAATATGCTTTTGTTTAGGGTGGGGTTTTTGGTTATTTTATTGACTTAAGTGTTTCTTTAAAACTGGACCTCAGGTGATTTCAACATAAAATTTCTGCTGTTCAGGAACCTAGATAATTTGCTGCCTTGATTTTTTGTTAGCAAAAGTAGATACGTTTAGGGGACAGACAGCATTTAAAAGGCTGCTGTCAAAAAGAAAAAGTCAGTTATCTGTTAGTTTGGACCATACGAAATTGCGACTAATTGACCATATTTGACCAATAAAAATGATCATTTTATATAGCTCAACCTATATCTTTTTTTTTTTTTTTTTTGGCTGCATTGGGTCTTTGTTGCTGCGTGTGGGCTTTCTCTAGTTGCGGCGAGCAGGGGCTACTCTTCGTTGCAGTGCACAGGCTTCTTATTGCGGTGGCTTCTCTTGTTGCGGAGCACGGGCTCTAGGCGCGCGGGCTTCAGTAGTTGTGGTTCGTGGGGTCTAGAGCACAGGCTCAGTAATCGCAGCGCACGGGCTTAGTTGCTCCACGACATGTGGCATCTTCCCGGACCAGGGATCAAACCCGTGTCCCCTGCATTGGCAGGTGGATTCTTAACCACTGTGCCACCAGGGAAGTCCTAAATCGATATTTTAGTTGACTGGCTTTTTAAAGACTTTATAGTCTATAATTTTGTAAGATTATATGTAGGCTTCAATGTAAGTTTAGATGTAAGCTAAGCAATGAAGAAATTTGGCTTTTAACTGCAAAGAGACTCTTGCTTTTTTGCTACAGTCTCCATTCGGTATGAAATGTCTCTCAGATGCCTGCCATGTACCAGGCACTATACTAGCCACCGGCCACACAGGATGAAAAGACATGCCCCTGCCTCTCGGGAGCCTGCAGTCTACTAGGGAAGTGGAAGTCCAGGCAATCACAGAACAAGGGACAATTGCTGTCACAGAGATAGGTACCCAAGTGTGGTAGGATCCTGAAGGAAGGCGGGACTCACTCTGTCTGGGGGAGTCAGGGACGACTGTACAGAGGAAGGTGATTTTTGAGCCGAGACTTAATGATGAATAGGCCTTATTGATGAGGCGGCAGTGGGAGAAGGAGGGTTCCAGTCAGAGGCAGTGGCAATATTAGGCTAAACTGAAGAAGAAGCCATCTCATCTGTTGGGATGGGAGGGAATTTTTTGTCAGCTAATCAGAAGAGTCAAAGTTACCATAACTTGGGGAATCACAAAAGTGATAAGTGAATCATATATACTATAAACATTTTATCTCAACTTAAAACATAAAATTTTACATTGGTCAATTTTTTGATGTAGGATCATAAGCTTTTCTTTGTTTTTGGTTCCTTGATTCCTAATTGTCTTTCCTGTATAAATTATATCCATAATGCTTTCCAGTTTGAGTCTCTTTAAAGATTTTGACACTTACAGAGCAGTCTGTTTGCAGAATACCATATATTTTTACTATGTTTCTCCAGTCTTTTATAGTTGCCATTTTTACTCCTAATTCAACAGAAGTTTTGTTTTTAGCAACTTGCCTTTTATCAAGTTCTGTTGTAAATCATTCAACTTTATAGAAAGATCAGTTTATTTTTAAGTCATATTTCATTGATTTATAAAATAGTTAAATTATGTTATGAATA